>NC_053396.1:200927209-202342369 GCF_905171765.1 Bufo bufo | reverse complement strand
GCCACCCACAGACCATAGCACTAAATGCGCATCTTTTCATATTGCTGGTTCTGGAAATGTTGCCATTTAGGTTTGTGGGCAGCCTGATGGCTACTCAGTCCCCAGCCGCCACTATTTTTCCCGGTGTGCCGTCCCCGCCTTACACCAACATGTGTCCCGTAAGATCATCCGTGCACTGACCAACGCAGTTATTAGGAAGGTCCACTTAACGACTGACACATGGACAAGTGCTTTTGGCCAGAGACGCTACATTTCCCTGATGGCACACTGGGTGAATGTTGTGGAGGGAGTGAGTCGTACCCTGGGATGGCACAGGTGCTACTGATGCCAAGGATTGCAGGCCCTACTTCCATCAGGATTTCCACCACCACCTACATTAGTGGCTGCAACCCCCCCTTCTCCTCCTCCACTTCCACTTCTGAATTCTTTATCTTGCAGCACCAGTCAGCCATCAGTCAGTAGCTGGAAGCAGTGTAGCACTGCAGTGGGGAAGCGGCAACAGGCCGTGCTGAAACTAATTTGCTTAGGTGACAAACAGCACACCGCCGCAGAGCTGTGGCAGGCATGGTTGTATCTGATAATGGCCGTAACTTGGTGGCGGCTTTGGAGCTCGGCAAGCTAACACAGACACACACCATACCAGTTTAATTAGATCTAAGCATAGCATTGTGTATGTGCGATCCAGTTCTGTTTTTCTCCCCTTGATATATCACACACATACCATGTAGGGTTGCCACCCATACGGGATTGACCCGGACAGTCCGGGTTTGTAATCCTGTGTCTGGGTACAAGCCTTGCTCAGACCCGGACACAGGATTCATTTCAAACTGCAGTGCAGACTGTCTGACTTGCTTGCTCACGGTCCTGACAGGCGGTGAGTGAGCGGCGGCCGGCACTCCGGGATCGGCTCAAAGCTGAAGATGACGAGGCCACTGGTCAGGATGGATTGGAAGCCGGAGAGCTGGGGGCTGCGGGTGGTCAGGATCAGGAACACGAAGACGCTGCTGAAGGAGAGCAGCAAACCCTCGCCCCAGAGCATGGCGGCCGCGCCGGGACTGAGCTGCTTTCACTCCCAGATCAGGCCGGATAACAATGAGACGAGCCGCGGGCCTGCGCTCCTCCCGTCCCCGGCTCTTCTGCTGCGCTCCTTTCCTATCACCTCCCATCTCCCCCGGTCTCCGTTACCAGGCCCAGGAAAGCTGCCGGACTCTCACACAACACTCTACAGTCAGTGTGCTGGCCCTGATGACGGTTCCCGGGGGATGAGGGCCACATTACTCTAACTGGGGGTCACTAATGGAGACATTATTCTTAATGGGTGGCACTAATGGGGGCATTACTCTTACTGGGGGCATTATTCTTACTGGGGGGCACTAATAGGGGGCATTATTCATTCTGGGGAGCACTAATAGGGCCATTACTCTTACCAGGGCACACTACTGGGGGCATCAATATTACTGAGGGGGCATTACTATTACTGGGTGCATTACTATTACTGGGGCGCTAAGGGGCTTAATAATTCCTGGGGAGCCACAGTATGACAGCGACTTCACAACCCGTGTTAAGACACGCCCCACAACCACACCCCCTTTGGGGTGTGGCTTAACTTGCCCAGTATTTTTTGTTGGGAAAGGTGGCAACCCTAATACCATGCCTAGCCCACGTGTTCAACTTAATGGTTCAGCAGTTCCTCAAAATCTACCTTTAATTTGCCTGAGCTACTGGTGAGGTTGCGCCGCGTGTGTGCCCATTTCCGAAAGTCATCTACAGCTGCCGCCGGTCTGGCAACGCTGCAGCAGCACTTGCAATTGCCAGCTCACTGTTGTGCGACGTGAGCACGCGCTGGAACTCCATGTTCCACATGTTTGCCAGGCTTTGTGAGCAGCAGAGGGCAGTAGTGGAATACCAGCTGCAACATGGTCGTCGCCTTTCCAGTCAGATTCGGCTCTTCACAAGCGAGGAGTGGGCATGGATGTCTGACCTCTGAGGTTTTACGCAACTTTGAGGAATCAACACAGACGGTGAGTGGCGATACCATCCCACTTCTGTGTCTACTGAAACGCTCGCTGCTCACAATGAAGGCAGACGCTTTGCCTGTGAAAGAGGTGGAAATGGGGGAAGACAGTACACAGGTTGATAGCCAGACTTATGTTTTAGATGGTAGGATCAGCAGCAGGCCCTCGCCCATATAGTTTTAGAGGGTCATCGGCAGGCTCTTTCTCCTAATGTTTTTGAGGGTCACCAGCAGGCCATCAATCATAATTTTTCAAGGGTGTATGATGCCCTCCTTTATGTGCAATAAAGGGTGTATTGGAGTGCCGGTTCCTTGTAATTTTTGGCAGGCCTTTCACTTAGTGCATAGGCTTTATGAGTGTAGGAGCCCACTACCTGAACAATTGTACCACACTGTGAATGAGGCCCTCCTTTATGTGATATACAGATTGTATCGGAGTGCCTCTTCCTTGTAATTTTTGGCAGCACTTGCACTTTATATACAAGTGAATATACAGGAAAGAATGTTTCCTAAATATTTTTCCTCTAAAACCGATTTTACCTTCGGTTTGGTGCGTTATTATTGTCAGTCTGTAAAAGTGGCGTACTACTCGGACAACATCGTTCCAAGCAGCGACCTGGGAGTCCAAGATGCATCCAGGCATCCTCCCCATGCTGTTCCCGATCCATTTGAGTGGTGTTTCCATCAATTTCTGACCGTTTCATGTGAACCAGACACCCCCCTCCCCTCTTCAGAGCAGGGGGCGCCTGGTTTAATGCTTGGGTTCTCCCATTGACTTCTATTGTGCATTGAGCATCCCGAGGTGTTCTACTCGAGCACCCGAGCACTTTGGAGCTTGATCAAAACTAATAGATAGGAGATAGATATAATGTAGACTGATAGAAAACACAGGCACCTGAGGGCTAAATGTGGATCTGGACCTCAGCTGCTTTCTATAGATTTTGGGCTTTGTTCACACTATATTCTGAAGTGGCTTTTGAGTGTGGTGATGACTGGTAGACTTGTATCACACATGGCCTCTTTGGTTTTGAAGTTAGACATTGGTGCAGTGGGGGACAAAGTCAGGTCTGAATGGTGTGAACGTCTGAGGGGTTGAGAGGTGGTTTTATATGTAACCAAACTGGCCGATCCAGTACAGTTTTTAACCCCTTCCCGCTCAGCGACGGATCTTTAAAGATAGGAGCCACCCACAAGAGCAGCGGGCACCATAGCCGCCATGTGCCTGCTGTTTTAAACAGTAGACCCCCGGGGCTAATGTGATCGGCGATAACATTGATCACACAAATTTAACCCTTCAAAGGTGAACACCGGAGCACGCGCTCCTAGTCCTGCAATGGCTCCACCTAGCAGGGATCGGGATGCCGGATACTACGAGCGGCAGCCTTGGTCCTCCTGATGCAAGGCTGCCACAGATATGCTCCTATGGAGACCCTGCCTCTGGCCTCTGGCAGGGCTCCATAGGAATATAGAGAGATTCTAATGCTTTGGAGTCTATGAGTGAAGTAATTTTTAAAAAGTGTAAAAAAAATATTTAACTAAAAAAATGTAAAAAATATAAAAATACAAATCAACCCCCTTTCCCAAAAATCAAAATAGATAAATAAAAAAATAAACATTATGGGCATCGCCATGTGTGAATATGCCCGTACTTTTTCCAACAGTGTGCAAGCACGACCACTACTAATGGATTGCAGGGTGGTCATCACCATAGAAACAACCAGTGTATAATGTGATGGAAAAATGAATCCAGCCAGCAAAGGAGACAATATGGACAATTACAATACATTAGTAAGTGCCTGGTATTAACTTTGTCTATATAATAAATGCAAATTTCTGAAGTGAGACTACCCCTTTAAGGAAAGTGAATACCTTGGAGTTTAGATGAATTCTGGTAGGACGTGAGCTCCAGGGTTGAAGGATCCAAGGTTGTCTGTTTTTATCATCCGTGTGTCATCCGTAATTCACGGATGTTACTCAGCTGAAAATTTATATTTAAAGAATCTCCTATCAGTCTTTAGTGAAAAAGTGCTTGGTCCGCATCACGGATCAGAGTAGTGCTTGTCTCCGTGATTTTTTTTTTACTGACCATGGTTAGTAAAAAAAAAATACTAAAATGTGAACAGACTCATTTAAAACAATGGGTACGTGTGCTGTCCGTGGAAAATGTGGACAGTACACGTAAGTGAAAAACGGAAGTGTGAACGGTCTAAGTCTTTGGACACTTGGTGCCTCAATTAAAATCCCCCTGTGAATAGCAGTGTGTTCTTATGTGGTAGGGCTCATTCACACCGTTGTTCCCGTATTGTGGCCTGCAAACAGCCAGTCCGCAATATGCGGGCACCGGCCATGTGCATCCCGCATCACGGATGCGGACCCATTCACTTGAATGGGTGCGCAAACCTGAAGGTCGGCACGGAAGCACTGCGGAGCTCTTCCGTGGGGTTTCTCTCTGTGCCTCTGCACCGCAAAAAAATAAAACATGTTCTATTTTTTTGCGCTACGGACGGATCACTGACCCATTCCAGTTTAATGTCTCTGGATTCGTTGTGGCAGCCGCACAGATGGTGCGGCCCCCCAATGCACGGAACAGTCGCATGAATGAGCCCTTAGTGTGGGATATCGTAGAGTCCCCTGCACCGGTGGTTCATCTTTTCTTTTTGCAATTTATTCCAATTGATTGAAATTAGAAAAGACTAAAGAGACACAAATCTACGACATGTTACAACACCTTCCTATTGTGCAAGACGCTGTTTGGATCCTGAGTCACCCATCACAAGATCCTGCTCTGTGTGCACACCATGTGTATTTAAAGCTGCAGACATCATGCTCCGCTCAGTCTCATCACAAGATCTGATGACACTAAACATCCGTCACCTTCTCTGTATTTGCTCAGTGCAGGCATCACTAGATAGATGTGTGATGCAGTGTGGTGTATTGTGGGAACTGTAGGGTACTCTGCACAGGGCCGTCTTTAATATTGATTGGACCTGGGCAAAAATTTACTTGGGCCCCCTGGATCCCGCCTTCCCACACCCTAGCATGCAATCACGCCCTCCACCACAACACACACACACAACAAATCCACACATCTGGTAGAGTCCAGTGAATGACTGTAAATAATTCCAGTTCTAAAGGCTCCAGCGGCTCAGGATCAGTGCTCTGGGCAGCTGGGCTCAGGGCTGGAAGTGGGCACCGCTCTGCAGGAAGGAGACCGGGCTCGGCTCACCCTAGTGTTACAGTGCATCCCAGCACCCCACAGTATGCAGTATAGCACCCTATAGTATACAGCACCCCACAGTATGCAATATAGCACCCTATAGTATACAGCACCCCACAGTATACAGTAGAGCAGTATAGCACCCCACAGTATACAGCACCCCACAGTATACAGTAGAGCAGTATAGCACCCCACAGTATACAGCATCCCATAGTATACAGTAGAGCAGTATAGCACACCACAGTATACAGCCCCCCACAGTATACAGTAGCTTACAGTATATTAGTATAACAGCCCCTGTCACCTTTTCCTGATGTAATCTTCACAAAAAAAGCTCCACAAGTCTGCCAAAATTCTCCTGCAGCAACACTCCTGGTAGACAGGACCTTTGATAACCTCATAGCCATGTGACCAGTAATATTGCTAGGTTACTGGTCACATGGTGATGATGTCATCTAAGGTCCTTAAGAGAATCACAGCTCTGACAGTTTGCTGTCTGGAGTGGCGGCAGGCATGGCATGGCAGCACCCCCTGTGTAGGCGACAGCCTGACACCCGGGGCAGTGGCCAGCAGGGCTTAAGAGGCAGCTGCCTTGGGCCCCCCAGGAGCAACTGGGCCCTGGGCAGCTGGCCATTTTGCCCCTTGTTAAAGACGGCCCTGAGCAGCACTCTGCAGAGCTTAGTAGTCAGTAGACTGACTGGAGCAGTGTTTTTATCGAGCAGATGTCATTTAACCCTTACGATGAAACTGTATCTCAAGGTCATTTACTATTTCCCGTTCTGTGTCGTGCGCGTGAGTGCCCCCTTGAGAGCTGAAGCACTTGCTGGGCAGTAATACACAGCCCTACTCATGCAACAACTGCCAGGATTACATCTAGATCCATTTTAATCCAGTTGAACCCCTAATGTTGCGCAAAGGGTGCCGACCCATTCATTTCAATGGGGCTGCAAAAGATGCGGACAGTACACAGTAGCTCTGTTCCCACAAAAATATATAGCATGTCCAATTTGCGGATCGCAGAACACTTACGGTCGTGTGAATGTAGCCTAAGGGCTCATGCACACGACCGTATGTATTTTGCGGTCCACAAAAAACGGATCCGCAAAAAATACAGATGACGGAACGGAACAGCTCTCCCTAATAGAACAGTCCTATCCTTGTCTGTAATGTGGACTATTTTTTTGCGGAACGGAAACATGGACATACGGAAACGCAATGCACACGCAGTAACCTCCTGTTTTTTTTGCGGACCACAATACGGTCCACAAAAAAACCCGGAACGGACGCGGAAAGAAAATACGTTCGTGTGCATGAGCCCTAAGGCTGAGTTTGTATTACCATTTAGCTTTCTATTCTTCTGATCCCTCAGAAGAAGAGAAAAAACAAAACAAAAACAGGATACTGTAAAAAAAACGGATCCTGTTGCATCAGTTGTCATCCGTTTGAGCCATTTCCGTATGAGATCTTTTTTTAGACAGAAAAAAGTATTGCATGCGAAACGTTTTTGTTCCCCGTGTTAAAAAAGGGATAGGGATCTCAGACAGAAATGGGCGTAAGTGTTTTGCGGTCCGCAAATTGCCAGTGCTATATAGAAAATGTCTATTCTTGTCCGCCATTGCGGGCAAGAATAGGACATGCTCTATATTTTTGCGGGAAACGGAACTATGGATGCAACAGGATCTTTTTTTTTTTTTTTTTTTTACAGGATCCAGTTTTTTCCCCCTCTCTCTTCTTGTGACAGATCAGAAGAACGGAAGCAGGGACTGGGGCTAAAAACCAGCCCTGGAAAAAGTTGCATACCGGCCCCACAGCATTGCGTCATTATTTACTTGTTTATAAAAGGGGAAAGCATTCATTTTAAAACACGTGTGTAAACACGAATATGAACTTTGCCCTACAATAGCTCTTTTGTAGAACCCCCATTGTTCATATTATCACAGTAGAACAGCTTTTCCCAACCAGGAGCGTTTGGCTGTCAGGGCATGCTGGGAGATGTAGTTTTGCAACAGCTGGAGGCATCCTGGTAGGGAAACACTGCAGTAGACCATTATCCCATCCAATTGGATCAGAACTAAGAATAATCAAAGAACTTTACTTCAAAGAATGGAAGACGCCGTTTCAAACTCTTACTTTATATTAGTTACTCAACACACACAAAACCAGTAGATGATGAATAGTGCAAAAAAAACTTAAGAGGGAAAAAAAGTGCAAATAAACCTTTTGAGGTAAAAAGTGCAAACTAACCTGGGTATCTCCTGTATATACTTATATAGTCAGGTCCATAAATATTGGAACATTGACACAATTCTAACATTTTTGGCTCTATACACCACAACAATGGATTTGAAATAAAACGGACAAGATGTGCTTTAACTGCAGACTGTCAGCTTTAATTTGAGGGCATTTACATCCAAATTAGGTGAACGGTGCAGGAATTACAACAGTTTGCATATGTGCCTTCCACTTGTTAAGGGACCAAAAGTAATCGGACAATTGGCTTCTCAGCTGTCCCATGGCCAGTGTGTGTGTTTTTCCCTCATTATCCCAATTACAATGAGAAGATAAAAGGTCCAGAGTTCATTTCAAGTCTGCTATTTGCATTTGGAATCTTTTGCTGTCAACTGTCAAGATGAGATCCAAAGAGCTGTCACTATCAGTGAAGCAAGCCATCATTAGGCCGAAAAAACAAAACAAACCCATCAGACAGATAGCAAAAACATTAGGCGTGGCCAAAACAACTGTTTGGAGAGCAAAAAGGAACACACTGGTGAACTCAGCAACACCAAAAACCCGGAAGACCACGGAAAAAAACTGTGGTGGATGACCGAAGAATTCTTTCCCTGGTGAAGAAAACACCCTTCACAACAGTTGGCCAGATCAAGAACACTCTCCAGGAGGTAGGTGTATGTGTGTCAAAGTCAACAATCAAGAGAAGACTTCACCAGAGTCAATATAGAGGGTTCACCACAAGATGTAAACCATTGGTGAGCCTCAAAAACAGGAAGGCCAGATTAAAGTTTGCCAAACAACATCTAAAAAAGCCTTCACAGTTCTGGAACAACATCCTATGGATAGATGAGACCAAGATCAACTTGTACCAGAGTGATGGGAAGAGAAGAGTATGGAGAAGGAAAGGAACTGCTCATGATCCTAAGCATACCACCTCATCAGTGAAGCATGGTGGTGGTACTGTCATGGCGTGGGCATGTATGGCTGCCAATGGAACTGGTTCTCTTGTATTTATTGATGATGTGACTGCTGACAAAAGCAGCCGGATGAATTTTCTGAAGAGTTTCAGGCAATATTATCTACTCATATTCAGCCAAATGCTTCAGAACTCATTGAACGGCCTTCACAGTGCAGATGGACAATGACCCAAAGCATACTGCAAAAGTGACCAAAGAGTTTTTTAAGGGAGAGAAGTGGAATGTTATGCAATGGCCAAGTCAATCACCTGACCTGAATCCGATTGAGCATGCATTTCACAAAAGTGAAGGGAAAATGCCCCAAGAACAAGCAGGAACTGAAGACAGTTGCAGTAGAGGCCTGGAAGAGCATCACCAGGGATGAAACCCAGCGTCTGGTGATGTCTATGCGTTCCAGACTTCAGGCTGTAATTTGCAAATTGAAAGTTTGATTTATGATTATTATTCTGTCCCATTACTTTTGGTCCCCTAACAAGTGGGAGGCACATATGCAAACTGTTGTAATTCCTACCATGTTCACCTGATTTGGATGTAAATATCCTCAAATTAAAGCTGACAGTCTGCAGATAAAGCACATCTTGTTTGTTTCATTTCAAATCCATTGTGGTGGTGTATAGGGCCAAAAACATTTGGATTGTGTCGATGTCCCAATATTTATGGACCTGACTGTATATGTACAGCTGGTATAAGTTATACATCTTCTTGTATATAGTGATATGGACCATGCTGGTATAACCTGGGTATCTCCTGTATATAACTATATATGTACAGCTGGTATAAGTTATACATCTTCTTGTATATAGTGATATGGACCATGCTGGCATAACCTGGGTATCTCCTGTATATAACTATATATGTACAGCTGGTATAAGTTATACATCTTCTTGTATATAGTGATATGGACCATGCTGGTATAACCTGGGCATCCCCTGTATATAATTATATATGTACAGCTGGTATAAGTTATACATCTTCTTATATATAGTGATATGGAGCATGCTGGTATAACCTGGGCATCCCCTGTATATAATTATATTTGTGGGAGGAGCTGTGCGAGAAACAGAATAGGCATGCCTATGGACTGTCCCCATCCGACTGGCTGGAGTGTGCCCGATGCCAGTGACGAGGTAAGGCCTGAATAAGTGGGCCACCCAAGAGGAAGGTATTAAGAAGGGGAGGGGGAGGGCAAGAACCGGGCGCCCTTCTGCTTGTGGGAGGGGGTTTAAATAGGGTAAGTGCGCCCCTCCCACAATTACAGGCTGCAAGCAGCCTTCAATACTTGTGGGAGGAGCTGTGCGAGAAACAGAATAGGCATGCCCATGGACTGTCCCCATCCGACTGGCTGGAGTGTGCCCGATGCCAGTGACAAGGTAAGGCCTGAATAAGTGGGCAAAAAGAGAACCGGCAAGTTGCAGGGTATGAAATATTTATTGAAGTATTGTATGACCTACAATGCCAAGGAACAGAAGGCTCGGGATACTTCCGCCCGTGGATTCGGGATGTACCTTGAGAAGCAGGATGATCTCCACCGACCCATCTTGCGAATGATGTGCGCTGGTACCTGGTGACTGGAAGCTGCAGACGCGGCCCCTATCCGAAATGAGTGCCCGGATATTGCGCTAGGGTTGTAACCCTATACCTGCGGCCAGGGTGCGGATATTGGAGATGAACACGGTAGACGACAGGGGTTTCCCGTTAACCGGGAGCAACGGGCCGTCTAAAGCGGGAGATTGAAGGGAGGCCAGTAGCTCCTGGAGCACCTTGACAGGACACCAACAGTTAGACGTAGGGTAAAATTCCACCTCCGTGGGGGGGACCGGTTTGACTGGTCTTGGAGAACGGAATGGACAAAATAAAGTGGTCGGAGTGCCATGCGAGATGTCGCCTTAGCAGGGTCGTTCGGGAGATGGTGCTGCAGGTGAATTCCCCGGGCCTGAGGAACCCATAGAACCCGAGATACATGGCTGCCTTCGTAACGATGCTTGCAAATTGGCCAAAAGGAAGACCATCCAGGGCTATGGATAACCTGCGGAAAAGCTCACCTGAGACCGGCTGCCTGCGCACCTGGACTGCCGTGCTGACTCTCTGAACGCCCCTGAGGGTGGCTTTGATGGCCTGATTGAAAAGATGGATCCGGCAGAGGGTCGCTGAGCATCCGGTGGTGCTGGATGCCTGCCAAATACAGCTTGATGGTATTGTATGAGAGGTGGCGGTGGGAGTGGCAATGGGCTATGAATGCCATGATGAAAGTGACCTCGTCTACGTCCCCCTGCGGATGAGTGTCAGCAAAACGTTTAAACATGCTGAACCCGGTATCATAATTCCTGGCGGTGTTGGTGGCTAGCGACCGCCGGACCAATGACTGCGCGGTTGCTATCAGGGGCTCTAGTCCAGCAGGAGGGTGCTGTAAGGTGGAGCTGGAACGCCGACGGGATCTGCCTCTGGGAGTTCCTGGAAGAAAATTTTGAGGTTAAAGCGGGACAGGGCGTCAGCCGCCACGTTCTGCGCTCCCTGGATATGGACCGCGAAGACGTGGAAGTTAAACTCCAAGGACAGCCAGACAAGCCTACGCAACATAGACATCATCCTGAGATTTTTAGCCCTCCCCTTGGAGATCACTTCCACCAGAACCTGACTGTCTGTCCTCAAGATGACCGATTTGTTTGCCCAGAGCGGACCCCAGACGTGGGCAGCCGCCACAATGGGGTATAATTCCAATAGTGGCGAGGACCTCATAGCCCCCGCCTCGGACAGGAGCTCCACCGGCCAACTGCCGACCAACCAGTGCGGATAGAAGATTGCCGCGAACCCGCGGGAGCCCGCGGCGTCGGTGTAAACCGTGGGGGAAGCCGCATCCGGGGATGGCACGAACAAAGAAATGCCATTCCACCCGGTCAGGAAGGTTCGCCACATCTGAAGATCCGCCATGGCGGGACAGTCCAGCCGGACGGTGGAGTCCTGATTCGGAGCAGTCGGGAGGAGATTGAGAAGCCGCGAGATGAAGGACCTCCCCTGTGGCATGATCTTGAAGGTACATGTAAGGAATCCTAACAGGGACTGGAGCTCCTGCCTGGACAAAACTCCAGAAGAGGCCACGGAGGAAACGGCGGACTTGATCTTGGCCAGCTTGGCCGCGGGGAGGCTGGCCTCCATGCGGACCGAGTCCAGAGTAATGCCCAAGAAGGTAACCCCAGTGCCTGGACCCTCTGTCTTGGCGGATGCCACCGGGACCTCGAGCCTGGCGAACAGCTGGAGAAAGTTCTCCAAACCTGATGGGGGCCCCTGGGGCCTCTCGATGATTAGGAAGTCATCCAAGTAATGAATGACCATGTCCATCCCCCCATGATGGACAAGGATCCAGTGTAGGGCACAGGCGAACTTGTCGAACAACCATGGGCTGCTTTTAGATCCAAATGTGAGGCGGTTAGCAAAATAAAACCCATCTGCCCAATGCAACCCATAATACTGCCATAACTGAGGAAGGATGGGGAGTAGTTTGAAGGCGTCCGCGATGTCGGCCTTGGCAAACCAAGCCCCTTCCCCAGCCAGCAGGATGAACTGAATGGCCTCATCAATAGATGAATAGGACATCGAGAATTCCCCTGATGGGATCAGGGAGTTGAGACTGGGGATCGGCGACATGTGTGGAGCAGACAAGTCGTATATCAGACGCTTTTTATTTGATGCTTGTTTGGAGACTAGACCAATGGGATTGATCCTCCACTCGGCAAAGGGAATGGTTTCAAACGGGCCTAGCAGGAACCCTTTGCGAACCTCGTCCCGCAACAGAGTGGCCACCGCTTCCGGATCCTGCATGGCCGACTGTAGGTTCCTTCCTTCCCAGGAAACCTGAGGGAGGGCAATGAATCCTGTATTGAAACCCTTCTCGAAACCGGTGATGAGGAACTCCACTGACTGGCGATCGGGGTGATCCCGCAACAGGATGCCCAAGAGCTCGACATTGATGTCGGTCAGTCATAGAGCCTTACGTTGCCTCTTCGGGCAGCTGGAGCGGGGGTGGGCCCTGAAGCAGAGGGAACACACATGCAAAGCTCTACAACTGTTGAAACCACAGCCCCCGGCATTAAAGTTGTTGCAGACCTGACTCTGGCCTAAGAAAGTAATAGGCCTGCCCAGCTTGTCGGTGGAACCCTGGGACCGTTGCGTGCCAGAGCGGCCTGGCTGGGAGCCTTCTCGGGCCGGGGTGGGAAGATTGGGGCACCAGTCGGCCGTGTGCTGGATGGACTGGCATGCAGCGCACGTGGGGGCCTGCAACCCGGCAAAATGGCGGCAGAACAGCTCCATGTCCAAGTTCGCCCAGTCCGTGATGAACTGGAACTGAGCGAGGGCGGCTGCCGCTTTGGCTGAAAAAGACCTGTGGTAGTCGTAGAAGTTCTTTCCCCCGTATTTGTAACCTAAGTCGGTGACTTGGTATAGGTAAGAGTCCAGCTCCTCACGTCTGTGTGGCTGGACGCCGCAGATGGTATCTCGGTAGAGGCTGAATGCCAGGACAAACTCGGGGACCGACAGTTTCCGGTTCAGGCGGGTATCCTTGGCCCGCAGGACCACCGAGACCTCCCCGCAGTTGATGACTTTATTCTCTGATACGTCTTGTGACGCAATGAGAATGGACGCCAGGTTGACGTCTCTCCCCGCCAGGATGTCCCTTTTAAGGTTTTCTGGAATGTAGTGCGAGGGGGCAATCTGGGGTCTGACACGGACCGTACCTGGCGCCAAATCCTGGGACGTAGACGGCAAGACCGGAAGGGCTGGAGAAGGCAGGGCCGGAGGAGGCCGGGACTCCCACTCCCCCATCCTAGTCTGGATATCCGCGACCGAACCTGCCAGACTGGCGATGGTGGCCTGCAACTGCAGGAGGGTCAGCTGGATCGATGAGGGAGAAGGCTCCTCACTTGAACCCGATGGTGCCGTCATTAGGAGCCGGTACAGCTCCGCTTTTCTCACGGTGGCAGGATGGTGAATCCCTCTTCGTCTGAGCTCTGCTATCAGTTTCGGAATGGTCCAGCTCCTCAGGGAGGGGTTGCTGGCGCGGCCTGACACGGAGGTTCCGGGCAAGGACAGATTATCCTCCGACTCAGGGACCTGCGACATCTTCAAGCTGCATGGAGGAGGTATGAAGGTGACAGATGAGACTTCCTTCCCCCTCCCCCGGGTGCCCGACCGAGAGCTACTGGGGAAAATAGTTTCTCTTGACCGAATAGCGTTGTCCGCTACTTACCTTAAACGAAAGGGACCACGCTACCGACTTCTGTATTAAGGCAGAGACCTATGAACGGGAGCTCATGACAACGAATAGCTAACGCAGTGACAGGTCGTAGCACAGCCTTGTGGCTGTATTTTACCTGAACCGGGAAAATAGGCGCAACGACCGTGGTTTGCTTGTAGCTCTGGTGGACGCGGCCCTGCTTACGAAAAAAAGATAAGCCGTGACCTGCTGGTCCCTTAGTCAGTGAGCAAAAACACCTGAGCGATTCAGGGAGATATTGCCCTGAGTGGTTCAAGGCGACACTATCACGGGTGATACAGGGAGACCTTGCCCCTGAGCGATTCAGGGAACCATTGCACCCGAGCGATTCAGGGAACCATTGCACCCGAGCGATTCAGGGAACCATTGCACCCGAGCGATTCAGGGAACCATTGCACCCGAGCGATTCAGGGAACCATTGCACCTGAGCGATTCAGGGAACCATTGCACCTGAGCGATTCAGGGAACCATTGCACCCGAGCGATTCAGGGAACCATTGCACCCGAGCGATTCAGGGAACCATTGCACCCGAGCGATTCAGGGAACCATTGCACCTGAGCGATTCAGGGAACCATTTGCACCTGAGCGATTCAGGGAACCATTGCACCTGAGCGATTCAGGGAACCATTGCACCTGAGCGATTCAGGGAACCATTGCACCTGAGCGATTCAGGGAACCATTGCACCTGAGCGATTCAGGGAACCATTTGCGCCTGAGCGATTCAGGGAACCATTTGCGCCTGATAGAATCATGAACCATAGCACCAGAGCGACTTACGGAACATTTGCACCTGAGTGAATCCGAACATTGCACGCGAGTAAACAGGGAAAACATTGCACATGAGTGAATCAGGAAACATAGAAACATAGAATGTGTCGGCAGATAAGAACCATTTGGCCCATCTAGTCTGCCCAATATACTGAATACTATGGATAGCCCCCGGCCCTTATCTTATATGAAGGATGGCCTTATGCCTATCCCATGCATGCTTAAACCCCTTCACTGTATTTGCAGCTACCACTTCTGCAGGAAGGCTATTCCATGCATCCACTACTCTCTCAGTAAAGTAATACTTCCTTATATTACTTTTAAACCTTTGCCCCTCTAATTTAAAACTGTGTCCTCTTGTGGTAGTTTTTCTTCTTTTAAATATGCTCTCTTCCTTTACCGAGTTGATTCCCTTTATGTATTTAAAAGTTTCTATCATATCCCCTCTGTCTCTTCTTTCTTCCAAGCTATACATATTAAGGTCCTTTAACCTTTCCTGGTAAGTTTTATCCTGCAATCCATGTACTAGTTTAGTAGCTCTTCTCTGAACTCTCTCTAGAGTATCTATATCCTTCTGGAGATATGGCCTCCAGTACTGCGCACAATACTCCAAGTGAGTTCTCACCAGTGTTCGGTACAGCGGCATAAGCACTTCACTCTTTCTACTGCTTATACCTCTCCCTATACATCCAAGCATTCTGCTGGCATTTCGTGCTGCTCTATTACATTGTCTTCCCACCTTTAAGTCTTCTGAAATAATTACTCCTAAATCCCTTTCCTCAGATACTGAGGTCAGGACTGTGTCAAATATTCTATATTCTGCCCTTGGGTTTTTACGCCCCAGGTGCATTATCTTGCACTTATCCACATTAAATTTTAGTTGCCAGAGTTCTGACCATTCTTCTAGTTTTCCTAAATCCTTTTCCATTTGGCGTTTCCCTCCAGGAACATAAACCCTGTTACATATCTTTGTGTCATCAGCAAAAAGACAAACCTTACCATCGAGGCCTTTTGCAATATCACTTATGAAGATATTAAACAAAATCGGTCCCAGTACAGATCCCTGTAGAACCCCACTGGTAACATGACCTTGTTTTGAATGTTCTCCATTGACTACAACCCTCTGTTGTCTGTCACTCAGCCACTGCCTAATCCACTCAACAATATGGGAGTCCATGCTCAATGACTGCAGTTTATTGATAAGTCTTCTATGTGGGACAGTGTCAAAAGCCTTACTAAAATCTAGATATGCGATGTCTACTGCACCTCCACCGTCTATTATTTTATTCACCCAGTCAAAAAAATCTATAAGATTTGTTTGACATGATCTCCCTGAAGTAAACCCATGTTGTTTTTCATCTTGCAATCCATGGGATTTTAGATGTTCCACAATCCTATCCTTTAATAGGGTTTCCATTAATTTGCCTACTATTGATGTCAGACTCACTGGTCTATAGTTGCTCGATTCCTCCCTACTACCTTTCTTGTGAATGGGCACGACATTTGCCAATTTCCAATCTTCCGGGACTACTCCTGTTACTAATGATTGGTTAAATAAATCTGTTAGCGGTTTTGCCAGCTCACCACTAAGCTCTTTTAATAATTTTGGGTGTATCTCATCAGGCCCCTGTGACTTATTTGTCTTCACCTTAGACAGCAAACTTAGAACATCTTCCTCTGTAAAGATACATGCATCAAATGATTTATTAGTCATCCTTTCTAGTGGAAACATTGCACATGAGTGAATTAAGGGACATCCCTGGGCGACACCTGGACGAATTGTACCTGAGCTATTCAGGGAAGACATTGCGCCTGAGCGATTCAGGGAAGACATTGCACCGGAGCGAATCAGGGAAGACATTGCTCCTGAGCGATTCAGGGAAGACATTTGCGCCTGAGTGATTCAGGGAAGACATTTGCGCCTGAGCGATTCAGGGAAAACAATTGCTCCTGAGCGATTTAGGGAAACAATTGTGCCTGAGCGATTCAGGGAAGACATTGCGCCTGACTAATTTGAGGAAGACATTGCACCCGAGTGATTACAGGAAGACACTGGTTCAGGGATGCAGGGAAACTCGCAACAGGGTGGCCGGGAACCCCACCCACAGAGTGGCCCGGGTAGGGGAACGCTGTTGCTTCCGGTGCCCAGCCTCCCATAGGATCAAAGGTTCCCCTTTTAAAATTTTTTTTTTTTCAGGCCCCCCCCTTCGTCCGGCATTTAGAAATAACTCAGTGTTTAATCGGCAATTATGAACTTGCTGTCTGACATGAAATGTATCTCCCCTGCGCGGCTCACGCAGTTCTTACACTTGCTGCCACACAAAATTTTTAGACAGAGGGTGTATTTTCATGGCAACATAACATCTCCTTAACGACCGTCCGTTCTGAGGCGTATGTCCCAGGGAGATGAGGCCTACTGATTCAACCTCTGATCCCCCTGACACATACGCCGCCAACCATCTGGGTTCACAACTTGCGGGGGGGGGGGGACCGCAGCCGCCGTGCTGTCGGCCCCCCCCCCTTCCACCCCACGGCATGACACCACAGACACTGGGAACGGGCAGCCGCTGCGCTGTCAGCCCCCCCCCCCGCCCCCACAACATGATGACCGCTGGCATTGCTTCTCACATGGTGCGCACCGAGCCGCGGGAATCGGCAGCCGCCGCGCTGTCAGCTCCCCCCCCCCCCCGGATGCGACGGAGCTGCCGGTAGGTTGACGGTGGTACGAGGTGCCGGTGGCAAGGTGCGTCTGTCCGGGCCGCAGAGCGGTGATACTCACGACAGGTGATGCTGCTGCTGGAGATACGCACGGGATGACGAACCGACGGAGACGCGACCGGAAGTGACGTCAGGCGCTGGATGCTGCAGAAGCAAGAACCGGGCGCCCTTCTGCTTGTGGGAGGGGGTTTAAATAGGGTAAGTGCGCCCCTCCCACAATTACAGGCTGCAAGCAGCCTTCAATACATGTACAGCTGGTATAAGTTATACATCTTCTTGTATATAGTGATATGGACCAGCTGTACATATATAATTATATACAGGAGATACCCAGGTTATACCAGCATGGTCCATATCACTATATACAGGAAGATGTATAACTTATACCAGCTGTACATATATAATTATATACAGGAGATGCCCAGGTTATACCAGCATGGTCCATATCACTATATACAAGAAGATGTATAACTTATACCAGCTGTACATATATAATTATATACAGGAGATACCCAGGTTATACCAGCATGCTCCATATCACTATATACAAGAAGATGTATAACTTATACCAGCTGTACATATATAATTATATACCGGAGATATACAAGAAGATGTATAACTTATACCAGCTGTATATATATAATTATATACAGTAGATACCCAGGTTATACCAGCATGGTCCATATCACTATATACAGGAAGATGTATAACTTATACCAGCTGTACATATATAATTATATACAGGAGATGCCCAGGTTATACCAGCATGGTCCATATCACTATATACAGAAGATGTATAACTTATACCAGCTGTACATATATAAGTATATACAGGAGATACCCAGGTTATACCAGCATGGTCCATATCACTATATACATATACAAGAAGATGTATAACTTATACCAGCTGTACATATATATTATATACAGGAGATACCTAGGTTATACCAGCATGCTACATATCACTAGATACAAGAAGATGTATAACTTATACCAGCTGTACATATATTATTATATATAGGAGATACCCAGGTTATACCAGCATGCTCCATATCACTATATACAAGAAGATGTATAACTTATACCAGCTGTACATATATAATTATATACAGGAGATACCCAGGTTATACCAGCATGCTCCATATCACTATATACAAGAAGATGTATAACCTTTTCCAGCTGTACATATATAATTATATACAGGAGATACCCAGGTTATACCAGCATGGTCCATATCACTATATACAAGAAGATGTATAACTTATACCAGCTGTACATATATAATTATA
Source organism: Bufo bufo (assembly GCF_905171765.1). NCBI lineage: Eukaryota > Metazoa > Chordata > Amphibia > Anura > Bufonidae > Bufo > Bufo bufo. The sequence goes on along the minus strand of NC_053396.1, from coordinate 202,323,891 downwards.
TACAGGAGATGCCCAGGTTATACCAGCATGCTCCATATCACTATATACAAGAAGATGTATAACTTATACCAGCTGTACATATATAATTATATACAGGAGATACCCAGGTTATACCAACATGGTCCATTAAAGATTTATAATTTATACCAGCTGTTAGCTGTACTATTATAATGATATCCAGATGATGCCTAGGTTATTCCCGCTTAGTACATATTTAATTTATACTCAGATATATAGTCCTCCTGTAAGTACCTGGGGCAGTGGGATCTGTGCTAACCTTGTGCCTAGTCGGCTGAGTACTGATTCTGTTGGCTCTTTAAGCACTGGACGGCTTGGACCAGCAGCGTGGAATCGTGGATGGCAGGCAGTGCCATTGAGCATTGAACAAAATGGCACCCGTGCTCTGCAGCCGCCTGAACTAAAGGTACTCGCCGTCGGATGTGCCACTCATGCAGCAGCGCTGATGAGGTGTGACGTCACGACCTGCTCTCTGTGATCAGCACGGCCGGCCGTGCGACAGTCAGCTAGTAGCTACACCGGCCAAGGAGCCTCCTCGCTGTCGGCATGCCGGCCGTGCGGCAGTCAGCTACACACCTACACGTTCATTTGTGGCTCCAGCTACATCCATCTGTAGCATCATGCTACAGATGGATGTAGCTGGCGCCACAAATGAACATGCTGCATATTCTTCATTTTGGGGTGGAAAATGTTCAAGGCAAAACCCCTCCGAATATACCTTAGTAGTTATCCATACCAATAAGTTGAAAGCTACTGTTTCCACCACCCCTGCTCCATACAGACACATGCTCGACTCTGGCTGAGCATGCATGTCTTCTCTACCAGGCACCTCCTGCAGCAGCTCGTCGTCCTTGACAAAACCACTGAGCGTGTTGAAATCAAACATGGCCCCTGATATCTAGGCACCCCCATACATTAGATGGCTGTCAGAAATTCATCTAGTCTGTAGGTCCCCCTTTAATGGGTTAATCCGCAAAGGGCACACCCCCTATCCACAGTGCTGCTGTCCTAACCAAACTTTAAAGGGGTCGTCTTGTCTCAGAAGCAACACCTGTCATAAAGTGTCCCCCAGTGAGATCAGCCGATACAAATATGTAGGGGACCTCTTTAGATGCGTCCCCCCCCGTCCATATTTCCAGTCACTGCAGCGTTACATCAATGTAAAGATCCGTCCGGTTGCGGAGATCCCAGGCTGCTGTGCGGAGATCTCCCACTACACATAGGTCTGGGGCTGCTGCAGGGTATATATTCTATATAGGTCTGGGGCTGCTGCAGGGTATATATTCTATATAGGCTGCGGCACCGGCCATAGTGTTGTGCAACTAACAGAGTGCAAAAAGTTCTAAAAAGTATGTGACCCCCAACCACCCTTCCCCCCCCCCCGCAGCTACATGACAGCTTCCGCCCTGCTACATCCTGCGAGCACCACGCGTGTCCTCTCTCCAGCCTGCTACATCTCCTTCCCCAGGACATGCTGCGAACACTAGTCCCCGATCAGGAAGGGGTTTATATAAGAGGAGAACCCGGCGACCCCACAGTCCGCTATGACAGCCCGAGCTGTTCAAACCGGCCGCCCACATACTTTGCGCCTTTGCGGGATACTTTTCAGCACTTAGGCCGGAGACACAGAAGACCATGCGTGCTTCCTTTGCGGAGACCGGGCGGAAAAGGCCGCTCACAGTGAGGGGATATACAAAGGAAGATTCTGCTGGGGCTAGGGAGAAAAGCATCATGGGAATCAGCGCCATCTTGCTACACTCAAACTTGCGCGCACACGCAGTGGAGTGAGTTGTTCAAATCTGTGGAGGGAGTTCTTTCAGCAGACCACCTAACCGGAGCACATTATAACTGTGCCTCCTCCGTGTATGGGCCCGACCTGCTCTCTGGGATCAGCATGGCCGTCCGTGCGGCAGTCAGCTAGTAGCTACACCGGCCAAGGAGCCTCCTCGCTGTCGCCTGCGGCAGTCAGGGCTATCGGCCTAACGGGAATTTTCCCGGTATCCCGGTAGGCCAGTCCGGCCCTGAACGGAAAGCTAAATGGTGATGTGAACACAGCCTAAAGGTACGGCCACACGGTTAGGTTTCCTGATGCAGTTGTGGAAGCCAAAATCAGGAGTGGATCATGAAGGGAGAGAAAGTATAAAGGACGGGTGTTAGTGATGAGCAAAGTATTCAAAAATTTGATTCGGCTGCTTCGCCGAATTTTACAAAAAAATTAGCTTAGTGACGAATTACTTCATCACGAAGTGCATTTCTTTGTAACTAGTGGGTGCAATGACATAGCTTCCGGTGCCCAGCCTCGTATCGTATTCATCATCTGACAGCATTGTTACAGTGTAAAATAAGAAAACAAATTTATAAAATCTTACTTACCTCATCCATGTGATCGCAAAGAGCTGGCCGCTGCCATCTTGATTGAAGATCTAACGCAAAATCTCAAGTGGTCCATGATGACGTCATCACGTTGGCCGGCGTGGTGCCATCATAAAGTATGTTACCGCGCATGGAATTTTGTGCAAGATCTTCAATCAAGATGGTGGCGGCCGGCTCTTTGTGCTCAAACGGAGGAGGTAAGTATGATTTTTTTTTTATTTTTTACCGCCATTCAGGGAAAATCGTTTCGCTACGACTAAGCACAAGGAAATTCGGATTTGCGGCAAATCAAATTTTCCCTGAAATTTATATCAAATTCCACTACATGGAGTTTGATTCCCTCAACACTAACAGATATGACTTCTCCTCTTTTTTTTTATTCACTCCTGGTTTTTTCTACCAAAAATGCTTTAGAAAACCTGACCGTGTGGCCGTTCCTTAAATGCTGTGGTCAATTGGGTCAAGGACTTATCTTGAATTAATGTTATTTCATCTAGACAATTCACTTTCTAATCCTCATGTATACGAAAGTCTGTATTTTGTCGTCCGCAAAAAGTGTGGATAACATCTGTGTGCATTCCATATTTTGCAGAACGGAACAGCTGGCCCCTAATAGAACAGTACTATCCTTGTCCGTAATGCGGACAATAATAGGACATGTTCTATTTTTTTGCGGAACAGACATACAGAAATGGAATGCACATGGAGTAACTTCAGTTTTTTTTGCAGACCGATTGAAATAAATGGTTCCGTATACGGTCCGCAAAGAAATGGAACGGACACGGGAAATAAGTTCGTGTGCATGAGGCCTAAATCTAGGTAACCCAGCCATAGGGTTATATAATTCCCTGTCTAATGAATGAGTGATGGTCATTCTGGATCTTCTAGAGAAGAAGTGGTTTGTGGGAAGAGCTTTCTGCTATGATCAGTAGAGGGTAAAATACCAAATAATTGGGGGTACTACAATTGGTCTGGGGGTACTACAATTGTATATAGTTATGTTATGTATTGTTATACATTTTATATGTCATTTGGCCATAGTTACCAGAAGTAATGGATTGCAAAAGGTTGGAAAGGAACACAGCTAACCACCCTGTTCCTCCTTTCTTGGTAGGAGTAGGATGGTCCTGCTTCCTACCAGGAGGGGGCGTTCCTGTCCAGAGACAGAGAAGAGAGGAAGCACACTGTCCAAGCTCCTGCTCCAGATTCTCCAGAGTAATCACTTATTCTCCATTCCTCAAGTGAAGTCTTGAGAGGTTAGAAAGCAGAGGGAACTGCTATAACCAGCATCTCCAGACACTGCTGCAAGATAAGGGACTACAGGTGCCACCCAGGATGCTAGGGAGGTTCGTCCCCGTCCCCGCCTGCCATTGGCTGCTCCCCCCCGACATCGGATGTTTTCATCCGCGCATTGGGAGAAACAGCTGCAGAGGTGTGGGGACCAGGAGCGGCGCAGGGAGCGGGGATCCAGGTAAGTATATTCAGTGTGAGGGACCCTGGCATATGGGGGACATTTTTTAGTCTCAGATAACCCATTTAACAACAGCCAACCAACCTGCCTCCATCATTCTTACTGGTGCCAGAAGATTGCACATCAAATCTGCTGCTATTGAATGTACTGTATTTGAAGTTCTACGTTGCACTTAGTAAAAAAGACTTTTGCACATTGAATTCTGGCCTCATTCTTCAGTACTACTAGAGATGAGCGAATCGAAGTTGACGAAGTGGAATTCGATCCGAATTTGGATTTCCTCACGCTTCGTGGTAACGAATCACATTTTTTCCTAAAATGGCTGCTGCATGTGTAAGGACATGGAACAAGGAACTCTGGGAAGGCAGGATCACCTATAATGCCATGCATGCAGCCAATCAGAAGCCAGCCAGCCCTGTGATGTCGCAGCCTTTTAATTGCCTGAGCCATCTTGGATTCTGCCATTTTCCAGTGTATTTAGTGCAGAGAGAGACGTCAGCAGGTGCTAGGGACAGTGCTAGAAAAAACTTCATTGTGCTAAAAAAATTTTTTTTACAAGTGCAGGGAAAGATTATTCAAGCTGTAGGGAAAGGATAGGGAGGAATCATTCCACAGCATTTATGTAGAACAGGATTCAGTAGGGAAGGTTACTGACTGTGGATCCAAATTGCCATTATACAGCTCTGTAATTCCAGCAAACTGTTCTTGTTATTGGGGTGCAAGTGCTGTGTGATACAGCCATTAACAGGTTTTATTACAAGGAAATATTTCTACGTCTTTTTTGCCCTTGTGCGGTGCAGTCATATGTTCTAAAGCAAATTTTGGCTTGCATTAGTGGGAAAAAAGGGCTTATTAACCGTTGTGTGGTGAAGTTAGTCCTTTTTGTTGTGTATTAGTGGCAAAAGAAAAATATATTTGCCGTTCAGCGGTGCAATTATATGTTATAAAGACCTTTTCTGGTGCATTAGTGGCAAAAGTAAAATATATTTGCCTTTCAGTAGTGCAGTTATATGTTCTAAAGCCCTTTTTGTTATGTATTAGTGGCAAAAGAAAAATATATTTGCCGTACAGCGGTGCAGTTATATGTTCTAAAGCCTTTTGTGGCGTGTGTAAGTGGAAAAAGAAAAATATATTTGCCGTTCAGCGGTGCAGTTATATGTTCTAAAACCCTTTTTGTCGTGTATTAGTGGCAAAAGAAAAATATATTTGCAGTTCAGCGGTGCAGTTATATGTTCTAAAACCCTTTTTGTCGTGTATTAGTGGCAAAAGAAAAATATATTTGCTGTTCAGCGGTGCAGTTATATGTTCTAAAGCCTTTTGTGGCGTGTATAAGTGGAAAAAAATAAGGGCTTATTTGTCGCTCAGTAGTGCAGTTATATGTTCTAAAGCTGTCACGTAGTGATGTGGGAGGGAACACCACACTGACAACAGGAGGGAAGGGAAAAGGAACTAGGCCTCAAAGCTAGGGAAAGAGAAACGGTCACCACCTATGGAAACCCTAAACCTAGCCATGACTCCTATCCGTATGAATGGACCTTGAGGGTAGGAATGTTCATACACTGGAACCTAAGACCCTGGAAACCCTGAATATTCCTGGAGTAGTGTCTGGGCTTGGGATGACCTGTTCCTTACAAGATGAAAGAACCAGCGTCTCCCTGATGCCTAGTAACAAAAAAGAGAGGGGAAACGACCAAATATGAAAGGGAAGTAACACTTAACTTTTGAAGTAGGTGGACGAGCAGGAACTCAGGAGAGGACCAAACACCAGCACTTCCAATGCCAAACTGAAGCTATCAACCGCATAGCATGATGGGTGAAGCCAGACTAAATAGAGGAGTTGTAATTACCACTAAGCTACACCTGACACAAGAGGTGTGGTCATACCAGCAACAACACTGAAACCCAGTGAAACCAAAGAGGCTGTCAGATCACATCACATGCAGCCAGTCTCTTAGATCTTCCGACACCTGTCATGTTAGAGACCGTGACAAAAGCCCTTTTTGTCGTGTATTAGTGGCAAAAGAAAAATATATTTGTCAATGCCATTGAGCGGTGAAGTTCCAATGTACTACAGCCATTTACAGGGAGTATTAATAGGATAGATACTTACGTCCTATTAGCCGTTCTGTGGTGAATTGTGATTGTTATATATTTTTTTTGGGGTGTATTTAATAGGAAAAGGAATACGGGAAAATTGATGGGGGATTGTTGACTTTCTTCTGTATGAACCGAATTACGTCGATTAGCCATTCATTGTTGAATTTTTTTTGTGAAACAGCCTTTATGGGGAAAATAGATGGGTTATTGTTTACTTTCTTCTGTATGAACTGATTTACGTTGATTAGCCATTCAGTGGTGAAATTTATTTGTGATACAGCTTTTTTGGGGAAAATTGGTTGGTAGCTATAACTATAACAAATTTGGTTCCTGCCAAGCCACACCAGCAACTTGGCCAGGTGACGCCGCTTCCGCCTCCACGTTCTCATGCCATTGGTCCTGTGACAATGTCCGCCTCTACCTCCTCGTCCTCCACTGTGTCCTCAGCCTTCACTGGAGGGACAATTCACATTGCTCCTCCAGCATTCCACATGTGCAGGGCACGCCAGTGTCACACTGTTCTACACCTCGTTTGCCTAGGTGAACAGAGTCACACAGGGTAGAATCAGCTCTGTGTCCTTCGTCAAGAAATCGAATCCTGGCGGGGCTGAACTGGAGGAAGAGGAGGACACTGGAGCACAAGCAATGTGTAGCAAAATTGGTGTTTTTTCTACACAGGTGACAGGAGAGGAGTAGCAGGAGCAGCCAGAGGAGCTACAGGGTGATGAGGAAGACGAGGCAGAGGACCCAGACACACAGTGGCAGTATGCAGTGGAGATGGAGGCAAGGAGTCCCTCCGAGTCCCTTGCACAAATGGCCCGATGCATGCTCACTTGCTTGCATAGTGACAGCCGAATTGTCACCATTCGACAGAGGGATGACTTCTGGCTCTCCACCTTGTTGGACCCTTGCTACCGGTCCAAAATGGGGGTCTTTTTTTACACCCACGGAGAGGGAGGATAAACTGAACTACTACTACCACCTATATACGCCATCGTCCATCCTCTCGCAGGTCTGACCGGGGGGCCCTCTGCGGTCACGTTCGACTCTAGAGTCGCTGATGAGCAGCTTTCTTCACCCGCATAGTGAAGAAACTACTCACCAACAGTTAGACATAGAGCAGAACCTGAACCAGCAGGTGGTGGCATACTTGGAGTGCACCCTGCCAGCCGTCATTGAAGATCCGCTGGACTACTGGGCAGCCAAACTGGATTTGTGGCCGCAACTTGCTAATTTTGCCATGGAAAATCTGTCCTGCCCAGCCAGTAGTGTGGTATCAGAGCGGGTGTTTAGTGCGGAGGGGCCCATAGTTACCCCAAGAAGAACTCGCCGGTCCACCCAAAATGTGGAGAGACTGACCTTTGTCAAGATGAATCAGGCGTGGATCAGCCAGGATTTCCACCCACCAATGCCTGATGCATCATACTAGATCATCCATGGTGCCACACCAACACTTAAAGACAAAAGAGACCGGTTTCTTCTGGCTACCTGCCTCAGCTACTATTCTGATGCTGCCACCTGCCTGATGCCACATATCTGATGCCAAGTGCTCATTCTTTCACCCACCATCTTCAGATGGTACTGGTATTGCCATCCACCTCCACACTATGTCACCTTGCCAATCTGTTGCCTCCTGATGCTGCTGCCACCTCCACACTATGTCACCTTGCCACTCTGTGGTCTCCTCATGCTGCTGCCACCTCCACACTATGTTACCTTGCCACTTTGTGGCCTCCTTATGCTGCCTCCACCTCCACACTGTCATTGTGCCACTCTGTGGCCTCCTGATGCTGCTGCTGCCACATCCACACTGTCATTGTGCCACTCTGTGGCCTCCTGATGATGCTGCTGCCACATCCACACTGTCATTGTGCCACTCTGTGGCCTCCTCATGCTGTTTCCACCTCACCACTATGTTATAGGGCCACTCTGTGGACTTCTCATGCTGTTCCGACCCTCCGCACTTCATGACTGGGCCACTATTTTGCCTTTCAGCCTGGCTGACATCATCATTTATTTGACCCTTCTTATGATCTGTCAGAAGGTAGGAAAAATGAGATGCACAATGGATCCTGTCTGTGTAGCAGCTGTAAGGCCTGTATGGTCCCATCAGAATTGTCTTGTGATTTGGTAGCCAAAAGCAGGAGTGGGTACAAAACACAGAAGACATGCAAATATTCCATTCTCGTGTCATCTCTGTTTTGAATCCACTCCTGGTTTTTTTTTGGCATTAGTAATACTGATGGAGAACTGACTAAATGCTGACCGAGTGAAGGCGGATGCTCAACAGACAGGATCCATTTTTGGGGGTTATTGTTCTGACAGATCAAAGGAAGAGCAAAATAATCAGTGACGTCAACACAAACTTACTACTGACACCCTCTCCACCCTGTCGGGGGGCTCTACTTGTATAAGCATTTAATAGAACATGTTCTGTAGACATCTATGTAGAATAAGCTGGCGACGGTGTAAAAGGAGTGCGCTTCTTCTTGGCGCTAACATTGACCTGTAAGGCTGAGTTCATACTTGAGTTATTTGGTCAGTTTTGGCCCGGTGACTGCCCTAATAAGTGAAGTGTGCAGTGATTCTAAGAGCGACACCTGTCATCTGCATGTCCTACTGACAGTATTATTTCACTACCACAGCAGACTCCCTATGCGTGTGACTGCAAGGCACAGTGTTCTACACCAATATAAAGGCTCTCTGCAGCCAGGAAATATCAATTTTAACGAAATTCGCCGGGAATAAATTCGGATCGAAACTAATTTTTTCAAAAAATTCGGCGAACAGGCCGAATCGAATTTTTGAAAAATTTGCTCATCTCTAATTACATTTCCACTGCACTGATCCACAGGGAGCAATGGCCTGAGGGAGTACACAGTGACACAACACTTCATTAGGGCCAGTGGCGTGGCGTGGGGGGGCCAAGGGGGCCGTTGCCCCGGGCACCAAATTGTAGGGGGCGCCAGGCAGCAGGTAGTATAATGAGGGTGATGGAAGCCTATTGCTCCCATCCCATCCGCTCTGCCCCATAAGCTTCAGGCCAGGCCTGAAGCCTATGAAGCAGAATAGTGCAGGAGATCGCGATTACATCACCATGACCTCATGCGAGGGGGCACGGTGATGTGTTCCTGACCGCCTGCGCCGGGACGCCCTAGCAAAGGCTACAAGAGGCGATGAAGAGACGTGACTTTTTTTTTAATGTAAGTACTAGGGGCCATACTGGGGGCACTATGGAGGTGGGGGAAAGAATGGGGGCCATTACATATTATACAGAGGGGCCATTATATATTATAAAGAGGGGCCATTATATATTATACAGAGGGGCCAATATATATATTATAAAGAGGGGCCATTATATATTATACAGAGTGGCCAATATATAATATAAAGATGGGCCAATATATATTATACAGAGGGGCCAATATATAATATAAAGAGGGGCCAATATATATTATACAGATGGGTCATTATATATTATAAAGAGGGTCCATTATATATTATAATTATACAGGGGGACCATTATATATTACACAGAGGGGCCATTATATATAATAATTATACAGGGGGACCATTATATATTATACAGAGGGGCCAATATATATTATACAGAGGGGCCAATATATATTATACAGAGGGGCCATTATATATTATAAAGAGGGGCCATTATATATTATAATTATACAGGGGGACCATTATATATTACACAGAGGGGCCATTATATATTATAATTATACAGAGGACCCATTATTAATGGGTCCTCTGTATAATTATAATATAAAATGGCCCCTCTGTATAATATATAATGGCCCCCCTGTATAATTATTATATATAATGGCCCCTCTGTATAATATATAATGGCACCCCTGTATAATTATTATATATAATGGCCCCTCAGTATAATATATAATGCCCCCCCTTTATAATTATTATATATATATAATGGCCCCTCTGTAATATTAGGATATATAATGGCCCCCTCTGTATTATTATTACATATATATAATGGCCCACTCCGTATTATTAGGATATATAATGGTCCATTTTATATCCTAATATTACAGAGGGGCCTTATACATTATACAGACGGGGTCATTATATATTATACAGAGGGGGCCATTATATATTATTATAATAATAATAACTAATAATAATAAAACTCTGCAGAGATGAGACGCGGCTGAAAGAAGGTGTCATGGCGGTCTTATCTCCGAATGAAGACGTTGAGGAAAGTTTACATCACAGGAGTTGTCACTGGATGGATGAGGTATGTGGTGCTGTATTATACTGCATATTTTTTAGTGATGTATGTAATGTCCAAACACATATTTGTTTCACGGTAGGGTGGGGGTGGATTGAGAATATGGCCCACCCTGCCGCATCCTGGCCCCAGACTTCAGGTCACATTGTGCTCGTTCTGAATTCTGGGTCCCCACACCCATCTACTACATTATCTGTACTCAGAGGATTATCACTGTATTATCTGTTGTGTTACATAGGGCTTCTACATTATCTGCAATGAGGGGCGTGTCCACAGGTTGGGGGGGCGCAATACATGGCTTGCGCCGGGTGCTGGCAATCCACGCTACGCCACTTATTAGGGCCACTACAATTCCCATCCTCTGGCTCCTCCGGGGCTTGCTGCACATTTAAGAAGGCATCTAAAATAGTGAGCAAACACTATAACAGCAAACACTATAACTCATATTGTCAGAGGTGGGAACATAGTGACATAAGGTGTATTCTGACTGGTCAGGCAGACAAAGCATGGAGCACATGTACCACCTGGTGACCCAGCCTGAGGTATCCTCCTGGCATAGAGCCTGGAATGCCAGCCATGCCTAGTCCTGTGGAGCACTGCTGGACGGAGCCCAGGGGTGTTTATTCTGTTTGTTTTTAATGCAGTGAACTGCACCTAGGCTAATAGTTATTCATCTTCTCCCAGAAGCTGGGCTGTTGAGCAAAGCTTGAAATGTGGTTTCGCAAGTCAGCCTTTCCTCTTCTGGCCAGAGCACAAGGTCCTGTTATAGGGGACTGTTTCTCATATGAACACACAACTTCCTCTTGAAAGGGCATACATTAACACATAGATCTGTTTCACAATGAAAAGTCAGCTTTAAAACAGTTGTAGAGGGGATATTGCCTGGATCTATCGATGAGCCGTCAATGTCAGGGTGAATACACAATCCTGAAGACTGGACGACTCCAGACCAAAGATCAGTAACACATCATAAGATCTGCCAACATAGGATATATCCCATCGAAGAGAGATGTCCTGGCCAGCCCCAGCCTTGTTCTTGAGCCTAATGATGTTTGGCAAGTGACTTTAAAAATATATCTATTATCTATCTATCTATCTATCTATCTATCTATCTATCTATCTATCTATCTATCTATCTATCTATCTATCATCAATATTCATAGAATGTCTTGTCTATAATTAGAATTCAAAGTTTGATAAGGGTAGGTTCTTATGTGTTCCAAAATCCTGAAGCCTGATCAGACAGTGGAACAAGCTACCTGATTTTGCCATATATCTGGCATTGCCGGATCCAGCCGTTCGCCCCTGGATCCAATTGACTCGTCTGGCATTTATGTCAAAACAGGCTTCTGGGTCTCCTAACACTAGTGTGCAACTTTTATAATGCTCCCCACAGCTGGTACAACAGATGTCAGCTGTGCAATTTCCCGGACCACCTTATTATACTAAAGAATGGGTCACTCATGGAGCATTAAAGTGCATCTCCACCTTCTGTTCAAGCTTTAACCTGGAGATGCCATAACTCTACTATTAGCAAGACCATTGCAGTGGCCCATACGCAGAATACATGCTACTGTACTGAACACGGTGTATGTATTTTGCTGATGATGGGAGCAGCGGGGAAGTTACTCCACAACTCCCCAGACTTACTATCAGAACCCCTGATAATATCTCCCTCCATGATGATAAATGTCTCTTGTAAAGGAGGAAAACAAAAATTAGGTACAATATCACTGATCATGGATAAACAGATGAAAAATTTGGGGAATATATTGTTCTACTGTTTAGATATCTTGTGGGGTGGAATATGGAATCACGAATTCTGGCTTAACTGGTGATCAATATGTGTAACTGGGCCTAGAGAGTCAAGTGTTTAGTAGAGAAAACGTAGGCAGAAATATGGGTAAAATTTTCACTGGTTTCAAGGGCCAAGTTCATTTATTTGGGTGAAACAAGGACAGCTGATGTTTTGGTATTCAAACAGGAGGTCGCAGTCACATCACTTCAAGGTCCCTGAAACAATAGGAACGTGATCATACTTCTTAACCCCGTAAGCTCACAATTTAGGACTTAGCAATTTTTTTCACTTTAACTTTAACTTACTATTACATTTTTGGGGGGACGGCATTAAAAATACAAGAATTCTGTCTTTGTTTTTACAGTTTTCACCATTCGGTATGTGTTTATGTTTTTTTTTTTTACTTTTCTTTTTCACTATTTTACTCTTTTTTACTATTCTTTAAAATAATTTTTTTGTGCAAGGGCTTTTTTTTGGGCAGTTTTCATTGGTGCCATTTTGTGACACATGCAACTTTTAGATCACTTCTTGTTTCTTTTTCTAAATCTTATTTCTTTATGATATGATAATTTTATTGTATGGGTCATTATGGATACAGAAATGCCAATTATGTATATTTTTTTTAAATTAAAATAAAGGACTTTGTAAGCTAAAAAGGCCTTTGGCAGGGCATCCATACATGACAGGTCTAGAGGCCATGGTTAGGCTCCTTCTCGTTGCCATGGTAATCATTTGGTACTTCAAAATATCATCATGGGGTGGGTGGGTAATGGAGAAAGAGAGGTGCTGCAGTTATTGCCATGAAATAGTTCACAGGAACTACACAGTGGTACATATATACGATAGGCACTCCTCCTTCTGGGTTATGTGTAAATAATAATATTATTTTATTCAAAAACAATAAAATACAATAAAAACAATAATACTTCAAAATATTATGTATATCATCAATCTTCCATGATCAATCCATAATTAATTCATAAGTACAGGAAAAAAAGCTTCGAAAAGAGTCCTGCATGTCAGCACTTAGCTTAGTGGAGCAGGCAGAAGCAGGAGCCGCTCTGCTCAGCTAATCCTGGCATAGTACGTGGGTACAGGGTACCCATGTGCTATGCCAGGAGTTAGTAAACCTCCGGGGAGCACGGGCAGGAGCAGCAATATCACACTCCGTTGAGCTGTCAGCGGTGTACGGAGAACTGAGTTTTAAGCGCACAGTGAATGTTGCACTTTAGGTATGAAAAACACTAAGAAAAATACTAAATTAATAAATAAAGTATATCGGAAAAAGGTTTTTTCGGGCATTAGGAACATCATATTAAAATTTCCTTCATAGGTTTAGTTACTCTTTAAAGAATAATAGAAATGTTACTGATCTCCTCCACCCTGATCCTCTTCACATTATTGGTGAAGTTATACTTTATATTTGTAACTTTCTTCCCGGATCATGTGATTATGTAGTAAAAGGGGGCGGGGCTGTGACAACCTTTTGTTCATTTTTGTAAAAAAAAAAAAAGGTAATTACAGTAATTATTATTATTTTAAATGCAGGGGATGTTGGTAAGGTATGAGGTTTGTGGATACCAGAATTGCTTCAAAGTTTTGCACAATAGTAGATTAGGTGTAGATGCAGTTTAGCTCCTTTTCCCATATATTCTGTTTGTTGTTACAAGTTACATCAGACAGTTGCAGAAAAAACTAAGTAAACCCTTTGTAACGACCTGAATTTCTGCACTGATTTCTAATACAACATGGTGTACAATTGTAGAAAACACAATCTAACTAAACTAGTAACACAAAAACTGTATAATTTGTCACTTTAGGTAGGGAACAGTGCAGCCCTAAATTCCACCCACACCTCTGTCCCTAAGTACTTGGACGACGCACTCTAAACGGCGGCCCCCCAACTGGGCGATGGTCCCTAACCTGGCTAAGTGCACAGGACCTAATCAGGGGTGTGAAGGGTTAGTCAGACAGGGTTACAAACAGTAGATTATGTCAGAGGCAAAGTCTGCAGACAGAAGTAAGGTCACAAACAGGCAGCACGTCAAAGATATAGAATCCACAGCTTATACAACAAAGCGTGTGAGGCTGGAAGACCAATCACAGGCAATAGTTCCCTCAATGAACATAAGGCACCCAGGCCCTGAGACAGCAAAACAGCCCCAAACCATGAAGCCACCTATGCTTAACAGTTGCGATTTGGGTCTTGCTATCTGCATAGGACATTGCATACATTGAGTCATCCAGTGCATGTGTTGTGCAGACATAGTGAGATCTAATTAGTAGGTCAGGTAACCACACAACTGGACACTTGCTAAACTCTTCTGAGCTTTGAGATAGGGCATTTCCTGTTCGGTTTCTAGACTAAATTGGTCGGTGGAAATGTTCTAACAAAGTATTCTAGCTTGTGGAAACTTACCATTAGCAATCGGCGGGTGGTTTGGCTAATGGGGACAAGCCATCTATCAATCATCTATCTATCTGTCTGTCAAATTCAAATAAGCTTTATTGGAAGGACCAAATACATATTAGCATTGTCAAAGCAAGTCATAAATAGTTTGGTAGGGATGGGGGATGGGGATAGGGACACATCCAGAGTGGGGGTATAGGAGTCCACAGGCTATCAGGCTCCTCTCAGTCTATTACAGGTTCTAACATATTGTGCTGCAATGGCCACTGTGTTATCCTCTTCTCCCAGCAGTATGAAGAGTCTCTCTTCCTCCTCCATGGAGGTGAAGTCTGGGCAGAGATCAGACAGTCTCCTGAAGTGAACGTCCCTCACTGCTGAGTATTTGGGGCACTGCAGCAGGAAGTGAACCTCATCCTCCACGGCCTCCTGATCACACTGTGGGCACAGTCTGCTCTCCCCAGCTTGTACCTCTGTTGGTGCCGCCTGGATTTGATCAGCAGACTGTGGGCACTCAGTCTGGACAGGCTCAGGATCTGTCGGGTTCTGGGGTTGGGTATTTTTTCTAGATATGGGGCCAATTTGTACTCCCTCTGTAGTAGAAGGCTTATATGAAGAAAAAATTCAGGTAAAATATCAGCTTTTTTGGTGAATGTTTACTGGTAGCTAAATTACACAGATGTATTGCAGACATTGGGGGAGTTTGATCAAAACCAGTGTAAATAAAAAGTGGCTTAGTTGCCCCTAGCAACCAATCAGATTCCCCCTTTCATTTTCCAAAGGAGCTCTGAAAAATGAAAAGTGGACTCTAATTGGTTGCTATGGGCAACTAAGCCAGTTCTACTTTACATCAGTTTTGATAAATCTCCCCCATTGACTCTTTAAGGTTTCACATATAGAATTCAAAATGGGCCTGTGTAATATTTACACTGCAGTATTTTGTAACCCACTGATCAATATGACCCATGTAACTCCGCCACATATTCACTTGTCATAGACAAACTTTTTATGACATCAGAAATGATGTCACAATCAGCCATGTTTTCTGCATAGTACGATTATAGTATATCTCCTGACGCCTGCTGTGGATGGACTGTGTGTACGGTTGATTGCAGTAAGAAAACACACTGGGGCAGATTTATGAGGAGTAAAAATTGTCTGTTGCCCAAAGCAACCAATCACAGCACAGTTTTCATTTTTGAAGAGCAGGGTATAAAATGCGATCTCCGCTGTGATTGGTTGCTGTGGGCAACATAGACAGCTTTTGTGTAAATCCGCCCCACTGTATTCTAGTTGTGTTGCGGTAGTTAATGTGAAGTGTTGGTGAGGTATGGCAGCTGCAACTAGATCTCAACCAGAAGTCTGTCTCATTGGCCCTCCAGTGGCTAAATTAACTGGTAATAATCTGCCATCTCTCTGCTCAGCCCTGTTTCTTTCTACATCATAACCTGGAAATGAGTGAAACTATCAGACAATCTTCAGCTGCCAGAATAGAAAGCAGGACTACAATAAGAGATGTACAGGACTGTCAAACTAAATAATAACGGGTTGTCTCATCTTAGACATTGGTACCATATTGCTTGGAGGAGGAACCCACACCTATCAGCAGAACGGGGCCCTTGAAGTTAACAGTAGCCACATGTGTGTGACCGTGCTCCATTCATTTCCATGGAACTGCTGAGAATAGCTCAGCACTGGCTTGGCCATCTCTCTCTGACAGTCCCACAGAAGTGAATGGAGTAGTGGCTGCGCTTTCGCGGTGCACTCTTCAAAGGTTTCCAAAAACAGCCTAGTACGAGTTTCGGAACTCCCATAGAAATGAACTGAGAGAGCACCTCGTATGTGTGGGGTTATCTCCTTTAATTTAAGGGGCCTATATTGGAGATAGGTATAGGTCTCTGAGGTGGGACCCGCACCTATCTGACTTTGATAGAACAAAACATACAATGCAACAGCTCTCCGCAAACCAAATAAAGTACAAAAATGCATTATAATTGCTAATGCTATGCTTATAAATTAGAGATGCTTGGCAAATATATTTTTTACTAAATTATTTGAGCCCGTCTGCCACTCGTCAAGGCGATCTCTGTAAGACAGGAACCTAACACTAAATTCTACCTGTTATGTGCCATGACGGCTACCATACAATTCAGGGAGTGTAGGTTCCACATGCATGCTGGGCCCACCTTAATTTTTATCATCTTTGGTGCCAAAATGGTCTCCATTATATCCAGGGAATGCAGGTACCAACATGCATGCCGAGCCCACTCCACTATCTGACTTGGATGGCATAACCTAGCAATATGCCACCAATGCCTAAGATGAGACAACCTCTGTAAGAAGAATAAAGGCCCACAGTCTGTGACGCAACAAGTCAGAGAGGCTCAGATGGTTTCCAGACTAGATGATGATCTTTTCGATGTTGGCCATGCCAATGCTCTTAGTCTTAGCTTGATACCAATTGTTGAAGATTGGGAGTTCCTGCTGGCTCAACGGGAAATGGGAAGAACGGGATTAGTGGCTGGTATAGATGCAAAATTAGCTGCGAAGAAGAATCGGAAAGCAGCCAGAAAGATCACTAACCAACAGCAATTGGAAACTGCAGCTGAAACTGCAAAGAGCTTAGGTCACCACTAGAGTTCAGCGAACCTGCCTTTTGGCAGGTTCGAGTTCGGGGTTTAAGTGAATTACGTAATGGATTCTGTTCTCATGGAATCCATCACGCAATTCAATGCCGGCATGCCGCATAATACAAGTGTATGGCCATCCCCAAGGGTTCCGTTCTGCTGGCCATACACTTGTATTATGATGGCGTGCAAAACGAACTGACATTAAGGTCATTCCATTTGGCATGCTGGCATTGAATTACATTATGGATTCTGTGAGAACGGAATCCATTACGTAATTCACTTAAAACCTGAACCAAAACTCGAACCTGCCAAATGGCAGGTTTACTCAACTCTAGTCACCACATTGAAGACCTTGCCCTCAATCGTGACTTGATTCGACAACAGAGAATGACTTTCAAGGGACCATGCCACTGACATGGGCAGACTGGCCATAGATCCTACAGGGAAATTTCCCGGTGGGCCAATACTCAGAGGGCCACCCAAGCCAAGTTACATAAAGATCTGATGGTCTCAGCATTAATTAATTTATCTGGTTCTGCTGAGATAGTTTTTTTTTTTACTGTACTGTGGTATTGCTGGCCTTGCCTATATTTGTTGCACCGACTTCTGTCAATTTGGACCCGCGGACAACCTGGGGCCACTTTTATTTATTTTTTCTTCCAGGGCCCCTGTTCACTGAATTGGCAAACTCATTGCTGATCATAGATCAAGTTGATCAAGTCCAAGTGATTGCTTCTGGGAGAAGAGTATCCCAGCTGCTCACAGTTGCAAAACTAGCAGGTGGAGTCTCAAGCAGCAGCTGTCCACACAGCACTGGAGGACTGGGGCATAACTAACAGTGTTGAAGCAATGTGCTTTAATACAACCAGCTCAAATTCTGGGTGGCTTGCTGGTGCTTGGGTTCTCTAGGAACAAAAGCTCAGGAAGGTTAGTTTCACACTAGCATGCAGCAGTTGTGATCCGGTCGATTCTTTGCATATTTGCTGAGTTGCGGATGGATCTCATTCAGGCAATGACCTGGCAATGCTGGATCCAGAGAGCTCTGGCAGGCTGTTCTCTGTCGGAACAGCATGCAGGATCGGTGAACGCTAGTGTGAAACTAGCCTATTGAGCTACTATCTTGGAGCCATGTCATCTCCAAAGGTCAAAGGTTCCTCAACAATCCTGGGAGTTTACTGATCAAGGTAAATATGAAACAAGAATGGCGGACTATACTGTGTCCAGGTCAGTGCAAGACATCAGAGATAGCACCACAGAGTTGGCAAGTAGATATCTGCCAGAGAGTTGGACAAGGGAGGACTACAGGGAGTTTTTGGAGCTGACTTTGGAGATCATTTTTTCTTGGATCTGTTCCAGCGAGAGAATTCTGATTCATGGCACCTGAGGCCATGCATAACGCTTGCTGGCCGTCGAAAGAAATTCAAAGACTTAAGATTTGGATGTTTTGAGGCCAGTTCCATATGACAAAGACAGAGGAGAAGGGGCTTTATAATGTATGTTTTTTTACAGCTCATGTGTACCTAAAGGTGGACAGTGACTGTCTACTTAAGAAAAGAAAAATAGCAGTCACCTCACCTGCCGCCTGGAGTCTGGCGTGCTCGGAGCTCCTGGGGTCAGGTTTCTACTCCTGAAATCACTTCTTGGCTACTCCACAATCAATTCAGAGAGATCAAAGGCTACATCGCTGAAGTTTTCGAATCACTTGTAATACTTGTCACCTGATCTGGTTGGTTTAGCCTTTTACAACAGCACAGTAACTTCGACAACCAAGAGACAAATGGTAAATTCCATTAGAAATAAATTTGAAATTGAGCCTGCTCAGCAGGATCACACCAAACGAATACCTGTGGACCTGCAGACATTTATGGAAAAGAAACTCAAAGATTTCAAAGTCCATGACGTTGTTTGAACTGACGAAGCTTCCGCTTGCATTTCTCAATGCGGAATCAGACTTGTGGGAGGACTACCTGCAAAGTGGCAGGGACAGCTCATGCCATGAGTGTCTGAATGACCATGCAGAATTTAAGGGGAGGGGGGCAGGGCCGCTTAATAAAAAACTCAGTGGCTTTATAACTAGAGATGAGAGAATTTCATATTTTGAAATTCCTTCATACTTCCTTTTACCACCAAACGAAGTGTGAATGAATTTCATAAGTGGAAATTCGCTCATCTCTATCTATAACCAAAGATGAGTCACACTTCCAGTTCTTATTGCAGATGATTGTGCAGCACAGGCGGGCTTATCCTGACTGCAAAAAAAACTGATATTATCAGGACTGTGGAGTTTGTAAAAAGGCATTTCTTACTTTTTTAACAGCTGTATATTAAAGAACACGCTTGTATTAGAAGTAAACTGTCTAAGATAAAATACTGTGGAACTGACACACTACTGTATTCTTGAAATACTTTCTGTTTTTGCTAAATTTCATTCATTTTCTGTTATCGTTGAAGCCATTAAGCTACTTCTAAATATAACACTAAGAGGCTCAAACTATTTTCCTAATATTTTTTTTAAATAAGGAGAATTAGTCCTATGGGATAAGACTATTGAAAAATCACCAACTTTATTTTTCTGCCTTTTATGCTCCACCCTACTGTGTAGATTCTGTGTAGATATTGTCAGTTTCTGGGATGTTCCTTTGTAATTCCTCCAAACTTTGATACATTCCTCTTTGCCCTTGTGTTTCATCTTTTGGATTTCATCTATTATGGAGATGTGCTATTCCAGGGATGGCCAACCGGCGTCTCTCCAGCTGTTGTAAAACTCTGATACCCACCATGCCCTGCTGTAGGCTGATAGCTGTAGGCAGTCTGGGCATGCTCGGAGTTGTAGTTTTGCAACAGCTGGAAAGCCACAGGTGAATAGTTCCTGAGTGCTTTGGTGTAGTAAGGTTTTGTGATGGTAGATGGGCCCAGAATGGTAGTATCCTCTTGTGGCCAGCAAGTTGTAGTGGGACTAGGTAGGTGATGTTTGAGGTGCTCTGAAGGACTTAGAGAAGGTGCTTGCAGATTTCCAGGTGAAATATTTCTGTTGGGCTAGAATCCTAATTTGACCAGTCTGGGTAGGTATCCAGGTCCCAGGCTTTGTTACCATAGTGGAGGAATGGGGTGATGATGCTATCAAAGATTTTAATCCAGGCGATCACTGGTTGTTTAAGATGGTACAGACACCTTATTTTGGCATAGAAGGTTTTGCATGCCTTGTCTTTCAGTATTTCTATGGCTTGTGTAAAGCTCCCGGATTGGCTGATTTCTAGGCCCAGGTAGATGTACCTGTCTGTTTCTGTAAGTGAACCGTTGTATAGCAGGAAGAAAGAATACATGGCTGGTTTGAAGTTTCTCTTCTGGAACACCATGTTGTTGTTATTTTTTGATTAATGGGCAGTGCCCACGTTGTGCTGAATTTCTCCAGGATTTGCAGGTTATCTTGGAGCATCAGTTGTTGATAGCAGCAGGAGGTCATCTGCATATAGCAGCAATTTCACCTTGGTATCATGGAGGGTGAGACCTGGTGCTGATGAGGACTCCAGAGCCCCTGCAAGCTCATTGATGTAGATGTTGAAGAGCCATTCTCCTTCCATTTACCCACAAACTGCATCCGTTCTCAGTGTAGGTGTAATGGAAGAGGTCGCCAACGCAGCTGGGGCACCGCCAGCACCTGAGAAGGCAGGGTTAGCATGGCCAAAATGTGGAAAAGCTTTGTCAGCCTTGGAGGTGCTGACCTGCCCTGCAGCCAGTGTATAGTGTGAACGTGTGTTTAGCACGGCAGAGAGCATTATCACAGGCCGCAGCTAATGTGGACAAGCTTACGTTTATTAAAATGAACCAGGCATGGATCCCACAGGACCTGTCCGTACCTTGTGCAGAATAGACATTTATACCAGCCTCAACCATCCATTCTTGTACTCAAGTGCAATTTTTTTTTTTTTTTGTTATATGTCCCAATATTTTGGGGGATACCCCAATTTAAAAATAAAAAAATAACACAAATCAGTGTTGCCTACCTATTCCTCTTCCACCTACACCACCACGTCAACCTAAAACCGCCAAATCCACCCATTTACCGCCTCCTCAACCTCCTACTCCTAGATCCAGATTGTTATTGTATTTTATGTTATTTTAAGTCATTTCCCTATCCACATTTGTTTGCAGAACGTTGACATGCTCTTAAGCACATTTTGATGCCTTTTGCAGCCCTCTAGCCCTTTCCAGGACTATTTAGAGCCATTTTAGTGCCCAAAAGTTTGGGTCCCCATTTACTTCAATGGGGTTCGGGTTTGGGTTCAAGTTCGGGGCAAGTTCGGGTCCCGAACCCGAAATTTTTTTTCAAGTTCGGCCGAACTCGTCGAACCAGAACATCCAGGTGTCCGCTCAAACTCTAGTTATAATCCTAAAGAGAAAAGAAAAAAGAGGTTGAGTGGTCCCACCAGGACTGGAGGTCCGGGGGAAAAGGCGCCAGAGGGATGGAGGAGATGTAGATGTAGACAAAAGAAGTATAGAATATCCTATAGGATGAGATAAAAAAGCACCACAAACTACGTGCCTGTTGAATAAACTATTCGGGGAAGGCAGCACAAGTGTTATAGGGATATGAAAAAAGATTTCATTCCCCTTTGACAAATACCAATAACAGGTGAACCTAGTCTGGAGGGTTTCCAATTTGAGGATCCAACGGACGTGATTCAAAAAAGAAGGAACACTGTAAAGGCGGCCACTCCCATAGATGTGGAGAAATTAGATGTGGGTGGTTAGTACCCCCTTAAGCCGGAGGATACTTATATGGTGATGAAAGATGTAGAATACTCTCCAAAGGGGAGATTCCTGATGATGAGAGCTGGAGTACTCACTTCACAGGGGGGTTGTCACAGGATAAAGCTCAAGACACCTGTGGCCAACTGCCACCCCTAGCCGGGATCTCATGTAGAATGATTTCAATTGATGGCAGCCAACGACAAGGCTTCTGATCAATGTAGTTTATTACAGTAAAATAGCCCAACGCGTTTCGGAGGTATTATAGTCCTCCTTCTTCAGGGGTATTAAGAGAACAAAAAAGGTTTTCTCAGACATACAATATGGTTAAATCAACTAGATACACAGAGGTGCACACAATAGAGTATATGGAAAATGTATGAAGATATATAAAAATATATAAATATATAAATAGCATAAAAAAATACATAGTCATGAATAGAATATGGACATAATAAATAAATACACATTCACATGTCTCTAACAAAAAACCTTGTGATGTATAAAGAAAAAAACACTTGTGATATACAGAAGAGGGTCAGACTGTTATATCTTCCACTTGCAAATAGTGCTACATCGTATTTACTCAATGAAACATTAAGGACAGGTTTGAGTTCCATTATGCAATACACTAAAAAATCATTTACCTTCAGGGGTCTTTTCACAAGGGTCTCCACTGCTTCAAAAAAGGACTTGTTCCTTTTTGGTGCGCTTCCCCTTTAATGGATACTTAAATAGCTTGAAAGCTTGTGTTGGGAAAATGACTTTATTTGGGTTACATTGGACGTGTCAGCCCTCTACACCAATATTAAACATGAACTAGGTATTGCTGCTACAATTCACACGTTATCCCAGGATACCC
The DNA here is from genome assembly GCF_905171765.1 of Bufo bufo. Taxonomy (NCBI): domain Eukaryota; kingdom Metazoa; phylum Chordata; class Amphibia; order Anura; family Bufonidae; genus Bufo; species Bufo bufo. The sequence continues at coordinate 202,301,225 of NC_053396.1, read as the reverse complement.
GATGCCAGATAATCAGAGGGAATTTATTTTAAAATACAATTACTTCACTTTTAATAACAATTTTTATCTGCAAACCCAAGGTACGGCAATGGGCACAAAATTTGCCCCGTCTTACGCTAATTTATTTATGGGTAAGTTTGAGAGAAATTTGGTCTTTTATCCCCACCCGAATATTAAATTTTACCGTAGATTTATAGATGATATTATTTTTATTTGGCAGGGTGATAGTTTGGAACTATGTAATTTTATTGAAAAACTCAACCTAAATGATTGGAATCTGTCCTTTACTTTGGAGTATAATACTACATCGATCATCTTTTTGGATCTTAAACTCACCATAAAAGATAAGAAAATTGTCACACAAACTCATTTTAAGGCGGTTGACGCTAACAGTTATTTAGAATACTCAGCTGTCACCATACAAAGTGGATTAGAAACATCCCATTCAGCAACTGAAAAGGATAAGGAGAAATTGCTCTGATGATAATACGGTGAAGAGCCTAGGTACGAGGACAGGGAGTCCATACCATACAGGGTCGTCCCTGGGCAGAGGGTTAGACAGGGTCAGTGAAGGGTTGGATAGGTTCTCCCTTTCCTCCTTCCCCCCCCCCCCTCCTCCCGCCTACACCTGGTAGATCCCATGATATTTGTTTGCATGTCTGGTCTTTAGGATTATTACATTATTTGCCAATTTGTATATCAATTTTCGGGATTTCATCCATTTTAAATAGATCAATTAAACGTTATGATTTTAAGAGTTTGCTTATTTTGCTGGACCATATATTTTGTTTCAAGTAACTTTATCTCATCAATTGTATCATATTGCTGAATTTGCCCTTTGGATGGGAACCAGCACAGGTGTAACGGAAGTGAAAGTGTGGGCTACAACACCAGGCTCTTCTATCTGGTTGGAAATCATGGCACCAAAACTGTTGGCCCAGTTAAATCTTTGCCATGGAGTTTCCTATGTTTACTACTGGCTCTGGTCACCCTAAAAACACAGAACTGTATTCATTTAAAGGATGAGTTTTGGCCCTGATGATAAGGGATAGTGTTGAGGTAGGTCAAACATCTAATGTGTGGTGGCACTGGTTTGCATGCTGGTATATCTGATCCTTCAGAAGCCCATTAGATATACAATAAGTGGAGAGCCCACATCTAACCACAGTCAGATAATTTTTTGCTACTCCTCATGAATAAACAATATGAAATCTATTGAAAAGGTATGTTGTCCTCAACGCCCTTCTCTTTTCTCATTAAATTTAGTTGTGAGTTTCACAATTTGTCTGCCGCTTGTCCTCAGGCTCTACAGAGGCGGCACCATGCAGCGATGTTTAGAGATGTTTAAAGATTATCACTAACCTTATTATGTTTCCCCCTACGGCTTAATTACGCAGTCTAATCCTACTGCTGATTTATTGACATATTGAGAACCAAGCCAGTTGTTCATATGTCAATGAAGACAAGATCCGACTGTAGAAAACGTGGCTGAATTGATGCAATAATCTTCTGAGCTGAGTATATAATAAAGAGAGATTAAAGCATGTATATATAGATTAGAGCTTTCAGAATTTTCTTTGTTTCTGCATCAATTTGACGTAAATTTACATCAGATTTTCACACAAGTACTACAAGTGAATTAAAGATATGCAAATAAAACAAAACGAGTCAAAAATAGTAGACCTTGTCATTTATTTATTGAGGAAAAGGATCCAATATCACATGTTCATGGGCGGCCTTTGCTTTCAGTATCTGGTGTGACCCATTGTGCAGCAATAACTGCAACTAAACATTTTTGTTGCAACTAAAGTTAATTTTAGAATAGTAGTGCACATTGGCTTGGAGGAATTTCAGCGCATTCCTTCCTACTAAACAGCTTCAGCTTTGTTATGGTGCTGGGTTGCCTCCCACGAACTACTCAATTCTGGTCCTTCCACAACATATTTATTGGATGAAGGTCAAGTCTTTGACTTGGTAATTCCAAAACCTTAACTTGATTTTACTTTAACTATTCTTTGGTAGAACTACTTGTGTGCTTAGGGTCGCAAGGATGAGCGAATTGATTCTAAAGAAATCTGATTCATTCCGAATTTCACAAAAAAATCATCTGCCTAAGAAATCTGAAGCTTTTGGGATTTGTTTCAGATGAATCACTTAAAAATGGTGGCCAGCGCCATTCCACTTTTAATGTTGGTGCCGATGGGAGACAGAGGGAGTCTGTCACCACTTATATTCGGTGGGCGCCAATGCTCGTGGCATATAAGGGGTTAAACAGCCCGGATCGGCACTCATGCCGGTCCGGGCATTTAGAGCTCTCCCCTGCACTGGTTTGTGAAAAGGAGGCAGCCCAGCCTAAGGTCCTTTAGTGACCGTCTGCTGAGGTTAGGCTGTACAACCAACACTGACCCAAGCGGAGATAGACTGCACTCATCACCTACAGGTTCCTTTGGATATCATTTCATCCAGAGACTGAATTCTTTAAGCTGTGATATCTATATCCCTTATTTTTTACATTTTTTTTCTGTAATGTACTGTCACTGTAATTCCTTTATCTTGTAGTTTTTGTACTTTCTGTGCTGCTGTAACACTGAGCACATAAGGATTATCTTATCTTCTTGGTGGTTACTAAGGGATTAAGAGACAACATTTAGGCATTGTTTGAGCATTGTTATAGCTCTCTATTAGAGAAGGGCAAATTTCATAAAATTCGTCTTGGGTCCGTTTAGGTCAAATCGGCCTTCAGATTCAATTCAGTCACAATAAATTTGGTCCAAATTGAAAGTGCCCAAATTATCCTGAAAAGTTGTGTCAGTCACTCTGGGGTCTCCCACGACTGTATCCAACCACTTTCAAGCTCTTTAATGTGAAGACAAGCATTAGTAATGTCAAAGTAACTACATATATGACTATAGATAAGAGGACGGTAGCCGTTGGTAACAAACAGTCTGCTTATTACCATACTACACTGATGGATTCTGTTTTTGTAGGCTAAAAAAAAATGGCCCAAAATCTAACAATGCCTTCTTCATTTTTAATGAGTTTTATTCTTGTAGAATCAATTTGCTCATCTCTATTCTTTACTTTAGTAGAGAACATACAAAAATGTATACTAGGGGTGCCAGACACTGCCAAATGGTTCACATGTGCTTAATAAAAGATAACATAGTAAGCACCTGGACTTCTGCTGCCTGAGGCTAAAACTGAAACGAAGCACCCTCCACCCGCAAATGCCAATTTCTTAACCTAACCCTTTCCCTTTCGCCCTACTGTTAAATACATACTTGGAAAACATTACATACAGAGCTACAGAACATACAGGGTAATACAGCTCCACATACCTCTTGCATTCAACTGATGTGTCCTCTGATGTAGACGTTCTCTCTCTTTATCTTCTCCATTCAGACCAGACCGCTATTGTTCTATTTCTTGTTCTCCCCACCTTCTGAACACACCATCCTGCCACCTCTAATACTGTGCCCACAGTGCTTTCCAATATTATACTGCAGAAACAAATAATCCCCCCCCTAACTGCCCAGCAAATAGCGTCCCTGAAACTTATAGTGCCATAAACATAGTGTCCTCCAAAAATAATTGTGCTAACCTGATACTGTGCCCGCGTGCCTCCCAATGTAACAGTCCTCCCAAAAGTCCCACCAATAGTAATAATTCTCTGCCAGAGTGCACTCTATGGTAACAGTGCACCCAATAGTAATAATGTCCCTCACTTTGCCCCAGAAGTAATAATGCCCCCATAGTGCTCCCAGTAGAAATAATTCCCCCTACAATGTGTGCCTTTACAGAAAAATACCCCCTTATAATGTGTGCCAGTACAAAAAATTACCCCTTATAATGTTTGCCAGTAACATAATTCCCCTTGTAATATGTGTATGTAATACATAATGTGTGGCAGTACAAAACTCCCTTCGTATGTGTGCCAATACTAAAAATGCTCCCTTATGACCTGTGCCAGTACAAAAAAAATCACTTTTAGTGCCCCATGTAGAAGAAATGTTCCCATAGTGGCCACCTTAGAATGTGTGCCAGTACAAAAATGCTCAATTACAATGTGGGCTAAGTACAAAAAATACCCCCTTATGTGCCAGTAAAATAAATGCTCCCTTATAAAGGTATGTCAGGACAAAAAACTACCCCCTTTAGTGCCTCCAGTACAACAAATATTCCCATAGTGGTCCTCTTATAGTGTGTGCCAGTACAAAAATGCTCCTTTTTACAGCCGCAAGGTCCCCATAGTGTTTTCTCAAATTACAAAATAATGTCTCCCACCCCATTTTGGCCCAACACTATGCTGCCAAATAAAAATAATAAATTCAAATACTTACCTCCATTCTGCTGTCAGCAATGAAGTGCGAGACACGGACCTCTTCTAGTCTGTGCCCTGAGCTCTATGCAGCCCGGCTCAGGCAGCGCAATAATGATGACATCGGCCTCTAATAGGCTACAGGAATTAGGAATAAAGCCTATTAGAGGAAACGGTGGGCCGGGGTGACATCGCTCCCGTGCCCAATCACCCGTCGCAGCATTCAACTGTATTGTTGTCCTGACTCCTGAGTACAGCGATGTAGTCGAATATATAGAGATGAGCATTTCCACAATGAAGGTGCTCATTGCCTATGGCCCTTCAGTTGCCCCCCTCTTGCCCCTACCTGGTGCTGCCTGAGGCGATAGCCTCACCTGGCCTCATTGGTGGTGCACCCCTGACAGTAAGTGAGACAAGGTAGATATTAATGTATCAGTAATAGAGTTGAGTGAATCGAAGTTGACAAAGTGGAATTTTATCCGAATTTCAGGAAAAATTTGATTTGTCACAAAGTTGAATTTCCTTGACTTCGTGGTAATGAATCAAATTTCTTCTAAAATGGCTGCTACTCATGTTTGAAAGAGAAAGTAAGAAGCCCGGGAACAAGGGATTACCCATAATGTTGTGCAGCCAGCCAGTCAGTAGATAGCCAGCCCCTATAAAAAGCCTTCCTATGCCCGGCCTCCACCATTTTACAGTGAACTTAGAGCAGGGAGAGACGTTACAGGCACTAGAGACAGTGGTTAGGAAAGACTTTATTCACAAAATATTTAGTGATGAGCGGGAGGTACCATATTCGATTTCGCGATATTTCGCGAATATTCGAATGAATATTTGCATTATTTTCGATGAAATCGAATATTCGTAATTATTTTATTTTTCGCGAATAATATGCAAATAAATTTTTCGTACGATTTTTTTTCCTGTATAAGGCAACGTTCCTATGACTATGGCTAGGCTAATATGTGTATTTTACGAAATTTCTTAATACTGCTCTAACTTCGTCTTTTAGAATATTCGTAATATTCTAAAAGACGGAGTTAGAGCAATATTACGAATATTCTAAAAGACGAAGTTAGAGCAATATTAAGAAATTTCGTATAATACACATAGATTGTAATTTAGCTAATATAGTGCTATAATCCTTTTTTTTTTTCTTATCTAATTTTTTTGGCCTCTTCTGAACTTCAGTTTTTGGAAAATATGTACACTATTAAAAAAATTACTTTAGCAGTATATTAGCTAAATTACAATCTATATGTGTATTTACGAAATTTCTTAATACTGCTCTAACTTCGTCTTTTAGAATATTCGTAATATTGCTCTAACTCCGTCTTTTAGAATATTATGAATATGCCGTATTTTTCGTATTTTTCGAATATAGTGCTATATTCTTAATTTTCGTATATAGCACTATTTTCGAAAAATTTCGAGTCATTTCATCAGTCAAGTATTACTATGCTTATTGCTAATGCTTAAAGCTTGTGTGCGGATCGCATGTTGTAAAGACGTTTTTCTTTCCACAAAGGCAAAGGCTAGGTTATGTTCCATGACAAGCAACCGTGCCGAGAATTCACTTGACATGTAAAAAGTGTTCAGTTACTCATATAATTTTGACTTTCATATATTGTATGTGAAAATTCGCTACCATTAAATTCCTAAAAAAATTCTGTTTGTGTAATGGTTAGTTGGCTCATCCAAACTACTGTTAGCTGCTTTTGCTTACAGCTTGTGTGTGATTTATAATATGTGAGTTGTTCTAAATGCATTGGGCCTAATAAATTATATTTCTATTATTTTATTAGCTTAAAAGGAAACGAAATTTCGTTTTAACGAATATAGAGGCAAATATTCTTATTCTTCGCAAATTCTCGAAGTTGCGATATTCGCAATAAAAATTCACAATTCGAATATTCGCGCTCAACACTAAAAATATTACTATTGAGCAGTTCAGGGACAGCGTATTCATAGTGTAGGGATTTAATAGGAAGGCATTATATACACTATTGGGAAAGAGCAGGGGCCAATTGAACAGTGCAAAGCTTGGCTAATAGGAGCTATTCTAGTACACCTTGCTGCACTAATTGGGGTTAAAAAGTGTTCTATTACTACAGATTTTAGGCTGTTTGCTGTTTGTTATTCTATTACACCTTTCTGCACTAATTGGTGTTAAAAAGTGTTCTATTACTACAGATTTTAGGCTGTTTGCATTCTTTTACACATACACGTAAGTAATTACATTAATCCTTGAATCTCTTATTGGGGTGAAATTGCGGTCTGATAATACAGATCTTAGGGTCTTCACATTCTTTTATACATAATTCAATCCTCCTTAATTGTGCAATTGGGGTGAAATTGCGGTCTGATACTACAGATTTTGGGTTGTTCACGTTCTTTTTTTTACCTAAATAAATCAGTTAATCCTTAATCATGTAATTGGGGTGAAATTGCAGCCTGATGGGAGCAGGTGTTACGAGCGGTCAGGCACATGGCCCTGACACTGATGAGGGTGACATCAGTGACATGCATACAGTAGTGGATGATGATGTAGCCGATTGCATGTGGGAGCCAGGTTAAAAAGGGGCATCAACACCAGGGGATGAGAGTGGCAGATTGTGCATGAGTCAGCGGCTGAGCCCGCAGGGTAGTAGCGTGGCCGTGAGTAAGCAGGGTGGCAGCAGTATGAAGTCTGGAGCCAAGTGCCCGGGGTAGACTGTCTGCACAATGTATCATTTTGTGTAAGATGTTCTTGTGGTGCATGCGGTCCGCTCCGGCATCCTCCATTGTACTCATTTTTTGCTGGGGATTGCCATTGTCTACGGACCGCATGCGGAGGAATTGCTCCCCTGGTCAGGGCCGTCTTTACTATTGATTGGACCCTGGGCAAAAATTTACTTGGGCCCCCTGGATCCCGCTTTCCCACACCTTAGCAGGCAATCACGCCCTCCACCACAACACACACACAAAAAATCCACACACCTGGTAGAGTCCAGTGAATGACTGTAAATACTTCCAGTTCTGAAGACTCTAGCGGCTCAGGATCAGTGCTCTGGGCAGCTGGGCTCAGGCTAGAAGTGGGCACCGCTCTGCAGGAAGGAGACAAGGGCTCGGCTCACCCTAGTGTTACAGTGCACCCCACAGTATGCAGTATAGCACCCTATAGTATACAGCAACCCACAGTATGCAGTATAACACCCCACACTATACAGTACCCCACAGTATATAGTAGAGCAGTATAGCAGCCCACAGTATACAGCACCCCACAGTATACAGCACCCCAAACAATACACGATACAGCCCCCCACACTATACAGTACAGCAGTATAGCACTCCACACTATACCGCACACTCAGTATACATTATACAGACCCCCACAGTATACAGTACAGCAGTATAGCCCCCCCACACTATACAGGCCCCCCCACACTATACAGCCCCCCACATTATACAGGCCCCCACAGTATACAGGCCCCCACAGTATACAGCCCCCCCCCCATAGTATACAGGCCCCCCCATAGTATACAGGCCCCCACACAGTATACAGGCCCCCACACAGTATACAGGCCCCCCACACAGTATACAGCCCACCACACAGTATACAGCCCCCACACAGTATACAGTCCCACACAGTATACAGTCCCACACACTATACAGCCCCCCACAGTATACAGCCCCTCACAGTATACAGCCCACCACACAGTATACAGCCCCCACACAGTATACAGTCCCACACAGTATACAGCCCCCCACAGTATACAGCCCACCACACGGTATACAGCCCACCACACAGTATACAGCCCACCACACAGTATACAGGCCCCACACAGTATACAGTCCCACACAGTATACAGCCCCCCACAGTATACAGCACCCCACTATACAGTAGTTTACAGTATATTAACATAACAGCCCCTGTCACCTTTTTCTGATGTAATCTTCACACAAAAAAGCTCCACAGTTAACTTCTGCAACACTCCACAGGACCTGTGATGACCTCATAGCCATGTGACCAGTAATTGCTAGGTTACTGGTCACATGGTGATGATGTCATTAAGGTCCTAAATCACAACTTTAACACAGTACGATCATGATGCCTGGAATCCTGGTAGAGCTGACAGCCTGACACCCGGGGCAGTGGCTAGCAGGGCTCAAGAGGCAGCTGCCTTGGGCCCCCAGGAGCAACTGGGCCCGGGGCAGCTGCCCCTTTTGCCCCTTGGTAAAGACGGCCTTGCCCCTGGTTATAGACACGCTACAGTGTCTGGGTTTGGAGCATTTTCACGCATTTAGGCTACTTTTTTCAGTGAGTTTTTTATCAACACATGCAGCATCACTATAAAGTGGCGCAGCTACCGCTGCTTATCCAGTAGCCCGCACCCCTTTTCCAGCTGTAAATGCTCCACCTCCTCAGCAGTAGGGAGCTGTGTTTCCTTCCCATCATCTACTGGTCCTTATGCTTTGGCTCCTCCTCCTCCTACTTACTATTCGTCATGCGTTTCATCAGAAATAAATCACATGGCGATTACAAAAAAACAACAGTATGCCTGCTCTTATTCGACGGCGCAGAAGCTGAATGTACTCCTGGCCAAGTTGCTGGTGCTGCAGTCCCTCCCTTTTCATGTGGTAAACTCTGCACCTTTCAGACAACTGATGGCTTGTGCCAAGGTGGAGAGTTCCAAGCCATCAGTACTTCTCCAAAAAGGCTGTACCAGCCCTGCACACGTATGTTGAACAGAAAGTGGGACAGTCCTTGAGCCTTTCGGTGTCTCCTAGGTCACGGCAGCGCAGACGTGTGGAGCTCTAACTACGGTCAAGGACAATATATGTCCTTTACGGCCCACTGAGTAAATGTGGTTCCTGTCCAGCCACACCAGCAACTTGGCCAGGTGCTACTGCCACCTCAACATTCTCAAGCTGTGAGTCCTGTGCCAATGTCCTCCTCTGTTTCCTCATCCATAACCTTGTCCTCAGCCTCCACTGCAGAAACAATTCGAAAAGCTGCTCCAGCATACCACCTATACAGAGCACGACAGTGTCATGCCATTCTGCATCTGGTTTGCCTGGGCAGATGAAGTCAAAATGGGGAGGAACTTCTCCATGTCCTTCAAGAGGAAATTGAATCCTGGCTGTCTCCTCGCCAACTTAAAATCGGAACCATGGCTACAGACAACATCATGTCGATGCTACGTCAAGGAGAGCTGACCCATGAGACCCTGCATGCCGCATGTCTTTATTCTGGTTGTAAAGCAGTACCTGAAGTCTTCTACCCAACTACAAGACATCCTAAAAATTGCCAGGAAACTGTGCATGCACTTCAGCCACTCTTACACTGCAAAACATGCCCTCCTTGAGCTGCAAAGGCAGAATAGCGTTCCACAACATCACCTGATATGCAACGTTTCCACCCGTTGAAACTCCACTCTCCACAAGTTGGACCTACTGTATGAGCAGTAGTGTTGATATTCTAATTGCAATTTTTTTTGCGCGAATATCGGCACTGTAGAAAATAGTGATATATAATGATAATCACGAATATTCTAGATTTTTGTTTTTTCATCAGTAACCTCCCTTCTTGCTTGTGAGCCAATGATAAGGTTGCAATATCTTTGTCAGAGCTTAGCAACATCCCTAGCAACCAATAGGAAAGTTGCCTACCCCTTACTATATAAGAAACTCCCCAGCAGCTATTTTCTGCTGTTTTCTGCGCAGGCGCAGTGGAGATGTCTGTGCAGGTAGCGGTCAGACATTCACTGCGCCTGCGCCGATGACTGAGATGTCTGTGCAGGCAGCGGTCAGACATTCACTGCGCCTGCGCACGGCACAGGCGCGAGAATTTGTCCGCTGGCTCAAAGGGAGGATCGCATTCCAGAGGAGATGGGCGGGCTGGAGGGACGCGCTGGGCGGCATTTTGTGTGAGTAGACTGAGCCTCTAGGTGCTGAAAAGACGCCCGCATAGCACCTAGAGGCTCATTCGTTTTTTAGGCAAACGGCTGCACACAAAGGTATTATAATAGCATTGTTTGGAAGAGCAGACACTAGCGGATCGCTAGTGTCTGATAGCTAATTATGTCAAAACGAAGTGGTAGAAACCCTTTAAGAGGATAGCTGGATGTGTCTTAGACTCCTATTATGTACAACATACAATAGACAACCACACAAAGGCTGTATGCCAAAAGCCAGGTATGTGCAAGCCATTAATCAATCCATGAGACAGATGACAGGCTTAGTCAGTATACCTTATAATGGTAGCATTGTGCACTATGAGATATTCCAAACCAGCTCTCATCTGATTGATAACCAGTAAACCTCAAAGTTGTTTTGCATCTGTTGAATGGCTTGGGTGGACAGCACACCTAAATCAATATCATTAGGGCGACAAAATGTTTTCCGATTGTCCTAACATAATATTCAATAACCTTTCTATATAGTTTTGTCATGTAAAAACTAATTTGCATTAACATGGGCATATGGGAAAGACATGCAAATGAGCAAAATCTGCCTTTTTCATAAGACTATGAAAACCAATAGAGGGTGCTATTGAGTTATGAACAGAGCCCTCTATTGGTTTCACAGTCTTATGACAAGACAAATATTCTTGTCAGAAGGCTATGAAACCAATATAGGGCGCTGTTCATAACTCAATAGCCCCCTCTATTGGTTTCATAGTCTTCTGACAAGAATATTAGACAGAGTCTTATGACAAGCTTATTAGTGTAGCCTTTTGCATGGAAAATTTGCGATAAAAATTTGCGATTAGAATATTTGCGATCTACACTAGGATGATATCTGACACTGGGAAACCTGGGTAATAACTCAGTGATAAAATCTGACACTGGGAAAGCTGGGTAATAACTCACGATCTACACTGAGTTATTACCCAGCTTTTCCAATGTCAGATATTATCACTGACTTACTACATAATTATTACATAATATTCGCTATATTGCTATACATTTGTTTTTTATATTATTCTAATGACAAGATCATTCTGGGTGCCTCACTCAAACTTTGTGAAAAGAGACACGTTTTTTCTGCTTCAGACATTATTCTGATGCTGTCACACTCCTGATGCCACATACCTGCTGCCTCTGCTGTCATCTTCTCCTATTGCCACCTACCTCCTTGTGCTGTTACTGCCACTGCTGTTGTCCTGCACCTCCCCACTCTGTAACTGGGCCACTATGTTGACTCTTTATGCGGTTGCGACTCTTACCACTCTGTGACCGGGCCATTGTGTTGACTCCTCATGCAGTTGCCACCCTCCCTACTCTGTTACTGGCCCACTATGTTCACTCCTCATGCAGTTGCCTCCACTCTGTGACAAGTGTCCCTGTTTGACTTTGTTGACATCACCATTTTTTTACCCTTCTTCTCATCTGTCAGGATGGAAAAATGAAAAAAAAAAAAACAACGGATCCTGTCTTTGGAGCATCTGTAAGGCCTGTATCACACGGTCCCCATTTTGCATCAAGATTTGCTCATGATTTCGAAGCCAAAAGCAGGAGTGGGTACGAAACACAGAAGACATGCAAATATTCCAGTCACATGTCATCTATGGTTTGAATCCACTACTGCCTTTTTTGGCGTTAGCAATACTGATGGATTACTGACCAAATGCTGACCGTGTGAAGGCGGATGCTCAAAAGACAGGGCAAAATAAACAGTGATGTCAACACAAACTTATTACTGAAACCCTCTCCACTCTGTCAGGGGGCACTACTTGTATCAGCGTGTAACAGAACAGGTTCTGTAGAAATCTATGTGGCATCAGCTAATGGTGTAAAAGGTGCACTCATTTACTCTATAGTAGAATCTTGGGCCACTGCATGCCTCTTTATACCTGACCCTAACATTGACCTTTAAGGTTAAGTTCACACTTGAGTTATTTGGTCAGTTTTGGCCTTGTAACTGACCAAATAAGAGAAATCTAAAGTGATTCTAAGAGTGACACCTGTCACCTGCCTGTCATACTGATGCACAGTAACTGTTTCACTACTACAGCAGACTAGCTGTGCATGTTTCTGCAATGTGTTGTACACCGATATACAGACTCTCTGCAGCCGGGAAATAGTTGTTTTTTTAACGTACTTCATGACAAATAAATTCAAATCAAATAACATTTTGGGGGAGAATTTGGCGACGCATCGCTCATCTCTAATTATTAAGATAAAAGTGACTTACTTCATCAAGGAGGGGGGTGCAAGATAACCTCAAGACACTTGTACCCGCTCCTCCCTTATTATATTGCAATGATATATCAGCATTATATTTGATAGCCAGCAATTATGAATGTTACTCTGAATATTTACCTATGTATCCACATTGACCACAGATCATGGCCACATAATAGCGGTTATGGAACAGCACTATACTTCTTAGACATACCATACTTAGAAATAACCTCTAGATATTCACACTTTATTTTTATGTTATAGAGATAGATTGATAAAGTTCAATAAACGACCGAAACGTCTCATATATCGCAACCTCATTGGACAAGATTAACGATCCAACATATGGCAAAATCAAGAATTTCAGAGATGTAATATATAGATTTGTCACCAGACAATACCTGACAATAAAGAGCTGCCTCATCCTCCTCTCTGCTCTGCTCGTCGGGGCTTCTGATTCTGAATACAGCTGATAAGATCTTCTGCTGAATCTCTGTAGGAATGAAGTTCATGAGGTGGGGGTATGGATAATGAGCAGGAGCTCTTGTATGTAGTCTCCATTACCACAGTCTTTCCTGTCCGTCCTCTCTGTACTTCATGTCTCCTCATGAATTCCATTCTTACAGAGATTCAGCTGAAGATCTTATCATCTGTATTCAGGATCATAATCTCTGACAAGCAGAGCAGAGACGAGGATGAGGCAGTTCCTTAGCTCAGTCTTGTGAAGTAACTTGTTCTGCTGTGTGATTAGGACAGGTTCTGTGTGTACTAATAGGACGGCAGCCATTTTATTTCTCCTAATGATTGCTCCCCAGACAGAATGAACCATTGTATCTAATGAAAGGTATTTGGGAAAATGTATTATAAAGTATTATTTAAGTATTTTCTTTAATGTGATGGTGCGTGTGCTTCAATAGTGGAACACATACTGTATGTCGCAGATGGGAAAGATCGGATCCTAGAAGTTTCCCATCTGCGATCCAACTCGCAACGCAGGAGGGGAGTACCATATGTTTTCTGTCCGTGTTCTAGCATGGAATGTAAAGACAGGAGCAGGAATATAGGTAAATTATAGTGGTATAACAATATAACAAAACAATAACAAACATAGGTGCACTCTGCAGTCTCACTAATTCTCAAACTGATTTTAAAATTGAGAGATTAGTCAACATGTCCTACGGTGTAGAACATGTCTTAAGCCCGGACACCACGGGCTACTTGAGAAACCTTGTCGTGGTGTCCGGGCTTAAGACATGTTCTACACCGTAGGACATGTTGACTAATCTCTCAATTTTAAAATCAGTTTGAGAATTAGTGAGACTGCAGAGTGCACCTATGTTTGTTATTGTTTTGTTATATTGTTATATTAATTATCACATCCGCACTTGTTACCTTGTGTAGGATGTCTATTGTGGTACTTGTGGTTCGCCGCGGGCATCCTCCATTGTATGCATTTTGCTGGGGATTGCCATTAGCAACGGGCCACAAGTGCAGGATTTGCTCCCCTATATATATGCACAACTGCATGTGGGTTTGAGCAGCTCCTGCTGATGCCAACCTGTCTTCTTAGTTTGTATATATAGATTCCTGGAGGTGTATAAACTCCTATTTAAATGTGCCTGTTTTCCATCTACAGGTCACATTTAGGTGCACCTGTGAAGCCTGGGCTATATCAGCAAGTCTTGAGTGGGACTCACAGACTCCTCCCTCCTCCCATTGCAAGCATGGCCACATGCTGGAGGTAACTGGTGAGTTTTTTGCGAGTCGGCCCTATGCTCCTGTAATTTGCCCACTGGCTCCTGGTATTGCCCATATGGCTCAGGTAGGAGAGTGTAGGGTCCCGGGCTACTTGAGAAACCTTGTCGTGGTGTCCGGGCTTAAGACATGTTCTACACCGTAGGACATGTTGACTAATCTCTCAATTTTAAAATCAGTTTGAGAATTAGTGAGACTGCAGAGTGCACCTATGTTTGTTATTGTTTTGTTATATTGTTATATTAATTATCACATCCGCACTTGTTACCTTGTGTAGGATGTCTATTGTGGTACTTGTGGTTCGCCGCGGGCATCCTCCATTGTATGCATTTTGCTGGGGATTGCCATTAGCAACGGGCCACAAGTGCAGGATTTGCTCCCCTATATATATGCACAACTGCATGTGGGTTTGAGCAGCTCCTGCTGATGCCAACCTGTCTTCTTAGTTTGTAAATTATAGTGGTATAATTGAACCATAATGTTATTTAATCAAAAAAGTGAAACAATAGTAAATATGAAAATAAATTACTATAAAACATACAGCATAAAAAAACATATAAATTATATTCCATATATCATGGAGGTTCAATAGTTATTGTGTTCTAATGATTTATTAAGACCAAACGGAGTCAAGGAATTAAGATTAAAGATCCAAAACATTTCTTTTCTGCATAAACGTTGGTATACATTTAATGCAATTAATTGGTGTCTTTACTTTAGAAGGTTTGACTTATCAAGAAAAAACCCTTTTCAGATATCTTAATTAATAGTTTGATGTGTCAAATGTTAATCTGTTCTTTCCTCTATTTGGAAAAGATCACATAATAAATTGAATGCAGATCTGACAGAAGCAGAACCAATTTGTGTAATTTGGATCTTTTGTTTCTTTTATTAAAGCTGGTCACGCACATTACATAATTGCCAAGAGAAAGATGTTGTGTCCATCATACCTTAATCCTTCCAGTGACATGCTTATACAAATTCCTAAAAATAATTGAGGATTAAGTGGAAGACACAACACAATCAAAGAATAAAATCCACCATGGCCATTGGCTAATCTATTGAATGTTTGATGGCCTCTCTTAGAGGATATCTTATTGATACCTGTAATGATATACTTGAGTGTATATATGTACAAAAAATATAATTTTGAACAATCAGTTTTTTGTTTTACCTTGGATCATTTTTCCCAGTAACTTGAGGTGGTTTCTCATAGTGTTGATCACGAATATTCGAATTGCGAATTTTAATCGCGAATATCGGCACTTTGAGAATTTGCGAATATTTAAAATATCGCAAAATATATTCGTAATCGCGAATATTCGATTTTTTTTTAAATACCAGTCCATGCGAATTTTTATGCGAATTCTTTAGGCGAATTTTATGCGAATTTTCTCAATCAAGAAAATAATGCTTAGAGATCATGAATTCGCAAATTCTCGAATATATGGAGAATATTCGCCCAAATATTTGCGAAATATCGCGAATTCGAATATTGCCCCTGCCGCTCATCACTAGTTTCTCGGTATAAATGCCATAAAGCCTTGTAGTCAAGGCAAACAGTAAATCACACCACTGACAATGAACACACTAAATGCTGATGAGTGTGTTTCCAAAAACATCACAAAGAGAAAGAAAACTTCAAACAACATTATGACTAGAGATGAGCAAATAAAAAAAAAATTGATTTGGCCAGTTTGTCGAATTTCCTGAAAAAATTCTATTCAATCCAAATTTATTTGCCTCAAATTCCATTAAAAAAGCTATTTCCTGGCTGCAGAGAGCCTTTATAGCGGTGTAGAACACTGTGCCTTGCAGTAACACGCATAGGGAGTCTGCTGTGGTAGTGAAATAATACTGTGAGTCAGAATGACAAGCAGATGACAGGCGTCGCTCTTAGAATCACTGCACACTTCACTTACGCTATTTGGCCAGTCACAGAGCCAAAACTGACCAAATAACTCAAGTATGAACTCAGCCTTACAAGTCGATGTTAGCGCCAAGAAAAAGCGCACTCCTTTTACACCGTCGTCAGCTGATTCCATATAGATGCCTACAGAACCTGTTCTATTAAACGTTTTTATAAGTACAGCCCCCCCGACAGAGTGGAGAGGGTGTCAGTGGTAAGTTTGTGTTGACGTCACTGATTAATTTTGCCCTTCCTCTGATCCGTCAGAACAATAAACCCCAAAATAACGGATCTTGTCTGTGGAGCATCCAACTTCACTCGGTCCGCATTTGGTCAGTAATTTATCAGTATTGCTAATGCCAAAAATAAAGGAGTGGATTCAAAACAGAGATGACACGTGAATGGAATATTTGCATGTCTTCTGTGTTTTGTACCCACTCCAGCTTTTGGCTACCAAATCACAAGCCAATTCTGATGGGACCATACAGGCCTTACAGCTGCTACACAGACAGGATCCGTTGTGCGTCTCATTTTTCCTTCCTTCTGACAGATCAGAAGAAGGGTCAAATAAATGTTGTCAGTCAGGCTGAAAGGCAAAATAGTTACCTAGTCATGAAGTGGGGAGAGTGGGAACAGCATGAGAAGTCCACAGAGTGGCCCTATGACATAGTGGTGAGGTTGAAGCAGCATTAGGAGGCCACAGAGTGGCGCAATGACATTACTGAGGTGGCAGCAGCAGCATCAGGAGGCCACAGAGTGGCAAGGTGACAGAGTGGAGGTAGGAGCAGCATCAGAAGACCACAGAGGTGACAATTCAGCTGTCACTGCGGAAGCAATTGAGCATGCATCAGGCCATTTATGCAAGTGACTCGGAGGGACTTTCTGCCTCCATCTCCACTGCATACTGCGACGGTGTGCCTGGGTCATCTGCCTCGTCTTCCTCATCTCCCTCTTGCTCCTCCGGCTGCTCCTGTTCCTCCTGTCACCTGTGTAGAAAAACCACCCATTTCGCTACACATTGCTTGTTCTCCAATGTCCTCCTCCTCCAGTTCAGCCTCCACAGGGATCATGTGGCCGTGAGATCTAGGTGCCACGTCTCCAGACCCCTGACCAGACAGATTTATCAACATCTGTTCCAGGACATAAAGCAGTGGAATGACATTGTTCATCCCGTAGTCCTGGTGACTGACAAATAACGTGGCCTCCTCAAAGGGCCTGAGCAAAAGTAAGGTGTCATGCATGAGCTGCCAGTGGCTGACATCGAAGTTACACACGGGAGTACTCCTGTCTGCTTGGATCATCAAGAAATCATTTATGGCCTTTCTCTGTTCGTATAGTTGGTCAAACATATGGAGGGTGGAATTCCAACGGGTGGAAACGTTGCATATCAGCCTATGTTGGGGGGACGCCTTTCTGCCGCTGCAGCTCAAGGAGGGTGTGCTTGGCTGAAGTGCATGCAAAGTTTCCTGGCCATTTTTATGATGTCTTGCAGATGGGGAAGACTTTAGGAACCGCTTGACAACCAGATTGAACACAAGTGCCATGCAGGGCGCATGGTTCTGCCCTCCTTGACACAGCGTCGACACCATATTCTTCCCGTTGTCAGTCACCATGATTCCGATTTTGAGTTGCAAACAGAGAAAGTCAGGATTCGATTTCTTGATGAAGGACACGAAGCAGTTCCTCCCCTGTGTGACCCCGTTCGCCAAGGCAAACGAGGTGTAGAACAGCGTGATACCGCCGTGCCCTACACATGTGGTATGCTGGAGGAGCACTGTGAATTGTCCCTGCAGTGGAGGCTGAGGAAACAGTGGAGGATGAACAGGCAGAGGCGGACATTGTCGCAAGACCAACGGCGTGATAACGTGGAGGCGGAAGCTGCGTCACCGGGCCAAGTTGCTGGTTTGGCTGGGCAGGAACCACATTTACCCAGCGGACCATAAAGGACATATATTTTCCCTGACCGTAGTTACAGCTCCACACGTCGGCGCTGCCGTGCACTTTGGCAGACACCGACAGGCTCAAGGACTGGTCCACCTTCTGTTCTACATGTGTGTGCAGGGCTGGTACTGTCTTTTTGGCACAGAAATGACAGCTTTGGATTCTCCACCTCGGCTCGGCACAAGCCATCAGTTCTCTGAAAGGTGCAGAGTCCACCACTTAGAAAGGAAGGGACTGCAGCACCAGCAACTTGGACAGGAGCACTTTTAGCTACTACGCCGTTGGATGAGTGCACGCATACTGTTGTCTCTTGGCAATCGCTTCAGTGATCGATTGCTGATGGAATTGCAGTGTCCCAGATATGTGTGAAAAGGGGACACTTCAAACATCTGCATATCTGTACTTATTGAATTATAATGTATTGTATTCCTTATTTTCTGGCTGGCAATGTCATTTCATCCATTCGCCCCTAGGTGGTGCTGGCGCCACATAGTATATATAAAGAGGGGGTTTGTCTAGCTGTAAGGAGTATGTTAGTGAAGAGCAGTATGTAGTCGGAGTAAGAAACAAGTCCATGGAGAAAGGAGACAGACCTAGGCCACCATGTAACCGCTGTACTTTCCTCTGTGCCCTGATCCAGCCTAGAGAAAATATCTGCAGAGGACCAGCACCAGACAGTGAGTCTATATACAGAGATGCGAGGAGACTATTGAGGGTAACAGCTAACCAAGGCTTATAAACCTCATTTTCACCGGTGACCAGGAGAAGCTTACAGAGTGCCTGGACACAACCAGATAACTTAGTCCAAGTTTTCGTTTATCACTGACTTAACCTTCCAGGTGGTAGTGAGAAAACCATAAAACCATTTCTAGAAGAGTTTCCTGGCAAAGAATGAAGGAGATGAAAGATTGATACTTTGGAGAGAGTATTGATACTTTAGTATCTCTTCTCTGAACTATCTCCAAACTAGTACATGGATTGCAGGATAAAACTTACCAGGAAAGATTAAAGGACCTTAACATGTATAGCTTGGAAGAAAGACGAGACAGAGGGGATATAATAGAAACTTTTACATAAAGGGAATCAACAAGGTAAAAGAGGAGAGAATATTTAAAAGAAGAAAAACTGCTACAAGAGAACATAGTTTTAAATTAGAGGGGCAAAGGTTTAAAAGTAATATCAGGAAGTATTACTTTACTGAGAGAGTAGTGGATGCATGGAATAGCATTCCTGCAGAAGTGGTAGCTGCAAATACAGTGAAGGAGTTTAAGCATACATGATATAGGCATTAGGCCATCCTTCATATAAGATAGGGCCAGGGGCTATTCATAGTATTCAGTATATTGGGCAGACTAGATGGGCCAAATGGTTCTTATCTGCCGACACATTCTATGTTTCTATGTGTTCGCCTGCCGTGAGGGGGACGCCCTTAAAGGAATACTCATAGATAAATAATTATTAGCATCTTTAGTGCCAGTGTGCTGTGAAGTAAAGATTTCTATCCAGATCCTTGCCTGTCAAGCGTCTACTCCAAAAAGGATAATTCCTCATAGACATTCGCTACTACCAGAAAATAGAATATCCATGTACTTGTTATGCATACAAAAGCTGTCCATTGATGAACTGTACCAACTGTCCATAGACTATTGATCTTCAGTAAATGTTTAACTGGTTTACAATTACTGACTCCTCATTCTCACAATTACTACTCTCAACATTTGCACCTAATGGTGCTGGCACAGGGGCCCAGCCACAAGCACCTTAAACATCACCACCATCAAGGGCACCTCAAACAACATCTGGCTGGTGTTCCCTGCAACGGAGAGTGCCCCGGAAGATCACATGTTGTCTTCTCTTCCACTGCACTGCCAACCCAGGGAGGCGTCTGCTAACCATGAGTACAAACAACCACTACCCCCATCGGCCCAACGGGAGCCTCACGTGTTTTCCCCTGCGGTCCGGCACACTGCAGAATGACTGACTAGAAGTAGTTGGGCGAGGAGCAGGAGCATCAGGACCAACATATGATGGGAAGAACAGACAGCTCCCTTCGGCTGAGGTGGTGGAGCCTTGGCTGCCTGAAATCGGATGTGTGCCACTGGGTGAAGCAGCGGTTGCTGCGGCAGGCTGGACCACCACATTGGAGCCACACTTCTCCCAGGGCACTTTATGGTGACGCTGCATATGTTGACGCAGGGCCGTGGTGCCATCATTGCCACCCTGGCCAAGCTACACCTTCTGCCCACAGATTCTACATATGGCTATGTTCACCTCCCCCGGCGGCTTAACAAAAAACTGCCACACTGCCGAGTAGGTGATTTTACCCCCGCACTGACTGACTGCCTCCATGAACACGTGCACCGCTACTTCCCGGGCAGGTAGGCTCCTGCGAAGCGGGTGGTCTACCCAGGGCACGTTTGGCTACCAACCTCCCACTTCTGCCACCCTGCTGACTCCACACTAGCAACTTGCTGGCTCCACCGCTGCCTCCCGGGCAATCTGCCACCCTCTTCTCCCGATGATGAAGCCCCTTCATCTCCCGGCTCTCAAGTGCGATCAGCTACATCATCATCATCGAGTACTGTTTGCACGTCACTGATGTCCTCCTCAACTGTCTCTGGGTCAGGAGCATGACCGCTCGCAACACCAGCTCCCACGGCACTCTCCTGATCACTACTTGCCCGCCTAGTGGAGAAAGCGGCTGATGTCTCCTCCATATCTTGGCTTGCCAGTAGCTGAGCCCATAGCATACTATACTTCTCTGGCTGAGGGAACAGAAAAGGACAGAGGCAGGTTGAGGAGAGGTAAGGGCACAGGGCCTGCTCCTGGGCCATGCCAACTAAGAGTTGTGTCTGACGAACCCACTGACACTTTGCTGGGGGTGTCTGATGTCACTTGGGATAAAGTGGATGACCAAGTCAACCATTCAAGAACTGCTGGGTTGCTGATAAAGACACGATCCGACCGCTAGATGACACCGGGAGCTCAGGCTTCTCGCTGCGACCTCTGCTGCCAAGCCCCCTTACTCTGCTGCGACCTGTGCCTACGCCAGAAACATTTAGGCCTCTGCCACTCCCCTGTGCAGGACCTGGCACTTCTCTGTCTGACATACTGTTAGATCAAATAAATAAATAAAAAGGAAATTAAAACACTCCAAAAAAGTCTGTAATTTTCTCACTTCACCACACAACGACTAATAAGCCCTTTTTTCCCCACTAATACACACAAAAAAGGGTTTTAGAACATATAACTGAACCGCTCAATGGCAAATATATATATATATATTACCACTAATACACACCACAAAAGGCTTTAGAACATATAACTGCACGGCTGAACAGCAAATATATGTCACGGAAGAGGAGAGCGTGCACAGCCCTGAGCTCAACCCACACCTCTGTCCCTGCCTACTTGCACGGTGCGCCCTAGGATACGGTGTACAACTGGACGATGTTCCCTAAACTGAGTACGTGCTGGGCCTTTAAGGGAACAATGAAACTTGAGAAAATAATAAACAAAGTGACAGTCAGGCATGGAGGGGTAAATACACAAACAATGCAAATATAAGCAGCGGTCCAAATACAGGATGAAAGATACAAATAAAAGAGTAAGCAAGGTCAAAAGAAGCCGTGGTCAGTACCAGGAGGTCACGTCAGTACAAAGCAATAACCACATCCCAACAAACACAAGCCAAGGTCTGAATGCCAGGAGGTCACGTCAATTCAGAGGAAACAACAGAAGCAAGGTCAAGGAAACAGAGCCGAGGTCAAGGTACCGTACAATGCAAACCAATACAGAGAACTTGGTAAATGAAAAGACCTTATTCACAGGCAACCTGTGGCCAGCAGGCTGCCTGTTTAAATAGTCCTGACTGGTGAGTCACATGACGTGGCTGGCGTCATGTGACTCACAGCAGCCCAACTCAGCGGAGGACCGATCATCATTATCGGCGCTCGGCTCTCCTGCAGCTCGTCTGTTGTCATGGAGATGAGGACCGAGGACGCAGGCTACGTCCCTGTCCCTTTCCTTGTGCAGGGTGCCTGCGGTGCTGCGAAGGAAGCGCGGGTTGCCGGCCCCTCGTTACAATATATTTTTCTTTTTCCACTAATACACGCCACAAAAGGCTTTAGAACATATAACTGCACCGGCACAAGGGCAAATAAGACATGTCCTTGTAATAAAACATGTTAATGGCTGTATCAAACAGCACTTGTACCTTAATTAGAACGGTTTGCTGGAATTACAGAGCTGTATAATGGCAATTTGGATTCCCAGTCAGTGCAGCAAGGTGTAATAGGATTGTTCCTATTACCCAGGCTGTAACCTCCCCGACTGAACCCTGTTCAACATAAATGCTGTGGAATGATTCCTTTCTATCCTTTACCTACACCTAGAATAATCTTTCCCTGCACTTGTAAATCATTTTTTTTAGCACAATGAAGTTCTACCACTGTCCCTAGCGCCTGCTGACGTCTCTCCCTGCACTAAGTACAAAAATGTCAGAATCCAAGATGGCTGAGGCTATTTATAGGGCTGTGACATCACAGGGCTGGCTGGCTGCTGATTGGCTGCATGCATGCCATTATGGGTGATCCCGCCTTCCTAGAGTTCCTTGTTTCATGTCCTCACACGTGCAGGAGCCATATTAGGAAAAAATGCAATTCATTACTACGAATCGCGAGGAAATTCGGCTTTGGTGCAAATTTTTCCTGAAATTCGGATTGAATTTCACTTCGTCAGCTTCGACTCGCTCACCTGTAATTATGACTAGCTGTAACTTTGCATTATGACTAGCTTTGCACCCTGCAAAGGTGTGCTGTTAATACTTGTATTCAACTCCTGGCTGACTACTGGATTTGTCCCTTTTCTGTCTGATCTGATTTCTGCCTGATTCCTGGATTGGAACCCGTGCTGCCTGACCTGACCTTTGGGCTCTTATTGAATTCTACAAAATCTGCTTGTCCTAACCTAGGTTTTTGCCTTGCTACAGTTTTGCCTATAAGTTTATTGCTCTTCCCCGGTGTCCTTTTATCCTTGTGGGTCAGCTGTCACTGAACAGAGACGTAGTGGCCTGGAGGTTCCCCTGCAGTGGAGTCCAGATTCCCATCTATGGGTAAAAGACTAAAGACAAGGGGGCTACTGAGACAGCACCATTAGGAGTATCCCCTGGAACAGCAGATCCACATCCAATTCTGTTACACCAACTTTGGAAAAAACATAATTTTAGTATACTTTGTCACGTGATGACTATGATATAGGTAATTGTGTCTGGCTATCAAGTGATTGTGAATGTTAGCTGGTCAGGCACCTAAGAAATTGGACTCTTAGCAACTTCAAGAAATGCTAAGAGTGGGACACACAGTACAGTTTGACATCTGTACACAATTGCAGCCAGTCTTTCATTGTACCAATGCCTGAACAATAAAACCACTGAAAACAATCTTACAGAACAATACAAATTTAGCAAGTTTTAATCTTATTACCAGCTTGCTACACTATTAATATAGAGTAAACATACTATTAGAAGCATAGAATTTCAACTGTATGCGTAAAACTTGCTATGAGAATCTTTAGCTGTTGTTTTTTGCCTATGTGTACCTATGTGCCTCTATGGTTACATGCTACCAAAAAGTGCAGTGTAGTCTGATCCAACAATGATGTGTTACCCCTTTCTCCACTTCTACTGCCAGTAAGTTGGCAGTACCTATTGTCGCATATAGGCATATACCTGTGCATGCATGTAGGCGGGTTTGGCAATGACTTTCACAGACTTCAGCAGTTTAAAAGTCTAACATGGTTTATTTCTTAAACCGCTGGGTCAAAGTTGAATATTTACTTCAGTCCATCCACAGAAACATAAATCCATAGAAACATAAACAAAAGAAATACCTGCCCATCTGGGATCTAATTATACAGTATCCTCGCCTCACCTAGCTACAGTATTTGGTAAACACACGATCAGGCTGTTTTCAGCCAGCAGGTCATGCAAATTCCAGGCACTGACACTGAATTAGCCTCTCAGCCCTGTATTTATTCCCCAAGTAATGATCCCAGTAGCTACACCTGAGTTTGCCCTGGGCTATGAGAAATAATTATACTGGAATGGGAAATGGAATTGCAGGTCCCTCTACAAACCTACCCACCATTCCAGGCACTGACACTGAAGAAGCCTCGTATTTATTCCCCCAGTAATTATCCCAGTAGCTACACTTGAGTTTGCCTTTGGCTACGGGAAATAAATATACTGGCATGGGCAAGGGTCCTTCTACAAACCTACCAACCATTCCATAAAAATCCAGGCCCATAAAACACTTTATGACAATAGTTTTTTATTGGGTTTTTTACAATAGTCAGATACAAATATGTCATCCATAAACATCATAATAGAACATCACAGAATGATGAGAGTTGCAGATACATAAGTCAGGTAAGTATACAAACATATACGTATAATAGTAATGTTCCAGCAAAGATAAGGCCCTAAGGCAGCTTAGTGTCAACCATAAGATATGGATAAGAAATAAAGAATACAAAACTTAAACAAGATACTCTCTGCATTTCCTATTTGAAGAGTCGGATACCAGAAGCATTATTGGCTTGGTATTATCGCATGGGAGGAAGCCAACCAGGATCCCTAAGCAGCTTCATAACGAGGATAAGTGTGGTTCATGTATGCTATCATTTTTTCATATGCACATGAAGAATTTACTACAGTGCTGCCCATAATTATTCATATACCCTGGCAAATTTTGACTTAAAGTTACTTTTATTCAACCAGCAAGTAATTTTTTGACGGGAAAATAACATAGGTGTCTCCCAAAAGATAATAAGACGATGTACAAGAGGCATTATTGTGGAAAAAAAACATTTCTCAGCTTTTATTTACATTTGATCAAAAAGTGTCCAGTCCAAAATTATTCATACCCTTCTCAATAATCAATAGAAAAGCCTTTATTGGCTATTACAGCAATCAAACGATTCCTATAATTGCAGACCAGCTTTTTGCAGGTCTCCACAGGTATTTTTGCCCATTCATCTTTAGCAATGAGCTCCAAATATTTCAGGTTGGAGGGTCTTCTTGCCATCACCCTGATCTTTAGCTCCCTCCACAGATTCTCAATTGGATTCAAGTCTGGACTCTGGCTGGGCCACTCCAAAACGTTAATGTTGTCTGCTAACCATTTCTTCACCACTTTTGCTGTGTGTTTTAGGTAATTGTCATGCTGAATTGTCCACTGGTGCCCAAGGCCGAGTTTCTCTGCAGACTTCCTGATGTTGTCGTTGAGAATCCTCATGTATTGCTCTTTTTTCATGGTGCCGTTTACTGTGATTAGGTTCCCTGGTCCATTGGCTGAAAAACACCCCCAAAGCATTAGGTTCCCACCACCATGTTTGACAGTGGGGATGGTGTTCTTTGGGTTGAAGGCTTCTCCTTTTTTTACGCCAACTGGACACTTTTTGCTCAAATGTAAATAAAAGCTGAGAAAGGTTTGTTTTTTTTCCACAATAATGCCTCTTGTACATCATCTTATTATTTTTTGGGAGACACCTATGTCATTTCCCGTCAAAAAATTACTTGCTGGTTGAATAAAAGTAACTTTAAGTCACAATTTGCCAGGGGTATGAATAATTAAGGGCAGCACTGTAGGTCCACCACTTCTTTCAATTGAGGAATAGTTGGAGATTTCCAATATGTTGTGATTTCCAGCTTTGTAGATAACATGATATGGGCTATAATGAAGCGTGACTTCACTGCGAAGTTTGTAATATTGTGGAACAATAGGGCCAGATCAGGTGATGGATTTACATGGATTCCCGTGATAGCGGAGAGAAGAGTAAAACTATCTTTCCATAAGTTAAGTAGATTGGGGCAGGACCAAAGAATGTGGAGAAGAGATCCTCTCCAACCTCTCCAACATAGGTTAGATGTGCCTGGGTATATAGGGCTCAATCTATCAGGAGTAAAATACCATCTAAGCATTGTTTTTACGGCAGCTTCATAGTGAGTGATACATGAGAATGTTTTGGATATAAAAGAGAGTGAAGAAGACCAGCTTGAGTCTGGAAACCCTCTCCCCAGCTCTTTTTCCTAAGAGATGAATGGTGCTGACTTCACAAACTTATGTTTGGAGTTGATCATAGCATATATAGGTCTCAGAGATCTAGGATCTCTTTACATGCAAATTCCATAAGGAAGACTTTATTTTGGAAAAGGTGTCTTATTCTAAGATACATATAAAAGTCTTTATGAGATATTAGGTATTGTTCATGTAAGGAGGAAAAATTTTTAAACTGGGAGGACTCGAAAAGGAATGCTGTCTGGATTAGGCCCTTAGATACCCATTTTGCTACATCCAAACCAGGAATAAAATAGGTCAATGTCTCTAGTGGGGCATAGGAAAGGAGAGGGATTTAGAGGTTTTAGAGTGGAATGTCCTCCACACTGATATCGAAGTAGTGAGAAAGCTTGGCAGGGCATCTAGTGCCAGTATGGGATCTAGTGCTGCTATAAGCAGCGCCTTTAAGTTATGACTCGGAGAGACAGCTATCTCTATATGTAGCCAGTGGTGTCGTAAGTCTCCCCTCCACCATTCTCTCATAAAACTCATGTGAGTAGCAAGGTAATAGTCATACATGTTGGGGAGTCCCAGACCTCCAGCTTTCTTATGTTTTGTCAACAGTTTAAGGGCTCATTTTGGTTCAACACTAGCCACCACAATCATGCCAGGAGGCCTGAGTTAAACATGAACAGTTGTAACTCAAAAATATTCATATACATATAAGGAACATACCCTGTGACATGATGCACCACAAGTGAAAAAAATCCTGCCCCGAGCGCTGACACCTCGACGCGCGTTTCACCTCTATCGGCTTTGTCAGCCATTTGCTACAGATGTGTCCACACTTACCTGATCACTTATCTCAACATGTCCTGAGATGTGTGTCACAAAATTATGTTATATCTAAATTGGATACATTGCAATACAACGTCCTGACAGCAGGTGGCGATTTGTGTTAAGAGCTATACAACGTCCTGACAGCAGGTGGCGATTTGTGTTAATAGCTATACAAAGTTCAGACAGCAGGTGGCGATTTGTGTCACTAGCTATACAACGTTCAGACAGCAGGTGGCGCATACTAGCTAAATACCTGAACTTAAGGAAAAGACCTGGTAATGGAATTACAACTGTGAAATTTGGCCAGGTTCACATCAGGTCTTTGTCTTACATTTAACATATATAAAAAATATATTGTATACATTAAACAAATCGCTCCAACGGATGCTCTTTTTTTTTACTGTGCAAAGATTACCATATATTTTGACCTGTGCCATTGTTCACTACAATTCTATATGTCGTATACTATGATTTAGATACACTTGGTGTCAGTATACAGTGCTATTCTAGTATTATATTTATTATATTCAAAATAACACACACCAACCACAGTATTATGCAGAGATTATTATATACTTTTAACAGTCCCATTATATGTTACAAATGTACATAATACAATTCAGACACATTTGATGTCAGTATATACCGCAATTTTTGCATGACATTTAAAATACTTATTGATTATTGATTGTCTGCAGAGCCGTGTATCTAATCCTATTATGTGTGATACTGCCTGCTAAGCTGCGTATCTATTCCTATTATGTGTGATACTGTCTGCAGAGTCGTATGTCTAAGCCTATTGTGTTTGATACTGTCTGCTCAGCTGTGTAACTAATCCTATCATGTGTGATATTATTTGCAGAGTTGTGTATCTAATCCTATTCTGAGTGATACTGTCTGCTGAGCTATGTATCTAATCCAACCATGTTTGATACTGTCTTCAGAGTCGTATGTCTGAGCCTATTGTGTTTGATACTGTCTGCTGAGCTGTGTATCTAATCCTATCATGTGTGATACTGCCTGCTGAGCTGCATATCGAATCCTATCATGTGTAATACTATCTGCTGAGCTGTGTATCTAATCCTTTAATGTGTGATAGTGTCTGCTGAGCTGTGTTTCTAATTGTGTTCTGTGTGATACAGTCTGCTGAGCTGTGTATCTAATCCTATTAGGTGTGATACTGTCTATGAAGCTATTATATGTATGTGTATAGAGTGTGATACTGTCTGCTGAGCTGTGTTTCTAATTCTGTTCTGTGTGATACTGTCTGCTGACCTGTGTTTTTAATCCTACCTCGTGTGATATTGTCTATGAAGCTATTATATGTATCTGTATAGAGTGTTATACAGATACAGAGATAAGGAGCTCTGCTCTGTGTATATACTGTACACTCCAGCCACTGGGGGGAGGTGCTGATGGATTTCACTTAGAGTTGAGCGAACACCTGGATGTTCGGGTTCGAGAAGTTCGGCCGAACTTCCCGGAAATGTTCGGGTTCGGGATCCGAACCCGATCCGAACTTCGTCCCGAACCCGAACCCCATTGAAGTCAATGGGGACCCGAACTTTTCGGCACTAAAAAGGCTGTAAAACAGCCCAGGAAAGAGCTAGAGGGCTGCGAAAGGCAGCAACATGTAGGTAAATCCCCTGCAAACAAATGTGGATAGGGAAATGAATTAAAATAAAATAAAAATAAAAAAAAATGACCCAATATCAATTGGACAGAGGTCCCATAGCAGAGAATATGGTTTCACGTCAGCAGAGAATCAGTCTCTTCATGCCATAGCAAAGAATCTGGCTTCATGTCAGCAGAGAATCAGTCTCTTCATGCCATAGCAAAGAATCTGGCTTCATGTCAGCACAGAATCAGTCTCTTCATGCCATAGCAGATAATCTGGCTTCATATCAGCACAGAATCTGTCTTCATGTCATAGAAGAGAATCAGGCTTCACGTCACCCACCACTGAAACAGGCCACTGTCACACATTTAGGCCCCGGCACCCAGACAGAAGAGAGCGGTCCCGTAACAGAGAATCTGGCCTTATGTCAGCGCAGAATCTGTCTTCATGTCATAGCAGAGAATCAAGCTTCACGTCACCCACCACTGGAACAGGCCACTGTCACACATTTAGGCCCAGGCACCCAGTCAGAGGAGAGAGGTCCCGTAACAGAGAATCTGGCTTGATGTCAGCACAGAATCTGTCTTCATGTCATAGCAGAGAATCAGGCTTCATGTCACCCACCACTGGAACAGGCCACTGTCACACATTTAGGCCCAGGTACCCAGGCAGAGGAGAGAGGTCCCGTAACAGAGAATCTGGCCTGATGTCAGCGCAGAATCTGTCTTCATGTCATAGCAGAGAATCAGGCTTCACGTCACCCACCACTGGAACAGGCCACTGTCACACATTTAGGCCCAGGCACCCAGGCAGAGGAGAGAGGTCCCGTAACAGAGAATCTGGCCTGATGTCAGCACAGAATCTGTCTTCATGTCATAGCAGAGAATCAGGCTTCACGTTACCCACCACTGGAACAGACCACTGTCACATATTTAGGCCCAGGCACCCAGGCAGAGGAGTGAGGTCGCGTAACAGAGAATCTGGCTTCATGTCAGCACAGAATAAGTCTTCATGTCATAGCAGAGAATCAGGCTTCACGTCACCCACCACTGGAACAGGCCACTGTCACACATTTAGGCCCCGGCACCCAGACAGAGGAGAGGTTCATTCAACTTTGGGTTGCCCCGCAATATAATGGTAAAATGAAATTAAAAATAGTATTGAATGAGGAAGTGCCCTGGAGTAGAATAATATATTGTTAAGGGGAGGTAGTTAATATCTAATCTGCACAAGGGATGGACAGGTCCTGTGGGATCCATGCCTGGTTCATTTTTATGAACGTCAGCTTGTCCACATTGGCTGTAGACAGGCGGCTGCGTTTGTCTGTAATGACGCCCCCTGCCGTGCTGAATACACGTTCAGACAAAACGCTGGCCGCCGGGCAGGCCAGCACCTCCAAAGCATAAAAGGCTAGCTCTGGCCACGTGGACAATTTGGAGACCCAGAAGTTGAATGGGGCCGAACCATCAGTCAGTACGTGGAGGGGTGTGCACAGGTACTGTTCCACCATGTTAGTGAAAGGTTGCCTCCTGCTAACACGTTCCGTATCAGGTGGTGGTGCACTTAGCTGTGGCGTGGTGACAAAACTTTTCCCCATCTCTGCCATGCTAACCCTGCCCTCAGAGGAGCTGGCCGTGACACAGCTGCGTTGGCGACCTCTTGCTCCTCCTCTGCCTTCGCCTTGGGCTTCCACTTGTTCCCCTGTGACATTTGGGAATGCTCTCAGTAGCGCGTCTACCAACGTGCGTTTGTACTCGCGCATCTTCCTATCACGCTCCAGTGTAGGAAGTAAGGTGGGCACATTGTCTTTGTACCGGGGATCCAGCAAGGTGGCAACCCAGTAGTCCGCACACGTTAAAATGTGGGCAACTCTGCTGTCGTTGCGCAGGCACTGCAGCATGTAGTCGCTCATGTGTGCCAGGCTGCCCAGAGGTAAGGACAAGCTGTCCTCTGTGGGAGGCGTATCGTCATCGTCCTGTGTTTCCCCCCAGCCACGCACCAGTGATGGGCCCGAGCTGCTTTGGGTGCCACCCCGCTGTGAACATGCTTCATCCTCATCCTCCTCCACCTCCTCCTCATCCTCGTCCTCCTCGTCCTCCAGTAGTGGGCCCTGTCTGGTTTTACGGTCACTACAAATAACTTGACCAGCTAAAACTGTGCAGATTTGGTTGAATAGAGATGTGAGACCTGTTTTTTTTTTGCGCTGTGTGACAGTTATAGGTTTAATCACAGAATGACACTTCTATCAGCACGCTAGCGTGTGTCTTAGGTTTTTCTGAATCACACTATTAATACCTTCAATGTAAGATTTTATTTTTGGGATAGATTTCAAGTAGGCCTCAAATACCACAAACTAGTTATTTTCAGAATGGCAAATTTGGGAATGCTTTTTCAACCCAGAACAAAAAGTCTGCTTTTACGGTCACTACAAATAACTTGACCAGCTAAAACTGTGCAGATTTGGTTGAATAGAAATGTCAGGTCTATTTTTTAGGCGCTGGATGACAGGCTCAACTTGCCCCTGATGTAATATATGGCCAAAAAATAACCACACTGTTGATGGTTAAATGCACTTGGGTGACACAGGCTCAGCCTGCAGCTGATGTTTTATATGGCCAAAAAATAATCAGACTGTTGATGGTTAAATGCACTTGGGTGACACAGGCTCAGCCTGCAGCTGATGTAGGATATAGCACAAAATAACCACACTATCGATGGTTAAATACACTTGGTGATAGCTCGTGCTGGCGCACCACAAGTCACAAAATGGCCGCCGATCACCCCAGAAAAAAAGTGATCTAAAACGCTCTGGGCAGCCTCAAAAAAGTGAGCAAGTCAATAATAGCACTTCAATGATCCACAGCTGCAGATCGATCACAGAATCAAGTCTTTTGGAGGAGTTAATCTGCCTAATCTCGCCCTAACGTCGCAGCTGCAACCTCTCCCTATACTGATCATAGCAGAGTGACGTGCGGCGCTACGTGACTCCAGCTTAAATAGAGGCTGGGTCACATGGTGCACTGGCCAATCACAGCCATGCCAATAGTAGGCATGGCTGTGATGGCCTCTTGGGCCAAGTATTATGACGCTTGTTGATTGGCTGCTTTGCAGCCTTTCAAAAAGCGCCAAGAAAGCGCCGAACACCGAACCCGAACACAGACTTTTACGAAAATGTTCGGGTTCGGGTCCGTGTCACGGACACACCAAAATTCGGTACGAACCCGAACTATACAGTTCGGGTTCGCTCATCCCTAATTTCACTCCCTTTATTTCCCTGTCTTGTGGATGAGGCCTGATTACAAGTTAAATAAGTAATAGAAGCCCATTCATGTTGCTATTGGAAAACATAACACAAAACATTTTTATTGTCCTACATGCCACTGGTTTTGTCCCCCTTACATTTTTTTTTATTTTTTATCTGTTGGGTTTTATGTTTTAATTGTAAAGTAAAATATGACTGTAGGCCCAATGAACACAGAAGGACAGTAAATAAAATAATATAGCAAAAGGTATAAAAAAATGTACTTTATAATCAGAGGTGTAAAATACAACTTTGGGACTGTAAGTGATTTAACCCATTTCCCAACCTATTGTATATGGGGAGGAGCGATGGAATTAGTGTTTGCTCCTCCCAATAGTATGAAGGAGATCGCTACATGTAATGGCAGCGGTCTCCTTAAATAATGAGCAACGCAATGATTCCAAAGTAATAATATCACTATAATGCCCTCAGTATTTATAATGACGCCCCTGCAGGTCCCCATGTAGTTCTAATGCCCTCTGCAGTTATAACTCCCCTGTAATATTCCCTGTATTATAATACCCCCTGAAGTGTCTGTATATGTATATATATATATATATATATATATATATAAATATACAGTGCTGCCCATAATTATTCATACCCCTGGCAAATTTTGACTTAAAGGGAGCCTGTCATGTGGATATTTGATTATAATCTAACTAATTATATACAATCATTAACTACTAAAAAGTACCTTAGATGTATTCACTTACTGGTGTGACAGATGGTTATCTCATAATATACACACAAAGATGCCGCATGCCGCATGCTAATGGACTGATTTGAGTTCGGGGTGATGTCATTGAGTCCAGCGTATATTTAATTCAGAGCTATAGCCACTCCCCTGCCCACCTGCTGCTGATTCATATGGAAAAAAAACTGTCATTCAGCAGCAGGTGGGCGGGGAGAGCAAGGAGCTCATGAATATTCATGACTCATAATTATCAGCTGGAGCTTTTCAATACAAGATGTTGGCAGATTGACTGGGTCAATTTAAGAAAGTGACCCAGCATTTTGCTAAGAGAATCAATTACTTATTTATGTTGCCCTTAGTTAGGACACCATAAAACTGGTGACAGGTTCCCTTTAAAGTTACTTTTATTCAACCACAAGTAATTTTTTGATGGGAAATGACATAGGTGTCTCCTAAAAGATAATAAGACAATGTACAAGAGGCATTATTGTGGGGAAAAAAAACATTTCTTAGCTTTTATTTACATTTGAGTAGAGTTGAGCGAACACCTGGATGTTCGGGTTCGACGAGTTCGGCCGAACTTTCGAAAAATGTTCGGGTTCGGGATCCGAACTCGACCCGAACTTCATCCCGAACCCGAACCCCATAGAAGTCAATGGGGACCCGAACTTTTGGGCACTAAAAAGGCTGTAAAACACACCCGGAAAGGGCTAGAGGGCTGCAAAAGGCAGCAAAATGTAGTTAAATCCCCTGCAAACAAATGTAGATAGGGAAATGATGAGTTAACATAAAATAAATAAAAATTAAACAATATTAATTGGAGTGAGGTCCCATAGCACAGAATCAGGCTTCAAGTCACCCACCAATGGAGAAGGTCACTTACTATTATTTTGACCACAGCACCCAGACAAAGGAGAGAGGTCCCACAGCAGAGAACCAGGCATCATATCACCTACCACAGGAGTAGGCCACCATTTAGTTACTTTGACCCCTACACCCAGACGGAGGAGAGAGGTTACACAGCAGAGAATCAGGCATTTAGATCACCCACCACAGGAGTAGGCCACCATTGAATCAGACCCCGGCAACCATGTCAGATGGCACAAGCATAAGCTTTATATCAATCAGCACAGGAGAAGGCGACTTTGACAGACTTTGACCCCTACACCCGGACGGAGGAGAGAGGTTTCAAAGCAGAGAATCAGGCATTTAGATCACCCACCACAGGAGTAGGCCCCAATTTAATGGGACCCCGGCAACCATGTCAGATGGCACAACCATCAGCTTCATATCAATCAGCACAGGAGAAGGCGACTTTGAAAGACTTTGACCCCTACACCCAGACGGAGGAGAGAGGTTTCACAGCAGAGAATCAGGCATTTAGATCACCCACCACAGGAGTAGGCCCCCATTGAATCAGACCCTGGCAACCATGTCAGATGGCACAACCATCAGCTTTATATCAATCAGCACAGGAGAAGGCGACTTTGAAAGACTTTGACCCCTACATCCAGATGGAGGAGAGAGGTTTCACAGCAGAGAATCAGGCATCATATCAACCACCACAGGAGAAGCCACCATTTAGTTACTTTGACCCCTGCACCCAGGAAGAGGAGAGAGGCACCACAGCACATATTCTGGCATCATATCAGCCACCACAGGAGAAGCCACCATTGAGTTACTTTGACCCCCGCACCCAGGAAGAGGAGAGAGGCACCACAGCACATATTCTGGCATCATATCAGCCACCACAGGAGAAGCCACCATTGAGTTACTTTGACCCCCGCACCCAGGAAGAGGAGAGAGGCACCACAGCACATATTCTGGCATCATATCAGCCACCACAGGAGAAGCCACCATTGAGTTACTTTGACCCCTGCACCCAGGAAGAGGAGAGAGGCCCCACAGCACATATTCTGGCATCATATCAGCCACCACAGGAGAAGCCACCATTTAGTTACTTTGACCCCTTCACCCAAACAGAGGAGAGAGGTTCCACATCAGAGAATCAGGCATCATATCAACCACCACAGGAGTAGGCCACAATTTAATGGGACCCCGGCAACCATGTCAGATGGCACAACCATCAGCTTCATATCAATCAGCACAGGAGAAGGCGACTTTGAAAGACTTTGACCCCTACACCCAGACGGAGGAGAGAGGTTTCACAGCAGAGAATCAGGCATTTAGATCACCCACCACAGGAGTAGGCCCCCATTGAATCAGACCCTGGCAACCATGTCAGATGGCACAACCATCAGCTTTATATCAATCAGCACAGGAGAAGCCACCATTGAGTTACTTTGACCCCTGCACCCAGGAAGAGGAGAGAGGCCCCACAGCACATATTCTGGCATCATATCAGCCACCACAGGAGAAGCCACCATTGAGTTACTTTGACCCCCGCACCCAGGAAGAGGAGAGAGGCACCACAGCACATATTCTGGCATCATATCAGCCACCACAGGAGAAGCCACCATTTAGTTACTTTGACCCCTGCACCCAGGAAGAGGAGAGAGGCACCACAGCACATATTCTGGCATCATATCAGCCACCACAGGAGAAGCCACGATTGAGTTACTTTGACCCCTGCACCCAGGAAGAGGAGAGAGGCCCCACAGCACATATTCTGGCATCATACTAACCACCACAGGAGAAGCCACTATTGAGTTACTTTGACCCCTGCACCCAGGAAGAGGAGAGAGGCCCCACAGCACATATTCTGGCATCATATCAGCCACCACAGGAGAAGCCACCATTTAGTTACTTTGACCCCTGCACCCAGGAAGAGGAGAGAGGCCCCACAGCACATATTCTGGCATCATATCAGCCACCACAGGAGAAGCCACCATTTAGTTACTTTGACCCCTGCACCCAGGAAGAGGAGAGAGGCACCACAGCACATATTCTGGCATCATATCAGCCACCACAGGAGAAGCCACCATTGAGTTACTTTGACCCCTGCACCCAGGAAGAGGAGAGAGGCCCCACAGCACATATTCTGGCATCATATCAGCCACCACAGGAGAAGCCACCATTGAGTTACTTTGACCCCCGCACCCAGGAAGAGGAGAGAGGCACCACAGCACATATTCAGGCATCATATCACACACCACAGGAGAAGGCCTCTTTCAGTGATTTAGGCCTTTGGACCCAGACAGAGGAGAGAGGCACCACAGCACATATTCTGGCATCATATCAGCCACCACAGGAGAAGCCACCATTGAGTTACTTTGACCCCTGCACCCAGGAAGAGGAGAGAGGCCCCACAGCACATATTCTGGCATCATATCAGCCACCACAGGAGAAGCCACCATTTAGTTACTTTGACCCCTGCACCCAGGAAGAGGAGAGAGGCACCACAGCACATATTCTGGCATCATATCAGCCACCACAGGAGTAGGCCACAATTTAGTTTATTTGACCCCTGCACCCAGGAAGAGGAGAGAGGCCCCACAGCACATATTCTGGCATCATATCACACACCACAGGAGAAGGCCTCTTTCAGTGATTTAGGCCTTTGGACCCAGACAGAGGAGAGAGGTCAGAGATTAGCTTCATATCCCCCAGCACAGCAGAAGACCGCTTTATTTGACTTAGGCCTCAGCACCCAGACAGAAGACAGAGGTAGCATGGCAGAGGTTATGGCTTCATGTCACCCGTTAGTTTATCCGGCCACTTTCATCTGGTTAGGCCCCGGCGCCCAGACAGAGAAGAGTTTCATTCAACTGTGGGTTTCATAAAATTTGTATCAAATAAAGAAGTGGCCCGTAGCACAACAAGACATGTTTTAGGCAGTTAATAAGGACTACTCTTCACAAGGGAGGGACAGGTCCTGTGGGATCCATGCCTGGTTAATCTTTATAAAGGTCAGCTTGTCCACGTTGGCTGTGGACAGGCGGCTGCGCTTGTCAGTAATGACGCCCCCTGCCGTGCTGAATACGCGTTCAGATAAAACGCTGGCCGCCGGGCAGGAAAGCACCTCCAAGGCATAACATGCTAACTCTGGCCACGTGGACAATTTCAAAACCCAGTAGTTGAATGGGGCCGAACCATCCGTCAGGATGGGGAGGGGTGTGCAGACATACTGTTCAACCATGTTAGTGAAATGCTGCCTCCTGCTAACACGTTCCGTATCAGGTGTCGGTGCAGATAGCTGTGGCGTGGAGACAAAACTTTTCCACATTTCTGCCATGCTAACCCTGCCCTCAGATGAGCTGGCCGTGACACAGCTGCGTTGGCGACCTCTTGCCACTCCTCTGCCTTCACCTTCCACCTGTTCCCCTGTGACATGTGGGAATGCTCTCAAGAGCGCCTCTATCAGCGTGCGCTTGTACTCGCGCATCTTACGTTCGCGCTCCAGTTCAGGAATTAAAGTGGGCACATTGTCTTTATACCGGGGATCCAGCAGGGTGGCCACCCAGTAGTCTGCACACGTTAAAACGTGGGCAACTCTGCTGTCGTTGCGCAGGCATTGGAGCATATATTCGCTCATGTGGGCCAGGCTACCCATGGGTAAGGACAAGCTGTCCTCTGTGGGAGGCGTATCGTCATCGTCCACCGTATCCCCCCAGCCACGCACCAGTGATGGGCCTGGGCTGCCACCCCGCTGTGAACTTGCGTCATCCTCGTCCCCCTCCACCTCCTCCTCCTCATCCTCCTCGTCCTCCAGTACAGTGCCTTGGCTGGCGACTTGTGAACCTGTCCTCTGCTGCTTAAACAAACCTCCCTCTGAGCCACTTCGAACAGACTGGCCCGAAAGTGTTAGAAACGAGCCCTCATCCTCCTCCACCTGGGCCACCTCCTCTAACATCATTGCCCTAAGTGTTTTCTCAAGGAGACATAGAAGTGGTATTGTAACGCTGATAACAGTGTCATCGCCACTGGCCATGTTGGTGGAGTACTCGAAACAGCGCAGCAGGGCACACAGGTCTCGCATGGAGGCCCAATCATTGGTGGTGAAGTGGTGCTGTTCGGCAGTACGACTGACGCGAGCGTGCTGCAGCTGAAACTCCACTATGGCCTGCTGCTGCTCGCACAGTCTCTCCAGCATGTGCAAGGTGGAGTTCCACCGGGTGGGCACGTCGCATATGAGGCGGTGAGCGGGAAGGCCGAAGTTCCGCTGTAGCGCAGACAGGCGAGCAGCGGCAGGATGTGAACGGCGGAAGCGCGCACAGACTGCCCGCACTTTATGCAGCAGCTCTGACATGTTGGGGTAGTGGTGAATGAAGCTCTGCACCACCAAGTTCAGCACATGCGCCAGGCAAGGGATGTGCGTCAAACCGGCTAGTCCCAGAGCTGCCACGAGATTTCGCCCATTATCGCATACCACCAGGCCTGGCTTGAGGCCCACCGGCAGAAACCACTCGTCGGTCTGTTGTTCAATACCCCGCCACAACTCCTGTGCGGTGTGGGGCCTGTCCCCCAAACATATGAGTTTCAGAATGGCCTGCTGACGTTTACCCCGGGCTGTGCTGAAGTTGGTGGTGAAGGTGTGTGGCTGACCGGATGAGCTGGTGGAAGCAGTGGAGGAGGAAGCCGAGTAGGAGGAGGAGGCTACAGGAGGCAGAGAATGATGCCCTGCGATCCTAGGGGGCGGAAGGACGTGCGCCAAGGAACTGTCCGCCGGGGGCCCAGCCGCCACTACATTCATCCAGTGTGCAGTTAGTGAGATATAGCGTCCCTGGCCGTGCTTACTGGTCCACGTATCTGTGGTTAGGTGGACCTTGCCACAAATGGCGTTGCGCAGTGCACACTTGATTTTATCGGACACTTGCATGTGCAGGGAAGGCACGGCTGTCTTGGAGAAGTAGTTGCGGCTGGGAACCACATACTGCGGGACAGCCATGGCCATCAGCTTTTTGAAGCTGTCTGTGTCCACCAGCCGGAATGACAGCATTTCAAAGGCCAGCAGTTTAGAAATGCTGGCGTTCAGGCCAAGGGCTCGAGGGTGACTCGGGGGGAATTTGCGCTTCCTCTCTAAGGTTTGAGATATTGAGAGCTGAACGCTGCTGTGTGATATAGTGGAGACGCTAGTTGACGGTGGCGGTGGTGTCGGTGGCACATCCTCTGTTTGCTGCTCGGCAGGTGGCAACATTCCTCTCGAGGCGGAAGCCGAGGCAGCAGCGGTAGAGGGAGCAGGGGGAGCCTCAGCGAGTGCCTGGTTTTTAAGGTGTGTACCCCACTGCAGTTCATGCTTTGCATGTAGATGCCTGGTCATGCAGGTTGTGCTGAGGTTCAGAACGTTAATGCCTCGCCTCAGGCTCTGATGGCAGAGCGTGCAAGTCACTCGGGTCTTGTCGGTAGGACATTGTTTAAAGAAGTGCCATGCCAGGGAACTCTTTGAAGCTGCCTTTGTGGGGCTGGGTCCCTGTTGGCGATGTCCAGTAGCAGGCGAACTCTGGGGGCGGCGGCTCGTCTGCTTTGGCCCCCTGCTCCCTCTTTGGCTTCGCTGTTGTCTCGGTCTCACCACTACCTCTTCCTCTGAACTGTGAAAGTCATCGCCACGACCTTCAGTCCATGTGGGGTCTAAGACCTCATCGTCCTCTGCATCGTCTTCCACCCAGTCTCCCTCCCTGACCTCCTCCTGTTCAGTCTGCACACTGCAAAAAGACGCGGCAGTGGGCACCTGTGTTTCGTCATCATCAGAGAGTCGGTGACTCTGCTGTGGTGGTATTCCCATGTCCTCTTCATCTGGAGACATAAGTGGTTGTGTGTCAGTGCATGGTATGTCTTCCTCCACTGGGGAAGGGCTAGGTGGACGCCCCTGGGAAACCCTGGAAGCAGAGTCTTCAAACAGAAGAAGAGACTGCTGCATAACTTGTGGCTCAGACCGTTTCCCTGATATGCTTGGGGGTGATGTGACAGACTGATGGGCTTGGTTTTCAGGTGCCACCTGTGCGCTTTCCGCAGAAGACTGGGTGGAAGACCATGTGGTGAACGTGCTGGAAGCACTGTCGGCCACCCAATCGATTAATGCCTGTACCTGCTCAGGCCTTACCATCCTAAGAGCGGCATTGGGCCCCACGAGATATTGCGGTACATTCTGCCGGCTAGTTGAGGGAGTTCGTTCCCTACTGTGTGCGCCTGGGGCCGAACGGCCACGTCCTCTACCAGCAACAGAGGCTCCACGGACACCACCACGACCGCGTCCTCGTCCCTTAATAGTATTTTTCTTCATTGTTGCGATTCAACTCGCACCACAATGAAATATATTATTTTTTATAAGCAAAATCCCCTCACTGGAATACTTTCAGTCTTTTGACTGTATGGATTACAGATGGAATGACTGTTATATGTGAGTACCGCTTTCTTTGACAGATTCTAGTATGGGTACATATATGTTTTCCCAACCCCAGCACATTAGTTTGCTAATTCCAGATGTATGAAACGCAGGCCTAACTGTATCTAGTATATTGAACGCCAGATAAACTAACTTGGCCTTTTTTAAATAAAAAAAATTCCCTCACTGGAATACTTTCAGTCTTTTGACTGTATGGATTACAGATGGAATGACTGTTATATGTGAGTACCGCTTTCTTTGACAGATTCTAGTATGGGTACATATATGTTTTCCCAACCCCAGCACATTAGTTTGCTAATTCCAGATGTATGAAACGCAGGCCTAACTGTATCTAGTATATTGAACGCCAGATAAACTAACTTGGCCTTTTTTAAATAAAAAAAATTCCCTCACTGGAATACTTTCAGTCTTTTGACTGTATGGATTACAGATGGAATGACTGTTATATGTGAGTACCGCTTTCTTTGACAGATTCTAGTATGGGTACATATATGTTTTCCCAACCCCAGCACATTAGTTTGCTAATTCCAGATGTATGAAACGCAGGCCTAACTGTATCTAGTATATTGAACGCCAGATAAACTAACTTGGCCTTTTTTAAATAAAAAAAAAATTCCCTCACTGGAATACTTTCAGTCTTTTGACTGTATGGATTACAGATGGAATGACTGTTATATGTGAGTACCGCTTTCTTTGACAGATTCTAGTATGGGTACATATATGTTTTCCCAACCCCAGCACATTAGTTTGCTAATTCCAGATGTATGAAACGCAGGCCTAACTGTATCTAGTATATTGAACGCCAGATAAACTAACTTGGCCTTTTTTAAATAAAAAAAATTCCCTCACTGGAATACTTTCAGTCTTTTGACTGTATGGATTACAGATGGAATGACTGTTATATGTGAGTACCGCTTTCTTTGACAGATTCTAGTATGGGTACATATATGTTTTCCCAACCCCAGCACATTAGTTTGCTAATTCCAGATGTATGAAACGCAGGCCTAACTGTATCTAGTATATTGAACGCCAGATAAACTAACTTGGCCTTTTTTAAATAAAAAAAAAATTCCCTCACTGGAATACTTTATGGCTTTTCACTGTATGGATTACAGGTGGACTGGTATTAGTAGGGGTGACACAAGCACACCCAAGTCCCTGATGTAGGATTTCTATGGCACAGACCACTATTACAAGTGATTAATGGACGTTGGGAGAGATTGTGCTGCAGCACTAGTCCCAAGATAGCCGCCGCCTATCAGCCCAGTAACATGTGCCACAAAATGGTCTGCACAACCTTTAAAAAAAATAGCCTTGGACTGTGCTGCTAAATCGCTATTGGTCTGAATCCCAGGTGTAGATGTCTGACTTGTTTGGAGCTTTGGAATGCACACTGTGGCAGCTTCTGCTGCAGCACTACAAGTCGCAAAATGGCGGCCGGCGGTCAGCCCGGGTACATGTGGATGGAAAAATCACTCTGGCCACTCTAAAAATAGCCAATCCCTATCAAAAAAGCAGCTCAGCTGCAGTTGTTCAGATGAATCACAGGTGGAGGAGAGAAATTTGCTTCCAGTTATTCAATTATCCCTGCCTATTCTCGCCCTAGCATCAGCTGCGTCTAACCCTGTTCTATTCACATCGGGAGTGAGCACGTCCCGACGTGCGCACAAGCTTATAAGAGGCTGAGTCACATGCTGCACTTGGCCAATCACAGCCTTGCCAATAGTAGGCATGGCTGCGATGGCATCTTAGGGCAAGTAGTATGATGCATGTTGATTGGCTGCTTTGCAGCCTTTCAAAATGCGCCAAAATACATGCCGAACGACGAACCCGAACCCGAACTTTTACGAAAAAGTTCGGGTTCGGGTCCGTGTCACGAACACCCCAAAATTCGGTACGGACCCGAACTATGCTCGAACTGTTCGCTCAACACTACATTTGAGCAAAAAGTGTTCAGTTGGCGTAAAAAAGGAGAAGCCTTCAACCCAAAGAACACCATCCCCACTGTCAAACATGGTGGTGGGAACCTAATGCTTTTTGGGTGTTTTTCAGCCAATGGACCAGGGAACCTAATCACAGTAAACGGCACCATGAAAAAAGAGCAATACATGAGGATTCTCCACGACAACATCAGGAAGTCTGCACCAGTGGACATTTCAGCATGAGAATGACCCAAAACACACAGCAAAAGTGGAGTGGCCCAGCCAGAGTCGAGACTTGAATCCAATTGAGAATCTGTGGAGGGAGCTAAAGATCAGGGTAATGGCAAGAAGACCCTCCAACCTGAAATATTTGGAGCTCATTGCTAACGATGAATGGGCAAAAATCAATATAAAATATAAAATAAAATATTGTGACGCACAGGATGAGCCTGAGATCAAAAGAGGTGCTCTCAGTAGAGTAGATTCACCCAATCTACTGTATTCAATAAAGTGACAATGTGAACAAAAAGTACACTGGGCACTCTCAGATATTGCGACTAATATTGAATTTATTATATATAGAAACATAGAAACATAGAATGTGTCGGCAGATAAGAACCATTTGGCCCATCTAGTCTACCCAATATTCTAAATACTATGGATAGCCCCTGGCCCTATCTTATATGAAGGATGGCCTTATGCCTATCCCATGCATGCTTAAACTCCTCCACTGTATATGCAGCTACCACTTCTGCAGGAAGGCTATTCCATGCATCCACTACTCTCTCAGTAAAGTAATACTTCCTGATATTACTTTTAAACCTTTGCCCCTCTAATTTAAAACTATGTCCACTTGTAGCAGTTTTTCTTCTTTTAAATATTCTCTCCTCTTTTACCTTGTTGATTCCCTTTATGTATTTAAAAGTTTCTATCATATCCCCTCTGTCTCGTCTTTCTTCCAAGCTATACATATTAAGGTCCTTTAATCTTTCCTGGTAAGTTTTATCCTGCAATCCATGTACCAGTTTAGTAGCTCTTCTCTGAACTCTCTCCAAAGTATCAATATCCTTCTGGAGATATGGTCTCCAGTACTGAGCACAATACTCCAAATGAGGTCTCACTAGTGCTCTGTAGAGCGGCATGAGCACCTCCCTCTTTCTACTGGTAATTCCTCTCCCTATACACCCAAGCATTCTGCTAGCATTTCCTGCTGCTCTATGACATTGTCTGCCTACCTTTAAGTCTTCTGAAATAATGACCCCTAAATCCCTTTCCTCAGATACTGTATCACTGATTTTATATTCTGCTCTTGGGTTTTTACGTCCCAGGTGCATTATCTTGCACTTATCAACATTAAATTTTAGTTGCCATATTTTTGACCATTCCTCTAGTTTTTCTAAGTCCTTTTCCATTTGGTGTATCCCTCCAGGAACATCAACCCTGTTACAAATCTTTGTGTCATCAGCAAAAAGACACACCTTACCATCGAGGCCTTCTGCAATTTCGCTGATAAAGATATTAAACAATATGGGTCCCAGAACAGATCCCTGAGGTACCCCACTGGTAACAAGACCTTGGTCTGAATATTCTCAATTGACTACAACCCTCTGTTGCCTGTCCCTCAGCCACTGCCTAATCCATTCAACAATATGGGAGTCCAAGCCCAAAGACTGCACTTTATTGATAAGCCTTCTATGTGGGACAGTATCAAAAGCCTTACTGAAGTCT
The DNA here is from genome assembly GCF_905171765.1 of Bufo bufo. NCBI lineage: Eukaryota > Metazoa > Chordata > Amphibia > Anura > Bufonidae > Bufo > Bufo bufo. The sequence goes on along the minus strand of NC_053396.1, from coordinate 202,257,668 downwards.
AGATAAGCGATGTCTACTGCACCTCCTCCATCTATTATTTTAGTCACCCAATCAAAAAATCTATAAGTTTGACATGATCTCCCTGAAGTAAACCCATGCTGTTTTTCATCTTTCAATCCATGGGATTTTAGATGTTCCACAATCCTCTCCTTAAGTATGGTTTCCATTAATTTCCCCACTATTGATGTCAGGCTTACTGGCCTATAGTTGCCCGATTCCTCCCTACTACCTTTCTTGTGAATGGGCACAACATTTGCTAATTTCCAATCTTCTGGGACGACTCCTGTTGCCAGTGATTGGTTAAATAAATCTGTTAATGGTTTTGCTAGTTCACCGCTGAGCTCTTTTAATATCTTTGGGTGTATCCCATCAGGCCCCTGTGACTTATTTGTATTGATTTTAGACAGCTGACTTAGAACCTCTTCCTCTCTAAAGACACATGCATCAAAAGATTCATTAGTCTTCTTTCCTAACTGAGGTCCTTCTCCTTCATTTTCCTTTGTAAAAACTGAACAGAAATATTCATTGAGGCAGTCAGCTAGTTCTTTATCTTCTTCCATATACCTTCCTTTTTTGTTTTTAATTTGGTAATTCCTTGTTTTAGTTTCCTTTTTTCATTTATGTATCTGAAGAATGCCTTCTCGCCTTTTTTCCCTGACTGAGCTAATTTCTTTTCTGCCTGTGCTTTGGAAGCTCTTATAACTTGTTTGGCCTCTCTCTGCCTAATCTTATAAATTTGTCTGTCATCCTCGTTTTTTTTTTTTTTTTATAATTCCTAAATGCTATCTTTTTGTTTTTAATGATTTTGGCCACTTCTGCTGAGTACCACAGTGGTGTCTTCCTTTTTTTGCTTTTACTGATAAGCCTAATGCAATTTTCTGTTGCCTTCAATAGTGCCACTTTTAAGTAGTCCCATTTCTCCTGGACTCCAATGAAACTGTTCCAGTCTGATAGGGACTTGTATACCACTAATCTAATTTTAGAAAAGTCTGTTTTTCTAAAATCTAAAACTTTTGTTTTTGTGTGGTGTGACTCAGTCACTGTACTTATAGTAAACCACACTGACTGGTGATCACTAGATCCCAAGCTTTCCCCTACAGTAATATCAGATACCAAATTCCCATTTGTGAATACTAAATCTAAAATGGCCTCCTTCCGGGTTGACTCCTCCACTACTTGCTGTAGAGATAATCCCAGTAGGGAATTTAGAATATCTGTACTCCTGGCAGAACTAGCTATTTTGGTTTTCCAGTTTACATCTGGAAGATTGAAGTCTCCCATAATGATAACTTCCCCCTTCAATGTCATTTTAGCTATTTCCTTAACTAGTAGATCATCTAATTCTTTGACTTGGCTAGGTGGTCTATATATCACACCTACACGAGTTACCTTATGATTATCAAGCTGCACGGTAACCCAAACTTACTCTAAATTGTTCTCGCTAACTTGTATCAAATTAGATTTTATGTTATCTTTCACATACAGGGCCACCCCTCCCCCTTCTTGCCTTCTCTGTCTTTCCTGTATAGAGAGAACCCTGGTATTGATATATTCCAGTCATTACTCCCCTTGAACCACATCTCAGTAACAGCCACTACATCTATATTCTCAGATGCCATTATAGCCTCAAGTTCATTGATCTTATTCCCTAGACTGCGAGCATTTGTAGACAAGACTCTGAGCTTGTCATTTCTTAACCTTTGTGCTACTGGCCTCTTCTGGCATTGTTCAGGGGGGCAGTCGGACTGCTGGATTATCACTCTTTTGCCCCCCTTTCCTAGTTTAAATGCTTCTTAGCAAATACCTGGAACTGTTCACCGAGGACATTCGTTCCTTTGAGAGAAAGATGCAAACCATCTTTCTTGTACAGTTCTTTTCCATTCCAACAAGAGCTAACATGAGACACAAAGCCAAACCCTTGGTTCAGACACCATTCACCAAGCCATACATTGAATTCCTTAATGCGCATCTTCCTGTCATGCTGAAGGTTATGCACAGGCAAAACTGCAGAGAATGAAACAGTTGATGCAACCTCCCGTATATCCTTTACAAGTGTGTGAAAAGCTTCTTTCACCTTTGAAACCTCATTGCAAGCCAGATCGTTTGTCCCAAGATGGAGAATAACATCCACTTCCCTTTCCTGCTTTGCTTGCTTAACAATATTAAGGATCCGTCGTCTATCCCTGCTAGTGGTAGCACAAGGGAGACATTTCACAACACCATTCTCCTCAAACTTCACACCTCTTATGATGGAATCGCCCACCAACAGCTGCTTACTATCAATCCTCACCCTCTCCTTTTTGTCTTTTGCTGCAGTCTTACATACTTTAAGCATGGGAGATGATTGTTTCTCACCCACTGTGCTTGAGCCATCCTCCATGTTGCTCTTGCACTCTGAAAGTGCTGCAAATGAATTATGGAGAGCCACAGACTGTGGGACATGCCTTCTATCCACAACTCTCAGTCTGCCAGAACCTACAGTAACCCATCTTCCAATTCTAGGGGGCCTCTGTGGCAGTGGCATTGCAATGTTCTCAGCCTGAGTTTGTTTAGTGGTTAATTTAAAAATCTCATATTTCAAAAAGGTAATTTCCTGCTGCATTATGGAGAGCTGTCTACAGATCAGACAGTATCCAAACCTCTAAAGAGTTTAATAGGAAGAGAAAATAGGTGCTACCCTATGATGAAGGGTACTGGGCACAGTTAAAAATCACAAGAAAAGTCGAGGACATAAACAATCATCACAATAAAAATAAAATCGATAAATATTCGATAAAAAATCGCTAAGTAAAATCGCTAAATAAAATGCCTAGTTTTCGAACTGTATCAGCATTCAATAGCAGCATTCATAGGTGTAAAATATGTAACATTCGAATCGGAAAGATCAATAGTATTCGATCCAAACTTTAGAATATGAAGATAAAAGTCCAAATCCCATATGAATCACTTTGGAAGAACAAGATTAGTCACTTGGAACTCAAATACAGCTTATAATAAGCTATTCGCCCAAAGATTGTCCTAGCGGCGTCCCGCTATACTGGATTCTCAGCGGCGTCCCGCTGAAACACTTAGCTGTGTGTTCCCAACACACATAAGCCTGCATACAAAAATCAAACAGTCTTACCATTCGATGAAACAAATGCCCATACGTTGCTCTAGACGTTGGTTTTTCGATACAGTCGACCGTAGTCTTACGAGTTATACAAATTTCTTCTGTCTAGATCCCCACGCCGACGGCTTGTTTGCACGTGGACCTCGATAGTTGTGCACGATCTTTACTTCGACAAGTTTTAAATCACCTACTGCGCGGCAGACGGTATTGGACGGGCAATTTCTTATATTAATATTCCATTACACTTGGCAAGTGATCCTTTGGGGGATTTGAACCAGACGCGTTTCGGGGTATTAGATAACCCCTTCCTCAGTGGTTCCAGGGAGGGGTTATCTAATACCCCTATTTTCCTGCACTGCCGAAAACCCCTTCACCCAGCAAGGAACTTCTTATCTCTCCCTCCATCTGACCTCCTGCTCAGATCTGTTCCTTAACATAAAACCTTCCTCTCTAGAGGGAATTGTAAGAATGATAGAGACAAAAAATCCTGGGAATGTACACTGAGACACTGCATCACACATAATAGGATTACTGTATTTATCGCCTAATAAGACACACCTGCCCATAAGAAGCACCTAGGTTTTTGAGGAGAAAAATAAGGAGGGTTTTGAGGAGGGTTTTGAACTAGTGGTGGTCTGTGGATGACACTATTATGGGGGATATGTTGAGGACACTGTTATGGGGGATCTGTGGGTGACACTGTTATGGGGGATCTGTGGGTGACACTGTTATGGGGGATCTGTGGGTGACACTGTTATAGGGATCTCTGGATGGCTCTTATTGGGGTCTCTGGATGGCACTGTTATGGGGATCTGTGGATGACACTGTTATGGGGGTTCTGTGGATGACACATATATAGCATCTTATGCTATGTGTCATCCACAGATCCCCTCCATAACAGTGTCCCTGTAGTGTGAATGACCCCCAATACATGGGGTGGGGGTCGCATCTGGTTTTATAATGACAGCGGGGCCTGTGCAGTGACTGTATTCTACTACACGGGCCCCGCTCACTGTATATAATCGTATCTGTAATTGTAGGCATTGTTAATGTTTACAAATTCTGGGTAATCAGCGCCTGTATTATGGTACTTACAAGCGCTCGGTAGCAGAGAGGAGGGAGGAGGCAGGCCAGGAGGACAGGCGCTGGCAGCGTGAGTCACTACATCATGCGCCTGCGCAGCCCACTTTATGAATGAAGCAGATGTAGTGACTCACGGGGCCAGCGCCTGTCCTCCTGGCCTGCCTCCTCCCTTCTCTCTGCTACCAAGCGCTTGTAAGTACCGTAATACAGGTGCTGATTACCCAGAATTTGTATACATTAACAATGCCTACAATTACAGATATGATTATATACAGTGAGCGGGGCCTGTGTAGTAGAATACAGTCACTGCACGGGGCCCGCTGTCATTATAAAAGCAGATTCCGGCCCTCAGCCCCTCCTCCCTCTCAGGTGATACACCCGCCGCGCTGCATCGCGGCGTATCATTGAAAATTCGGCAAAATGCAGCATTCGCCCCATAAGACGCATTGCAAAAGTGGGAAAAAAGTGCATCTTATAGGGCGAAAAATACGGTAAATACGCAGGTCAGCAGGCAGTATCACACATTATAGGATTAGATACACAGCTCAGCAGAAAGTATCACACACGACAGGATTAGATACACAGCTCAGCAGACAGTATCACACATGGTAGGATTAGATACACAGCTCAGCAGAAATTATCGCACACAACAGGATTAGATGCATATCTTAGCAAAACATATCACACAGGATTAGATAAGCAGCTTAGCAGAAAGTATCACACATAATAGGATTAGATACGCAGCTTTGCAGACAGTATCACACATGATAGGATTAGATACACAGCTCAGCAGACAGTATCACACATAATAGGTTTAGATACACAGCTCAGCAGAAAGTATCACACATGATAGGATTAGATACACAGCTCAGCAGGCAGTATCACACATGATATGATTCGATACACAAATCAGCAGGCAGTATCACACACAATAGGCTAAGATACACGACTCTGCAAACAGTATCACACATGATATGATTAGCTACACAACTCAGCAGGCAGTATCACACACATTAGGCTTAGATATATGACTGCAGACAGTATCACATATGATATGATTAGATACACAGCTCAGCAGGCAGTATCACACATCATATGATTAGTTACGCAGCTGAGCAGACAGTATTACACATGATATGATTAGATACACAGCTAAGCAGGCAGTATGTCATGGATGAGATTTGCAGGTAGCTGGAACTTATAAATAAACGATCGACTGGCTTGAGCCCAAACTAAGGAGATATTAGGTGAGCCCTATAAAACCCTAAGAGCTCTCCCTGACTTCTATGCACATACAAGGGTCTCGATGGTAGACGATTGCATGCCCACGTACCTAAGCCTGTGTGACACCTGAAAACCCTATAATAGTGAGGGGACACGACCACCGGCTCCCTGCACTTAATACGAAGGGAGTCAGGGTCACCTAGAATCAAGCCAGCAAGCAAACACAATAAAGTAAAGGATTTATCTGAGCAAACAGCAGACGCAGCCTTCAGCAGTGAACACTTCATCCAGGAAGTAGTATAAACCGCAAAGTGAGGCAGTATGGGAGGGATTATAAAGGAAGACGATTATGTCTAAATAAGTGACACCTGGCATAAGGAAAGGAGATGAGAAAGTGAAACCAAAACAAAGAACATCATACAAGAGGTAGAGAAGAACGTCTGCCAGACCTTCTCACAGAAGTGGCGGTAACAGTACCCCTCCCTCTACGGGTGGACTCCTGACACTCAGAGCCCACCTTCTCAGGATGAGACCTATGGAAAGCCCTGATGAGACGAGTGGCCTTAATGTCCGCCACTGGGACCCACATCCTCTCCTCAGGACCATAACTTTCCCAATGAATGAGGTACTGAAGAGAACCGCGAATAATGCGAGAATCCCCAATCCTAGAGACCTGAAATTCAAGGTTACCATCAACAATAATCAGAGGAGGCAGCAAAGAGGAGGGTACAGTGGGTTGGACATAAGGTTTTAATAGGGACTTGTGAAAAACATTATGGATCTTCCAAGTCTGAGGAAGATCAAGACGGAAGGCAACGGGATTGATGACGGACAAGATCTTGTAAGGCCCAATAAACTTAGGACCCAACTTCCAGGAGGGAACCTTCAGTTTGATATTCTTTGTGGACAACCACACCAGATCACCCACATTCAGGTCCGGACCAGGCACTCGTCTCTTATCCGCCACACGCTTATATCTCTCACTCATCCTCTTCAGATTACCCTGAATCTTTTGCAAAATAAATGACAAAGACTAGGAAAATCTCTCCTCATCAGGTAAACCAGAAGACCCCTCTCCAGAGAATGTCCCAAACTGCGGATGAAACCCATATGCACCAAAAAATGGTGACTTATCAGAGGACTCCTGGCGACGGTTATTTAAAGCAAACTCAGCAAGGGACAAAAAAGAATACCAATCCTCCTGATTCTCCGCCACAAAACAGCGCAGATATGTCTCCAGATTCTGATTGACACGTTCGGTCTGACCATTCTACTGCGAGTGAAAAGCAGAAGAGAACGACAACTAAACCCCCAAGCGAGAACATAAGGCCTTCCAGAATCTGGAAACAAATTGCGTGCCCCTATCAGAAACGATGTCTGAAGGGATGCCATGCAATTTAACAATATGATCAACAAACGCTTGGGCGCCAGCGTCTTAGCATTGGGTAACCCAGGAAAGAGAAGGAAATGTGCCATTTTGCTAAAACGGTCCACTACCACCAGAATCACAGTCTTCCCTGAGGAACGAGGCAGGTCCGTAATGAAGTCCATGGACAGATGCGTCCAAGGACGGGAAGGAATGGGTAACAGGAGGAGAGAACCCGATGGCCGTGAATGAGGGACCTTGGCACAAGCGCAGGTCTCGCAGGCTGCCACAAAACCCTCAACTGTCTTATGAAGAGCCGGCCACCAGAATCTCTGAGCAATGAGATCCACTGTGGCTTTACCCCCCGGGTGCCCAGCAAGGACAGTATCGTGGTGCTCCTTAAAAGCTTTGTGTCGTAAAGCGAGAGGCACAAACAACCTCCCAGAAGGACAAAGATCAGAAGCCTCTGCCTGGGCTGCCTGAATCTCTGCCTCCAAATCAGGATAAAGAGCAGAGACGACCACCCCTTCAGCCAAAATGGGACCCGGGTCTTCAAAGTTCCCCCCTCCCAGAAAACAACGTGACAGGGTCTCCGCCTTCACATTTTTAACCCCAGGGCGGAACGTAACCACAAAATTAAACCTAGAAAAGAACAAAGACCATCTGGCCTGTCTCGGGTTCAGACGCTTGGCCGATTCCAAGTAGGCCAGATTCTTATGGTCGGTAAACACGGTAATAGGGTGTCTGGTTCCCTCTAACCAATGGCGCCATTCCTCAAAAGCTAATTTGATGGCCAACAACTCCCTACCTCCCACATCGTAATTTCTCTCTGCAGATGATAGTTTCCTTGAGAAAAAGGAACACGGTCGCCATTTGGCAGGAGAGGGACACTGAGACAAGACCGCACCCACTTCCACCTCAGAAGCATCCACCTCAACAATAAAAGGTGGAGAGACATCAGGTTGTACCAAAATGGGAGCGAAAGCACAACTCTCTTTAATACTAGAAAAGGCTTCAAGCGAATCTACCAACCATGAGGAAAAATCCACCCCCTTTTTAGTCATATCAGTAAGTGGCCTAACAACTTTCTGTAATAATTGTCAAAACCCAAAAACCGCATCAGCGCCTTCTGATTCTCAGTAAGCTCCCAATCAAGCACAGTGTGGACCTTCTCAGAGTCCATCCGAAAACCAGAAGCGGAGAGAAGAAAACCAAGGAATTAAATCTCCGGAACTGCAAACACACATTTTTCCAGTTTAGCATACAATTTATTCTCCCGCAGAATCAGCAAGACCTGACATAGGTGGTCCCGATGAGTCTTGAAATCAGGAGAAAAAATCAAAATGTCATCTAGATACACCAGTACAAATTTCCCCATTAAATGATAAAAAATGCTGTTCACAAAATGTTGGAAGACGGCCGGAGCATTCATCAAAGCAAAGGGCATAACCAAATTTTCGAAATGACCCTCAGGGGTATTGAAGGCCATCTTCCATTCGTCCCCTTGCCTGACCCTGACTAGGTTGTATGCCCCTCTTAAATCCAACTTTGCAATTTTTTTAGCCCCAACAATCTGGTTAAACAGGTCCGGGATCAGAGGAAGCGGATATGGGTCACGAATCGTGATACGGTTCAGCTCCCTGAAATCCAGACAAGGTCATAAAGAAGCATCTTTTTTCTTAACAAAAAAAAAACTGCTGCAATAGGTGACTTCGAGGGTCGGATGTGTCCCTTTCTCAGGCTCTCAGAGATATAAGTACGCATAGCGACCCTTTCAGATTGGAAGAGATTGCATAGATGTGATTTTTGCAGCTTGGTGCCTGGGATGAGATTAATAGGGCAGTCGTACTCACGGTGAGGGGGCAACTCCTGGACGCCACTCTCGGAAAACACATCCGGAAATTCAGAGAGAAAAGATGGCACAGTCTTGGTAGAAACCTCTGAAAGAAACGCCGTGAGGCAATTCTCTCTGCAAGACTCACTCCAACCATTTATTTGCCTTGCTTGCCAATCAATGGTAGGATTATGTTTAGTGAGCCAGGGTAGCCCCAACACTAGAGGAGTAGGTAATCCGTTTAAGACGAAACATGACATATCCTCAACATGAGTGTCACCCACAGTCAAACTAATATTGTGAACTATGCCCTTTAACGATCTTTGCGAAAGTGGAGCGGAATCGATAGCAAAAACAGGGATATCCTTTTCCAAAGTGCACACCTGGAAACCATGCGTTGTTGCAAATTGATTATCAATGAGATTGACAGCTGCTCCACTATCTACAAAAATCTTACAAACAATGTTCTTGCTGTCTAGCGCCACCGTGGCAGGTAGGAGAAAACGGGAACTACAAGCAAACGGCAAACCTTCAATTTCCGCATCAACCTTGCCAATAGTAGCAAATGGAAAGTTTTTAGAGGTTTTTTTTTGTTTTGTTTTGTTTTTATTACCCTCAGAAAACTTCATGAATCTCCTAGAGGGGCAAACAATAGCTAAATTATTTATACCCCCACAGCAGAAACAAACCCTCCTCTAAAGATCTGAATCCTTTACTATCAGAGGCAAGCAAACCCAGCTGCATGGCCTCCTCCTCAGAGGGGATTGAGACAGACTGAGACCCCTGCACACTGAATGAGACAGCCCCACTGACCTTGGGCTGAATATGACAGGAAAGAGTAGTCTCCTCTCTCTCTCTAAGACGCCTGTCAATACGAACAGCTAGAGACATGGCTGACTCCAAGGACACTGGTCTCTCATGAAAAGCGAATGCATCATTCAATCTTTCCGAAAGACCATGGCAAAATTGACTTCGGAGTGCAGCATCATTCCAACCAGTATCAGCTGCCCATCTCTGAAATTCAGAACAATATATCTCTGCGGACTGTTTACCCTGGCATAAAAAACGCAGTTTAGATTCAGCCAGAGCAATACGATCCGGGTCATCATATATCTGCCCCAGGGCTTCAAAAAATTCATCCACCGATCGGAGGGGCCGTGCCCCCACCGGCAGTGAAAAGGTACAAGACTGAGCATTATCCCTGAGCAGCGAGATGATGATCCCCACCCTCTGCTCCTCATCACTAGAGGAATGGGGAAGTAGGCGAAAATGGAGTTTGCAAGCCTCTCTAAAGCGAACAAAATTCTCACTACCCCCGGAGAACGTATCCGGAAGCGAGATCTTAGGCTCGGAACAAACTCCATGAATGCCAGCAGAACCGGTCACCTGAAACTGAGACACAGTTTTACAGAGATTTGCTACCTCCAGCGAAAGACCTTGCATGCGGTCAATCAAGGCTGAAACCGGATCCATGCTTAAGACGGTTATGGTGGTTTATAATGTCATGGATGAGATTTGCAGATAGCTGGAACTTATAAATAAATGAGCGACTGGCTTGATCCCAAACTAAGGAGCTATTAGGTGAGCCCTATAAAACCCTAAGAGCTCTCCCTGACTGCTATGCACATGCAAGGGTCTCGATGGTAGACGATTGCATGCCCACGTACCTAAGCCTGTGTGACACCTGAAAACCCTATAATAGTGAGGGGACACGACCACCGGCTCCATGCACTTAATACGGAGGGAGTCAGGGTCACCTAGAATCAAGCCAGCAAGCAAACACAATAAAGTAAAGGACTTATCTGAGCAAACAGCAGACGCAGCCTCCAGAAGTGAACACTTCATCCAGGAAGTGAGGCAGTATGGGAGGGAATATAAAGGAAGACGATTATGTCTAAATAAGTGACACCTGGCAAAAGGAAAGGAGATGAGAAAGTGAAACCAAAACAAAGAACATCATACAAGAGGTAGAGAAGAACGTCTGCCAGACCTTCTCACAGAAGTGGCGGTGACACAGTATCACACGTTATTTGGATTATGGATTTAGTGTTCCTTTATTCTCATGTGTTTGACTTTCGCACATTTAATATTCTCAATAGATCTCACCAAATCTAGCTAGGTCTGCCGCTAAATATCTCATATTTGAGGCTAGCTTCTCTGCAGCTTAAAGGGCTTCTGTCAGCCCACTAAACCGTTTAATTTTTTTTTGTTTACTAATAATCCCTACACTGCGAGCTCTGCATACATAAGTTAAATAATCATTTTGGTTCAGTAGAATTTGATAAAAAGCTATTTTTAAAATATGCAAATTACCTTGCTACCAGCAAGTAGGGCGGCTACTTGCTGGTAGCAGCCGCATCCTCCGATCGTAATGACGCCCCCCTCCGCATTGTGATTGACAGGGCCAGGGAACGGAATCGTTCTCTGCTGGCCCTGCCTGTTAGCATTCAAAATCTGGCACCTGCGCTCCTCAATGCGCCTGCGCCGGGTGTAGATGTGACATCATCGGCGCAGGCGCATTGAGGATGGAGTGGCCGAGCGAGTGGCCGCCTCTCAGTGCGCCTGCGCAGATTGAAGATAGGTACGGCCGCGGCGCAGGCGCCAGATTTTGAATGCTAACAGGCAGGGCAGCAGTGTATGCAGAGCTCGCAGTGTAGGGATTATTAGTAAACAAAAAATAAATAAACGGTTTAGTGGGCTGACAGAAGCCCTTTAAGCAATAAGCTAAATGTGGAGCACTCACCGCCCAGTGGTTGTGATCTGTATTGCAGCTTTTTAGAGTTTAGTTAGTCTCGCGATATGATGTTGTTTTGCTTAGGACAAAATTGACACCACTTCCAGTTTGGAGATCAGGTAAGAGAGGACGCATCTGTATATTCCCTGCATCTTTTTCCATCTAGTCTCTTTCTGCCAACTGATCAGATATTTATATTTTGTATAATAAAGATTGTAATATTATTTTTTGCATCCATGCGTCCCATTGACTTTTTCTATTTTTGGTGTTTAATCTTTTAGTTGAAGACTGAGATTTTTTCAAGTTGTCTGACAATATAGCTGTGATTTTATTCCTCCTGTCCAGGTCCTCTATGTAGTTCAGCAGCTCAGATATCCTTTTTTTCCCTGGCTTTTTTTAGCTACGTGTCCCAGTTTGATAAAGATTCCCCTCACAAAAGCTTTGTGAGCTGTCCATAAAGAGAATGGGCACGACACAGAGCCCACATTTAAGAGGAAATATTCCATTAGTGCCGTTTCTATGTCTGCTCTATATGTGGAGTGTGCCATTAGAAAATTATAATTCCGCCAAAGGTTGTAATGTGTAGCGGGATAGTTCTCTTGTAAAGATAGCGTGATAGCTGCATGATCAGACCACTTAATCAGCCCTATGGTTGATTCAAGGACTTTCGGGAGTAGTGACCTAAAGAGCAGGAACAAATCTATGCGGGAGTAGGATTGGTGTGCGGCAGAGAAGGAATAATCCCATTCCTCCGGGTGGTGAATACGCCATATGTCAAACAGTTCCTCCGAAGAGATCCACCGTTGGAGAGGAGAGTTCTTGTGTCTGGGAGGGACTGAAGAGTCCACTTTAGGATTAAGAATAAGATTGAAATTGCCACAATAACTGCCCTTGCTTTACTTTGTTTATTTTCCTAAAAAACTTTTTCAAAAAGCTAATCTGGTGAGAATTAGAAGCATATAGTGCCACTATTGTATACTGTAGGTTGTTGATGGAGCAAACCTGAATAATGTATCTGCCTGCTTCATCTAAAACGCTGGCGATAGGGTTGTAGGCAATCGTATCTCTGAAGGCTAACAGGACCCCCCTTTGCTTTTTAGTAAAGTGTGATCGTACAATAACTGGAATGTTGGGATGGCGGATTCTATGACTATCTTTAGCTAGTATATGAGTATCCTGGCCACATAAAATATCACATTTGAGATCTAATGGTTCCTTCCATAGAAAGGATCTCTTCGGAGGGCTGTTAAGGCCTTTAACGTTCAATGAGACAATCTTAATAACCATTTTTTTATAAAAGAAAAGCTGAACTTTACATAATCCAGGCTTCTATAGGTGGTAAACATGTGTATAGTTGGTACCAAACTGCTTCTGTGGAATCCCTGGGACCTGATCTGAGGCTGAGAGAGTACGAAAACCAAAAACTGAAAAACAGAGGTAAAACAATATGACATAAAACAGTGAAACCAAAGCAGTACTAGAAACTGCCACATTTTCTGGGTTAAGTCTACACCGTGCAGCCTAGGAGCAACCATTTTCCCAAACTTCTGGGTTATTCAGCTACAAATACCCAAGTTGAAAGAACATATAGACTTCAATGCTTGGTGCCCCTTCCCGTTTCCACTAAGCGCCATTCTTGGGGTAGATATTGGGTGTCAGGAGGCTTCTCTTTTTGATAATCAGCAATGTCTATATTCCAGGTGGAAAGAAGTGCTTTGCCTGTTTCCACTGAGTTGATTATGTGCAGGGAACCATCTTTATTGATGAGCAATTTAACTGGGAACCCCCAGCGGTAGGCCATTTTGTGATCTCTTAACACTAGCGTGATAGGCGCCATTTGTCGGCGTTGGTTCAATGTGATCATCGACAGGTCAGCGAATAATTTGATAGCTTGATATGGAGCTGGGAGAATACCCATCTTCCTGGATGCCTCTAGCAGCTGTTCTTTGATGTGAAAAAAAGATCCTCGCCAGTACCTCTCTAGGGATAGAGGCTGGGAGATGACTTGGTCTTGGCACTCTATGGGCCCTGTCAATGATCATGTCTTGAGCAGTAAGAGATGGCAGAAGGGCCTTAAATATTAAGCAGAGATGCTGTTTGAGCTCTCCATTAGGAATGTCCTCAGGAATACAGCAGAATTTAATGTTATTCCTGCGGGATCTGTCTTCCAAATCGTTAAGTTTAGCTCTTATTTTCTCCATATCTTCAGAAAGGTCATTGTGGGCGTCTACTAGATTATTATGTGAGTATGCAAACTATCCCATTTTATTTTCAATGTGAGATACCATGGGGAGAAGGCTTTGTATGGTAGCCTGAATGGGGGATATCAAGGATTGTAGGTCAGTATGAAGGGACTTTCTAACTTCTAGTACATTTCCTTGAGCAAGGTCCCTGAAGCAGGCTGATTTCAGGTCTGGAATTGGGCCAAATTCAGGGTCACATTAGATAGGTTTGGGGAGTTAGGAGTGCCACTCACCATTCGAGGAGAGCCGGAGGAATCCCGGAGCCGCAGTCTCAGATTTTCTGGACTGTTTGTAGAAGACAAACATGGCGCCTGCCATGTGTGTGATCCCGCCCGGCGTTCTCCTCCTGTCTATCTGACTGTGGATTGGTCTGTTTTGGGGGTCTCCACTATTTCCCTCCCTGCATGGAGTACCTTGCCGTTCCATACTCTGTTCTTTGGCCGTCGTGGCTGGAGGGCAGGATGAAGGTGTTGCTGCATGTTGCGGCGGTGAAGCCGAGCTCTGAGAGCCAGACAGGGACGCTGGAGAAGAAGGGCTCAACTCCTCTCTTTGCCTCTCCCAGTCGAAATAAAAGTCCAACTTGCCCTACTGTTCCCGGGTTCTCTTCCCTCTGGTAATCATGAGGGAATGTAAGGTATTTAACCAAAAAAGCGGGTCTAATGAAGCCTTTAGCTGGTGGTTTTTGTCGCTGGGTGCAAGAGCTCTTGATTCAGGTGGCCATCAGCTCCGGCTGCAAAGCCACGCCCCCCCCATAAAACACTTTAAAAAATAGTGCCTCAACAAATTACACTGTTAAAACCACTCAGTTTTCCTGGATTCTTTTACATCACCCAACTGGGCATTCTGGATGAGATATACACCCCAACAGGACTTTACCAGCCACCATGACGCACTATATAATGGAGTGAATACAGTATATTCTGGGTCACTAATCCTATTGTTTTCTCACAGATCCAGCTCATGGGCCACTCTTTCTTTTCTTCTCTCACTTTTCTTTATAGTAGCGCTGACACATTTCAGAGAAAATTAGCTGCTTCCAATTATGCTGTCACGATTGAGATAAATTGCCTGGCAGTCCTTGGAATAGGTTTCCTTCAATGCCTGGAGAACAAGGCCACTCCCAAGGAGGGGCCGCGCCACTCACAGCTCCGATTCTTTCTGATCTTCTGTAATTACATTAGAATAGTAAAATTTGTCAATTTCCTTGTCAATTTACTGATCCTCTGTCACCAGCAATATAATCCTCCATCTCATATAACGGTGCAATTTTGTTAATCCCTATCTTGCTAAGGATATACATAAATTCTTATTTCTTGTGCATATGAAATGTTCCAGGTTTTACGTGGCACCGGTATGCCATAACCTTATATATCAGTAGATTACCCTGTTTGCCAAAGTGAAAATTGTATTGCACCTATACCGTGGTCAGAGCATTAGAATTACATATCACACACCGTATTTCTTCAATGCAGAAGCTTTGATTAGAAATACCCTGCGTGATATGGCAAATAATGGGACATGCTGATAAATGCATGGATAGATACAGGAGCATAACTAGAAAAGCATAGCCCCTTAACAGATTTTTGAAACCCCCCCACCACTCAGTAGTCATGCCCCTCTATTGCCTTCAGACAGTAGTTATGCTCTCTTATAGTGCCCCCACATACTAGTTATGCCCCCTTAATGCCCCCACACAGTAGTTACGCCCACCTTTAGTGCCCCTTCACAGTAGAATGCCCCCTTAGTGTCCACACTTGGTAGCTATGCCCACCCTTAGCACCTCCTTCGTAGTAGCATGCCCCCTTAATGCCCCCACATGGTAGTTTTGCGCACCCTTATTGACCCCTTCACAATAGAATTCCGCCTTACTTCCCCCAGTAGTTATGCTTATTTAGTTCCCTTCTCTGTAGTTATGCCCTTTAGTCTCTCTCCCAGTAGTGCGACCCTTAATGCCCCTACACAGAAGTGCTCCCACTTAATTTCGCCACATAGTATCCTGACCCCTTAGTGACCCATTATACTAGTTATGACCCTGTGGTGTAAATAAAAAAAACGCAGTAATACTCATCTGGCTCCATTCTCCTGATGAATGGAGCACATCCCACTTTCCTCACCAGATGCGATGCAATGACATTGTTGCTTCTGCTGAGTAGGAGAGCGGTCAGGTCGGGAAATGACAGATATTCATTATGGCCAGGGGCTTGCTTGTCAGTACACACACAGTAATCATTGCCTGTTACCTATTCCTGTTATGTCGGTAGTTCGTCCCCCTTCCCCCGATAGATACTTAGGGGGTCATTTATTACCTTTTTACACCAGTTTTTGGCATATTTATGTTGCAGATTTTGTCGCTATGGTGCTTTGCGTGAAACCTGTGATTTTTCCCGCTCACGCCAATATTGCAAACTGGTAAAAAAAGGGGACACGCCGCGGGTGCAGATGAGGGCGGGCCATCAGTTTCTGGCTTGGAAAATGATCTTAATCTATGCCAGCAAGGGAGCTGTTGTAGATTAAAGCATGTCGCATGGTCGGCTGCAGCGCCTTAAGATAACTTAGGCACATCCACGGGCAGCGCACACGAATTAGGACCGGGGTATCAATCGCCAGGCTTACTAAAGGTCCACCTTAGTTTTTTGGAGAAAATCTTCATGTACAATATACAGATGCAAGCATCTCCGCAGAATTATAATGGTTCAGTATACTGTACCTACTCCATATGGACCAAATATGGAGCCAACACAAAAAATACTAATAAATCTTAAGCCTGTGATCGGAAAGGGGCTGAAATTCAGACTACCTCAGGAACCAACAGACAATGCAGTTTAGCTGGAGTCATTAATCATACAGATCAGTTCTTCCTTTCCTTTTCTCTCGGCTCGACTTAGATGTGTGTCATGAGATGTCCAGCTTGAAATGGAACATGATTTCTTGATACTCTGTCGGGAGATGCTTATGTAGTATGTGTATGTGTTGCCACCCAGTGGTTGTGATGTGACTTACGACATTTGGAGTGTTTTGCTAGCATTCTATGAACTTTGAAGCCATGCAGCATCCTCATTGATTTACGGGTCTGGCCTGAGTTCTGCATAAATGGGAGAGGTATGGTCTGGAGTCTGTATAGATTGGAGATCTGGTCTGGAATCTATATAAATTGTGGATCTGGTCTGCAGTCTGATACAGTAGATGAGGCTCTGATCTGTATACAGGGAGACTGGTCTAGGGATCTATATAATAATTTAGGGCATATGGTGTGTGGTCTGAATTCATTTGTGGGTATGCTGAAGAAGATCACATGTACAATTTGAGTTTCAAATGCCATATGTTAAGGAGTTTCATTTACTGTATAACCAGGCAGAGCATAAGCACAAAAATTTTGCGTGCCACCATAAATGCACCTCTTTTTGTTCCCATCTTTACAATCTCCCTGATGTTCCTTCTTGAAGTTGACAAGTAAAATGTAACTGCTCTACTATACTAGTGATTAATTCCTCTAATTCTTCCTCGTGACCATCAGAAAACATCTATTAACCCCTATACTGTCCCAGACCACCAGGCAAGTTAGAATAAACCCCTCCACTAATCAAGACCACCAGGGAAGTAGGAATTAATTTATTTAACCCTTTCAGAGGGGTGTATTTTATACCTGGATGACAATGAAAGTCTTAACTCAGTCTTAAATGGCGTCTCTTTAGTGCCAATGGTGCATAATATAATAATTTCCTGAAAATATTAGATGTACCCAATTCCTGCAATAAATCTTCCTTAATATTGCAAAAAAACATAATAAATACAGATATTATATTTTAATGTGTTTGTCCTAAAGAGATGACATTTTCAGAAAATCTCCTCAAAACATTGCAATTTATTATGTAGTAAAATTCCAGTGAAACAATATTCCCATGCATTGTCGAAATAATAAATCCTAATAATAAATCATGATATTTTCGATGACAGGTGTAATACATGTAAACACCATGAAAATCAGAACAGTGCACATCTCCCTATACTGTCTACATACGGCATTGCACAAAGCTATTTTACCCATTTTCTCTATATATTTACATATTGTACATGGTTTATGCAGTGCATGAGCTATATATGCTTTATAAATACATCTGTAAGGTTTTCACGACTTAAAGAGGTTAAAATAGTTTATTGCTTTCTACTTTCAAGAAAAAGCCCCACACTTGTCCACAGACTGTGTCTGGCATTGCAGTTTAGCTCGATTTACATGAATTTGGCAGAACTACAGTATCACACCTGGCCTACCAACAAGAGTGGTGCTGTTTTTTGTAGAAGCAAGTAGCCAAATGTATGCATTTCTATATATATATAATGCACCAAATCTGAAGCTCTATTCTCAGATCATGGATCTGCAGCTCTCATCCCTGGGGTTTATTAGATGTCTAATATGAAAAGCTCTTCTGAAAGACCCTCTTAGGAAATTTTGGGATAATAGTAGGAGGCCCTGAATTGGGGATACACCAAAGAGTATCTTTTAAGCTGACCAATACAGTGGCGGCTGTAATCCATACCCTAAAATCCAGCCCATCTTTTCCATATATCCTGAACTGTACGTGTATTGCATCCAGCTGTCTTCTCATATTAAATGTAGCCCATCCTATATATGTCTATGCAACATTTATCATATTCTAGTAAAAGCTACATTCTGGCCAGTGTACCTAAAGTTCCAGTTCTTTCTTTATCCTGGTAAAGTCCTCTAACGAATCCTACGAGTTCAACATGTCTGTAAGAACTATGTCCTATTTCTTTCAAATAAATCTCCATTGTTTAATTAATTCTTTTTCTGATTGTTTCTAAAAAGGATAATTCAGCTTTGGACCAAGAAAACTTGGGGATGATATCCGAAAATACAAGGACAGAATCATCAAGTAAGTGGCATATTTTACATAACAACTCTTTTAGTTCGTAAATTAACAAGTGCGTTTTGATTTTACCCAAGTCATAAGTACCAATGTGTAATATAATTAAATCAGGTTTCGACATTTTTGAATACATGTAATTGACTTTCTCGTAAATATTAGAAATTTTAAGGCCTGAGAATGAACTCCAATTTATGGAATAGTCTTTGGGGAAACCTAAGTTAACCATAGAATGTCTATAGGTAGATCTTCTCTCAGCCAATTCAATCAATTCGTCCCCAATAATCCATACAACTTTCGAAGATCCTAAAATTAATGAATAATAAGGTTAGGCCGAATGTAATGGTTATAACAATTGGACCTCCATCTAGCTATACGTTTGATAATAGAGATATCTAAACCTATTTGAGCAGCAAAAGTTGCTGCACCTATTCTAAATGAATGTGCGGAAAGTTTAAAATTTGCATAACCTAAATCATTGAGACATTTATGAAAAATATAATTAAATTGGTATTTTGACAAATGGGAGCTATCGAGGTGGTTAAATAAAGCATTTGGATCAGGTTTTCTTACCTGCAACCATTTAATCATATTATTGACCGGACAAATTGATTTAATTGGATAACTTTTCATACACAGCCAAGCTCCCTTGCTAAATTGATCAGTCTTGGATTTTTTAATATGTAGCTTCAAAAAACCACTCCCTATTATTATGTCCGCCTTCAAAATTGGAGGATTTGAATGTTTATTGTCTGCAGCAATCTCACTTATCCTTAAAGCAGCAAAGAAAGCTACTGAAAATGCTGCTGAAAATAATTGTACTTCGTATTCAGAAGAACATACCGAAACTAACTTACTTACAACCTTTTGTAATAAATCAACTGATAAAGGTCTTGTTTTTTCATTAGGAACTGACTTTCTTTTAACTCCTTTAATAATTTGTTTAAGACTAAAATTATCTAAAATGGAATTGTAACCTTTCAGTTTAAAGAAAAAAGAAATGGCAGATAATTTTTTAGATATAGATTCGGCCTGTAAACCTTTTCTATAAAGATTGAGAGTAAATTTGATGAAATTTTCAAAATTGAATTCAAAAGGAAATATTTTGAGATACACAGTAAAGCTTCCATTCAAGCCATGCGGCAGAATAAGCTGCCCATGTATTCTTGGCTAATGAACTTGAAATAAGTTCATTAGTTAGTCGTCTGTTATCTCCCAAAGCTGAGTAGGACATGGAATTCCCATTCGGGAAGCTCGAGGTGCCATTGAGAAGAACTCCTTGAAGCGCTGTCGGGATAAATAATCGGCGAGATAATTAGCTTTCCCTGAAATAAATTTAGCTTTTTATCCAAATATTAAATTTAAGGCATTGAAATACTAACTTGCGTAATAGAGAAGAAACCAATGGAGATTTGGAAGATAAACAATTTATAGAAAAAACTACTCCCATATTGTGCGATCTTAAAAGTATTCTCTTATTCTGAAATTCCTTAGACCAGATTGTCAAAGAAAGCAGAACTGGGAATAATTCTAGAAAAACAAAATTTTTAGAATACTTGCAATTATTGATCCATAATAAGGGCCATCGTTCTGCAGACCAAAAGTTGTTAAAATAAGCTCCATATCCTATAGCACCAGACGTGTCAGTATAAAGTCACAAAGAATCTGAACCTACAAACTTTTCCTGCCAAATGGTGTGACCGTTAAAATCGCATATAAATTGCGACCAAACAGAGATGTCATTCTTTAGTTGTTTTGTGATACGAATATGAGAGTTAGGTGTGGACTTACCTGATGTGGCAGCATATAATCTTTTAGAAAAGACCCTTCCCATGGGAATCACATGGGAGATGAAATGTAAGGAACCCAAAAGTGACTGGAGTTGTTTAAGAGTAATTGTCTCTTTTTTGGATATGCAAATTAATTGCTGAATTGTTTGTTGAATTTTATCCATTGGTATGCTAAATTCCATTGTTACTGTGTTTATAAGGCTACTTTCACACTACCGTTCAGAGCGGGTCCGTCTGATGTCTGCTCAGACGGATCCGCTCCTATAATGCAGACGTTTGTATCCGTTCAGAACGGATCCGTCTGCATTATAGTTTAAAAAAAATTCTAAGTCTGAAAGTAGCCTGAACGGATCCGTCCAGACTTTACATTGAAAGTCAATGGGGGACGGATCCGTTTGAAGATTGAGCCATATGGTGTCATCTTCAAACGGATCCGCCCCCATTGACTTACATTGTAAGTCTGGACGGATCCGCTTGCCTCCGCACGGCCAGGCGGACACCCGCTCGCTGAGCGGAGCGGAGGCTGAACGCTGCCAGACTGATGCATTCTGAGCGGATCCGCATCCACTGAGAATGCATTAGGTCAGTACGGATGCGTTCGGGGCCGCTTGTGAGCCCCTTCAAATGGAGCTCACGAGCGAACACCCGAACGCAGGTGTGAAAGTAGCCTAAATGTGCCCTGAAACTTCAGACTTGTAGTTGGGTAAACAGTCTTATCTAAGGCTAACAGAATGCTGACATAATTAGCAATACCAATGAATTTATTCAAAAGATTCAAACAATCATCATAATCTTTACGACCTATAAATAAACACTCATCCAGATAGTGTAAAATAAATCCACTACCTGAATGAATATCTACTACCCAGTGCAGAAAAGTCGAAAATGCCTCAAAATAAAAACATGATAAAGTGAATCCCATGGGAAGGGCCATATCATAAAAGAATCTGTCAAGAAATTTAAAACCTAATGAATTATAACCTATGGGGTTTATAGGTAATAATCTAAATGCAGATTTAATGTCAGCTTTGGCAAGAAGAGCATTTCGGCCCGCTTTTTGTAGAAATGACAAAGCTTGGTTAAATGACGAATATTTCACACTCGCTTTATTTTTATCTATCTCATCGTTTAAAGAACTGTATTTAGGGTAAGATAAATTGTGAATGAGGCGAAAATAATTTGGTTCTTTCTTTGGTACTAGTGCTAAAGGAGATGTACGAAAATTCAAAAAAGGAGGGGAATTAAAGGGACCAGCTATTCTACCTGCTGAAATTTCAGATAACATTTTTTCTTTAACAATATCAATATTTTGTTTTACAGATAACGCATTTTCAACAATAATACAACCTGGACCAACAAACTCAGGTATGAAAAAACCATTTGAAAAACTATCAATTAACAATTTAGCCATCAGAGTGTTTGGGTAATGACCTAGCCACTGAATTAGTCTTGGTAAATTCAGAGGTGTCACCTTGCTTAAATGATTGAAATTCTTTACTGGAATTTGGGAAATGAATTCCCTGCTTCTTAAAACATTTAGTGGCTGAATGTGAACCGGCACAGAAAGAACATTCATGTCGGTATTTGCAGTTGTGTTGCCATTTACATATTGATTCGTTGAACGAGAAACAGATACCTTTTTTGATATTATGGAAATTGGATTGACGAAAAAGATGATTTTTGTTAGGAAGCATAAGATTTAACCTTTTCTTATTACTTGATGGAGGCGCATATTGAGAGGGAGAATATGCCCTCTTGTCTTTCCTCTGGCGTTTTCGGATCGGAGAAACTGACACAGGGTTACTGCGCATACGCGCGCCAGTAACAGAGGCGGAATCGATTTGCTCAGAGCTCGCGCCGGGTCCTACGCAGCAGTCAGGATCAATCGATATAAGAAGATCTTCTTGCTGGTCCGGTTCAACTTGTAAGCATTTTCATAGCCAGGCTTCACCCCCTTGACTCTCCGCTTTGAAGATGAGTTGTTTTAGAAGGTCTTCCATAGCGATGATGAATGCAAGTCTGTATCTTGTGAGGATACTTACGTGAATGCGCTAAAATCGTTATTTTCTGTTCTTTTATAGGTTCAGAAAGTCTGTTGATGAGATCTCCAATCAAATTCATCCAAAACTACACGAGCACCCACAACATCTGGGTTAACCCATTCCTAAAGCAGGTAAGTAATAAATATTTAACAAACTGTCAATTATCAATGTTAGGTGCCATGACATCATAGCTCCCCACATTGAATATACAATATGGTTCGCTCCATTCTGGTGGGTATGGGGTTAAAGTGTGAGCAAGGTGGAGCTGGGTGTGAGCTCTTATAGTACTTGGGCTTGGAGCCTGTGGTTTGTGGGACTTCAGCTGCTTGTGGAGCTGGAGTTATGCTGCCATCCTGGACCTTACTATCTGTCCAGTTTGAGGGCCACCTTGTTGGACATAGATTATCATCCCTTATGTATCCTTCTTGTTCCCTACCTTACCTGTGTTGATGTTTGGTGTGGGTTTATGTTCAGGGTGTGGTATACGTCTTGTTGTAGTTTCATGTCTGGTCTTTTGGTGTTGTTTGTCCTGCATGTATGCAAGGCATTCCCCTGTGTGTTGTGCCCCTGGTGAGGGGGCTTCCTTCCTCAGAGGGGGAACCGCGTTGACCACCTGCCTGCGGAAGTGGGCTTCAGGGTTTCCCAGAGGGGGAACGACTAGTCAGTAGCAGTTGTTGTTTCTTCCAGTTGTTGTGGCAGGTAAGTGTTGTTGTTTTAGTGTGTGTTGTTTTCACTGGGTGCTTACCTGCCAATCTGGTTTATGCTACTGTCTGCTCCTTTCTTGTTGCTAGGCCTGCTGGAGACTCCGGTTCATCTGTGTCTTGGTTGAACAGGTCATCTCGTAGCCCTGACATTATTACCAGGGATCTCTAGGGTTAGTAGTGCCCGAGGTTCTGGGTATGAGCCCTCCCACCATTAGGGTTCGCTCATACAGTTAGAGGGTAGGGATAGGATTTAGGGATGTGTTAGAAGGTGACCTGCTCTCTTTATTCCTGTTTCCAGGCCTAGTGGCATATCCCGCCAACCTACATTGTACGATGTGGCGTTTCCACCACTCCCCACCGTGACACATGGAGTCAGAATCATTCTGCTGTGACTGAGTGTCGGAGAGAGCCATCCAATTTACAATGATAATGTTGTTCCTTTCCAAAGCCAAGAAAAACTCTGGACTACTACTACTATACTAGTATTACTACTTCTAGCACTATAGCTGATGCTGCTACTACCCACATTCTTAATCAGCCTGGTTTTTCAGCTGATACACTAATTTGCATGTCTTTCTCATATGCCCAAGTTTATGCAAATGAGTTTACATCACAAAACAGTTATTGAATATAATGTTAGGACAATTAGAAAACTGAAAAATTTTCTGCAGCCCTCTTAGTGAGGCAGATGGGGGCAAATATTTTTATTAACTTTCTGTTGGTCAACTCATTAAATCCTATATAGTCAGGTCTGCTTCCACTGGACTAGAAAGGCTGCTCTTAGGTACTTTGGACTATTAACCTGTTAATAGAGCTTCCACTCTATAAATGAACTCATTAATAGTCCAGCTATGCATATGAGATAACTGTTGGCTTCCCATCCCGCCAATACACAAACCTGCTTGACTTAGCCGAACAAGCATGCATTACCAGTGGGAAGAGAGGTCATTGCTAGACTCTTTTGGCAGCAGCTTACACATATCTTCCCGTGAAGAACAGGAAATCTGCCATCGGGAGAAAATTAGGAGGCCGTCATGCATAATAGATGGTTAGCTATTTCTAATGTGTTTAGCCAGCTTCCATGTCCTTCCCTGACATGTTCTGTGCTGCTAAAGACCATTAGAAACCAGCAGTCTCCACCTCTCCACCAATTAGCAAATTCCCTCTTGCTTTAATTTACCCCCATTATTAGACATTGGTCTCATCACATGCAGCTATGTATGGATAAGCATTCACCCACTAGGGCATCCATCGCAATGGAAGCTAGGTGTCATAGGTAGAAAACACCCAGAATACTCATAATTTCATGGCAATGCCGTCTGGTAAGACATTATTCTTTCAAAAGTCAACCTTTGACCATCATTTAAAAAATCTGTCCATAGATGTCTCCTGGACTTTGTTTTCATTTTGTTCAGTTATTTGTCCTCAATTTTCACTTGACATTTCACCAATAAATCCATTCCTTGGCAGATCATGGCTCGTTCACTGAGTAGGTATGTTGTCGCTTTGCTCTTTTCTTTAGGTAGATCATCTGAAATGGAGATTATGGTGATTTGAATATCCAACAAACATATTGTTTACAGGACTGATGGAACCCGATGAGCTCTCATGGCCTATAATCCTCACAACCTGAACATGAACAGACCATTGGGTGAGAACCAGCACTAGAACTTTTAATGGATTACAGATTATGCTATCTCAAATATTATTTATCATGTAAATCCAAGGCAACCTCATGTCAGTATTATAATTCATGCACGTTATGTTGATGTAAGGTCTCATGTCGTACTTGCAGGGACTGCCTTAGTTTAGATGGCATTAGGAGAGGTCAACAATTTCCTAAAGTTTAGGCAGCCTTAGGATAAGTCAACAATACTAAATTGCATGGGGTCCAACTTCTAGCACTGGTACCGGTCAGTGGTTTTGCAGTACCAGCAGCACTAAACAGCTACAGTACACCCACTGTTTAATGGTCAGAGATGCATACTGTGCAGTTTTTGTAACTTTATGCTGGTGGCTGGTGGAATTACTGCAAACCAGCTGATCAATGAGGTTGCCAGGAGTCATACCTCCACCAATCTGATATTCAGATCTTATCCTAAGGGGGAGTCATCAATAGTTCAGTATAGTTCAGTCCCAGAAAATGGTGCCCAAATAATTTGGACATCCAAACCATCCACACAGATGTCTCAGATGTCTAAATAACAATATATGGTAAGTATAGTGCCCACCAACACAATAAATGACAAAAATAATATACTGCACATTGATTTAAAGGGGTTATCCAAGGTGTAAAACATCTCCCCCAATGCCCAGGCCCCTCGTATAGATGGTACTTACCCCGCTGCCCGGCACCCACGTAGCCCCTGCTCCCTGCACGGCCGCGGCTGCATCTCCCCATTGCACGGATTCAAAACATCTGGTGACGGGGGTCGTGGGGGTCGTAGCAGGCTGCGATGGGGACGAGCCTCTGTAGCATCACCCATGATGCTAGGGAGGCTTGTCCCTGTTGCAGCCTACTATTGGCTGCCCCCGTCACTGGATGTTTTGATCGGTATGATGGGGAGATTCAGCGACGGCCGTACAGGGAGCAAGAGCTATGCGGGTGCCAGGGAGCAGATTAAGCTCTATCCATATGAGGGGCCCGGGCATTGGGGAGTATGTTTTACACCTTGGATAACCCCTTTAATCAATGTGCAGTGTATTATTTTTGTAATTTATTGTGTTGGTGGGCACTTTACTTATATTGTTATTTAAACATCTGTGTGGAGGGTTTATTTGTCCAAATTATATGGGCACCATTTTCTGGGACTGAACTGTTGATGACTCCTCCTAACATGCAATGCTCAAACATAACCCCCACATCGCGACCGAGTAATGGATCCTTAAATTAGTCTAAAACAGTGCTATATAATGTAATAATAGTTTTATAAATTAATATTTCTGAGGCTCCCCTTCCAGCAGAGGCAGCTGTATGAATGCACAGTCGACATCCCCCTAGGGCCATCTTTGTTGTTATGCAATGATAAATCATGCTCTATAGCTTGATGCCCCGGGCTATAGATGCTAGGTCTCAGAAGAAATGCAAGAAATAGGGATGTATTTTGCCCTGTGACTGGAGCCGCTATCACAGGAGATAACAGTCATGCAAAAGGCGAATACAAATTTACAAGGTTCCCAAGGATCTCTTATGAGAACACTTTGGGGTAGATTTGCTATGACAAAGGTGCAAAAATTCTGCCACCCATGACATTAAAATAAATATGTCATCAGAAAATAATCTATTGTTTAAATTATGGGGGTCATTTATTAAGACCGGCGTTTTAGATGCTGGTCATAATCCCTTTAGCTGGTGGTGGATCCACCGAAGTTATGTAGAAGCGCCGGCCTTCCTTGCTGGCTTAAATTTAGACTATTTTCTATGCCTAAAACGGGCATAGAAAATGATGAATGAGACGGGCCTGCCGGACCGTCCCCTTCTCCATCCGCATCAAGCCCACTTTTTTAGACCTGTCGTGAGCGGGGAAAGTCATATATTATGGAGCAATTAACCTTTGCGCCACAATCTGTTCCAGAAATATGGCTAATATAGGTGTATTTCTGATGGTAAATGACCCCCTATGTTTTTACTTTAAAGGGCTTCTGTCACCCCACTAAAGTGATTTTTTTTTTTGGGCTAGTTAAATTAGTTATATTGAAATATTAAAATATAATGGTGTTACTTACTTTGATCCAGCAGTTTCTGCAAAAAACAAAGTTTTATAATATGTAAATTCGGTCTCTACCAGCAAGTAGGGCGGCTACTTGCTGGTAGCTGCTGCAGAAATCCGCCCCCTCGTCGTGTTGATTGACAGGACCAGCCGGGATCTCCTCCTCCGGCCAGCCCTGTCGGCATTTCAAAAATTGCGCGCCTGTGTTGATTCGGCGCAGGCGCTCTGAGATGAGGAGGCTCGCCTCCTCAGAACTCCCTCAGTGCGCCTGCGCCGATGACATCACCGGAATAGAAGACGTCATCGGCGCAGGCGCACTGAGGGAGTGCTGAGGAGACGAGCCTCCTCATCTCAGAGCGCCTGCGCCGAATCAACACAGGCGCGCAATTTTTGAAATGCCGACAGGGCTGGCCGGAGTAGGAGATCCCGGCTGGCCCTGTCAATCAACACGACGAGGGGGCGGATTTCTGCAGCAGCAACCAGAAAGTAGCCACCCTACTTGCTGGTAGAGACCGAATTTACATATTATAAAACTTCGTTTTTTGCAGAAACTGCTGCATCAAAGTAAGTAACACAATTATATTTTCATATATCGCAATATAACTAATTTAACTAGCCCAAAAAAAAAAATAATCACTTTAGTGGGGTTACAGAAGCCCTTTAAGCATTTTATAATTTGATTGTGAAGACATTTTTAATTTTCATTGTGACTACTTTATATTTTACAAAAACTCATAAAATCCATCAATTTCCATACTGGACACTAAGCTTAATAATAAGGCAATATGTCCTGTTCTGTGTAAATTGCTTGTCAACAGGATCCACCATTCAAGATTTGGAGCTTATGTACTCCCCCTCCCTGCTTAATAACCTCTGCACAGATCTCCTGCCCAGTGTGTCTATGGATGCTAAATGCTGCTAACAGCAGCTCAGACTAGACGGCTGCTCCCTAATCAAATACAGAAAGAAATCTACAATCCGAAAAAACAGAGCGGAAAGAGGAACATGTGCAACTGTCTAGTTTTTATTAGAAAACCACATATTCCCATTAAGGGTTTTAGATAATGTTTCTGTCGTGCACTACAAGGGTCATGAAATAGCAAATATTTTTTGTGACTTAGTGGGAAGGGGGCATCGGCCAGAATTGTTCAGTGCGAAGGTGCCACACTGTGTGCAAAAATTGCTTCACAATCTTTGCATACAATTTTGCCACAAAGTATGCCAGGTAAGATGTGATAGAAACTTGACAGTCTAAAGGTGCACCAATATCAGCCAGGGTGATAGATCTGTTTGTACTATCTAAGTTTTAGACGTTATTAATAAATCTGCCCCACTGCCTGAAAAAAAAAAAATGTATAGATTCAAATAAATTAAATATGAAAATAAAGTACAAAATAAACACGCCGCCATCAGCTCAAACAATGGCTGATGCCCTAAAACGGTATTGTCTTAGTTTAAAATGGAACTCTTTAAATCCTATTTTTTGTGTGAATTTTCATTAAAAACAGAGAAATTAATAAAAATACATTTATATGAATCATAGTAAAAGTAAAAAAAGCATTGGTAAAAGATAGTACAAAATAAATCCTCATATAGCTTATATATTTAAATATTTGGTTCACTTGACAAAAGACATAGCCAATAAAATTGTACTAAAAAAAAGAAAAGGTTAAAAGAGTCTGGTCATTAATTGGAGAAAAAACACAGGGAGCGAAGTGGTTAAAATATGATGTTGTTCTTACAATTTCTACCACTAGGTGGTGTTGTAGATGAGATGTTTTCTGGATTTTATTTGTTTATTCAAATGCTTCTACTAAGCGAGCATTATAAGGTATAACACTAAGCAAATATTTGAATGTGCAACATAAAAAGTAAGGATTACAGTAACTATCACAATGTCTGAACCCTACACCCTACACCTCTCACTTCTATGACCTATGAGTGGAAATCTGCAAACCAAAAATGAGATCCAGAGTTAAAGGGGTTGAGCATATTGATGACCTATCACCGCCGCCGATCAGCAGTCGGAAGAGGAGGCGGCGCTCGTGCAAGCGCAATTTCCTCATCACGATTACACTACCTGTTGTCTCACTTGAACGAACTTAAACTGTACAGGGTCGGGTTTGGTGTTAGGGTGGTGTAGAAATTCCGTTATGGATTCCATTATAATAGAATATAACGTAATTCGTAGTCGGAATGCAAAACAGAAGCCTTTAAGAGGCATTCTGTTTTGATCCGTCATAATAGAAGCCTATGGCCAAGCATAACTGATCCGTCTGGTTTCCGTTATGCAGGACTGAAATCAAAGTCCTGCATAACAGAAACCAGAGAGATCCGTTACACCACCGATCGGACACTGAACCTGTAAAGTTCGAGTTTGCTCATCCCTAGTTACAAGTGCTGGTCATATTCACTTGAATGGAACAATCTCTTGTAATTACACTACGCTGCTTAGACTTCCGAGACGACACGCAGTGTATTCTTGAAGAGGGAGCAGTGCTCGTACGAGCGTCGCCTCCTCTTCAAACAACTGATCAACGGGGGTGCAGGGAGTTGTACCCCAACCGATCAGATATTAATGACCTATCCTGAGGATAGGTCATCAATATGTACTGGCTTCACCTTTTTAAGGTGAGTTTAAAGGGGTTGTCCGGGTTCAGAGCTGAACCCGGACATACCCATATTTTCACCCAGGCAGCCCCACTGATGGTAGCATCGGAGCATCTCATGCTCCGATGCGCTCCCTTGACCTGTGCTGGATGGGCTCTTTTGTTGACAACACACTGCCGGGCGTAGGCTTCCGCCCGGCAGTGAGTTCGGTGATGTCACCGGCTCTGATTTTACTGGCTAGGGCAGCGCTAAAGCCCGCCCATCAGTGCCGTTGACGTCACCGGGCTTCCTGGCAGCGTCATGGAGAGCCTGGTTCATCACCGGAACTCCTGAAAATGCCTTTGCCCTGCGTTATTTAGCGGAGGGCAAAGGAGAGCATCGGAGCATGAACTACTCCGATGCTCAAGTCAGGGGGGCTGCCGGGGTGAAAATGGAGGTATGTCCGGGTTCAGCTCTGAACCCGGACAAGCCCTTTAGGCTTAGTGTGTTTTGGCTAAAAGGTAAAAGAAAATATATCAGAAGGATCAACCCAAACATATCTAGTAGTGTTGATCCTGCTGAGTAAAACAATACTCATTTATGTTCCTCAGTTGCACCATTCCTTAGAAAAACAAGTTTTTACTAATTAAAATTAAGTCTTTGGCACAACTAGGGAAAGGCCAGAGCCCCTTGGAGCACCAGAGCTCCTCCGCTCTGCACTTAAAACCGCTCCCCCATCCTCTTAATTGACATGGCCAGGTGCCTCTCTTAGTCCTCCATTTGGTGCATGCACAATCCATCTGCTATGTGAAAAAAAGGCTCTCCTCTTCAAAGTGGAGAATGATGTCATCAACGCATATGCAGTCTAGAGATGCACTGACAGTGCGCGCTACAACACAGGTGTGAGACTACAGGTCCAAGTGCCTGTTATTCAAGGGGATGGAGGGTGGCTCTAAGTGCAGAAAGGAGGAATTATTTTGCTCCAAGGAAATTAGGACCATCCCTCAGTGCACCAAAATCCCAACATGTATATTAATAAAAAGTTATTTTTCTCAGGAATGGCACAAAAACGGAACATAACTGCAATATCTTTTAGATAGCAGGATCACCTCTACCCAGCATATGCTTGGTTTAATAGGGTTAATCTTGAATTTTGGCCAATTTTTGGCACTTGGCAACATTTAGGCCATGTCCCCATTCTAGCAATGCCTTGCCCGTTTCAAGCAAAACCATCCCCCCTTTTTGGACAAGTCAGAAAAAGCTTACGAAATTGTGTAAAATGGTTAGCAAATGTGATGCAAAGCGTACATGCCATGGGCAAGGTGTGGGCAGGGAAAGGGATAAAATGTCTTACATTTAGAAGTGGCGGAGGATCGGCTGAAGTTATGAAGAGGCTGGTGCCTCTTCATAACTCCGGCGGATACACCGCCAGATATAGGGGTTTATTAAGACCAGCGTCTAAAACGCTGGTCTTAATAAATAACCCTCAAAGTCCTTTAGTGTATTCAGTATTGTTTGGATTGTTTGTAAAATACATATTCATATTTCAGTATTCATTTTATCTTTCCTTAGAAGATCATGGGCCTCCAAACTTACCCCAAAACAAAGAAGTGAAAATAAAACTGTTCCAGTGGCAACTGCCAGACCAGTAAGAATGATGCCCCAAGTGGGTAAATCTTCATACTTACTCATCACTAAAATACATAAAAAAGGTAAAATATGGTTATTAATATCTGCACTGATATAAAATTCAAACCTAAAAAAAATAACTCTTAAAGGGTTTCTGTCACCAGATTTAACCCTATTAAGCTAGCTGACATTAGCGATGTGGTAATGTCAGCTAAACCTAATCTAACTTGTATAATAGGCTAATTAGCCTCTAGGAGCAGGGGGGGGAGGGTTGTTCCTGCTCCTAGAGGCTCCGTTCTCCGACCTTTTTGGCCTCCCTCCAAGTCCTGATTGACAGGGCCAGGCAGCGCTCGCATCTGTCTGCCAGACCTGTGCTCTGGTGAAATCTCGCACCGATCAGTATTTGGCGCAGGCGCGGTGAGGAAGCTGGCAGCCTGCGAGCGTCTTTCCCTCACCGCGCCTGCGCCAAATGCTGAACGGCGCGAGATTTCACCAGAGCACAGGGCTGGCAGAGAGATGCAAGCGATGCCTGGCCCTGTCAAACAGGACTTGGAGGGAGACGGAAAAGGTGGGAGAACGGAGCCTCTAGGAGCAGAAACAATGCCCCCCCCCCCCTCTCCTAGAGGCTATATAGCATATTATAAACGTTAGATTTCTGGCGTAACGGGGGCATAGATAAAAGTAGGAATAGGCTAGTTAATTTTAGCTGACATTAGCACATCGATTATGTCAGCTAGCTTAATAGGGTTAAATCTGGTGACAGAATCCCTTTAAAATAACGTTCCAAACTGTACAAAAACTGGAAATTCATGTGGAACTGAGGAGGTCTAGAAACCCCTTCCATAGGTCTTGTTAGCTCAGTCCCCCCAACTGTCAGACTGAGTGGTCCTGTCTGTAGGGTACGGGTGATCTGGTGAATAAGGCAGACATAGCAGAACTGGAGAGGGTTCAGAGGAGGGCAACTAAAGTAATAACTGGAATGGGGGGACTACAGTATCCAGAAAGATTATCAACAATAGGGTTATTCACTTTAGAAAAATGACGACTGAGGGGAGATCTAATTACTATGTATAAATATATCAGGGGTCAGTACAGAGATCACTCCCATCATCTATTTATCCCAAGAACTGTGACGAGGGGACATCCTCTGCGTCTGGAGGAAAGAAGGTTTGTACACAAACATAGAAGAGGATTCTTTACGGTAAGAGCAGTGAGACTATGGAGCTCTCTGCCTGAGGAGGTGGTGATGGTGAGTACAATAAAGGAATTCAAGAGGGGCCTGGAGGTATTTTTGGAGAATAATAATATTACAGGCTATAGCTACTAGAGAGGGGTCGTTGATCCAGGAAATTATTCTGATGCCTGATTGGAGTCGGGAAGGAATTTTTGTCCACTAAAGTGAGGAAAATTGGCTTCTACCTCACAGGTTTTTTTTTTGTTTTTTTTTGCCTTCCTCTGGATCAACTTGCAGAATAACAGGCTGAACTGAATGGATATCTTTTTTCAGCCTTATATACTATATTATTACAAGGAGAGTCCGTTGAATGAGCACTGTGTAACCACAGGCCTGATAAGGCTTTAAAGGGGTTTTCAGGCTCCTGATATTGATGACCTATCCTCAGGATACATTATGAATAGAGTTGAGCGAACACCTGGATGTTCGGGTTCGAGAAGTTCGGCCGAACTTCCCGGAAATGTTCGGGTTCGGGATCCGAACCGAACTTTGTCCCAAACCCGAACCCCATTGAAGTCAATGGGGACCCGAACTTTTGGGCACTAAAAAGGCTGTAAAACAGCCCAGGAAAGAGCTAGAGGGCTGCAAAAGGCAGCAAAATGTAGGTAAATCCCCTGCAAACAAATGTGAATAGGGAAATGAATTAAAATAAAAAAAAAAAAAAAAAAAAATGAACCAATATCAATTGGACAGAGGTCCCATAGCAGAGAATCTGGCTTCACGTCAGCAGAGAATCAGTCTCTTCATGCCATAGCAGAGAATCTGGTTTCATGTCACCCACCACTGGAACAGGCCACTGTCCCACATTTAGGCCCAGGCACCCAGGCAGAGGAGAGAGGTCCCGTAACAGAGAATCTGGCCTTATGTCAGCACAGAATCTGTCTTCATGTCATATCAGAGAATCAGACTTCACGTCACCCACCACTGGAACAGGCCACTGTCACACATTTAGGCCCAGGCACCCAGGCAGAGGAGAGAGGTCCCGTAACAGAGAATCTGGCCTTATGTCAGCACAGAATCTGTCTTCATGTCATAGCAGAGAATCAGGCTTCACGTCACACCACTGGAACAGGCCACTGTCACATATTTAGGCCCAGGCACCCAGGCAGAGGAGAGAGGTCCCGTAACAGAGAATCTGGCCTTATGTCAGCGCAGAATCAGTCTTCATGTCATAGCAGAGAATCAGGCTTCACGTCACCCACCACTGGAACAGGCCACTGTCACATATTTAGGCCCAGGCACCCAGGCAGAGGAGAGAGGTCCCGTAACAGAGAATCTGGCCTTATGTCAGCACAGAATCAGTCTTCATGTCATAGCAGAGAATCAGGCTTCACGTCACCCACCACTGGAACAGGCCACTGTCACACATTTAGGCCCATGCACCCAGGCAGAGGAGAGAGGTCCCGTAACAGAGAATCTGGCCTTATGTCAGCGCAGAATCAGTCTTCATGTCATAGCAGAGAATCAGGCTTCACGTCACCCACCACTGGAACAGGCCACTGTCACATATTTAGGCCCCGGCACCCAGACAGAGGAGAGAGGTCCCGTAACAGAGAATCTGGCCTTATGTCAGCACAGAATCAGTCTTCATGTCATAGCAGAGAATCAGGCTTCACGTCACCCACCACTGGAACAGGCCACTGTCACATATTTAGGCCCAGGCACCCAGGCAGAGGAGAGAGGTCCCGTAACAGAGAATCTGGCCTTATGTCAGCACAGAACCTGTCTTCATGTCATAGCAGAGAATCAGGCTTCACGTCACCCACCACTGGAACAGGCCACTGTCACACATTTAGGCCCAGGCACCCAGGCAGAGGAGAGAGGTCCCGTAACAGAAAATCTGGCCTTATGTCAGCACAGAATCTGTCTTCATGTCATAGCAGAGAATCAGGCTTCACGTCACCCACCACTGGAACAGGCCACTGTCACACATTTAGGCCCAGGCACCCAGGCAGAGGAGAGAGGTCCCGTAACAGAGAATCTGGCCTTATGTCAGCGCAGAATCAGTCTTCATGTCATAGCAGAGAATCAGGCTTCACGTCACCCACCACTGGAACAGGCCACTGTCACATATTTAGGCCCAGGCACCCAGGCAGAGGAGAGAGGTCCCGTAACAGAGAATCTGGCCTTATGTCAGCACAGAATCTGTCTTCATGTCATAGCAGAGAATCAGGCTTCACATCACCCACCACTGGAACAGGCCACTGTCACACATTTAGGCCCAGGCACCCAGGCAGAGTAGAGAGGTGCCGTAACAGAGAATCTGGCCTTATGTCAGCACAGAATCTGTCTTCATGTCATAGCAGAGAATCAGGCTTCACATCACCCACCACTGGAACAGGCCACTGTCACACATTTAGGCCCAGGCACCCAGGCAGAGTAGAGAGGTGCCGTAACAGAGAATCTGGCCTTATGTCAGCACAGAATCTGTCTTCATGTCATAGCAGAGAATCAGGCTTCACGTCACCCAACACTGGAACAGGCCACTGTCACACATTTAGGCCCAGGCACCCAGGCAGAGGAGAGTGGTCCCGTAACAGAGAATCTGGCCTTATGTCAGCACAGAATCTGTCTTCATGTCATAGCAGAGAATCAGGCTTCACGTCACCCACCACTGGAACAGGCCACTGTCACACATTTAGGCCCAGGCACCCAGGCAGAGGAGAGAGGTCCTATAACAGAGAATCTGGCCTTATGTCTGCACAGAATCTGTCTTCATGTCATAGCAGAGAATCAGGCTTCACGTCACCCACCACTGGAACAGGCCACTGTCACACATTTAGGCCCAGGCACCCAGGCAGAGGAGAGAGGTCCCGTAACAGAGAATCTGGCCTTATGTCAGCGCAGAATCAGTCTTCATGTCATAGCAGAGAATCAGGCTTCACGTCACCACCCACTGGAACAGGCCACTGTCACACATTTAGGCCCCGGCACCCAGACAGAGGAGAGGTTCATTCAACTTTGCGTTGCCCCGCAATATAATGGTAAAATGAAATTAAAAATAGTATTGAATGAGGAAGTGCCCTGGAGTAGAATAATATATTGTTAAGGGGAGGTAGTTAATATCTAATCTGCACAAGGGATGGACAGGTCCTGTGGGATCCATGCCTGGTTCATTTTTATGAACGT
The DNA here is from genome assembly GCF_905171765.1 of Bufo bufo. Classification (NCBI taxonomy): domain Eukaryota; kingdom Metazoa; phylum Chordata; class Amphibia; order Anura; family Bufonidae; genus Bufo; species Bufo bufo. Next base: position 202,222,362 of record NC_053396.1, on the reverse strand, counting down.
CAGCTTGTCCACATTGGCTGTAGACAGGCGGCTGCATTTGTCTGTAATGACGCCCCCTGCCGTGCTGAATACACGTTCAGACAAAACGCTGGCCGCCGTGCAGGCCAGCACCTCCAAGGCATAAAAGGCTAGCTCTGGCCACGTGGACAATTTGGAGACCCAGAAGTTGAATGGGGCCGAACCATCAGTCAGTACGTGGAGGGGTGTGCACAGGTACTGTTCCACCATGTTAGTGAAATGTTGCCTCCTGCTAACACGTTCCCTATCAGGTGGTGGTGCAGTTAGCTGTGGCGTGGTGACAAAACTTTTCCACATCTCTGCCATGCTAACCCTGCCCTCAGAGGAGCTGGCCGTGACACAGCTGCGTTGGCGACCTCTTGCTCCTCCTCTGCCTTCGCCTTGGGCTTCCACTGGTTCCCCTGTGACATTTGGGAATGCTCTCAGTAGCGCGTCTACCAACGTGCGCTTGTACTCGCGCATCTTCCTATCACGCTCCAGTGTAGGAAGTAAGGTGGGCACATTGTCTTTGTACCGGGGATCCAGCAGGGTGGCAACCCAGTAGTCCTCACACGTTAAAATGTGGGCAACTCTGCTGTCGTTGCGCAGGCACTGCAGCATGTAGTCGCTCATGTGTGCCAGGCTGCCCAGAGGTAAGGACAAGCTGTCCTCTGTGGTAGGCGTATCGTCATCGTCCTGTGTTTCCCCCGAGCCACGCACCAGTGATGGGCCCGAGCTGCTTTGGGTGCCACCCCGCTGTGAACATGCTTCATCCTCATCCTCCTCCACCTCTTACTCATCCTCGTCCTCCTCGTCCTCCAGTAGTGGGCCCTGTCTGGCCACATTTGTACCTGGCCTCTGCTGTTGCAAAAAACCTCCCTCTGAGTTATTTCGAAGAGACTGGCCTGAAAGTGCTAAAAATGACCCCTCTTCCTCCTCTTCCTCCTGGGCCACCTCCTCTTCCATCATCGCCCTAAGTGTTTTCTCAAGGAGACATAGAAGTGGTATTGTAACGCTGATAACGGCGTCATCGCCACTGGCCATGTTGGTGGAGTACTCGAAACAACGCAACAGGGCACACAGGTCTCGCATGGAGGCCCAGTCATTGGTGGTGAAGTGTGTCTGATCCGCAGTGCGACTGACCCGTGCGTGCTGCAGCTGAAACTCCACTATGGCCTGCTGCTGCTCGCACAGTCTGTCCAGCATATGCAAGGTGGAGTTCCACCTGGTAGGTACGTCGCATATGATGTGGTGAGCGGGAAGGCCGAAGTTACGCTGTAGCGCAGACAGGCGAGCAGCGACAGGGTGTGAACGCCGGAAGCGCGAACAGACGGCCCGCACTGTATGCAGCAGCTCTGACATGTCGGGGTAGTTGCGAATGAACTTCTGCACCACCAAATTCAGCACATGCGCCAGGCAAGGGATGTGCGTCAAACCGGCTAGTCCCAGAGCTGCAACGAGATTTCGCCCATTATCGCACACCACCAGGCCGGGCTTGAGGCTCACCGGCAGCAACCACTCGTCGGTCTGTTGTTCTATACCCCGCCACAACTCCTGTGCGGTGTGGGGCCTGTCCCCCAAACATATGAGTTTCAGAATGGCCTGCTGACGTTTACCCTGGGCTGTGCTGAAGTTGGTGGTGAAGGTGTGTGGCTGACTGGATGAGCAGGTGGAAGAAGAGGAGGAGGAAGCTGAGTAGGAGGAGGAGGAGACAGGAGGCAAAGAATGTTGCCCTGCGATCCTTGGCGGCGGAAGGACGTGCGCCAAACAGCTCTCCGCCTGTGGCCCAGCCGCCACTACATTTACCCAGTGTGCAGTTAGGGAGATATAGCGTCCCTGGCCGTGCTTACTGGTCCACGTATCTGTGGTTAGGTGGACCTTGCCACAGATGGCGTTGCGCAGTGCACATTTGATTTTATCGGACACTTGTTTGTGCAGGGAAGGCACGGCTCTCTTGGAGAAGTAGTGGCGGCTGGGAACAACATACTGTGGGACAGCAAGTGACATGAGCTGTTTGAAGCTGTGTGTGTCCACCAGCCTAAATGACAGCATTTCATAGGCCAGTAGTTTAGAAATGCTGGCATTCAGGGCAAGGGATCGAGGGTGGCTAGGTGGGAATTTACGCTTTCTCTCAAATGTTTGTGAGATGGAGAGCTGAACGCTCCCGTGTGACATGGTTGAGATGCTTGGTGACGCAGGTGGTGGTGTTGGTGGTACATCCCATGTTTGCTGGGCCGCAGGTGCCAACGTTCCTCCAGAGGCAGAGGAAGAGGCCGAGGCGGCGGCAGCAGCAGAAGAGGCCGAGGCAGCAGCAGCAGAAGATGTAGCAGGGGGAGCCTGAGTGACTTCCTTGTTTTTAAGGTGTTTACTCCACTGCATTTCATGCTTTGCATGCAGGTGCCTGGTCATGCAGGTTGTGCTAAGGTTCAGAATGTTAATGCCTCGCTTCAGGCTCTGATGGCACAGCGTGAAAACCATTCGGGTCTTGTCGTCAGCACATTGTTTGAAGAAGTGCCATGCCAGGGAACTCCTTGAAGCTGCCTTTGGGGTGCTCGGTCCCAGATGGCGGCGGTCAGTAGCAGGCGGAGTCTCTTGGCGGCGGGTGTTCTGATTTTGCCCATTGCTCCCTCTTTTGTTACGCTGTTGGCTCGGTCTCACCACTGCCTCTTCCTCCGAACTGTGAAAGTCAGTGGCACGACCTTCATTCCATGTGGGGTCTAGGACCTCATCGTCCCCTGCATCGTCTTCCACCCAGTCTTGATCCCTGACCTCCTGTTCAGTCTGCACACTGCAGAAAGACGCAGCAGTTGGCACCTGTGTTTCGTCATCATCAGAGACGTGCTGAGGTGGTATTCCCATGTCCTCATCATCAGGAAACATAAGTGGTTGTGCGTTAGTGCATTCTATCTCTTCCACTCCTGGGGAAGAGCTAGGTGGATGCCCTTGGGAAACCCTGGCAGCAGAGTCTTCAAACAGCATAAGAGACTGCTGTATAACTTGAGGCTCAGACAGTTTCCCTGATATGCATGGGGGTGATGTGACAGACCGATGGGCTTGGTTTTCATGCGCCATCTGTGCGCTTTCTGCAGAAGACTGGGTGGGAGATAATGTGAACGTGCTGGATGCACTGTCGGCCACCCAATTGACTAATGCCTGTACCTGCTCAGGCCTTACCATCCTTAGAACGGCATTGGGCCCCACCAAATATGGCTGTAAATTCTGGCGGCTACTGGGACCTGAGGTAGTTGGTACACTAGGACGTGTGGCTGTAGCAGAACGGCCACGTCCTCTCCCAGCACCAGAGGGTCCACTAACACCACCACGACCTTGTCCACGTCCGCGTCCCTTATTAGATATTTTCCTCATTGTTCCCGTTCACCACAATTTTGAGAATGGCAAATTTGGGAATAGTTTTTCAACCCAGAACAAAAAATGTGCTTTTACGGTCACTACAAATAACTTGACCAGCTAAAACAGTACAGATTTGGTTGAATAGAAATGTGAGACCTGTTTTTTTTTTGCGCTGTGTGACAGGTATAGGTTTAATCACAGAATTAGACTTCTATCTGCACGGTAGCGTGTGTCTTAGGTTTTTCTGAATGACACTATCAATACCTTTAATGTAAGATATCCTTTTTGGGATAGATTTCAATTAGGCCTCATATAGCAGAAACTAGTTATTTTGAGAATGGCAAATTTGGGAATGCTTTTTCAACCCAGAACAAAAGTGTGCTTTTACGGTCACTACAAATAACTTGACCAGCTAAAACAGTACAGATTTGGTTGAATAGAAATGTGAGGCCTGTTTTTTTTTGCGCTGTGTGACAGGTATAGGTTTAATCACAGAATCAGACTTCTATCTGCACGGTAGCGTGTGTCTTAGGTTTTTCTGAATGACACTATCAGCACCTTCAATGTAAGATATCCTTTTTGGGATAGATTTCAAGTAGGCCTCATATAGCAGAAACTAGTTATTTTGAGAATGGCAAATTTGGAAATAGTTTTTCAACCCAGAACAAAAAATGTGCTTTTACGGTCACTACAAATAACTTGACCAGCTAAAACAGTACAGATTTGGTTGAATAGAAATGTGAGGCCTGTTTTTTTTTGCGCTGTGTGACAGGTATAGGTTTAATCACAGAATCAGACTTCTATCTGCATGGTAGCGTGTGTCTTAGGTTTTTCTGAATGACACTATCAGTACCTTCAATGTAAGATATCCTTTTTGGGATAGATTTCAAGTAGGCCTCATATAGCAGAAACTAGTTATTTTGAGAATGGCAAATTTGGGAATAGTTTTTCAACCCAGAACAAAAACTGTGCTTTTACGGTCACTACAAATAACTTGACCAGCTAAAATAGTACAGATTTGGTTGAATAGAAATGTCAGGTCTATTTTTTAGGCGCTGGGTGACAGGCTCAACTTGCCCCTGATGTAGTATATGGCCAAAAAATAACCACACTATTGATGGTTAAATGCACTTGGGTGACACAGGCTCAGCCTGCACCAGATGTAGTATATGGCCAAAAAATAACCAGACTGTTGATGGTTAAATGCACTTCGGTGACACAGGCTCAGCCTGCAGCTGATGTAGTATATGGCCAAAAAATAACCAGACTGTTGATGGTTAAATGCACTTCGGTGACACAGGCTCAGCCTGCAGCTGATGTAGGATATAGCACAAAATAACCACACTACTGATGGTTAAATACACTTGGTGATAGCTTGTGCTGGCGCACCACAAGTCACAAAATGGCCGCCGATCACTTCAGAAAAAAGTGATCTAAAAACGCTCTGGGCAGCCTCAAAAAAGTGAGCAAGTCGATATTAGCACTACAATGATCCACAGCTGCAGATCGATCACAGAATTAAGTCTTTTGGAGGAGTTAATCTGCCTAATCTCGCCCTAACGTCGCAGCTGCAACCTCTTCCTATGCTTGAATCAGCAGAGTGACGTGACCCAAGCTTATATAGAGGCTGGGTCACATGCTGCACTGGCCAATCACAGCCATGCCAATAGTAGGCAAGGCTGTGATGGCCTCTTGGGGCAAGTAGTATGACGCTTGTTGATTGGCTGCTTTGCAGCCTTTCAAAAAGCGCCAAGAAAGCGCCGAACACCGAACCCGAACCCAGACTTTTACGAAAATGTTCGGGTTCGGGTCCGTGTCACGGACACCCCAAAATTCGGTACGAACCCGAACTATACAGTTCGGGTTCGCTCATCCCTAATTATGAATATACAATCAGTTAGGGTCAGACATCCCGACCCCTCATCGATCAGTTGTTCGCTGCAGTCTCCAGTGCAGGAACTAGCTTTTGAATGGAGCAGGAAGCACATCTCTGTGTAGTGGCCATGCTAGGTTACTGCTCCTCAGCCCCCATTCACTTCAATGAGAGGCAAGCTGCAGCAACCCAGAACAGCTTCTATGCTTTGAACAGAGCCGTGCTTCCTGCTCCATTCAAAACCTAGTTCCTATGCTGGATACTGCAGGGAACAGCTGATGAGTGGAGATTCAGGGTGTCAGACCCTCACCAATGGGATATTAATGAGCTATCCTGAGGATAGATCAGTAATATCAGGAGACTGGAAAAGCTTTTTAGTAACAAAACTGCGTGTTCCTCTCTGTTCACTGAATAAAGTCGTGGGATAGTCAAGGCTTTTCTTCCAACTAAGAAGATGTCATTATTATAAATAGCACATGGCAGATGAGTGTCCTATTACAGATTTTATTGGGGCCCAGGAGCCTAAAAGGGCTCTTCGGTTTCATAATGGTTTTTTTATCTGCCCGTAGTACCCCAAGCACTGCATATTTTTTCTCCATATGCCTGTTTTTCATGTCAACACTTTCCTTGTCCTTTTCTAAGAATCACTGCATCCTGGAAGAATGTTTACATAAAGAATTTCCTGTTTTCATCAGCTTCCTGTTGGGGTTTCTAACCATTCCCAGCATGCTTTGCTCCACTTGACACACAGTTCTTTCTGCAGTAGTCACAACCTTGCACACTTCCCGCTTCATATTATGCAAAACAAACCATGGGAAACATTACAAAGCGATGCATGCCGGAATTGGTTAGAAACAGGAAGCAGATGAACACAGGAAGTTCTACATGTAAACATCCTCCCAGGATGCAGGGATGAAGAGAACAGGCTAAGGAAAGTGCTGACTTAAAAAAAAAACTGGTATATGGGGCTAAATATGTAGTGCTTGGGGTACTTTGGGTAGATAAAAAAATAATCATGAGACCAGAAACCACCCTTAAAGTTGAACTGAAAAGATACAATTCTCTCATATTCTATTGAAGGCTTATAGCCAAGAGTCCATTGGTGACTGCTATCTCTCCAACTTCAATATTTAGAACACTGGCCATGCACTTTAAAGAATGCTAAATAAATCTTTAGCAATAATAATGATGGCATTAGTGTTTACCTGGTGGTTTGGTTGCACTTGATATTTTAGAGATTGGAGTTGTGGTGGTTGTAATATTTAATTTGCCGTAAGGAGTTGTTCTGTTCAGAGAAACAGTGTCATTCTTTCTAGTGACGGCTTCTTTTGCATTTAGAGTTACATCTTTTTTCAGTACTGTTGTTGATGGATAATCAGGAGCTTTAGTGTCCCCACCAACTACAAGTCCAGTGGTAGCATCACTTATTACAATGGTTGTTAGTTTACCACTTGTTACTGCTGTTATTTCATGACTGGTTCTTGTGTCTTGCGTGACTCCTAAATCTACTGTAGCGCCCATTGTGGATGTTGTACCAGAAACAGTCATAATTTTAGAGAGCACAGATGTAAGGTTAGAAATAGTTGTAGACACTTCAGGGGGTCCCGTGGTCATTCCTGTAACTGTGCTGTGTTTGGTTTCTTTGCTTACTGTAGTTGCATCTTTTCCTGATGTCATCACGACAGAGTCGACTGTACTTGATGTAGGCTGAAGAGCATCAATGTTAACTGTTGAATTTTCTGTTGTAAGTACATAACTTTCTTTTGTAGTTGCCTTACTTGTTCTGACTATTGCTGAGTACTTTACTACTGTAGTAGTTGCTGTAGCTGCTGATGTTAAACTTTTGGTGACTGCCACAGATGACCTGTTTCCAGATGGTTTTGTACTACTTTCTCTTGCAGCTCCCAAATTTGAGGCAGATGATGCCTTGATTATAGTTGCCAGGGTTGTTCTATTAAAAGTTGTGGATGCAAGTTTGTCAGTTGTTGTTTTGCTAACTGTAGATTTCATTGTATATGTTTCGGTTGTTGTTGTTAAATATTCTGGAGTAGATGTAGTGCTATATCTATCAGTTTCTCCACTTGTAGATCCTGATTGTGATTTGACCAATGGAGCTACAGTAGAAGATGCTAAAGTGCTGACTAGTCCCTTGGTCTCTGTGGGTGTCCCTGTTAATACAGTCATCCGAGTAGGTTGTTCAGTTATTGTTGGTGCAGTATTTACAGGCATGTCAGTAGTACCCTTTGTCATTCTCCCTACACTTGTACTTGTATTCAGCTTTATTAGATTATTATCTGTAGTGGCTGTAGTGCTTGAATTTGTTTTAAACGTCAAAGCTGAAGTTGTCACTTTCACAGTTGTGTTTTGTGGGGTCTCAAACCTGTAGCCTGTCGTAATAACCACTTTTGGGGTCAATAAAGTTGTACTTTTGGAATCATTATCAGATCTAAGGGTTGATGTTGGTGTTATTTTTGAAATATCTGTCTCTGTTTTTAAAGTACTTTTGGTTTTACTACCTTGTGTAGTATCAGTTTTTTGTGTATGTATTGTTGTAACTTGTGTAGTACTGGTAATGTTTTCCATTATCGGTTGTGAGGTCAGGGGTACTTTAGATTCCGAAAGAGCTACTGAGGTGAGTACATTAGATGTAGATGCTGTAAGCCCTTCAAAAGGTGTGGATTGTCCTACACTAACTGTACTTGTTACAATTATACCAGTTGTATTTCCTGCGTCCTCCGTACGGCTTGATGACAACTCTATGGATGCTGGTGTTGATTGAAATCTTGAACTTGTCAAGGTAACTATTGATTCTTGTGCGATTCCCTTTGTGGTTTCACCAACAACTTTAGTTGTAGTAGCAATTGTTGTAATCATATCTTCAATGGGGGTAGTATTCTGCTTTATTGCAGATGTTGTGCCATCTATTATAGAGTCTGAAGTGGTCAATATCTCAGCTTCTGTTCCTGTGCTTTTTTCTTCTCGGTGAAGTGTAGAGAACTGTGCAGGTGCTGTCACCTGAGATGTATTTATATCTGTAACTATAGAGCTTTTAGTTGTTGCAGGTTGCAATGCTGCTGATGTTGTCAATGTTTGTAGTGTATCTTCTGAGGAAGGTCCATCTGTTGCTATTTTTGTTCCTACACTGATAGAGGAACCTCGTGTGAAATTGCTTACACTTTCTAAGCTAGTTAGTATGGTTGATGGTATGGACTTGGTATATGCTTGGGTTCCTTCCAAAACATTTCCTAATGTTTCTTTAGTTACAGTTGGTAAAGATGTTGATACGGCTGCAGTTGTTTGAGATGCAACAATACTAGGCATGGGAGCCTTATCTAGAGCTGCTCCTGCTCTCGATATTAACAATTCTACAGATGATGTCTCTACAAATGTCTCTGTTGACATTTCTAGAGTTTTTATGGGAGTTGTCATTATTCTACCACTGACTGAACTGCTTGCTGTGAGATTAGTAAAAGATGTGTCATCTGCTGACTGTGTAGTTAATACTGTGGCAGTCTTCATTAATTGTGTGGTTACTGTTTTATTACCAAAAGGGTCTGTAGATGTTGCTGAATGATGCACATCAGTTTGGAATGTAGTTTTAACTGTGTCCTGTATGGCTGCTTTAGTTGATGTTTCATCTCCACCTGTAGATGATGTAGGAAGTGCTGTGTCCTCAAGGGAAGTTGGTGGTCTTTCGGCAGTTTTCCCAATTGTTGAATATATCACAGAAACTATTGAATTTGTTGACCTTTCTGCAACGATTTCAGTTGAGGCGGTTAAACCTGTACCCAGACTAGAACCTGTTGCAGGTAGTGTTGAAAGCTCATTGGAAGTTTGCGAATGTCCTGCAGTTGTCCCAGTTCTTGAGAATATCATAGGATTTATAGATATTGTTGTTCCTTTTCTATCTGTTCTGGTTGTATTTGTAGGTATCACTGAATCAGTAGCCTTGACTATAGCTGATCCCGTTGAAGTTGTTGTTGTAGTACCCAAAGCAGAAGCTGTTGTAGGTAGTCTAGAAACTTCAATGGAAGTTGGTGAATGTCCTGCAGTTGTCCCAGTTATTGGAAATATCATAGGATTCATAGATGTTTTTTTTGTATCTGTTCTAAATGTAGTTATTACTGAATCTGTAGCTGTGACTATAGCTGATCCTGTTGAGGTTGTGGTAGCTGTACCCAGAGCAAAACCTGTTGTAGACAGTGTAGAAATCTCAATGGAAGTTGGTGAATGTTCTTCAGTTGTCCCAGTTGTTGAGAATATCATAGGATTTATAGATATTGTTTCTTTTGCATCTGCTCTGGCTATAGTTGTAGATTTTACTGAATAGGTAGTTGTGACTATAGCTGATCCTGTTGAGGTTGTGGTAGCTGTATCCAGAGTAGAACCTGTTGTAGACAGTGTAGAAAGCTCAATGGAAGATGGTGAATGTTCTGTAGTTGACATAGTTGCTGAGAATATCATAGGGTTTATTGAAATTGTTGTTTCTTTTGCATCAGTTCTGGTTATATTTGTAGGTGTTACTGAATCTGCAGTTGTGACTGTTGCTGTTCCTCTTGAGGGTGTTGTAGCTGTACCCAGAGCAGAATCTGTGGAAGGTAATGTTAAATTGTCAATGGAAGTTGGTAAATGCCCTGCAGATGTCTCAGTTGTTGAGAATACCATAGGATTTATAGATATTTTTGTTTCTTCTGTATCTGTTCTGGTTGTAGTTGTAGGTATTACTGAATCCATAGCTGTGACTATAGATGATCCTGTTGAAGTTGTTGCAGCTGTACCAACAGCAGAACCTGTTGTAGACAGTGTTAAAATCTCAATTGACATTTGTGAATGTCCTGCAGTTGTTCCAGTTGTTGAGAATATCATAGGATTTATAGATATTGTTGTTTCTTTTGCATCTGTTTGGGTTGTAGTTGTAGGTTTTACTGAATCTGTGGCTATGAAAATAGCTGATCCTGATGAAGTTGTTGTAGCTGTACCCAGAGCAGAGTCTGTTGTAGACAAAGTTGAAATCTTAGTGGAAGTTTGCAAATGTCCTGCAGTTGTCCCAGTTGTTGAGAATACCATTGGATTCATGGATATTGTTGTTTCTTTTGTATCTGTTCTGGTTGTAGTTGTAGGTATTACTGAATCTGCAGCTGTGACTATAGGTGATCCTGTTGAGGTTGTGGTAGGTGTACCCAGAGCAGAACCTGTTGTAGTTAGTGTAGAAATCTCTATGGAAGTTGGTGAATGATGTGCATTTGTCCTAGCTGTTGAGAATATCATAGGGTTTATAGATATTGTTTCTTTTGCATCTGTTCTGGTTGTAGTTGTAGGTATTACTGAATCTGCAGTTGTGACTATTGCTGATCCTGTTAAGGCTGTTGTAGCTGTACCCAGAGCAGAACCTGTGGTAGACAGTGTTGAAATCTCAATGGAAGTTGGCGAATGCTCTGCAGTTGTCTCAGTTGTTGACAATACCATAGGATTTATAGATATTGTTGTTTCTTTTGTATCTGTTCTTGTTGTAGGTATTACTGAATCAGTAGCTGTGACTATAGCTGATCCTGATGAGGTTGTGGTAGCTGTACCCAAAGCAGAACCTGTTGTAGACAGTGTAGAAATCTGAATAGAAGTTGGCAAATGTTCTGAAGTTGTTCCAGTTGTTGAGAATATCATAGGATTTATAGCTATTGTTGTTTCTTTTGTTTCTGTTCTGGTTGTAGGTTTTACTGAGTCTGTGGCTGTGACTATAGCAGATCCTGTTGAGGTTGTGGTAGGTGCACCCGGAGCAGAACCTGTTGTAGTTAGTGTAGAAATCTCTATGGAAGTTGGTGAATGTTCTGCAGTTGTCCTAGTTGCTAAGAGTATCATAGGTTTCATTGATAGTGTTCTTTCTTTTGCATCTGTTCTAATGATAGTTGTAGGTATTACTGAATCTGCAGTTGTGACTAATGATGATCCTGTTGAGGGTGTTGTGGCTGTACCCAGAGCAGAACCTGTGGTAAACAGTGTTGAAATCTCAATGGACGTCTGCAAATGTCCTTCAGTTGTCTCAGTTGTTGACAATACTATAGGATTTAAAGATATTGTTGTTTCTTTTGTATCTATTCTGGTTGTAGGTATTACTGAATCAGTGGCTGTGACTATAGCTGATCCTGTGGACGTTCTGGCAGCTGTACCCAAAGCAAAACCTGTTGTAGACAGTGTAGAAATCTGAATGGAAGTTGGCGAATGTTCTGAAGTTGTCCTAGTTGCTGAGAGTATCATAGGGTTCATAGATACTGTTCTTTCTTTTGTATCTGCTCTGGTTGTAGTTGTAGGTATTATTAAATTTGTAGCTGTGACTATAGCTGATCCTGTTGAGGTTGTTGTAGCTGTTCCCAGAGCAGAACTTGTGGTAGACAGTGTTGAAATCTCAATGGAAGTTTGTGAATGTCCTGCAGTTGTCTCAGTTGTTGAGAGTATCATAGGATTTATAGATATTGTTGTTTCTTTTGCATCTGTTCTGGCTAAAGTTGTAGGTATTACTGAATCTGCAGTTGTGACTGTTGCTGATCCTGTTGAGGGAGTTGTGGTAGCTGTTGAGAGTGTTGTGGCTATACCCAGAGCAGAACCTGTTGTAGACAGTGTTGAACTCTCAATGGAAGTTTGCAAATGCCCTGCAGTTGTCTCAGTTGTTAACAATATCATAGGATTTATAGATATTGTTGTTTCTTTTGTATCTCTTTTGGTTGTAGGTATTACTGAATTAGTAGCTGTGACTATAGCTGATCCTGTTGAGGTTGTGGTAGCTGTACCCAGAGCAGAACCTGTTGTAGACAGTGAAGAAATTTGAATGGAAGTTGGTGAATGTTCTGAAGTTGTCCCAGTTGTTGAAAATATTATAGGATTTATAGATATTGTTGTTTCTTTTGCATCTGTTCTGGCTATAGTTGTAGATTTTACTGAATCTGTAGCTGTGACTATAGCTGATCCTCTTGAGGTTGTAGCTGTACCCAGAGTAGAACCTGTTGTAGACAGTGTAGAAATCTCAATGGAAGTTGGTGAATGTTCTGCAGTTGACTTAGTTGCTGAGAATATCATAGGGTTTATTGAAATTGTTGTTTCTTTTGTATCTGTTCTGGTTATATTTGTAGGTATTACTGAATCAGTAGCTGTGACTATAGCTGATCCAGTTGAGGTAACGTTTGTGGTAGCTGTACCCAGAGCAGAACCTATTGTAGACAGTGTTGAAATCTCAATGGACGTTGGCGAATGTTCTGCAGTTATCCCAGTTGTTGAGAGTATCGTAGGATTTATAGATATTGTTGTTTCTTTTGCATCTGTTCTGGTTGTAGTTGTAGGTATTACTGAATCTGCAGTTGTGACTGTTCCTGTTCCTGTTGAGGGTGTTGTAGCTGTACCAAAAGCAGAACCTGTTGTAGACAATGTTGAAATGTCAATGGAAGTTTGTGAATGTCCTGCAGTTGTCCAAGTTCTTGAGAATACCATAGGATTTATAGATATTGTTGTTTCTTTTGCATCTGTTCTGGATGTAGTTGTAGATATTACTGAATCTGTAGCTATGACTATCGCTGATCCTGTTGATTTTTTGCTAGCTGTGCCAATAGTAGAACCTGTTGTAGACAGTGTAGACATCTCAATAGGAGTTGGTGAATGTTCTGCAGTTGTCCTAGTTGCTGAGAGTATCATAGGGTTCATAGATATTGTTATTTCTTTTGTATCTGTTCTGGTTGTAGTTGTAGGTATTACTGAATTTGTAGCTGTGACTATAGCTGATCCTCTTGAGGTTGTGGTAGCTGTACCCAGTGTAGAACCTGTTGTAGACAGTGTAGAAATCTCAATGGAAGTTGGTGAATGCTCTGCAGTTGACTTAGTTGCTGAGAATATCATAGGGTTTATTGAAATTGTTGTTTCTTTTGTATCTGTTCTGGTTATATTTGTAGGTATTACTGAATCAGTAGCTATGACTATAGCTGATCCTGTTGAGGTTGTCGTAGCTGTACCCAGATCCGAACCTATTGTAGACAGTGTTGAAATCTCAATGGACGTTGGCGAATGTTCTGCAGTTATCCCAGTTGTTGAGAGTATCATAGGATTTATAGATATTGTTGTTTCTTTTGCATCTGTTCTGGTTGTAGTTGTTGGTATTACTGAATCTGTAGCTGTGACTATTGCTGATCCTGTTGATTTTGTGGTAGCTGTTGAGGGTGTTGTGGCTATACCCAGAGCAGAACCTGTTGTAGACAGTGTTGAACTCTCAATGGAAGTTTGCAAATGTCCTGCAGTTGTCTCAGTTGTTAACAATATCATAGGATTTATAGATATTGTTGTTTCTTTTGTATCTCTTTTGGTTGTAGGTATTACTGAATCAGTAGCTGTGACTATAGCTGATCCTCTTGAGGTTGTAGCTGTACCCAGAGTGGAACCTGTTGTAGACAGTGTAGAAATCTCAATGGAAGATGGTGAATGTTCTGCAGTTGACTTAGTTGCTGAAAATATCATAGGGTTTATTGAAATTGTTGTTTCTTTTGCATCTGTTCTGGTTGTAGTTGTAGGTATTACTGAATCTGCAGTTGTGACTGTTCCTGTTCCTGTTGAGGGTGTTGTAGCTGTACCTAGAGCAGAACCTGTTGTAGACAATGTTGAAATCTCAATGGAAGTTTGTGAATGTCCTGCAGTTGTCCAAGTTCTTGAGAATACTATAGGATTTATAGATATTGTTGTTTCTTTTGCATCTGTTCTGGATGCAGTTGTAGATATTACTGAATCTGTAGCTATGACTATTGCTGATCCTGTTGATTTTTTGCTAGCTGTGCCAATAGTAGAACCTGTTATAGACAGTGTAGACATCTCAATAGGAGTTGGTGAATGTTCTGCAGTTGTCCTAGTTGCTGAGAGTATCATAGGGTTCATAGATATTGTTATTTCTTTTGTATCTGTTCTGGTTGTAGTTGAAGGTATTACTGAATTTGTAGCTGTGACTATAGCTGATCCTCTTGAGGTTGTGGTAGCTGTACCCAGAGTAGAACCTGTTGTAGACAGTGTAGAAATCTCAATGGAAGTTGGTGAATGCTCTGCAGTTGACTTAGTTGCTGAGAATATCATAGGGTTTATTGAAATTGTTGTTTCTTTTGTATCTGTTCTGGTTATATTTGTAGGTATTACTGAATCAGTAACTGTGACTATAGCTGATCCTGTTGAGGTAACGTTTGTGGTAGCTGTACCCAGAGCAGAACCTATTGTAGACAGTGTTGAAATCTCAATGGACGTTGGCGAATGTTCTGCAGTTATCCCAGTTGTTGAGAGTATCATAGGATTTATAGATATTGTTTCTTTTGCATCTGTTCTGGTTGTAGTTGTAGGTATTACTGAATCTGTTGTTGTGACTATTGCTGATCCTGTTGATTTTGTGGTAGCTGTTGAGGGTGTTCTGGCTGTATCTAGAGCAGAACCTGTTGTAGACAGTGTTGAACTCTCAATGGAAGTTTGCAAATGTCCTGCAGTTGTCTCAGTTGTTAACAATATCATAGGATTTATAGATATTGTTGTTTCTTTTGTATCTCTTTTGGTTGTAGGTATTACTGAATCAGTAGCTGTGACTATAGCTGATCCTGCTGAGGTTGTGGTAGCTGTACCCAGAGCAGAACCTTTTGTAGACAGTGAAGAAATCTGAAAGGAAGTTGGTGAATGTTCTAAAGTTGTCCTAGTTGCTGAGCGTATCATAGGGTTCATAGATATTGTTATTTCTTTTGTATCTGTTCTGGTTGTAGTTTTAGGTATTACTGAATTTGTAGCTGTGACTATAGCTGTTCCTCTTGAGGTTGTGGTAGCTGTACCCAGAGTAGAACCTGTTGTAGACAGTGTAGAAATCTCAATGGTAGTTGGTGAATGTTCTGCAGTTGACTTAGTTGCTGAGAATATCATAGGGTTTATTGAAATTGTTGTTTCTTTTGTATCTGTTTTGGTTATATTTGTAGGTATTACTGAATCAGTAGCTGTGACTATAGCTGATCCTGTTGAGGTTGTGGTAGCTGTACCCAGAGCAGAACCTATTGTAGACAGTGTTGAAATCTTAATGGACGTTGGCGAATGTTCTGCAGTTATCCCAGTTGTTGAGAGTATCGTAGGATTTATAGATATTGTTGTTTCTTTTGTATCTGTTCTGGATGTAGTTGTAGATATTACTGTATCTGTAGCTGTGACTATTGCTGATCCTGTTGATTTTGTGGTAGCTGTGCCAATAGTAGAGCCTGTTGTAGACAGTGTAGACATCTCAATGGAAGTTCTTGAATGTTCTGCAGTTGTCCTAGTTGCTGAGAGTATCATAGGGTTCATAGATATTGTTCTTTCTTTTGTATCTGTTCTGGTTGTAGTTGTAGGTATTACTGAATTTGTAGCTGTGACTATAGCTGATCCTGTTGAGGATGTTGTAGCTGTTCCCAGAACAGAACCTGTGGTAGACAGTGTTGAAATCTCAATGGAAGTTTGCGAATGTCCTGCAGTTGTCTCAGTTGTTGACAATATCATAGGATTTATAGATATTGTTGTTTCTTTTGTATCTCTTCTGGTTGTAGGTATTACTGAATCAGTAGCTATGACTATAGCTGATCCTGTTGAGGTTGTGGTAGCTGTACCCAGAGCAGAACCTGTTGTAGACAGTGTAGAAAGCTCAATGGAAGATGGTGAATGTTCTGCTGTTGACTTAGTTGCTGAGAGTATCATAGAATTTATAGATATTGTTGATTCTTTTGCATCTGTTTTGGTTGTAGTTGTAGGTTTTACTGATTCTGTAGCTGTGACTATAGCTGATCCTGTTGAGGTTGTGGTAGCTGTACCCAGAGCAGAACCTGTTGTAGACAGTGTAGAAATCTCAATGGAAGTTTGCGAATGTTCTGAAGTTATCCCAGTTGTAGAGAGTATTATAGGACGTATAGATATTGTTGTTTCTTTTGCATCTGTTCTGGTTGTAGTTATAGGTATTACTGAATCTGCAGTTGTGACTGTTGCTGATCCTGTTGAGGGTGTTGTAGCTATACCCAGAGCAGAAACTTTTATAAGTAGTGTTGAAACCTCAGTGGAAGTTGGTGAATGTCCTGCAGTTGTCACAGTTGTTGAGGATATAATAGGATCTGTTCTCGTTGTCATTGTAGGTATTATTGAATCTGTAGCTATGACTATAGCTGATTCTGTTGAGGTTGTTGTAGCTGTAACCAGAGCAGAGCGTGTTTTAGGTAGTGTTGAAACCTCAATGGAAATAGGTGCTGCTATGGCTAATTCTGAAGATAGTGTATCTGTAATAATTGCAAAGCTTGAAGGATTTTTTAATGTTGTTACATTTGTAGTTAGCATTGTTGATACTTTAGCTTCTGTATACATTCCTGTTGCTGCATAGGTAGATTTAATGGAATTTATAACTTCCTCTGCCGTGTCTGTCATAAATTCCTTAATAGGAGTAGATGTTATAAGTTCTACAGAATTTTCAGAGGTGGACATTGTTGATACCACCATAGCAGTTTCCAAGGTGGAGTTGGTACATTTTTCTGTGGGACCAGTTGTGATTTCTGCCACTTTTCCTGATGATGATGTTGTCTCTATGGAAACAGTTTTACCATGTACAAATGCTTCTGTTGCTGTTCTTATAGATTCTTTGGCTGGTGTTACAGTTTTTCCTGTTGCTTGTGTAGTTCTTTCTTGGGAGAATATTGGTAGGACCTCCATAGTCGTTCTTGGAGAAGTAGATTCTGGGAACACTGCAGAATCTGATGTTTTACCTAGATTTGCTGTAGATATAGGTTCTCTAAATGCTGTAGGCATCATATCATTAGTAGAACTAGTTGTATCCACTGTTGATGTTTTGGTTACAAATGATGATGTTGTTGTATCCTTTACATCTGCTACTGTTGATCTTTCAAGATTTTCTTTTGATCCCTTGGATGATTTTGGACCTCCCTTGAGTGATAGTGTGCTTTTCTCTGCTATATGTGTTACTGCAGAGCTTGAAGTGGCTTCTGGTGCATCCACAACTTTTTTGGTTGTGGACTTGGTTGTGGATTTCACTGATATTTTTGGAATGGTTTTTGTATCTATAGATGCAGTAGCCAGTACAGTCATTTTTGGTATTGTGGTCGTAGCCATCAGTTGTGTAATTGAAGTATCAGCAAATTCTGTGGTTGTGGAAAACATTGCACTTCCTTGTGCTATTGCTGTTGTAGGTTTTCTTGAGGTTCCAGTTTCCCCTTCTGATGTGTTTCTGTTTGATATTAACACACCATCTCTAGTAGTCAGCTCTGTTTTATCCTTAGTAGGTGGTGTTGTTAAAGCTTTTTGGCCACAAACATAAAGGGAAAAAAAAGATATGGTAAGTATAATTTAGCCATATGGAAAGAGACTTTCTAAATTTTATGGCATGTCTAATTGCAGGACTGGTGAGACCATCATCAGCATTGAGATTTGAGAACAATCAGCGGTATGTACATTTATTCCTTTCAATGGACAGTGTGCTTCTATCCATCTATCCTAAACTGTTCATCCACTGGCATATACGAAATCTATGTACTTCCTTGGTAATTACAGCTATGAACAGCAAACCTCTTGTTTAGTGGTGGAAGTAAAATGGTCATAGATTTAGCAAGTACTACTTCTAAATATATATTTGTGTTCACCTCTTGTATCTTTGTCATCATGTATGCCATAAAACAATTCTACCTATGTATTTGGTAGGAGGGTACAATGGGTTGGACATAAGGTTTTAATAGGGACTTGTGAAAAACATTATGGATCTTCCAAGTCTGAGGAAGATCAAGACGGAAGGCAATGGGATTGATGAGGGACAAGATCTTGTAAGGCCCAATAAACTTAGGACCCAACTTCCAGGAGGGAACCTTCAGTTTGATATTCTTTGTAGACAACCACACCAGATCACCAACATTCAGGTCCGGACCAGGCACACGTCTCTTATCCGCCACACGCTTATATCTTTCACTCATCCTCTTCAGATTACCCTAAATCTTTTGCCAAATAAATAAAAAAGACGAGGAAAATCTCTCCTCATCAGGTAAACCAGAAGACCCCTCTTCAGAGAATGTCCCAAACTGCGTATGAAACCCATATGCACCAAAAAATGGTGACTTATCAGAGGACTCCTGACGACGGTTATTTAAAGCAAACTCAGCAAGGGACAAAAAAGAATACCAATCCTCCTGATTCTCCACCACAAAACAGCGCAGATATGTCTCCAGATTCTGATTGACGCATTCGGTCTGACCATTCGACTGCGGGTGAAAAGCAGAAGAGAACGACAACCGAACCCCCAAGCGAGAACTGAAGGCCTTCCAGAATCTGGAAACAAATTGCGTGCCCCTATCAGAAACGATGTCTGAAGGAATGCCATGCAATTTAACAATATGATCAACAAATGCTTGCGCCAGCGTCTTAGCATTGTGTAACCCAGGAAAGGGAATGAAATGTGCCATTTTGCTAAAACGGTCCACTACCACCAGAATCACAGTCTTCCCCAAGGAACGAGGCAGGTCCGTAATGAAGTCCATGGACAGATGCGTCCAAGGACGGGAAGGAATGGGTAACGGGAGGAGAGAACCCGATGGCCGTAAATGAGGGACCTTGGCACAAGCGCAGGTCTCTCAGGCTGCCACAAAACCCTCAACCATCTCACGAAGAGCCGGCTACCAGAATCTCCGAGCAATGAGATCCACTGTGGCTCTACTCCCCGGGTGCCCAGCAAGGACAGTATTGTGGTGCTCCTTAAAAACCTTGTGTCGTAAAGTGAGAGGCACAAACGACCTCCCAGGAGGACAAAGATCAGGAGCCTCTGCCTGGGCTGCCTGAACCTCTGCCTCCAAATCAGGATAAAGAGCAGAGACGACCACCCCTTCAGCCAAAATGGGACCCGGGTCTTCAAAGTCCCCCCTCCCGGAAAACAACGTGACAGGGCATCCGCCTTCACATTTTTAACCCGAGGGCGGAACGTAACAACAAAATTAAACCTAGAAAAGAACAAAGATCATCTGGCCTGTCTCGGGTTCAGACGCTTGGCTGATTCCAAGTAGGCCAGATTCTTATGGTCGGTAAACACGGTAATAGGGTGTCTGGCTCCCTCTAACCAATGGCGCCATTCCTCAAAAGCTAATTTGATGGCCAACAACTCCCTATCTCCCACATCATAATTTCTCTCTGCAGAGGATAGTTTCCTTGAGAAAAAGGCACACGGTCGCCATTTGGCAGGAGAGGGACCCTGAGATAAGACCGCACCCACACCCACCTCAGAAGCATCCACCTCAACAATAAAAGGTAGAGAGACATCAGGTTGTACCAAAATTTGAGCGGAAGCAAAACTCTCTTTAATACTAGAAAAGGCTTTAAGCGCATCTACCGACCACGAGGAAAAATCCACCCCCTTTTTAGTCATATCAGTGAGTGGCTTAACAACAGAGGAATAATTCAAAATTAACTTTCTGTAATAATTGGCAAAACCCAAAAACCGCATCAGCGCCTTCTGATTCTCAGGAAGCTCCCAATCAAGCACAGCGCAGACCTTCTCAGGGTCCATGCGAAAACCAGAAGCGGAGAGAAGAAAACCCAGAAATTGAATCTCCGTAACCGCAAACACACATTTTTCCAGTTTAGCGTATAATTTATTCTCCTGCAAAATCAGCAAGACCTGACATAGGTGGTCCCGATGAGTCTTGAAATCAGGAGAAAAAAATCAAAATGTCACCTAGATACACCAGTACAAATTTCCCCATTAAATGATAAAAAATGCTGTTCACAAAATGTTGGAAGACGGCCGGAGCATTCATCAAACCAAAGGGCATAACCAAATTCTCGAAATGACCCTCAGGGGTATTGAAGGCCATCTTCCATTTGTCCCTTTCCCTGATCCTGACTAGGTTGTATGCCCCTCTTAAATCCAACTTAGAAAAAACTTTAGCCCCAACAATCTGGTTAAACAGGTCCGGGATCAGAGGAAGCGGATATGGGTCACGAATCGTGATACGGTTCAGCTCCCTGAAATCCAGATAAGGTCTTAAAGAACCATCTTTATTCTTAACAAAAAAAAACACAGCGGCAACAGGTGACTTCGAGGGTCGGATGTGTCCCTTTCTCAGGCTCTCAGAGATATAAGTATGCATAGCGACTCTTTCATGTTGGGAGAGATTGTATAGTCGTGATTTTGGCAGCTTGGCGCCTGGGATTAGATTAATAGGGCAGTCGTACTCCCGGTGAGGGGGCAACTCCTGGACACTACTCTCGGAAAACACATCCGAAAATTCAGAGAGAAAAGATGGCACAGTCTTGGTAGAAACCTCTGAAAGAGACGCCGTGAGGTAATTCTCTCTGCAAAACTCACTCCAACCATTTTCCTTGCTTGCCAATCAATGGTGGGGTTATGTTTAGTGAGCCAGGGTAGCCCCAACACTAGAGGAGTAGGTAATCCGCTTAGGACGAAACATGACATATCCTCAACATGAGCGTCACCCACAGTCAAATGGATATTGTGAACTATTCCCTTTAACGATTTTTGAGAAAGTGGAGCGGAATTGATAGCAAAAACAGGTATATCCTTTTCCAAAGTGCATACCTGGAAACCATGCGTTGTTGCAAATTGATTATCAATGAGATTGACAGCTGCTCCACTATCTACAAAAATCTTGCTGTCTAGCGCCACCCTGGCAGGTAGGAGAAAACGGGAACTACAAGCAAACGGCAAACCTTCAATTTCCGCATCAACATTGCCAATAGTAGCAAATGGAAAGTTTTTAGAATCTCCTAGAGGGGCAAACCTTAGCCAAATGATTTATACCCCCACAACAGAAACAAACCCTCCTCTGAGAGCTGAATCCTCTACTATCAGAGGCAAGCAAACCCAGCTGCATGGCCTCCTCCTCAGAGGGATTGAGACAGACTGAGACCCCTGCGCACTGAATGAGACAGCCCCACTGTCCTTGGGCTGAATATGACAGGAAAGAGTAGTCTCCTCTCTCTGTCTAAGACGCCTTTCAATACAAACAGCTAGAGACATTGCTGACTCTAACGACGCTGGTCTCTCATGAAAAGCGAATGCATCTTTCAATCTTTCCGAAAGACTATGGCAAAATTGACTTCGGAGTGCAGCATCATTCCAACCAGTATGAGCTGCCCATCTCCGAAATTCAGAACAATATATCTCTGCGGACTGTTTACCCTGGCATAAAAGACGCAGTTTAGATTCAGCCAGAGCAATACGATCCGGGTCATCATATATATGCCCCAGGGCTACAAAAAATTCATCCACCGATCGGAGGGGCCATGCCCCCACCAGCAGCGAAAAGGCCCAAGACTGAGCGTTATCCCTGAGCAGCGAGATGATGATCCCCACCCTCTGCTCCTCATGCCCGCGTACCTAATACTTTGTGACACCTGAAAACCCTATAATAGTGAGGGGACACGACCACCGGCTCCCTGCACTTAATACGGACGGAGTCAGAGTCACCTAGAATCAAGCCAGCAAGGAAACACAATAAAGTAAAATACTTATCTGTACAAACAGCAGAAGCAGCCTCCAGCAGTGAACACCTCATCCAGGAAGTAGTATAAACCGCAAAGTGAGGCAGTATGGGAGGGATTATAAAGGAAGACGATTAGTCTAAATAAGTGACACCTGGCAGAAGGAAAGGAGATGAGAAAGTGAAACCAAAACAAAGAACATCATACAAGAGGTAGAGAAAAACGTCTGCCAGATCTTCTCACAGAACTGGTAGTGACAGTATACCAGAGAGCGTGCCGCATGAAGAATTGCCTAAGGCAGCAGACACCATCTTTACAAGCCTCTTGGGATCAGAGAGAGCAGCAGAGGTTGCTATTAAACGATAGATGTCCAGCTAGGTCAAAAGACGATATAAAGAAGGATCATGAAATCGACAGTGTTCCAGCAGAAATGACCTTTTAAAATATAACTTTTAATTATTTCTAATAAAAAACTATCACTAACGTGATTCACCAGTGAAAAAACTGTGAAAACTCATATTATACAATGATATAAACTGTAAACGGGATAGCCGACCAAGGATAAGGCTAAAGAGGTTTGGTGTACATACGGCAGGACTAAGGGGAGTGTTAGATAAACTAAGCTGTCCCTACACTCACCCTGAGTAAAGCCTCAGCCCAGGGACGTCCCCTGGTGGTGGAGACTCCCCGTCCTCGTACCTGGACTGACTGCCCTAGGTATACCCTCCTCTCAGGTAAAAGATAAATACCCGGCTCCCCCGTATAGATAACGGATATTTACTGGGTCACAGTGGATTGATAACTGAAAAGACCACAGCCCACCAGGATAAAGAGACTGAAGAAAAAGTAAAGGTGCAGAGGAGATAAATCCTACAACACCGTGATGAGAAATCTAAAGAGACGTCACGATGCTCCAACGTCCCCAAGCTATTTCTCACCACTACCCCGACGCGTTTCCCCTATTGCTAGGTTCATCAGGGGGTCAAACAGCAGTCATAGATAAACCGTTACAAAAAGGATATTCAAGATAAAATCATGATATATATACAAGAAGCATAGAACCGGACACACAGATACTGACGTATGTAAGGCACCAGGCGGATCATTAGATAAATCCCATTCAGAATCCTGGATAATCAGACTGATAAGACGCCCATTTAGATAAGGGCAAAGACAGTATCCAGATGGATTTGCCTAGGGTGCCGGTCGCCTTCTATGCCTCCAGATGAACTCACTGACCGGTCAGTGAGTTCATCTGGAGGCATAGAAGGCGACCGGCACACTAGGCAAATCCATCTGGATACTGTCTTTGCCCTTATCTAAATGGGCGTCTTATCAGTCTGACTATCCAGGATTCTGAGTGGGATTTATCTAATGATCCGCCTGGTGCCTTACATACGTCAGTATCTGTGTGTCCGGTTCTATGCTTCTTGTATATATATCATGATTTTATCTTGAATATCCTTTTTGTAACGGTTTATCTATGACTGCTGTTTGACCCCCTGATGAACCTAGCAATAGGGGAAACGCGTCGGGGTAGTGGTGAGAAATAGCTTGGGGACGTTGGAGCATCGTGACGTCTCTTTAGATTTCTCATCACGGTGTTGTAGGATTTATCTCCTCTGCACCTTTACTTTTTCTTCAGTCTCTTTATCCTGGTGGGCTGTGGTCTTTTCAGTTATCAATCCACTGTGACCCAGTAAATATCCGTTATCTATACGGGGGAGCCGGGTATTTATCTTTTACCTGAGAGGAGGGTATACCTAGGGCAGTCAGTCCAGGTACGAGGACGGGGAGTCTCCACCACCAGGGGACGTCCCTGGGCTGAGGCTTTACTCAGGGTGAGTGTAGGGACAGCTTAGTTTATCTAACACTCCCCTTAGTCCTGCCGTATGTACACCAAACCTCTTTAGCCTTATCCTTGGTCGTCTATCCCGTTTACAGTTTATATCATTGTATAATATGAGTTTTCACAGTTTTTTCACTGGTGAATCACGTTAGTGATAGTTTTTTATTAGAAATAATTAAAAGTTATATTTTAAAGGGTCATTTCTGCTGGAACACTGTTGCTATTAAACGCATTCATCAGTCCCTCAGGCCCAAACTGAAAGAAGGGTAGTAGCCTAGAGACGTGGTCTGTGGTCTCCTGAGATACATAGACACGGCTGCCTTGCTTAAATTGGCTAGAGATAAGAAAGAATTACTCCTGCATGGGGCAAAGATTCTCCTATTTCAGGACTTAGCGCCATCGACGCTCAACAAGAGAAGAGCGCTGCGCCCTCTTACAGACCTCCTCAAATCCCAAAGGATTCCATTCAAGTGACTATTTCCATTTGGACTCACCTTTTCATCCAGCGGCAAGAGGTGCACTATCCGATCCCCTGGAGACTTACCGGCAGCGTGGGTTCTTCTGCAAACGCCGCCAGTGGAGATTCCCTCATGGATGCCTACAGCAGCCTTCACCCTGCCTCTTCCAGCTCTTCCTGACTGCGGAAAATGGGACCAGGTCCTGCTGAGGAAGAGGGGCACTCCCAGATCCAGGGACGCTTAGCAGCTAAGTCTTAAGTTGTTGTCATGTTTAACTCTGATTTTGGGAGAGAGGGGGGTGCGGAGCCCACCTAGGCCCCCCTAAACCAGGTCGTATTCGTCAGGGCGTTGATCCTCTCCCATATTTCAAAAGCCATCATTACTGGCTTCAACCTAACTCAGGTTTATGCACTAGTTAGCAGTGCTTTCTCTTATCTTGATAAGTTGTACTTTGAATAGATAGTTGGTTATACTAAAGCTTTAATCTTAATATAGCAGATGTCTGCATAGTGTACTGTTATATGTCAGGCCACATGTGTTTGCTTGCTCCCCCTCCAAAATCCACCAGGGGAGAAGATGCGCACCCCTGGTTTCTGCGCACCTTTATGAGACCTCTTATAAGTATGTTTGTAGTCCTATTCTTACATGTAAGAGAAGAGTCACATTGTGAGGTCACAGGCCTTTATTGTTGTAATGTATATCCTGGTTACCCCCTTTTATATCCTTCCCGCTTCCACCCTAGGCATTGCAACAAGCTTTGCTCCTGGCATGAGGAGACGTGTTTCATGATAAGATGACCTCGATTAAGTGTGTCTCTTTTAATGTTCGGGGACTAAACACCCCGCAGAAACGTTCCCAAATAATCTGCATCCTGAAAAAGTCAAAAACAGACATATGCCTGTTGCAAGAGACCCATTTCAAAACCGGCCGTATACCCAACCTGCCCAAAGCGTACTTCAATGTATGGTACAACTGTGCCAATGTCGAGGCGTCCAGGGGGGTGGGGATTGCCATAGCTAAAAGGGTTCCTTTCACGCACCTACTCACCCAAATGGACCCCGATGGTCACTTTGTTTTTGTTAAGGGGAAGATAGGTAGCCAACTGGTAACCATTGCTAGCTTCTATAGCCCCCAACAAAGGCCAGAAAAAGTGGATACGGGGCACATTAGGTAAATTAAATGCCTTTGCCGAAGGGATAAGACTGATAGGAGGAGACCTAAATGTGACACTGTCCCCACATTTAGATTGCTCTCCCAGACCTGACTAGGCCTCATAAATAGGAGCATCTTGGAGGCCTACTTAATAGACACTCGGAGACTGCTTCACCCAACAGATCGTGACTTCACTCATTTTTCAGACTCTCACAACACTTACAAAAGGTTAGATTATATCTTTATATCGGAGGAACATATAGATATGCTCGAGCAAGCGACCATTGATCCTATAACGGTCTCTGACCACGCACCTATATCAGCCTTAATGCACTTCTCTAATTTACCTGCAAAACAATGGCAATAGAGATTAAACAAAACTCTCCTAGATAGGGGTGAAGACCTGAAAGCGCTTAGGCAGAAACTTTCCTGGTACTTTCAGGAAAACGTGACAGCAGATGTGTCAATTCCGACTGTGTGGGAAGCCCAAAAAGCTGTTCTGAGAGGGGAGTTTATAGCGCTAGCCTGTAAGATTAAAAAAGATAGACAGAAAAAGCTACATTCACTACTCTCACAGATAGCCACCATAGAATCCTTGCACAAGCGATGTAAAGCACTTGAAGCCTATAAGGAATTTATGAAGCTGAGAAAAGAACTAAAAGACCACCTTAATATAAGTTACCCTAGGGCATACCAGTATTCCAAGTTTCGCTTTTGCTCGCATGGAGATAAAGGCACTAAGTTAATGGCTGCCTTGATTAAACAGAAGAGAGAAACTACATTTATCTCTAACATTAAAACCAAAAGTGGGGAACTAGTCTCTAAGACAAGGGATATTGCCGCCGAGTTTCAACAGTTCTATCGGGAGCTCTACGGGCTCAAGGACTCAGGGGAGGTGTCTGAGTTAGCCGGGGATTCTGAGATAGACAAATTCTTAGATAAATTAGACCTGCCGCACTTGTCCGACCTGGAAAAGGCTGAACTATTTGCCCCAGTCACTGAAGAGGAGGTCACTCATGTACTCAGCTCGATGGCCTTAGGCAAAAGCCCGGGCCCAGATGGCCTGCCGGTGGGGTACTTCAAGAAGTTCTCAGATATCCTTATAACACATCTCACCAAATGGTGCAACTCGCTTATGACAGGTTCCTGCCTACACAAGCAATCTCTAGAAGCAATAGTTACAATTCTCCCCAAGGAGGGTAAGGACCCTCAGCAGTGTGGGAGTTACAGACCCATTTCGCTCCTTAATGTGGATGTAAAATTATGGGCAAAATTACTAGCAACCCGCCTCAGCCACCTCTTACTTAGACTGATACACCCTGAGCAGGGAGGGATACCATAACTCCTGTAGACTTATCACAATAATACAAAGAGCTAAAAGGAAGGGACTTCCACTGATCCTTTTGGGAATTGATGCGGAGAAGGCCTTTGACAGGGTGAGCTGGGACTTCCTTCAGAAGACGCTGTAGAAATTTGGCTTCCCAGTACAATACCAACAGGCCATTATGTCCTTGTATAGGGATCCCAGCGCCAGGATAAGGGTTAACAGGATACTGTCAGCCCCATTCCCCATCAAAAATGGTACAAGGCAGGGGTGTCCCTTGTCTCCCTTCTTGTACATTCTGGTAATAGAAACTTTACTACAAGCCATCAGAGATCATCCAAATATACATGGTATCCAGACTATGGAGAATGGCCCTAAATATACCAATGCAGCATTTGCTGATGATCTTCTTGTCATGCTTACCAACCCTGTCGAGGCCTTCCCGCATCTACTAGACCTCTTTAACCAATATGGACGTCTTTTAAACTTCAAGGTTAATCAATCTAAGTCAGAGGTGATGAACATCTCGGTTCCTCAGGCGATAGTCTCTGCCCTTAGGGCTTCATCCCCGTTTAAATGGCAGGAATCCCACATCTAATTTCCACATTTGGGAATTAAAATCCTTCACGACCAGATAATTTATTTCATCTAAACTCCCCCCCACTGATCAAAGACATCCAGACACACCTACGGACCCTCAGAGTCCCCTATGTTTCCTGGATGGGCCGGAAGAATCTGTTAAAAACTTTCATTATGCCCAAAATATTATATACAATGCAGATGCTCCCCATTTTCCTTCCCGGTTCCTTCTTCTCCCATATAAAGAGGGCCTTTTCCACCTTCCTTTGGGATGGTAGGAGACCTAGAATAGCCTATTCTAGACTAGTACTTAGAAAGGAGCATGGAGGGTTCGGCCTCCTGGACGCTCAAACATATTACCAAGCAATACATCTTAAAAGATGGTTACAAATACATACCCCCTAAATACAGGGTCCTAGGCAATGAAATAGAATTATTCCAGCTCATCCAGGTGCAGCGGGCGGGTCTATGGAACCTTAACAAGACATCATTGAAGGAACATCCCCTTCTTAGGGAACAGACTCAGTGATAAGAACCCTTTCAAACAACCACAACCTACTGACACATCCTTCCTTAAACATGTCGGCAGACCTTGTACCCTTCGTTGTGAGACCTAATGTGGTAGTCCCAGCTTCGATCTGGGGGAAACTCAAAAACTTTGCAGTGGAGGAATTCCTTGAAAGCCTCTCTCACAGGCTGGGGGCAGAACATCCTCTGAGCCAAGTCCTAATATCTGGTAATTTCCTGGAATCCTCTCTCATCTGGTTCCTTGAGTCATATTTTCTGGTCGTGCCCGAAGATTGCAGCGTTCTGGTCGGAGATATCACAAATAATCAATAGTTTGGTCATACAACCCATTACCCTTACTCAGGAAGTAGTACTCCTGTGGCTCCCCACACCAACCTGGAGGCCTTCGAAGAGAAGTCTTGCGACTCATTTAATTCAGGCAGCAAGACTGCTCATACCTCTGAATTGGCTTAGGGAAGAACCTCCTACCATAGATCAATGGAGGGATAAAGTTGACCAATTGTGCCGATTGGAGGAGTTGGCGAGTTGGGAAGATAGAGAGCATGAGAAATATTTGAAGCAATAGAACCCGTGGATAAATTATAGGCTTACCAACACAAATGTCAATGTTCCATAATAGAGAGGCGTAGTCCGGGCAAGTTTTGGCCTTAACAAGGGATGGTTTGTTTGCATATCTCCGACCATAAATAAATTTTGGGTATCTTAAACCTTTACCTTGAAACATAGCCTCAACATTGTTTGGATTAATCAATTACTTAACTTGCGATGCAGGGCCTACCTGACCTCCTCTCCCCTAGCCCCCCATTCCTCCTTCCCCATTCCCCTTCTCCATCCTTCTTTACAGTCGCATTTAATTGTTATGTTCATAAGCCATAATGTCCTTCCTGATGCATAACTGTCAACCCAAGATGTGTAACTTTTACTGGCAAGTCATGGATGCTTTAATGTGAATCTCATCTTGATGTATAACACATTGTCAATGTTTGATACTTATGGTAATTTACTATCCTTGCTCAATAAAAATAAATTTGAAAGAAAATCATTTGTGTCCTTAATGTATGATTTACCTAACATGGCAAATGGATGTAGAATTTTGTCAAGAAAGATCGCTGCATTGCAAAACAAGGAATCTCTACCCGAAACTATGGGGCGTCCTGGAGGAGAAGTCAATGACTTGTGGATCTTTTGCAGAATATACAGTATAGGTGTGACTGGTTTATCGCAATATAAAAAAGTAAACAGTTTCTCGTTAATAATGCCACCATACCTTGCTCTATTCAATATATCTTTTAACTCTCTGAGTAACATGAATTTTGGATCATTATAAATTCTTTCATACACCTTGGTGTCTGCTAGCTGAAGTCTAATCTCTTCCACATAAGATCTGGTGTCCATGACGACAACCCCACCATCTTTGTCAGCTGACTTGATTGAGAGGCTGTGGTCCGAAGCCAGATCCCTCAGTGCTTCCATTTCTGCTGATGTCATGTTTGCACATCCAAGTGGTTGATTTAAAGTCTCCTGTTTGAGTTTTTCGATATAGTGTTTAACCGCGATCCCAAAAGCTTCAATCGCAGGATGATTAATAACTGGGGAAAAATCACTTTTTAAGAATAGACCTGTACTTTTCAAACTTAACTCACTAATTTGGGTAATCTCAGATAGTGGTCTGTCCTGTCGTTCCGCAAACCAGACTTTCAATTTAATTGAACGTAAAAATCTCCGAAGATCCATTTCTAGATCAAACCATTTAGTTGTGGTTACGGGACAATAGGACAGACCTTTATTCAATACAGAAATCTGAGCCGCATTGAGATCAGCAGAGGAAATATTTTTCACTATATCTTGCGTCTCAAAGTCCTGCCCTTCTGGGGCTTCATATTTTTCCCTCTTCCTGACAGATCGAGAGCCCCTCATAAAAAAGACGTTGATGTCATAGTAGGGTTAGAGTCCTCTCTGGAAACTGCAGCAGTCTCTCTAGAAAAATGACCCTGGGATTTCTTTGGTGTAGACGGAGTGGTGGATCCATATTTCTCTCCCCCTGTCTTCCAACTTCTCCTTTAGTCACCTTGCCAGTTATATACATAGCCAGTAGTGTAATTATCCATATCTCTCATCCATTTGCATTATTTTTTACTCTGTAGATCACTTTTGAATTAATCTAGATGGGACCCACAATTGGATATATAGGTCTCAAAATTCTCAGCAGATAACAATTTTTTTAACTTTTCAGTGATATCATCAATATTAGCTTGTACTGATGCTTTTTCTTTTTGAAAAAAATTCCACATTCAACAATATGATGTCAAACGCATATTTGTTCGATATTTGGATGAATCTTGCACAAAAGTCAGCATTGTTGAGGAATAAATCCGGTCTTAGGTGAGAGCGTATCGCTCTCGGTATCCTGTGTGAGAGGTGATATTCACTCAAAGTAGCAAGATGTAATTTCAAACTGATTAGACATTTAGATTCATTTTCAAATCTCCTTTTGATGTCAATAGCAGAGAAAGTGGATAAAAAAAGTCACATCTCTCACCGAATTATGCTGTATTCTTTCCTCATCCTCCAACGTGTAGGAAAACACATCCGGGTTAACACTAGACATGTCGCGAACATAAAATTTTCAGTGAATTTCCGGAAATGTTCGCGAACGGGCAAACCGGGCGAACCGCCATAGACTTCAATAGGCAGGCGAATTTTAAAACCCACAGGGACTCTTTCTGGCCACAATAGTGATGGAAAAGTTGTTTCAAGAAGACTAACACCTGGACTGTGGCATGCCGGAGGGGGATCCATGGCAAAACTCCCATGGAAAATTACGTACTTGATGCAGAGTCGGGTTTTAATCCATAAAGGGCATAAATCACCTAACATTCCTAAATTATTTGGAATAACGTGCTTTAAAACATCAGGTATGATGTTGTATCGATCAGGTAGTGAAGGGTTACACCCGCTTCACAGTGACAGACCAAACTATGACAGACCAAACTCCCCGTTTAACGCACCGCAAACAACCGCAAACAGTCCATTTGCACAACCGCAAACTCCCCATTTGCACAAGGTTGGATACCAAGCTAGCCATGTCCCATTCCTTGTCCTCACTGACGTCATTGAAGGTCTCTTCCTCCACCCAGCCACATACAACACCAAGGGTCCCCGAAAGGGGACAACAAGCGCCCTGGGACGCCTGCTGTGGTTGGTCTTCCACCTCCTCAAAGCCACCTTCCTCCTCTGACTCCTCTTCTTCAGACTCCTCTCTCTGCGTTGCCGCAGGTCCAGCAATCGACGACGACAAGGCTGCTTCTGGTGGTGATGGTGACCACAACTCTTCCTCTTCATGATCATCTACGGCCTGATCCAGCACTCTTCGCAGGGCACGCTCCAGAAAAAACGCATATGGGATGAGGTCGATGATGTTGCCTTGGGTTTGACTGACCAGGTTTGTCACCTCCGCAAAAGGACGCATGAGCGTACAGCCATTGTGCATGAGCGTTCAGTAACGCGGCCAAAAAATACCCAGCTCCGCAGAGGCTGTCCTCTTTTTTTTTATTAAAAAAAAACTGTTCTTACCAGTTTAATCTCTGTTTTGTCCCCTATCAGGGGCCGGTGTATGGAATAGATTTTAGAAACCGGGAGATGGAAAAAGATGCTTGGTCGGTCCTCTTACTTCCAATTTGGGGCACTGCGCGTGCGCCGTGCAATGTACTGTGCTACCCTATATTTGTGGTATGTTAAGTAGTACTATTCCTATCAGTTTAATCCCTGTTACAGTACAGACCAAAAGTTTGGACACACCATCTCATTCAAAGAGTTTTCTTTTTTTTCTTGACTATGAAAATTGTAGATTCACACTGAAGGCATCAAAACTATGAATTAACACATGTGGAATTATATTCATAACAAACAAGTGTGAAACAACTGAAAATATGTCATATTCTAGGTTCTTCAAAGTAGCCACCTTTTGCTTTGATTACTGCTTTGCACACTCTTGGCATTCTCTTGATGAGCTTCAAGAGATAGTCCCCTGAAATGGTTTTCACTTCACAGGTGTGCCCTGTCAGGTTTAATAAGTGGGATTTCTTGCCTTATAAATGGGGTTGGGACCATCAGTTGCGTTGAGGAGAAGTCAGGTGGATACACAGCTGATAGTCCTACTGAATAGACTGGCCATCGAGTGGCCATCATTACTTTAAGAAATGAAGGTCAGTCAGTCAGCCGAAAAATTGGGAAAACTTTAAAAGTAAGGGCTATTTGACCATGAAGGAGAGTGATGGGGTGCTTCGCCAGATGACCTGGCCTCCACAGTCACCGGACCTGAACCCAATCGAGATGGTTTGGGGTGAGCTGGACCGCAGAGTGAAGGCAAAAGGGCCAACAAGTGCTAAGCATCTCTGGGAACTCCTTCAAGACTGTTGGAAGACCATTTCAGGTGACTACCTCTTGAAGCTCATCAAGAGAATGCCAAGAGTGTGCAAAGCAGTAATCAAAGCAAAAGGTGGCTACTTTGAAGATCCTAGAATATGACATTTTCAGTTGTTTCACACTTGTTTGTTATGTATATAATTCCACATGTGTTAATTCATAGTTTTGATGCCTTCATAGTCATGAAAATAAAGAAAACTCTTTGAATGAGAAAGTGTGTCTAAACTTTTGGTCTGTACTGTATGTGCTTTTTTTTTTGTTTTTGTTTTTGCAGCCACAGTGCAGCACCAGAGGCCAGAGAAATTAGGCATGTACACATGCCTGAAAAATTTGGTATTGTTGTTTTCAAGGCAGAAAGTGTACTAAAACATTGCGGCTTGAACCCTAGTTGGTGGCGGTGAAGTCACGCAAGTCATCTGGCATGCAGAGATTAAATACAGCAGCGTGGGGACCATTTTTAGCCCAAGGCATCTCATCAGGCCTTTTTTAGTCAAATGCATCCCCCACTTTCATTCCCTTCGGGATCCATGCCTCATTCATCTTAATAAAGGTGAGGTAATCTAGACTTTTTTGACCTAGGCGACTTCTCTTCTCAGTGACAATACCTCCTGCTGCGCTGAAGGTCCTTTCTGACAGATCAAGTGAAGCGGCTGTGGTGCTAGTGTTGGTGGTGGCGGCGGGCGGGCGAGTGGTAACTTGAGAGGTGCCCAAAGCTGAGCTGGAGGAGGATGGTGCATCAAGGTTCCGAGCGGAAGCTGTAGAAGATTGGGTGTGCTGTGTAAGCCAGTCAACTATGTCCTCAGAATTTTTCAAGTTCAGGGTACGTGGCCTCTGAACACTGGGCATTATTCTAGGGCCAAAGGAAATCACAGCACCACGACCACGACGGCCCCTGCGGGGTAGCCTGCCTCTGCCTGTCATTTTTTTTTAGCCTAGTGGTACTATGCGTGCAAGGTACTGTGCCACCCTATATAAGTTGTGGGCAGTGGGCACAGTACAGTCTGTAGGCCTGACACTCACTGGCAGGCAACTGCAATTATATTACAGAGGAAAAATTTAATGACTTTTTTATCTGCAAGGTACTGTGCCACCCGATATGAGTGGTGGGCACTGGCAGTGGGCACAGTACAGTCTGTGGGCCTGACACTCACTGGCAGGCAACTGCAATTATATTACAGAGGAAAAATTAAATGACTTATGAGGAGGTAAGTACTAGACTTGACAGCGGCAAATCAATGGATGTCGTGTATCTGGACTTCTCCAAAGCATTTGACACTGTACCTCATAAAAGGTTAGTATATAAAATGAGAATGCTCGGACTCGGAGAAAACGTCTGTAAGTGGGTAAGTAACTGGCTCAATGATAGAAAACAGAGGGTGGTTATTAACGGTACATACTCAGATTGGGTCACTGTCACTAGTGGAGTACCTCAGGGGTCAGTATTGGGCCCTATTCTCTTCAATATATTTATTAATGATCTTGTAGAAGGCTTGCATAGTAAAATATCAATTTTCGCAGATGACACTAAACTGTGTAAAGTAATTAACACTGAAGAGGACAGTATACTACTACAGAGGGATCTGGATAGATTGGAGGCTTGGGCAGATAAGTGGCAGATGAGGTTTAACACTGAGAAATGTAAAGTTATGCACATGGGAAGGAATAATGCAAGTCACCCGTACATACTAAATGGTAAAACACTCGGTAACACTGACATGGAAAAGGATCTAGGAATTTTAATAAACAGCAAACTAAGCTGCAAAAAACAGTGTCAGGCAGCGGCTGCCAAGGCCAATAAGATAATGGGTTGCATCAAAAGGGGCATAGATGCCCGTGATGAGAACATATTCCTACTACTTTACAAATCACTGGTCAGACCACACATGGAGTACTGTGTACAGTTCTGGGCTCCTGTAAACAAGGCAGACATAGCAGAGCTGGAGAGGGTCCAGAGGAGGGCAACTAAAGTAATAACTGGAATGGGGCAACTACAGTACCCTGAAAGATTATCAAAATTAGGGTTATTCACGTTAGAAAAAAGACGACTGAGGGGAGATCTAATTACTATGTATAAATATATCAGGGGGCAGTACAGAGATCTATCCCATCATCTATTTATCCCCAGGACTGTGACTGTGACGAGGGGACATCCTCTGCGTTTGGAGGAAAGAAGGTTTGTACACAAACATAGAAAAGGGTTCTTTACGGTAAGAGCAGTGAGACTATGGAACTCTCTGCCTGAGGAGGTGGTGATGGTGAGTACAATAAAGGAATTCAAGAGGGGCCTGGATGTATTTCTGGAGTGTAATAATATTACAGGCTATAGCTACTAGAGAGGGGTCGTTGATCCAGGGAGTTATTCTGATTGCCTGATTGGAGTCGGGAAGGAATTTTTTATTCCCCTAAAGTGAGGAAAATTGGCTTCTACCTCACAGGGTTTTTTTTGCCTTCCTCTGGATCAACTTGTAGGATGACAGGCCGAACTGGATGGACAAATGTCTTTTTTCGGCCTTATGTACTATGTTACTATGTTACTATGTTACTTTTTTTTATCTGCAAGGTACTGTGCCACCCTATATGAGTGGTGTGCACACAGTACAGTCTGTGGGCCTGTGGCCTCTCACACACGGGCAGGCAACTGCAATATATATATAGGAAAAAATATATAAAAGCAGACTGATGTACCAGCCCTAAAAAGGGCTTTTTGGGGTGCTGTCAGGACGCTGTCCTTACAGCAGATGAGTCTTTGAGGACTGGAGTGGACACAGAACACTGGCCAAGCCAACGATTTCCCTATTAATTCAGCAGCAGCAGCACTCTCCCTGCTCTAACTAACACTGCAGCTTCAGAATGAATCTAAGATGGATGCTGTCCTTGCTTTTTTATAGGAGGTAGGAGGGTCTGGGAGGGAGGGTATGCTGATTGGCTGGAATGTGTCTGCTGTCTGTGAGGTACAGGGTCAAAGTTTGCTCAATGATGACGTATAGGGGGCGGACTGAACATCGCATATGTTCGCCCCCCGCGGCGAACAAGCGATGTTCGCCGGGAACTGTTCGCTGGCGAATAGTTCGGGACATCTCTATTAGGCATTCACTGGACAGAAAACATTAAGTGATTATGTGGCTGGAGGTATATTAGTCGGTCATTGGATATTAATTTTACTGCAGGCCACTACAAATACATGTCAAATACATATGATTAAAAGAACTAAAATTATAAAATTGGATTAAAAACATGGCTAACAAAATCCCCCCTCTTGAATAAACCCCAAATGATAATAGGTGAAATTCAATAACACGTGGTCGTCACAGGTGTTGAATTCCTCCAAGGCCCCAACAATTAGGAATTCACCGTACAGAAAAGATCAAGTGATTATGTGGCTGGAGGTATATGAGACGGTCAATGGATATCAATTTTACTGTAGGCCAGTGGACTACAGGCCCCAAAAATTATTTATTCACCGTACAGAAAAGAACAATTGATATTGTTGCTGAAGGTACATTAGGCGGTCGCCATATAACAATTTTACTGTTGGCCAGTGTATATCACACTAGTTGCAATTAGTTGTTCCAATAGTATTTGTCCCTCTGTATAGCTGCGATATCTCAGCAGAACCGCACATAACTGCTGCACAATACAAATGCACTATATATAAATTATATTATAGGTATATCCCACCTCTGCCTTAATCAGTTTAGTTTTTTTGGGGGGCAATTGGTATATCACACCAGTTGCAAATAGTTGTTCCAATAGCGTTTGTCCCTCTGTATAGTTGCGGTATCGCTGCAGAACCGCACATAACTGCTGCACAATACAAATGCACTATATAGAAAGTATATTATAGGTATATCACACCCCTGCCTCAATCAGTTTTTTTGGGGCAACCTCTCCCTACACTGGCAAAAGACTGAATGTAAAATGGCGGCTAGATCGGGTTTATTTATAGGGTAGGTGGTATGTCCATGTGCTGAAACGTCTTAATTGGCTGTCCTGTCCCACCTGATGGAATGTGTCATGGGTCAAAGTTCGGCGCAATGCAAAAGAATATGGTACCGGCTCACATCACCATATGTTCGCATGTTCGGCGTATCGTGAAAGAGCAAAGTTTGCTGCAAAATGACCGCCGGGCGAACCTCAAGGCCATCTCTATTCATCACAAGGTCTATCAGTTCTGGCGCGACAAACATATAAGTGTCCTTCCTCCTCCTCAGAGTACTATGACATGCTGTGCATCAAGTGGTTGACAAAGGGATCACTAATCCTCACCCATTTGCAGCTGCTGTGCCTGCCACCATGGTAGTTAAATGGGTTGTCCAAGATTAGAAAAACATGACAGTTTTTTTTCCAAAAACAGATCCACGCGGATACAAGCGTTGTGTCTGGTGTTGAAGCTCAGCTTTATTGAAGTGATTGCATAGAGATGCAATACTTCACACAACCTGAAGACTGGTGTGGAATTTTTTGGAAATCCTAGATAAACTCTTTGGTACCCTGTGTTTACAAGTAAGGTTTATTATAGGTTTTGAACATGCTTTTATGGACTATTAGTAATAGCACCTGTATAGCTTCCAGTCGTCCTAAGTCAATATCTGTAAGACATACAATATGTTTACATATAAATCCTGAATAAATCGTGGCTTGCGAGAAACTGAGAAATAGTATAGAGCTGCTGATGTACCTTTTACTATTGCCTTGTTTGTTGTTGTAGTAGATCTTATTAATTCAGTTTTTGGGGTTCTAGTTCCAAGATCAATGGTTTTTGACACCTTTGTGTTAGTTGTAGTTATTTCTGTAGTTGATGAAGCCTCTGCTATTGTAGGTGCTAATGGTATTTTTGCCGCTGTATCTTTTGTTTGGGCCTTGGGTGTGGAAACCATCATAGCAATTATTCCTGAAGAGTAGATGTTATGTTCACATCTCCAGTAATTGTTGATAAGGTTTGGGTAGATGATGCAGTAGCTTCCAAAGTAGGTGATGTTTTATTGGCCGTACTTATTTCTATTGCTTCTTTTTTGTGCCAGTTGTTTTCAAGCCTGGGGTTGTTAATTTTAGCTGTCATTCAGCTGTTTCATAATTGTTCTGGACTAAGACAGTAACTGTCAATGGTGTCAATTTTACCAATGCAGTTGTTGGTGCCCGTATCAATGTAACAGGTGTAATAGGGTTTGTTGAAGTCATTATACTTTCTGTTGATAGTCCTAAAGCAGTGACATCCTTGACTTTTGTTTTGGAGGTTTCATGATGACTTTCTGTTGGTGAAGTGTAAGCAGAAGTTTCAAAGGTTCCTGGAGAAGTCCCTGATAGGAGATCATCCTTAAATATTGATGTACTTGCAGTAAATACCTCTGTTGCCAACATTTCTAAAGTAGTCATGGATGTCATTGTTCCAGCATTGGTTCCATTTTCTGCTTTTGCATCCCCTGTGCTTGTTGTCACATCTTCCTCAGCTCTTCTTTCTGTTGGCACCTCTGTCAATCTTGGAATAATTGACTCAGTGCCTCCTACGCCTGTATTATGATATGTTGTTGTCATACCATTTGTATATTTCCCTATTGTACCTGATTCTGTGCTTTCCAATGTATACAATGATTTGGTGATTGCATCTTTACCTGTCTTTCCAGGTGTACTTTTAAAATCGGCTTTGGTTGTGAACATTGAATCCTCTACTGCTGTAGTTGCTTCTTCTTGAACAGTTACAAGACCTTTAGATTTTACTGCAGGTGTTGCAGTTGTTCTTGTGGATGACATTGTAGACATTGATAGACCTACAGTTGATTCTTCTATTTTTGATGATGTTGCCCCATCTTCCGACACTGCTAGTGCATCTTCTGCTAGTTCTTTAAGAGTTATTGCACTTGTTTTTAAGGGTTGACTCTGTAGACTTTGATTGATCTATAGTTGTTTGTTCTATTGTAGATGATGTTGCACCATTTGTGGATGCTGCTATACCAGTTCCTAAACTTCTAGATGTTTTTGCAGTTGTCATTGCTGCTGCTGTTGCAGACATTGATGGTCCTGAAGTAGATGCTGCTTTTGAGGATAATGTTGCACCACCTATAGACAGGGCCGGTGCAAGGATTTTTGCCGCGCTAGGCAAGATAAAAATTGCCGCCCCCCCTTATCAGATGATCTGCCCATATCATGACATCACATATATTCAACCCCTTTCTCAGCTTTTAAATAAAAAGAACTGCTAGGTTTCCCTTAGGGTTAATCCAGCTTCTTGTAGCTGTCTTTTTTTGCAGAACGGAATTGCGGACCCATACATTTCTATGGGGCCGCATGACGTGCGGCCCCGATCCGGAATTGCGGATCCGCAATTCCGATCCAGAAAAAAATAGAGCATGTCTGCAATAGCGGACAAGAATAGGCATATTCTGTTAGTGCCGGCAATGTGCGGTCCGCAAAATGCGGAACACACATTGCTGCTGTCCGTGTTTTGCGGATCCGTGGATCCGCAAAACACACATGGATGTGTGAATGGACCCTAAATGTGAGGTAAATTAGTTTCCAATGTAGTATTAATAACTAAACAATTACATATTAAATATATTGCATTGTCTACTTACCACCAGGACAATAAGATGATCTGGTCTCTGGCTGCAGTCTGGCTCTGGGGACTCCCTTGTCA
The DNA here is from genome assembly GCF_905171765.1 of Bufo bufo. Taxonomy (NCBI): domain Eukaryota; kingdom Metazoa; phylum Chordata; class Amphibia; order Anura; family Bufonidae; genus Bufo; species Bufo bufo. The sequence continues at coordinate 202,183,704 of NC_053396.1, read as the reverse complement.
CTCTCTTCTCCCCCCCCCCCTCCCTCCTTTGTCACTCTCATTATTCCACCCCGGCACCGCCCTCCTTTGTCACTCTCATTATTCCCCCCCCCCTCCCTTGTCACTCTCATTATTCCCCCCCCCCCTCCCTTGTCACTCTCATTATACCCCCCCTCCCTTGTCACTCTCATTATTCCCCCCCTCCCTTTTCAATGTCATTATTCTCCCCCCTCCCTTGTCAATGTCATTATTCCCCCCTCCCTTGTCAATGTCATTATTCCCCCCCTCCCATGTCAATGTCATTATTTCCCCCCCCTCCCTTGTCAAAGTCATTATCCCCCCCTCCCTTGTCAATGTCATTATCCCCCCCTCCCTTGTCAATGTCATTATTCCCCCCCCTCCCTTGTCAATGTCATTATTCCCCCCCTCCCTTGTCAATGTCATTATCCCCCCCCTCCCTTGTCAATGTCATTACCCCCCCCCCCCTTGTCAATGTCATTATCCCCCCCCTCCCTTGTCAATGTCATTATCCCCCCCTCCCTTGTCAATGTCATTATTCCCCCCCCCCCCCTTGTCAATGTCATTTTTCCCCCCACACACCTCTAGTGTAGCGTGGCCGAGCTCTCTTCGGTCCGCGGTACAGGAGCATTTGTTTCCTGTACCCGGCCGGACTGACAGGAAGTGCACACTAAGTGAGCACTTCCTGTCAGTCCGGCCCGGTACAGGAAACAAAAGCTCCTGTACCGCGGACCGAACAGAGCTCGGCCATGCTACATTAACAACAGCACAGAGCAGACACACAGCAGGCGCAGGCTGCGCAGCAATGAGCCGGCGGCCGGAGACTCAGGAGGCGCAGCATGAGGGGCGCCGCCGGCCAAACTTATATAACCAACTTTTTTTTTTTTTTTACACCGCAACGGGCGCCCCCTGCTAAATGGCGCCCCAGGCGACTGCCTAAGTCGCCTTACTGGTGGCGCCGGCCCTGCCTATAGATATTGTTATTTCCTCTTCTATGTCTTCTTGAACAGTTCCAAGACCTGTCATTGTTGTTGCAGTTGCACTTTTTGCAGTTACTGCAGACTTTGATAGACCTGACGCAGATTTCTCGATTGGAGATGATGTTACACCATCCGTGGATATTGATAGTGCCTCTTCTGATGGTTTGTCAAGCGTAACACAACTTGTAGATGTACCTAAGTTTGTTTTTGTGGTTGACTCTGTAAACATTGATAGATCTGCAGTTGATTTTCCTATTATAGGTGATGTTGCACCATCTTTGGATGTTGTCATTGCATCGTCTGCTGCTTTACTTGTTCCTACACCTGTAGATGTTATTGCAGTTGTCGTTGTTGCAGACATTGATGGTCCTGAAGTAGATTCTTCTATTGAAGATAATGTTGTACCATCTGTGGTTGTTGTTAGTGCCTCTAATGCTGATTCTGGAACATCTCCATGGTCTCTCAGTGTTGTTGCAGTTGTCCTTTTTACAGTTACTGCAGATATTGGCAGACCTAATATAGATTTCTCAATTGAAGATGATGTTACGCCATCTTTGGATGTTGTTAGTGAGTGTTCTGCTGTTACTTTGCTTATTTCAGTACCTGAAGATGTTATTGAACTTGCTGGAGTTGTTTTCGTTGCTGTCTCTGGAAACACTGGTGGCCCTGATGTAGATTTTTCTGTTGAAATTGAAGTTACACCCTCCATGGATGTTGTCAGTGAGTGTTCTACTGTTACTTTATTTATTTCAGTACCTGAAGATGTTATTGCACTTGTTGCTGCTGGAATTCTTCTTAATATTGGTGTACTTGTAGATACTGGTGGATCTGTAGTGGACTTTTCTATAGTAGCTGATGTCTCACCATCTATGGATATTGTTGGCACATCAATTGTTTCAGGACCTGCAGATGTTTTTGCAGTTATTGCAGTTGCTGTAGACAATACTGGACCTTCTGTAGATTGTTCTCTTGTAGACAATGTTGTACCATGTTTGTATTCTGCAAGGTTAGTTGCTAATATACCAGAAGATATAAGTATTTCTGCTGCAGCTGGAACAGTTCTTAATATTGGGGTCGTTTTAGACATTGTTGGATCTATAGTAGACTTTTTTATAGTAGTTGATGTTATTGCAGTTGTTACTGCTGTTTTTGTTACTTTACCTGTAGAGAATACGGTAGATGATGTTGTGCCTACGGTAGATGACGTCGGGGTTCTTAGCCGTTCCTATGCCTGCTGCCTTTACCCTCCATCATGTTTCATGGTATGCTTTAACTCTCTATCTGTTACCTACAGATGAGCTCCCTCATATCCTTTACAATAAGGCTTGGTGTGTGTTGTCTCACTTATGTGAGGGCTCTATATATATATATATATATATATATATATATTTATTTATTTTTCCCTTCATTGCTAGACTCTAGCGGATGTTTGAATTTTTGTCTTTCATTACATTTTGGGCTGAGCTGAGACTCATCTGGTGGTTATGCACCAGGGTGATGATCACATGAATTACATTTGGAATAGTCATATTTTATGAGCTATTGTGTTGTGAATCACCCCGGTGCATACTACTGGTATACTTGACATTTTTTCCATCTTCTGGCGGGTAGCAGCGACACCGGCCAGTGGATTGCGGCATCCGGTTTTTCTGCTGATTCTTCATACCCTTTTCTTGCTATCTTTAATATTTTAGTAATCATGATATGTTTATTATAATTAAATAAAAGTACATATTTTTTTAATACACTGGGCATTCTTTTGTTGTTTGCTTAACAACAGTATAGGTTTATATATGTATTCCTGTTGTTCTTATTGTCTCTTCTGATTTTGAGGTCAGAGGTTCACTCACCTGTTGCATTGTTACAACTGTTGATGTTATGTCTCTTCCGTCTAGACCAAGTGTGGATTTTTTCTAAGGTTCCTCTGGAATAATGCCTTGACTTGTTCCCAACATTGGTGTGGTTGTATATATGGATGCTAATGAAGTAGATGTTGCTGTTATTTCTGATGTGGAACCATCTCCTAATGTGTTTTTTTCACTTTCTTGTGCTTCATGACTTGTCCCAAAACCTGCATATGTTATTGAAGATACCACCATCTTTGTTGTTGAAGCATCATTCAGTCTTTTGATGTATCTATTGCATACATAATTGTTGATAGGTCTGTAGATGTGTTTGCACCTTCATCTATTCTTGATGTCCACATTGACCTTATTGGGCCATTTTCTATGGTTGCCTGAGGTCTGGTGGCTTCTTCAGCTTTTCCTAGAGTTGTAGATCTTACCGAAATTGATTCAGTGATCCCTTTTGCAGCATTAGAGTATGTCCTATCACCTTGGTTTCTTTGTTGCATCAATTGACTTTGGGGTTATAAACTTAGATGATTTTCCTTCAGGTATTGTATTTGCATATTTTGTTGTTGCTTCTATAGATATGGTTATTGTCCTGGAATTAGCAGGAATGGTTGTATCCTGTATCATATTCATATGTAAGCCTCAACCTTGACCAGGAATAGCTTTAGTGTCTTTCATGTTCTTATGGATTGCCCCAACCACAGGGGAGCTGTTGGGTACTTTTTTCATATTCCTATTAGTTAGTTCATATTCCTATTAGTTGATTTTCTACTTACTCTTGATGTTGCTGTTGTTATTTCTGATTCTCCTCTAGGAAAAGTCAATGTTAATTCAGCTGTTGTGACCTTATCTTCCATCTTTGGATTTGAAGCTTTGAAGGTCTTGTGTCCAATAGGTTTGTTTTGTGTAGGAGATTCCTTTTTAGTAATGATGAGAATATTGCTTTTTCCGACATGTCCTATATGTGAAGTATTTAAAAATGCAGCATTTGTTTCCCTTAAAGATATCATTGTGCCATCTAAAGTTGGTTTACTTTTTGGTGCAGGTTGGACTATGGTTGCTCTAGCTGCAAATAAATAAGATTGGCAAATAACAACAACAGTATTGCTTTTTTTAATCCTCCCTCTACACAAAAAGAAAAAACCCTATGGTCAAAATAGGTACTTAAAGGGTTAATCCATTCCAAAATGTACAGTAGCCCAGACTTTATCCTGGTTGTACCATATGTGATATTTATGGCATATCCACCTCTGGCTCTTGTCTCAAGAACGGGTCCAGATCAGGAATGGAGAGAATAACATGCATGCGCCTTTTTTTTGTTCAATGGTCCACTCACATTGGACTTCCGAAAATAGCTGAGTGTGCTTTTTCAAAACTCCCATAGCAGTGATTGGAGAAAGCTGCACATGCATGGTATCCTCTCGACACCTTACAGGGTTCCATTCTTGAGATAGATGCAAATCTCAGAGGTGATACCCAGACCTATTGGACTTTTATGTCATATTCTGTGGGCATGCCATAAATGTCCAGATGGAAATATCCCTTAAACATAAAAAAACTTGATATAGAAGAATTAATAAAAAGCTAAACTTTTAAGCAACTTTTAAGAATTTCATTAAAAAAAATTAAAACAAAGTGGTGCTCACCTCACTGATTCCTTACCCCTCCTATTGCAATGCTGCCTGGGTCCATGCTGGGCCTGGTTCCTATCAACATACAGGACTTGAACACTCTGCCAATCGCACTATTGATCCACTTGAATCAGTGATTGACTGAGCAGTCATTTCCTGCTTGTTGAGAGGGATCAGAAAGTAGAGAACAGAGAGACACCGGGAAGTGTTGAAATGGGAGTGACAGACAACCCCTACATGTTGATAATGATATAAATTATTGGCAATTAAACCACAGTTTTTTTCAGTCGGCGAGGCAAATAACTTGCTGCCAGACATTTTTACTGAAATTCAACATGACTAATTATTTTTTTCCTCGACATCTGAAAACATGGGAAAGTCATTATTCTACAATTAGAAAGGTTCTTATTTACATGACCAACTTCCTCTTGTCTATGGACTTTCTATGGTTCTACACTGCTCAATCCACTTTCTAATCAGAGCTGAGTAGAGCTGATCAGAAACAAAGGAGGACAGCAGAAGGAAGGAAGGTAGACGGACAAATGAAAGGAGAAGGAGAAACGGACATAGATAGTAGATGTATCATAGTTCTCAACTTCTGCTCAACTGTTTTAGCCCCTACAACTAGTGATATATATATAGGTATATATTCTTGTTTTAGCTAATATAGTGCTATAATCTTCTTTGTCTAATAGTTGTAATTTTTTTCTCATCTGAAGTTCAGATTGGAAAAAAATTACATCTATAAAAAAAAAGATTATAGCACTATATTAGCTAAATTGCTCTATATTCGTTTTTTTTTTAATATTCGCTATATTGCTATATATTCTTGTTTTAGAATATTACGAATATTCGAAAAAATTAAGTTATAGCAATATAGCGGATATTCGAAAAAAAAAAAAAGAATATAGAGCAATTTAGCTAATATAGTGCTATAATCTTCTTTGTCTAATAGTTGTAAGTTTAAAAATTCGCAATAAAAATTTGCATTACGAAAATTCGCAAACAACACTACTCCTAAAGTCAAATACAGGGAGTGCAGAATTATTAGGCAAGTTGTATTTTTGAGGATTAATTTTATTATTGAACAACAACCATGTTCTCAATGAACCCAAAAAACTCATTAATATCAAAGCTGAATATTTTTGGAAGTAGTTTTTAGTTTGTTTTTAGTTTTAGCTATTTTAGGGGGATATCTGTGTGCAGGTGACTATTACTGTGCATAATTATTAGGCAACTTAACAAAAAACTAATATATACCCATTTCAATTATTTATTTTTACCAGTGAAACCAATATAACATCTCAACATTCACAAATATACATTTCTGACATTCAAAAACAAAACAAAAACAAATCAGTGACCAATATAGCCACCTTTCTTTGCAAGGACACTCAAAAGCCTGCCATCCATGGATTCTGTCAGTGTTTTCATCTGTTCACCATCAACATTGCGTGCAGCAGCAACCACAGCCTCCCAGACACTGTTCAGAGAGGTGTACTGTTTTCCCTCCTTGTAAATCTCACATTTGATGATGGACCACAGGTTCTCAATGGGGTTCAGATCAGGTGAACAAGGAGGCCATGTCATTAGATTTTCTTCTTTTATACCCTTTCTTGCCAGCCACGCTGTGGAGTACTTGGACGCGTGTGATGGAGCAGTGTCCTGCATGAAAATCATGTTTTTCTTGAAGGATGCAGACTTCTTCCTGTACCACTGCTTGAAGAAGGTGTCTTCCAGAAACTGGCAGTAGGACTGGGAGTTGAGCTTGACTCCATCCTCAACCCGAAAAGGCCCCACAAGCTCATCTTTGATGATACCAGCCCAAACCAGTACTCCACCTCCACCTTGCTGGCGTCTGAGTCGGACTGGAGCTCTCTGCCCTTTACCAATCCAGCCACGGGCCCATCCATCTGGCCCATCAAGACTCACTCTCATTTCATCAGTCCATAAAACCTTAGAAAAATCAGTCTTGAGATATTTCTTGGCCCAGTCTTGACGTTTCAGCTTGTGTGTCTTGTTCAGTGGTGGTCGTCTTTCAGCCTTTCATACCTTGGCCATGTCTCTGAGTATTGCACACCTTGTGCTTTTGGGCACTCCAGTGATGTTGAAGCTCTGAAATATGGCCAAACTGGTGGCAAGTGGCATCTTGGCAGCTGCACGCTTGACTTTTCTCAGTTCATGGGCAGTTATTTTGCGCCTTGGTTTTTCCACACGCTTCTTGCGACCCTGTTGACTATTTTGAATGAAACGCTTGATTGTTCGATGATCACGCTTCAGAAGCTTTGCAATTTTAAGAGTGCTGCATCCCTCTGCAAGATATCTCACTATTTTTGACTTTTCTGAGCCTGTCAAGTCCTTCTTTTGACCCATTTTGCCAAAGGAAAGGAAGTTGCCTAATAATTATGCACACCTAATATAGGGTGTTGATGTCATTAGACCACACCCCTTCTCATTACAGAGATGCACATCACCTAATATGCTTAATTGGTAGTAGGCTTTCGAGCCTATACAGCTTGGAGTAAGACAACATGCATAAAGAGGATAATGTGGTCAAAATACTCATTTGCCTAATAATTCTGCACGCAGTGTATACTGCAGCCTTCTCATTGGCCCACAAGCTAGAAGAAGGGAGGGATCATGTGTAATGATTTTAAAAAAAATTGAATATTTAAAATTACAAATATATATCACTATATTTGAAATATTCTCGAATTTTAGAAGTACCTATATTCGCGCTAAAAATTCGAAATTTGAATATTCGTGATCAACACTACCTACAACATAATTTTTTATTTTATTTTTATTAAAGATAGCTACTTATATTTGACAACAGATGTTGGGCTCCATAGTTATCCAGAAGTCTTACAGGCTGCTGATCAAAAATTCAAGTGGCTAAAATGGTAGAAATTAAAAATATATATCATGATTTGTAATATTTAGCAGTGTTTATTTTAAATTGTATGGTCTTCCTGCAGCATCAATCATCAATGATCCCTCATAGTCCCCATGCTTCACAGCTGTAGACTGCTATTGTCTGCCACTGTCACATGGAACTTGACCACAGGTCATCATGTTGCAATGGCAATTAGGTACTTCAGGTACTACACTGAATTAAAAAAATGGATTTAGTATTATAATGTTTTTTTTATCACTTTCAGCCATTGAAACTCAATAAATACAGTGATTAAAGAACTAGGATCTATACATTGAAATATCTCCAGAAGAATATCAGATCAGAAGAACATTAGAGAAGACTGTCCCTGATCTAGACCAGGTTTTATAAGATGGATTTGGTATTTCATGTATATTTTCCCTCTTCTTTAAGTGAACCACCCTACTAATCATCTCAAAAAGTTGTCCATGTAGGACAAACATAACACACAAATGTGCAGTGATAGTAAATAATAGGGTGGAAACAAGATCCTCCATTGGAATATGTCATATTTTTCTATCATACCTGTGTTCAGCAGAGAAAGGCAGGTAATCCAGGTAATAATCCATTTAGAGCAATTCAAGTCAATCCTCTGCCGATCATGGCCTAATAATCCAAGCAGGGTATACATTGTATATAAAAATTTACAGGATCATCCTTGTGTCCTCCAACTCAGATGAACAAACACCCTTTAACTTATTGAAGTCCTTCTTATATGGCAGAAGGAGGCTTCTTGCTGAGACTTATTTTGAAGGGTGCTTTTTTTCTTTGCCATATAACACATGGAATGAAGTGAGAGCCTGAGGCATGGCTTCTTGTAGGTTTTTTCAATGTATTAACATGTTGAAACTTAAAAAATATATATCAATTACAGAAATTGTTTTGGACATTCTAGCTCCCAAGTTGAGATGGACTCTAGCAGATGAATATTACTGTTAGAGATAAGCGAATTTCTCCAAAATTTGATTCGGCTGGTTCGCCAATAACAAAAAAAAAAATTCGATTGAATCCAAATTTATTTGTGGTGAATCGCATTAAAAAAGTATATTTCCTGGCTGCAGAGAGCCTTTATAGTGGTGTAGAACACTGTGCCTTGCAGTAAGACGCATAGAGAGTCTGCAGTAGTAGTAAAACAATACTGTGAGTCAGTATGACATGCAGATGACAGGCGTCGCTCTTAGAATCACTGCACACTTCACTTATTTAGGCAGTTATGGGGCCAAAACTGACCAAATAACTCAAGTGTGAACTCAGCCTTACAGGTCGATGTTAGCGCCAAGAAGAAGCGCACTCCTTTTAAACCGTCGTCAGCTGATTCCACATAGATGTCTACAGAACCTGTTCTATTAAACGCTTATACAAGTAGAAACCCCCCGACAGAGTAAAGAGGGTGTCAGCAGTACGTTTGTGTTGACATCACTGATTATTTTGCCCTTCCATTGATCCGTCAGACTAATAACCCCCAAAAAATGGATCCTGTCTGTGGAGCATCCGCCTTCACTCGGTCAGCAATTGGTCAGTAATCCATCAGTATTGCTGAAGCCCAAAAAAACAGGAGTGGATCCAAAACAGAGATGACACGTGAATGGAATATTTGCATGCCTTCTGTGTTTTGTACCCACTCCTGCTTTTGGCTACCAAATCATAACACAACAACACGACACCACACCACTACTAAATATTAAACAACGTCTTTATTTCAAATACATGTATTAAAATTGCAATACATAATATAATTAATGAATAAAAATGGATACCAATGTGGCAGTAGGTGGCGGAACAGCAGCAATGCAGTCACATGATCAGACAAAAAGGAAATAAAAATAATTAATATAAATGCAAATGCGCAATACATTTAAGCCTCCCTGAAGCCTCACAACTCCACTATATAGTCTGGCAGAATAAACAAACAGCAATTAGATCACATGATCACACAAAGGGAATACGCATAGGTGCAAATACGCAATACATACAATCCCTCCCTGCAACCTGACACACACCACTCACACATACCACTGTATAGGCCGTCACAATCAGCAAATAGCAAGTGTGATAGGGGGTTTTAGAATTGCGCCCCTCACACTTATCTCTAGTTAGAAAGTAAGCATAAGTCAATCTAGTGTAAGGCCCCACAGTGTGGCGAGTCAATGGCAAATATATAGAGGTCATACACAAATCACAGGAGAGAGGCGGCAGAGAGCTTAAGCAATTCAATAGAATACAGACCGCAGCGCTGCTGGATCACCACCGCTTCCCCGATGCGCGTTTCGCCCTTCAGCTTTTTCCAGAATCCTAAGCCAATTCTGATGAAAAATAGGAACCATGTCATGCAGGTCTTACAGCTGTTACACAGACAGGATCCATTGTGCGTCTCATTTTTCCTTCCTTCTGACAGATCAGAAGAAGGGTAAAAAAAATGATGATGTCAACTAGACCGAAAGGCAAAATAGTGGCCCAGTCATGAAGTGGGGAGGGTGGTAACAGCATGAGAAGTCAACAGAGTGGCCCTATGACATAGTGGTGAGGTGGAAGCAGCATGAGGAGACCACAGAGTGGCCTAATGACAGTGTGGAGGTGGCGGCAGCATCAGGAGGCCACATAGTGGCACAATGACAGAGTGTGGAGGTGGCGGCAGCAGCAGCAGCATCAGGAGGAGGCAACAGGGTGGCACAATGACAGTGTGAAGGTAACAGCAGCAGCATGAGGAGACCACAGAGTGGCACAATGACAGAGTGTGGAGGTGGCAGCAGCATCAGGAGGAGAAGGCCAAAGGGTGGCACAATGACAGAGTTTGGAGGTGGCAGCAGCATCGTCAGGAGGCCACAGAGTGGCACAATGACAGAGTGTGGAGGTAATGGCAGGAGCATAAGGAGGAGGCCACAGGGTGGAACAATGACAGAGTGTTGAGGTGGCAGCAGCATCAGCATCAGGAGGAGGCCACAGGGTGGCACAATGACAGTGTGGAGGTAGCAGCAGCAACATGAGGAGACCACAGAGTGGCCCAATGATAGTGTGGAGGTGGTGGCAGCATCAGGAGGACACATAGTAGCACAATGACAGAATCTGGAGGTGGTGGCAGCAGCAGCATCAGGAGGAGGCCACAGGGTGGCACAATTTCAGTGTGGAGGTGGCTGCAGCAGCATGAGGAGACCACAGAGTGGCACAATGACAGAGTGTGGAAGTGGCAGCAGCATCAGGAGGAGGAGGACAAAGGGTGGCACAAAGACAGAGTGTAAAGGTGGCAGCATCATGATCAGGAGGCCACAGAGTGGCACAATGACAGAGCATGGAGGTGGCAGCAGCATCAGCATCAGGAGGAGGCCACAGGTTGGCACAATGACAGTGTGGAGGTAGCAGCAGCAGCATAAGAAGACCACAGAGTGGCACAATGACAGAATGTGGAGTTGGCAGCAGCAGCATCAGGAGGAGGCAAAACGGTGGCACAATTACAGAGTGTGGAAGTGGCAGCTGTCACAGTGGGGAGTGGGGGAAACTCCCTACTGTATTATGTGGGCTGTTACTAAGCCTGGACACAGGGAAAAGGCACAGGTCACCTCTTACAGCCGCCCTAATCCTTACCCTGAACTCCTGACTGTATGAGCGCCCCCTAAAGGTAGGAGGGCTCATACACTGGAACCTGGATACTGCTGACCCTAACGGTCCCTTGCAAAGGGGTCAGGAATAGGAGACAACCGGTTTCTCAAGGTCACAGACGAACCGGAGTCTCCAGTGGCCTAGTAACAGATGGAAGAAAGATAGATAGAGCAGAAACTGAATAGCAGGTAAGCACCCGGTGAAACAAAAGCACACCAGAACATCAAACACTTACCTGCCGCAGCAAAGATGAAACAACAACACCAAAACAACCTGGACCCCCATGCGGACACCGATGCAAGGTGGTTCCAGGCAAGGCTGCTAATATCTTTAGGTTCACCCCTCCGGGAAACCAATGGGTCCCCCTTCCGGAGGCAGATTCAGACAAAGGGATGTCTAGCAACCAAGCATAACACCAAACATGCCAGATATAGTACACCAAACAAGACATCACCACACACTCATACCTAAACCCAAACCAATTACAAAAATAAGTAATGGAAGGGTATAGAACATAGAAACAGAGGGGTCACATTGATGTTCTACTAAGATGGCCCACAGACAGGACAGATGGAATCCAGGAACAACAACACTCCAACACACACACCAAGGATGGAGACAAAACCTGATCTCAGGCTCAAAACACAAGGATAAATAGAGCCTAGAGACCACACCCAGTTCCACACCTAGGAAGACATTAACCCCACAACCACCAGACATAGGGAGGAAACAACTTAAAGGGAAAGTGCACACACAAGCATAAACAGCAACACGTTGCTGCAGGCAACAGCTTGCATGGCAACCATGTCACAGCGCCCACAAAAAAGGCTGTGACACTGCTCCTGCATGCTATAACAGCAACACGTTGCCACAGGCAACTGCAAGCGTGGCAACAGTGTCACGGCGCACACCAAAGACCATGACAGCAGCACAATGACAGAGTGTGGAGGTGGTGGCAGCAGCAGCATGAGGAAACCACAGAGTGGCACAATGACAGAGTGTGGAAGTGGTGGCAGCAGAAGCATCAGGAGGAGGCCATAGGGTGGCACAATAACAGTGTGGAGGTGGAAGCAGCATCAGGAAGCCACAGAGTGGCACAATGAAAGAGTGTGGAGGTGGCAGCAGCATCATCAGGAGGAGGCCACAGGGTGGCACAATGACAGTGTGGATGTGGCAGCAGCATCAGGAGGAGACCACAGGATGGCACAATGACAGTGTGGAGGTGGCAGCAGCAGCATGAGGAAACCACAGAGTGGCACAATGACAGAGTGTGGAAGTGGTGGCAGCAGAAGCATCAGAAGGAGGCCACAGGGTGGCACAATAACAGTGTGGAGGTGGAAGCAGCATCAGGAAGCCACAGAGTGGCACAATGAAAGAGTGTGGAGGTGGCAGCAGCAGCATCATCAGGAGGAGACCACTGGGTGGCACAATGACAGTGTGGAGGTGGCAGCAGCATAAGAGAAATCACAGAGTGGCATAATGACAAAGTGTGTAGGTGGCAGCAGCAGCATCAGGAGGAGGCCACATGGTGGCACAATGACAGTGTGGAGGTGGCAGCAGCAAGAGGCCACAGAGTGGCAAGGTGACATAGTGTTGAGGTAGCAGCAGCATCAGAAGACCACAGAGTGGCAAGGTGACATAGTGTGGAGGTGGCAGCAGCATCAGTAGACCACAGAGTGGCAAGCTGACATAGTGTGGAGGTGGCAGCAGCATCAGGAGACAACAGAGTGACGCAGTGACAGAGTGGGGAGGTGGGTGGCAATACCAGTACCAGCTGAAGATGGTGGATGAAAGAAGTAGCACTTGGCATTAGATGTGTGGCATGAGGCGGGTGGCAGCATCAGAATAGTAGCTGAGGAAGGTAGACAGAAGAAGAAACTGGTCTCTGATGCATCAGCTATTAGTGGATGGAAATCCTGGCTGATCCACGCCTGATTCATCTTGACAAAGGTCAGTCTCTGGACATTTTGGGTGGACAGGCGAGTTCTTATTGGGGTAACTATGGCCCCCACTGCACTAAACACCCACTCTGATGCCACACAACTGGCCAGGCAGGACAGCTTTTCCAGGGCAAACTGTGCCAGTTGCGGCCACAAATCCGATTTGGCTGCCCAGTTGTTAAGCGGATATTCAATGTGGGGTGGCAAGGTGCACTCCAAGTATGCCACCACCTGCTGGTTCAGGTCCTGCTCCAGGTCTAGATGCTGCTGCTGCTGCTGGGGAGTAGTTTTTTCACTAGGCGGGTGAAGAAAGCTGCTCATCAGCGACTCTAGACTGAAGTTGCTGCTGATGAAGCTGGAACTGCTCCTACCCCCCCACCCTGCCACAGCAGCCATGGCAGAGTAACGTGAGCGCATAGGGCCCCTCAGTCAGACCTGCGAGAGGATGGACGATGGCGCAGATAGGCAGTATTTCAGTTTGTCCTCCCTCTAAGTAGGTGTAAAAAAGGCCCCCATTTTGGACCGGTAGCGAGGGACGAACAAGGTGGAGAGCCAGAAGTCATCACTCTGCCAAATGGTGACAATTCGGCTGTCACTATGCAAGCAAGTGAGCATGCAGCGGGCCATTTACGCAAGTGACCCAGAGGGACTCCATGCATCCATCTCCACTGCATACTGCCACAGTGTGTCTGGGTCCTCTGCCTCATCTTCCTCATCGCCCTTTAGGGTCTCCAGTCCTCTGACCTGCCAGATTTACCAGCATCTTTCCAGGACATGAAGCAGTGGAATGACATTGTTCATCCCGTAGTCCTGGCGACTGACAAATAACGTGGCCTCCTCAAAGGGCCTGAGCAAACGGCAGGTGTCACGCATGAGCTGCCACTGGCTGACATTGAAGTTACACAGGGGAGTACTACTGTCCGCTTGGATCATCAAGAAATCGTTTATGGCCTTTCTCTGTTCGCACAGCCAGTCCAACATATGAAGGGTGGAATTCCAACGGATGGAAACGTCGCTTATCAGCCTATGTTGGGAGATGCCGTTCTGCCGCTGCAGCTCAAGAAGGGTGTGCTTTGTGGTGTACGAGTGGCTGAAGTGCATGCAAAGTTTCCTGGCTATTTTTAGGATGTCTTCTAGGTGGGTGGAAAACTTCAGGAACCACTTGACAACCATATTAAACACGTGTGCCTTGCAGGGCGCATGGCTCAGCCTTCCTTGACGCAGCGGCGACACCATATTTTTCACGTTGTCGGTCACCATGGTTTGTCGCAGAGAAAGCCAGGATTCGATTTCTTGATGAAGGACACGGAGCAGTTTCTCCCCTTTGTTCGTCCAGGCAAACGAGGTGCCGAACAGCGTGACACCGCCGTGCTCTGCACATGTGGTATGCTGGAGGGACACTGTGAATTTTCCCTGCAGTGGAGGCTGAGGACACGGTGGTGGATGAGGAGGCAGAGGTGGACATTGTCTCAGGAGCAACGGTGGGGGAACGTGGAGGCTGCAGCGGCGTCACCTGGCCAAGTTGCTGGTTTGACTGGGGAGGAACCACATTTACCCAGTACGCCGTAAAGGACATATATTTTCCTTGACCGTAGTTACAGCTCCACACGTCGGCATTGTCGTGCACTTTGGCAGACACTGACAGGCTAAACGACTGGCCCACCTTATGTTCTACATATTTGTGCAGGGCTGGTACTGCCTTTTTGGCAAAGAAATTACGGCTTGGGACATTCCACCTTGGCTCGGAACAAGCCATAAGTTCTCTGAAAAGTCCAGATTCCACGACTTGGAAAGGGAGGGACTGCAGCACCAGCAACTTTGCCTGGTACACATTCAGCTTCTGATCTGTTAGATGAGTGCACATATACTGTTGTCTCTTGGCAATCGCTTTTGTGATCGATTGCTGACAGAATGACTGACGAGGAGTAGGAGGAAGAGCAGGAGCATCAGGACCAGAAGATGATGGGAAGGACAGACAGCTCCCTTCGGCTGAAGTGGTGGAGCCTTAACTGCCGGAAATCGGGTGCATGCCAGTGGGTCATGCAGCGGTAGCTGCAGCAGGCTGGACCACCACATCGGAGCCATGATTCTCCGATGCCACTTTATGGTGACGCTGAATAAGTTGACATAGGGCCATGGTGCCAACATTGGCACCATGGCCACGCTTTACCTTCTGCCCACAGATTCTACAAATGGCCATGATCAGCTCCTCCGGCAGCTTAACAGAAAACTGCCAGACCGCCGAGTAGGTGATTTTACCCTAAACACTTCGCACTGACTGACTGCTAGCGCCGCTGCTTCTGTGAACCCCTGCACCACTACTTTTCGGGCAGGTAGGCTTCTGCAAAGCGGTTGGTCTACCCCGGGCACGTTTGGCTCCTGACCTACCACTGCTGCCACCCTGCTGACTCCCGGCCATGCTAGCGACTTGCTGGCCCTGCTGCTGCCTCACGGGCAAGATGCCACCCTCTTCTCCCAATGAGGATGAAGCCCCTTATTCACCTGGCTCCCAATTACAATCAGCTACATCATCATCATCGAGTACTGTCTGCACGTCACTGATGTCCTCCTCAATGGTCTCTGGGTCAGGAGCCTGACCGCTTGCAACACCAGCTCCCACACCACTCTCCTCATCACTACTTGCCTGCCTACCAGAGGAAGAGGCAGATGTCTCCTCCATATCTTGGCTGGGCAGTAGCTGCTGACTGTCCTCTAGTAGCTCGTCCTCACTGTATAGTGGAGCTGAGCCCACATCATATAATACTTCTCTGGCTGAGAGAACAGAAAGGGACAGAGGCAGGTTGAGGACAGGTGAGGGCACAGGGCCTGCTCCTGGGCCATGCTAACTAAGGGTTTGTCTGACGAACACACCGACTCTTGGCTGGGGGTGTTTAATGTCACTTGGGACGAAGTGGATGACCGAGTCAACCATTCAAGATCCGCTGGGTCAAAACACGACTGCTAGATGACACCAGGAGCTTAGGCCTCTCAATGTGACTCCTGCTGCCACGTCCCCTTACTCTGCTGCGACCTGTGCCTGTGACAGAAACATTTAGGCCTCTGCCACTCCCCTGTGCAGGTTCTGGCACTTCTCTGTCTGACATATTGTTACATTAAATAAATAAGTAAAAAATAAAATAAAACACGCCAAAAAAGCCTGTAAATTTATCACTTCACCACACAACAGCTAATAATTTTTCCCCCCAATAAAACAAGCCTCAAAAGGCTTTAGAACATATCACTGCACCGCTAAACGGCAAATAATATATATTTTAGTGCCACTAATACACCCCAAAAAGGGCTTTAGAATATATTACTGCACCGATGAACGGCAAATATATATATTTTTTGCCACTAATACACACCAGAAAGGGCTTTAGAACATATAACTGCACCGCTGAACTGCAAATATATATATTTTTGCCACTAATACATGCCAAAAAGGGCTGCAATTTTTTCACTTCACCACACACAATGGCTAATAAGCCCTTTATTTTCCCAGTAATGCAAGTCAAAAATGCTCAAGGGCAAATAAGATGTCGAAATATTTCCTTGTAATAAACCCTGTTAATGGATGTATCAAACAGCACTTGCACCCCAACAACAAGATCGGTTTGCTGGAATTACAGAGCTGTATAATGGCAATTTGGATCCGCAGTCAGTGCAGCAAGGTGTAATAGGATTGTTCCTACTACCCAGGCTGTAACCTCCCCTACTGAACCCTGTTCTGCTTCAATACTGTGGAATGATTCCTCCCTATCCTTTCCCTGAACTTCTATACAGCAAAGTAAAAGTTTTAAAGTCTTTTCTACTACTGTTCTTAGCGCCTGCTGACATATGTCCCTGCACTAAATACACTGGAAAATGGCTGTCTGGCTAAATCTAAGATGGCTGAGGCAATTTATAGCGCTGTGACATCACAGGGCTGGCTGGCTGCTGATTGGCGGCATGCATGGCATTGTGGGTGATCCCTCATTCCCAGAGTTCCTTGCTCTATGTCCTAATACATGCAGCAGCCATTTTAGAAAAAAATGTGATTCGTTACCACAAAGCTTGAGGAAATTCGGATTTGGTGCAAATCAAATTTTTCCTGAAATTCGGATCGAATTCCAGTTCGTCAACTTCGATTCTCTCATCTCTAATTACTGTCATGCTAAAGACATCTTGGCCATGGATTTACACATCAGTTAAGCATGGGATCTACATTCAAGGATTATCTCCACTATTTTACTACTAAATTTGATCTCACTGATGTGGTCACTCAAGTGTGTAAACTCCTAAATCGTTGGTTTTCATAAAAGAGCTGGAGCCCAATTGCAATGATTACTATGCCCAGTTTTTTTAAAGTTTTTTTTTTACACAGGACAGAAGGAACTGCAATTTTTTACCTCCACGTGCAATTTTTAGGACCCATTGGCCAACTTACTACCTTTTTGTTTGCTTACAATGCAGGTCTGGGTAGTGAAGTCTTATGCAAGGTGACACCATCAAACAGAAAAAGAACTCAACAAGTGCATTAGCGCTGAACGGTCATGGCAGTAGTCTTAGAAAGCTAGGTGACACCCTGGGTGAACTGAATAGAGATGAGCAAAGTTTAGAAATTTTTGATTTGGCAACTTCGCTGAAGTTAGCCAAAAATGTGATTCCTTCCACCTTAATTTGTCACAAATCTGTATAAATGACGTATACCCAGGCCGCTCTACCTGAGGATATGGCCACACAGAGTGGCTTTGCTGCGGGTGGGTTACGGCCATGCTGCAGTGAGAACAACAGGGCCAATTATCCCGTAGCTGCCTTTCATATAATAAGGAAGACCACACTGTAACACGTGCAGCCGCCATTTTAGGAAAAACTGATTTGTTACCACATAGCAGGAGGAAATTCAGATTCGCTGTGAATCAAAGATTTCCTAAACTTCGGATCCAATTCCGCTTTGAATGCTTCGCTCATCACTAGAACTGAACCTTGCATATTAGCATATAGGTAGGGAGAGAAGAAAAAAGAGGGTTAATCCTGTACTCCAAAAATAGGAGGTATGGGATGAACAGACAGGGCGCCAGAGGTAGAGGACACAGTGGAGTGGGGAGAATAAAAAAAAAAAAATTATTAAATGGTATAGTGTAGGTACTATTGAATCGGAGATCAGAGTCCAAAAAGCAGGGCAGCCTAGGTGATAAACTATCTGCAAGAAAGCAGTATAGTAAAATTGGGGAGAAGTAAAGAGAAAGAAAAATCACCAAATGGCGCCAACCGCTAATAACATGTAGTAAATGCTATGGTGTAAAGTATCCCAAAATACGGGAAAAGAAACGCTGTTAGATATATTAATAAAAAGCCCCTTTGGGGTCACAAGGAGCAACTGGTATAAAAGAATATAGAGTAAAAGGTGATTAACACCGAAACTCACTTCACCAGGGAGGGGTGTAATGGGATAAAGCTCAAGACACCCAATACAACCGCCTCCCTCGCCTGGTTCGTATGTAGAGTAGTAGGAAAATACGGCAGTCCACACCAAGGGTCTTCAGGTATAATCCCTTTAATAGGTGAATAAATCAGGTAGGCTCAACGCGTTTCGGGGATACACAAACCCCTTCCTCAGGAGCAGAGTCAGTAATAGGTTGATACAAAGAATTAGAGAAACATACAACCATATATAGCAGAATCAAAGTGAAAAAGGAGGCGTGTTTGGCGCCAAAACTGTGGTGGGTGTCATTTCTGGAAGTGACATCAATCATAGTGCATACAAAAAATAAAAATAATACAAATAATAAAGGCATGGAACGACATATGTATTAAACAGAGAATGCCTATCTAGGGTAGTCTAACTAATTCCTGTTATGGATATGGACGGCTGAAAGAAACACTGTGGCTGAGAACGAGCTCAGCCAGAGGAACTTCCGATGTGTGGAACGCATCACCGGAAGTGCGTTCCAGATGTCCGTCGCAGGAGAAAGGCTGGTGGTAGCAGAGCAAAAGGAATATGTAAGCGCAGGGCCAATATATGAGAAGTACTGAAACACTAAGGGGCATGGGGGATAACACAAGAAGGAACAAATAAAAAATTGTATGAATCGGAAGTACGAATGCCTGGAACGCATCGGAAGCGGTGCGTTCCACCACAGGGGATCGGGCCAAACAGGGGTTCCGGTGTTTGGAACGCATCTATATTCTTTTATACCAGTTGCTCCTTGTGACCCCATAGGGGCTTTTTATTAATATATCTAACAGCGTTTCTTTTCCTGTATTTTGGGATACTTTACACCATAGCATTTACTACATGTTATTAGCGGTTGGAGCCATTTGGTGATTTTTCTTTCTCTTTACTTCTTTCCAATATTAGCATATAGTCAGGGGCGTAGCTATAACTGATTAGGCTCCATAGCAAAAAAAATTACTCCCCCCCACCCTCACTTAAAATAAATAGTGATGAGCGGCAGGGGCAATATTCGAATTTGCGATATTTCGCGAATATTTGGGTGAATATTCGCCATATATTCGAAAATTTGCGAATTCATGATCTCCAGGCATTATTTTCTTGATTGCGAAAATTCGCATAAAATTCGAACATGAACTGGTATTTAAAAAAATAACGAATATTCACGATATTCTAAATATTCGCAAATTCTCAAAGTGCCGATATTCGCGATTAAAATTTGCAATTCGAATATTTGTGATCAACACTAAAAATAAAACCTTTGAAAAAAACTATTTGTCTTTGCATTACCAGGTCAGAGAGGGAATTCTTTGATATGAAGCAGGGGCAAGGGCACACACCTGCCGAATTTGAATGAAAGAAGTGTTTGTCACTAGTGTTGGGCGCGAATATTCGAATAGCGGATATTAATCGCGAATATCGGCACTTTGAGAATTTGTGAATATTTAGAATATAGTGATATATATATTTGTATTTTCAAATATTTTAGATTTTTTTCCATCTGAACCCATGATCCCTTCCTGCTTCTTGCTTGTGGGCCAATGAGAAGGCTGCAATGTCTTTGTCAGATCTTAGCAACATCCTTAGCAACTAATAGGAAAGTAGCCTACCCCTTACTATATAAGAACCTCCCAACAGCAGCCATTTTCTACAGTTTTTTAAAGATCTGAGAGAGAGAGCAGCGTCATTGCTGTACTCTGTGCTTTCCACACTACAGGAGATAGATAGTTAGCTAGCTTATATATTTAATACAGATAGTTAGTGGGAGATAGTCAGTGTAGGTTATATCCTGATATAGTGTAGTTGATGGGTTGCATGGCAGGGTGTTAGGCAGTGTGATAGGTTCTGCTGTCCATACATACAAGCTACAGACATAGTGCTGGATGACACAAGTTCACAACAATACTTAGTGCACCAATCAGTAATATGTAGTCAGACCTGCTAAAATGTGAAGTTTCACATATTGAGCCAAAATATGCGCATCATTAATTGCCGATTAGCGCAATCGGGAATATATTGGAGCGCTCTATCTGCATATAAAGACATTTTTAATGTTCTGCCGTGCCAACCATTTTCTCCAGTCTCAGGAAACTTCTAGCAGCTTGGAAAATGTAGCAAAATTGATCCACACCTGTATTGCGCGCGAATACTGCATTGCCGATTTTCGCAATCAAGAAAATAATAGCGAATTCTCAAAATTGCGAATATATGATGAATATTTTACTAAATATTCACGAAATATTGTGAATTTGAATATTGCCTCTGCTGCTCATCACATTTTGTCACCTGTGGTGGGTCATTTATCTGGCACTCCCCCCCCCCCCCATTCTTTAAAACATTGTGCCCGGCAAAGTTGTTATGCCCTCTTTGCACCCCTTCACAGTAGTAATGCCCTACCTGTGCCCCTCACAGTAGTAATGCCCTACCTGTGCCCCTCACAGTAGTAATGCCCTTTCTATGCCCCTTAATGTTAATAAAAAAAACAGGGGATCAAATCTCCTCCAGTGTTCATTTGCAGGCACAGATCGTGCTGCAGCACTGTGTGAGGGGAATGTACAGGCTGATTCCTGGGGTCCTACACAATCCGGAAGCCATCAATATCAGATTAGCGGGGGTCCTACACCAGTCACCCCTGCTGATCAGCTGTTTGAAGAGTGGTGAGCAGGTGTAATTGCAAGTTTTTAGTCCCTATTCACTTCAATGGAACGGCTGTGTCTGTTCAAGTGAATACTACTGAGCTGTCCCATAGAAGTGATTGGGGACACCATAATGTAATGCTGCAGCAAGCAGGTAAACAGTGGAGAGAAGGCAGCACTTGTACGAACGCTGCCTTCTCTTTAAACAACTGATTGGTAGAGATGTCGCGAACATAAAATTTTCCGTTCGCGAAAGGCGAATGCGAATTTCTGCAAATGTTCGCGAACGGGTGAACCGCCATAGACTTCAATAGGCAGGCAAATTTTAAAACCCACAGGGACTCTTTCTGGCCACAATAGTGATGGAAAAGTTGTTTCAAGGGGACTAACACCTGGACTGTGGCATGCCGGAGGGGGATCCATGGCAAAACTCCCATGGAAAATTACGTAGTTGACGCAGAGTCAGGTTTTAATCCATAAAGGGCATAAATCACCTAACATTCCTAAATTGTTTGGAATAACGTGCTTTAAAACATCAGGTATGATGTTGTATCGATCAGGTAGTGTAAGGGTTACGCCCGCTTCACAGTGACAGACCAAACTATGACAGACCAAACTCCCAGTTTAACGCACCGCAAACAACCGCAAACAGTCCATTTGCAAAACCGCAAACTCCCCATTTGTACAAGATTGGATACCAATCTAGCCATGTCCCGTACCTTGTCCTCACTGACGTCATTGAAGGTCTCTTCCTCCACCCAGTCACGTACAACACCAAGGGTCCCCTAAAGCTGACAACAATCCCCCTTTGACGCCTGCTGTGGTTGGTCTTCCACTTCCTCAAAGCCACCTTCCTCCTCTGACTCCTCTTCTTCAGACTCCTCTCTCTGCGTTGCAGCAGGTCCAACAATCAACGACGACAAGGCTGCTTCTGGTGGTGATGGTGACCACAACTCTTCCTCTTCATGCTCATCTACGGCCTGATCCAGCACTCTTCGCAGGGCACGCTCCAGAAAAAACGCATATGGGATGAGGTCGATGATGTTGCCTTGGGTTTGACTGACCAGGTTTGTCACCTTCGCAAAAGGACGCATGAGCCTACAGCCATTGTGCATGAGCGTTCAGTAACGCGGCCAAAAAATACCCAGCTCCGCAGAGGCTGTCCTCTTTTTTTTTTATTAAAAAAATCTGTTCTTACCAGTTTAATCTCTGTTTTGTCCCCTATCAGGGGCCGGTGTATGGAATAGATTTTAGAAACCGGGAGATGGAAAAAGATGGTTGGTCGGTCCTCTTTCTTCCAATTTGGGGCACTGCGCATGCGCCGTGCAATGTACTGTGCTACCCTATATGAGTGGTATGTTAAGTAGTACTATTCCTATCAGTTTAATCCCTGTTACGTCCCCTATCAGGGGCCGGTGTATGGAATAGATTTTAGGAACCGGGAGATGGAAAAAGATGGTTGGTTGGTCGGTCCTCTTACTTCCAATTTGGGGCGCTGTGCGTGCGCCGTGCAATGTACTGTGCTACCCTATATGAGTGGTATGTTAAGTAGTACTATTCCTATCAGTTTAATCCCTGTTACGTCCCCTATCTGTGGCCGGTGTATGGAATAGATTTTAGGAACCGGGAGATGGAAAAAGATGCTTGGTTGGTCCTCTTACTTCCAATCTGGGGCACTGCGCGTGCGCCGTGCAATGTACGGTGTCACTATATGAGTGGTGTGTTAAGTAGTACTATTCTTATCAGTTTAATCCCTGTTACGTCCCCTATCAGGGGACGTGTATCGAATAGATTTTAGACAACCGCAAAGAGTTGTCAATAGTTGACACGCTCATGACATAAATTTTATTCCTCTATGCGTCAATCTTGGTGTAGTGATGACTGTGCTCGTGCGCATGTTTGGGAGATTGCAGGCGATGGCGGTTTTTCAAAGCCTATGGTCGTGCTGAGGTAGTTCAGTGACAGTTAAGTGACCCAGAAAACAATGATTCTGCAATGTGGGCCCATTGTTGGCCTAGTAGGCTTTAATGATCACCTTAGATGATCACAAAGAAAATTAATGTTTTTTCTATGCAATATTATCCTGTCGATCGCTTTTGGTCTGTTCACAATGAAGCAACGACCTTATCATCTGGGTGTGCCAACATTGCCATTGCCAACACACTTATAGAGGTGATCTCTTCCTTGTGATACGCAAGCCCCTTCACCACAACAAGGAAATGATCACTAAGTGGAATTGACACATGTATGTGCCTTTTTTTTTTTTTTGCAGCCACAGTGCAGCACCAGAGGCCAGAAATATAGGCATGTACACATGCCTGAAAATTTAGGTATTGTTGCAGCCGGAAAAATTTATGTTTTCCAGGCAGAAAATGCACTAAAACATTGCTGCTCGAACCCTGGTTGGTGGCGGAGAAGTCACGCAAGTCATCCGGCATGCAGAGATTAAATACAGCAGCGTGTGGACCATTTTTAGCCCAAGGCATCTCATCAGGCCTTTTTTAGTCAAATGCATCCCCCACTGTCTGTCCCTTCGGGATCCATGCCATCTTAATAAAGGTGAGGTAATCTAGACTTTTTTGACCTAGGCGACTTCTCTTCTCAGTGACAATACCTCCTGCTGCGCTGAAGGTCCTTTCTGACAGGACACTTGAAGCGGGGCAGGCTAGAAGTTCTATCACAAATTGGGATAGATCAGGCCACAGGTCAAGCCTGCACACCCAGTAGTCAAGGGGTTCATCACTCCTAAGAGTGTCGATATCTGCAGTTAAGGCGAGGTAGTCTGCTACCTGTCGGTCGAGTCGTTCTCTGAGGGTGGACCCCGAAGGGCTGTGGCGATGCGTAGGACTTAAAAAGCTCCGCATGTCCTCCATCAACAACACGTCTGTAAAGCGCCCTGTCCTTGCCGGCGTGGTCGTGGTAGGAGAAGGATTACTTTCACCTCTTCCCCTGTTAGATTCCCGTTGTGCTGTGACATCACCCTTATATGCTGTGTAAAGCATACTTTTTAACTTGTTTTTAAACTGCTGCATCCTTTCTGACTTCCGGTAATTCGGTAACATTTCAGCCACTTTCTGCTTATACCGGGGGTCTAGTAGCGCGGCCACCCAGTACAGGTCGTTCTCCTTCAGCCTTTTTAAACGAGGGTCTCTCAACTGGCATGACAGCATGAAAGACCCCATTTGCACAAGGTTGGATGCCGAGCTTCTCATGTCCCGTTCCTCGTCCTCACTGATCTCATTGAAGGTCTGTTCTCCACCCCCCAGCCACATACCACATTACGGGTACCAGATAGGTGACAACGAGCACCCTGGGATGCCTGCTGTGGTTGGTTTTCCTACTCCTCAAAGCCACATTCCTCCTCTGATTCCTCTTCCTCAGACTCCTCTTCCAGCGTTGCCGCAGGTCCAGCAAGCGATGAGGATATGGCTGTTTCTGGTGGTGATGGTGACCACAACTCTTCCTCTTCCTCTTCACGCTCATCTACGGCCTGATCCAGCACTCTTCGCAGGGTACGCTTCAGGAAGAAAACAAATGGGATGATGTCGCTGATGGTGCCTTCGGTGCGCGACTGACTAGGTTTGTCACCTCCTCAAAAGGACGCATGAGCCAACAGGCATTGCGCATGAGCGTCCAGGAACGTGGCAAAAAAATACCCAGCTCCGCAGAGGCTGTCCTAGCACCCCGGTCATACAAATACTCGTTGATGGCTTTTTCTTGTTGAAGCAGGCGGTCGAACATTAGGAGTGTTGAATTCCAACGTGTCGGGCTGTCGCAAATCACTGGTATGTTGTTTCGCCGCTGAATATCGGAAAAGTGCACCATGGCCGTGTAGGAACGCCTGAAATGGCCACACACCTTCCTGGCCTGCTTGAGGACGTCCTGTAAGCCTGGGTACTTATACACAAAGCGTTGTACTATCAGATTCAACACATGTGCCATGCACGGCACATGTGTCAACTTGCCCAAATTCAATGCCGCCAACAAATTGCTTCCGTTGTCACACACCACTTTGCCGATCTCCAGTTGGTGCGGGGTCAGCCACTGATCCACCTGTGCGTTCACGGAGGACAGGAGTGCTGGTCCAGTGTGACTCTCTGCTTTCAGGCAAGTCAACCCCAAGACGGCGTGATACTGTCGTATCCGGGATGTGGAATAGCTCCTGGGGAGCTGGGGGGGGTGCAGTTGATGTGGAGCAAGACGCAGCAGCAGAAGAGGACTCAGCCGAGGAGGTTAGCGAAGAGGATGGAGTAGGAGGAGTAGAGGAGGTGGCAGCAGGCCTGCCTGCAAGTCGTGGCGGTGTCACCAACTCCTCTGCAGAGCCACGCATTCCATGCTTGGCAGCCGTCAGCAGGTTTACCCAATGCGCAGTGTACGTGATATACGTGCCCTGACCAAGCTTTGCAGAACAGGTATCAGTGGTCAGATGCACCCTTGCCCCAACACTGTTTGCCAGACATGCCATGACTTCCTTTTCCACAATAGAGTACAGGTTGGGGATTGCCTTTTGTGAAAAAAAAATTAGTCCGGGTACCTTCCACTGCGGTGTCCCAATAGCTACAAATTTTTTGAAGGCCTCAGACTCCACCAACTTGTATGGTAAAAGCTGGCGGGCTAAGAGTTCCGACAAGCCAGCTGTCAGACGCCGGGCAAGGGGGTGACTCTGTGACATTGGCTTCTTACGCTCAAACATTTCCTTGACAGACACCTGACTGTGGGCAGATGAGCAGGAACTGCTGAAGGTGAGAGGCGGAGTGGCGGGTGGATGAGAGGGGGCAAGGAGGACAGCATTGGTTGACGTGGCTGAAGATGCTGGACCCGGAGGAGGATGGTGGCTTTGAGTTTGTGTGCTGCTTGTACTCATCATGTGTTGATCCCATAGGCGTTTGTGATGTGAGATCGTGTGCCTTCGCAAAGCAGTTGTACCTAGGTGGGTGTTGGACTTCCCACGACTCAGTTTCTTTTGGTACAGGTTGCAAATGGCATCGCTGTTATCAGAGGCAGACACACAAAAAAAATGCCACACTGCTGAGCTTTGCAATGACGTCATTCTGGTGGTGGCAACAGCATGCTTTGATTGGCGTGCTGTCTGGCTGACCCCGGGTGCTGATACATGCTGTCTGACTGTGCCACTAGCTCCTTGCGATGACCTCCCCCTGCTTCTAACTCGTCTCCTCCTCCTCTCTGTCTCCCCATCTGAACTTTCCCCCTGTTCTATTTCTCTTCGAGCGGGCACCCACGTGACATCCACAGACACATCGTCATCATCAACCGCTTCACTTGTATCTGACAACTCAGCAAAGGAAGCAGCAGCGGGTACAACATCATCTTAATCACACCGTACGTCCAGTGGTCGAGTCGAGGGGGAACGCGTGGGAACGGCGTTCCTGCACTTTTTTCATGGCAGGAACGCCGTTCCCTTTCAGGACAAAAGGACCAGGAGGAAGCGGTGAAGGCTTTGCACTCACAGCCGCCTTCCTGGTCCTCGGCTGTCTGCTGTGAGGGCTGCGCACAGGAGCCGAGTGAGTCGCTCTGTGACGTCACTCCGTGCGCAGCCTACAGCAGTAGAAGAGGAGCGTCTGCGTCCAGGAGCAGGAGAGGTAAGTGTGAGTGTTTTTTTTTTTTTTCCATACTTTATTTATACTATAGGCACTGACGGGGGGGGGCTGATGAAAGGCACTGACGGGGGGGGCTGATGAGAGGCACTGACGGGGGGGGGGGCTGATGAGAGGCACTGACGGGGGGGCTGATGAGAGGCACTGACTGGGGGGGCTGATGAGAGGCACTGACGGGGGGGGCTGGTGAGAGGCACTGACGGGGGGGGGGCTTATGAGAGGCACTGACGGGGGGGCTGAAGAGAGGCACTGACGGGGGGGGCTGATGAGAGGCACTGACGGGGGGGCTGATGAGAGGCACTGATGGGGGGGCTGATGAGAGGCACTTGTAGTGTACGGGAACTGTAATACCCGTCACTACCAAAGTGTCACTTGGTGTGCTGTCATCCCTCCTAATTATGGGGAAGTTGTTATATGTCAGTTTTATAAAATGT
Organism: Bufo bufo; assembly: GCF_905171765.1. NCBI lineage: Eukaryota > Metazoa > Chordata > Amphibia > Anura > Bufonidae > Bufo > Bufo bufo. The sequence goes on along the minus strand of NC_053396.1, from coordinate 202,156,655 downwards.
CATGTAATGTATGTATTTTCCTGTTACTGAAACTTGCATGTACAGGCCTGCTAGGGGTGTCATTCCAGCTTCTAGTCAATAGAGGGAGCTAGGGAGCCCTAGTTTATATAAGGCCCAGTCAGGGAAGTGCAAGGCAGACGGAGTCTAGTGTCTGTAATCTACAGTTGGAGATTAGACAATGTCTGAGACAAGTCCAGGCCTGAAGCCTGCTGTCCAGGAGAAGATTCCCTCCTGAATTCCCATATGCAGAAACAGGAATATGTTAGATCAAGAACCTGAGGAAGTTTCCAGCAGCTGAGAGAGACAGAGGCAAAGATCAGGAAAGCCAGAGGTACTCAGAAAGACAGAGGAGGTACTTATAGAAGCCATAGCCAAGGATATAAAGCCAGAATTAGGTTAATGGGCCTTGGTGAAGAATTGCTGTATTCCAGGATCAGACAGAATTAGAGTGCAAGCTCCTGTGCTGCAAGTCCTGTGTTCAACACTCTGTAATTACCCTGCTATAACTGAATTGCCTGCATCGACCGAATTGCAAAATCGACTGTATGCTTAGGAACTGCATTTCCAATATTGTCTCTGCTTGCAAAACTACTAAAGTTGGAGTTCTGTTTTAAGACCACGTTTCCTCGATTTATTCCTGCATCCGCAAACGGCGTGCCACCGTTTACTTGGCACTGGCGTCACGAACTATCCTTACCTATACCTGCCCTTGCAGAGAGTCAGCTGTACCAGGTTAGTGTATATTGCACTACATCACCCAGAAACACCTACTACACACAACTTGAGTACGCTGCACACTGACGGGGGGGGCTGGTGAGAGGCACTGACGGGGGGGGCTGATGAGAGGCACTGACGGGGAGGGGGGCTGATGAGAGGCACTGACGGGGGGGATGATGAGAGGCACTGACGGGGGGGCTGATGAGAGGCACTGACGGGGAGGGGGGCTGATGAGAGGCACTGACGGGGGGGCTGATGAGAGGCACTGACGGGGGGGCTGATGAGAGGCACTGACGAGGGGGGCTGATGAGAGGCACTGACGGGGGGGGCTGATGAGAGGCACTGACGGGGGGGGCTGATGAGAGGCACTGACGGGGGAGTTCCCAAACTTTTTTTCCCAGGACTTGACCCCTGCGTACGTCCATGTGTGTAATGCTGCCTGACTGAGACATATCCCTGTTATCTACATCCTCTGGCAATAATGGTTGCGCATCACTCATTTCTTCCAACTGATGTGTAAATAAATCCTCTGACAGATCAAGGGAAGCGGCTGTGGTGCTAGTGTTGGTGGTGGCGGCAGGTGGGCGAGTGGTAACTTGAGAGGTGCCCAAAGCTGAGCTGGAGGAGGATGGTGCGTCAAGGTTCCGAGCGGAAGCTGTAGAAGATTGGGTGTCCTGTGTTAGACAGTCAACTATGTCCTTAGAACTTTTCGAGTTCAGGGTACATGGCCTCTGAACACTGGGCATTATTCTAGGGCCAAAGGAAATCACAGCACCACGACCATGACGGCCCCTGCGGGGTGGCCTGCGTCTGCCTGTCATTTTTTTTTAGATTAGTGGTACTATCCGTGCAAGGTACTGTGCCACCCGATATGAGTGGTGGGAAGTGGGCACAGTACAGTCTGTGGGCCTGACACACACTGGCAGGCAACTGCAATTATATTACAGAGAAAAAATTGTATTACTTTTTTATCTGCAAGCTACTGTGCCACCAGATATGAGTGGTGGGCACTGGCAGGGGGCACAGTACACTCTGTGGGCCTGACACACACTGGCAGGCAACTGCAATATATATATATATATATAAAAAATAAATAAAAGCAGACTGATGTACTAGCCCTAAAAAGGGCTTTTTGGGGTGCTGTCAGGACGCTGTCCTTACAGCAGATCAGATGAGTCTTTGAGGACTGGAGTGGACACAGACCACTGGCCTAGCTAACGATTTCCCTATTAATTCAGCAGCAGCAGCACTCTCCCTGCTCTCACTAACACTGCAGCTTCAGAATGAATCTAAGATGGATGCTGTCCTTGCTTTTTTCTAGGAGGTGGGAGGGTCTGGGAGGGAGGGTATGATGCTGATTGCCTGGAATGTGTCTGCTGACTGTGAGGTACAGGGTCAAAGTTTGCTTAATGATGACGTATAGGGCGCGGACCGAACATCGCAAATGTTCGCCCGCCGTGGCGAACGCAAACAAGCGATGTTCACCGGGAACTGTTCGCTGGCAAATAGTTCGGGACATCTCTATTGGCTAATGCATTTTATGGAAATATCTCAGGAACAGTACGTGCAAGAGAGCTGAGACCCTGTCTAAAACTGTGAGGGATGAGAATCTATTTTGTATAAACATGTCCTCCATCTTATACATATGTGGAAAAATAAATGAACCAGCTGGCAGGAGGTAGGGATGTCTCTGTGTATATAAATCAAATGCTCCTAGCTGCAAGGCCAAGGTAGTAGCCCCCTCGCTTCCTTATCAGAGTCTGACATACAAGAGAGAATTATATTCTCTCTGAATTCGGGATGCGCTGCTAACGAATACTAACTTTGAGATAAGATGCTGCAGAAGCTTTTTAATTATTAGAAGTTTTTACCATTAAAGACTAATTCTGTTAGTATGGTGCAGAAGTATTGCCTTTTATGAATAACCAATCAAATCATTAGTTTCGCTTTCCACCACCTTGGCGGTGTGCCAGATTTGTCTATGATTATCTGTATAAAGATATATGCTTGTATGGAATAAAGTATGAGAATCTGATTCAGCAATGCGCCAGTGTCAGCTCTCCTGAGAACATTCCAATTGGGACCCCGACAGTTATAGAGGTGGGGGTTTTGCCCCAACAAAACCTTCCCGGACACCTGATGTACCTGACGTGTTTGCCAAATTTCGTGATTGTAAATGCGACAGTGCGGATTCTTCAGCGGACATACCGTACATACACTCAGCTTTATACATTAGATATATATACTGTATATTTATAAACTTTTCTGTTGAAAAATAATAAAGTTTTTTTTCCTAGTTTCTCTCTTTCTGCCTGTGATGTATTTTTTGAAACTGAAGTAGGAAAAGTTAACTACTCCCTTCCTCACTAACATAAGAGGATCCAGTCACCACCCCAGTCAGTGATTGGCTGTAGGAAATGTTAAACCTTATGAGTTGAGAAGCAGGTAGGTAAGCTACTCTTTACAGGCCCGTCTAAGTGGGGGTCACCGCCACCTCGCTTTCCCCTTGTCAGTACAGAGTCAGTACAGGATAGGATTCAAGCTCCCTTTATCAATTGTCTATGGATGGATATCTAACTTGGTATTTTGCCTTGCCATATTCCAGACACAGACCCTGGGTTACCAGCCCTTGGCCAGGGTACCAGCATTTTAAGAGAGAGAGGGGCAGCTAGCTCAGGCCTTTCTTCATCATGAAACCTTCTTCTGCCGGGGAGGAGACAGGAAAAGCCAGTTCAGTGCCTCGCCTGTATTGTTTTGCCTTTGAGCTCCTTCAGGAAAGAGGCACACTGGTTTACTGCAGACCCTGACTCTTTGGATTTATTTCCTATTGGGGTGCACAAAGCCCTACCATCCCTTCCGGAGAGCAGCAACACGTGGTGACACTTTGACAGAGTTCGGGGGACCCAGCGTAGCATTGGAGCCAACCCTAACCTGGATACTACAGGCAAGCTCCCTGAAACAGCTGTCTATTGATGGATATCTGGCTTGGTATTTTGCCTAGTCATATTCCAGGATTTATTAAAAAGTTGGATTTTGACTCATAGGGGGTCACTTCCACAAGGTGGCGCTAGCGAGTTGGTTCTCTAGCTTAGAAAATACCATAGACCTTGGGATAAAGTTTAACCCAAGGTCTATGGTTCAGCATCCCCATCTCAGTGTCTTCTTATGGTCACTCATGCAGTCTGGCAGAGTCTCTCAATACTAAGTACTGGTCCCTATCTGCAGACAACTAAGGGCTCTAACTGCTCTCCTTATATAAATAGAACCTTCCAGTGAGAGGGGCGAAGTGGAGATGCACAGCCTAAACAGAAACATTGCTACAATTTATGTCTATAATAGAATTGTATGGAGCTTTAATGCAAGTTTATGGAAATGAATAGGCAGCTTTTCCAGACATAAACAAGTTTTCAGACATAAACAACATAGCTATACCAAACAGTCAGAGGGTCAGTGTGTCTGTTTTAGGTAGTGTAACGGCATACAAGGGAATGCTCCAAACACCGAACGGAACCTCACGAATAGCTGCTAGCAGACGAATAAGAAAAGCACCCAAGCGGCTTACACTCCTAGCAATCAGTCTCTAACAGCATACAGTGAATCCCCCCAAGAACGAGACCAAGCTCCGTGTTGAGGGTAAAGCAGTAAACAGCCAGAGCTGTGTGTTTATTGTTCTTATATAACATTACACACTAGTTCTTATATAACATTACACACTAGTACCACCCACAGGGTTTTGTAAAAACAACCAATAAACATGTACAATACAGTAAAACACTCCCACACAAAATCCTCCCCTCTGCCTATGATACAATTACCTTACACAATGGGTTGATGTAATTATCACAGGCAGGAGAATACACAATGTCTTCTGTCCTGGAGACAACTGAGGAGTAATTCAATTATCTCTCAGGACAATGTCCCAACCATTACAGTAAACATAGACATTTAACATATCCCCAGATGGCTTGGATCTGAGTGCTCAATATATCCAAACAGCGCTCAGATGCCACAAACACAGTCAAATCGCCATGGGGTTTAAGTTTAGCATGGGCTGATGAGAGGGCCCATAATCCTGGGGCAAGAGGCTGGCAACCAGGCTTCTCCACCACCCAGTGGCGAGGTTGGTTTCGCCACAGGTAGAAAGTCATAAAGTCTCTCAGTATTAGCTGGCTGTGCATTAACCCTTCCCACAGTGCAGTGTAGCTATAGTGTAATAACAGTGCAAATGAAGAGGATTTATTACAATAAATGTCTAAATACAGTTAAACAATTGAAAACAGTATAAGTCCACAAAACAACATAAATCACAATGCAAGTTAACCCTTCAAGTTGCAATAAAGTAGGGAGTGGATGGCATTGCTTAGCAGCAATAAAGGCAAATGTCCAAAAATGTCCAAAGTACCCTTGCTGTAGGGCATTACATACTGATAAAATCTCACCCATGTACTGGAGTTGGAGCTTCTTTGTGATGTGTACTCTGCATTGAGCTGCTTCACAGACCCTCCCCTTTGCTCTAAATGGCAGCAGTAGTATCCAACCAGGAGATCACTACAGCCATCAATCAGGGCAGTCGGGAGGGGCTGTGAAGCAGCTCAATGCAGAGTAAAACTCTGCCTCCTGGACATTTAAAAAGCAGAATCTGGCAGAACAAAAATTCATATCCACACTGCTCCAGATAATAATACCACAAAAGGTAGGTTTGTCTTGCTCTAACCAGCCCTGACCTGGCTCTATTAGCAATTTAGCATTCAAAACTACTGACAGAGTCCTTTTAGGACAATTATCCATCTCAATAATACAGTATGGTTTCATTGGTTTCTAGCATTCAGTCACCTATATCACAGATTCACTCTTAGTTTTTTTCTGTTCCTACTGTATATCCATCGGCTCAGTTAAAGGGATGTGCAGAGACATGTGATACAGTAATACAGTGTACCTGCTTTGTGTGTGGAAGCCCGGGGCCTTGTGTGGATTTCTTTGATATGTCAATTCCTATGCCACATTTTATGACCTAGAGGAAAATCTGATGATGCAGATTCTCAGGTTTCACAGAGAGAAGAAAATAAGCAAAGATGAATGACAAGAACCTGTACTAAACATGATAATTAGAACATGTGGTTTGGACTAGGCTTCAGTAAATGTACATTTTCTCTCATTATGTCTACTGATGGGATGGCATTTTCTTGGTTATATATGAGATGTGCCTGAACTTCCAGATGCCTCTCCCTGTAGCTCCCATTCTAACATGTCGGGAGGGAAGCAAGAAGATTTGGCAATATCTACAGGGATTGTGAAACTAAACACTGACAGTTACAGTACCTATCTCCTATCTATCTACCTATCTCCAATCTATCTATCTATCTACCTAGGTGTAGAGATGAGCACATTTCAAAAAAGTTAAATTTGGCCGATTCGTCAAATTTTCCAAAAAGATTCGATTTGATCCGAATGTATTCGCGTCATATTCGAATCACGTTAAAAACAGCTATTTCCTGGCTGCAAAGAGCCTGTATAGTGGTGTAGAACATGGTGCTTTGCAGTAACAAGCATAGGGAGTCTGCTGTGGTAGTGAAACAATAGGGTGAGTCATTATGACATGCACATGACAGGCGTCGCTCTTAGAATCACTGAACACTTCACTTATTTGGGCAGTTTCGAGGCCAAAACCCACCACATAACTCAAGTGTGAACTCAGCCTTAGGCTAGTTTCACACGGGCGTTGCGGAAAAAGATGCGGGTGCGTTTTGCACGCGCGTGAGAAAAATCGGCATGTTTGGTATTGTTTTGGTTAGGTGTTGTGTAGATTGTATTATTTTCCCTTATAACATGGTTATAAGGGAAAATAATAGCATTCTTAATACAGAATGCATAGTACAATAGGGCTGAAGGGGTTAAAAAATATAAAAAATAATTTAACTAACATTAATCCACTTGTTCGCGCAGCCCGGCTTCTCTTCTGTCTTCTTCTTTGAGGAATAGGACCTTTGATGATGTCACAGCGCTCATCACATGGTCCATCACATGATCTTTTACCATAGTGATGGATCATGTGACGGACCATATGATGAGCGTAGTGACGTCACCACAGGTCCTTTTCCTGTGCACAGCAAAGATGAAGACAGAAGAGAAGCAGAATTAAGGTGAGTTATTTTTATTTTTATTTGAACCCCTCCAGCCCTATTGTACTATGCATTCTGTATTAAGAATGCTATTATTTTCCCTTATATTCATGTTATAAGGGAAAATAATAATGATCGGGTCTCCATCCCGATCGTCTCCTAGCAACCGTGCATGAAAATCGCACTGCATCCGCACTTGCTTGCGGATGCTTGCGATTTTCACGCAGCCCCATTCACTTCTATGGGGCCTGCGTTGCATGGAAAACGCACAATATAGAACATGCTGCGATTTTCACGCAACGCACAAGTGATGCGTGAAAATCACCGCTCATCTGCACAGCCCCATTGAAGTTAATAGGTCCGGATTCAGTGTGGGTGCAATGCGTTCACCTCACGCATTGCACCCGCGCGGAAATCTCGCCCGTGTGAAAGAGGCCTTACAGGTCGATGTCAGCGCCAAGTATAAAGAGCCGTGAAGAGGCCCAAGATCCTACTGTAGCATGAAAGAGCGCACTCCTTTTACACTGCCATTAGCTGATTCCACATACAGTCAGGTCCATAAGTATTGGGACATCGACACAATTCTAACATTTATGGCTCTATACACCACCACAATGGATTTGAAAAGAAACGAACAAGATGTGCTTTAACTGCAGACTGTCAGCTTTAATTTGAGGGTATTTACATCCAAATCAGGTAAACGGTGTAGGAATTACAACAGTTTGCATATGTGCCTCCCACTTGTTAAGGGACCAAAAGTAATGGGTCAATTGGCTTCTTAGCTGTTCCATGGCCAGGTGTGTGTTATTTCCTCATTATCCCAATTACAATGAGCAGATAAAAGGTCCAGAGTTCATTTTAAGTGTGCTATTTGCATTTGGAATCTGTTGCTGTCAACTCTCAAGATGAGATCCAAAGAGCTGTCACTAACAGTGAAGCAAGCCATCATTAGGCTGAAAAAAAAAAAAAAAAAACCTTAAGAGAGATAGCAAAAACATAAAGGATGGCCAAAACAACTGTTTGGAACATTCTTAAAAAGAAGGAACGCACCGGTGAGCTCAGCAACACCAAAAGACCCGGAAGACCACGGAAAACAACTCTGGTGGATGACCAAAGAATTCTTTCCCTGGTGAAGAAAACACCCTTCACAACAGTTGGTCAGATCAAGAACACTCTCCAGGAGGTGGGTGTATCTGTGTCAAAGTCAACAATAAAGAGAATACTTCACCAGAGTGAATATATAGGGTTCACCACAAGATGTAAACCATTGGTGAGCCTCAAAAACAGAAAGGCCAGATTTGAGTTTGCCAAACAACATCTAAAAAAGCCTTCACAGTTCTGGAACAACATCCTATGGACAGATGAGACCAAGATCATCTTGTACCAAAGTGATGGGAAGAGAAGAGTTTGGAGAAGGAAAGGAACTGCTCATGATCCTAAGCATACCACCTCATCAGTGAAGCGTGGTGGTGGTAGTGTCATGGCCTGGGCATGTATGGCTGCTAATGGAACTGGTTCTCTTGTATTTATTGATGATGTGACTGCAGACAAAAGCAGCAGGATGAATTCTGAACTGTTTAGGGCAATATTACCTGCTCATATTCAGCCAAATGCTTCAGAACTCATTGGACGGCGCTTCACAATGCAGATGGACAATGACCTAATGCATACTGAAAAAGCAACCAAGGAGTTTTTTAAGGGAAAGAAGTGGAATGTTATGCAATGGCCAAGTCAATCGCCTGATCTGAATCCGATTGAGCATGCATTTCACTTGCTGAAGACAAAACATAAGGGAAAATGCCCCAAGAACAAGCAGGAACTGAGGACAGTTTCAGTAGAGGCCTGGCAGAGCATCACCAGGGATGAAACCCAGCGTCTGGTGATGTCTATGCGTTCCAGACTTCAGGCTGTAATTCACTGCAAAGGATTTGCAACCAAGTGTTAAAAAGTGAAAGTTTGATTTATGATTATTATTATGTCCCATTACTTTTGGCCCCTTAACAAGTGGGAGGAACATATGCAAACTGTTGTAATTCCTACACCGTTCACCTGATTTGGATGTAAATATCCTCAAATTAAAGCTGACAGTCTGCAGTTAAAGCACGTCTTGTTCGTTTCATTTCAAATCCATTGTGGTGGTGTATAGAGCCAAAAATGTTAGAATTGTGTAGATGTCCCAATATTTATGGACCTGACTGTAGATGTCTACAGAACCTGTTATATTAAACGCTTATACAAGTAGAGCCCCCCAACAGAGTGGAGAGGGTGTCAGCAGTAAGTTTGTGTTAATGTCACTGATTAATTTGCCCTTCCTCTGATCCGTTAGAACAATAACCCCCCAAAAAACGGATCCTGTCTGTTGAGCATCCGACTTCACTCGGTCAGCATTTGGTCAGTAATCCATCAGTATTGGTAAAGCCCAAAAAAACCAGGAGTGGATACAAAACAGAGATGACACGTGAATTGAATATTTGCATGTCTTCTGTCTTTTGTAGCCACTCCTGCTTTTGGCTACCAAATCATAAGCCAATTCTGATGGGACCATACAGGCCTTACAGCTGCTACACAAACAGGATCCATTGTAAGTCTCATTTTTCCTTCTTTCTGACAGATCAGAAGAAGGATCAAATAAATGATGATGTCAACCAGGCCAAAAAGGCAAAATAGTGGCCCAGTAATGGAGTGGGGATGGTGGGAGAACAGCTTGAGAAGTCCACAGAGTGGCCCAATGACATAGTGTTGAGGTGGCAGCAGCAAGAGGAGACCACAGAGTGGCCCATTTACATAGTGTTGAGGTGGCAGCAGCATGAGGAAGCCACAGAGTGGCCCAGTGACATAGTGTTGACTTAGCAGGAGCATGAGGAGGCCACAGAGTGGCAAGGGGACATTGTGTGGAGGTGGCAGCAGCATGAGGAGGCCACAGAGTGCCCCAGTGACATAGTGTTGATTTAGCAGCAGCATGAGGAGACCACAGAGTGGCAAAGTGACATAGTGTGGAGGTGGCAGCAGCATGAGGAGGCCACAGACTTGCAAGGTGACATAGTGTGGAGGTGACAGCAGCAGCATGAGGAGGCCTCAGACTGGCAAGGTGACATAGTGTGGAGGTGGCAGCAGCAGCAGCATGAGGAGACCACAGAGTGGCAAAATGACATAGTGTAGAGTTAGCAGCAGCATAAGGAGACCACAGAGTGGCCTAGTGACATAGTGGGGAGGTGGCAGAAGTAGCAACATGAGGAGACCACAGAGTAGCCCATTTACATAGTGTTAAGATGGCAGCAGCATGAGGAAGCCACAGAGTGGCCCAGTGACATAGTGTTGAGTTAGCAGCAGCATGAGGAGGACACAGAGTGGCACAATGACAGAGTGTGGAGGTGGCAGCAGCATGAGGAGGACACAGAGTGGCACAATGACAGAGTGTGGAGGTGGCAGCAGCAGCATGAGGACGCCACAGACTGGCAAGTTGACATAGTGTGGAGGTGGCAGCATCAGCAGCATGAGGAGACCACAGAGTGGCAAAATTATATAATATAGAATTAGCAGCAGCATCAGGAGACCACAGAGTGGCCCAGTGACATAGTGGGGAGGTGGCAGCAGTAGCAGCATGAGGAGGCCACAGAGTGGCCCATTTACATAGTGTTAAGGTGGCAGCAGCATGAGGAAGCCACAGAGTGGCCCAGTGACATAGTGTTGAGTTAGCAGCAGCATGAGGAGGCCACAGAGTGGCAAGGTGAAATAGTGTGGAGGTGGCAGCAGCAGCATGAGGAGGCATAGGTGCAAATAAGACATAGAAATATTTCCTAGTAATACACCCTGTTAATGGCTGTATCAAACAGCACTTGCACCCCAACAAAGAGAACAGTTTGCTGGAATTACAGAGGTATCATCTATTGCAAACCTGAAAGCAGCAGTCTAATTGCAATTTGGATCCCCAGTCAGTGCAGCAAGGTATAATAGGATTGCTCCTATTACCCAAGCTGTACAATCCCCTATTGAACCGTGTCCGGCTTTATTACTGTGGAATAATTCCTCCCTATCCTTTCCCTACACTTCTAATGCTCTTCCCCTAAACTTCTATTCAGCAAAATAAAAGTTTTCAAGTCTATTCTACCACTGTCCCTAGCGCCTGCTGACGTCTCTCCCTGCACTAAATACACTGGAAAATGGCTGAGTCCAATATGGCTGAGGCTATTTATAGGGCTGTGACATCACAGGGCTGGCTGCCTGCTGATTGGCTACATGCATGGCATTGTGGGTTATCCCGCCTTTCTAGAGTTCTTTGCTCCATGTCCTAACATGTGCAGCAGCCATTTTAGGAAAAAATGAGATTCATTACCATGAAGCATGAGGAAATTTGAATTTGGCGCTGTAACGGATCTCCTATCACCCCGACCGGGTACCTCTGTTGATAGATGCTCCTAGTGCTTCCAGAGGTCCCCAAGCACTCCACTTGACACCGTAAGCGCTGCAGACCCCATGAACCCCCGAAGCTTGGTTGAGGTCTCACCGTCTCCTACCTCCCCCGTGACCTGCGACAAGGCTCCAGGCTCCAGTGGGTGAACCTCTCCCAAATCCCGAGAGCAGGAACAGCTCTTACAAGAGCTAGTAGTTATGCCAGGGAAGTATAGCAAATCTTCAGCGTATAGCAATCCCCCAGTGTCGATCCGTTACCCAAACACCAGCCTCAACATGGTAAATGGTAAAACAGTAACTCTTTATTTGAACACACAAGCGTTGATTTATACACATTTTCCAACAAGGTTACCACCCACAGGGTTTTGTAAAAACAGCCAATAACCACGTACAATACCCACACAAAATCCTCCCCTCTGCCCGCGATACAATTACCTCACTCTGGGTTGATGCAATCATCACAGGCAGGAGAATACACAATGTCCTCTGTCCTGGAGACAACCGAGACATAATTCAATTATCTCTCAGGACAAAGGACTTCGCCAATACACACAGAGAGACAATGGAACAGACCTCACTACTCAACATATACAATGTCCCACCCTTTTCAATACACATAGTCATGTAACCTCCCAAAATAGCACGAATTAGACCAGGGGTTCAAGTTAGTACAAGTCCTTTGTGAACAAAGGAATCCTGGCTGATGAGAGGGCCCATAATCCTGGGGCAAGAGGCTGGTAGCCAGGCCCCTCCAAAACCCAGTGGCGAGGTTGGTTTCGCCACAGGCGCAAATTTAATTTTTATTGAAATTCGGATCGAATTCCACTTCGTCAACTTCGATTTGGTTATCTCTACTCAGCTCCTTGCAGAATTTTTTCTTGCTGGTTGAAACATGTAAATACCTCTGGGTCACCGGTTATGTTCCCTTCACATCACTGGACAGGTTTACTTTAGTTGAAAACAATGAGTCACGGATTGAACTCGGGTTTGTCATGAGAAGAAGATTTGTTCATATAGAGGAGTTTAACCCACGCTACTCCAGGACGCTATCACTACATGGGTGTTCACTTACTGCTACCACCATGTATTGTGACTCAGGGAGATTTTCATATCCCAGTTTTTCATCTTACCTATTGTAAATATGCAATGAGTTCTACCTTTTTAATGTATATAAAAATTGTCATTTTCTGCAAAAAACAGATGTTAAGCAAATTGAAGATAAAATGATCTCCAAAAGGCATAAAGTTATAGATGAAATATACTTTTCAACAATATAAGCAATATCAGTGTAATATTTAGCTTGTTTTTTTACAATTTTAGGCCTCATGCACACGAACGTTTTTCGGGTCCGCATCCGAGCCGCAGTTTTTGCGGCTCGGGTGCAGACCCATTCACTTCAATGGGGCACTCCGTGTGCTGTCCTCATCCTTTGCTCCATTCCGTGGCCCCGCAAAAAAAATATAGCAGGTCCTATTCTTGTCCGTTTTGCAGACAAGATTAGGCATTTCTACAATGAACCACCCGTTCCGTTCCGCAAATTGCAGAAGGCACACAAGCGGCCTCCGTTTTTTGCGGATCCGCGGTTTGCGGACCGCAAAAAACAGAATGGTCGTGTGCATGAGGCCTAGAGTGAAAAAAGAAAGGAGTATCTTGCAAAAGCATGGGAACACAAGGAGATTTGAGTGCTCAGATGAGTTTGACCAAGGTCTCAGACCTTAAGTAGCCTTTTAGGTTTAAGGTTTGTTCATAATCTTCATTAGGAAAGGCCAGGGGATGCAAATTAGGCTACTTTCACACTGGCATTTTGGTTTCTGTTTGTGACATCCCTTTCAGGGCTCTCACAAGCGGTCCAAAACGGATCAGTTTTGCCCTAATGCATTCTGACTGGATAAGGATCCGTTCAGAATGCATCAGTTTGCCTCCGTTCTGCCTCCATTCCGCTCAGGAGGCGGACACCAAAACGCTGCTTGCAGCGTTTTGGTGTCCACCTGACGATGTGGAGGCAAACGGATCCATCCTGACACACAATGTAAGTCAATGGGGACGGATCCGTTTTCAATGACACAAAATGGTACAATAGAAAACGGATCCGTCCTCTATTGACTTTCAATGGTGTTCAAGACGGATCAGTTTTGGCAATGTTAAGATAATACAAACGGATCCGTTCTGAACAGATGCATGCGGTTGTATTATCGGTGCGGATCTGTCTGTGCAAATCTATGACCAATCCTCACCAAACACGAGTGTAAAAGTAGCCTTACAAGGCTTTATAAATGCCCAGACTCCTCTAACCATGTCCCAAAAAACAACAGCCATAGGTTCTTCTAAGCAGTTGCCTAACACTCTGAAAAGTAAAATGGTTGAGGCCCACAAAGCAGGAGAAGACCATAAGAAGATAGCAAAGAGTTTTTAGGTTGCCATTTCCTCGGTTTGAAATGTAATTAAGAAATTAAAGAAATTACAGTTAACAGAAACATTTCAGACATGGCAGCTCATGATTGCTCGAAAAACAAAACAACACCCCCCCCCCCCCCCCCCACTCTCCCTCTGACTGCAAATGTTCTTCTGGAAGATTTAGCAGACTCTTGAGTTGTAATGCATTTTGCTACTGTTGAGCAACACCTGCACAATTATGGTCTTCATGGAGTCATCAAAAGGTAAAACATCTCTTGCTTCCTCACCACAAAATTTAGCATCAGAAGTTTGCAAAAGAAACAAGCCAAAAGTATTTAGGAAACAAGTCATGTGGACCAATGAGGTTAATATAGAACTTTTTGACCACAATGAGCAAAGGTATGTTTTGAGAAAAAAAGGGTACAAAATTTTAGGATAAGAACACCTCTTCAACGGTTAATCATAGGAGTGAATCCAGTGGTGTGCCTAAAGTGTTTGGCACTCAGGGTGGGTCCTTTCTCTTGCACCTCCCTCCATACTTTAATACACTTAACCCCCTCACAGTAGTTATGCACACATTGTGCCCCCTCACAGTAGTAATGTCTCATTGTGCCCCATAGCAGTAGTTATGCACACACTGTGCCACCTCATGGTAGTTATGCTCTGATTGCACCCCTTCACAGTAGTTATGCCTGCATTGTGCCCCTTTCACAGTAGTTATGCCCCATTGTGCCCCATCACAGTAGTTATGCCCTCATTGCACCCCCTCAAAGTATTTATGCCCTCATTGTACTCCCCTCACAGTAGGTATGCCCATTCCGTGTCCCCTTCACAGTAGTTATGTCCACATTGTTCCCCCTCACAGTAGTTATCAATTAATTGTACTCCCTTCCCAGTAGTGTCACCGCCAGTTCTGTGAGAAGGTCTGACAGACGTTCTTCTCTACCTCTTGTATGACGTTCTTTGTTTTGGTTTCACTTTGTCATCTCCTTTCCCTCTGCCAGGTGTCACTTATTTAGACTAATCGTCTTCCTTTATATTCCCTCCCATACTGCCTCACTTTGCGGTTTATACTACTTCCTGGATGAAGTGTTCACTGCTGGAGGCTGCTGCTGCTGTTTGCTCAGATAAGTCTTTTCCTTTATTGTGTTTCCTTTCTGGCTTGATTCTAGGTGACCCTGACTCCGTCCGTATTAAGTGCAGGGAGCCGGTGGTCGTGTCCCCTTACTATTATAGGGTTTTCATGTGTCACACAGTCTTAGGTACGTGGGCATGCAATCGTCTACCATTGAGACCCTTGCATGTGCATAGCAGTCAGGGAGAGCTCTTAGGGTTTTATAGGGCTCACCTATATTGTCACAAGGGTGTCAAGAGCCACGCCTGACTCCGTTATACCCGGGGTCAGGAAGTCGCAGCGGGTGGCTGCGCGCTCTATGTAGAAAGATAGTGCTGTTTCTTTATGGTAGCTTTCTGGGTTTGCCTTGCAACCCTTTTTGGCTCACTCAGGGATCCGTAGCTCCTTCTCCTCAGCTGTTTCTTGTCCAGCACTCCCAACCTCCTTATATTCCCCTCTCCCACTTCTCTGGTTGACAGATATAGAGCTTCCTGCCTGGACTTCTATACTGACCCACTGGAGCTGTGTAGCTGTGTTCCCTGGTTGTTGTTCCCGAACGTTACCCTCCGGATCCCTGTTGGGCCTTTGTGGTCTGCTGTTGTCGCCCACCTGGGATTATATGTTTGTCTGTATTGTCTGTCCTCTCCTTGGTGTTTTTCTCTTAGTGTCAGTGGTGCGGACTAGTGATCCCACCACCCCGTTCACTACCTAGGGCTCATCTTAGGGAAAGCCAGGGTTTAGGCACGTGATCGGCGTACGGGTGAGGAACCCGTCTAGGGACGTCAGGGCAGTCAGGTGCCAGCCGCAAGGTGAGTCAGGGGTCACCACCTTTCCCTCTCCTTTGGACAGGGCCTTCCCATTTCCCTCCCTTTGCGTGACGCCGGTCATTACATATATGCTCCTTAGTTTGGGATCAAGCCAGTCGGTTGTTTATTTATAAGTTCCAGCAATCAGCAAATTCATCCGTGACAAATAGTTATGCCCTGTCTGTGCCCCCCTCACAGTAGCTATGCCCTTTGTGTGCGCACATAACAGTTGTTACGCCCTTTACAGTTGTTATGTCTGCTCTGTGCTCTCATTGTGCTTTCTCACAGTAGGTATGCCCTCTATCTGCCCCTTCTGAGTACTTATGCCCTCATTGTGCACCTTCTCACTGTAGATATGCCCTCTCTGTGCCCCCATAACAGTTATGCCCCTACCTAGCAGTAATACCCTGTGCCACCTTCACAATATTAATACCCTAAACAGTAATGCCCTCTTAGTGCCCCAATAACATTAGTAATGTCCTCTTTGTGCCCACTTCAGTAATGATCACAATGTGCCCCTCAGTGTTAATAAAATGTCCTTGTCCCATTCCTGATGATCAGATCTAGCACTCCCTTGTAGGCATAGATCATGCTGCAGCCCTGTGTGGGAGGATCACAGGCAGATTCATAGCCTTTAGGCTCCTCCTATACATGCTAGCAGTGTGATTTGTGCATGCAGATGGGGCGGTGAGCGGTCAGTAAAGGAAAGGACTGCCAGCTCCCCTGCGCTCAAGCAATGAGCGGTTTCATCTGTATTGATGGAAGTGCTCATTGCATCCAGCACCCCCATGAGAAGTGGCACTCAGGGCGGACCCCCCCCCCCCCCCCCCCTTCCCCTTTGGCATTCCACCAAATGTAATTAAACTGAGAGTTAAAAAGAGGATGGCTTCTCCAAATGGATAAAGATCCTAAACACACCTCAAAATCACAGTAGACAGCCTCAAAAGCACAAGCTGAAGGTTTTACTATGGCCCTCACAGTTCCTGATCTGAACATCATTAAAAATCTATGGATAGACCTCAAAAAACCAGCACATGCAAGACAGCCCAAGGACTGGAAGACTTTTGCAAGGAAGAATGGATTAAAATCCCTCAAACAAGAATTGAAAGACTCTTGGTTGGCTACAAAATGCATTTACAAGCTGTGATACTTGCCAAAGTGGGTGCTACTAGGTACTAACCATGCAGGGTGCCCAAAGTTTTGCTTCTGGACCTTTATTTTATTTATTTTTTGTATTTTGAAAATGTAAAAGATAAAAATAAAAACCTATTTTTGCCTAAAATACAAATGGAATGTGTCATCTTTAACTTTATGGCTTTTAGAGATCATTTCATCTTCATCTTGCTAAACTGTTCACAGTAACAGAAATTTTGACCAAAAGTGCCCAAACTTTTGCATGAGACTATATAACACAAGATAGTCAAAGCATTCAGAGCCTTATAGGAGTATTGTATTTAGGAAGGGAGTAGGGGATATTGGCATGATCTCTGCCTAAACAAGATGAAAATTTCAATAGATGTGGACAAAAAACATAATAACTGGTAAGTACGGCACCTAATACTACAACTAAGACACATATTAAAAAAAGTGAGAGTACTTATTTTATGACAAGAGTATAGCAGAAAGGGAATGCCGCCTATAATTTGCTTTTTATGGTAAGGATTTTAAAATCACTCTGTATAGAACTAGCAAAGCTGAGTTTGATGTTTACCGTAGCTAAACCTGCTAAGCGGCCTTAGTCTGTAGCGGCATGGAAAAAATATGCTTCAGTAGACTGAAATTGCTACTGCTGCTGCAGCAGCTTCTGCTGCTTGTGGCAGTGGCAGGTGGGTTACTCTGCAGGGGGTGGAGAGGCCCCTACCTTTCAGACACGCTGGTAGCAGGTGTTGAAAGCTGCAGCAAGCTTTGTACAGTGTACAACATTTGTCCTCCCTTTCTGCGGTAGGAAAATATTCCATTTTGCTTTGATAGTGAGGGTCTAAAAGCATGGCTATCCAGTAATCATCAGACTACTTGATATCAAAGATACGCCCGTCATTGCTTAAGCAAGCAAAAATACAGCTCACTATTCTAGCCAGCATGTGCGAGGAGCCAGTTCTTTCTGAATCTGTTCCCTACTAAGACCATTGGGTGTCCTGGCCGGTGCCATTATAATCATCTTCTTGCTCCTCCATCTCTGTCTCCTCCTCCTCTTGCAGTAGCAGCTCCTCATCCTCTTCCATGGCAGATTCTCATTATGGGTCCCCAAGGTTGATGACATGTGCCATGCAGGGAACATGAGTAATTTCCCCCAGGTTCAGGGCGGCCACAATGTTGTGCCATTGTCGCTGACCACTTTGCCCAGTTGGAATCTATGGGGTGACAGCCAATGGGATGTTGGCTGCTTGATGAACTTTAGCAACTGCTCGCTTGTGTTACCACTGCCATGAAAGACATGTACCGTTCCTGCCCATAACAGCTGCTCGAGGTGTCCACCTTGGAGTGAACCTTGCCACACAGCGAGAAAATCGCAGGGAGTGTACCATGTTCTCTGCCATGTGAGAGTACAAGGCAGGGGTGGCTTTTTTGGGAGAAATAATGGTGGCTAGGAATATTTCAGCAAGGCTGAGCACATGCCATCAGCTCCCTGAAGGCAGCAGACTCGACTAATTGTTATGGCAGCAACTGCATCGCCAGCAACTTAGCCAGCTGGGAATAAAGCTTGTGCACCAGCAGATTGCTTGGCCAGTGTATTTGTTTCCTGACCACGCATTCTGTTATCGATGGCTGACAATAGAATGAAGGAGGAGGAGTCTGAGCGGGTGAAGCAGAAAGAGATGATGATGATGTGGAAGACACTTTACTGCCTGTGGATGCGGCCTGGCTGGAGCAATGGGGACCAGGAGAAGCAGGGAACTCCTGTTCAGGTAGCTGGTTGCCACCTTTGCTTGTTCACAGAAATGGGTGATACTGTTTCATGTGGTTCAATAAAGCTGTGGTGCCTATGTTTGTGTTTGCCTTCCCATGTCTTATGTATTTTGTTCTTGCAGAGCTTGCACAGGGCAATGGTTCGGACTTCTGGCAGCATTGGAAAAAAAAAGCGTTCCTCACCCTCACTACAACTTTTGTCAGACTGGGACATATCATGGGAGTTTCTTTGGGCCCCCTCTTCTGCATTGGCCCCAACAGTCACTTTCCCTGCCCCCAAGGCCAATATTGTGGTTACAGTCACTACCACCACCAACACAGCTATGCCTGGAGTCTGCAGCCTCCTCCTCAACTTCCTCCTCAGGGCAGTGCAAATACTGACTGCTCGCACAATTCATTAACAGAGACTCTTTTGACTATGTGCCAAAGGGAATAGTGGAGTTTTCTTGCCACTTAGAAAAAAGAAATGTGCCCTACTAGGAAGGGTAATGTAGACTAAGATGACTCCTCTGAAAGCCTTCTCTGGGACTGTAAGGAGGAGGAGCCGGAAGAACACAGGCTCCACAGCATTGTGTCAGACTCCGAAGTCATCTTCACATCATCCTGCTGTGACTGATAGGAGGATTAAGCCATCCAATCCACAATCTCATCTTCTTTCTCCTCAATGATAATGCTTTTTGTAGCCAGCAGGGACAACTGTGGCCTACTACTACTTCTTGCCGGATAGCTGGTGCTGCTACTATCAACATTCTGGCTCTGAGTCTTTCATTTGGAACCCTTCTGAAATCCTGACATTTTTGTGCCTAAATGTGCAGAGTCACACAAAGTATGGAACAGTTTGCAAACCTGGCTTGTGGAACTTAAAGAACTTAAAGACAGGGAGGCGCAATACAGGGAGGCCACAAACACACCGAAGACACTACTACCGACAGTTGATGTCACAAGGGGAGGGGAGGGGAATGACAACAGAATGAAAATGACCAGGAACTAGGCCTCAAGGCTAGGGAAAAGGTAACAGTAACAACCTATGAAAACCCTAAACCTAGCCCTGACTCCTGTCAGTATGAATAGACCCTGAAGGTGGAAATATTCATACACCAGAAACCTAGCCCCTAGTAACCCTGAATAACCCTAGGAGTAGTGACAGGGTCTGAGACTACTGGTTCCTTCCCAGACGAACAAACCAGTGTCTAACTGAGGCCTAGTAAACAACAAACAAATAGGAACAGCAAAATATAAAGAGAAGTACACTTATCTTCAATAGAAAAAGGATGAGCAGGAACTCACATGAGGACCACACACCAGCTCTTCCAACTCCAGACAGAGAATATAAACCGTATGGTATGATGTATGAGTCCAGACTAAATAGAGAAACAGTAATGACCACAAGCTGCACCTGAGACAAGAGGTGTGGTCATTACCAACAACACTGCAACAAGTGAAAACAGAGAGACTGTCAGATAACCTCATGTGCAGCCAGTCTCTCAGATCTTTTAACCTCTGTCATGGGAGGGACCATGACAGTTGACTTTAGAAATTTAGGCCTAATATTAGGTTAAACTGCATATTATAAGACACGTATATGCTGTTTTTAATAAATAAAAAATAAAAAATAAAAATACATTGGAACTGTGTGGAGATGGAAATAAACAGATTAGGGCCCTATATATCTCTTTATTACTCACAGATCTTATCCTCCTCTATCCTGCAAATTATAAAATAGGTACTGTACACAATAAATTTCACAACCCCAGAAAAATTAATTGGAACTATGTGGAGATCGATATACATGGATTTAGGCCTAATATCACATAATCACTCATAGATAATTTTGTCCCCTAGCCTGCGTATTGTAAGACACATTAATGCTGGTTTTAATAAATTCAACAACCCAAAAAAATAAACAGATTTAGGCCTAATATGTCACATTCTCACAATTTTGTCTGCTACCATGCATATTGTAAGAGAAATACACTCACCTAAAGAATTATTAGGAACACCTGTTCTATTTCTCATTAATGCAATTCTCTAGTCAACCAATCACATGGCAGTTGCTTCAATGCATTTAGGGATGTGGTCCTGGTCAAGACAATCTCCTGAACTCCAAACTGAATGTCAGAATGGGAAAGAAAGGTGATTTAAGCAATTTTGAGCGTGGCATGGTTGTTGGTGCCAGACGGTCCGTTCTGAGTATTTCACAATCTGCTCAGTTACTGGGATTTTCACGCACAACCATTTCTAGGGTTTACAAAGAATGGTGTGAAAAGGGAAAAACATCCATTATGCGGCAGTCCTGTGGGGGAAAATGCCTTGTGGATGCTAGAGGTCAGAGGAGAATGGGCCGACTGATTCAAGCTGATAGAAGAGCAACGTTGACTGAAATAACCACTCGTTACAACCGAGGTATGCAGCAAAGCATTTGTGAGGCCACAACACGCACAACCTTGAGGCAGATGGGCTACAACAGCAGAAGACCCCACCTGGTACCACTCATCTCCACTACAAATAGGAAAAAGAGGCTACAATTTGCACGGGCTCACCAAAATTGGACTGTTGAAGACTGGAAAAATGTTGCCTGGTCTGATGAGTCTCGATTTCTGTTGAGACATTCAAATGGTAGAGTCCGAATTTGGCGTAAACAGAATGAGAACATGTATCCATCCTCTGATGGCTACTTCCAGCAGGATAATGCACCATGTAACAAAGCTTGAATCATTTCAAATTGGTTTCTTGAACATGACAATGAGTTCACTGTACTAAAATGGCCCCACAGTCACCAGATCTCAACCCAATAGAGCATCTTTGGGATGTGGTGGAACGGGAGCTTCGTGCCCTGGATGTGCATCCCTCAAATCTCCCAAGATGCTATCCTATCAATATGGGCCAACATTTCTAAAGAATGCTATCAGCACCTTGTTGAATCAATGCCACGTAGAATTAAGGCAGTTCTGAAGGCAAAAGGGGGTCCAACACCGTATTAGTATGGTGTTCCTAATAATTCTTTAGGTGAGTGTATATACTGGTTTTTAAAACAAAAAAGAAAAAAAAAAAAAAGAATTACCTATGTGGAGTTGCCCTGACACAGAGTTTGGACTAGTATTTTTTGTGTTTTCACTGGGATTTCAATTGCTACATCTATTGTCTAGATGGTAAAACACATGTACAGTTTTGTGCTTATGCTGCTGCTCATGTCTCACCTTCAGAGACTTTGTGAAGCTCATATTTCAATGGGTCAGTCAGAGCTATTTTATTAGCATGAGGGGGACCTACAGAAAGTTAAGTAGGCACAGCCATAGAGTTAGGATCCAAGAATGGCTGTTATTCGTGGAGGAATCTGGGGTGGCTGCAGAAATGTGATATTTCATTATGGACATAGATTACAATGAAAACAAGGCCACACTGAGCCATCCAAAGTGGGAGCTACTGTCTACAGTTGTGCTCCACTCCGCTCAATAGAGGGCAGTCCTGAGGAACAGATTCTACCACTAGGGGGAAATTTATTGAAAACAGATACATGCCCCTTTTCTCATAGAGGTTTTGTCAAGGTTAAATTCCACAACTGCGCAGAGAAAGGAAACACTTTCTTGGCATGGCCACAGGAAACTCTAATGGGTGCCTGCTTATAGCTTAGCCACACTTAATAGGGCTAAAACCCTGAGTGGGTCTGGGGCCTTCAAATTTAAAAACTGAATCAGAAACCAGCAGATTCCTAGGAGAGTTTGGACCTGCCATGTGAACATACAGTATGCTTATACAGATCCCACGGAACTCAATAAAAATCTCAAAGGTCCATCTAGCAGTGGATGTGCAGTACCCCAGAATAAGGTACTTGCAAACTGTTCTTGTCATGTAATGTTATTTCATGGTATGCAATATGTTAGTGTCATGTAATAAACTGGCATATCTCCCTATGGCTCAATTGGGGTTAATAATCCAAACTCTGCCTCTGTAGGAATCTAAGTGAATGACTTAGGTCCACTCCTAGTTCAGTGAGCTGTGAGTTAGCTGAGGAAGTGAGAGGAGCTACATGTACTCAGAGGGCTAGGCCTGAAATCCAGAGAATGACTATTTCTATGTCCTAGTATGTCCTACCTCCTCTAAGAGTGTTATCTAAGTGAACCCTTCATTTTTCACAGTACCCCTGATGGTGGGGATAGTCTTTCCCGAGGGGAACACCAGGTTGCTACCTCTTGAGGAGGATTGGCGCGAGGCAGCTGCTCCAGGGAGACCATGGGGTACCAGTGCAAGGTACCAAAGGTACAGACAAAGTCAGCAGGCCGAGTCATAACCAGGAGCAACAGTGCAAGATCGAAGGATGAGACAAAGGTGAAGTGAAACTAGCAATAGTTCAGGCAGCACAGGTACAGGTCAGGCAATCCGGGTCGGAAACAAAAGAGTCGAGGCAAGCAGGCAGGGATCAAACAGGTGACAGAGTCCAGAAACACAAGAACGAGTCAGGAGCAGGAACACAAGCAGAGATAACAGCAACCTAGGATTGGTCAGCATGATGACATGTGCTAAACCCATAAATCACAGAAAGTGACGTGTGCCACCCCTTAAGAAAGTGCTACAGGGAACAAGCTGAAAGCATGCTGTGCCCAGGGCTGGAAGGAAACTGCAGAGCGGATTCACCATTGACCACGTAGCCCAGGACCGCAGCAGTAAACAGTGGGACATCAGTGGACAGCAACCGCTGTTACACTCTAAGGGATCCACAGAGAAAAAAACATGTCTACTTCACAATACACCAAAGAGAGAAAGGAAGAACTAGAAGGTCTAGAATTTGCATGGTTGAGCATTTTTCATCTTGGACATAGTCTGGCTCATCATATTTTAATCCTATATCCTTCAGCTGGGAATTACAGTCACCATTGCAAGAGTAATATTGCCAGCCTTAGATTCTGCAGAGAGAGAGAAAGCCTTTGGAGAGATAGAGTAAACGAGTAGAGTTGAGTGAACACCTAGATGTTCGGGTTCGGGGAGCTCGGCCGTACTTTAAAAAAAAGCTCGGGTTCGGGACCCGAACTTGATCCGAACTTGGACCCGAACCCCATTGAAGTCAATGGGGACCTGAACTTCACTTTATTATTTTCCGTTATAACATAGCTTTTCAGATCTGATTTTTTTCAGATCCGACAGTATATTCTAACACAGAGGTATTCCCATGGTGATGGGGACGCTTCAAGTTAGAATATACTAAGAACTGTGTACATAACTGCCCCCTGCTGCCTGGCGCACCTGATCTCTTACAGGGGGCTGTGCCGCACCTGAGGGGTTAATTGTGCGGATCTCAGCCCCCTGTAAGAGATCGTGTGATGCCAGGCAGCAGGGGCCAGACCCCCCTCCCTCCCCAGTATTAAAATCAATGGTGGCCAGTGTGCAGCCCCCCCACCCCCCCTATTAAAATCATTGCTGGTTAGTGCGCCCCCCCCCCCCTATAAAAATCATTGGTGTCCAGTGCGGCCTCCCCTCTCCCCCCCCCACCCCTAATTAAAATAATTGGTGGCAGTGGCCACAGGTTAACAACCCCAGTTAACAACAACTTACGTGCGCTGCCTGTGGCTGGCCGGCGCTCCTCTTACTGGTAAGTGACAGGTCTGTGCTATAAGCAATGCGCCGCACAGACCTTTCACTTACCAGTAGGAGGAGCGCCGGCCGGCCACAGACAGCGCATGTAAGTATAATGCTGCTAAAAGTGCTAAGTAACCATGGCAGCCAGGACTGCAGTAGCGTCCTGGCTGCCATGGTAACCGATCGGAGCCCCAGCCATTAAACTATGGGAACGCCTCTGTGTTAGAATATGCTGTCGGATCTGAGTTTTCACGATCTAACTCAAATCCGATGGTGTATTCTAACATAGAGGCGTTCCCATGGTGATGGGGACGCTTTAAGTTCAAATATACCATCGGATTGGAGAAAACTCAGATCCGATGGTATATTAATATTACCCGAACACCGAACCCGAACTTTTACTGAAATGTTCGGGTTCGGGTGCCGTACACCGTAAAGTTCGGTACGAACCCGAACTTTGCAGTTCGGGTTCACTCAACCCTATAAACGAGCACTACAACTCTCATCCTGGTCTATATACATACATTGCTGTCTGGGAAGATTTTCACTGAGAATTGATTGGAGCTGTGTTTTGATACCATTGGATGTACTACAACTCCCATTCTGCACTTTAGTAAAGTTGGACATTATTTTCTACAACTGGCCTGGTTACTGACTCCTGTACTATTCGCCAGCCACAGCACCTACATCTTCTGCCTTGCAGCCATACAACACTCATAACACCAAGGGCACACCAACTACCGTCAGGCAGTACCCCCACTTCACTGGCCCTATAGAGCTTTGGTATGAGGATTGCCAATGTGAATAACTGTTGCAGCCAGAGCCACTACCACTCCCATCCTTCTCTCTGCTCCTCCGGGACTTGTTGCAGATGAATGCATTCTGTGAAGGACAGCAGGGATTTGGAGCTGTGACACTTATAAAGATAGATGATTAAATTCATAAGTACTGAATTTTTATCTAATTTACAAAGTAAAAGACAACCTAAAGATAGCTATCTTGTAGTAAGATGCCAAGAAGACAAGAATTTTGGACGAGCAGATTAAGCAGATTAAATTCATAAGTATTGAATTTTATTCTAATTTAGAAAGTAAAAGACAACCTAAAGATAGCTACCTTTTAGTAAGATGCCAAGAAGACAAGAGTTTTGGAGCAGCAGATGTATAGTTATTAATCCCTTAATAACAGCTGTAATGATGGAAAACAGAACTCATTAATGATGGCATAATGATGTATAATACCTAGCTCTGCAGGATACAAATGGTTAATGACTGATGAGCAGGGCGTGTGCCGTAAGAAAAAAAAAAACCCACAGGGGCCTCACCTGCGGTTTGCAGTTTATACTCCCACCTGTGAAAATAATATGGAAAATAATATGAGTCACTGGTGACCGGAGGTGCTGGAGAAGAACCAACTGCAAGCTACCTAGAATGTGCATGACTATTACAGGAGTATATACACACCACCATGCATATACAAGACAACAGTGTGGTGACATTTGAAGGAGCACTCAGAGGAAAAAGTTATAGAACAAAGCATGAACTGGAAGAGTATCTTTGGTTTCTAAAGTCATGCTCCGAATTATGAAGAATAGTGTGTTCCATTATTATTTTTTATTTTTCTTCTCTTCGTTCCTCCTCCAGCAGTGACCATTTCTTATCATGTAGTCGGCGTTAGTCACAGATTAGCTTCCATTCTGTATTCCCTGCTGTTGTGTTCTAGCAAAGGTCCTACTGACCGCTAGAACATCTCAAGCAAACAAACACAAGGCAAGCAAAACGACAGACAAGCCAAGGACCAAAACCAAATACTTTATTCAGAAGATAAAAACTTGGCAGAAAACTGGATCGGCAGGTAAGGGACCAGTGGCAGGAAATACCACTGGACCAAGTGCACCGGTTTTACTTGGGGACAAACCAAGAGGACAGAAACTCAGTGAGCCCTGTTCTTCATAGAGCCCAACATGTTGGGGATGAACTTAGCCGAGGCTCATTGGTTGCACCTTCAGGATGGTCCCGATGCACTTGGCCAATTACCTGCAAAGACTGCTGGTGTAAGCACCAGCAGTCCACACAAACAAGGACTGGGACCCAGGCACACGTACTGGAACCTAAACAAACCACACAGGACACAGTACAGACAAGACAAATAGGAACCAGCACACAAGCAGCTACATGGACCCCATTTGGAACTGATGCATGGCGGTCTCAGGCAGAGCTGTCGAAACAGGCAGACGAGCAGATGCCTGGACCCCATGCAGAATGACACAAGCCGGTCACAGAAAAGACACAGAACACATTGCGGTCACAAGCAGAGCTACACAGACAGGCAGATGTCTGGACCCCATGTAGGATGACACAAGGCGGTCACAGACAAGACACGGGCCAGACAAGCAGAGTCCTGGACCCCATGCAGAACGACACATGGCGGTCACAGATCAGACACGGAACCAGACAAGGTGACCTTGATGTATCATTAGGTGACCACACAGACAGGGCAGGTGGAATAACCCAGGTCATGTGCTTAGCTCCTGCACCCAGCAAGGCTGGAGACAGACTCACCCCCAGGCCCACAGCAAACAGGAATATAAAGCACATAATGACCAAGACATTAACCCCACACAAACCAGGAGACAGGGAGGGAAAGCAATAAAGAGACAGTAAATACATAGACTGCTGTTACTACACGTTGCCCCTGGAAACCAGCCACACACAATCCACCGTAGCCAGTATGCCAGAGCACAAACATGAGCAACATGGCAACCCGTGTCACAGTGAACACACTGTGACACCTGCTCCATCATTAGCCATCAGCTCTGTTCGAATAACAAAAGGCATGACTATGGGTATTCTGGAGTAGGACCTCCAGCAGTATGGGGCACATGTGCAGTGTCCAGATGAAGCTGAGGCTAGTGCATCTTGCTTTGCTGCACATCTCTGGATGTTGCCGGAGTTGCCTTGTGATGACGTAGCTGGCGTACGGGATGTCAACCAAGCAGACTGGGCGGTAGGACTCTTACAAAGAGTGGTTCAGCCCCCATGACTCCTAACTTTCATCAGAATCCAACATTCAAACTTTATTTCCTGAACTTATATACAATATGATGCCAGCAGCTTCCAGAACAACAGGCCCGTGACATTTTATGGCCTAAATCCTAAAGACAGGTTCCATTTAACTTATTATTATACATTCATTGACAACAACAAAAAATCCGGCACTAAGAAGGAGTTGTTGGAATGAAGCTTTCTATGTGGGAATGTAATGATAATAAATGTAAGTGATTACAATATTAGAGCTGAAAGGAGAAGTTTATTGGGGAAAACTTTATTATTGAAAGGAGACTCTAGGCCCTGATAGGCCACCTCTATCCTGGACAAAAGATGAGATACAGTTAGGCATGGAGGTATACAGGTTCCATATGATATCTTGTAGCACATTTGCCCACAGATGTTGCAGCTGACATGTACTCACCTGGTTGCACTATCCTAATCTAGATGAAGATTAGAATTTTATAGGATACAGGTCTTTTTGTACAGTGTTTAATGTAGAAATTGTAATTAGCGCACTCCTAAGCTCCCTCTAGTGCTGGCTACTAAAAACTAGAATGCTAAAATTTATCTCTTGTTACTGTATATCTATGCAGGGAATAACTACATTCATTCACTGTTCTCTGGCCTTACATAGAGTCAGATAATTACACAGATATCTTCACTCATTAACTTGCCCATTCAAACCATTATTTCAATTAGCTTGCAAAAAAAAAACAGGAATCAAAAAGATTTTTAGCATAATGATCTACAAATTTATTTTACTTTCTGTAATTTCTGCTATGATGCTTTAACTCATTTACTTACCTTCTTTGCATTTGCAGCAGTGTACTGTACTGTCATAGATCCACTGGAGGTCCCAGGTTTATCACTATTTTCTATCTTTTTTGCCTCAAGCTCAATATTTCTAGTCAATTTACTTCAAATAGTTTGAGAGCAGTTCTAAAGATTTCTCAAAGTACTGCCCGCAGGCATCTGAAGAAAGGAGGATGAGTAAAACAAATATTTATACAAGAAAGAGACAAGGGGAGACTTTTTAATACTGTCGTAATTGGGGCCGGATTAAGCTTTGTGGAGGCCCCTGGGTAAAAATCCTGTTCGACGCACCCATAATTATTTTTTAATGTAGATGAAGGAATAAGGGGGTCTTCTATGAACTGCATGCTTTCCTGCTGCCTCAAATGTTCACCTGCCATAATTGCTGTTTGTTTAGCTTGGTGGTCAGTCAGCCTATACCCTGGTTTAAACACTGCAGTAAGTCCATAATCCAGTGTAAACACTGCAGCAGTGTTGATCGAGCACCAAAGTGCTTGGGTGCTCTGGTGCTCGAGTAGAACACTTCCCGATGCTCAGGTGCTCTACAGATCACCCGAGCACAATGGAAGTCAATAGGAGAAACTGAGCATTAAACCAGGCACCCCCTGCTCTGAAGAGGGGAAGGTGCCAGGTCCCACTGAGGTCTATGTAGAAGATCTCTGTACAGTTAGTGAATCCCCCAGTGTAAGTCGGCAGCTTAGGAGTCCCTGCTCTGACTCCATATATAGCTACTGTATGTCCATATATGGAGACAGTGCTTGGGGACACCCAGTGTATTTAAATCTAATATATATATATAGTAACACAGTGAGGGGTTGTGTCTGGTAAGGCAGATATTTTCCTCCCAGCATGTGTGGCTGGGCTGATTACCAGCCAGGTGAGGTCAAAAACCAGACCGGAGTTTAAGTGTCGGTCCGGGTTTTGGCAGCACATGGTTGTCCTTAAATAGGCAGCTAGGCTCAGCAGAGATGTCTCTGTTTTTGGGATCTAAGGCTTTGTGCCGTGCAGGAGGGCGAGGGCCGCATGCTGGGGAAACAAGCCCCCTAAAGCCTGCTGTGGACTACTGGAGGCAGAACTGCCAGCAAGGTGACTTGTGTTATATGAATTTTCCATTGTGTGTGAATTAACACCGAGATTAGGAGCAATAGACCTGTGGGCAAGTGCAGGTGCTGTGGTAAAATTTAAGCCGCGGCCATCTTTGAAGTGGTTCCCTACGTGATTTATGATGGTCTCGTCGTAGGCGAGATAAGTAACCGATGACGCATGCGCAGTGTGCACTTCGGGACGCTGATTTGGCCCTGCATGTCCCCGGCTACAAGTGAGATTGTTCAATCATGTAACATAGTAACATAGTAACATAGTACATAAGGCCGAAAAAAGACATTTGTCCATTCAGTTCGGCCTGTTATCCTGCAAGTTGATCCAGAGGAAGGCAAAAAACCCTGTGAGGTAGAAGCCAATTTTCTCCACTTTAGGGGAATAAAAAATTCCTTCCCGACTCCAATCATGCAATCAGAATAACTCCCTGGATCAACGACCCCTCTCTAGTAGCTATAGCCTGTAATATTATTACGCTCCAGAAATACATCCAGGCTCCTCTTGAATTCCTTTATTGTACTCACCATCACCACCTCCTCAGGCAGAGAGCTCCATAGTCTCACTGCTCTTACCGTAAAGAATCCTCTTCTATGTTTGTGTACAAACCTTCTTTCCTCCAGACGCAGAGGATGTCCCCTCGTCACAGTCACAGTCCTGGGGATAAATAGCTGATGGGATAGATCTCTGTACTGACCCCTGATATATTTATACATAGTAATTAGATCGCCCCTCAGTCGTCTTTTTTCTAAAGTGAATAACCCTAATTTTGATAATCTTTCAGGGTACTGTAGTTGCCCCATTCCAGTTATTACTTTAGTTGCCCTCCTCTGAACCCTCTCCAGCTCTGCTATGTCTGCCTTGTTTACGGGAGCCCAGAACTGTACACAGTACTCCATGTGTGGTCTGACTAGCGATTTGTAAAGTGGTAGGACTATGTTCTCATCACGGGAATCTATGCCCCTTCTGATGCAACCCATTATCTTGTTGGCCTTGGCAGAAGCTGCCTGACACTGGTTTTTGCTGCTTAGTTTGCTGTTTATTAAAATTCCTAGATCCTTTTCCATGTCAGTGTTACCGAGTGTTTTACCATTTAGTATGTACGGGTGACTTGCATTTTTCCTTCCCATGTGCATAACTTTACATTTATCAGTGTTAAACCTCATCTGCCACTTATCTGCCCAAGCCTCCAATCTATCCAGATCCCTCTGTAGTAGTATACTGTCCTCATCAGTGTAAATTACTTTACACAGTTTAGTGTCATCTGCGAAAATTGATACTTTACTATGCAAGCCTTCTACAAGATCATTAATAAATATATTGAAGAGAATAGGGCCCAATACTGACCCCTGAGGTACCCCACTAGTGACAGTGACCCAATCTGAGTGTGTACCGTTAATAACCACCCTCTGTTTTCTATTCCTCAGCCAGTTACTTACCCACTTACAGACGTTTTCTCCCAGTCGGAGCATTCTCATTTTATATACTAACCTTTTATGTGGTACAGTGTCAAATGCTTTGGAGAAGTCCAGATATACAACATCCATTGATTCGCCGCTGTCAAGTCTAGAACTTACCTCCTCATAGAAACTGATTAAATTAGTCTGACATGACCGATCCCTCACGAAGCCATGCTGATATGGCGTTATTTGCTTATTTCCGTTGAGATGCTCTAATATAGCATCTCTCAGAAAACCTTCAAACAGTTTACCCACAACAGATGTTAAACTTACCGGCCTATAGTTTCCAGGCTCTGTTTTTGGCCCCTTTTTGAATATTGGCACCACATATGCCATGCGCCAATCCTGTGGGACATTCCCTGTCAGTATAGAGTCTGCAAATATCAGAAATAAGGGTCTGGCTATGACATTACTTAATTCCTTTAGGATACGGGGGTGTATGTCATCCGGTCCTGGCGATTTGTCTATTTTAATCTTTTTAAGTTGCTGTTGTACTTCTTCCTGGGTCAGACAGGACACTTTTAATGGGGAATTTATTTTTGCATTCTGCATGTCATCTGACAGTTTATTTTCCTCAGTGAATACATTGCAGAAAAAAATATTTAACAGCTTTGCTTTCTCCTCGTCGCTCTCTACGACTCCCCCCTCATTACTCTTTAAAGAGCCAACACCTTCAGATTTATACTTTTTAACATTTATATAATTGAAGAACATTTTAGGGTTAGTTTTACTCTCTTTGGCAATTAATCTCTCGGTCTCTAGTTTGGCCGCTTTTATTTGTTTTTTACATGTTCTATTTTTTCCCTTATAGTTTTTCAGTGCTTCCGTGCTACCCTCCTGTTTTAGTGTTTTATATGCTTTCTTTTTGTCATTTATTGCTTTCTTTACAGTTCTATTTATCCACATTGGTTTCTTTTTGTTCCTTAACCTTTTATTACCATACGGTATGTACCTCTCACAATGAGATTTTAGGATGTTTTTAAAGATATCCCATTTTGTGGCTGTATTTTTGAGGACTTTGTCCCAGTTAGTTTGGCCTATAGCCTCTCTTAGTTGGCTAAATTTAGCTTTTTTGAAGTTTGGTATTTTTGTTCCTCCCTGTAGAAACGCTCTTTTGAATGATAATTGGAAGGTTATTACTTTATGGTCACTATTTCCCAGGTGTCCCCCAACCTGCACGTCTGTTGTTCTGTCAGGTCTATTGGTTAATACTAAGTCCAGTATGGCCGTCCCTCTAGTCGGGTCCTGAACCAGTTGGGAGAGGTAATTGAATTTGGTTATTGCCAAGAACCTGTTTCCCTTATGAGATATACAAGTTTCAGTTTCCCAGTCTATATCTGGGTAGTTGAAGTCCCCCATAATAACCACCTCATTATGATTTGCCGCCTCGTCTATCTCGTTTAGTAGTAGATTTTCTGTGGACTCTGGTATATTAGGTGGTTTATAGTAAACTCCTATTAGTAATTTATTGTTGTTTTTAGCTCCATGTATCTCTACCCACAGTGACTCCACATGTTCATGTCCCTCACTTATATCTTCTCGGACTGTGGGCTTTAGACAGGACTTTATATAAAGGCAGACCCCTCCCCCTCTCCGGTTTTGATGATCCTTTCTAAACAGACTGTTACCTTGTACATTAACTGCCCAGTCATAGCCATCATGTCTCAGTTATTCCCACTATGTCATAGTCCTCCTCACACATCACTAATTCCAGTTCACCAGTTTTATTAGTCAGGCTTCTGGCATTAGTATACATACATTTGAGAGGTTTATGTATATTTTTTACCCTACACCTTTCCTTCTGAACTGTTCTAATCCCTCCTTCCATTCCTCCCCCAGTCCCACTACCTTGCCCCGGTCTCTATCTGCACTATCTTCCTCTCCTATAACGTAATTACCCTCCCCCCCAGTCCCTAGTTTAAACACTCCTCCAACCTTCTAGCCATCTTTCTCCCCAGCACAGCTGCCCCTTCCCCATTGAGGTGCAGCCCGTCCCTACGATAGAGCCTGTAGCCGATAGAAAAATCGGCCCAGTTCTCCAGAAACCCAAACCCCTCCTTCCTACACCAGTTCTTGAGCCACTTGTTAATCTCCCTAATCTCCCATTGCCTTTCTTGTGTGGCTCGTGGTACAGGCAGTATTTCGGAAAATACTACCTTTGAGGTCCTTGCCCTCAGCTTTTGACCTAAATCCCTGAAATCATTTTTAAGGACTCTCCACCTACCTCTAACTTTGTCATTGGTTCCGATATGGACCATGATCGCTGGATCGTCTCCAGCCCCCCCCAGTAATCTGTCAACCCGATCCGCGATGTGTCGAACTCTAGCACCAGGAAGACAGCACACTGTTCGGCGATCACGGTCTTTGTGACAGATTTCCCTATCTGTTCCCCTAATAATGGAGTCTCCCACTACCAGCACCTGTCTGGCCTGCCCTGCTCTCCTGGTTCCCTGCTTACTGGAGCTGACATTCCCCTGACCAGCAGAGGAAGTGTCTGGCTGCAGCAGTGCCGTCCCTGGACTGACATCCCCCTCATCTGCCAAACGTGCAAACTTGTTGGGGTGTGTCAGATCAGGGCTAGCCTCCCTGGCACTCTTCCCTCTACCCCGCTTTCTAACTGTTACCCAGCTAGCTACCTCACTTTCCTCAGCCTCCTCTCTGTCACCCTCCCCCTCATCTACCCCAAAGAGTGCTTGATCGGTGAGAAGCAAACTCTTTTGCAAATTATCAATGCCTCTCAGTGTTGCAACTTGCCCGTTTAGAGACTCGATTTGCGATTCCAAACGGGTAATTTGCTCACATCTAGAACAAAGATATACACCCTTGAACTCCTGTTCCAGGACTGCATACATCATGCAAGATGTGCACTGGACTGCCTTGTAAATTGTGCAACACATACTAAATGGGGATTACAACAGTAAAAAAGTAAAACAGTATATATGATTTAGATTTAGACCCTGTCTGCTGTAGTCGAAGGACCACGTAAAATTAAGCCAACAACACACAAGGAAATTATATCCAACCTTAGTTTCCAAACTCCTTTTCTTAAACTCCTTGTTTTTTAACTCCACTTAATAAGAAGCCACTTAGTAGAGCAAGCCTCAGGAAGAGCAGGCTCTGGAGAGTGTAAGTGGGTCAATTTATAGCACCTGGTTGCCCCGGGCACTCGCCTTAATTAAGCAGAGAAAAAAAAAAATATGTATTCAGATTTTATTCCACTTCACCTGATTTCTTCATTGGATATATTTATGTTATGCACTATTAATTATATAATAATCATGGACTATACGGATGTTTTTTTACTGGATGGATTTATTGATCATCGTGTCACTTAATGAAGGAATCACAGTATGGACACTATCAAATCAAGCACTATCATCATATTTTTTATTGACTTTTTATGAATTTTGGAAATTATTTCATCAATGATGTCACTTTGATTGCGACTTGTATAAGTTGCTGCACCATGCACATGTCACTTTAGCTTGACAAAGGCTCCAAGGAGTGAGCTGAAACGTTGCTGTCACATGGGCCAATAAACCCTTTTTTTTAAAAATAAATTTAGCCTCAATTTCTGAAAAGTTTCTGCCGGGATTTGAACTCACAACCTTCTAAATTAGATCCAAGAACCTTAATCACTATGCTATACAGCTACATGTTAACCTGTAGTGAAATATTAAATGATACTTCTGCTATATAGGAATACTTACTACATGACAAACTACTATGAGGTTTTTCTAATACAGTTTATCATTCTGCTTTATAGCTAAGTGGTTAAAATCCTTGCCGCTAATGTAGAAGGTTGTGAGTTCAAATCCTGGCAGAAACTTTTCAGAAATAGAGGCTAAATTGGATTTAAATACACTGACTCGAGGTATTCGGCTGAACACTGGTGTTTGGCCGAGCATGCTCGGTCAACACTACACTGCAGTCATTTATCCATAGTCCAGTGTAAACACTGCAGTCATTCAGTCCATAGTCCAGTGGAAACACTGCAGTTATTTAGTCCATAGTTTAGTGTAAACACTGCAGTCAGTCTATAGTCCAGTATAAACACTGCAGTCATCCAGTCCATAGTTTAGTGTAAACACTGTGGTCAGCCTATAGTCTAGTGCAGGGATGCTCAATCTGCGGCCCTCCAGCTATTGTAAAATTCGAACTCCTACCATGCCCTTCTGTAGGCTGTCTGGGAATGATGGGAGTTGTAATTTTGCAACAGCTGGAGGTCCACAGGTTGAGCATGCCTGGTCTAGTGTAACC
Source organism: Bufo bufo (assembly GCF_905171765.1). Classification (NCBI taxonomy): domain Eukaryota; kingdom Metazoa; phylum Chordata; class Amphibia; order Anura; family Bufonidae; genus Bufo; species Bufo bufo. Next base: position 202,121,939 of record NC_053396.1, on the reverse strand, counting down.
ACAGTCCAGTGTAAACACTTCAGTCAGTCAGTCTATAGTCTACTGTAAATACTGCAGTCAATCAGTCCATAATCTGGTGTAAACACTGCGGTCAGTCTATAGTCTAGTGTAAACATTGCGGTCAGTCAGTCCATAATCTAGTGTAAATGCTGAGGTCCATCAGTCCATAGTTTGGTGTAATGCTGAGGTCAGTCAGTCCATAATCTAGTGTAAACATTGCAGTTAGTCCATAGTCCAGTGTAAACACTGAAGTCAGTCCATAGTCCAGTGAAAACATTGCAGTCAGTCCATATTCTAGTGTTAACATTACAGTAATTTAGTCCATAGTGTAGTGTAAACACTGCGGTCAGTTTATAGTCTAGTGTAAACACGGCGGTCAGTCAGTCCATAATCTGGTGTAAATGCTGAGGTCAGTCAGTCTATGGTCTATTGCTGTAAATGGTACCGTCAGTCAGTCCACAGTGTAGTGTAAACACTGTAGTCAATCAATCCATAATCTAGTGTAAACACATTGCGGTCAGTCCATAATCTGGTATAAACACTGTAGTCAGCAAGTCCATAATCTGCTGTAAAAACTGTGGTCAATCAGTCCATAGTATGGTGTAAACACTGAGGTCACTCAGTCCATAGTCTGGTGTAAACACTGAGGTCAATCAGTCCATAGTCTGGTGTAAATGTAAGATTGTGGAACAGCTCTTCCTGTATAATGTTTGTGCCTAATGGTATTGAAACTGTCATTTGGCATTTCGGGCACTAGAGGCCACTGTTTTGCAGCTACAACCAGCACACTCTGGGATTTGCATATGTAAAGCAGTTGATGACTCATGCAGGGTGCTTCTGAAGAGGACCAGGTGTGAGCTGATCTGACATGCTGGAAGCAATGTTCTGTGAAAGACTGAATCCTATTCAATCTTGGCTACCGGGTGTCCAGGAGTGAACGGGCACACAGAGGAAGGAGACTAGTTGTTGTCCCTTACTTGGATCCAGCTCTTTGAAAGAGAGATTGTTCCAGGAAGACCGTGTACAGCGTGGGAACAGAAAACTGATTACCAAGCAAGGCCGCACGGTTGCTGACAGTTTGGCGGCCATCCCGAGTAAGCGGCATCCTCGGGCTCAGAACGGACGCAGGTCAGTACACCTGGTTACTCATTGTCTTATACTGAGTGGCGCCTGAAGTAACAGAGACTAAGCCTAGGCCTGAAAATAGTTAGATAGTTAGGGTTATATGTTTTGTTAGGCTGGACAGAACTGTTCTGCGGCGCAGTATTTTGACTTGCAGGCTCTGCTGCGTTTGCCACCGAATAGGTGTGTCCTCTTTATCGGCACAGCACGACTTGCAGGCTCTGCTGTGTACACCACCGGGTTAGGCCTGTCCCTCAGACAGGGGCAGTGACTGGGAGCCAGGGGCATAGCTTAGTCTGTGTATATTTATATTGTTGTGTTATTACTATTGTTAAAGTAAAGTCTCTGTTCTTGCATATTAATCTGGTGTCAGTGTCGCTTTTCTTGTCTGTAACTTCGCTGTATCCTGGGGAGCCCACTCCGGTACACGGCTTACAACTTGACGTAGTCGGCAGGATACAGCGACCATTATGGATGGGAATGTAGCGGGAGTGGTGCCGGATCAGGACCCAGCCCAGGGTGCACAGGCACAAGACCAGATTTCCCCCAACAACCTGGCTACCCCAGTAGGATACATCCCCGTAGGGGCAGTGCTGCATCATCTGCCAAAGAATGATGGTAGAAACATGACATTGCAGGACTGAACTGAAAGGGTGCGAAGTGCAATTAAACTGTGTAACCTGACCCCTGAACTGCGGGCAGAGGTTGCGTTGGGAGCCCTAGAGGGTGACGTCAGGCGGACAGTGATGGTAAGGCCTGACTCCGAGAGAGATACCCTAGAGAAGATATTCTCCCTGCTAGAGAGAGCCCAAGGGGGGCGTGCCAAAGTGGTACAGTTACGGAGTCACTTCTTTAACCGACCCCAGCGAGAGGGCGAGACCCTGATGCAATATTCCAATGCTCTACAGGAGACGCTGAATGAGATACAACAACAAAACCGTGAGGCCATGGGCGCCTTCCGGGAGGTGGACCGGCTACTACGAGATCAGTTCATAGTGGGGCTCTCCAATAAATTCTTACAAGACAAATTACAAGAGATGACCCGAACAATGGCCGACATAACATTCTACAGCATCTACTTAGCCGCCGTAGAGAGAGAGGAAGAGCCCATACCTGTGGAGGCGAGAGTAGTAAATAGCACGCATGTTACAAGGGAGCTTCGGCTGGAAGTGTCCCAGATGAAGGCAGAGCTGTCCCGGCCTCCGGAAACTGTTCCCGCACCTCGTGCCACTCCATCCAGAACAACCCAGGTGAGGGGGCAGGTCATAAGAGGACCCCTCTGTTGGGCTTGCCGAAAGTACAGCCATATGGCCAGAGAATGCCCAGAACAGGTAGCATCTGAGCCGACGTTAAACTTCCGAGCGCTGCAGTAGCTGGGCGTCCTGCGGCAGCGCACCAGAAGTTAAGCCCTCTGTGTGAAGAACATCATCTGTATGCCAGCAGCCCCGTATTAGAAGCCAAGTTGGAAGGCCGGAAGGTCTGCTGCCTAGTTGATACAGGGTCATAGTGCACCCTTATACCTCTGGAGTTCTTCGAGAGGCACTGCAGGCATATGATGGAGCCCAAAGACGGGAGCGTCATCAGGCTGACGGCTGCCGATAGCAGAGAGATGGATGTTCGAGGGATAGTCTGGATGCGGGTCCGACTGTTTGGGCAAGACATTGGCAAAAAAGGGGTCATGCTAGTGGACCATTCGACCTGGAAAGGAATGGACGTGACCCTCGGCATGAATGTACTGAAAGACCTAGACCATCAACTCTATGCCAAGGAAGGGCCGAAGTACTGGCAACGGGCCACCACACACCGGCCTACTCAGAAGGTCTTACAACAAATGGTGAGGAGCTGTAGCCTGTAAAAGAGTAACCTGTCCGGTCAGGCCATTGGAGACGTGAGGGTGCTACGGAGAACTCCGTTGTAGATCCCACCTCGACAAAGTGAATATTGATGCTGCCGGTGGGGGCTGGACGACGACTGAATGGACTGGAGGTCATGATCGAGCACGCTTATCAAGAAGAAATGCAGATTCGCCCACTGGTAGCTCGGGCTCTCGCCATTGTGAGGACGGATGTCTGCCTATACACTGCTGTAATGTTGAGGACTGCGAGTTAACCGTCCACGGAAACACCCTGCTGACCAAAGCTTATGTGTCTGAAAGGGGTATCGTTTGACAAAGGGGCTTCACACTACAGCCGGATAGGAGATCAGCCTGGACCAATGCTATGGAGATCCATTCAAGGGAAACCCCCGACAGCGGAGTGGAACGGTCGAGTGATCATGGCCCGTATCGGGGTGGACTGCAGAACCCTGACCCCAGGGGAACAAAAGCTGCTGGAAGACACCCTTTGGGAATTTCAGGAGGACTTCTCGAGACATGATGAAGACTTTGGGTGTGCTACTTAGTGATGAGCGGCAGGTGCCATATTCGATTTTGACGAAATTCGCGAATATTCAATAGAATATTCGTTTTATATTCGTCGAAATCGAATATTCGTCATTATTCTTGTTATCGCGATTAATATGCGATTTAAATAATCGCGTATTGCGATTTTAACTTAAAGGCTACTCTCCTATTGAAATAGCAATGCGATTAATTCAAGTTATAATAATCAAATTTCGATTTTAACTTAGCACTGCTATATTTAATTCTAGCCTAATATGGAATATAGCAGTGCTAAGTTAAAATCGAAATTCGATTATTAATAATTTGAATTAATCGAATTGCGATTTCAACTTGGACCTGGTTTACTATGGTTGGCTTGGTAGAATTAGCGAATATGACAAATGTATTCGTCATATTCCACAAAACGAATATAACGAATGTATTCATCATATTCCACAAAACGAAGATAACGAAGTATTCTGCATCTTCGTTTTAGCTACCTATTCATCAACTTCGCTAATTCTAGCAATCATATAGGAAAGTTTACTATAGAGACAGCTAAGTTTAATTCGCTATGCGATTATATTACTTTGCTTTTTTTAATAAATAGAATAATTATAATAATTATCAGGTATTATAATTATTCTATTTATTTTTTTAAAAAAGCAGTCATATAATCGCATAGCGAATTAAACTTAGCTGTCTCTATAGTAAACTTTCCTATATGATTGCTAGAATTAGCGAAGTTGATGAATAGGTAGCTAAAACGAAGATGCAGAATACTTCGTTATCTTCGTTTTGTGGAATATGACGAAAACATTCGTCATATTCGCTCTAATTCTGCCAAGCCAACCATAGTAAACCAGGTCCAAGTTGAAATCGCAATTCGATTAATTCAAGTTATAATAATCGAATTTCGATTTTAACTTAGCACTGCTATATTCCATATTAGGCTAGAATTAAATATAGCAGTGCTAAGTTAAAATCGAAATTCGATTATTATAACTTGAAATAATCGAATTGCGATTTCAACGTAATTCTCAAATCCGACAGTACATTCTAGTATATGGAGACGTTCCCATGGTGATGGGGACGCTCCATGAGCACGGAAGTCGGCAGAAGCGGCAACGGGCACTGACTGGAGCAGCCAAGAAGCCAGGAATCCAAAGGACAGGTAAGAACAACTTTAGGGAAGTGGGAAAGAAAAAAATATAACAATTAAAAAAAAAATAATATTCGAAATATCGAATTTATATCACTATATTTGAAATATTCGCGAATTAGCGAAGTGCCGATATTCGCGAAAAAAATTCGATATTCGAATATTCGCGCTCAACACTAGTGCTACTGCCATCGAACACAAAATCCCAACTGGTGATGCTGCACCGATCAGGGAACGTTACCGGCAGATCCCACCTAAGATGTATCAGGAGGTGAACGATATGGTGGCCAGCATGTTGGAGAACCGGGTGATCCAGGAGAGTCAAAGTCCGTGGGCTGCTCCGGTAGTCTTGGTGCGGAAGAAAAATGTGAGTCTCCGATTCTACGTGGATTATCGGAAGCTGAATGCTCAGACCGTCCGGGATGCCTACCCCCTTCCGCGGATTAAGGGGTTATTGTCAGCCCTAAGCCAAGCAAAGTTCTTCTCAACTCTTGACCCGGCTAGTGGGTTCTGGCAGGTGCCGGTGGCCAAGATGGACAAAGCCAAGACGGCCTTCATTCTTCCTATGGGACTCTACGAGTTCAACCGGATGCCCTGCGGCCTCTTCAATGCTCCGGGGACATTCCAGCGATTGATGGAACACTGTCTGGGGGAGCTCAACTTCGAATCAGTATTGATATACCTGGATAACATAGTAGTGTTTGGGGCCTCCTTTGAAGATCACCTCCAGAAGCTGCGAGAATTCTTGGGATGGCTACGAGACCATGGGCTCAATATCATGCCCAAAAAGTGCCAGCTGTTCCGACAACAGATAGAGTACTTAGGACACGTGGTCACCCAGGAGGGGGGAAAACCGGCCCCCAGCAAGGTGGAGGCCGTTCAGAATTGGCCCCGGCCAAGTACAATACGGGAGGTACGGGTGTTCGTGGGACTGGCCGGCTACTACAGGAGGTTTATACCCAAATTCGCTCATCTGGTGGGCCCGTTAAGCAAGTTGCTAAGAGGCACAGCTGGGGGCCCGATGAAACGTCCCGTCAACTGGGGGCCCCGGAAACAAGAGGCCCCGATCCTGGTTGCGCGCGGTTTGATACCCCATTCCTGCTGTATATTGACGTAAGCCTACATGGTCTGGGGGCCGTACTATCCCAAGTCCAGGATGGACGGGTGAGAGTCATCGCCTATGGGAGCCGGTCCCTAAGAGAGTCAGAACGCAACCCTGATAACTATAGCTCATTTAAACTGGAACTACTGGCACTGGTGTGGGCCATGACCGAAAGGTTTGCAGAATACCTGACTGGCGCAGAAGCGACAGTGATGACAGACAACAACCCGTTGGCACAAGCTCGGTGCACTCGAGCAAAGGTTGGCCCGCCTTTCTAAATACCAATACCACATCAAATTCTGGTCCAGTAGGGAGAACGGCAACGCTGATGCACTCTCTCAAGTTCCAGTAGGACAATCGACTCAGAGAGCCGATGAAGAGTTAGAGGACACTGAAACTCCTGACCTTGGTCGCTTACCTCTGTTCCCGAATGTGATACATTCAAGTGGGGTGGCGTCTGGAATGACCTTGGTGCTGGGAAAAACGTTGACTGATTGGGAGAGAGTCCAGAATGGCTGCCGGGATTTGTGGAAGGTGAAAGAATGGGTTTGTAGCAAGATCTGGCCTCGGCAAGAAGAACGAGCCCGCTAGACCCAAAAGGGCCAGAAGTTGTTAAGGCAGCGGGACAAGCTGACAATTACCCAGGGCCTCCTGTGCTGGATCATATACTTACAGTCAGAGCTGCAGTATCGGCAACAGATTGTCATTCCCATGTAGTTGGGACCGGAGGCCGTCAGGGAAGCTCATGAAAAGGGAGCTCATTTTGGGAGCGACAAAACGTTCAAGTAGCTCCAATGGCTGGTATACTGTCCAGATCTGGCCGACATGGTGGCTGCGGCATGTCTTGAGTGTCGATCCTGCGGGGTAAGTAACAGTACTGAACAGCGGGCTCCTGTGCAGACCATCCGCACCTCAGCGCCCCTAGAACCTCTGATCGATTATGTACAGATTGGATACTCTACCTGGGGACACTCGTACTGTCTAGTCATGACAGATCACTTTACCAAGTATGCGGTGGCTGTGCCCACCAGGGACCAAACCACAGAGTTGGCCACCGAAGCTGTCTGTAAACATTTTATACAGGTGTTCGGGTGTTCACGGAGGATACATTATACAGCATGCTTTCCGGGTACTCTAATGAACGAACTGTACCAACTGTATGGGATTGAACACTACCGCACCACTCAGTATCACCCACAAGGAAATGGTGTATGCGAACACTTAGATCGCACCTTGCTTCAAATGCTGCGGACTCTCGAAGACAGTCAAAAAGCCCAGTGGCCCACGTACCTACTCGAATTGATGTGGGCCTATAGCAACAGGGTACACAGTACCACCGGATACTCTCCACATATGCTCATGTTTGGAAGAGGCGGATGGGAGATTGAAGATCTCCACATGCCCAACCCGATGGAGCTCCCACCAATAAGTACGACCGCATGGGTGAGAGTGGTCCACAAGGTTGTGGGAGAGCGCCTGGGACAGGTGGTACACCCTAACCCATGACCAATGCAGAAAGATGGGTATGTCCCGGGTGATCGGGTGATGGTCAAAGCCAAACGGCTGTCTGGGAAGTTGGATGGATGATGGTAGCCGGTTCCATACACAGTGAAGAGAAGGGTAGACCCTGCTATTCTGGTCTATGAGGTAGAGCCAGTAGGGACAGGGGGACCCTCACGAAACTTGCACTGAGATATGTTGAGATGTTGCAATTTTGATGAGCCGGTGTGCGTGGAGGGGGAGCCTCCTCACGCTCAGAGTATGGAGGAAAGTCCCTCAGATGAGGAAGAGAAGGAATGATGGGTTGTCCCTACCCAGGTGTCCACAGAGGTTCCGACCGTGGCAGGTTTGCCACCCAGGTGCAATGCTGAGCAGTCAACAGCTCCTCCCGTGTCAAATATGCCTGACGTCCCCAGTATTTCTGAACCCCTCAATCTGAGAAGGTCAGCGAGACCCAATGCTGGTGTGCCTCCACAGCGCTATACACAGGATGAGTTTGTATGGGGAGGGTTGCTTAGGATGACAACCTCTAGTGGGGTAGCATGTGAGATTGTGGAACAGCTCTTCCTGTATAATGTTTGTGCCTAATGGTATTGAAACTGTCATTTGGCATTCCGGGCACTAGAGGCCACTGTTTTGCAGCTACAACCAGCACACACTGGGATTTGCATATGTAAAGCAGATGATATAGGGCAGGGATCTCAAGTCTCCCGGAGGTTCAGGGAGTCTCCCGCTATTAGATAGCAGCTCCCTGACACCCGCATGTGAGACAATATATCCCGGAAAGGTTTACTGATAAAAGAGCAGAGAGATAAGAGAAGTGACAGGACACAGAGTTTAGATTACAGGTTGAATTAACCCTTTAGGGTCAAATTGGCTTCTCAAGGAGATATATATGTTAAAGGCATCTTCTTCTGTCTCATTCAGTAGCTATAGAACTATTGAGAGAGATGTATTTTTTTAAAATACATTTACACATTTAACCCTCCATTTTAATTATATTATTTACCCCAGTGTTAAATTCACCCCCCCGGATGCTTGTTTTTTTTCCTACAGTGGGGTATATAATTACACACATGGTTTTAAAGAATAAACTTCCTGACTCAGACCAAGAGCCGACTCAGCGAGTCAGCAAGTGAATGGACGCATCCGCGCATGCGCATTGCGCAACCTAAGCTTCGGTTCACTTGCTTCTTGTCAGCTCAGCGAATGAACCGAAGATTTGATTCATGAATCGGTTCATTTGAATGAACTGATTCAAATTAACCGATTCATGTGAAAGATCCGAACTTCCCATCTTTAGTTTACTCGCAGTAAACCTTTCCGGCAACCTGTAGCAGTGTCCCCTTCTCGGCGCGTGCGCACAGTGCAAGAAGAAGCCGATGCCAGGAGTCCGCAACGGCGTATCAGGCTGAGCCTGTGCGCACACGCGGGATATCAAAGTGGGAGGAGGGGGAGGGAGGGAGAGGCGGCGCTGGGCACGAACGGCGATGCGTGCGGCCGGGCACAATGCATCCACAGACCTCCCCTGCTTGGGCACCTTAATTCAATGATTGACAGGTTAGTAAAACCTGTTTTTCCGCAGAATAAAGCCACAAATAGCTTTTATAAGGCCACCTTAGAAATCAGAATGCTACCCTGGACATGAGCAGATGTTTAGCTCACAGGGCTTATAGGTGGTGACAGAACCCCTTTTAATCATATACATAAATATGATAATTTGGGGCAGGGTAATGAGCCCAGTCCTCCACACCATAGAGCAAAGTGTGCAGATACTGCATATGTTTGGAAAATGTAATAAAAAGTTTGTGAAAGAAAAAAAAAGAAAACCTCCCTGAAATGAGAAGTGCACCTCCCTGAAATGAGTTTTTGCAGGTTGGGATGTCTGTATAGGGTGCTTCAGAAGAGGACCAGGAAGTGTGAACTGATCTGACATGGTGGAAGCAATGTTCTGTGAGAGACTGAAATCTATTCAATCTTGGCTTCCGGGTGTCCAGGAGTGAACGGGCACGCAGAGGAAGGAGACTAGTCGTTGTCCCTTACTTGGATCTGGCTCTTTGAAAGAGAGATTGTTCCAGGAAGACCGTGTACAGCGTGGGGGAAGAAATCTGATTACCAAGCAAGGCCGCATGGTTGCTGAGAGTTTAGTGGCCATCCCGAGTAAGCAGCATCCTCGGGCTCAGAACAGACGCAGGTCAGTACACCTGGTTACTCATTGTCTTATACTGAGTGGCGCCTGAAGTAACAGAGACTAAGCCTAGGCCTGAAAATAGTTAGATAGTTAGGGTTATATGTTTTGCTAGGCCAGACAGAACTGTTCTGCGGCACAGTATTTTGACTTGCAGGCTCTGCTGTGTTTGCCACCGGCTAGGTGTGTTCTCTGTAGCGGCATAGCACGACTTGCAGGCTCTGCTGTGTATGCCACCGGGTTCGGCCTTTCCCTCGGACAGGGACAGTGACTGAGAGCCAGGGGCATAGCTTAGTCTGTGTATATTTATATTGTTGTGTTATTACTATTGTTAAAGTAAAGTTTCTGTTCTTGCATATAAAGCTGGTGTCAGTGTCGCTTTTCTTGTCTGTAACTTTGCTGTATCTTGGGGAGCCCACCCTGGTACACGGTTTACATAAACACTGAGGTCACTCAGTCTATAGTCTAGTACTGTAAACACTGCAGTCAGTCAGTCTATAGTCTAGTGTAAATGCTGCGGTCTGTCAGGATTGTGTGGGTTGGGGGTACTAGGGGCTGGGTGTCGGCGCCTCATCATTACATACATTTGCTTAGGGAATTGCGAGAGGACTTGAGAGTTTGGGGTTCCTTTTCGGCCTCCTATAATGGGCGGTCGCTATTTCTGAGGAGGTGGTGAATTGTTTCTATTTTGAATTATTCTCGGATGCTGCAGGGGGGACGGGGTTTGGTGTTTATTGCGGTGAGCAGTAGCGCGCAGAAAAATGGCCAGAGGAGTAGTTTTCACGGAGTTGAGTGAGCAATTTAGCTTTGCTGGAGCTTTTTCCCATCCTGGTGGCAGTTTTTATATGGGGCGAAATTTTTCGTAACCGTAAAGTGATTTTCCATTGCGATAACCTGGGAGTGGTTCAGGCGATCAATTCATTGTCGGCGTTGGCGCCTCAAGTGGTACAGTTGTTGCAACGTTTGTTTCTAGAGTGTTTGTTGCTGAATGCTTGGGTGGTAGCAGTTTATGTTCAGGCGGTTAAAAATTGTATAGTTGATGCACTCTCTTGTTTCCAGTGGGACCATTTTCAGATGCTGGCGGCGGAGGAGGTCCCCCTTTCCTGCCCAGCCTTTCTGTGGGATCTGCTATAGGAATGGTAGCGAAGCTGATACATTTGTCGTTGGCCCCAAATATGTGGGATATTTATGCTAGGGTTTGGGGTTGTTGAAGGAATTGGTGTAGCACATCAGGTGTTGATGTTGACAGTGTGGGTAGCGATATGGAGGATTCTATGCTGCTGTTTTTAGGTCACTGCAACGATGAAGGATGGTCCGTAGCAAAATTGAACAGAGTGGTGGCAGGTTTAGCTTTTGGCTTTTGTTTGCGAGGCTTATGAATGTCATGCGAGGCTTGCGATGTCATGAATTAGTGGCTCAGGCTTTAAAAGGTTGGAGACACCAAAGGGTAGGTGAGGATAATAAGCGCCCGGTATCATTCGCCTTGTTGGTAGATCTAGGCAGACAGGTGGAGTGTGTGTGCAGGTCAACGTTTGAGTCTTCATTGTTTAAGCTGGCCTTTTTGTTGGCCTTCTTTGGTGCTTTGCGTTTGGGGGAATTAGTTAGTGGTAGTTTTCGGCGATCGGGTGGTTTGTTACAGGAGGACGTTGATCTCTATCCTGATAGATTGGAGTTTAGGATTAGACGGTCAAAGTGGGAGGGACTATAGAGTTGTCCTTTATGCAGTTCCAGGATGTGCAATGTCCCCGATGCAATGTTTGGTGGATTATTGGGTATTTAAAAGGAGGACGTTCGGTCCACTGTTGGTTTATGACGACGGATCTTTCTTGTCCCGTTTCCAGTTTATTGCAATTTTCCGTCTAGGTTTAGCTCGCCTGGGTTTAGACGGGGCGGGTTACACGGGGCATTCCATTCACATTGGGGCGGCTACTGAGGCAGCAAGGCGTGGGGCAGGGGTTGAGGTGGTTAAGCGGATTGGTCGGTGGGAATCCCTTTGTTCTTGGTCTTATATACGCCTGGCTTGCCTCTAAGGTCTATGGGGGAGTTCTGTGTCTTTGGTTGATGTTAAGTGGTGGTTATGTTCATAATCGGGTGTTTTTTTAGTGGGTGCTCTGTTTTTCTTTTCCCTCTCTTACAGAACGGCAATCGGCATTAGTTTGGATCTTGGGCCATTCATAAATTTTTTGGGTAACCTTGTAAGCGGCGGTACGACCGGACGGGCGACAGTTAGGTTTTTCAAGGGACATGGCGGTGATCCGTTGGCTAGGGCGTAGAGGTATGGTTTGGAGTAGTGTGTTACCAGAGGTGCACAGGTTTGTGCGCTTAGACAGACCCCCGGATGTGTTGGTATTACACATGGGTAGCAATGACTTAGGGGCAAGAGCTTTCCGGAAGCTGATTAGGGATATAAAATCTGATTTATTGCGGACTTGGGCTTATTCCCGGGTTTAGTAACTGTGTGGTCTGATGTGGTATACAGGTATGTGTGGCATGGGGCTCGGTCGTCAGATCGTTTGAACAAAGCACGGATAAAAGTGAATCGGGCGGTTGGAAGGTTTATGCTGCGAAATGGGGCCGTAGCTGTCTGACATGCAGATTTGGAGCAAGGCTCGGGGGCATATTGGCGAAGTGATGGGGTGCATCTCAATGCCATTGGTATCGATCTGTGTTGTCTTGGATTGCGCTTTTGGCGGCGGGAGGTATTCGGAGTTGGTGGAATACCAGATTCTGAAGCATGGGAGGGCTCCATGGTTGGGGCTGGACTCACATGGTTGGTATTTTTGGGGCAGGTTTTTAGGTCCATCAGTGGTGCCTCAGAGCTGGTGCTCATCTGCTGGGGGAAAGATGGAGTACCCTGCAGAGGATGGTTTTTGTAAAGACAGTTGGGGCTTCAAGGACCTCCCTCATCGTTAATATATGTTATACATATGTTGGGGGGGTGTTGTCATATGCCGTTGCATATGGGTTGGTTGTATATTCTTTAATGGAAAAGTTAAAATATGTAATAATAAAAATGGCTGCTGTTGCCGATTCAATCCAACCTGGTGTACATGTCATTATTCTGAGGATGGCGGGAGTGGGGTATGGGGTTGGAAGCGAGTGTGATAGCCAATACCTGCGTCATGTTATGACTTTCAATCTTTACCACAGCCCCGCTGATTTGGGTCAAAGCTTTGCTGCTCTGGATGCACACTGGTGTCACTGGTGCCTGAAGGATGTCAGGCCTATTTAAAGTGGACTCATTCTGCAGGCTTTCCTAGCTTTTGCTCTTGTGTGTTGTTATTGACTTCTATATTTGATCCTAATCCTAACCTCCACCTTGCTCCTGACCATGTTCCTGCCTTGTCCTTTGGTTTGCCTTCTTGGTACTTGTTGTTCTGTTGCTTTCTGTCTTCTAAATATGTTCCTGGCTTGTCCTTTGCTTTGTCCTATTGTTCTACTTATGTCTTCTGACTACATTCCTGGCTTGTTCTTTGGTTTGTCCTCTTGGTACCTATTGTTCTAGTCCTGACTGCCTTGTGACTACATTCCTTTCTTGTCCTTTGGTTTGCCCTCCTGGTACTTATTTTTCTACTAGTGTCTGTCTTCTGACTACGTTCCTGACTTGTCATAAAATGATTCATCTCCTGGGGACAACCCAAAGCAGCACTCCACTGCTATATCAGTGCTACTACTGCATACGGTTACATATAGTTACATAGTTTATATGACGTGCACCAAGTTCAACCAAGGTATAGGTGGGGATGTGAATTTTTAAACCGCCCACTGTTCCTGCTGTGATCGTGTCCTGAGGTGTCTATTTCACGGATTCACAGTTCTTACAGTAAAGAAGCCATGATGCCTCTAGAGACTAAACTTTTTCTTCTCCAGTTGGAGGCAGTGCCTCCTTGTCTTTTTGGGGACATTTTACATGGAACAGCTTTTCACCATATTTTTTGTATGACCCATTTATATATTTGCATAGGTTAATCATGTTCCCCCTGAAACGTCTCTTCTCAAGACTAAATAAAGTTAATTATCTTAATCTTTCCTCATAACTAAAAACCTTCAAGCCCCTTATAAGTTTAGTTGCTCTTCTCTGTACTTTTTCCAGGTCAAGGACATCCTTTCTATGGACTGCTGACCAGAACTGAAATGCATATTCCATCTGTAACTATTCTGGGAACTGCAACCTGGGTATTATCCTGCCAAAAAGTCCACCTTGCTTTAAAAGAATTGTCCCACAAAAAATATTCTACAGTTTTCAAACCAGCACCTAGATCTAAATATTTTTGTAATTGCGTGTAATTAAAGATTTTTAATCTTATAGCCACTGAGTTGGCTGTATAGCGCCACCTGCTGTTTTTTTTTTCAGTGAGATTGCCGCACATGCTCAGTTTCATCCTTCAACTGTCTCCTGAGCTGTGATTGGGAGAGCTGAGACACGCCCCCTTAGCTGCAGCAGAAGAGACACCCTCTTGAGCTGCCAGCTTAAAATAAATATTGCAGAGCAATGAATCTCTGGATCCATGTGAGGTACAGGGCTGGTTCTAGCTTTATTAGAAAGAGATTGTCATGTACTAAATTATGTCTGATTTTCATTTTTTACATCAGTCATTGCATAACCCCTTTTAGGCAGTAAGGTTAAAAATCAGGAGATGCCTTACACGCTACACCTTAGGCCTCATGCACACGACCGTTCCGTTTTTTGCCCTCCGCAAATTGCGGATCCGCAAAACACGGAAGCCGCCCGTGTGCCTTCCGCAATTTACGGAATGGAACAGACGGCCCATTGTAGAAATGCCTATTATTGTCCGCAAAACGCGCAACAATAGGACATGTTATATTTTTTTTGAGGGGCCAAGGAACGGAGCAACAGATGCGGACAGTACACGGAGTGCTGTCCGCATCTTTTGCGGCCCCATTGAAGTGAATGGGTCCGCACCTGAGCCGCAAAAACTACGGCTCTGATACGGACCAGAACAAGGATCGTGTGCATGAGGCCTTAGTCTAGGAAGCATTAGGGTCCATTCACACATCCGTGTGTGTTTTGCGGATCCACAAAACACGGACAGCGGCAATGTACGTTCCGCATTTTGCGGACCGCACATTGCCAGCACTAAGAGAATATGCTTATTCTTGTCCGCTATTGCGGACAAGGATAGGACATGTTCTATTTTTTTCAGGATCGAAATTGCGGACCCGGAAGTGCGGGTCCGCAATTCCGGATCGGGGCCGCACTAAGTGCGGTCCCATAGAAATGTATGGGTCCGCAATTCCGTTCCGCAAAATGCGGAATGGAATTGCGGATGTGTGAATGGAGCCTTAGATGGTTTGCGTTCTTGAAAAATCCAACTTTTTGTAAGTCTTAGTAACAGGACTAAAAATTAATAAAATGTCACCTCTAGATAGCAATTTAGGGCATTTATCAACAATGACTATAGTAAAGCCAGTTTCTATAATGTTGTTAATCAAAATATTTCAGTAGCACACCGTGTGGTCAGACATGGTACTGCACTAGAAGAATCATAATCACTTGCAACATGTTAGCTTCAAAGCTCAACTCTCACAACATTCCTTGCCGACTCAATGTCTGTGCACAGTTTAGGCTACATCTACACGACGACAATAAGTCGCGCGACAGATAGGGCTCAACTACACTGCAACATTTGTAGCGCAACATTTTGTTGCACTAATGTCGCGCAACAATTTTTAGAATGGCTGTCTATAGTGTCGCACTGCAACATCTCAAAGGGATTTTCTGCGACTGTTGCGTCGCAGTCGCAGCATGTTGCATGTTGCAGTGCGACACCATAGACTGCCATTATAAAAATTGTCGCGCGACATTAGTGCAACAAAATGTCGCGCGACAAATGTCGTCGTGTAGACATTGCCTTACTCAGATTACTTACAATTTTAGATGCAGCTTATTTATGCTAGAAACTGTACAACAATATTCTGTAGGGTGAAGTAACTCAGCTAAACTGGGCTGTGTCACACAAAAAGCGTGTTGACTGTTTCCAATCACAATTATCAGAGCTGAGAATGCTAATCTGGAATATAACACAGGGTATAAGTCTGGATCACTACAGGATAAGTAATGCATGTACACAGCGACTCCACCAGCAGAATAGTGAGTCCAGCTCTGGAGTATAATACAAGATGTAACTCAGGATCAGTACAGGATAAGTAATGTAATGTATGAACACAGTGACTGCACCAGCAGAATAGTGAGTCCAGCTCTGGAGTATAATACAGGATGTAACTCAGGATCAGTACAGGATAAGTAATGTATGTACACAGTGACTGCACCAGCAGAATAGTGAGTGCAGCTCTGGAGTATAATACAGGATATAACTCAGGATCAGTACAGGATAAGTAACGTATGTACACAGTGACTGCACCAGCAGAATAGTGAGTACAGCTCTGAAGTATAATACAGGATCTAACTCAGGATCAGTAAAGGAAAAGTAATGTAATGTACAGTATGTACACAGTGACTCCACCAGCAGAATAGTGCAGTTCTGGAGTATAATACAGGATGTATATTTACAAATGGTCCATAAGACCAATAACACCTTTTTATTTATTTCTTGTGCCAATTTTTAAAACATAACATTTATTAGATGCATTGTTAAAATAAAATAAACAAAATAATGATGTTTTAAAAATATCAGCTGTGTTACATGGTTGCTTTGTAATTTTTCTCTCTACAATAGAGATATTTAACTCACAGTCTACTTTCACTAGATAGGGGGTAATGAGCCGGTACTGTGCGCTAGTTCGCGGCTCACTGTCCTTTAAACCCTTCGCTGTATAAATTGTTTAGATCCCAGGTGCTGCTTCATACCTTATGCGCACTAGCTGTGCTAAAAAGCTTAAACACTGCCCTCATGTAGCTGGATGTAACTCAGGATCAGTACAGGATAAGTAATGTATGCACACAGTGACTGCACCAGCAGAATAGTGAGTGCAGCTCTGGAGCATAATGCAAGATAAAACTCAGGATCCGTACAGGATAAGTAATGTACGTACAGAGTGACTCCACCAGAGAAATGGTGAGTGCAGCTCTGGAGTATAATACAGGATGTCAAACAGGATCACTACAGGATAAGTAATGTAATTGCTTTAAAATGTGAATTCAAAAGATTTGAGAATGAATAAGCTTACACAGGCTAAGTGAATAAATATATTTACTAAGTGTGATGAAATATAAGGTAAGACAGAAAAATTGCATACAGAGTAGTACAAATTAAATAATCATCTCTAGCCTACACATACTATATAGGGGTGGAATCCGAGTCCGTCATGTTGTAGCACATGGCCAACATCCCATGGTCATAAAAGAGATAGACATATTATTTCAATCAACATCCTACCTGGATGATTTCTTTAATGGAGTGTCCATTACCTGTCTGTGTGAAGTCAAGTTTATACCCTTTCAGCCCGTCCTCCAAGGATGCCCTGTGTGCAGCAGCATGTCTCTGAGATAACTAATCAGCAATGTGGCTTAGCACAATGGGGTTGAGTATACTATCTAACTATAAATGCACAAAAAATAGAAGATATATAAAGGACATAATTTAAGAGGACAGAACCGATGTATACTTAAAAATATCCTTACAACACAGTAATGTGTATACACAGTGACTCCACCAGCAGAATAGTGAGTGCAGCTCTGTAGTTTAATACAGGATGTAACTCAGGATCAGTACAGGACAATTAATGTATGGTATGTACACAGTGACTCCACTAGCAGAATAGTGAGTGCAGCTCTGGATTATAATACAGAATGTAACTTAGGATCAGTACAGGATAAGTAATGTAATGTATATACACAGTGACTCCACCAGCAGAATAGTGAGTGCAGCTCTGGAGTATAATACCGGATGTAACTCAGGCTCAGTACAGGATAAGTAATGAAATTTATGTATACAGTGGCTGCACCATCAGAATAGTGAGTGCAGCTCTGGAGTATAATACCAGATGTAACTCAGATGTAACTTTGATGTTGGTTAAGTTTGAAAGGGCTTTCCAAGACTTTAGACCTCTGGATAGATCATCAGTATCTGATCGGTGGGGGTCCGAAACCTGGGTTCCCCGCTGATCAGCTGTTTGAGAAGGCACTGGCGCTCACAGTAGCCCCACAGCCTTTTCATGCTTTCTTAGGACATGTGACATCACCAATTTTATGCTGCTAGGTTCTAACAGGTCCAGCTCATGCTAATGAGTCCTGATATTCACGAGCTTCTGGTGTTCTCCACCCCACTGCCACTTATAGTGTTTTCAACTGAATTAGCAGCAAAGGGGTGAGAAAAAGGAGCTCATGAATATTGAGGACTCATCAGCATGAGCTGGAGTTGTTCAATGCAAGATTTTTAGCAAAATGGCAGTTAGTTAAAGAAAGTAACCTAGCATTTTGCTAAGATGATCTGTCACCAGTTTATGTTGTCTTTAGTTTAGTTAGGACACCACAAAACTGGTGACAGATTCCCTTTAAGGAAAAATGTCAAAAATAATCAACAGAAATATGACATACAAATGTACACATTCACAATATAACAATTCACATGTCTTATCAAGTCTGCACTGAGCAACGCTCCCATGCAGGCCTTTGGATGACAACCTTCCCATGAAGACCTCCAGTGGGCCACCATAATCGGTCAAAATTGGATGCATCATTTTTTTCCACCATACATTCAGACTTTTTACTATACGTTGGGTTCCTCATCAAACCCCCAAAAAGCCAAGTGAGGGAAGTAGGAACGCACCCAGTTCTCTCGAGGATAAAGGTGAGGTCTTGCTAGTGCACAAATCTAAAAGAAAAAAACAATAGGAACATTAATATGAGGCTTAAAGGGTATGTCCACCTTTGTAATCATGTTCTTATTGATCCAACGACCTTATTGTGTCTGCAGCAACTATGTAGAGCCATGCGCCTCCTTGGCTACAGACTACAAGCAAACCCTCTGCAGTCTGGATTTGCAGTCATGTGCCACTCTTCTAGCTGCCCTCTCTACTACTGTCTATAGGTGAACAAAAAGTGCAGGAGCCGAGGAGGTTGAACGTAACACAGAAATTTAGTGAACAACACAGAGGCAATCCCTGTGTCATGCTCCCCCCTTCCGGCCCTGAACTAAGCTTAAAGGGGTTATCACATGATTAATGTAAAAAATGAAAATCAGACATCATATAGTCCATGACAATCTCTTTCTAACAAAGCTAAAACCTGCCCTGAACTCCATATGGATCCATAGATCTCCCTGTTCATTGTTCGAATTGCTCTCCTAGATTCATATCAAGCTGACAGCTTAAGAGTGTGTCCTTTCCTGCTGCAGCTCTCTCCCTATAACAGCTCAGGAATATGCTAAATAACCGTAGAGCCCCAGTTATGGGTCTTCAACACAGTGAAAGCCAGATATCCCTCCAGGGAAGGAAAACCAAGCAAAAGGGTATCCCCGTTATAGAGATCACCAACTCCACTATATTAAGTGGCCCCTATGTCAAGATCCAGCTCTTTGACAAGCCTTAAGGATGTGATAGGGGAAGACCTATGACGGCTCAGGAGGTGTGTCCTTTCTGCTGCAGCTCTTCCCCTATTAAAGCACAGGGGTCATGTCCTTTCTAGGGAAGCTCTCTCCCTGTACAACTGAGGAGGCAGTTGAAGGATGGAACTGAGCATGTGCATCCACCTCAGAAAGATGGACAGAGAAATAAGAAAAAAAAAAAATGCATACACAGATACATTTTATTGAAAACCTCAGTGACTATATTACATTTTTAATTACATGCAATTACAAAAGTATCCAGGTATTGGCTTGAAAACTGCTGAACATTTTTGCGGGACAACCCGTTAACACAATGTACTGTATGAGTTGTGTGCCTTTTCAGTTTCATTGTCCAGGAGTTTTTTATTATATTGAAAGATTTATTCAGGTACTTACAGTACAGAGAAAACATAAAAGAATCGCCATGACCAGTATACAAGCCAGGGAGATGAGAATAATGGACCAGAATGGAAGGTCTTTAGAATTTTCTGAAGAAGAAAACAAGAAGTTGCTTGTGAAATCAATAAGTTACAAAGTTAAGTGCAAAAAATAGATGTTGATCTATAGACAGGCACTCTTCATTTGGAACCACCCAGGGACGTAAAATGTGTCTTCTATACAAGTATTCATTATTACACAATACCTAGAGATACAGTAACAATATATATAAAAATATACATAAAACTAATAAAAATGATTAAAAACAAAATGAAATAAAATGGACCACATTTACAGTCAATGACCCACTTATGGTTGTACTGTATATAGGGAAGATCCAATTGTTCCCTTTTCACAACATTATCCGATGAAGGCTGTGTATATAGTTCTTATCAGTTCATATTATATACTACAAACATATATTCCTACAATTGCTCCAATTGCGATGGTAATATCGCTCTTATTTTTGTCTGAATAGTCAACACTTATCGCACTTGTAGATGTAAATCAATTAAGGTGAAATAGTTACAATTTAATATTATATCCTGAATTGTCCCAATTAGGTTGTTTTCTCCATTCTCCTTTATGTTGGTACCAATTCCTCTTTAGCGATACACTTCTGACAGTATCAATAGTATGTACTCACTGTTAGTAGGTTGAATGTTCACCAGCCGTGGCGTCCCACATGGTAGCAATCAATCTCACCTCGGCCTCCGCATCTATGTGTTCAGTGCGGATAATGTTACCTGTCTTGCTGTTGTGGTTGTTAAACACCGTTATCTCACGTGGTGCCGCGCTGCTCAGTCTCCGTGTCCCACGTGATGCACCGCGCTGAATTCAAACTGCCTGAGTTTTTATAGGATAATACTTGCAATATCCGTGGAGCGCTCCACACTGTGGCAGCAAGGAGATGTTTTCTTAATAAATTAATGGGTCATTTCAGTGGGTCCTGGATTCTATGTATAAACCAAAACGCATTTCACTCCTTCTTCAGTGGCCATCTGAGCAGAGACTGAGCAGCGGCACCACGCGAGACACCAGTGTTGAACAGCCACAACAGCAAGACAGGTAACATTATCCGCACTGAACACATAGATGCGGAGGCCGAGGTGAGATTGACTGCTACCATGTTGGACGCCACGGCTGGTGAACATTCAACTTACTAAGGCCTCATGCACGCATTGTTTTTCTGGGCCTCCGTTCCGTTTTTTTTTTGCGGATAGGATGGGGGCCTATTCATTTTAATGGGTCAGCAAAAAAATGCCGATAGTTCATCCGTTTGTGCTCCGCGTCCGTTGTCCGTGTTTCCCTTCAGCAAAAAAAAATTGTGCATGTCCTACTTTTTTCACATTTGCAGACAAGAATAGGCATTTATTACAAGGGATCTGTGGAAAAAACTGATCCTCCCCAAAAAAACGGATGCCGCATCCGTTTTTTTTTTTCGGACACACAATTTGCGGGTGCAAAAAACTACTGTCGTGTGCATGAGGCCTAACAGTGAGTACATACTATTGATACTGTCAGACGTGTATCACTAAAAAGGAATTGGTACCAACATAAAGGAGAATGGAGAAAACAACCTAATTGGGACAATTAAGGATATAATATAAAATTCAAACTATTTCACCTTAATTGAACAGACAATACATCTACAAGTGCGATAAGTGTTGACTATTCAGACAAAAATAAGAGAGATATTACCATCACAATTGGAGCAATTGTAGGAATATATGGTTGTAGTATATATTGTGAACTACATCAATAATTAATTATATGTAACAGATAAGAACTATAGACACAGCCTTCATCGGAAAGTGTTGTGAAAAGGGAACAATTGGATCTTCCCTATATACAGTACAACCATAAGTGGGTCATTGACTGTAAATGTGGTCCATTTTATTTAATTTTATTGTATTTAGTTTTTAATCATTTTTATTAGGTTTTTTTTGGTATATTTTTATATATTTGTTACTGCATCTCTAGGTATTGTGTAATAATGAATACTTGTATAGAAGACACATTTTATTTCCCTGGATGGTTCCAAATGAAGAGTGCCTGTCCATAGATCAACATATATATAGTCACATACATATAGTCTGACAGGGGTTAGTCACACAGACAGAGCAGGCAAGGTGGTGAGCCGCTAAAACAAAACTATATTTAACAGTGCAAAAAGTACGCTACATGGCTTACCAATGTCATAACGAGTCCTACAGCATAAGGCACCTAGGCAAACACCAGCTTGTGTTGAGATCTTTTTTAATGCTTTGTACCTCATCAGCACAGAGCAGGAATGTGGCAGCCCATTGTTGAAGCCTTACTGACTTTTGCACACCACAGAGTGAGCGGTAATTAAAATGTCTTCTGAACATACTACCTTCTCACTGTTGTCCACCATCTTGACTGTTGGCACGCAAAATAAGTGCTTACCGAGATAGGACTCAAAGCTAAGTGACTGATTATTTAACGTTCTTGCTACCTGCTGTTCATTAGCTGTATATACTGTATACATTATGCTTTTCATTCTGTTTGTCAGTGAAATCGTGTATTGTTATTCAATTAGCATTTGCCACTTGAGCCTAAAGTATTTTTTCCTATATGCCAGCACTAACGGTAAAACACAAGGTCCGAAAGAACGAACCACACATGGTTGTCTCTGGTTACTTTCTATTGCTTACTAGTTAAAGCGTACCTCTAGTTATAAAACAACGTTCCATAAATAAATAGTACAGGTGGATATAAGAAACTTTGTAATATATCTTGTAAAAAAAAATGCTTTTATGTGCTTTTATAAGACTGCTTTTCTTTTTCATACTTTTAACATTGATGTCTATAGAGAGAAGAGGGGGAGGAGGAAACTGCAGTTTCTTAGCTCTGCTTCGCTTAGTACATTTGACTCTACTATATATAATAGGATAAGGCTCTACCACTGTTGAGAGTGAGGTAGTAAATCACTTGCAGGTTAGCACTACCCTCCTTAACCCCCTTCTCTTTCCAAATAGTTTTGTGTGGGAGGCTGTAGATGGGATTTAATAGAAAGAAGAGTTTGAGTGAAGGGAAAGAGGAGGAAAGTGGTCTAAGAAGCCACGGAGGAAGTATCATTCTTCAATAAGATATATTACAAAGTTTCTTATATTCACCTGTAGTATTCATTTTCTGAAAACTTGTTTATAACTGGAGGTACAGTTTAATATTATTAGTCCTTCAAAACACGAGCATACATGGTATTATGCAAAGGAGCAGTGCCTGAAAGTTTTCAAACACAGAATCACTGCTGCCGTGGAGTAACTCTTGTTAGGGAGAAACAGAAGGAAGGTACAGAAACGGCTAACCAGACCCCTGTTCTGTGCAGATGAGATCAAAAAGCCAGAACAGACCTGTACATAAGTGAGTGTTAAAACCTGAGTTATGTACCTGGTACAAACTACTATTATATGCAAAGGAATATTGGCCAAAAGTTTCCAGAGAATTACTACTCCAGTGAGTTTTCTACATTGATGCTGAAATGTTTGGACCAGAGTGTGGTTGAAATCAGTAGAAACAAAGGGGGTCATTTATTATACTGAAATATGCCTATATTAGGTGTATTTCAGGTGCAGATGGCGGTGCAACAGTTACCAGTGCTGCCATTTGCGACTTTTTCCCGCTCACGCCAGGTCAAAAATTGTGGGTGTGGTGTGGGCGGGGAAAGGGGATTTACCATCAGGCCTGTATCATTTACCATTACACCGGTTTCAAGCGTAGAAAAAGGTTTCCATGTAAGACAGTAAGAAAGAGAGGCCTTGCCAGCAAGCAGGCTGCCTCCTACATGGAGGGGCAGAGCAGACGCAAAAAGTGGTGTGCTTTTTGTAATGCATCATGCCCCCTCAATACACGTTTGGGTGCTGGGGCTGAGTCTGACGCCACACACAGTTGAAGCTCATGGTGGTCTGCTTTCCAAGAGAAAGCAACCTTCCAAGTGGTGTCCAGGAGATTGACATAAGCTTCCTGAATATTTCAAGGGAATTGGTAAGTATGAGTAAACCTGGGTTGATGTCATTGTCCACGAGGCTCGTTGGGTAAAAATACTCTAAGCTTGCCAAAAACTGTTACAGCGGCTGCTGTGAGCCATCACTGCTCAACTCACCATGTCCGGTGATTTGCCTTCTACTGTTCTCTTCTCGGTGGTTCTAGTCAACGCGTCTGCTCTGTCCCTCCATGCAGGAGGCAGCCTGCTTGCTGGGAAGGCCTCTCTTCCTCTACACATAGGGTGCTTGCACATGCTTTATCTGGCTTTTAGGGGTCAAGCAGCAAACTTGGCAAACATGAGGTACTAAAGGACTTCACCCTGTGGAAGGTACCTGAGCAAAACGTTACTTAGCTTGCTAGTTCCTGTGAAGGTGAGCTATAATTGTTAGTCTGCCCATGTACCGACCTTTGCCTGTTTACTGGACTCCCTCTGGTGCCTGACCTGTGCCTGACTTCTGTATTGACGATTCACTGCCTGTCCTGACCGTGGACTGTTACTATTAAGAACATACTTTGCCACCTCTGA
Organism: Bufo bufo; assembly: GCF_905171765.1. Taxonomy (NCBI): domain Eukaryota; kingdom Metazoa; phylum Chordata; class Amphibia; order Anura; family Bufonidae; genus Bufo; species Bufo bufo. The sequence continues at coordinate 202,097,986 of NC_053396.1, read as the reverse complement.
CCTCATTCTGTCCCTGACTACGATGTTACCTGATTACTTTGTGCCCTGCACTGGTGTATCTGACCCCATAGGTTAGCTGTTAACCACACAGAGACTACTCCAGAAGGTAATGGACTGGTGGTGGGGGGGTTTATAGGTTGAATACCAGGGCACTGCCCTAAAGTCAATGGGACAATGGCTCCATCATCCAAGCCATCCAAAACAGGGACATCACTATCAAACCAGCCGACAAGGGGGGAGCTGTGGTTGTCATGGACACGGACAGATACATAGGGGAGATACATAGGCAGTTGGGTGATGGAGAAGTGTATGAAAAATTGAAACAGGATCCCAAATGGGAGATTGCCAGGGTGGTGACTGATATTGTTGATACAGCACATGCACGAGGCATTATTGATTCAGATTTATGCCAGTTTCTCAAGGTACCTTTTCCCATCACCCCGCTGATCTATGTTCTCCCTAAGATACACAAGCAGTTGGTAGACCCCCCGGGCAGAGTTCTCCAATAGAAGATATCCAGGCAGGCTGCTAGATAGAACGAGGACCAGGATCTCCTCGGCTGACAGAGTGTCCACTTTTCAAGTCTCTCCTAGGAGAATGAATGCGGGACGCATCCCGTTTGTATCCACCTATGGCAATCACAGTGCTGATATAGCACAGATTTTGAGAAGGGAGTAGCACATTTTACACAGGGGCCTCCCTACAGTAAGTGAATTTGACAATCCACCATTGATGGCATACAAACGGGGTACCAATTTGCATGACAAACTGATTAAGACTGACACGTGTGATGTTAACAGAGGGGGCCAGACTTATTTGAAGCCCAGAAAGACTGGGAATTTCCCTTGCTTGGGTTGCTGCAATTGTGGGAACATGTTGAAAGGTAATACTTTTGTTCACCCATACAGTGGTAAGAAATTTAACATTGCAGAATATTACACGTGCCGGTCTAGGTTTGTCATCTACATGATCGTTTGCCCCTGTAGTTTGATCTACGTGGGAGAAACAACCATGGAGATTAGGGAGCCTATCAAGAAACACAAAAGTACAAGGAAAAAAATGATGTACAAGCCGGTGGCTAAACATTTTATTGATTGTGGACACTCTGTCAGCCAACTGAAATTCCGGGTCATCGATTCTGTTCAGGTCCCTAAGAGAGGAGGGGATAGGGATCGCATGTTGAGGAAGAAAGAGTTAAAATGGATTTTCACATTACAATCCCTACAACCCCAGGGACTCAACATTGAATTCAATGTAAACAGTGTAGACAGGTAGAATATTTTCATTTATTGTGGTCCGATTCGGTATATAATGTTTTTACATGATACTTTAAGTTATATTTTCACATTAATTATCTGTCCCCTTGGGCTACAATTTTTTAGGTTCACTAGCTCCATATTATATGCCGACACCCATTGTCTCATCCATTGCCTTCCTTTTTTTCCCCTAAGTCGAGGTTCAGTGACGATTAGATTGTCATTGATTTACCCATTTGCAACTAGGTGGATCTAGGACCTTTTGCCGGTCAGGTGACGATCACGTGGGCTGATGATGCGCTCTTCATGTGACTTGCTGTATGAGCGCTCATTGGTTGCAGGTGCTGTAGTCACAGAGAGAGGTGTGGCCGCATCGCTGAAGCTCGTGACGGCGGCCCGCCCATATTGAAACGTGATGACGTCACGGACATGCGCAGTGGGTCTGTTGAGACGCCGATTTTAATTATTACACATGTGTTGATGAGATTGAGCTTTTAGCTGATTGGCTACACTATGCCACATGGGTGGCCACTCTGGTGTATATATGACTGCTCACTCTTTTGTATCTGTATACTTGATAAAGGCTACTGCGTAGCTGAAACATTGTATCTTTTTGTGTGTGCACTCTTGGTTCCCAATAAATAGTCACACCGGACATGCTGCTGTGAACCTTTTTACTCTCTTCCATCATCCAAGAGTCCATATACTGTACACCTATAGATGACACTCATGGTTAGTGTTGATCACGAATATTCGAATTTCGAATTTTTATAGCGAATATAGGTACTTTGAAAATTCGCGAATATTTTGAATATAGTTATATATATTCGTAATTTCGAATATTCAATTTTTTTTTCTATTGTTTTATTTTTTTTCTATTTTTTTTTTTTTTTTTTATCAGTACACATGATCCCTCACTGCTTCTAGCTTGTGGGCCAATAAGAAGGCTGCAATATACTTGACTTTAGGAGTGGTAGTGTTTGCGAATTTTGCTCTATATTCGTTTTTTTTGAATATTCGCTATATTGCTATATGTTCTTGTTTTATTACGAATATTCGAAAAAACTAAGTTATAGCAATATAGAGAATATTCGAAAAAAATCGAATAGAGCAATTTAGCTAATATAGTGCTATAATCTTCTTTGTCTAATAGTTGTAAATTGAAAAATTCGCAATAAAAAATTCGAATCCGAAAATTTGAATTCCGAAAATTCTCATATTACACAATCATTACCTTTCCGATTTTTCGAGTAAAAAAAAAATCGTGAATTTTCGAATTTGCGAATATTCGACAAATATTCTACAAAATATTTGCGAAATATCGCGAATTCGAATATGACCCCTGCCGCTCATCACTACTCATGGTCAATAAAAGGCCAATTTAACTATAAAGGTAGGTGATGAGGCCTTCAGTGATAGATTATATATACAGTATTTCTGTGGTATGCATTGTCCTCCTGGCTCTTCTCACTAATTGCTTGGAAGGTGATGTCACCAGCACAATATGCACCTTCCTGAGGCAGATTATAATACTGGTTTAGTTAGTTTGTACATAAACAAAGCAAGTCCTGTAGATTAGGAAACAATCTGTCTTTTTATTGCCACTGAGGATTTCTGTAGCCTTTGAATATTCACTAATTAACACTCAGGACGGGTCATGAATTATGTGCAGATGGGAGTTCTGTGTCATCAAACACGACAATACAATCGCTATTTGTTAATGATTTAAGCCTTAATCTTCCTGAGGTATGAGGCATGGAATTCATTTCTTATCATTCATAAAAGGAGTGAGATGAAAACATGACAACACAACATGAATTATTTCCATATGAGGTCAACAATACTCTTAAAACTTGTGGAGGCCAAGAAGATTCGAAAACCATAGAAGATGTACAGTATAGGGTCAATCAGCTTTGCTGGGAGGACTCGTGATTCTGCTGAGTACTTTAATGACGCTCAGAGGTCTCCTACAATACTCCTCTCAAAAGCCCTTTTCAGCTGGATGCCATGCACCTCATATTGTACAGCCTCCAAAAACTGGTTCTAAGATCTGCATTCTGGAAGTGTCCACTAAATGAACCGTTTATGGACCATGGTGTTGATGCAGCTTTTACACAACATCAGAGGACATTTAGTGCTGGCAAGAACGTGATATCCAAAACAGGTTTGATGACCACCGTAGTTTAGCATTGTAATTATTCATCCGTCCGTTAGAGACCCATTAAAAGAGTTTTCTGTGATTTTCATATTGATATTGATATGTCATCAATATGAGATTGGCTGGGGTCCACCTGTATGAAGAGGTCACGGCTTTCAGTGAGTGCTTAGACCTCTTCCTAGGCCATGTAACGTTCACAATCACGTTCATTGGTCAACTGGTCAACTGTGCAGCTCCAGTTCCATTCAAGTGAATGAGGCTGAGCTGTGATACCTAGCACAGCCGCTATCAAATGGACGGTGCTGTGTTTGGAGAGCTACGTGGACCCCCAACAATTTCATTTTGATGGTCTATCAATATGAAAATCCCAGAAAAAAATAAGTAATCTTTGCAACACTATGAGGACCAGCATGGTCATTTGTCAAAGTACAGAATAATTGTGGAGGGACATTGGTTTTAGAGGTGCCTCATGGAGGCATCATACAAGGTTCTACAGGTTCATATACAGAGCTATAGGGACTCCAGGTGCCACCATATAGGGTAGGAGCTTAGGCCTTTATACTATGGTAAGTTGGGTGGAAATGGAGTGAGAGGTGAGCCCAGGATTCTAAGACATTTGGCACATTTATAGGCAATGTTTTCCCACCATCCTTTCGCCTCTTACAATGATATCTACCACAACTTACGCAATGCAGCAGCATCTCCGACGGCAGAAACTTCTCTGCACAAAATACCTGAAAGAAAATGTACCGGATAAAGCATGGGCACACGTCATACAGGCAGTTTAAGAAAATGCACATTACAGATGTAGCGGAGTAGAAATTGTCAATTCAGATAAGGCTCTTTTAACGTTATGCTACATGAACTGCTAAAGATTTGAAAGCCCTCTGCTTGTGGTCAGTAAACGGAAACTTCTTAGGCTACTTTCACACTTGCGTTCGGGGTTCCGCTTGTGAGTTCCGTTTGAAGGATCTCACAAGCGGCCCCGAACTGATCCGTACAGCCCCAATGCATTCTGAGTGGATGCGGATCCGCTCAGAATGCATCAGGATGCCTCCGCTTGGCCTCCGTTCCGCTCAGCAGGCGGACATCCGAACGCAGCTTATTCACATTCAAAAGCTGAATGTCCTGCTCACATCTCTGAAGGTTTGTTGCAATTTGTTAACCTTGCCTATGCTGATACGTAGGAACAAGAAGTAAGGACTAGGACAGTATATTTTCAGATTTTCATTGTAAACATGAACATTCTATTAACTGACAGCTAGCAGATCTTGCGCATAGTTAAGAAGGATATTAGAAATCAGCATGATTTTCCACTTTGTCTACTTTGAAAAATAGACATCATCGAAAGGTCCCTCAATGATAAGCCGATCATTGTGCGTCCCACTGCCGAAGCCTCCAGAGATCAGCTCTGATCAATGGAGAATCCTGCAGCAAGTGTTTACTTCCACTACAGCGCCACCACAGGGGAAATAAAGCATTACACTAAGTTTCATTCAATGGGCTGGCGGTAGACTGTATGTACGTCCTGCATCTTCCGAAGTGAGAGACTCTGTCGCTGTTCTCCGCTATTAGATGAAGGCAAACAAGTCACTTCAATATTGAACTTGTCGAGTATCTGAGACGTTGCAGAGCTAAGGCCTCTTTCACACTTGCGTTGTCCAGATCCGGCGTGTACTCCACTTGCAGGAATTACACGCCGGATCCGGAAAAACGCAAGTGTACTGAAAGCATTTGAAGACGGAGCCGTCTTCAAAATGCTTTCAGTGTTACTATGGCAGCAAGGACGCTATTAAAGTCCTGGCTGCCATAGTAGTAGTGGGGAGCGGGGGAGCAGTATACTTACAGTCCGTGCGGCTCCAGGGGCGCTCCAGAATGACGTCAGAGCGCCCCATGCGCATGGATGACGTGCCATGCGATCACGTGATCCATGCGCTTGGGGCGCCCTGACGTCACTCTGGAGCGCCCCGGGAGCCGCACGGACGGTAAGTATGCTGCTCCCCCGCTCCCCGCTACACTTTACCATGGCTGCCAGGACTTTAGCGTCCCGGCAGCCATGGTAACCATTCAGAAAAAGCTAAACGTTGTATCCGGTAATGCGCCGAAACGACATTTAGCTTAAGGCCGGATCCGGATCAATGCCTTTCAATGGGCATTAATTCCGGATCCGGCCTTGCGGCAAGTGTTCAGGATTTTTGGCCGGAGCAAAAAGCGCAGCATGCTGCAGTATTTTCTACGGCCAAAAAACGTTCCGTTCCGGAACTGAAGGCATCCTGATGCATCCTGAACGGATTTCACTCCATTCAGAATGCGATAGGATAAAACTGATCAGGATTCTTCCGGCATAGAGCCCCGACGACGGAACTCTATGCCGGAAGAAAAGAATGCATGTGTGAAAAGGCCCTAAGTTTATCACTTTCATTGCATGTGGCATGATGTCTAAGGTCATTGAAAAATTTTCATAGCTGGTGACTGAAAGTTTGTTCGACAAGAGAGCTTTTCTGCCAACCCCCCATATGCATGCACACTCGGCTTGAACGAGACTGCATGTGTTTTTAATGAGGAGAGGGGGATACACTGGTTGCTGCCAAACACCTCTGGTGACTTATTTCCTAACAGCAAAAAGAATCGGTCATGTTGAAATCCAACATTCTTGACCTTTCTTTTCCTCGAAATCTGTTGGGTTGAAAGTCAAGAGATCCCCATACACATTTGGGAGGGGTTAGCATTTGCGTTATAAATTCCGTTACGGAATAAAGAATGCAAAACGGAAGCCTTTAAGAGACATTCTGACAGGACTTTTTTTTTTTTCGTCTTGTATAATGGAACAAAACAGAACCATTACTTGTTTCCATATACATGTATTAGGACGGAGAAAAACGCATTGCCTCTTAAAGGGTTCCGTTTTGGATTCCTTCCTAAAATTCCATTATATGGCATAGCACTTCTTCCCCATGTCAAAAGTTATTCAAAATATTTGCCTTTTAAAAGGGTTTCTGACATAGTGATGATGTGCCCAAATACTCAACATGACCATTGTGGCTAGTCAGCAATTATGTGCAGTAGTTGATTATGTTACCACGGTAGGGAGACCACCACTGCAATGACCACATGCCCAACTACCCAACCTGACCACCTAGGCCAGTGTATGGCTGCAGTGGACCCTGTCCGAATGGGAACCCCGCCCTAAGGCTACTTTAACACTTGCGTTTTGGGCGGATCCATCATGGATCTGCAAAAACGGATCCATTGCAATAATACAACCGCATGCATCCGTCATGAACGGATCCGGTTGTGCTATCTGTAACATAGCCAAGACGGATCCGTCATGAACTCCATTGAAAGTCAATGGGAGACGGATCTGTTTTCTATTGTGCCAGATTGTGTCAGAGAAAACCGATCCGTCCCACATTGTGTGCCAGGACGGACCCGTTTGGCAGACAGCAAAAGGCCTCCAGAGCGGAATGGAGACTGATCGGAGGCAAACGGATGCATTATGAGCGGATCCTTTTCCATTCAGAATGCATTAGGGCAAAACTGATCCGTTTTCAACCACTTGTGATGGATCTCACAAACAGAAAGCCAAAACGCGAGTGTGAAAGTAGCCTTAGACGTTTTTTCGATCCTGACGAAATTAGTGGGTTCCCCCCATTAATTTGTATAGTACCTTAAAGTGGCTAAAGGTACTTTCACACTTGCGGCAGAGGATTCCGGCAGCCAGTTCGGTCCGGCAATCTGGACGCAAACTGATGCATTTGTGAGACGGATCCGGTTGCGGATCCGTCTCAAAAATGCATTGCAATACCGGATCCGTCTTTCCGGTTGTCAAAACGGATCCGGTATATATTTTTTTCACAAATTTAATGGTCTGTTCATGCACGGATGGAAAGAACGGATCCGTTTTGCCGGAACCCTTGTGGCCAGATCCGGCACTAGTACACTTCAATGGAAATTAATGCCGAATCCGGCATTCCGGCAAGTGTTCACGATTTTTGACCGGAGATAAAACTGCAGCATGCTGCGGTATTTTCTCCGGCCAAAAAAACTTAAGAGGGACTGAACTGATGCATCCTGATGCATACTGAACGGATTGCTCTCCATTCAGAATGCATTAGGATAAAACTGATCAGTTTTTTTCCGGTATTCAGCCCCTAGGACGGAACTCAATACCGGAAAAGAAAAACGCTAGTGTGAAAGTACCCTAACACAATTAGCCCTTCTACATCAGCATAAAGACTTCAGACGTTGCAAAGCTGCAGTGCTGTTATCCCCCTCGTTTCTTCCCCATTCGCACAGGTAAGCTCTATACAATCTACGACTACTCATCGGCATACCAGAAACGGTGCATAAAACAGGAATTCGACCACCGCAATGAATACAGTAAGTCATATCAAACAAGCAAAGATCCAGTAGATTACTGATATCAATTCTCAGAGTTAATCGTACCCAATTTATCGAGCATCAAAGTCCTTCTACATGTGTAGCAGAGCTGATTTGTGAATGTAACGTGATGTCTCACTCAGATTGAAAATCACAACTAACTCAATTTTTTTGTGAGTTTTGCAGGTGAGAAACTCAACCCACTATGCCTGTAAAGATTTACAACAGTCAGAGGCGAATAATTCTCCTAGAATTGTGTAGATCTGATCTCCCATCTGTTCTACTCAACATCAAGATCGTCACCCATGTGAACTTACCTAGGAGGAGGCTGCAGACCACCCAGCCATGGCTAATCATTGTGCTGATGACACGAAGAGAGCTGGATCCTATCAGACTGATAACAAGTCGTGCATCGTGCATTTACCTTGATGACCTGGATCCTCCCAAATCTAATACTTACTGAATGAGTCCATTCATTGACATTGTCTGCTGATGTGTCATGTCCTAGGCAGGTGAGGTGACAGAGATATTATCTTCCCAGGGGTGAGGAAGTGAGGATATGTACTATGCAGCATCCCTGGGATGATAGTTGAACTCGCCACACACAGACTGGCAGGATTACCAAATTTACCCAATAGTGAGGCACAGGCTTAGCGGTTAGGACACACAGTGTAATGGTCACGCTCATTAGGAGCTTTTAAGCATGGTGGACGTTCTAAATGAGGTGCAGACTTCAGGGATGCTTCGTCTACCCGCAGTGGGGCAAACTTTCGCCAAGGATATTCAGTTTTGTAAAAGGTTTTGTCTTAACCTGGTCATAAACATTGCATAAATGGCAGCTGAGCCAGTTGGCCATCCTCCCCGATGTCCATTAGGGTCAATTTCATGAGAAACCAGTCAATCTATCAGTATGTCTCTGAAGTCAAACTGGAGTAACAGCAGGAAGGCCACACAGTCATTGGGTGAACATACAAACTCCATGTAGATATTGTTCTTGTCGGTTGTTAAACCCTCGTGCCAACCCCTGTGGCACCTTAGATAGATTGTAGACAGATAGAAACGAGATAGATTGGCTTTCCAATCATGGATGGCACACGGAATCAGGCTAATGAATCAAAAACCCCAGTATGGCCAACACTCTCACAACAGGAGACTTACTTAGTGGTCTCAGGGAACAGCTCATTCACCAAGTGAAATTATTACTTATGTGGGCTATGATTACCTCTATTCTTCAGCTTCCCTGTCCACTGCAGTGTTCAGCTGCTTCTTTGATGTGGTGCACTTTTTTGGTGAGTGCCACTTACCTCCACTTGGTAGCTGACTAATGCACATGAGTGTTGTTGGCTCTGTCTCCACTATTCTCTCTGTCCTAGGCCTGACACACACTTACGAAGATTATCTAGAGGCCTCTCTCTACATCGTCTCTAGGCTTGTGCTCACTAGCATGGGACAGCATGACCCTCAAACTGACCTCTAACTCATCTAAGTTCATGCCACATCCCAGGCAGTTAACCTATGCTAACCAATGTATAGCACAAACACAATAACCACAGTATAATTCCTACTGTAAATGGTATGGTCCAGAGCTTGACCTCTGCCTGTTTACCAGATTGACCCCTTACCACCTGCCCTGACCTCTGCCTGACCACCGTATCGACTCTGTGCCGCCTGATATGACCTCTTATCTGTTGATAAATATAAGATTGTTATGTGGTATTCCACAGAACACATAGCCATTGTTCCTCCCCCCTGATTCTGCAGCATAACCCTGTGGTCCTGCCTCAACTTGTAAACATTAAAAGATGTTTAACGTGTCACATAAATATTGATCCTGGAGGATGGGTGCACTGAAGAACATGTGTGAACAGCAGATTAATAAAGACATTGAAATTAGGAGACCTCAATAGGAAACTCATAGAAAGAGGAGATGACATATGGCAGGTGAATGGGGTTAGTGGGACTATGAAGCATTTTTCCAGTTTTTGGATCCAAATTTTTTGAATAGCTTTTTCCAAACACTTCATTAGAGATGTCCCAAACTATTCACCGGCGAACAGTTCCCGGCAAACATAGCTTGTTCGCGTTCGCCGCGGCGGGCGAACATATGCGATGTTCGGTCCGCCCCCTATACATCATCATTGAGCAAACCTTGACCCTGTACCTCACAGTCAGCAGACACATTCCAGCCAATCAGCATACCCTTCCTCCCAGACCCTCCCACCTCCTATCAAAAAGCAAGGACAGCATCCATCTTAGATTCATTCTGAAGCTGCAGTGTCACAAATTTGACTAAGTTGTAATCGCAATGCGATTAATACAGGTTATATTAATCGCATTGTGAATTCAACTTAGAGCTGGGTTCCTAATGGTTGTATTGCTAGAATATAACGAAGATTGAGAATATAGTGCTATATTCGTTATATTCATCAATTCTAGCAATACAACCATTAGGAACTCAGATCTAAGTTGTAATCGTAATGCAATTAATACAGGTTCTATTAATCGCATTGCGAATTAAACTTAGAGCTGGGTTCCTAATGGTTGTATTGCTAGGATATAACGAAGATTGAGAATATAGTGCTATATTCGTTATATTCGTCAATTCTAGTAATACAACCATTAGGAACTTAGCTCTAAGTTGAATTCGCAATGTGATTAATGCAGGTTATATTAATTGCATTGCGAATTCAACTTACCACACTCTGCGTCAACTACAAAATTTTCCATGGGAGTTTTGCCATGGATCCCCCTCCGGAAAGCCACAGTCCAGGTGTTAGTCCCCTTGAAACAACTTTTCCATCACTATTGTGGCCAGAAAGTGTCACTGTGGGTTTTAAAATTCGCCTGTCTATTGAAGTCTATGGTGGTTTGCCCGGTTCGCCCGTTCGCGAACATTTGCGTAAATTCGCGCTTGCCGTTCGCGAACGGAAAATTTTATGTTCGCGACATCTCTACACTTCATATAGCTGATTGAGGGGACTTGAACCTGTGATCTTGGGATTGTATGGATATAAATATATTATGCCTGTTACAACTACATACTGTACATGGCAGGCTTGAGGACAATTGTTAGACCTTATTCCAGGTCTGATCACGGGTCTACTGACCTGAACTTACAGCATCATAGACATATATAAGCTTGAGTCAATGAACTTGTTGGGTCAGACATTGCGGGTGTAAAATAAACACTAAAATATGGCCACAATACGGCTGCCTGAATGAGCCCTTAGGCCTCCAACTCTCATGACAAGCCATTGTGGGTGTGTCAATAGGTTGAAATCACTTACATGATGTGGTTGCAGCTGACTATGATGTCTAAGGGTCAAATGGTCACTATTGGAATTATTTCCAGTCACATCCATTACAGCTGGATGTTGACTGCTGGTTACATGATATCCTATACTGTATCCTATAAGGTGGAAGCACTTCTGTGAATTGTCTGAGCACCACCTCATGTAGTTGTCTGAATTAGGAAACCCAGGATTCAAAATTACAGTATTTAACACCGATAATGAAAATATGCAATAAGAACAGCCATTGTTTTTCATGTTTGGTATTGCAGCTCAGCTTAATTCAAGTGAGCAGAAAACCTAGCCCATGGACAGAGGATGTGCTGTTTTATGGAAGGATACAGCCATGTTTCTGTAGCCTCATACAGACCATTACCCCTCCACTGTTTGTGATCATGAGAAGCTTGGATGTGGCACCACATGGGTTCTGTTGAAGGAAAGGTTGAATATATACAATATAGGGATGCTTTGTGCACCTCATGGTGAAGTTGCGAGTACTGAGCTGTAGAGAAGAACAATGTCAGGTGTAGCTGTGAGGAGCTTCAGCAACAAGCTGGCCTGTGAGAGTGGAGAGGAGTCCAGGCCGTGAGCAACTTGAAAGCTTTCAATCCTGAGATCTTGTTAGATGTTGAAATGCCACCATACTTGTCTTGGCAAGTGCCAGGCTATGACATTTTTTAGGGACTGTAGCCCTTAACTTGTTTCTCCATAAGCTTTTCAAGTGGTTGCGTACTGGTTCCTGGAGAGTGTCTGTACTGTGGTCTGAGGAATGGCCTGGAGAATACTGCTTTTGTGACCAGAGAGTGCCAACCCATGGTTCCTCACCAAGTTTAGTTAAAGTTTTAATTAAAGGGGTTATCCCATAACTAATGTAAGAAATTTAAATCAGAGATCATATAGTACATGACAATCTCTTTCTAACAATGCCAGAACCACACCCCTCCCCCAACGACTACTCTGCCAAATGTAACATTGTACAAGAAACTTAAGTAAATATTAAACTTGGTGTTCAAATCATTACTATATTTATTGTAGAGACACAACTATCCATCACCCGTATGTAAAAGTATCTGCCCCCTTAATCATACTGATACATCAGTCATTTCCTAATGGTCATTACTGTTGGTTTATTTGTTTTATTTGAAGTAAAGTTCACTTCCAAGACTTACTTGTCTAATAACAAGAGGAATAATTAGTGATTTAATTAATTATAATACAGCCGTTTGCGCAAGGGGGTACGACTCTCCAAGATACGCCTTAGAAACTACAATTTTAATCATAAGATAAAATAAAAAAAATAATTAGAAAACGAATTAGTGTTAATTTGAAAGAGACAATTAACCATAGTTTGCACAACTATCACTCGGGCGGGCATGGCCACAGCACCACCCACAATATTCTCCGTTCCTTCCACCCGGCCCGAATGCCGGAGTAGCTCTATCCCTCCAAGCAAATGATTCTTGCCAACTAGACCTCTCTCCCTCTGCCCGTAGAGAGTGTGCTCCCTCTGACTCTTAAAGGGCCAGTGCATCTTCACCCTAATCTGCACCAGCCAAAGACTGGCAGTGGGCCTGAGCAATAGGTTCTTGTTCACTAGTGTCCTGCAAAAGGTATGCTGCTATACATTTGTCTACCCATGTACCAACTTCTGCATGTTTCCTGGATAAGACCCTTTACTGTCTGACCTCTGCCTTACCTTTGTCCTGACTTTGAACTGTTTATCAGATGGCATGTAGTCTGCCTGCTCTTATCTCAACCTGTGCCTGACTATGGCTTTGCCTTATCCCTCCGTGTTCCACTACAATGTCTCTGTGGGTTAGCAGTCACTTGAACAGAGAATACACTGAGAAGTAGCGGCTTGGTGTAAAGGTTAAAAGGTGAATACCGGAGGGGTCACTTAGATAACGCATTTATGCCGATTTATGCCGAACCAGACAAATCTACTGTAATGTGTATGAGGGTGTCTCAGTGACAAATATTAGGAAATGAAGGAACAGGCAGTTGGATTTCAACATGCCCAAACCTTTAGTCCTCCAAGTCTTTACCTTGCTTCTAGCCTTGACGTTAGTTATTTGCTGTTTTCCTATGGACTCTGTTCATTGCCTGTTGGTTAGTTTTTGATTTTCTTGTCTTTGGGTCCCAGAGCCTTCTTGTTATCCTGCTATGGTTGGTATTAAAAATTAGGGTCAGTTTCTGTCACTCATTTATTTCTGTTCTCAATCTGTATATCATCGCCATCATGTTTGTGTCATCATCTATTTACCATATGATTCGGTTCCTGTTATCCATCGATGAGCTTACTTCTGTATATTTTTTTGGCCAAACGATGTATGTTACGGAACTAATTGGATACAGGTTAGGCTACTTTCACACTTGCGTTTTTCTTTTCCGGCATAGAGTTCCGTAACAGGGGCTCTCTACCGGAAAAGAACTGATCAGTTTTATCCCCATGCATTCTGAATGGAGAGTAATCCGTTCAGGATGCATCAGGATGTCTTCAGTTCAGTCTTTTTGACTGATCAGGCAAAAGAGAAAACCGCAGCATGCTACGGTTTTCTCTCCGGCAAAAAAAACGGAAGACTTGCCTGATCTGTCCTTCCGGCCTGCGCATGCGCAGACCGATAAAAATGTGAAAAAATTTACAAGACGGATCCGTCTGTCCGCATGACAAGCGGAGAGATGGATCCGTCCTTGCAATACATTTGTGAGACGGATCCGCATCCGGATCCGTCTCACAAATGCTTTCAGTCAGCGGCAGATTGGCGGATCCGGCGGGCAGTTCCGACGACGGAACTGCCCGCCGGATCACACTGCCGCAAGTGTGAAAGTAGCCTTTCCTGCCAGCAAACTTCACACCCACTGCCAGACTTGGTATTAACTCCCTGGATCACCAAAAGCTGCTGACATTGAGCGCCTCCTGCAGGAGGCATGGAATCATATCTTACATCTATCAGTTGGGTCATACTGGTCAATTAATCATACTAGCCAGGGTCAAAAACTGAGAGATCAAAGGTCAAAGCCAAAGCATAAATCGATGTGCTGAAGATTTGATTTTTTTGATATTTTAAAGCAACTCAGGTCAATTTACACTGTGCACAATCTGCATAAGATTTTTAAAAATTCTCATCCACGTTGCAGATAGCGTATCGTAAAATGCAGTAGGTTTGCCACATATAAATTCACGTGAGTGAATCTGCAGCATATCCATCTTGTGTGAACTAACCCTTAACATTCCATTTAGCTTTTTGACAAGGAGATGATTAAAGGAGTTTCCTATCCTCAGGATAGGTCATCAATATTTGATTGGTGGGGGTCCGACACCCGGGACACCCACTGATCAGCTGTTTGAGAAAGCCATCATAACCCCACCCCCAGTTTAAAAAAGTTGGAAAACCCCTTTAAAGGGGTTGTTCCATCTCACACATTGATGGCATATCGCTAGGATAGTGAATAGTGAATGGAGTGGTGGCCGTGCTTGCGCAGTGCACTCTCTATTCATTTCTATGGGACTTCCGAAAATAGCTGAGCACGCTGCTCGGCTATTGTCGGCACTCCCATAGAAATTAAAGGACGATGGCCCTGCATGTGAGATCCGCTCTTCTTCACTTTGACGGCCCCATTCTAGAGATGGATATGGGTCCCAGGGGTGGGACCTGCATCTATCAGACATTGATGGCATATACTAGCGATATGCCATCAATGTGTGAGATGGGCCAACCCCTTTAATGTTATCAAACATTTATTGTAATAATACTTTGCAAATCCATGACGGTTTTATCACGCTTATTTGTATTTTAGTATTTCATGTTTTTAATGACTCCTCTACTACCTTATACACCACTATGGAGGGTGGGGGCTCAGTTAAACTTTTTGCACTGGGGCCACGGATCTTCCAGCTATGTCTCTGCATGTGTCATTCAATGCACTTTCCTAATAGCTTCTGGACTGAAGGACCTCTGCCTGCCTGAAACACATAAGTAGACTTTTGCAATATATCGTGTAATACTGTTTGGGTTCTAACCTTGTGCCATTGTGCTATTGTCCACTAGTGTGGGGCCTCTTTATTCTGAGCCATATTGCTTTACACAGTATCCCACAAAAGTGAGTACACCCCTCACATTTTTGGAAATATTTTATTCTATCTTTTCATGGGACAACACTGAAGATATGGCACTTTGATACAATGTAAAGTAGTCAGTGTACAGCTTGTATAACAGTGTACATTTGGTGTGCCCTCAAAATAACTCAACACACAGCCATTAATGTCTAAAGCACTGGCAACATAAGTGAGTACACCGCTAAGGGAAAATGGCCAAATTGTGCCCAAAGTGTCAATATTTTTGTCTGGCCACCATTATTTTCCAGCACTGCGTAAACTCTATTGGGCATGGAGTTAACTATAGCTTCACAGATTGCCACTGGAGTCGTCTTCCACTCCTCCATGACGACATCACCGACCTGGTGGATGTTAGAGACCTTGCGCTTCGCCACCTTCCATTTGAGTATGCCTCACAGATACTCAATAGGAGTTAGGTCTGGAGACATGCTTGGCCAGTCCAGCACCTTTACCCTCAGTTTCTTTAGGTAGTGGTTGTCTTGGAGGTGTGTTTGGGATTGTTATCTGGCTGTAGCATGGTCCAATCGCAGCGGAGGTGGTCCAATCACAGCGGAGAGCATCACAGCCAGGGACTTTCTGGATGTGACTCTCTCGTCTGTGATTGGACAGCTCTACAGCAAGGGACAAGGAGAAACCCTTTGAGAAACCCGACGGTCTCCTCCTCCCTGTACCGATACTCTAAATTAAACCGACTGGGAGTGAAAAACAGAGGGGGACACAACGCCGGAACGGAGGGGTGTTTTAGAAAACAAAAAGTGCTGGCATCTGTAGGGGCCACCATATCAGGTAAGCATCCCAGTTTCTAACATATAAACCCATAAAAGGTCCTCTTTAAGACTTGTGAGGAAAGTGAGAAATGAGCATGTATTTGATGTACCTATGATTGATGATCACAACTATATCAAATCATTTACAAGCATTCCCAGCATTAAAAGTATGCCAATTATAAGACAACTTCCTGGATGACTCTCAAGACGTTCTGGCTGAACCACAATTGCTGCCAAAGAATGTTTCACTGTCCTACTTTATTTAGTTCATGAAAATATAACATCTGCCAACTACAAGCAGCAACCTTCATGTACAGGATGCAATAGTGCAACAAACACTGACTACAACGAGGTTGTAAATACCTAATGTACATATATACCGGTATATACTTTAGTGTCCTGTGTCGGTTTTGTAACCGAAATAATGCCACCATGTGGTTGGATGACTACATGACACACTAAGGCATTTTACAGTATTTTCCAGACTATAAGAAGCACTTTTTAACTAGAAAATATCTTGGTATTGCAATTGTGACATCGCAATTGAGACGGCTATCTCTGGGAACTCTGCAGAGATCGGAAAAGACATTCATTGCTTCTATTCGGCTGGATCTTGCTAAGAGTTCCAGGCTAATAGAGAAGTACCCACTGAGTCTTGCAGGTGGCAGGTCCAATAGGAAAACAGTACACATCCCTCAACAATGCAATAGTAATTTATTGCAACTAGGGATGAGCGAATCGACTTTGGATGAAACATCCGAAGTCGATTCGCATAAAACTTTGTCTCAATACTGTACGGAGCTCCGTACAGTATTAGATTGTATTGGCTCTGATGAGCCGAAGTTATTATTTCGCAAAGTATCACTAGACTTCGCATAATAACTTCAGAAATTGATTCATAATGTAATTTTTTTTTCCTGAACTCGGGTTCGGTTACAAGTGGTACCTTGGAATCGAACCCGAGTTCGGGAATGTTTTTTTACAGTATAAATCAATTTCTGAAGTTATTATGCGAAGTCTCGCGAGACTTCGCAAAGTAATAACTTTGGCTCATCAGAGCCAATACATTCTAATACTGTACAGAGCTCTTGCTCCGTACAGTATTGAAACAAAGTTTTATGCAAATCGACTTTGGATGTTTCACCCAAAATCGATTCGCTCATCCCTAATTTCAATGTAAGGGACAACCTATCTAAGAATCACATGTTCTTAAGCCCCTAAGGAAGCTTAATATAACTGTAAAACAAAAGTAAAATACAGTCAGGTCCATAAGCATTGGGACATCGACGCAATTCTAACATTTTTGGCTCTGTACACCACCACAATGCATTTGAAATGAAACGAACAAGACGTGCTTTAACAGCAGACTGTCAGCTTTAATTTGAGGATATTTACATCCAAATCAGGTGAACGGTGTAGGAATTACAACAGTTTGCATATGTGCCTCCCACTTGTTAAGGGACCAAAAGTAATGGGACAGAAAAATAATCATAAATCAAACTTTCACTTTTTAATACTTGGTTGCAAATCCTTTGCAGTCAATTACAGCCTGAAGTCTGGAACGCATAGACATCACCAGAAGCTGGGTTTCATCCCTGGTGATGCTCTGCCAGGCCTTTACTGCAACTGTCTTCAGTTCCTGCTTGTTCTTGGGGCATTTTCCCTTCAGTTTTGTCTTCAGCAAGTGAAATTCATGCTCAATCGGATTCAGGTCAGGTGATTGACTTGGCCATTGCATAACATTCTACTTCTTTCCCTTAAAAAAACTCTTTGGTTGCTTTTGCAGTATGCTTTGGGTCATTGTCCATCTGCACTATGAAGCGCTGTCCAATGAGTTCTGAAGCATTTGGCTGAATATGAGCAGATAATATTGCCCAAAACACTTCAGAATTCATCCTGCTGCTTTTGTCAACAGTCACATCATCAATAAATACAAGAGAACCAGTTCCATTGGCAGCCATACATGCCCACGCCATGACACTACCACCACCATGCTTCACTGATGAGGTGATATGCTTAGGATCATGAGCACTTACTTTCCTTCTCCATACTCTTCTCTTCCCATTACTCTGGTACAAGTTGATCTTGGTCTCATCTGTCCATAGGATGTTGTTCCAGAACTGTGAAGGCTTTTTTAGATGTCATTTGGAAATCTCTAATCTGGCCTTCCTGTTTTTGAGGCTCACCAATGGTTTAAATCTTGTGGTGAACCCTCTGTATTCACTCTCTTGATTGTTGACTTTGACACACATACACCTACCTCCTGGAGAGTGTTCTTGATCTGGCCAACTGTTGTGAAGGGTGTTATCTTCACCAGGGAAAGAATTCTTCGGTCATCCACCACAGTTGTATTCCGTGGTCTTCCGGGTCTTTTGGTGTTGCTGAGCTCACCGATGCGTTCCTTCTTTTTAAGAATGTTTCAAACAGTTGTTTCGGCCACACCTAATGTTTTTGCTATCTCTCTGATGTTTTTTTTTTTTTTTTTTTCAGCCTAATGATGGCTTGCTTCACTGATAGTGACAGCTCTTTGGATCTCATCTTAAGAGTTGACAGCAACAGATTCCAAATGCAAATAGCACACTTGAAATGAACTTTGGACCATTTATCTGCTCATTGTAGTTGGGATAATGAGGGAATATCACACACCTGGCCATGGACCAGCTGAGAAGCCAATTGTCCCATTACTTTTGGTCCCTTAACAAGTGGCATATATGCAAACTGTTGTAATTCCTACACCGTTCACCTGATTTGGATGTAAATACCCTCAAATTAAAGCTGACAGTCTGCAGTTAAAGCACATCTTGTTCGTTTTATTTCAAATCCATTGTGGTGGTGTATAGAGCCAAAAATCGTATAATATTGTCGATGTCCCAATATTTATGGGCCTGACGGACCAATCAACAAGGTAATGATTGCGTAATATGCAAATTTCCGTAATGCGAAAGCAGGAAAGAATCATGTTTTTACTCGGCAATTGAAAATTCACAATAAAAAAAAAATCTCGAATATTCGAAATTATGAATATATTCCACTATATTCTAAATATTTGCAAATTTTCAAATTACCTATATTCGCGATAGAAATTCGAAATTCGAATATTCGTGATCAACACTTGTGGCTAGGAGCTGGAATTTATGCACCTTTGGAAATCTGGCTGAATGAAACACCTGAACTCAGTGAGGTGTGTCCCAATAGTTTTGTCCATATACTGTAGTATGCTTGTATTTATGAAGTAGAAGTCTGGAGGCTGAGGGGGAGAACATCTTGAAACACTTGGGTCTGTGTTAGCATTTGTGTTATCCTCTGCCTAGGCCAGTGACATCACGTCCATTATTAACATGACCTAGGCGCAGCTTAGTACTGTTCAAGTGAATGCAGTACCAAGCAGAGCCACTATACAATGATGATGCAAGGAGGCTGCAGCACTTGTCCTCAATTTCTTGTCATCAAATTTTTAAACATTTTATTTAACTTTTTCTTTTACTTTTTTTTTTAGCTCCACTAGAGAATGTCATCCTGAGTGTCACGACTGTGACTGATCCAGACAGGTCTGGGAGGAGAAGGTCGCAGCGACTTGATACTCGTGATAGATTGTGAGTTTGCTCCGTGGTTCAGGGTATGTCATCTGGGTTTTGCCTTGTAAACCTTTTTGTCCTGACTGGGAGTTTGTAGGCATCCTTCTCAGGTGAGTCCTGTCTGCCACTCCCAGCTACTATATTAGTTTTACTTTCACTTGCAGTCATTGCCAGATATAGTCCTTACTTCCAGTTCTATTCTGACCTTTGAAGGAGATCGTTTGATGGTGTTGCTGTGGAGCTCTTGTCCGGCGTGGACTGTCGTGATTGGGATCGCCTTCTCTGCTCGTGACTGGATAAGTCTATCTCTGATATAGTTTGTTTGTTGCTGTCTTCCCCTGCTGTTCTCCTAGACATGAGTGATGGTGACTAGTGCTCCCATCGGCCTTTCCGCACTCTAGGCCTTTTTAGGGTGACTGACGGTTTAGGCATCCTGCTCGCCGCACGGGTTCACACCCCGTCTAGGGTATCAGGGCAGACAGGTGCCAGCTTAGGGTTAGTCAGGGGTGGCCATACTATTCCCATCCGTAGATAAGGGTCCCCCTTCCCCTCCGTCTGGTGCGACACGACTGCTGCTGGGGTAGCGGTCGTGACACTGAGATTGCAATAATTCTGTATTGCAATGTATTATACCTGTTAGGCTAACACTGACAGGCATCCTGTTAGAACAGGTCTTAATAGATGTACTGTACAAAATTATGAAGAACAGACTGGCACTCACTTTTCAATGCTATTATTAGGGATGATCGAGAATGCTCGGCCGAACACCAGTTCGGCTCGAGCATCTCAATGCTCGGCACATGGCGGTATTTGGCCGAATACCGCATGAGCTCGATCGCAATGCTCAAGTCTCAGCCCCGCACGTTTCTTGGCTGCTATGCAGCCAATAAACGTGCAGGTAAGTACTGCCCTCACTGTAATGCTGTAGCCATGTTGGCTACTGGCATTACAGTGATTGGCTGGCCGGAACGCGTCATCGGGTGCTATATAGCACCCAATGGCGGATATTCGGCACATTCTTTGTCAGGGAGAGCTGTGCTGAGGAAGGGACAGTGTAGGGAGTGATTTACGAATATTTTTACCACCAAAACTTTTCAGAGACCCAAAAGTCCTTTTAAGGACTATTGTGTGTGGCAGCAGCAATATCTTTTTTTAGCGCAACCTGTGCTAAATGGATAAAACTTTACAGACCCTAAAGTCCTTCTAAGGAATATTGTGTGTGGCAGCGATATCTATTTTTAGGGCATCCTGCGCTAAATAGCGTGCAATAGTTAGGCCGCTGCAGACAGCAACAGTAGCTGCGCTACATCTCCAGTGTAAAGAGTGCGCATCCAAGAAAAATCTGTGACATCCACTGTACTTTTTCAATAGACGGTGTCTGCTTCTGACAGTGACATTAGCTGCGCCACATCTCCAGTGTAAAGTGTGCGCATTAGTGATGATCGAGCACCAAAGTATTCGGATGTTCGGGCCGAACACATTGCTATATTCGTGTGCTCAATCGAGCACCCGAGTATAATGGAAGTCAAAGGGAGACAACCAGGCACCCCCTGCTCTGAAGAGGGGAGGGTGCCTGGTCCATTGGAAATGGTCAGAAAGTGACAGAAACACCACCGAAATGGATCGGGAACACCATGGGGACGTTGTCTGGATTCATCTTGAACTCCCAGGTCGCTGCTGGGAACAATGTTGTCCGAGTTGTACTTTTAAATTTATAGTGCTTGATATTACAATTTTATATTGCTTGATATTACATTTATATTGCTTGATATTAAATGTTTATACTGTTGTGCACTGTCACAGATGTCCTAAGACATATCCTACACAACCAACCCCCAACACTATGTGTCAATACACATCCCCAACCATCCCCACCAGTCTGTGGCAATACACACCGAAATGTTGCAAAGTTGTATTCATTTAAAATGTTTACACAATACAAATTTTCAAAAATGTTGTACAATATGCTGTAAAAATGTCAAAATGATGAATTTATCTATTCTAGGGGTGCAACAGGGGGCTTCAAATAAGACATGGTATAAACAAAACCAGTCCTGCCAAATCTGCCTTCCAAAACCCATATGGTGTTCCCCTCCTTCTATGTGCTACCGTTCGGCCAAACAGTAGTTTACGACCACATATGAGGTGTTTTTGCAAACTACAGAATCAGGGCAACCCATTTTGAGTGTTGTTTGGCAGTTAACCTATGTTTTACTCCTGGAAAAAATTGATTATATTGGAAAATTTTCCAAAAAATAGAAATTTCAAAATTGTTTCTCCATCTGCCATTAACTCTTGTGGAAGATCTAAAGGGTTAATAAAGTTTGAAAAAAACAGTTTTGAATACCTTGAGGGGTGTAGTTTCTAGAATGGGGTCATTTTTGGGAGGTTTCTATTATCTAAGCCTCACAATATGACTTCAAACCTGAACTGGGATTTTGAAGATTTCTGAAAATTTCTAAATTTGCTTCTAAACTTCTAAGCCTTGTAACATCCCCAAAAAATGAAATATCATTCCCAAAATGCTACAAACATGAAGTAGACATATGGGGAATGTAAAGTCATCACAATTTTTGGGGGTATTACTATGTATTACAGAAGTAGAGAAACTGAAACTTTGAAATTTGCTAATTTTTCAAAATTGTTGGTAAAAATTGTATTTTTTTGTGCAAAAAAATTAACTTTTTTGACCCAATTTTAGCAGTGACATGAAGTACAATATGTGACGAAAAAAAAAATCTCAGAACGGCCTGGGTAAGTCAAAGCGTTTTAAAGTTATGAGCACTTAAAGTGACACTGGTCAGATTTGCAAAAAATGGCCTGGTCCTTAAGGTGAAAATGAGCCCGGTCCTTAAGGGGTTAAAGGAACTGCTGAGATCATTTCAGTAATCGTCTTGTTAACTCAGGTGAGAATGTTGAGGAGCACAAGGCTGGAGATCATTATGTCAGGCTGATTGGGTTAAAATGGCAGACTTGACATGTTAAAAGGAGGGTGATGCTTGAAATCATTGTTCTTCCATTATTAACCAAGGTGACCTGCAAAGAAACGCGTGCAGCCATCATTGCATTGCATAAAAATGGCTTCACAGGCAAGGATATTGTGGCTACTAAGATTGCACCTCAATCAACAATTTATAGGATCATCAAGAACTTCAAGGAAAGAGGTTAAATTCTTGTTAAGAAGGCTTTAGGGCATCCAAGAAAGTCCAGCAAGCGCCAGGATCGTCTCCTAAAGAGGATTCAGCAGCGGGATCGGAGTGCCACCAGTGCAGAGCTGGCTCAGGAATGGCAGCAGGCAGGTGTGAGCGCATCTGCACGCACAGTGAGGCGAAGACTTTTGGAAGATGGCCTGGTGTCAAGAAGGGCAGCAAAGAAGCCACTTCTCTCCAAAAAAAACATCAGGGACAGATTGATCTTCCACAGAAAATATGGTGAATGGACTGCTGAGGACTGGGGCAAAGTCATATTCTCCGATGAAGCCTCTTTCCGATTGTTTGGGGCATCTGGAAAAAGGCTTGTCTATCTATCTATCTAACAATTTATCCATTTATCTATCTATCTTTCTATCTATTTCTAACCATCTAGCTACTATAACATGGCTATCTATCAAACATCTATCTATTTACATTTCTATCTATCAAACATCTATTTATCTTTATATCTAACTGGCTGTCTTTCTATCTTTCTTTCTATCTATTATCTATCTTTCTATCTATCTATCCATTTTATCTAATAATGTATTCATTTATCTATCTTTCTATCAATCTTTCTGTCTATCCATCTATCTAACAATTTATCCTTTTTTTTTTTTGTCTAGCTACCACATATCTATTTATCGAATTATCTACCAATCTATTTTATCTATCTATTTATCTAGCTGCTAATATCTATCTGACGATTCAATAGATAAATATTTTATCTATCTATCTACCTATCAATCTATCTATCAATTTATCCATTTATCAATCTATCTATCTTTCTATTTATTTCTAACCATCTAGCTACTATAACATGGCTATCTATCAAACATTTATTTACCTTTCTATCAAACAGCTATTTATCTTTCTATCTATCTAACTGGCTCTTTCTATCTTTCTTTCTAGCTATTATCTATCTTTCTTTCTATCTATTATCTATCCATCTTTCTATCTATTATCTATCTGTCTTTCTATCTATTTATCTAGCTTCTAATATCTATCTAACGTCCAATCTTTCTATCTATTTTCCTATCAATCTATCTGTTTATCTAACACTGTATCCATTTATCTATCTGTCTTTCTATCTTTCTAGCTATTTCTAACCATCTACCTATCAAAATGATCAATTTATCTGTATATCTATCTACCCCAATCTAACGTTTCAATTAGAGTTGAGCGAACACCTGGATGTTCGGGTTCGAGAAGTTCGGCCGAACTTCCCGGAAATGTTCGGGTTCGGGATCCGAACCCGACCCGAACTTCGTCCCGAACCCGAACCCCATTGAAGTCAATGGGGACCCGAACTTTTGGGCACTAAAAAGGCTGTAAAACAGCCCAGGAAAGAGCTAGAGGGCTGCAAAAGGCAGCAACATGTAGGTAAATCCCCTGCAAACAAATGTGGATAGGGAAATGAATTAAAATTAAAATTAAAAAAATAAAAATGAACCAATATCAATTGGACAGAGGTCCCATAGCAGAGAATCTGGCTTCAAGTCAGCAAAGAATCAGTCTCTTCATGCCATAGCAAAGAATCTGGCTTCATGTCAGCAGAGAATCAGTCTCTTCATGCCATAGCAGAGAATCTGGCTTCATGTCAGCGCAGAAGCAGTCTTCATGTCATAGCAGAGAATCAGGCTTCACGTCACCCACCACTGGAACAGGCCACTGTCACACATTTAGGCCCCGGCACCCAGACAGAGGAGAGAGGTCCTGTAACAGAGAATCTGGCTTTATGTCAGCACAGAATCTGTCTTCATGTCATAGCAGAGAATCAGGCATCACGTCACCCACCACTGGAACAGGCCACTGTCACACATTTAGGCCCAGGCACCCAGACAGAGGAGAGCGGTCCCGTAACAGAGAATCTGGCCTTATGTCAGCGCAGAATCTGTCTTCATGTCATAGCAGAGAATCAAGCTTCACGTCACCCACCACTGGAACAGGCCACTGTCACACATTTAGGCCCCGGCACCCAGACAGAGGAGAGAGGTCCTGTAACAGAGAATCTGGCTTTATGTCAGCACAGAATCTGTCTTCATGTCATAGCAGAGAATCAGGCATCACGTCACCCACCACTGGAACAGGCCACTGTCACACATTTAGGCCCAGGCACCCAGGCAGAGGAGAGAGGTCCCGTAACAGAGAATCTGGCCTTATGTCAGCGCAGAATCTGTATTCATGTCATAGCAGAGAATCAGGCTTCACGTCACCCACCACTGGAACAGGCCACTTTCACACATTTAGGCCCCGGCACCCAGACAGAGGAGAGCGGTCCCGTAACAGAGAATCTGGCCTTATGTCAGCGCATAATCTGTCTTCATGTCATAGCAGAGAATCAGGCTTCACGTCAGCCACCACTGGAACAGGCCACTGTCACACATTTAGGCCCAGGCACCCAGGCAGAGGAGAGAGGTCCCGTAACAGAGAATCTGGCCTTATGTCAGCGCAGAATCTGTATTCATGTCATAGCAGAGAATCAGGCTTCACGTCACCCACCACTGGAACAGGCCACTGTCACACATTTAGGCCCCGGCACCCAGACAGAGGAGAGCGGTCCCGTAACAGAGAATCTGGCCTTATGTCAGCGCAGAATCTGTCTTCATGTCATAGCAGAGAATCAGGCTTCACGTCACCCACCACTGGAACAGGCCACTGTCACACATTTAGGCCCCGGCACCCAGGCAGAGGAGAGAGGTCCCGTAACAGAGAATCTGGCCTTATGTCAGCGCAGAATCTGTATTCATGTCATAGCAGAGAATCAGGCTTCACGTCACCCACCACTGGAACAGGCCACTGTCACACATTTAGGCCCCGGCACCCAGACAGAGGAGAGCGGTCCCGTAACAGAGAATCTGGCCTTATGTCAGCGCAGAATCTGTCTTCATGTCATAGCAGAGAATCAAGCTTCACGTCACCCACCACTGGAACAGGCCACTGTCACACATTTAGGCCCCGGCACCCAGACAGAGGAGAGAGGTCCTGTAACAGAGAATCTGGCCTTATGTCAGCACAGAATCTGTCTTCATGTCATAGCAGAGAATCAGGCATCACGTCACCCACCACTGGAACAGGCCACTGTCACACATTTAGGCCCAGGCACCCAGGCAGAGGAGAGAGGTCCCGTAACAGAGAATCTGGCCTTATGTCAGCACAGAATCTGTCTTAATGTCATAGCAGAGAATCAGGCTTCACGTCACCCACCACTGGAACAGGCCACTGTCACACATTTAGGCCCAGGCACCCAGGCAGAGGAGAGAGGTCCCGTAACAGAGAATCTGGCCTTATGTCAGCGCAGAATCTGTATTCATGTCATAGCAGAGAATCAGGCTTCACGTCAGCCACCACTGGAACAGGCCACTGTCACACATTTAGGCCCAGGCACCCAGGCAGAGGAGAGAGGTCCCGTAACAGAGAATCTGGCCTTATGTCAGCGCAGAATCTGTATTTATGTCATAGCAGAGAATCAGGCTTCACGTCACCCACCACTGGAACAGGCCACTGTCACACATTTAGGCCCCGGCACCCAGACAGAGGAGAGGTTGATTCAACTTTGGGTTGCCCCACAATATAATGGTAAAATGAAATTAAAAATAGTATTGAATGAGGAAGTGCCCTGGAGTAGAATAATATATTGTTAAGGGGAGGTAGTTAATATCTAATCTGCACAAGGGATGGACAGGTCCTGTGGGATCCATGCCTGGTTCATTTTTATGAACGTCAGCTTGTCCACATTGGCTGTAGACAGGCGGCTGCGTTTGTCTGTAATCACGCCCCCTGCCGTGCTGAATACACGTTCAGACAAAACGCTGGCCGCCGGGCAGGCCAGCACCTCCAAGGCATAAAAGGCTAGCTCTGGCCACGTGGACAATTTGGAGACCCAGAAGTTGAATGGGGCCGAACCATCAGTCAGTACATGGAGGGGTGTGCACAGGTACTGTTCCACCATGTTAGTGAAATGTTGCCTCCTGCTAACACGTTCCGTATCAGGAGGTGGTGCAGTTAGCTGTGGCGTGGTGACAAAACTTTTCCACATCTCTGCCATGATAACCCTGCCCTCAGAGGAGCTGGCCGTGACACAGCTGCGTTGGCGACCTCTTGCTCCTCCTCTGCCTTCGCCTTGGGCTTCCACTGGTTCCCCTGTGACATTTGGGAATGCTCTCAGTAGCGCGTCTACCAACGTGCGCTTGTACTCGCGCATCTTCCTATCACGCTCCAGTGTAGGAAGTAAGGTGTGCACATTGTCTTTGTACCAGGGATCCAGCAGGGTGGCAACCCAGTAGTCTGCACACGTTAAAATGTGGGCAACTCTGCTGTCGTTGCGCAGGCACTGCAGCATGTAGTCGCTCATGTGTGCCAGGCTGCCCAGAGGTAAGGACAAGCTGTCCTCTGTGGGAGGCGTATCGTCATCGTCCTGTGTTTCCCCCCAGCCACGCACCAGTGATGGGACCGAGCTGCTTTGGGTGCCACCCCGCTGTGAACATGCTTCATCCTCATCCTCCTCCACCTCCTCCTCATCCTCGTCCTCCTCGTCCTCTAGTAGTGGGCCCTGTCTGGCCACATTTGTACCTGGCCTCTGGTGTTGCAAAAATGAATGCATTTCATAGGCCAGTAGTTTAGAAATGCTGGCATTCAGGGCCAGGGATCGAGGGTGGCTAGGTGAGAATTTACGCTTTCTCTCAAATGTTTGTGAGATGGAGAGCTGAACGCTGCCGTGTGACATGGTTGAGATGCATGGTGACGCAGGTGGTGGTGTTGGTGGTACATCCCATGTTTGCTGGGCGGCAGGTGCCAACGTTCCTCCAGAGGCGGAGGAAGAGGCCGAGGCGGCGGCAGCAGCAGCAGAAGAGACCGAGGCGGCAGCAGCAGAAAATGTAGCAGGGGGAGCTTGAGTGACTTCCTTGTTTTTAAGGTGTTTACTCCACTGCAGTTCATGCTTTGCATGCAGGTGCCTGGTCATGCAGGTTGTGCTAAGGTTCAGAACGTTAATGCCTCGCTTCAGTCTCTGATGGCACAGTGTGCAAACCACTCGGGTCTTGTCGTCAGCACATTGTTTGAAGAAGTGCCATGCCAGGGAACTCCTTGAAGCTGCCTTTGGGGTGCTCGGTCCCAGATGGCGGCGGTCAGTAGCAGGCGGAGTCTCTTGGCGGCGGGTGTTCTGATTTTTCCCACTGCTCCCTCTTTTGCTACGCTGTTGGCTCGGTCTCACCACTGCCTCTTCCTCCGAACTGTGAAAGTCAGTGGCACGACCTTCATTCCATGTGGGGTCTAGGACCTCATCGTCCCCTGCATCGTCTTCCACCCAGTCTTGATCCCTGACCTCCTGTTCAGTCTGCACACTGCAGAAAGACGCAGCAGTTGGCACCTGTGTTTCGTCATCATCAGAGACGTGCTGAGGTGGTATTCCCATGTCCTCATCATCAGGAAAAATAAGTGGTTGTGCGTTAGTGCATTCTATCTCTTCCACCCCTGGGGAAGGGCTAGGTGGATGCCCTTGGGAAACCCTGGCAGCAGAGTCTTCAAACAGCATAAGAGACTGCTGCATAACTTGAGGCTCAGACAGTTTCCCTGATATGCATGGGGGTGATGTGACAGACCGATGGGCTTGGTTTTGATGCGCCATCTGTGCGCTTTCTGCAGAAGACTGGGTGGGAGATAATGTGAACGTGCTGGATCCACTGTCGGCCACCCAATTGACTAATGCCTGTACCTGCTCAGGCCTTACCATCCTTAGAACGGCATTGGGCCCCACCAAATATCGCTGTAAATTCTGCTGGCTACTGGGACCTGAGGTAGTTGGTTCACTAGGACGTGTGGCTGTGGCAGAACGGCCACGTCCTCTCCCAGCACCAGAGGGTCCACTAACACCACCACGACCATGTCCACGTCCGCGTCCCTTATTAGATGTTTTCCTCATTGTTCCCGTTCACCACAATTTTGAGAATGGCAAATTTGGGAATGCTTTTTCGACCCAGAACAAAAAGTCTGCTTTTACGGTCACTACAAATAACTTGACCAGCTAAAACTGTGCAGATTTGGTTGAATAGAGATGTGAGACCTGTTTTTTTTTTTTGCGCTGTGTGACAGTTATAGGTTTAATCACAGAATGACACTTCTATCAGCACGCTAGCGTGTGTCTTAGGTTTTTCTGAATTATACTATCAATAACTTCAATGTAAGATTTTCTTTTTGGGATAGATTTCAAGTAGGCCTGAAATACCACAAACTAGTTATTTTCAGAATGGCAAATTTGGGAATGCTTTTTCAACCCAGAACAAAAAGTCTGCTTTGACGGTCACTACAAATAACTTGACCAGCTAAAACTGTGCAGATTTGGTTGAATAGAGATGTGAGACCTGTTTTTTTTTGCGCTGTGTGACAGTTATAGGTTTAATTACAGAATGAAACTTCTATCAGCACGCTAGCGTGTGTCTTAGGTTTTTCTGAATGATACTATCAATAACTTTAATGTAAGATTTTCTTTTTGGGATAGATTTCAAGTAGGCCTGAAATACCACAAACTAGTTATTTTCAGAATGGCAAATTTGGGAATGCTTTTTCAACCCAGAACAAAAAGTCTGCTTTGACGGTCACTACAAAAAACTTGACCAGCTAAAACTGTGCAGATTTGGTTGAATAGAGATGTGAGACCTGTTTTTTTTTGCGCTGTGTGACAGTTATAGGTTTAATCACAGAATGACACTTCTATCAGCACGCTAGCGTGTGTCTTAGGTTTTTTCTGAATGATACTATCAATAACTTCAATGTAAGATTTTCTTTTTGGGATAGATTTCAAGTAGGCCTGAAATACCACAAACTAGTTATTTTCAGAATGGCAAATTTGGGAATGCTTTTTCAACCCAGAACAAAAAGTCTGCTTTGACGGTCACTACAAATAACTTGACCAGCTAAAACTGTGCAGATTTGGTTGAATAGAGATGTGAGACCTGTTTTTTTTTGCGCTGTGTGACAGTTATAGGTTTAATCACAGAATGACACTTCTATCAGCACGCTAGCGTGTGTCTTAGGTTTTTCTGAATGATACTATCAATAACTTCAATGTAAGATTTTCTTTTTGGGATAGATTTTAAGTAGGCCTGAAATACCACAAACTAGTTATTTTCAGAATGGCAAATTTGGGAATGCTTTTTCAACCCAGAACAAAAAGTCTGCTTTGACGGTCACTACAAAAAACTTGACCAGCTAAAACTGTGCAGATTTGGTTGAATAGAGATGTGAGACCTGTTTTTTTTTGCGCTGTGTGACAGTTATAGGTTTAATCACAGAATGACACTTCTATCAGCACGCTAGCGTGTGTCTTAGGTTTTTCTGAATGATACTATCAATAACTTCAATGTAAGATTTTCTTTTTGGGATAGATTTCAAGTAGGCCTGAAATACCACAAACTAGTTATTTTCAGAATGGCAAATTTGGGAATGCTTTTTCAGCCCAGAACAAAAAGTCTGCTTTGACGGTCACTACAAATAACTTGACCAGCTAAAACTGTGCAGATTTGGTTGAATAGAGATGTGAGACCTGTTTTTTTTTGCGCTGTGTGACAGTTATAGGTTTAATCACAGAATGACACTTCTATCAGCACGCTAGCGTGTGTCTTAGGTTTTTCTGAATGATACTATCAATAACTTCAATGTAAGATTTTCTTTTTGGGATAGATTTTAAGTAGGCCTGAAATACCACAAACTAGTTATTTTCAGAATGGCAAATTTGGGAATGCTTTTTCAACCCAGAACAAAAAGTCTGCTTTGACGGTCACTACAAATAACTTGACCAGCTAAAACTGTGCAGATTTGGTTGAATAGAAATGTCAGGTCTATTTTTTAGGCGCTGGGTGACAGGCTCAACTTGCCCCTGATGTAATATATGGCCAAAAAATAACCAGACTGTTGATGGTTAAATGCACTTCGGTGACACAGGCTCTGCCTGCAGCTGATGTAGTATATGGCCAAAAAATAATCAGACTGTTGATGGTTAAATGCACTTCGGTGACACAGGCTCAGCCTGCAGCTGATGTAGTATATGGCCAAAAAATAACCAGACTGTTGATGGTTAAATGCACTTCGGTGACACAGGCTCAGCCTGCAGCTGATGTAGGATATAGCACAAAATAACCACACTATCGATGGTTAAATACACTTGGTGATAGCTCGTGCTGGCGCACCACAAGTCACAAAATGGCCGCCGATCACCCCAGAAAAAAAGTGATCTAAAAACGCTCTGGGCAGCCTCAAAAAAGTGAGCAAGTCAATAATAGCACTTCAATGATCCACAGCTGCAGATCGATCACAGAATGAAGTCTTTTGGAGGAGTTAATCTGCCTAATCTCGCCCTAACGTCGCAGCTGCAACCTCTCCCTATACTGATCATAGCAGAGTGACGTGCGGCGCTACGTGACTCCAGCTTAAATAGAGGCTGGGTCACATGGTGCACTGGCCAATCACAGCCATGCCAATAGTAGGCATGGCTGTGATGGCCTCTTGGGCCAAGTAGTATGACGCTTGTTGATTGGCTGCTTTGCAGCCTTTCAAAAAGCGCCAAGAAAGCGCCGAACACCGAACTCGAACCCAGACTTTTACGAAAATGTTCGGGTTCGGGTCCGTGTCACGGACACCCCAAAATTCGGTACGAACCCGAACTATACAGTTCGGGTTCGCTCATCCCTAGTTTCAATAGATAAATATTTATCTATTTACCTATCAATCTATCCAACAATTTATCCATTTAGCTATCTATCTTTCTATCTATCTAAACTTGGAGAAAATGAGGATGCAGCACACTGTTGAATGCGGGTGCAAGTCAGGCCGGTGTGGACCGGCACCTAGGTCCAATTCAATAGAAGCGAAAGAAGGCCAGCAGCACACCACGGATTTCAAAGGAAAACTTGTAGTTTATTCACCCAGTATCAGCAGCGACGTTTCAACAGCTTGTTGCTGTCTTTCTCAAGCTATGTGCACATGTGTTACAAGCATACATTATAAAGGTACATCAATTAAACATGTAATCAAATCCATTTATACATACAGAGACCAAAATTCATAAAAGCAATAATTCATATTAGTGAAAAAACTCATGGATATTACCGCAAAAGTTACAAGGTACAGTACATGTAAAAAGTGTCCTGTTAAATTACATAGTGTTTCTAATATATAGAAAGTACTGTAATTATTTCTAATTGGCGCAGGTGTGTCCCCTTAATATCATAGCATTAAAACTCACAGTCAGCTGATAGTCTGTACAGAGCTGGCATCGCGGTCTCGGCGGCGTCCCCATTCAGTCTCTGCGCATGCGCGAGAGGATCAAGTCTCGTGATTCCTCAGGTGCAGAGAGACTGACTGGTAACCACATCAAAGATGGCCGGGCCTGCCTCCCGGTCAGTGTGCGCATGTCCATGTAGAAGTAGCGGCCTCCCACCAGTGGTCACGTGATCAATGTCACATGATCCGATAACGTCAGATACACAAAGTAAGTTTAGAGAATCTTTTGCTAAAATATGGGTCTGGATCGCAGCGGTCCCGGGAGTCCCACAATGAAACAGATGTGGACTTCCAGGCTCCGGCGTCCTATTAACCCTGCTTGCTGGCCATGCAACCACCCTGACGTGCACATAATAAGGAAGGTTGGTGTCCCGGGCAGCGATAATCCGTGTCATCGGTCCAAACGCTGTCGGGCTGAGGAGGTGACGACGACGCAAAGGGCCTCCCCGCGAACCGTCGCCCACCCCAATGAACCACCTCTCCCTCCACGCCGTACACAGAGTGGCAGTGCCAGAACTGGATATAGCATCAATAATATTATCAACAAAATCTCAATAAGATGAAAAATACATATATATATATACTATGTGGGTAGGCTAACATGGATCATACTCCACATCTGGACCGGAACAGCAGCCGGGCCATCCTATAAGTGGATGGTGTAGAGAAAAGCTGTGGGTAGCCGACAGGACCAACGATGCTCGTCTCGCCATACAGGGCATCAGTCATGACCCTGATCAGTAAGTGAATCTAAAAACAAAAGGAAAGAATTTACACTCAACCTACAGTAGGGGGTAAGGACCAAGCAGCATCCGACGAGAGACACCACTAATCCACTCTAAAATCGACATTTAAACCGTTAGGCTTCAAGGTTTTCAAGGTGAAAATACAGAATAGCTCACGCTTTTTGAGGAGAGCTTGTCTATCTCCCCCCCCCCCGCCTTCCCAATTCTATCTGTTCCAATATACGGAACCTCAGATCTTTTTGTGTGTGTCCTGCCTCTTTAAAGTGTTTGGACACAGGCAAATCCATTTTTTCTTTTCTGATAGAGTATCGGTGTTAATTCAACATTGTCTTTACGTCCCACGTGGTCTCACCAACATACCACCTCCCACAGGGACATGTCAGCTGGTAGAACACGTAGGACGAATCAAATGTCAGATATTGTGTAATTTTAATCATTTTATTTGTAGCCGGATTGAGAAATGTATCCCCTTTCATCATAAGATTACAATTTATGCAATGATAACACGGGTAGCAGCCAGTCCGCGTGGAGCCGCATAATGCTCTCACACTGGTCTTGGCACTGCCCACGTCAGATTTCACCAATCTATCTCCCAAATTGCGTCCTCTACGGTAGGAAAATAGAAGTGGTGTGTCAAACTCCTCAACCTGAGGGAAACTATTCTCTATCATCCTCCAATGTTTCCGGATGACAGCCGCGATTTGCGGACTGTCAGCAGAAAACTGGGAGACGAAGGGAATACGAGTTTTTTTAGGGGCTGCTTTGGGGCTGATTCTAGTGGAATGGTTATCCACTCGCGAGATGGTTCCTCTGATCAATTTCTTGGGGTACCCCCGAGTAGCGAATTTCTGACCCATTTCATTGAATCTAATATCTCTAGTTTGTCCATCCTTCACGATCCTCTGGACCCGGAGAAACTGACTGTAGGGCAATGACCGAATCATAGAGCGGGGATGATGGCTGTCATAACGCAACAGCATATTTTTATCAGTGGGCTTTACAAACAGATCAGTCCTCAACCCCCGTCCTACGATCCGGACCTCCGTATCAAGGAACTGCAATTTTTCGGTGGAATGGACCACAGTGAATTTTACTGTTGGGTCGATTTCATTGAGAAATGCGTGGAACACGAGGAGGCCCAACGTGTCGCCCGTCCACACCAAGAAGATATCGTCGATATAGCGCCACCACCCCAGAGCATGTCTGAAGTGGTGGCTGCCATATATAGACGACTCCTCAAGGTGGGCCATGTAGATGTTAGCATAAGTGGGCGCCACATTGGACCCCATCGCCGTCCCACGCATCTGCACATAAAAATCGTCCCGAAACAGAAAATAATTTTTGGTTAAAACAAATCTCAATGATGTCAACATGAAAGCTTGGCAGACTTCAGTGTGATCCGAATCCTTAAGACATGTTTCTACCGCCTGGAGGCCCAGCTCATGATCAATCGACGTGTATAAGCTACACACGTCAAATGATACTAGAGCTGCGCCTGCAGGAATGTCAAGGTCATTAATCTTAGAGAGAAAGTCACCTGTGTCTCTGATAAAAGATTTCGCAGAGATAGCATATTGGCGCAACATTCTGTCAAGAAAAATCGCCACATTACAGAATAGAGACCCCCTCCCGGACACAATGGGTCATCCGGGGGGGGGGGGGGGGGGGGGGGGGGGGGGGGGGGGAATCCAATCTTTTGTGGATCTTAGGCAAGGTGTACAAAATGGGCGTGCACGGTTTATCACAATAAAGATAGGAGAAAAGTTTATCATCAATGATATCAGCCTCACGGGCCTGAATCAAGATATCCCGCAACTCTCTTAGTAAACCAAATTTGGGGTCCTGTGCAACCCGCTTGTACACCTGGGCATCATTCAATTGACCATGGATCTCCCGGATGTACTCACTGGTGTCCAAAACCACAGCCCCACCACCCTTGTCAGCCGACTTGATGGTGAGGCTGTGGTTGGAGGCCAGAGAGCCCACCGCAGTGATCTCATCTGATGTAATGTTGCCATATCTCAGGCAACTGCCCTCAGAGGCATGTTTCAACTCATCAATATCCCTCCATACGGCTATAAAAAAAAGCATCAACAGCTGGGTGATCTACTACAGGATTAAAATTGCTCTTAGTATATAACCCTGTATTACACAAAGATAATTCAGTTGATCTATCCCCATCGCATCTAGGGGTTTGACACTGTGTAGAAAACCAAATCTTAAGTTTAATGTTCCGTAGGAACCTATGTAAGTCCAACTCCATGCTGAACCAATCCGTTTTGGACACGGGGCAAAAGTAGAGCCCCCTGTTCAGCACGGATTGCTCTGCATCATTTAAGGTAACAGAAGAAATATTTACCACTGTGTCCTCTTTTTGTTTAATGCCTTCTGGCGTTGAGGTCTGTGGTTTTTGGTTCTGTCCTCCTCTTTTGTGATGGCGTTTGCCGTCCCTCCTGGTTCTATTAAATCTGGATCCAATCCTAAAAAAGGTTTTGGGAGCGTTGCTTGTAGACCAGCTTCTCCCTGCTCCTGATTATCATGATCTTGAGGTCTCGGTCGCATATTTCTTTTGTCAGAAGAATAATTCTGCCTCCTGTCTCCTCCTCTAGTATTTTTGGGGTCATGTTGCCATACATAAATAAACCCACATGTATAGTCCTCCATATCTCGTATCCATTTATGCCGTTTCTTATCCTGCAATTCAGATCTTAATTTATCGAAGTGTGGTACACATGATATGCAGCATATTCCTCAGCTGGCATCAATCCTTCCAATAGTGCTGTATTGTTTTGAATGGTTTCCTGTACCATCGTTATCTCTTTTTGCAAAAACTCCACATTGAGCAATATAATATCAAAAGCAAACTTATTGCATATTTGGGTAAATCTGGTGCAGAAATCAATAATATTGGGGAATAAATCCGGTCTCAACTGTGACCTCATGCCACGTGGTATTCTGTGATTCCGGTGGTACTCACACAGAGTGAACATATGCAGCTCCAAATTGATTAGGCGTCTGGATTCATATTCAAATTGTTTTTTAGTGTCCAGTAATGACGGGGTGAATAGAAAAGTGGTGTCTCCCACCGTGTCACGCAGGATCCTCAGTTCATCCTCCCTACTGTAGGTGAAGACATCTGGGTCACGGATATCAGATGGTGTAGCCATACTTAGGTGCAAAGCGTTATCTGGTGCGAAAAGTAAACCTGGAGAAAATGAGGATGCAGCACACTGTTGAATGCGGGTGCAAGTCAGGCCGGTGTGGACCGGCACCTAGGTCCAATTCAATAGAAGCGAAAGAAGGCCAGCAGCACACCACGGATTTTAAAGGAAAACGTGTAGTTTATTCACCCAGTATCAGCAGCGACGTTTCAACAACTTGTTGCTGTCTTTCTCAAGCTATGTGCACATGTGTTACAAGCATACATTATAAAGGTGCATCAATTAAACATGTGATCAAATCCATTTATACATACAGAGACCAAAATTCATAAAAGCAATAATTCATATTAGTGAAAAAACTCATGGATATTACCGCAAAAGTTACAAGGTACAGTACATGTAAAAAGTGTCCTGTTAAATTACATAGTGTTTCTAATATATAGAAAGTACTGTAATTATTTCTAATTGGCGCAGGTGTGTCCCCTTAATATCATAGCATTAAAACTCACAGTCAGCTGATAGTCTGTACAGAGCTGGCATCGCGGTCTCGGCGGCGTCCCCATTCATTCTCTGCGCATGCGCGAGAGAATCAAGTCTCGCGATTCCTCAGGTGCAGAGAGACTGACTGGTAACCACATCAAAGATGGCCGGGCCTGCCTCCCGGTCAGTGTGCGCATGTCCATGTAGAAGTAGCGGCCTCCCACCAGTGGTCACGTGATCAATGTCACATGATCAGATAACGTCTGATACACAAAGTAAGTTTAGAGAATCTTTTGCTAAAATATGGGTCTGGATCGCAGCGGTCCCGAGAGTCCCACAGTGAAACAGATGTGGACTTCCAGGCTCCGGCGTCCTATTAACCCTGCTTGCTGGCCATGCAACCACCCTGACGTGCACATAATAAGGAAGGTTGGTGTCTCGCCCACCCCAATGAACCACCTCTCCCTCCACGCCGTACACAGAGTAGCAGTGCCAGAACTGGATATAGCAATATTAATATTATCAACAAAATCTCAATAAGATGAAAAATACATATATATATATATACACTGTGTGGGTAGGCTCTCAACTAACATGGATCATACTCCACATCTGCACCGGAACAGCAGCCGGGCCATCCTATAAGTGGACGGTGTAGAGAAAAGCTGTGGGTAGCCGACAGGACCAACGATGCTCGTCTCGCCATACAGGGCATCAGTCATGACCCTGATCTGTAAGTGAATCTAAAAACAAAAGGAAAGAATTTGAGGAATCTTGAAAAATGGAAAAATTTGAGGTTTTGGAAATTTTTCAAGATTCCTCAAATCCCTTAAATGCTAAAACAATTAGGGATGCTTTATACACTGCTCAAAAAAATAAAGGGAACACTTAAACAACACAATGTAACTCCAAGTCAATCACACTTCTGTGAAATCAAACTGTCCACTTAGGAAGCAACATTGAGTGACAATCAATTTCACATGCTGTTGTGCAAACGGGATAGACAACAGGTGGAAATTATAGGCAATTAGCAAGACACCCCCAATAAAGGAGTGATTCTGCAGGTGGTGACCACAGACCACTTCTCAGTTCCTATGCTTCCCGGGTGATGTTTTAGTCACTTTTGAATGCTGGCGGTGCTTTCACTCTAGTGGTAGCATGAGACGGAGTCTACAACCCACACAAGTGGCTCAGGTAGTGCAGCTTATCCAGGATGGCACATCAATGCGAGCTGTGGCAAGAAGGTTTGCTGTGTCTGTCAGCGTAGTGTCCAGAGCATGGAGGCGCTACCAGGAGACAGGCCAGTACATCAGGAGACGTGGAGGAGGCCGTAGGAGGGCAACAACCCAGCAGAAACAGACTCCATGAGGGTGATATGAGGGTCCGACGTCCACAGGTGGGGGTTGTGCTTACAGCCCAACACCGTGCAGGACGTTTGGCATTTGCCAGAGAACACCAAGATTGGCAAATTCGCCACTGGCACCCTGTGCTCTTCACAGATGAAAG
The DNA here is from genome assembly GCF_905171765.1 of Bufo bufo. Taxonomy (NCBI): domain Eukaryota; kingdom Metazoa; phylum Chordata; class Amphibia; order Anura; family Bufonidae; genus Bufo; species Bufo bufo. Next base: position 202,060,083 of record NC_053396.1, on the reverse strand, counting down.
CAGGTTCACACTGAGCACATGTGATAGACGTGACAGAGTCTGGAGACGCCGTGGAGAACGTTCTGCTGCCTGCAACATCCTCCAGCATGACCGGTTTGGCATTGGGTCAGTAATGGTGTGGGGTGGCATTTCTTTGGAGGGCCGCACAGCCCTCCATGTGCTCGCCAGAGGTAGCCTGACTGCCATTAGGTACCGAGATGAGATCCTCAGACCCCTTGTGAGACCATATGCTGGTGCGGTTGGCCCTGGGTTCCTCCTAATGCAAGACAATGCTAGACCTCATGTGGCTGGAGTGTGTCAGCAGTTCCTGCAAGACGAAGGCATTGATGCTATGGACTGGCCCGCCCGTTTCCCAGACCTGAATACAATTGAGCACATCTGGGACATCATGTCTCGCTCTATCCACCAACGTCATGTTGCACCACAGACTGTCCAGGAGTTGGCAGATGCTTTAGTCCAGGTCTGGGAAGAGATCCCTCAGGAGACCGTCCGCCACCTCATCAGGAGCATGCACAGGCGTTGTAGGGAGGTCATACAGGCACGTGGAGGCCACACACACTACTGAGCTTCATTTTGACTTGTTTTAAGGACATTACATCAAAGTTGGATCAGCCTGTAGTGTGTTTTTCCACTTTAATTTTGAGTGTGACTCCAAATCCAGACCTCCATGGGTTGAAAAATTTGATTTCCATTTTTTAATTTTTGTGTGATTTTGTTGTCAGCACATTCAACTATGTAAAGAACAAAGTATTTCAGAAGAATATTTAATTAATTCAGATCTAGGATGTGTTTTTTTTGTGTTCCCTTTATTTTTCTGAGCAGTGTAGTTTTATGCTTGCATTTTATGTGTATTTTAATATCAATGATAGTATATACTCGAGTATAAGCCGACCCGAATATAAGCCGAGGCCCCTAATTTTACCCCAAAAAAATGGGAAAAATTATAGACTCGAGTATAAGACTAGGGTACATATAGCATCTTATGCTGGTCCCCCTCATGGCCCTATGTGTCCCCTCATGTGTCCTAAACTGCGCACATAACTGGCTTTGTGTGTAAAGTATTTTAATAGTGTGTAAAACAAGCTCTCTCCTATTGATAACATGGCCGCCTCTGTACTCACTGTCACTATGAATGCACTACAGTGAGCGGGAGCGAGCTGGCCGGCGCGTGACTGACGTCACTTTGTAACGCTCCTCCCACTTCAGGAAACAGGAGCGTTACTAAGTGACGTCAGTCATGCGCCGGCCGGGCCGCTCGCTGCAGTGCATTCATCGTGAAAGTGAGTACAGAGGCTGGACCTGTTATCAATAGGAGATTGTTTCACACACTAGTAAAATACTTTACACACAAAGCCAGTTATGTGAGCGGGGCCCCTTCATATATAATCGCGGCATTTTCGTACAGCCCTACTGGGAGCTTAACAGAGGTGCCGCGCGGACGTGCTGGGAGCTGACCGGAGCAGCTGTAAAGGTAAGTAACAGCTTCTCCGGCCCCCAACATGTCATGGTCTGTATTATGGCAATGTAAGTTGCCATAATACAGACCTAGACTCGAGTATAAGACGAGGGGGCTTTTTGAGCACAAAAAAATGTGCCAAAAAACTCGTCTTATACTCGAGTATATACGGTATATTGAATAACATTTTTATAAAAAATAGCATTATATAGTGTTAGCAATCATATATTAAGTTTATATTACATACAGTTGTATATCACACCGATTGGGACATCTGGACAAGAAAACGCATGTGTCCCCAAAAAAACGCATGAAAACCGCAAATAGAAAAAAGTGGACAATGCGATATAGGATTACCCCCTGATTATGTGGGAGGATTTCCTAACTGATTGGGAACAGCTTGAAGAGCAGATGCTTGTGATTTTGGAAGCAATTAAAGAAAGAATAAAAATGGAGGCCAGGCAGGCAGACGCTTGACCACTGAGGAAGGGAGAGCGAGTCTACCCGAAACGCGTATGGTGAAACAAGTCATGTACCTGCATTGAAAAGCCTCCAATAAAACTGTATGGCCATACAGAGAAAAACTTTTACAGTAAAGGACTAACGTCGAACGCTGTACCGAAGGAAATTGCGGAACAAAGTGCCAATTCCCGCAATCTTTGGAACTCCCACAGAATTTTAACTAGGAGCGATCAAATAAGCCGGCAAACATTTAAAGCTCCGTTCAAACAACCGGGAGACAGCGGACACCAGATGGTAAGCTAAATATCGATTTAAAGTTTACCTCTACCTAAAAAGGAAATGCCATAAGAGACTTTAAGCTCAATATTATCAGATTCCTGTGGATGCTTTATGAATACATTGCGCTCCCAGGGGAAATATACCTGCAATACTTCAAGTGACATTCACCTTTCCGATCTGGGATAGAGTTATAGAGGAAATACCTCACTCTTTGCAATAACAGCACATATACTTGAAGATTTTTGGTGTGATTTATATGAATGAACATTATTGAATATTATCGAATATTATCAAATATTTTTTCATCTACTATCGAATATAATATCGATTATACTATCGATTATACCCACCATTATAAAGATATCACCGACATAGAAATGTGAGGTTGAGGTCTATAATAGAAAGTTTTAAAAGTAGTGTCAGACGAACAGTCTGCTGTCCTAAGTGTTTTGGTTAAAAAGCCTCTGATTGGGCTGCTTTAGTTGTCATTGCGCTCTGAGTAGAGTGGGCGCCAAATATAGAAGTGTCAATGCCAGCTAGTGCCATGGTTTGTTTAACCCATCTGGCCAGAGTGGCCGAGGATACTGGCAAATAAGGGTGGCAAAAGAAAATCAGGAGTTGAGAAGAGAAAGAAGAACGGTAAGGTTCAGTCATTAGTTTGTAAGCCTTCAGACATCTGACTACACACAACTTTTGTTGAAGATAAAAAGATGGGTAAAATATAGAGTGAAGACCAGTTTTGGTACGGCGAGATATGGAAAAAAGAACTCCTTGCGGTGAGTATTGCCTATTGTCACGGGGCGCCAAACGCGCACTTGGTCTGCCATCAGCCGCACACCTGCTGCTTAGCTTCGGGAGCGAGGATCTGTGTTTGGCCTCGTTCCCAGGGCAGCTTTGCTAGCTGGGAGGCTCCCTGCTCCTAGGTCTGCCTTGAGCCCCGAGCTGATCACTCGGAGCTCGACTTGTCTGTCTGTCGGTCATGTGATGCTGGCCACGTCACATGACCCTCACTCCCCACTATAAATATAGGCAGCCTACTGGCCACAGGTTGCCTGTTAATTCTAGGTTCCTGGCTATTTGTTGGACTACTGATTACTCACCTGATCCTGTTCGCTGACGATCCTTTGCCTGCTCCTCCTGTACTGCGCATCCCTCCTGGTATTGTGACCTCGGCTCCCACCTGACTACTCTTTGCGGACTCCTCTGGTACTTCTCTACTCTCCTGGTATTTGACCCCGGCTTCTCCTGACCATTCTTTGCTTAACCCTTTGTACTGCGTAGCTCTCTTGGTTCTGACCCGGTCCGTTCAAATTCCGTTATTTATCTTGGAAAAGAAATGGTGGCTCTCTCACTGAACCACTTCTGGAATGGTGCACTACCCCTCAGCACTCCCAAATGCTGGTGTATAAGAATGAGTGTGAAGTTTGAATAGGGGGTCACTCAATATTAGGCAATCACACGATAAATAGGTATCCACATAAATTTTATAGGCTTGAAAATATACACACTACAATATTACATATAAAACATCTCATAAAAACAATTAAAATACCGCTCAAAAATCAATAGCACCAAAAACCTAGAGTTCAGTGGCGTTGAAATCCCTGAGAGGGGCTATTTTTCAATAGCGCTAGCACCTTTGGACAGGCTGTTTGGCCGTAGCTGTTATCAGTTAGCTCCAAGTGCTATAGTCCAGAGACAGTTGTAATTATAATTTCCACAATTGTAAGAAAGTCATTAATATATCCGCATTACAACAATGTTTGGATTTGTAATTATACAGGGTACTTTACCGCTCCTAGGGTCGCTCCGCTTGTACACCGAGATTTTCAAGTGTAGTGCTCTGTTGTGAGCTGCAAGGACCTGTGAGTAGAGTCTGTATATGAAGTTCCCCACGCTCCTGGATATTTGTTGTAGTGGTGCCGCTTGGTATCACCGCTCTGACCTTCCAGGACCTGTGTGGCGTCCCACGCGGTTTGCTGGGCGGTCAGGTGAGCTGTAGTTCCAGGCGGGGTTTTCAAATTTCTTTAGCGTAAAAGATTTATTCCATAGTCGCTTTAAATCCAAGTGTGGATATATGATTGTAAATGCTTCTTCTTAGTAATCCCTCACTGTCATCACCAAACGCGTTTCGGGGTAAAGAGACCCCTTCCTCAGTGGTCAAACTTCACACTCGTTATTTATCTTGTGTGTCTTCCCAGCAAGTATCCTAAGTTAGGGACTGCCGTCTAGTTGTCCCCTGTCATTAGGACTTGCGAGGCAAGTAGGCAGGGCCAGGGGTGAGGGTGGAGCGCAGTGGTCACTATCCTCCCCCCTGTGTGTAGTGTACGTGACCGTCACACCTATGTGATATATCTAATGCCCAAATGTTGGACATTCATTTAAAAGATACAAGACATAAAAGAACAGTAAATTTAAAAGAAAGAAATTTGAGAGAAAGATCGTTATTATCATCCTAAAATGAAATAAAATTAAGTAAAACAGACACATCCCATGTAGTCTGATATCTGGGCAAAGAAGGTATTTTGAAACGAATACCCGGCATATTAATGGGTGTTTACCCACAGGGATAGAATCAATGGGTGAACGAGATGGCTGAACGATAAACGTTTATCGTTCGATAAGCCTTGCTGGATTCAAAAGACTCAGATAGGAAATTTAAGATATTGGATAAAGCGGCAGATACGGGATCCAGATGCCGTTGTGAGCACCAATGTGCCCAAATTTTCCAGGCTGATCTGTAAGCAGATCTGGTACCTGGAGCCCACCTTCTGTGAGGAGATCTTTAGCAGATTGTGAAAGTTCTGAACTAGATGTTGTTTGCCTGATATCAACCAAACCACTAGAGAAAGAAGACCCGACAGAAGAAGAGGGTGGTAATTCCCCGATGGGTCTGTAAGACTGGATTGGTGGGATGGAAGGATCCTCGGAATGTCTATCGTCATTCCCAGTATTTGAGGAAACCATGATTGAGTGGTCCACCATGGGGTAATGAGAGCCACTGTAGCCTCCTGGTGTAGGACCTGAAGAAATGAGGGATCTGGCAATTGAGTCGGGACGCAAATAGATCTATTTGGAGAGGACCCCAAAGAGCGTCTATCTCTTTGAAAATCAGTGGATCTAATCTCCAATCGCTGGATTCGGATAGATAACGGGAATTCCAATCCGTCACTGAATTGGAAATATATTCTGTCCTCAGGATAATGTTCTTGTCCAAACAAAAATGCCAAAAGTCTCTGGCAATATCTGCTAACATTTTGGATTTGAGACCCCCCAGACGGTTGATGTATTGAACCGCCGATATGTTGTCCAATCTGAGAAGAACATAACAGTTGGATTTGTGTTTTGTGAAACTCTTCAAGGCGAAAGAGCTGGCTAAAAGCTCTAGGCAATTGATATGGAGTGAAGATTCGGCTTCTGAACATCTCCCTCCTGTGGATAATGGGCTGCAACGAGCGCCCCAGCCGAGAAGACTCGCATCCGATTCTATCACTAAGTTTGGATTTCAAGCAAAGATTGCTTTCCCATTCCAATCCTGAACATGATGGAGCCACCAAGTTAATTCTTCCTTGGCGTCTGCAGATAGCGGAATCTGTTCTGAATAGTTCAGACCTTCTCTGAGATGTTGAGACTTTATTCTCTGGAGAGCTCTGTAGTGAAGAGGTGCAGGGAAAATTGCCTGGAATGAGGCAAAAAGTAACCCTACGATGCGAGCGAGTTTTCTTAAAGATATTAGTTCTTTGGACAATATAGCACGAATTACTTTGCGAATCGCATGCAATGTCTGAGCTGGAAGGCCTTATAGATCTAACCGAGTATTTATAAGTAATCCTAGGAATTCCAGTTCTTTTGAAGGAATCAGAACAGATTTTTTGTGGTTTATAAAGAACAGAAAAAATGCACCAAACGGATATGCCACTGACTATACTGGCTAGTCATAAATGCAGATATTAAAAGCTGAGACTTTCGCCAATATATTCCTGTCAGGAAAATATCGGAGCCCATCATTGCACCACGTCACGGTCACTCAGCATGGCAAAGGGTCCTACCACTACGCTACCTATGGTGTGAACACGGTCTGAAGGCGATGTAATCCAGCTCGCAGCCAGGCTTTACATCCGCACAATGCTCCGTTTTGTGTAGGATGCCCTTGTGGTGCATGTGGACCGCGCCGACATCCTCCACCGTATGCATTTTTTGCTGGGGATAGTCGTTTGCTGCGGTCCACATGCAGTGGGGCTGCTCCCCCAATGTAAAACACGCTACAGTGTTAGGGGTTGAGCCGCTCCTCCAGTATTGCCACTATATTTCTGTGTTTTTGTCTTGTTTTATATGTAGTGTATGTGCCGTTACCTGGCATTCAAACACTCTTTTGCACCTGGTCACTTCCATCACAGGGTCTGATATGGGCGTGGCTTGCAGTCTTGGCTTTGTTCACATTGCACTAGTTGTCCTGCTAGGCGTTTGTGTGGAAGCCTGGCTGCGAGCTGGATTACATCGCCTTCAGACCGTGTTCACACCATAGGTAGCGTAGTGGTAGGACCCTTTGCCATGCTGAGTGACCGTAACGTGGTGCAATGATGGGCTCCGATATTTTCCTGACAGGAATATATTGGCGAAAGTCTCATCTTTTAATATCTGCATTTATGACTAGCCAGTATAGTCAGTGGCATATCCGTTTGGTGCATTTTTTCTGTGATTTATATGATTGTATTTACATCCGCACAATGCTCCGTTTTGTGTAGGATGCCCTTGTGGTGCATGTGGACCGCGCCGACATCCTCCACCGTATGCATTTTTTACTGGGGATAGTCGTTTGCTGCGGTCCACATGCGGTGGGGCTGCTCCCCCAATGTAAAACACGCTACAGTGTTAGGGGTTGAGCCGCTCCTCCAGTATTGCCACTATATTTCTGTGTTTTTGTCTTGGTTTATAAAGAAACCCAAATCTGTAAGAATAGTTATTGTACAATGTAGGTTTCGATGAATGAGTTCGAGGGAAGAAGCCATGATCAATATATCGTCCAGATATATGATCAGTCGAACCCCTCGACTTCTGAGAAGTGCCACCACAAGCTTCATCTATTTGGTGAAGCACCATGGGGCCGAAGAAAGGCTGAAAGGGAGGCAAGTAAATTGCAATTTTTGGTCCTTCCAGACAAACTGGAGAAAATGGTGGAAAGAAGGGTGAATGGGGACAGTAAGATATGCATCTTTTAAGTCTATCTTCACTAACCAATCGTTGTGAAGTAGAAGGTCCCGTATAAGATGGATACCTTACACCTTGAAATAGTGAAATGTAAGGAAATCGTTAAGATTCCGTAAGTTTATCACCGGTCTGTGACCGCCATCTTTTTTCTTGACCAGGAAGATGTTGCTTATAAAACCTGGTGTCCGGTATGGGACAGGAATTATTGCTTGTAAATAATTCCTCTATTTCTGTTTGAACCAGTTGGGAACCGTCTATTTTGGAAAAACGTATCTGGTGAGGCAGATGTATCTGTATTGGACGTGTGATGAAATCCAATTGATACCCCATTACAGTATTGAGCACCCAGTGGTCGGATGTTATCTTGGACCAGACGTTGGAAAAATATCGGATACTGCCCCCTAGCGGTATCATAGATAGATGAGAAACATTGAGGCTTACCTGTGGGAGGGCGAGATCTGGGAAATCCTCTGTTACCACATGCTCTCCAAGGTCTTCCTCTGGGTGGGAAGAATGGGGGAGGTTGGTAGGGTGCTGGCTGGTATTGAACCCTCTCTTGAGGCACATTAGGGCCTTTGTTGTAGGAACGGAGAATTTGGGCCCGGCCGGGAAAGCGGCCCTTTCCTCTCCCGGCCTTTCCAAAGACACGAGGATTAAAAATCCTTTTAAGAGATGTCTGGGCATTGTCAAGGGAATTAGAAAGCCCTACATATTTATTGAGATCTTTTAGAAAAGAATCTCCAAATAAAACACCCTCACTTGAAGGGTCTGGGTCATTATGTGCCAGGTAGACTAGCTGTGGGTCTAGGCGCATCAATACAGACTTACGCCTTTCAGAGCAGATTGCTGCATTGGTATTCGCTAGAATACACATAGCTCTCTGTGCCCAACCACGTAACACTTCTGTGTTAACTGGTTCACCAGTAGATGTGGACTGTTCTGACATGCTTATTATTTTGGTCAGTGGACCTAATAAATCCAATAATTTATCTTGGATAGATTTGAAAGATCTATCTATCCCCTTTTTTGGGTGCTTCCCTGTTTTCAATAAATACTTAGAGAGGGCCGGATCAATATCTGTAATGGCTGCTTTAGAAGGCAAAGACGGGCGAGTGCACTCCGCCCTAAGTTTGTTGCGATCAACTCTATCCAGAAGTTTATTTACTACGGATGTAGCATACTTTGCAATTTGGAGTAGAGGAGTCCAATCCCCTGATCTGGGGTGTTTTATTTGGCTTGGTGTAAAAAAGGGTAAACCCTGAGTATCCAATATAACTGAACCAGAATTTACTGATATAGGGGATTCCTCATCCAAACAATCATAATCAGCCTCCTCAGTATCATATGCATATTCTTTATCCGAGGAATTAGACGCCGCGGACGACTCCTGGCTAGAGTAATCTACATATGAATCCGGCTTATTGCGTCTAAAAGATGTATGTGCTCGCTTAAGGCATTCTTCCTCTGGAGCCGAGGGTCTAGAACGTGAGGGGAAAGATTGTTTGGTTGGACCACCGTGGTGAAACGGGGTCTTAGAAATTTTTATGCTTTCTCCTGCCATATATTTAGTAGGAGAGTCATCATTGTCCGTAATATGACGCTTCCGGGTGGACTTCCCGGGTCTGTGTGTGGTCGAATCGTCTGCCGACCAAAAATGGTCGGAAGGTGTCGAAGAATGGATGTTGGGTTCAGAGACCTGTTTAGCTTTTGACATCGCCATGGCCATGGATTTATTGACATTATCGTTAAGCGATGACATACCGTAGCAGATTCAAGGGCCTGTTGTATAGACTTGTCAACTAAATCCTTAATAGCATTAGCTGAAATTCCCTCACCAAATGCAGGTGTATGAATTTCCTGCTCCATCCTCATTTCCACACCCTCATCAGACATGTTCTGAAGAGGTATATATAGTATTTTTATATATCAATGATGTAAATTATATCTATATTAAAAGTATATAATGAATATTATATATATGAGGTAAATACAGTTGCAAGAAAAAGTATGTCAACCCTTTGAAATGATATGGATTTCTGCACAAATTGGTCATAAAATGTGATCTGATCTTCATCTAAGTCACAACAATAGACAATCACAGTCTGCTTAAACTAATAACACACAAAGAATTAAATGTTACCATGTTTTTATTGAACACACCATGTAAACATTCACAGTGCAGGTGGAAAAAGTATGTGAACCCTTGGATTTAATAACTGGCTGAACCTCATTTGGCAGCAATAACTTCAACCAAACGTTTCCTGTAGTTGCAGATCAGACGTGCACAGCGGTCAGGAGTAATTCTTGACCGTTCCTTTTTACAGAACTGTTTCAGTTCAGCAATATTCTTGGATGTCTGGTGTGAATCGCTTTCTTGAGGTCATGCCACAGCATCTCAATCGGGTTGAGCTCAGGACTCTGACTGGGCCACTCCAGAAGGCGTATTTTCTTCTGTTTAATCTATTCTGTTGTTGATTTACTTCTATGCTTTGGGTCGTTGTCCTGTTGCAACACCCATCTTCTGTTGAGCTTAAGCTGGTGGACAGATGGCCTTAAGTTCTCCTGCAAAATGTCTTGATAAACTTGGGAATTTATTTTTCCTTCGATGATAGCAATCCGTCCAGCCCCTGACGCAGCAAAGCAGCCCCAAATCATGAGGCCCCCACCACCATACTTCACAGTTGGGATGAGGTTTTGATGTTGGTTTGCTGTGCCTCTTTTTCTCCACACAGTGTTGTGTGTTTCTTCTAACCAACTCAACTTTGGTTTCGTCTGTCCACAGAATATTTTGCCAGTTCTGCTGTGGAACATCCAGGTGCTCTTGTGCAAACTTTAAACGTGCAGCAATGTTTTTTTGGACAGCAGTGGCTTCCTCTGTGGTATCCTCCCATGAAATCCATTCTTGTTTAGTGTTTTATGTATCGTAGATTCGCTAACAGGGATGTTAGCATATGCCAGAGACTTTTGTAAGTCTTTAGCTGACACTCTAGGATTCTTCTTCACCTCATTGAGCAGTCTGCGCTGTGCTCTTGCAGTCATATTTACAGGACGGCCACTCCTAGGGAGAGTAGCAGCAGTGCTGAACTTTCTCCATTTATAGACAATTTGTCTTACCGTGGACTGATGAACAGCAAGGCTTTTGGAGATACTTTTATAACACTTTCCAGCTTTTTTGCAAGTCAACAATTCTAAATTGTAGGTCTTCTGAGAGCTCTTTTGTGCGAGGCATCATTCACATCAGGCAATGCTTCTTGTGAAAAGCAAACCCGGAACTGGTGTGTGTTTTTTATAGGGCAGGGCAGCTGTAACTAACACCTCCAATCTCATCTCATGGATTGGACTCCAGTTTACTGACACCTCACTCCAATTTGCTCTTGGAGATGTCATTAGTCTAGGGGTTCACATACTTTTTCCACCTGCACTGTGAATGTTAATATGGTGTGTCCAATAAAACATGGTAACATTTAATTCTTTGTGTGTTATCAGTTTAAGCAGACTGATTGTCTATTGTTGTGACTTAGATGAAGATCAGATCACATTTTATGATAAATTTGTGCAGAAATCCATATCATTCCAAAGGGTTCACATACTTTTTCTTGGAACTGTAAATAATAAACCTAATCTAATAAGAGTTAAAATAAACCCTTATATTATAACTAGCACTAAATGGTAGGTTAAGCAGAAGTAATACTTTCTGAATGCACTAGATGGCAGGCTAGGATAGAATAAGATGAGAGAGCTCCGTTCCTCCTGTCAGAATGTCCGGCGTCTAACAGGAGAAAAAGCCAGCGAATCGCAGTATTATAACTGTGTCACGGCTGAAATCCCGCGAGATTTCGGGGAGAAGACCCGAGACGTGGAAATGCGCTGCTGGTATGCGGAGCAGGGACCGGAGGGCACTGGAAGTAAAGAGATAAGTAGAAAAGAGAAGAAATATATATATATACAGTACAGACCAAAAGTTTGGACACACCTTCTCATTTAAAGAGTTTCCTTTATTTTCATGACTATGAAAATTGTAGATTCACACTGAAGGCATCAAAACTATGAATTAACACATGTGGAATTATATACATAACAAACAAGTGTGAAACAACTGAAAATATGTCATATTCTAGGTTCTTCAAAGTAGCCACCTTTTGCTTTGATTACTGCTTTGCACACTCTTGGCATTCTCTTGATGAGCTTCAAGAGGTAGTCCCCTGAAATGGTTTTCACTTCACAGGTGTGCCCTGTCAGGTTTAATAAGTGGGATTTCTTGCCTTATAAATGGGGTTGGGACCATCAGTTGCGCTGAGGAGAAGTCAGGTGGATACACACCTGACTGATAGTCCTACTGAATAGACTGTTAGAATTTGTATTATGGCAAGAAAAAAGCAGCTAAGTAAAGAAAAACAAGTGGCCATCATTACTTTAAGAAATGAAGGTCAGTCAGTCAGCCGAAAAATTGGGAATACTTTGAAAGTAAGGGCTATTTGACCATGAAGGAGAGTGATGGGGTGCTGCGCCAGAGGACCTGGCCTCCACAGTCACCGGACCTGAACCCAATCGAGATGGTTTGGGGTGAGCTGGACCGCAGAGTGAAAGCAAAAGGGCCAACAAGTGCTAAGCATCTCTGGGAACTCCTTCAAGACTGTTGGAAGACCATTTCAGGGGACTACCTCTTGAAGCTCATCAAGAGAATGCCAAGAGTGTGCAAAGCAGTAATCAAAGCAAAAGGTGTCTACTTTTAAGAACCTAGAATATGACATATTTTCAGTTGTTTCACACTTGTTTGTTATGTATATAATTCCACATGTGTTCATAGTTTTGATGCCTTCATAGTCATGAAAATAAAGAAAACTCTTTGAATGAGAAGGTGTGTCCAAACTTTTGGTCTGTACTGTATATATATATATATATATATATATATAATTAGTACAATTATACAATATATGAGGACACAGTGTTATACTTAGCTGTCATCTAATGAGCAATTAAGAAAGAGGTGGAGCTACGCAGTGCAGCAGTTTATATAGACTAAGGGTCAAGCCGTGATTGGATACCTCATCTCCTCATTTGAATATCTGTTGCTATGCAGAATATGATATATACACATGCATTTTTTTCTCTTAAAGTATTCTATTTTATATGTACGCTAATATAGCTATTTGAGCATTAAAGAAGGTTAATGCAATCATACGAGCCTCCCGTCTGCCATAAAATTGCCTTTATGTTCATCATCAGCTCAGATCTCCTCTGGTGGAGTTGAAAAGTTAGGGGCAATCCAGGCTTTGTTCAACCTGTCAGCATTGCCAGTGGACAATAGAGATTTCGCGAACATAAAATTTTTCGTTCGCGAACGGCGAATGCGAATTTCGGCAAATGTTCGTGAACGGGCGAACCGGGAGAGCCGCCATAGACTTCAATAGGCAGGCGAATTTTAAAACCCACAGGGACTCTTTCTGGCCACAATAGTGATGGAAAAGTTGTTTCAAGGGGACTAACACCTGGACTGTGGCATGCCGGAGGGGGATCCATGGGAAAACTCCCATGGAAAATTACGTAGTTGACGCAGAGTCGGATTTTGATCCATAAAGGGCATAAATCACCTAACATTTCTAAATTGTTTGGAATAACGTGCTTTAAAACATCCAGTGTGTGTATACGATCAGGTATGATGTTGTATCGATCAGGTAGTGTAAGGGTTACGCCCGCTTCACAGTGACAGACCAAACTCCCCCTTTAACGCACCGCAGTCCATTTGCACAACCGCAAACTCCCCATTTGCACAAGGTTGGATACCAAGCTAGCCATGTCCCGTTCTTAGTCCTCACTGACGTCATTAAAGGTCTCTTCCTCCACCCAGCCACGTACAACACCAAGGGTCCCCGAAAGGTGACAACAAGCCCCCTGGGACGCCTGCTGTGGTTGGTCTTCCACCTCCTCAAAGCCACCTTCCTCCTCTGACTCCTCTTCTTCAGACTCCTCTCTCTGCGTTGCCGCAGGTCCAGCAATCGACGACGACAAGGCTGCTTCTGGTGGTGATGGTGACCACAACTCATCCTCTTCATGCTCATCTACGGCCTGATCCAGCACTCTTCGCAGGGCACGCTTTAGAAAAAACGCATATGGGATGAGGTCGATGATGTTGCCTTGGGTTTGACTGACCAGGTTTGTCACCTCCGCAAAAGGACGCATGAGCCTACAGCCATTGTGCATGAGCGTTCAGTAACGCGGCCAAAAAATACCCAGCTCCGCAGAGGCTGTCCTCTTTTTAAAAAAAAAAAAAAATCTGTTCTTACCAGTTTAATCTCTGTTATGTCCCCTATCAGGGGCCGGTGTATGGAATAGATTTTAGGAATCGGGAGATGGAAAAAGACGGTTGGTCGGTCCTTTTACTTCCAATTTGGGGCACTGCGCGTGCGCCATGCAATGTACTGTGCCACCCTATATGAGTAGTGTGTTAAGTAGTACTATTCCTATCAGTTTAATCCCTTTTACGTCACCTATCAGGGGCCGGTGTATGGAATAGATTTTAGGAACCGGGAGATGGAAAAAGATGGTTGGTCGATCCTCTTACTTCCAATTTGGGGCACTGCGCGTGCACTGTGCAATGTACTGTGCCACCCTATATGAGTGGTGTGTTAAGTAGTACTATTCTTATCAGTTTAATCCCTATTACGCCCCCTATCAGGGGACGTGTATCGAATAGATTTTAGACAACCGCAAAGAGTTGTCAATAGTTGACACACTCATGACATAAATTTTATTCCTCTATGCGTCAATCTTGGTGTAGTGATGACTGTGCTTGTGCGTACGTTTGGGAGATTGCAGGCGATGGCAGTTTTTCAAAGCCTATGGTCGTGCTGAGGTAGTTCAGTGACAGTTATGTGACCCAGAAAACAATGGATCTGCAGTGTGGGCCCATTGTTGGCCTAGTAGGCTTTAATGATCACCTTAGATGATCACAACGAAAATTTATGTTTTTTCTATGAAAAGTTATCCAGCCGATCGCTTTTGGTCTGTTCACAATGAAGCAACGACCTTATCATCTGGGGTGTGCCAACATTGCCAACACACTCATAGAGGTGATCGCTTCATTGTGATATGCAAGCCCCTTCACCACAACAAGGTAACGATCACGAAGGGGAATTGACACATGTATGTGCCTTTTTTTTTGTTTTGTTTTTGCAGCCACAGTGCAGCACCAGAGTCCAGAAAAATTAGGCATGTACACATGCCTGAAAAATCAGGTATTGTTGCAGTCGCTGCTGTTGCAGCCGCTGCTGTGGCAGCGGCTGGAAAAAATGACGTTTTCCAGGCAGAAAGTGCACTAAAACATTGCGGCTTGAACCCAAGTTGGTGGCGAAAAAGTCACACAAGTCATCCGGCATGCAGAGATTAAATACAGCAGCGTGTGGACCATTTTTAGACCAAGGCATCTCATCAGGCCTTTTTTAGTCAAATGCATCCCCCACTGTCAGTCCCTTCGGGACCCATGCCTCATTCATCTTAATAAAGGTGAGGTAATCTAGACTTTTTTGACCTAGGCGACTTCTCTTCTCAGTGACTGTCATGCCCCACTCTGACGATGTGCGGAGGTCGGCCAGGATTGCAGCACGAGTTTAGTGTTTGTTTTGGAGCCGTGCTGAATCCGCCTCTCATCAGGTGCACTGGGTGGGGTCATTAGTTTAAAGGGCTCACCAGCCCAGTGCTCTGAGCGGATTATGCAAATCATTGTGGTCTTGGAAGCTAGGAAGGAAGGTTCTCTGTCTGTTCCAGCTCAGAGAGATAAGTGTGATTTCTGGTTTAGTTATTTTGTGTCATCTTTTCCATCCAGGTTCTGTGCGAGCAGGCTGCTCCTTTTTCCCCTCTTCACCATTTCAGGGAAGTTAGGGTTTTGTCAGCCCAGGCACGGGGACACCTCATACCTACCTTAAAGGTCTGCAGGTGGGCTGAGCAGTGCAGGGAAAGTGGTCAGGGATTAGCTAGGAGGTGACCCTTCCCCTGTCTCTCGCCCAGAGCCTGGTTGGTAGGTTTTCTGTTATTCTGAGTGCACGCCCGCCGTGACATTATAATCCGCCATACTGTGACTGCCATCACTCAGTGGTTTTGTGATGGCGTCAATTGATGCACTGGTTGACCGCATGCAGGGTTTATCCCTAGAGGTTGCGGATCTGCGTAGTTCGGTCACACAGTGTCAGAGGTTTCTGGCATCAGGTACAGGTCAAATTGGTGGGGAGCCTAAAGTCGCTCTTCCCGAGAAATTTACAGGGGGGACGGATGATTTTTTCCATTTTAGAGTCATGTAAATTGTATTTTACCTAATTGACTTTCTTTTTCTTCAAGGCCTGGGACTAAGTACTTGCACGTTAGAGAACGAGATTCGTGTTTTTGCAAATGATTCTTCCCCTCTTTCTCAAAGGAGCCTTACGCACATTGTTCATGGTATTCATTTAAGGGTGGGTGATTCACATGCTGAAATTATTTCTTGTTTTGTCATGAAGGATTTGCCAGCTCCTTTAGTTTTGGGGTTGCCATGGTTGACTAGACATAACCCAATTATAGACTGGCAAGCGAGAAATCATTGGTTGGAGTGAGTTTTGTTCGGATAATTGTCTTGGCACATCTATCTCTGGTGTGTCCATTACGGCTTTACCTCAGTATCTCTCAGATTTTGCGGATGTCTTTTCGGAGGGTGGGGCTCAGGAATTGCCCCCTCATCGAGACTATGATTGTCCAGTTAATCTCATTCCGGGGGCTAAGTTGCCAAAGTCTCGGCTTCACAACCTCTCTCAACCCGAAAGAGAGGTCATGCGAAAGTATGTCGCCGAGAGTTTGGCAAAGGGTCATATTAGACCATCTAAGTCTCCAGTGGCAGTAGGTTTGTTCTTTGTAAAGAAAAAGGATGGATCACTGAGACCGTGTTTGGATTTCCAGGAATTGAACCATATTACAGTCCAGGATCCATATCCCCTTCCTTTGATCTCTGATCTTTTTGATCAGATTGTTGAAGCCAAGGTGTTCTCCAAGTTGGATTTGAGGGGGCCTACAATCTGATCAGAATCAAGGAAGGGGATGAGTGGAAAACGGCTTTCAATACGCACGAGGGTCATTTTGAGAACCTGGTGATGCCTTTTGGGTTGACGAACGCGCCAGCAGTATTTCAGCGATTCGTCAATGACATTTTTCATCACTTGGTGGGGAGGTTCGTAGTAGTTTACCTGGATGACATTTTGATTTATTCTCCTGATTTGAAGACCCATCAGGATCATGTGAGACAGGTTTTGACGATCCTTCGGGAGAATAAGTTGTATGCCAAATTAGAGAAATGTTTGTTTGCGGTGCAAGAGCTTCCGTTCTTGGGATACATGCTTGCTTTTTTCGTATGGACCCCGAAAAGGTCCGGGCGGTTCTGGAGTGGGACCGACCAGAGAATCAGAAAGCTTTGATGCGATTCTTGGGGTTTACGAATTACTATAGAAAATTTATTTCTAATTATTCTACCATAGTAAAACCTCTTACTGATATGACCAAGAAGGGCGCCGATGTCTCTGTCTGGTCGGATGAGGCATTGCAGGCCTTTTCGGCTATTAAGGAGCGTTTTGCGTCTGCTCCCATTCTGGTGCAGCCGGATGTGTCTCAACCATTCGTAGTGGAGGTTGATGCATCAGAGGTGGGGGTCGGGGCGGTGCTGTCTCAGGGTTCATCTCCTGGCAAGTGGGTCCCGTGTGCCTTCTTCTCTAAGAAGCTCTCAGTCGCCGAGAGGAATTATGATGTTGGAGATAGAGAGTTGTTGGCTATCAAGTTGGCCTTTGAGGAATGGCGTCACTGGTTAGAGGGGGCGTCTTCCCCCGTTATGGTGTATACTGACCATAAGAATTTGGCTTAGCTGCAATCTGCCAAGCGTCTGAACGCTAGGCAGGCCAGATGGTCACTGTTTTTTACCAGGTTCAATTTTGTGGTTACCTTTCGCCCAGGGGTCAAGAATGTCAAGGCAGATGCCTTGTCTCGCAGCTTTCCTGGGGGAGGTGATTCAGAAGATCCTGCTCCGATTTTGGCGGATGGGGTGGTGGTCTCTGCTCTGTACCCTTTATTGGAGATGGAGGTGTTGGGAGCCCAGGAGGGGGCTCCTGGTTCTTGTCCCCCAGGGAGGTTGTTTGTTCCTGAGGGCCTACGATACAAGGTGTTCAAGGAACATCACGATACTGTTCTCGCTGGACATCCTGGTGGTAAATCCACCTGTGATCTAGTATCCCGGAGGTTCTGGTGGCCAGGATTACGTAAGAGCATTGAGAATTACGTGATAGCTTGTGAAACCTGCGCTCGGTCAAAGGTTGCTCATACTCGACCGCCTGGTTCGCTTCTTCCATTGTCTATTCCGTCTCGTCCTTGGACGCATTTGTCTATGGACTTTATTACGGATCTGCCGAGTTCCTCCGGGAGAACAGTGATTTTGGTGGTAGTGGACCGTTTCAGTAAAATGGCTCACTTTATTCCACTAACAAATCTGCCTAACGCTAAGACTCTTGCGCAGATTTTTGTGGATAATATTGTGAAATTGCATGATATTCCTTCAGACGTGGTCTCTGATAGGGGCACGCAATTTGTCTCCAGGATTTGGAGGGCGTTCTGCTCTCGGCTTGGCATTCAACTTTCATTCTCTTCGGCTTTTTATCCGCAGTCGAATGGGCAGACGGAGCGTACTAATCAAAACCTGAAGACCTTCTTGAGGTGCTTTGTGGCTGAGAATCAGGAGGACTGGTCCTCATTCTTGTCATTAGCAGAATAACCGCGTTGAATAACCAGAGGCAGGAGTCCACAGGTAAGTCGCCATTTTTTGGCGCATACGGTTTCCATCCTCAGTTTGGTACCTTTTCTGGGTCTGGTTCCTCTGGGATGCCAGAGGAGGAGAGATTCTCTTCTGCCTTATTTTCCATCTGGCGGAGGATTCAAGGGAATTTGGAGAGGATGGGTGAGAGGTATAAACGAATGGCTGACAGGAGACGTGTGACTGGTCCGGACCTGTGTGTGGGTGATCTGGTGTGGTTGTCCACTAAGAATATCAAATTGAGAGTGCCATCTTGGAAACTGGGTCCTAGATTTATTGGTCCGTATAAAATTTCTGCGGTAATCAATCCTGTGGCGTTTCAGCTGGATCTTCCGCAGACTTGGAGGATCCATGATGTGTTCCACAGGTCTTTACTAAAAAAATACGTGAGACCGGTGGAACCATCGCCATTGCCTCCTCCTCCTGTTCTGGTCGAGGGAAACTTGGAGTTTGAGATCTCCAGGATTCTCGACTCGAGAGTTTTTCGGGGTTCCCTTCAGTACCTGGTGCACTGGAGGGGATAGGGTCCTGAGGAGAGGATGTGGGTTCCGGCGGTAGATGTCAACGCCAGCCGACTGGTGAGGGCTTTTCATAGGTCCCATCCGGATAAGGTTGGTCTGGGGTGTCCGGAGGTCACCCGTAGAAGGGGGGGTACTGTCATGCCCCACTCTGACGATGTGCAGAGGTCGGCCAGGATTGCAGCACGAGTTTAGTGTTTGTTTTGGAGCCGTGCTGGATCCGCCTCTCATCAGGTGCACTGGGTGGGGTCATTAGTTTAAAGGGCTCACCAGCCCAGTGCTCTGAGCGGATTATACAAATCATTGTGGTCTTGGAAGCTAGGAAGGAAGGTTCTCTGTCTGTTCCAGCTCAGAGAGATAAGTGTGATTTCTGGTTTAGTTATTTTGTGTCATCTTTTCCATCCAGGTTCTGTGCGAGCAGGCTGCTCCTATTTCCCCTCTTCACCATCTCAGGGAAGTTAGGGTTTTGTCAGCCCAGGCACGGGGACACCTCATACCTACCTTAAAGGTCTGCAGGTGGGCTGAGCAGTGCAGGGAAAGTGGTCAGGGATTAGCTAGGAGGTGACCCTTCCCCTGTCTCTCGCCCAGAGCCTGGTTGGTAGGTTTTCTGTTATTCTGAGTGCACGCCCGCTGTGACAGTGACAATACCTCCTGCTGTGCTGAAGGTCCTATCTGACAGGACACTTGAAGCTGGGCAGGCCAGAAGTTCTATCGCAAATTGGGATAGCTCAGGCCATAGGTCAAGCCTGCACACCCAGTAGCCAAGGCGTTAATCGCTCCTCAGAGTGTCGATATCTGCAGTTAAGGCGAGGTAGTCTGCTACCTGTCGGTCGAGTCGTTCTCTGAGGGTGGACCCCGAAGGGCTGTGGCGATGCGTAGGACTTAAAAAGCTCTGCTTGTCCTCCATCAACAACACGTCTGTAAAGCGTCCTGTCCTTGCCGGCGTGGTCGTGGTAGGAGGAGGATTACTTTCACCTCTTCCCCTGTTAGATTTCCATTGTGCTGTGACATCACCCTTATTCGCTGTGTAAAGCATACTTTTTAACTTGTTTTGGAACTGCTGCATCCTTTCCGACTTGCGGTAATTCGGTAACATTTCAGGTCCTTTCTGCTTATACCGGGGGTCTAGTAGTGTGGCCACCCAGTACAGGTCGTTCTCCTTCAGCCTTTTTATACAAGGGTCCCTCAACAGGCATGACAGCATGAAAGACCCCATTTGCACAAGGTTGGATGCCGAGCTACTCATGTCCCGTTCCTCGTCCTCACTGATCTCATTGAAGGTCTGTTCTTCCCCCCAGCTTCGTACAACACCACGGGTACCAGATAGGTGACAACGAGCACCCTGGGATGCCTGCTGTGGTTGGTCTTCCTCCTCCTCAAAGCCACATTCCTCCTCTGACTCCTCTTCCTCAGACTTCTCTTCCAGCGTTGCCGCAGGTCCAGCAAGCGATGATGATAAGGCTGTTTCTGGTGGTGATGGTGACCACAACTCTTCCTCTTCCTCTTCACTCTCATCTATGGCCTGATCCAGCACTCTTCGCAGGGCACACTCCAGGAAGAAAACAATTGGGATTATGTCGCTGATGGTGCCTTCGGTGCGACTGACTAGGTTTGTCACCTCCTTAAAAGGACACATGGTGGGTATGAGTGGTGGGCACTGACAGTGGGCAAAATACAGTCTGTGGGCCTGACACACACTGGTAGGCAACTGCAATTATATTAAAGGGTAAAAATGTAATGACTTTTTTATCTGCAAGGTGCTGTGCCACCCTATATGAGTGGTGGGCAGTGGGCACAGTACAGTCTGTGGGCCTGACACTCATTGGCAGGCAACTGCAATTATATTACAGAGGTCAAATTAAAAGACTTTTTTATCTGCAAGGTACTGTGCCACCCGATATGAGTGGTGGGCACTGGCAGTGGGCACAGTACAGTCAGTGGGCCTGACACACACTCGCAGGCAACAGCAATTATATTAAAGGGTAAAAATTAAATGACTTCTTTATCTGCAAGGTACTGTGCCACCCTATATGAGTGGTGGGCAGTGGGCACAGTACAGTCTGTGGGCCTGACACTCACTGGCAGGCAACTGCAATTATATTACAGAGGAAAAATTTTATGACTTTTTTATCTGCAAGATGCTGTGCCACCCTATATGAGTGGTGGGCAGTGGGCACAGTACAGTCTGTAGGCCTGACATTCACTGGCAGGCAACTGCAATTATATTACAGAGGAAAAATGTAATGACTTTTTTAACTGCAAGGTGCTGTGCCACCTTATATGAGCGGTGGACAGTGAAAACAGTACAGTCTGTGGGCCTGACACTCACTGGCAGGCAACAGCAATTATATTACAGAGAAAAAAATTTATGACTTTTTTATCTGCACGGTAGAGTTGAGCGAACACCTGGATGTTCGGGTTCGAGAAGTTCGGCCGAACTTCACGGAAATGTTCGGGTTCGGGATCCGAACCCGACCCGAACTTCGTCCCGAACCCGAACCCCATTGAAGTCAATGGGGACCCGAACTTTTTGGCACTAAAAAGGCTGTAAAACAGCCCAGGAAAGAGCTAGAGGGCTGAGAGGTCCCATAGCAGAGAATCTGGCTTCACGTCACCCACCACTGTAACAGTCCATTGTCATATATTTAGGCCCCGGCACCCAGGCAGAGGAGAGAGGTCCCATAACAGAGAATCTGGCTTCATTTACTTATGCCTCATTTTTGTGAGACAGATTCCTGAAAAACTAATCAATTTGAATACAAATAGAAGAAATGTGTATGAACCATATGAAATGTGTAAGTTGGGGACGGACTAAGGCACTCCCAGTAAACCAAGGAACCAATCAGAATACTGATATTATTCTGGTAGACATGATGTAGCATTAAGTAGACGTATGTGAGTACAATAAGTAGAAACTAGATGCACAGAACTACATAATATATATACGAATCCTCCAATTATATCTGTGTCCCTAGAAATTAAGATTCATATAAAAACTAGAAGATTAGAAATAATAATAACAATAAACTAAAAATAAAATACAATGAGCGAAGGAGATAATAACCAGCAACCCTGACCCACCAGGATCGTCAAGATCACCAAAATAATTTCAGATCTATAAACCACCATGTATAAAAGGTGTGAAAATTTATAAATAAATATAATCAAAGAGAGCACAAATTCACTAAGGTATGGGCAATTCATCATGAAATACATGACTTAAATATAAAAATAATAACAACTTAACAGATCTAATCCAAAAATAAAAATAAAAATAATAAAAAGTATATTAAAATTAAAAAGAAAAAATACTTAATAATGAGCACGAGCCTAATTGCAATGGTATGCACTAAAAAACACTTACGGGGGGAGAGCTGAGGGAATCCTGGGGTATGTGGGACCCAACAAGAACCGGTAATATATAAAATATATAAATGAAAAAATAGATACTGTAATCAAAGAGAGCACTAATTCAGTTAGGTGTGGCCAGCACATATAAATAATGTTGGGAATTCATCACTAAATGTATAATTTAATCCAAAGAATATTAATTTAATAAATAAAATTCCAAAAAATAATATAAAAAAATAAAAATAAATAAATATAAAATAAATAATAATAAAAAATACATAAAAATCAAGAAAAAATATTCAATAACGAACAGGAGCCTAAATGCACAAGGTATGTAACAAAAATACTTACGTAGTGAGAGTTGAGGGAATCCTGGGATAGGTGGGATCCTACAAGAACCTGCAATACATAAATGTAAAATAGATATTGACACAGGGCAGGCAATGTCCAATAATAATAAAATATAGATAGAAAACATCACATCCCAAGTAAGGATACAAATATGGATAAAAATAAGGGAACGTATATTCAGATATGCTGGTATAAGAACTATAAATTAGGTTAGGAGACAAGAACCTAATGAGATATTTGTAAAGGTGCATCAGGACCTATAACATACAGGGGAGAATCAATACAAGTATCTCACTGATCTGACATTCTTGCACAATCACCCTGAGCAGCCGCAATATGCTCCATGATCGGACGGCACTGATACTAAGTCAGATGACATGCGCATATGGATGACGGCGCATAGCTTAGGCGTCATCCAGAACGGAGAAGCGCATAGAGTTTGAACTGATATCAGCCAGCGGCTAAGTGCCCAGACATGCGCAAGTGACCACAGAGATCGGCAACTTAGATTAAGTATTAGCGCAACTCACACGGCGCAGATGAACCATCATTGGCTATTGAAACACTAGGAGGAGCCATCTAAGATTCATAGATGGTAGACACATCATGAGTGGCTGAGCGGTAAATACTCAGAAAAAGAGAGACAGGTATTGGACAACAGAATGGCTACGCCTATAGGGAGGTCTTATAAACCGGGATCCGCCCCCAACACACACTTCACTGCCCAAACCCCTGAAGACGCCAAGTGCCTTGGCGAAACATGTCGGGGGGCAGATAGCGTGTTTTAGCCAGCTTATGCATGACTAGGAAGTGATCTGTAGAGGATACAGAGTGAGAGAGTGTACCTTATGAGGGCGTCCGCTGTTGAAAGTAGCGCACTGTGCTAATAACAGAGCGCACCAACCTAGTATCGGGGCATTATAATTACAGGCAGGAGAGCCTTAAACAGCCTATGGTCATAAGCGCCCTCTATTGGCAACACTGAGAACTCAGGAAACAGTATCACTGGCACTATTTATATATGTATCCAGTATGCATAGCTGATTATTTTAATAGTAGTGTTCATTACATTTTAAGGACAAGAAATAAATGCTAAATTTTAGAACTTATAACACGTGTAAATCAGGGACATCTATGGTCCTAGTGACCAAATGTAAATAAAATGTTGTACAGTCCCAACACGTGTTAGGGAGAGATATGTAAAGGAAGTTATATTTAGGCCCAGGCACCCAGGCAGAGGAGAGAGGTCCCATAACAGAGATTTAGGCTTCATGTCAGCAGAGAATCAGTCTTCATGTCATAGCAGAGAATCAGGCTTCACGTCACCCACCACTGGAACAGGCCACTGTCACACATTTAGGCCCTGGCACCCAGACAGAGGAGAGAGGTCCCGTAACAGAGAATCTGGCTTCATGTCAGCACAGAATCAGTCTGCATGTCATAGCAGAGAATCAGGCTTCACGTCACCCACCACTGGAACAGGCCACTGTCACATATTTAGGCCCAGGCACCCAGGCAGAGGAGAGAGGTCCCGTAACAGAGAATCTGGCTTCATGTCAGCACAGAATCAGTCTTCATGTCATAGCAGAGAATCAGGCTTCACGTCACCCACCACTGGAACAGGCCACTGTCACATATTTAGGCCCAGGCACCCAGACAGAGGAGAGAGGTCCCGTAACAGAGAATCTGGCTTCATGTTACCGTTCACCACAATAAGAAAAATATTATTCGGGCCAATGTATTGAATTAAAATTCAGGCCTTTTTTACAGACACCTAACACTGTCTGGCTATCTATTTAGGTACCGTATTACACTAATACAGGCACACAAGTAATGACCGATTTGGTTGAATATAAATGTCAGGCCTATTTTTTACGCGCTGTGTGACAGATATACCTTTAATCACAGAATTAGACTTGTATCTGCACGGTAGCGTGTGTGTTAAGTTTTTCTGAATGACACTATCAGCACCTTCAATCTAAGATATCCTTTTTGGGATAGATTTCAAGTAGGCCTGATATAGCAGAAACTACTAATTTTGAGAATGGCAAATTTGGGAATAGTTTTTCAACCCAGAACAAAAACTGTGCTTTTACGGTCACTAAAAATAACTTGACCAGCTAAAACTGTACTGATTTGGAGGAATAGAAATGTCAGGCCTATTTTTTAGGCGCTGGGTGACAGGCTCAACTTGCCCCTGATGTAGTATATGGCCAAAACATAACCACACTGTTGATGGTTAAATGCACTTGGGTGACACAGGCTCAGCCTGCACCTGATGTAGTATATGGCCAAAAAATAACCAGACTGTTGATGGTTAAATGCACTTCGGTGACACAGGCTCAGCCTGCAGCTGATGTAGGATATAGCAAAAAATAACCACACTATTGATGGTTAAATGCACTTGGTGATAGCTTGTGCTGGCGCACCACAAGCCACAAAATGGCTGCCGATCACCCCAGAGAAAAGTGATATAAAAACGCTCTGGGCAGCCTAAAAAAAGTGAGCAATTCAATATCAGCACTTCAATGATCCACAGCTGGAGATCGATCACTGAATTAAGTCTTTTGGAGGAGTTAATCTGCCTAATCTCGCCCTAACGTCGCAGCAGCAACCTCTCCCTATGCTTGAATCAGCAGAGTGACGTGCAGCGCTACGTGACCCAAGCTTATATAGAGGCTGGGTCACATGCTGCACTGGCCAATCACAGCCATGCCAATAGTAGGCAAGGCTGTGATGGCCTCTTGGGGCAAGTAGTATGACGCTTGTTGATTGGCTGCTTTGCAGCCTTTCAAAAAGCGCCAAGAAAGCGCCGAACACCAAACCCAAACCCGGACTTTTACGAAAATGTTCGGGTTCGGGTCCGTGTCACGGACACCCCAAAATTCGGTACGAACCCGAACTATACAGTTCGGGTTCGCTCATCCCTACTGCACGGTACTGTGCCACCCGATATGAGTGGTGGGCACTGGCAGTGGGCACAGTACAGTCAGTGGGCCTGACACACACTCGCAGGCAACTGCAATTATATTAAAGGGTAAAAATGACTTCTTTACCTGCAAGGTACTGTGCCACCCGATATGAGTGGTGGGTACTGATAGTGGGCAAAATACAGTCTGTGGGTCTGACACACACTGGTAGGCAACTGCAATTATATTAAAGGGTAAAAATGTAATGACTTTTTTATCTGCAAGGTACTGTGCCATCTGATATGAGTGGTGTGCACACAGTACAGTCTGGGGTATGTGGCCTCTCACAAACGGGCTGTCACGAGGGTGTCAAGAGCCATGTCTGACTCCATTATACCCGGGGTCAGGAAGTCGCAGCGGGTGGCTGCGCGTTCGATGTACAAAGACAGTGCTGTTTCGTAATGGTAGCTTTCTGGATTTGCCTTGCAATCCTTTTTGGCTCACTCAGGGATCCGTAGCTTCTTCTCCTCAGCTGTTTCTTATCCAGCAATCCCAACCTCCTTATATTCCCATCTCCCACTTCTCTGGTTGCCAGATATAGAGCTTCCTGCCTGGACTTCTATACTGACCCACTGGAGCTGAGTAGCTGAGATCCCTGGTTGTTGTTCCAGAGTGTTACCCTCCGGATCCCTGTTGGGCCTTGGTGGTCTGCTGTTGTCGCCCACCTGGGATCATATGTTTGTCTGTATTGTCTGTCCTCTCCTTGGTGTTTTCCTCTTAGTGTCAGTGGTACGGACTAGTGCTCCCACCGCCCTGTTCACTACACAGGGCTCATCTTAGGGAAAGCCAGGGTTTAGGCACGTGATCGGCGTACGGGTGAGGAACCCGTCTAGGGACGTTAGGGCAGTCAGGTGCCAGCCGCAAGGTGAGTCAGGGGTCACCACCTTTCCCTCTCCCTTGGGCAGGGCTTTCCCATTTTCCTCCCTTTGCGTGACACCGGTCATTATATTATATCTGGCCCTTATTTTGTGTAGGCAAAAAAAAATAAAAAATTTCTTTATACCTACTTAGAATCCAGTATGGATCCAATTGCTGCTTTGTCAAAGCAACTTCAAGGCCTTTCTTTGGAGGTGGCAGGATTGAAGGCGTCGGTCCTCCAGCAACAGCAGCAATTGCAACAGACCGCAAGCCCAGCGGTTGCTACAGGTAACCAGGTTGTTGCGGAACCCAAGGTTGTTCTTCCTGACAGATTTTCTGGGGGAAGGGACAAATTTGTGACGTTCTGTGAGGCCTGTAAATTATATTTTAAACTGCGCCCTTACTCCTCTGGTAATGAAGAACAGCAGGTGGGGGTTGTTATTTTCCTGCTGCAGGGGGACCCGCAATCCTGGGCGTTCTCTTTACCCACTGATTCCCAGGCTCTCCGGTCAGTGGATGAATTTTTTGGGGCCTTGGGTCTCATATATGACGACCCTGACCGAGTCGCACTGGCTGAATCAAAATTACGGAGACTCCTACAGGGAGAGCGGCCAGTAGAGGAGTATTGCGCAGAGTTCCGTAGGTGGGCTACGGATACCCAGTGGAATGACCCGGCTCTCGAGAGTCAGTTCTGCTCTGGGTTATCCAAAAGGATTAAGGATGCGCTTGCGCTGTATGAGACTCCCTTTTCCCTTGATGCGGTGATGGTCCCTTTCTATCAGAATAGATAGACGTCTTCGGGACAGATTGAAAAATCCAGAGCAATTGGTAACCCCTCTCAAGCAGCAGTTAGTCTGTACGGACTTAGACGAGCCTATGCAGCTAGGAGGAACTACTCGTCAGGTCCATCCTCCTGAGGCTCGCCGTAGGCGTGGGGTTTGTTTTTTCTGTTTTTCTCCTGAGGCTCGCCGTAGGCGTGGGGTTTGTTTTTTCTGTTTTTTCTGTGGGGAGAGGGGTCATTTTATTAATGTCGTCTTAGGGACAGATTGAAAAATCCGGAGCAATTGGTAACCCCTCTCAAGCAGCAGTTAGTCTGTACGGACTTAGACGAGCCTATGCAGCTAGGAGGAACTACTCGTCAGGTCCATCCTCCTGAGGCTCGCCGTAGGCGTGGGGTTTGTTTTTTCTGTTTTTCTCCTGAGGCTCGCCGTAGGCGTGGGGTTTGTTTTTTCTGTTTTTTCTGTGGGGAGAGGGGTCATTTTATTAATGTCGTCTTAGGGACAGATTGAAAAATCCGGAGCAATTGGTAACCCCTCTCAAGCAGCAGTTAGTCTGTACGGACTTAGACGAGCCTATGCAGCTAGGAGGAACTACTCGTCAGGTCCATCCTCCTGAGGCTCGCTGTAGGCGTGGGGTTTGTTTTCTCTGTGGGGAGAGGGGTCATTTTATTAATGTCGGTCCTTACTTCCTCAAAAACAAAAGACCGTCGGAAAACTACTAACCCCAGGCTGTGTGGAGGATGTCAGCCGGGGGGTATACGTTTCCTCCATACGAACATCGCAATTTGTGTTGCCAGCGGTTGTTGTTTTTGGCGTTAAGACGGAGACTATTTATTTTTTTCTAGACAGTGGAGCAGGAGTAAATTTGATAGATGCCCATTTTGCCCACACTATGGGTTTGTCTCTCTGTACGCTACAGAGACCTATTCCCATATTCGCTATTGATTCCGCTCCTCTGTCTCAGAGAAACCTCACTCACATTGTCCATAACTTACACCTTCGGGTAGGTGACCACCATAACGAGTTGCTTTCATGTTATGTTCTGCAGGGGCTTCCCACTCCGGTGGTGTTGGGTCTTCCCTGGTTGGTAGCGCACAATCCTGTGGTGGATTGGCAGGCCAGGGACATATTGGAGTGGAGTGAGCAGTGCAGAGAAAATTGCTTAAATAGCAATTGCTTAGTCGCCTCCATAGCTACCCTACCCACATTTGTTTCAGACTTTGAGGACGTTTTTTCTGAAAAGGGTTGTCAGAAGCAGGGGCGTACCTAGAGCATTTGGCACCCGGGGCGAACCCTTTGTTTGGCACCCCCCCCCCCCCCCCCCCCAAGAAAGTTAAGAAAACATGCACAAACTTTTTTCAATGTTTTCAATAATATTTATAAATAAAAATAAAACCCCTTAATAAAATAAACCTCTGCACACACCCTTAACGAAATAAACCCATTAACCCCCCTTAATAAAACCCATTAACCACCCCTTAATAGACCCCTTAACCCTTCCTTAATAAAATAAAAACCTGCACCCCCTTAAACCCCAGTATAATAAACATTGGTGACGCAGTGCGCCCCCCCTCCCTAGTATAATAAACATATAAACATTGGTGGTGCAGTGTGCCCCCCCAACACCCTAGTATAATAAACATTGGTGGCGCAGTGTGCCCCCCCAACATAATAAACATTGGTGGGCAGTGCGCCCCCCCTCCCTAGCATAATAAACATATAAACATTGGTGGTGCAGTGCGCCCCCCCCCCCCCCCAACACCCCAGTATAATAAACATTGGTGGCGCAGTGTGCCCCCCCAACATAATAAACATTGGTGGGGCAGTGTGCCCCCCCCAACATAATAAACATTGGTGGCGCAGTGTGCCCCCCCAACATAATAAACATTGGTGGGCAGTGCGCCCCCCCTCCCTAGCATAATAAACATATAAACATTGGTGGTGCAGTGCGCCCCCCCCCCCCCACACCCCAGTATAATAAACATTGGTGGCGCAGTGTGCCCCCCCAACATAATAAACATTGGTGGCGCAGTGTGCCCCCCCCCAACATAATAAACATTGGTGGCGCAGTGTGCCCCCCCAACATAATAAACATTGGTGGGCAGTGCGCCCCCCCTCCCTAGCATAATAAACATATAAACATTGGTGTTGCAGTGCCCCCCCCCCCAACACCCCAGTATAATAAACATTGGTGGCATAGTGCGCCCCCCCCCCCCAACATAATAAACATTGGTGGGCAGTGCCAATGAGGGTTAAAAAAATAAATAAAAATTAACTCACCACCTCCAATTGATCACGTAGCAGCCGGTCTCATGTACTTTCTTCAGGACGCAGGACCTGTGGTGATGTCACTGAGCTCATCACATGATACATCACATGATCCATCACCATGGTAATGGACCATGTGATAGAGGCTGGAGCTCAGTGACGTCACCACAGGTCCTGAAGAAATTACAAGGAGACCGGCAGCAGCTACGCGATCAATTGGAGGAGGTGAGTTAATTTTTTATTTTTTAACCCTCATTGCCACTGCCCACTGCCCACCAATGTTTATTATACTGGGGGGGGGCGCACTCAATGTTTATTATACTGGGGGGGGGGGCGCACTCAATGTTTATTATACTGGGGGGGGGGGGCGCCGCAATCAATGTTTATTATACTGGGGGGGGGGGCGCCGCACTCAATGTTTATTATACTGGGGGGGGGCACTCTGAAGATAACTGAGCTGTTAATACAAATACAGGAGGCGGGTGCTGGAATCACATAGCCTGCACCCGACCTCTGTGACAGGGAGCGGCACCTGAGCGGTTAACTGCAGCTGATCGCAGCTCCCTGTCACAGAGGTCGGGTGCAGGCTATGTGATTCCAGCACCCGCCTCCTGTATTTGTATTAACAGCTCAGTTATCTTCATTGGTGGCGCAGTGGCCACAGCCCCTCCCCCGGCCCTGTCCCTCTTCTTATTGGCCGCGGCGGCAGCAGCACAGGGGGAGGGAGAGACCATCTGGAGCCCTGCCCCTATTACACTGCCACGCCTGGGCCGGCCCACTCGCCACATTTTTTTTTTTTTTTTTTTATCCTCAGTCGCGGCTGGCACCCCCCTTGTGAGTGGCACCCGGGGCGGGCCGCCCCCCCCGCCCCCCCCTTGGTACGCCACTGGTCAGAAGTTACCACCTCACCGTCCTTATGATTGCCCGGTTAACCTGATTCCCGGTGCAAAATTACCCAAGACCAGGTTATATAATCTTTCGGCTCCAGAGAGACAAGCCATGAAAGATTATATCTGCGAGAGCTTGGCTAAGGGACACATCGGACCCTCTTCTTCACCCGTGGCTGCAGGGTTTTTCTTCGTTAAAAAGAAAGAAGGGGGCCTGCGTCCTTGCCTAGATTTTCGCGAATTAAACCAGATAACCATCCGAGACCCATACCCTCTTCCTCTCATTCCTGACCTGTTTAATCAGATTGCGGGTGCTAGGTGGTTCTCAAAACTTGATCTTAGGAGGGCCTACAATCTGATTCGTATCAAGGAAGGGGATGAGTGGAAGACAGCCTTTAACACCCCTGAGGGGCATTATGAAAATCTAGTCATGCCTTTCGGTCTGACCAATGCTCCTGCTGTCTTCCAACATTTCGTTAATGACATTTTTAGTCATCTTATCGGCAGGTTTGTGGTGATATACCTAGATGATATTTTAATTTATTTGTCAGATCTGAAAACACATGAGGTGCATGTCAGACAGGTACTGCAGGTCCTACGGACGAATAAATTATATGCTAAAATTGAAAAGTGTGTTTTCGCCGTTCAGGAAATACAGTTCCTAGGGTATTTATTATCTGCTTCAGGTTTCCGTATGGATCCTAGGAAGGTCCAGGCAATTTTAGATTGGGATCTTCCTGAGAACCTCAAAGCACTGCAACGGTTCTTGGGCTTCGCAAATTTCTATAGAAAATTCATTAAAAATTATTTGGTGATTGTAAAACCCCTTACTGACATGACTAGGAAGGGGACAGATTTTTCTAAATGGTCTGACGCCGCTAAAATTGCTTTTTCCTCTCTAAAAGAGAGGTTTACCTGGGCACCTGTACTAATCCAACCTGATGTCTCCCAGCCTTTTATTGTTGAAGTAGATGCGTCAGAGGTGGGAGTGGGGGCTGTGCTGTCTCAGGGTCCGTCTCCTGGCAAATGGCGTCCTTGTGCTTTCTTTTCTAAAAAACTATCTGCAGCAGAGAAGAACTATGATATTGGCAATAGGGAACTATTAGCTATTAAACTAGCGTTTGAAGAATGGCGTCACTTTTTAGAGGGGGCAATCCACCCCGTCACTGTGATTACGGACCACAAAAACCTTCTGTACCTCGAATCAGCTAAGCGTCTCACCCCTAGACAAGCTAGGTGGTCGCTATTTTTTACCAGGTTTAACTTTGTTATTACCTATCGTCCTGGGGCAAAAAATACCAAGGCAGATGCATTATCGCGTTGTTTCGCTGAAGGGGGTAATGTGAGTGATCCGGTACCCATTCTACAAAGAGGAGTGGTTGTCTCTGCGGTACACTCTGTTCTGGAGGGGAAGGTGTTAGAGGCCCAGGGGGATGCCCCGGTCTCTTGCCCCTCAGAGAAATTGTTTGTACCGTTGAACCTGCGTCTCGAATTATTAAAGGAACATCATAATTCGGCACTTGCTGGGCACCCGGGTAGTAAAGCAACCTTGGAGCTATTGTCTCGTCGTTTTTGGTGGCCAAGGTTGCGTCAGGATGTAATGGATTTTGTGTCTTCTTGTTCTACTTGTGCGCGCGCGAAAGTCTCTCATACACGTCCTGCAGGGTCTTTATTGCCACTTGTCATTCCCAATAGGCCATGGACACATCTGTCAATGGATTCTATCACTGACTTACCTTTGTCTGCGGGTAAAACAGTTATCTTGGTAGTAGTGGACAGGTTTAGCAAAATGGTACACTTCATTGCGTTACCCGCACTACCTAATGCTAAGACTCTTGCTCAGGTATTCATCAGTGAAATCGTGAAGCTTCACGGGGTCCCTTCCGATGTTGTTTTGGATCGGGGAACCCAGTTTATTTCTAAGTTTTGGAAAGCTTTTTGTTCCCGTTTGGGGGTACACTTGTCCTTTTCCTCAGCTTTCCATCCTCAGTCGAATGGACAGACTGGGCGTACCAACCAAAACCTTGAGACATATCTAAGATGTTTTGTGTCTGAAAACCAAGAGGTGTGGTCATCATATTTACCGTTAGCCGAGTTTGCCATAAATAATCGTCGTCAGGAATCTACTGGCAAGTCACCATTTCTTGGTGTATATGGTTTTCATCCTCAATTCTGTACTTTCAAAGAGGGGGGGTTTTCTGGGGTTCCCGAAGAGGAACGGTTTTCGTCGTCTCTTTCATCTGTATGGCAGAAAGTGCAAGCTAATTTGAAAAATATGGGAGGTAAATATAAATGCATGGCTGATAAGAAACGGTCGCCAGGTCCGGACCTAGGAGTGAATGACTATGTGTGGTTATATACTAGGAATATTAAATTAAAGGTTCCCTCTTGGAAACTGGGTCCTAGGTTTATTGGTCCTTACAAAATAGTAGCCATCATTAACCCCGTGGCTTTTCGCCTAGAGCTACCTCAGACTTTTAAAATTCATAACGTCCTTCATAAATCGTTACTCAAAAATTATGTTCCACCTCTAGAACCATCACCGCTGCCACCCCCTCCTGTTATTGTGGATGGTAATCTAGAGTTTCAAATATCCAAAATTGTTGATTCTCGTCGGGTCCGCCGTTCTCTTCAATATCTGGTGCATTGGAGGGGTTACAGTCCCGAGGAAAGAATGTGGGTTCCAGCGTCTGAGGTAAACGCCGACAGGTTAGTTCAGGTTTTTCATGCCTCTCATTCTGAGAGACCTAGTCCTGAGTGTCCGGAGGCCCCTCATGGAAGGGGGGTACTGTCACGAGGGTGTCAAGAGCCACGTCTGACTCCGTTATACCCGGGGTCAGGAAGTCGCAGCGGGTGGCTGCGCGTTCGATGTACAAAGACAGTGCTGTTTTGTAATGGTAGCTTTCTGGGTTTGCCTTGCAATCCTTTTTGGCTCACTCAGCGATCCGTAGCTTCTCCTCCTCAGCTGTTTCTTGTCCAGCAATCCCAACCTCCTTATATTCCTATCTCCCACTTCTCTGGTTGCCAGATATAGAGCTTCCTGCCTGGACTTCTATACTGACCCACTGGAGCTGAGTAGCTGAGATCCCTGGTTGTTGTTCTAGAGTGTTACCCTCCGGATCCCTGTTGGGCCTTGGTGGTCTGCTGTTGTCGCCCACCTGGGATTATATGTTTGTCTGTATTGTCTGTCCTCTCCTTGGTGTTTTCCTCTTAGTGTCAGTGGTGCGGACTAGTGATCCCACCGCCCTGTTCACCACACAGGGCTCATCTTAGGGAAAGCCAGGGTTTAGGCACGTGATCAGCGTACGGGTGAGGAACCCGTCTAGGGACGTCAGGGCAGTCAGGTGCCAGCCGCAAGGTGAGTCAGGGGTCACCAACTTTCCCTCTCCCTTGGACAGGGCCTTCCCATTTCCCTCCCTTTGCGTGACGCCGGTCATTACACGGGCAGGAAACTGCAATATATATTTATATATATATATAAAAATAATAATAAAAGCAGACTGATGTACCAGCCCTAAAAAGGGCTTTTTAGGGTGCTGTCAGGACGCTGTCCTAACAGCAGATGAGTCTTTGAGGACTGGAGTGGACACAGAACACTGGCCTAGCTAACGATTTCCCTATTAATTCACAGCAGCAGCACTCTCCCTGCTCTAACTAACACTGCAGCTTCAGAATGAATCTAAGAGGGCTGCCGTCCTTGCTTTTTTAGAGGAGGTGGGAGGGTCTGGGAGGGAGGGTATGTTGATTGGTTTGAATGTGTCTGCTGACTGTGAGGTACAGGGTCAAAGTTTGCTAAATGATGACGTATAGGGGCGGACCGCCCGCCGCGGCGAACGCGAACAAGCAATGTTCGCCGGGAAATGTTCGCCGGCGAATAGTTCGGGATATCTCTAGTGGACAAGCGGATACGGTTATCTGTTATAATGCCACCAGCAGCACTAAATACGTGCTCAGACAAAATGCTGGCGGCAGGGCAGGCCTGCACCTCCAAGGCGTAGAGAGCAAGTTCATGCCACGTGTCCGGCTTGGACACCCAGTAAGGCACTGAAGGATCATTTAGGACGCTGACACAGTCTGCTATGTATTCCTTCACCATCTTCCAAAACTTTTCCCTCCTTGTACCACTAGGCTGCGCTTCAGGGTGAGGTTGCTGGCGAGGTGTCATGAAAGTGTCCCATGCATTGGAGAGTGTTGCCCTGCCTTTGTTGGAACTGCTGTGTGTCCTTATTGTCTCCCTTCCTCGGTTGCCTAAGGAAGTACGGACTCTGCCGGACGCGTTTTCAGATGGAGAAATCTCTTAACAAGGACCTTCTCTAACAAGGACCTAATCTCTTACTCGTCCTCTCCACCACAGGAATGAGATATGATAAATTCTCTTTGTAGCGGCGGTCGAGAAGGATGAACAGCCAGTAATCCGGTAATCTAAAATGCGTATAACACGAGGGTCGCGGGAAAGGCAGCCTAATAAGGTGGCAGCCATGTGTGCCAGAGTACCAACAGGCAAGACGTCGATGTCGACATCAGGATGACTCTCCATCTCCTCATCCTCCTCCTCCTCTTCTGCCTATCCACGCTGAGAAGATGGAATTAAAGTTCCATGGGTACTACCCTCTGTAGCAGAGGCAACTGTCTCCAGCTCCTCCTCCTCCTCTTCATGGTCCAATTCACGCTGAGAAGATGAACTGTGGGTGGTATGGCTATCACCCTGTGTAATGTCCTCCCCCATTTCCTAGTCCGCCACATTCAGAGCGTCGTCCATAATTGTGAGCAGCGATTATTTAAGTAGACACAGCAATGAGATGGTTACTCTGATAGAAGCATTATCGCCACTAACGATCTGTGTGAATTCAAACTTCTCCCTTTTGCAATACCACTGCCTCTTCTAGCCTGTTGCGGTGCTGCAGATCCCTCCCCCTCTGTACTGCTGTCCTCGCTCGGCTTTTCACCTTCCCATGTTAGGTCAGTGACCTCATCGTCCACCACCTCCTCTTCCACTTTCTCACTCTGCTCATCCTCCTGACTTGACCTAACCACAACCTCAGTGATTGACAACTGTGTCTCATCATCATCCACCTCGTGAACGAATGATTGCCGTTCACCACCGCCATCTTCTTGAGACTGTGAAGGCTCAAGAGGTTGGGAATCAGGGCACAATATCTCAGGTCCCTCTTCAAGCGTGCTGGGCACGAGGGCCAAATGTAATAGTGGCGCTGAAAAGAGCTCCTCGGAATATCCGAGTGTGGGATCACTCGTTTGGCAAGCCTCTCCATTGTGGGAGGAAGGATGATCAGAGTGAGGATTCGGTTGACCAGACTATTGGCTACAGAGACTGGACTTGGTGGAAGAGAGGGTGGTGCTTAACTGACTGGAAGCATTATCTTTAGCAATTCAACCGACCAACTGTTCGCACTGGTCCGACTTGGACAGTGTTGTCCTGCGCCGCCCAGCTAAGTTGGACATGAAGCTGGGTACGGTGGATGTTATTTTTTTTCTGGTGGACTGGCAGCAGGCACAATTTCATTGCGCCCAGGGCCACTGCGTGCACCATCAGCATCATGCCCACTTCCCATCCCTTATTGCTCGCCTTCTTCATATTAATGGTTTTGTCACTAGATGTGGCGCAGATTGTTTTACTGTCCGCTAAAGACACCGTTTTCGGATGCAGGACAGTATATATCACAGAAACCCACAGAATAAGGACACTATATTAGGCCCAGATTATTGGAATTTGCAATACAGACACAGTTTTTGAATGCAGGACAGTATATTTCACAGTCTGTGTCTGTATTGCAAATTCCAATAATCTGGGCCTAATATAGTGTCCATAATCTGTGGCGTTAGTCCATAATCTGTGGTGTTAGTGCACAGATTATGGACACTATATTAGGCCCAGATTATTGGAATTTGCAATACAGACACTGTTTTCTGATGTAGTACAGTATTGGTTACAGAACACCACAGATTATAGACACTATATTAGGCCCATATTATTGGAATCTGCAATACAGACACTGTTTTCCAATGTAGTTCAGTTTTTTTACACACGTGTGTGTGTGTGTCTGTCCCTGTGTGTGTGTGTGTGTCTGTCCCCGTGTGTGTATGTGTCTGTCCCCGTGTGTGTGTGTCTGTCCCTGTGTGTGAGTCTGTCCCTGTGTGTGTGTGTGTGTCTGTCCCTGTGTGTGTGTGTGTGTGTGTGGTGTGTGTGTCTGTCCCTGAGTGTGTGCGTCTGTCCCTGTGTGTGTCTGTCCCTGTGTGTGTGTGTGTGTGTGTGTGTGTGTCTGTCGCTGTGTGTGTGTGTCTGTCCGTGTGTGTGTGTGCGTCTGTCCCTGTGTGTGTGTGTGTGTCTGTCCCTGTGTGTGTGTGTGTGTGTGTGTGGTGTGTGTGTCTGTCCCTGAGTGTGTGTGTCTGTCCCTGTGTGTGTCTGTCCCTGTGTGTGTGTGTGTGTGTGTGTGTGTCTGTCCCTGTGTGTGTGTGTGTGTGTGTGTGTGTGGTGTGTGTGTCTGTCCCTGAGTGTGTGTGTCTGTCCCTGTGTGTGTCTGTCCCTGTGTGTGTGTGTGTGTGTGTGTCTGTCCCTGTGTGTGTGTGTGTCTGTCCCTGTGTGTGTGTCTCTATTTTCATATAGTACAAAACTACTGGTTGCCTACTCTTGACATGTGTATACTGAGCAATGACATTAAAATATAGCTTTTATTACTCACTTATTAAAATTTAAATGTACTATCTAACCTACTATTAAAACTATCTAATAGAACCTCTGATGTGCTGTGTTACTTACTAGCTGTGCTATTATAGTGGCCTGGTAGCGGCACGCTTGCTCCAGTCACTACTTAGTTATTTAGAGCGGAGTCTACATTTGTAACAGGCAGAGGTCTATACAGTCTAAAACCTCATACACTGCCCCCCGACATGTTTCGCCATGTACATGGCATCTTCAGGGGCACGGGCAGTCTACGACTGCCCGTGCCCCTGAAGAATAAGTGAGTAATAAGTAAGTAATAAGTGATAAGTGAAGAATAAGTGAGTAATAAGTGAGTAATAAAAGCTATATTTTAATGTCATTGCTCAGTATACACATGTCAAGAGTAGGCAACCAGTAGTTTTGTACTATATGAAAATAGAGTTAAAAGTGCCTCTACATGTGTAGGGTATACTTTTGGAACAAGTGTGTGTGTGTCTGTCCCTGTGTGTGTGTATGTGTGTGTCTGTCGCTGTGTGTGTGTGTCTGTCCCTGTGTGTCTGTCCCTGTGTGTGTCTGTCCCTGTGTGTGTCTGTCCCTCTGTGTGTGTGTGTGTCTGTCCATGTTTGTGTGTGTCTGTCTCTGTGTCTGTCCCCGTGTGTGTGTCAGAACGGATCCGTTTGTATTATCTTTAACATAGCCAAGACGGATCCGTCTTGAACACCATTGAAAGTCAAGCATTCTTTACAGTAAGGCTACATGCACACGGCCGTATGTCTTTTGCCATCCATTTTTTTTTTTTGCGGATCCATTGTAACAATGCCTAAAACAGACAAGATTAGGACATGTTCTATTTTTTTTGCGGGGCTACGGTACAGACATACTGATACGGACAGCACATGGTGTGCTGTCCGCATTTTTTTGCGGACCCATTGAAATAAA
Source organism: Bufo bufo (assembly GCF_905171765.1). Lineage (NCBI taxonomy): Eukaryota > Metazoa > Chordata > Amphibia > Anura > Bufonidae > Bufo > Bufo bufo. The sequence goes on along the minus strand of NC_053396.1, from coordinate 202,022,266 downwards.
TGGGTTTGCATCCTATCCGCAAAAAAAACGGAACGGAGATGGAAACAAACAACGTTCGTGTGCATGTAGCCTAAGGGCTGTGAATATCTGGAATAGCCGCTGGAGCTGGTCACAGCAAATACAGGAGATGGCATCAAAAAAGGTTTAGATGACTTTTTAATTCAAATATGTTTGTGTATTGGATGCAGACCCATTCACTTCCATAGAGCTGCAAAAAATGCGGACAGCACACCAAGAATAGGCATTGTTACAATGAGTCTACAAAAAAAAATGGATGCAACATGAACATCATCAGTATTTTTTGCGTTTCCACATTTTGTTGACGGCAAAATACATACAGTCGTGTGAATGCACCCTAAGGATGAGTTCACATCAGCGTTCAGCCTTTCCATTCTCCTACTCCGTTATAGGAGCAGGAAAACGGAAAGGACAGATTCAACATATACAGTTGCAAGAAAAAGTATGTGAACCCTTTGGAATGATATGGATTTCTGCACAAATTGGTCATAAAATGTGATCTGATCTTTATCTAAGTCACAACAATAGACAATCACAGTCTGCTTAAACTAACACACAAAGAATTAAATGTTACCATGTTTTTTTGAACACACCATGTAAACATTCACAGTGCAAGTGGAAAAAGTATGTGAACCCCTAGACTAATGACATCTCCAAGAGCTAATTGGAGTGAGGTGTCAGCCAACTGAAGTCCAATCAATGAGATAAGATCAGAGGTGTTGGTTACAGCTGCCCTGCCCTATAAAAAACACACACCAGTTCTGGGTTTGCTTTTCACAAGAAGCATTGCCTGATGTAAATGATGCCTCGCACAAAAGAGCTCTCAGAAGACCTACGATTAAGAATTGTTGACTTGCATAAAGCTGGAAAGGGTTATAAAAGTATCTCCAAAAGTAAGTCCACGGTAAGATAAATTGTCTATAAATGGAGAAAGTTCAGCACTGCTGCTACTCTCCCTAGGAGTGGCCATCCTGTAAAGATCACTGCAAGAGCACAGCGCAGACTGCTCAATGAGGTGAAGAATAGAGTTGAGCGAACACCTGGATGTTCGGGTTCGAGAAGTTCGGCCGAACTTCCTGGAAATGTTCGGGTTCGGGATCCGAACCCGATCCGAACTTCGTCCCGAACCCCATTGAAGTCAATGGGGACCCGAACTTTTGGGCACTAAAAAGGCTGTAAAACAGCCCAGGAAAGAGCTAGAGGGCTGCAAAAGGCAGCAACATGTAGGTAAATCCCGAGCAAAAGAATGTGGATAGGGAAATGAATTAAAAAAAAAAAAAAAAAATGAACCAATATCAATTGGACAGAGGTCCCATAGCAGAGAATCTGGCTTCACGTCAGCAGAGAATCAGTCTCTTCATGCCATAGCAAAGAATCTGGCTTCATGTCAGCAGAGAATCAGTCTCTTCATGCCATAGCAGAGAATCTGGCTTCATGTCAGCGCAGAATCAGTCTTCATGTCATAGCAGAGAATCAGGCTTCACATCACCCACCACTGGAACAGGCCACTGTCACACATTTAGGCCTTGGCACCCAGGCAGAGGAGAGCGGTCCCGTAACAGAGAATCTGGCCTTATGTCAGCACAGAATCTGTCTTCATGTCATAGCAGAGAATCAGGCTTCACGTCACCCACCACTGGAACAGGCCACTGTCACACATTTATGCCCAGGCACCCAGGCAGAGGAGAGAGGTCCCGTAACAGAGAATCTGGCCTTATGTCAGCGCAGAATCTGTATTCATGTCATAGCAGAGAATCAGGCTTCACGTCACCCACCACTGGAACAGGCCACTGTCACACATTTAGGCCCAGGCACCCAGGCAGAGGAGAGAGGTCCCGTAACAGAGAATCTGGCCTTATGTCAGCGCAGAATCTGTATTCATGTCATAGCAGAGAATCAGGCTTCACGTCACCCACCACTGGAACAGGCCACTGTCACACATTTAGGCCCCGGCACCCAGACAGAGGAGAGCGGTCCCGTAACAGAGAATCTGGCCTTATGTCAGCGCAGAATCTGTCTTCATGTCATAGCAGAGAATCAGGCTTCACGTCACCCACCACTGGAACAGGCCACTGTCACACATTTAGGCCCAGGCACCCAGGCAGAGGAGAGAGGTCCCGTAACAGAGAATCTGGCCTTATGTCAGCGCAGAATCTGTATTCATGTCATAGCAGAGAATCAGGCTTCACGTCACCCACCACTGGAACAGGCCACTGTCACACATTTAGGCTCAGGCACCCAGGCAGAGGAGAGAGGTCCCGTAACAGAGAATCTGGCCTGATGTCAGCACAGAATCTGTCTTCATGTCATAGCAGAGAATCAGGCTTCACGTCACCCACCACTGGAACAGGCCACTGTCACACATTTAGGACCCGGCACCCAGACAGAGGAGAGCGGTCCCGTAACAGAGAATCTGGCCTTATGTCAGCGCAGAATCTGTCTTCATGTCATAGCAGAGAATCAGGCTTCACGTCACCCACCACTGGAACAGGCCACTGTCACACATTTAGGCCCAGGCACCCAGGCAGAGGAGAGAGGTCCCGTAACAGAGAATCTGGCCTTATGTCAGCGCAGAATCTGTCTTCATGTCATAGCAGAGAATCAGGCTTCACTTCACCCACCACTGGAACAGGCCACTGTCACACATTTAGGCCCAGGCACCCAGGCAGAGGAGAGAGGTCCCGTAACAGAGAATCTGGCCTTATGTCAGCGCAGAATCAGTCTTCATGTCATAGCAGAGAATCAGGCTTCACGTCACCCACCACTGGAACAGGCCACTGTCACACATTTAGGCCCCGGGACACCCAGGCAGAGGAGAGAGGTCCCGTAACAGAGAATCTGGCCTTATGTCAGCGCAGAATCTGTCTTCATGTCATAGCAGAGAATCAGGCTTCACGTCACCCACCACTGGAACAGGCCACTGTCACACATTTAGGCCCAGGCACCCAGGCAGAGGAGAGAGGTCCCGTAACAGAGAATCTGTCCTTATGTCAGCGCAGAATCTGTCTTCATGTCATAGCAGAGAATCAGGCTTCACGTCACCCACCACTGGAGCAGGCCACCGTCACACATTTAGGCCCAGGCACCCAGGCAGAGGAGAGAGGTCCCGTAACAGAGAATCTGGCCTTATGTCAGCGCAGAATCTGTATTCATGTCATAGCAGAGAATCAGGCTTCACGTCACCCACCACTGGAACAGGCCACTGTCACACATTTAGGCCCCGGCACCCAGACAGAGGAGAGCGGTCCCGTAACAGAGAATCTGGCCTTATGTCAGCGCAGAATCTGTCTTCATGTCATAGCAGAGAATCAGGCTTCACGTCACCCACCACTGGAACAGGCCACTGTCACACATTTAGGCCCAGGCACCCAGGCAGAGGAGAGAGGTCCCGTAACAGAGAATCTGGCCTTATGTCAGCGCAGAATCTGTATTCATGTCATAGCAGAGAATCAGGCTTCACGTCACCCACCACTGGAACAGGCCACTGTCACACATTTAGGCCCAGGCACCCAGGCAGAGGAGAGAGGTCCCGTAACAGAGAATCTGGCCTTATGTCAGCGCAGAATCTGTATTCATGTCATAGCAGAGAATCAGGCTTCACGTCACCCACCACTGGAACAGGCCACTGTCAAACATTTAGGCCCGGGCACCCAGGCAGAGGAGAGAGGTCCCGTAACAGAGAATCTGGCCTTATGTCAGCGCAGAATCTGTATTCATGTCATAGCAGAGAATCAGGCTTCACGTCACCCACCACTGGAACAGGCCACTGTCACATATTTAGGCCCAGGCACCCAGGCAGAGGAGAGAGGTCGCGTAACAGAGAATCTTGCTTCATGTCAGCACAGAATAAGTCTTCATGTCATAGCAGAGAATCAGGCTTCACGTCACCCACCACTGGAACAGGCCACTGTCACACATTTAGGCCCCGGCACCCAGACAGAGGAGAGGTTCATTCAACTTTGGGTTGCCCCGCAATATAATGGTAAAATGAAAATAAAAATAGTATTGAATGAGGAAGTGCCCTGGAGTAGAATAATATATTGTTAAGGGGAGGTAGTTAATATCTAATCTGCACAAGGGATGGACAGGTCCTGTGGGATCCATGCCTGGTTCATTTTTATGAACGTCAGCTTGTCCACATTGGCTGTAGACAGGCGGCTGCGTTTGTCTGTAATGACGCCCCCTGCCGTGCTGAATACACGTTTAGACAAAACACTGGCCGCCGGGCAGGCCAGCACCTCCAAGGCATAAAAGGCTAGCTCTGGCCACGTGGACAATTTGGAGACCCAGAAGTTGAATGGGGCCGAACCATCAGTCAGTACGTGGAGGGGTGTGCACAGGTACTGTTCCACCATGTTAGTGAAATGTTGCCTCCTGCTAACACGTTCCGTATCAGGTGGTGGTGCAGTTAGCTGTGGCGTGGTGACAAAACTTTTCCACATCTCTGCCATGCTAACCCTGCCCTCAGAGGAGCTGGCCGTGACACAGCTGCGTTGGCGACCTCTTGCTCCTCCCCTGCCTTTGCCTTTGGCTTCCACTGGTTCCCCTGTGACATTTGGGAATGCTCTCAGTAGCGCGTCTACAAACGTGCGCTTGTACTCGCGCATCTTCCTATCACGCTCCAGTGTAGGAAGTAAGGTGGGCACATTGTCTTTGTACCGGGGATCCAGCAGAATGGCAACCCAGTATTCCGCACACGTTAAAATGTGGGCAACTCTGCTGTCGTTGCGCAGGCACTGCAGCATGTAGTCGCACATGTGTGCTAGGCTGCCCAGAGGTAAGGACAAGCTGTCCTCTGTTGGAGGCGTATCGTCATCGTCCTGTGTTTCCCCCCAGCCACGCACCAGTGATGGGCCCGAGCTGCTTTGGGTGCCACCCCGCTGTGAACATGCTTCATCCTCATCCTCCTACACCTCCTCCTCATCCTCGTCCTCCTCGTCCTCCAGTAGTGGGCCCTGTCTGGCCACATTTGTACCTGGCCTATGGTGTTGCAAAAAAACCTCCCTCTGAGTCACTTTGAAGAGACTGGCCTGAAAGTGCTAAAAATGACCCCTCTTCCTCCTCTTCCTCCTGGGCCACCTCCTCTTCCATCATCGCCCTAAGTGTTTTCTCAAGGAGACATAGAAGTGGAATTGTAACGCTGATAACGGCGTCATCGCCACTGGCCATGTTGGTGAAGTACTCGAAACAGCGCAACAGGGCACACAGGTCTCGCATGGAGGCCCAGTCATTGGTGGTGAAGTGTGTCTGATCCGCAGTGCGACTGACCCATGCGTGCTGCAGCTGAAACTCCACTATGGCCTGCTGCTGCTCGCACAGTCTGTCCAGCATATGCAAGGTGGAGTTCCACCTGGTGGGTACGTCGCATATGAGGCGGTGAGCGGGAAGGCCGAAGTTACGCTGTAGCGCAGACAGGCGAGCAGCGGCAGGGTGTGAACGCCGGAAGCGCGAACAGACGGCCCGCACTTTATGGAGCAGATCTGACATGTCGGGGTAGTTGCGAATGAACTTCTGCACCACCAAATTCAGCACATGCGCCAGGCAAGGGATGTGCATCAAACCGGCTAGTCCCAGAGCTGCAACGAGATTTCGCCCATTATCGCACACCACCAGGCCGGGCTTGAGGCTCATCGGCAGCAACCACTCGTCGGTCTGTTGTTCTATACCCCGCCACAACTCCTGTGCGGTGTGGGGCCTGTCCCCCAAACATATGAGTTTCAGAATGGCCTGCTGACGTTTACCCCGGGCTGTGCTGAAGTTGGTGGTGAAGGTGTGTGGCTGACTGGATGAGCAGGTGGAAGAAGAGGAGGAGGAAGCTGAGTAGGAGGAGGAGGAGACAGGAGGCAAAGAATGTTGCCCTGCGATCCTTGGCGGCGGAAGGACGTGCGCCAAACAGCTCTCCGCCTGGGGCCCAGCCGCCACTTCATTTACACAGTGTGCAGTTAGGGAGATATAGCGTCCCTGGCCGTGCTTACTGGTCCACGTATCTGTGGTTAGGTGGACCTTGCCACAGATGGCGTTGCGCAGTGCACACTTGATTTTATCTGACACTTGTTTGTGCAGGGAAGGCACGGCTCTCTTGGAGAAGTAGTGGCGGCTGGGAACAACATACTGTGGGACAGCAAGTGACATGAGCTGTTTGAAGCTGTGTGTGTACACCAGCCTAAATGACAGCATTTCATAGGCCAGTAGTTTAGAAATTCTGGCATTCAGGGCCAGGGATCGAGGGTGGCTAGGTGGGAATTTACGCTTTCTCTCAAATGTTTGTGAGATGGAGAGCTGAACGCTGCCGTGTTACATGGTTGAGATGCTTGGTGACGCAGGTGGTGGTGTTGGTGGTACACCCCATGTTTGCTGGGCGGCAGGTGCCAACGTTCCTCCAGAGGCAGAGGAAGAGGCCGAGGCGGCGGCAGCAGCAGAAGAGGCCGAGGCAGCAGCAGAAGAGGTAGCAGGGGGAGCCTGAGTGACTTCTTTGTTTTTAAGGTGTTTACTCCACTGCAGTTCATGCTTTGCATGCAGGTGCCTGGTCATGCAGGTTGTGCTAAGGTTCAGAACGTTAATGCCTCGCTTCAGGCTCTGATGGCACAGCGTGCAAACCACTCGGGTCTTGTCGTCAGCACATTGTTTGAAGATGTGCCATGCCAGGGAACTCCTTGAAGCTGCCTTTGGGGTGCTCGGCGGCGGTCAGTAGCAGGTGGAGTCTCTTGGCGGCGGGTGTTCTGATTTTGCCCACTGCTCCCTCTTTTGCTACGCTGTTGGCTCGGTCTCACCACTGCCTCTTCCTCCGAACTGTGAAAGTCAGTGGCACGACCTTCATTCCATGTGGGGTCTAGGACCTCATCGTCCCCTGCATCGTCTTCCACCCAGTCTTGATCCCTGACCTCCTGTTCAGTCTGCACACTGCAGAAAGACGCAGCAGTTGGCACCTGTGTTTCGTCATCATCAGAGACGTGCTGAGGTGGTATTCCCATGTCCTCATTATCAGGAAAAATAAGTGGTTGTGCGTTAGTGCATTCTATCTCTTCCACCCCTGGGGAAGGGCTAGGTGGATGCCCTTGGGAAACCCTGGCAGCAGAGTCTTCAAACAGCATAAGAGACTGCTGCATAACTTGAGGCTCAGACAGTTTCCCTGATATGCATGGGGGTGATGTGACAGACCGATGGGCTTGGATTTCATGCGCCATCTGTGCGCTTTCTGCAGAAGACTGGGTGGGAGATAATGTGAACTTGCTGGATCCACTGTCGGCCACCCAATTGACTAATGCCTGCACCTGCTCAGGCCTTACCATCCTTAGAACGGCATTGGGCCCCACCAAATATCGCTGTAAATTCTGCTGGCTACTGGGACCTGAGGTAGTTGGTTCACTAGGACGTGTGGCTGTGGCAGAACGGCCACGTCCTCTCCCAGCACCAGAGGGTCCACTAACACCACCACGACCATGTCCACGTCCCTTATTAGATGTTTTCCTCATTGTTCCCGTTCACCACAATTTTGAGAATGGCAAATTTGGGAATGGTTTTTCAACCCAGAAAAAAAAGTGTGCTTTTACGGTCACTACAAATAACTAGACCAGCTAAAACAGTACAGATTTGGTAAATAGAGATGTGAGGCCTGTTTTTTTTTGCGCTGTGTGACAGGTATAGGTTTAATCACAGAATCAGATTTCTATCAGCACGCTAGCGTGTGTCTTAGGTTTTTCTGAATGACACTATCACTAGCTTCAATGTAAGATATTCTTTTTGGGATAGATTTCAAGTAGGCCTCAAATACCAGAAACTAGTTATTTTGAGAATGGCAAATTTGGGAATGGTTTTTCAACCCAGAAAAAAAAGTGTGCTTTTACGGTCACTACAAATAACTTTACCAGCTAAAACAGTACAGATTTGGTTAAATAGAGATGTGAAGCCTGGTTTTTTTTGTGCTGTGTGACAGGTATAGGTTTAATCACAGAATCAGACTTCTATCAGCACGCTAGCGTGTGTCTTAGGTTTTTCTGAATTACACTATCAGTACCTTCAATGTAAGATATTCTTTTTGGGATAGATTTCAAGTAGGCCTCAAATACCAGAAACTAGTTATTTTGAGAATGGCAAATTTGGGAATGGTTTTTCAACCCAGAAAAAAAAGTGTGCTTTTACGGTCACTACAAATAACTTGACCAGCTAAAACAGTACAGATTTGGTTAAATAGAGATGTGAGGCCTGTTTTTTTTTTGCGCTGTGTGACAGGTATAGGTTTAATCACAGAATCAGATTTCTATCAGCATGCTAGCGTGTGTCTTAGGTTTTTCTGAATGACACTATCACTAGCTTCAATGTAAGATATTCTTTTTGGGATAGATTTCAAGTAGGCCTCAAATACCAGAAACTAGTTATTTTGAGAATGGCAAATTTGGGAATGGTTTTTCAACCCAGAAAAAAAAGTGTGCTTTTACGGTCACTACAAATAACTTGACCAGCTAAAACAGTACAGATTTGGTTGAATAGAAATGTCAGGTCTATTTTTTAGGCGACAGGCTCAACTTGCTGGGTGACAGGCTCAACTTGCCCCTGATGTAATATATGGCCAAAAAATAACCACACTGTTGATGGTTAAATGCACTTGGGTGACACAGGCTCAGCCTGCACCATATGTAGTATATGGCCAAAAAATAATCAGACTGTCGATTGTTAAATGCACTTTGGTGACACAGCCTCAGCCTGCAGCTGATGTAGTATATGGCCAAAAAATAACCAGACTGTTGATGGTTAAATGCACTTCGGTGACACAGGCTCAGCCTGCAGCTGATGTAGGATATAGCACAAAATAACCACACTATCGATGGTTAAATACACTTGGTTATAGCTTGTGCTGGCGCACCACAAGTCACAAAATGGCCGCCGATCACCCCAGAAAAAAAGTGATCTAAAAACGCTCTGGGCAGCCTCAAAAAAGTGAGCAAGTCAAAAATAGCACTTCAATGATCCACAGCTGCAGATCGATCACAGAATGAAGTCTTTTGGAGGAGTTAATCTGCCTAATCTCGCCCTAACGTCGCAGCTGCAACCTCTCCCTATACTGATCATAGCAGAGTGACGTGCGGCGCTACGTGACTCCAGCTTAAATAGAGGCTGGGTCACATTCTGCACTGGCCAATCACAGCCATGCCAATAGTAGGCATGGCTGTGATGGCCTCTTGGGGCAAGTAGTATGACGCTTGTTGATTGGCTGCTTTGCAGCCTTTCAAAAAGCGCCAAGAAAGCGCCGAACACCGAACCCGAACCCGGACTTTTACGAAAATGTTCGGGTTTGGGTCCGTGTCACGGACACCCCAAAATTCGGTACGAATTCGAACTATACAGTTCGGGTTCGCTCATCCCTAGTAAAGAAGAATCCTAGAGTGTCAGCTAAAGACTTACAAAAGTCTCTGCCATATGCTAACATCCGAGTTAGCAAATCTACGATACGTATAACACTAAACAAGAATGGATTTCATGGGAGGATACCACAGAGGAAGCCACTGCTGTCCAAAAAAACCATTGCTGCACTTTTACAGTTTGCACAAGAGCACCCGGATGTTCCACAGCAGAACTGGCAAAATATTCTGTGGACAGATGAAACCAAAGTTGAGTTGTTTGGAAGAAACACACAACACTATGTGTGGAGAAAAAGAGGCACAGCACACCAACATCAAAACCTCATCCCAACTATGAAGTATGGTGGTGGGGGCATCATGGTTTGGGGCTGCTTTGCTGCATCAGGGCCTGGACGGATTGCTATCATCGAAGGAAAAATTTATTCCCAAGTTTATCAAGACATTTTGCAGGAGAACTTAAAGGAAACCTGTCATGTGGATATTTGATTATAATCTAACTAATTATATACAATCATTAACTACTAAAAAGTACCTTAGATGTATTCACTTACTGGTGTGACAGATGGTTACCTCATAATATACATGCAAAGATGCCGCATGCCAATGAGCTGATTTGAGTCCAGCGTGATGTCATTGAGTCCAGCGTATATTTAATTCAGAGCTATAGCCACTCCCCTGCCCACCTGCTGCTGATTCATATGGAAAAAAACTGTTATTCAGCAGCAGGTGGGCAGGGAGAGTCAGGAGCTCATGAATATTCAGGACTCATCATTATCAGCTGGAGCTTTTCAATACAAGATGTTGGCAGATTTACTGGGTCAATTAAAGAAAGTGACCCAGCATTTTGCTAAGAGAATCAGTCACTTATTTATGTTGCCCCTAGTTAGGACACCATAAAACTGGTGACAGGTTCCCTTTAATCACTTAAAGGGGTTATCCCACTTAGCAGTTTCATACTTACCTGCTGCCACCGCGCGTTCACTTCCTGGATTCTGGCTGGGGGCGAGCTTCATCTTGATTGAAGTCTTCTCCCGGCCGGGCCGCGCGCTGGACTGAACGCGCACGCTGCCGCGCATGCGCAATGTGACTTATTTCTGGCCAGTATAGTACAGAGCCGGCGTGCGCGTTCGCAGCTCTGTACTATTCTGGCCGGAAGGAAGTCACCGTCGCGCATGCGCGGCAGCGTGCGCGTTCAGGACAGCGAGTGGCCCGGCCGGGAGAAAAGAAGAAGTCTTCTGGGCAAGCGCGACCATCGGGATTTTGCGGAAGAGCGGTGGTCGTAACCAGGGGAGACCGAGTCACAACAATAAGGTAAGTGGGGATGAATTTTCTCCTAATCGGTGGGAATTTGTTAATAAAGTATATTTACAAAAATGATCACTGTCAAATCATTAACAGATTTAACAGTGATCATTATGATGGGATAACCCCTTTAAGGACCACAGGTTTATACCCCCTTAGTGACCAGGCCCTTTTTTACAAATCGGCACTACACAATTTTAGGGGTTTATTGCTCGGTCATGCAACTTACCACCCAAATGAATTTTACCTCCTTTTCTTCTCACTAATAGAGCTTTCATTTGGTGGTATTTCATTGCTGCTGACATTTTTACTTTTTTTGTTATTAATCTAAATTTAACGACATTTTTCATTTCAGTTGTAAAATTTTGCAAAAAAAACGACATCCATATATAAATTTTTCTCTAAATTTATTGTTCTACATGTCTTTGATAAAAAAAAAATGTTTGGGTAAAAAAAAATGGTTTGGGTAAAAGTTATAGCGTTTACAAACTATGGTACAAAAATTAGAATTTCCGATTTTTGAAGCAGCTCTGACTTTCTGAGCACCTGTCATGTTTCCTGAGGTTCTACAATGCCCAGACAGTACAAACGCCCCACAAATGACCCCATTTCGGAAAGTAGACACCCTAAGGTATTCGCTGATGGGCATAGTGAGTTCATAGAACTTTTTATTTTTTGTCACAAGTTAGCGGAAAATGATGATTTTTTTTTTTTTTTTCTTACAAAGTCTCATATTCCACTAACTTGTGACAAAAAATAAAAACTTCCATGAACTCACTATGCCCATCACGAAATACCTTGGGGTGTCTTCTTTCCAAAATGGGGTCACTTGTGGGGTAGTTATACTGCCATGGCATTCTAGGGGCCCTAATGTGTGGTAAGTAGTTTGAAATCAAAATCTGTAAAAAATGGCCGGTGAAATCCGAAAGGTGCTCTTTGGAATGTGGGCCCCTTTGCCCACCTAGGCTGCAAAAAAGTGTCACACATGTGGTATCGCCGTACTCAGGAGAAGTTGGGCAATGTGTTTTGGGGTGTCATTTTACATATACCCATGCTGGGTGAGATAAATATCTCGGAAAAAGACAACTTTTCCCATTTTTTTATACAAAGTTGGCATTTGATCGAGATATTTCTCTCACCCAGCATGGGTATATGTAAAATGACACCCCAAAACACATTCCCCAACTTCTCCTGAGTACGGAAATACCACATGTGTGACACTTTTTTGCAGCCTAGATGCGCAAAGGGGCCCACATTCCTTTTAGAAGGGCATTTTTAGACATTTGGATCCCAGACTTCTTCTCACACTTTAGGGCCCCTAAAATGCCAGGGCAGTATAAATACCCCACATGTGACCCCATTTTGGAAAGAAGACACCCCAAGGTATTCAATGAGGGGCATGGCGAGTTCATAGAATTATTATTTTTTTGCCACAAGTTAGCGGAAATTGATTTTTTATTTTTTTTCTCACAAAGTCTCCCTTTCCGCTAACTTGGGACAAAAATTTCAATCTTTCATGAACTCAATATGCCCTTCAGCGAATACCTTGGGGTGTCTACTTTCCGAAATGGGGTCACATGTGGGGTATTTATACTGCCCTGGCATTTTAGGGGCCCTAAAGCGTGAGAAGAAGTCTGGAATATAAATGTCTAAAAAAAATTCCGCATTTGGATTCCGTGAGTTCATGTGAGATTTTATTTTTTGACATAAGTTTGTGGAATATGAGACTTTGTAAGAAAAAAATAAAATAAAAAATTTCCGCTAACTTGGGCCAAAAAAATGTCTGAATGGAGCCTTACAGGGGGGTGAGCAATGACAGGGGGGTGATCAATGACAGGGGGGTGATCAGGGAGTCTATATGGGGTGATCACCCCCCTGTCATTGATCACCCCCCTGTAAGGCTCCATTCAGACATCTGTATGTTTTTTACGGATCCACGGATACATGGATCGGATCCGCAAAACACATACGGACATCTGAATGGAGCCTTACAGGGGGGTGATCAATGACAGGGGGGTGATCAATGACAGGGGGGTGATCAGGGAGTATATATGGGGTGATCACCCCCCTGTCATTGATCACCCCCCCTGTAAGGCTCCATTCAGACGCCCGTATGTTTTTTACGGATCCACGGATACATGGATCGGATCCGCAAAACACATACGGACATCTGAATGGAGCCTTACAGGGGGGTGATCTATGACAGGGGGGTGATCAATGACAGGGGGGTGATCAGGGAGTCTATATGGGGTGATCACGGGTGATCAGGGGCTAATAAGTGACAGGGGGGGGTGTAGTGTAGTGGTGTTTGGTGCTACTTATTACTGAGCTACCTGTGTCCTCTGGTGGTCGATCCAAGCAAAAGGGACGACCAGAGGACCAGGTAGCAGGTATATTAGACGCTGTTATCAAAACAGCGTCTAATATACCTGTTAGGGGGAACGATCGCCGCTGGCAGGCTGAAGTTCCACTTGCTTACCTTCCGATCCTGTGAACGCGCGCGCCTGTGTACGCGCGTTCACAGGAAATCTCGGCTCACGCGAGATGACGCCATTCGGCGTTAGTGTGACCTGGGAGAGCCGCCGCAATAACGCCTTTCGGCGTTAGCGTGGCGTCAGGTGGCTAAGTCCTCCTGTCAACCAGCTGAAGCTCAACAGAAGATGTGTGTTGCAACAGGACAACAACCCAAAGCATAGAAGTAAATCGACAACAGAATGGCTTAAACAGAAGAAAATACGCCTTCTGGAGTGGCCCAGTCAGAGTCCTGACCTCAACCCGATTGAGATGCTGTGGCATGACCTCAAGAAAACGATTCACACCAGACATCCAAGAATATTGCTGAACTGAAACAGTTCTGTAAAGAGAAATGGTCAAGAATTACTCCTGACCGTTGTGCACGTCTGATCTGCAACTACAGGAAACGTTTGGTTTGTTATTGCTGCCAAAGGAGGTTCAACCAGTTATTAAATCCAAGGGTTCACATACTTTTTCCACCTGCACTGTGAATGTTTACATGGTGTGTTCAATAAAAACATGGTAACATTTAATTATTTGTGTGTTATTAGTATAAGCAGACTGTGATTGTCTATTGTTGTGACTTAGATGAAGATCAGATCATATTTTATGACCAATTTGTGCAGAAATCCATATCATTCCAAAGGGTTCACATACTTTTTCTTGCAACTGTAATGAGCCGAACGGAGCCCACGGGCCCCATAGAAAATCCTACATGTACTACTTTTGTCTCCGATCCAAAATCATCTTCTGAGCGTAAACCTAACGGACCCCTTTATAGTCTATGGGTCCGTAGGCTCCGTTCGGCTCAGTTATGTGCCGAATCCGGCCTTTCCGTTTTTCTGCTCCTATAACAAAGTAGTAGAACGGCAAGGCTGTGTGAACTGAGCCTTACAAGTAGAAATCACACTACATCCGGAAGGGAGGTCTTTCTTTTCAAATCTATATATATAAAAAAGGACGTATATATGTATGCGTGTATGTTCCGTGAAAACTCAAAAACGAAACCATCCATTTCAACGAGACTTGGCATACACATCCTTTGCTACCTGGAAAGAAATCTTGTGGGGGTCACAGCTCTCTAGGACATACCGTTCCTGAGATATTCCCAAAAAATTACCTGCATTATCCAATACAAGCCCGCCAGCATTTCACCTAAATCTTAACTGCCAGACACACGGTCACATGTCCCTTATCAGCCAATAGAAGCTCGCAGGTCTTACTCCAGGTTGCCATAACAACTGATCACAGGTTTTAGCAGTTCGCAGGTCCTGAAATATTCAGTAATTTGACGTATGACGGCACAACTACACTGCTACATGCATGGGGGGCAGGGGCCACTATTAAACAGATGGGCGCTGTGAAGATAACTGTTAAAGGGGTGGCCACCATGGATTTCACTGTTAAAGGGGCAGTCACCGTTAAAGGGGCGGCCACTGTTAAAGTCACTGTTAAAGGGACAGTCACTGTTAAAGGGAAGGCCACTGTAAAAGTCACCGTTAAAGTGGTGGTCACTGTAAAAGTCACTGTTAAAAGTGCGGTCACTGTTAAAGGGACGGCCACTGTGAAAGTCACTGTTAAAGGGGTGGTCACCGTTAAAGGGGCAGCCATTGTGAAAGTCACTGTTAAAAGGGCAGCCACCGTGAAAGTCAATGCTAAAGGGGTAGTCACTGTTAAAGGGACGGCCACTGTGAAAGTCACTGTTAAACGGGTGGTCACCATTAAAGGGGCAGCCACTATGAAAGTAACTGTTAAACGGGCAGTCACCGTTAAAGGGGCGGCCACGGGTAAAGTCACTGTTAAAGGGGCAGTCACCGTTAAAGGGGCGGCCACTGTGAAAGTCACTGTTAAAAGGCAGCCACCATGAAAGTCACTGTTAAAGGGGAAGTCTCCTTTAAAGGGGCGGCCACTATGAATTTAACTGTTAAATAGATGGTCACCGTTAAAGGGGCGGCCACGGTGAAAGTCACTGGTAAAGGGGCGGTCACCTTTAAAGGTGCAGCCACTATGAAAGTCACTGTTAAAAGGGACGGCCACTGTGAAAGTCAATGTTAAAGGGGTGGTCACCATTAAAGGGGCGGCCACTATGAAAGTAACTGTTAAACAGGCAGTCAACATTAAAGGGGCGGCCACTGTGAAAGTCACTGTTAAAGGGGCGGTCATCGTTAAAGGGGCAGCCACTATGAAAGTCATTGTTAAAGGGGCAGTCACCGTTAAAGGGCGGCCACTGTGAAAGTCACTGTTAAACGGCAGCCACCATAAAAGTCACTGTTAAAGGGGCAGTCTCCTTTAAAGGGGCGGCCACTATGAAAGTCACTGTTAAATGGACGGTCACCGTTAAAGGGGGCGATACGGTGAAAGTCACTGTTAAAGAGGCGGTCACCTTTAAAGGGGCAGCCACTATGAAAGTCACTGTTAAAAGGTCGGTCACCATTAAAGGGGCGGCCACTGTGAAATTCACTGTTAAAGGGGCGGTCACCGTTAAAAGGGCGGTCATTGTGAAAGTCACTGTTAAAGGGGCGGTCACCGTTAATGGGGCAGCCATTGTGAAAGTCACTGTTATTTAATATAAAATTGCAATAAATAAATACCCGAGCAACGCTGGGCCATCAGCTAGTAAATATTAAAATGTGATTTCTTGTTATTGTGTTAGCCTGAAGAAGGAGCTAGTCATGGAACGCCTTGTCATTTTACACTTTTGCTCATAGGCTGTGTCTGGTATTCCATCTCTACTACAAAAAATTTTGATTCTAATGTCAGACAACCCTAAACTCGACATCCCCTCAATAATTGAAACACAGAAAATTAGACTAAAATGCATTGGTAGCATTTCCTTTATTTTTGTTATTGCGATATCATGAACTGTATTTTTTAATCAGTGCAAATAAACATATTAATCACATCCAAAGACATCTTAGTATAAAAATAAAATAAATACATTCTGGTAAATTTCCATAGAAAGCAAACATTGAATTCAAGGAAGTTAGGAAGAAGTCCTGCTGGCTCACATGGAAAACATACAGCGGAGGATATTAATATCAGTGCAACCAAGATCGCCAACAGCATAGTTGCTGACCGTCCCGAATTTGGATAGGCGGTCCCTAATTTTCGGAGATCGTCTTGGCAAATTTGGCCCGTCCTCTGCCAAAAATAGGTGGGTCTTGAGCAAGCCCATCCATAAGTAGGCATTCCTGTGTTTTTGGAGTTGGGCTTGAGAGCCACGAATTTTTCAGCAAGAATATTGGTAAGTATGTAAAGGGGTAGCTATTGTAAACTACTTAAAGGAGACATCCCAAGGAAAATATATAAATAAAAAAAGTCCTTTACTGTACATTATTAATGGTGGATATCTATTAGATTGGTGGGGGTCCTACTCAGATTTTGGCACATATTCCCGCGGAATCTGCCTCCCATTGTTGTCAACAGGAAATTCTGAGGAACAGTTATAGATTTTTCCATGGAAACAGAGACACAACCCTTCTCGGTGAAGTTTCCACATGCAAAACACAGTGTTTGTCCCCAAGCATAATGGCCACATTGAATGCGACATATTTGTGGTCATATCAGCTGCAAAAAAAAGCTTTATGAGTCTGACTCTTGTCAGAAACCATCAGAAAATACAGTGGGTGTTCGTACACAAATTAAAGGGGTTGTCCCACTTTAGCAGATGACATTTATCTTATATCATACTCGCCAAAAAGACGGTCATGTGACTGGACCCTAAGCCTTATATTTTTGTCACAGATTCAAAGCCCAATACACCCCAGATTTTTCCGTCATGTATTTTGCCATGTGAACACAATATGTCCAAACAACAGTGCCATTCTAAGCAGTGGCCATACATCACTTCCATACGGTGCCAATATACTATACTACAGTGCCATATAATACAAGTAATACTACCAAACAGTGCAGAAATAATAGTACCTACTTACAGTGACCAAATTAAAATTCGATATATAAAGTAATCCAATAACAGTTCTACACAATGTTTAAATAAGTTACACAAGTAATATCAATATTCTAGCTTTGTCAAGTCTTGAGTACCAGGCCATCAGTCGCACCCCCTTCAGGAGGGATGGCTGATATGCAGTCTGATCCCTAATAAGTCTACCCCTGAGCTACAAACATACATTCTTTACCATATTCTACCATGGTGGACAAGTCTCTACCAGAGAATGCTGCCATTTAAGAGATTTAGGTAGGACAAACCCTGGAGATCTGCAAACTCCCCAGGTGGCAAATGTTGCCTTCCATCATTAAAGCCAGCCAGGACATTCTGTTGTGGTTCTTTTACAGCACTCTACTATACTCTATAGTATACGGTACCATGTTTTGAGTCATGCTTGCCCATCATTGGTCAAATAAATAGTCACCAGAAACTGTCATGCCTCAGCCAGTAATGCTCAATGGAGTTTGTATATTGCATGTGAATAATAACGCGCACATTGCTGCAACAAAAGCAAAATATATTCATTACAATTTATGCAAACTAAATGTTTAAAACAATATTTGTGCCTATACTTTATGCTTTTCTTGTTCTTGGGTATAATGGGTATAATCAGGGTAAATGGCCTTGATATCAACGGTGGTGTGATAATCTTCCATGGGACTCTTGACTTGTTGATTGTAGAGGTGAATTCTGTGGGAGGTTCCTTAGTGGATATCTTGGTAGTTGTGAGCTAGGACAAAGTTCTGAATCAACGTTTGAGGGATATGGGTCATAAGAAGTATTAGGATAGTGTGATGAGTAGGTTGAGGTACTTGGTAGAACATTGGAGGCACCTGAAAAAACTCCTGAGCCTCCAGAGAATACTGAAGACAAGACCTACAAGGAGAGAAGTCAGTTTAGATAATCAATAGACATCACACATAGTATAGACTATTGACATCTCATGACACAGTACTATGAAATTTGTTGAGCAAAGATAAGGTGAGACATACTGTATCTGTATCTGATCAGACTAATATTTTGTTCCTGGATGTTCCAGTATAAAATTTGTGGTTACTACCTGGTAATCTAGTAGCTTAATCAATTCCCAGGCAGCTGTGTACTTTCCAGGTGCTCTGTTTGACAAGGGGCTAAATGCAATGTGCACATCACATTCAGCTTCCTATCCTGCCCTGATCATACAGTTCTATGAAAAGCAGCACAGTTCTCTCAAGGATCAAGCATTTTACAATAGTTCTGCCCGGTCATTAAAGGCTATAATTGCCCCAAGGTGTTAATAATTTCCAATTTCATAAGGCCATACCAACGAGTCAGTTAGGATCAGGCTCCCAATCGTCTCTTGATGATCCTAACAAACTAGCAGAAACACATCAAGTAGTACATACAGTTAGAATCTCTATATTTACTAGCTGGACAGAGAGTTGCTTTTGATCAGAGTGGTTTTTCCATTGCCTACCAACTAATCTGGCAACAGGGCTAATGTAAGGGGTACAGCATTGAGAGGACCTGTATGGTGACAGTGACCACCTTACAGGCATATATACATCCACAGTTCGGTCCTCTGGTATAACCTATCGAGGAAAATCAGTGGTGTGCCTCTCAGCCATAGGGATATACCCCTCGACAACAACCTTAGCTCACACATGGTGCATCCAGGGTGAGGAACTGATTTACACAGAGCACCTGCTTTGGGCTGGCAGTAGTGTGATTATCATAAGATATATATCCTGACATCGCACAAATATTTCACACTGAAACTTAATGAAAATTTCCCTACTCTTCGTAATTGAATACTAATAAAAGAGTTTTTGTTTTATTTTAGCGTTTTCTCAACCAACCCATCATATTTTGCAATGTTACATAAGGCTTGCTCCACTCGTCTCATTGTTGTCTCTGCAATAGTCATTTTCCCTACACCTTCCCTCTTTTAGGTAAAAGCCTTGTGAAAAATTACACAGCCAAGCATGCTAGGATTGGTTAGAAAACCCAACAGGATGACGAAAACAGGAAGTTCTTCATGTAAACATCCTGCCAGGATGCGGTGATGCTGAGAACAGGGGAAGAAAAGCACTGACATAAAAAACAGGTATATGTGGCAAAAGTAGGTAATGTTTATGCAGATTAAAAATTTCTATATGAAACCGGAGACTCCACTTAAGAAATCAGTGATTTGTGTTTGTTGGGCACCCCTGATTATAGATAATTAAATATGAATATAGATAATTAAATAATTCACTTTTTTAAATGTAACACATAAATTAATTGATGCTTACCCAAAATATGCCAAGTCCGCCTAGAAGTAAGCCAACCACTGCAGCAAATGCAATCAGAATCACTGCCCAGTATGGAAGATTTGCAGCAGCAGTATCTGTAAACCAATCATATGTGAGGGTTGAACTACCGAAATACCTGCTAACTATACAATATGGGTAGTAAAAAGTATTCATAAGGACGTATATGATGAGAAGAAATTGACATGTTTACCTCATGGCCAGTACAATGGCATAAGTCAACCAATGGGACAAATTACAAAAAACAAAACTAAATGAAATAAAAAATACAGCCTTAAAAGTCCCCTGCCCTAATCTCTGCAATACTGTTAGCCAATTACCCAAAACTGAACATGTAATGTATCAGAATTAATAGTAGAAGATGAGAAACACAAACAAAAAGTTTAGTTTAGGGTAATAATATGTTTTTTAATGGGCAAATAGCTAAAATAAAATAAAAAAAACATGTTTTCACAATATAAGCTTAAAAATAGAAAAAAAATGAAAAAAGTGTCCGTAAAAAATTATATGAAAAAAAAAAAATCTGAATTATTTCTAGAAGAAAATGCCAAAATATTATTCAAAGGTGTTTTCCCATTACAAAAACTAATCCCCCATCTACAGGATAAGGTATACATGTCTGATTGGTGGAAATCCAAGAAGCAAAATTAAACCGCAGCACTCCCAGGTCTTCAGGGAATAGATAGTTTATTCTCCAAAATGTGCGACGTTTCGACCTTACATGGTCTTTGTCATGGCTTGAGAAAGACTATGTAAGGTTGAATCGTCACACTTTTTGGTGAATAAACTATCTATTCCCTGAAGACCTGGGAGTGCTGCGGTTTATTTTTGCTTCTTGGATGCCTGGGGGACCACGAACGGGTGCCCCTCACCGCTGGCACCACCACCATACAGACGTAAGAACTTAACCTGTAAGTGCTGCTACATATCACAATGAACTTTTTCTGATTGGTGGGAATCTCACTTCTGAGGAACCCAAACAGTCACTGTTTAATGAAGAGGCAGGCACGCTGCTTCCACTCCACTCAAATCTATGGGACAGCCGGAGACAGCGCAGTACAAGTGCTTGGCTATCTCCGGCCGCCCCAAAAAGTCAAATGGAGAGGGAGCGTACATATGTGTCTGACACTCCGTTCAGATGGGGGAACACGGGTCCTTATTCAAGTGATCACTGGGGGCCCCAGCGGTGAGATGGCCACCAATCAGACACTTACCTTATCTTCTGGACAAGGTGATATGTATAGATATATGAGTTGTGACAACCTCTTTAATCTTCCACTTTAGTTTTCAAAACTGTAGTTTTACAGACTGCTCACTGGGTGGCAGTACAATACAATAAATGCTAGTCAAAAAGTTCACAATGTAAAAAATAGCTGATGTACAAGAAATGTATCTCCTGAATGATTTATAAGGAGTTTTATGTACATAACGCTTAATCAATGTATAATGAAAAGTTCTGCTACTTTGTAATTTACTTCATGTTTCAGTTCATCACGATTTTCAAGATCTGTGCTTGCTGTCAGTAAAATGCAACATTCTTATTTACAGCCAGAGGCTAAAGACTTACAGTGCTGCCCATAATTATTCATACCCCTGGCAAATTTTTACTTAAAGTTACTTTTATTCAACCAGAAAGTAATTTTTTGACCTTTGCAAATGCTCATCTGGACAGAGAAGACAAAGAAGAAGACTTCTGTGTTTCCTTCATTTGGCGTAAAAAAGTAGAAGCCTTCAACCCAAAGAACACCATCCCCACTGTCAAACATGGTGGTGGGAACCTAATGCTTTGGGGGTGTTTTTCAGCCAATGGACCAGGGAACCTAATCACAGTAAACGGCACCATGAGCTAAAGATCAGGGTGATGGCAAGAAGACCCTCCAACCTGAAATATTTTTTAGCTTATTGCTAAAGATAATGGGGCAAAAATACCCATGGAGACGTGCAAAAAGCTGGTCTGCAATTATAGGGAGCGTTTGATTGCTGTAATAGCCAAAAAGGCTTTTCTATTGATTATTGAAAAAGGGTATGAATAATTTTGGACTGGACACTTTTTGCTCAAATGTAAATAAAAGCTGAGAAATGTGTTTTTTTCCACAATAATGCCTCTTGTACATCGTCTTATTATCTTTTGGGAGACACCTATGTCATTTCCAGTCAAAAAATTTCTTGCTGGTTAAATAAAAATAAATTTACGTCAAAATTTGCCAGGGGTATGAATAATTATGGGCAGCACTGTATGCAGACTTAATACTTCTCATGCTAATTGAATACGGTACTCTCTAGGCAATCCCCTAAAAAGCCTGGACTCCAGACTGATAAATTTACCTAAACTGATACACAGTAACAAACAGGAAAAAATATACCGGTGAACTGTGAGAAGTATCATCTCTGTACAGGATTTTAGCCTCTGGATATTAACAAGAATGTTAGTTAGTTAGCAATGTTAGAAAATGGTAAAGAAGTCAAGTACAAAGTAAATAAGATATTACCGAAGATTTGTAAGAAAATTTATATTTATCTATATAAAAAAAAAAAAAAGTTTTCAATATTTGTAACATGGATTTTAAGATCTGGTCAAGGTACAAAACATGTCAATATGAATACACTGACTCAATGGATGGTATAATATTATACATACTGGTCATGGTTGTTGTAGCTCCAGTGGTAGATGTAGCTGCAGTAGTTGTTGTAGCTCCAGTGGTAGTTGTAGCTGCAGGTGTTGTAGCTCCAGTGGTATTTGTAGCTGCAGTAATTGTTGTAGCTCCAGTGGTAGTTGTAGCTGCAGTAGTTGTTGTAGATCCAGTGGTAATTGTAGCTGCAGAAGTTGTAGCTCCAGTAGTAGTTGTGGTAGTTGTTGTAGCTCCGGTAGTAGTTGTAGTAGTTGTTGTAGCTCCAGTAGTAGTTGTAGCTGTAGTAGTTGTTGGTACTTCTGTGGTATTCGTAGCTACAGTGGTAGTTGTAGCTCCAGGAGGTGTTGTAGCTACAGTGGTAGTTGTAGCTGCAGGTGTTGTAGCTACAGAGGTAGTTGTAGCTGCAGGAGGGGTTGTAGCTACAGTGGTAGTTGTAGCTGCAGGAGGTGTTGTACCTACAGTGGTAGTCGTAGCTGCGGGTGTTGTAGCTACAGTGGTAGTTGTAGCTGCAGTAGTTGTTGTAGATCCAGTGGTAGTTGTAGCTGCAGTAGTTGTTGTAGCTCCAGTGGTAGTTGTAGCTACAGGAGATGATGTAGCTACAGTGGTAGTTGTAGCTGCAGTAGTTGTTGTAGATCCAGCGGTAGTTGTAGCTGCAGTAGTTGTTGTAGATCCAGTAGTAGTTGTAGCTGCAGTAGTTGTTGGTACTTCTGTGGTAGTCATAGCTACAGTGGTAGTTGTAGCTGCAGGAGGTGTTATACTTACAGTGGTAGTGGTAGCTGCGGGTGTTGTAGCTACAGTGGTAGTTGTAGCTTCAGTAGTTGTTGTAGATCCAGTGGTAGTTGTAGCTGCAGTAGTTGTAGCTCCAGTAGTAGTTGTAGCTGTAGTAGTTGTAGCTGCAGTAGTTATTGGTACTTCTGTGGTAGTCGTAGCTGCGGGTGTTGTAGCTACAGTGGTAGTTGTAGCTGCAGGAGATGTTGTAGCTACAGTGGTAGTTGTAACTGCAGGTGTTGTAGCTACAGTGGTAGTTATGGCTGCCGGTGTTGTAGATCCAGTGGTAGTTGTAGCTGCAGTAGTTGTTGTAGCTCCAGTGGTAGTTGTAGCTGCAGGAGATGATGTAGCTACAGTGGTAGTTGTAGCTGCAGTAGTTGTTGTAGATCCAGTAGTAGTTGTAGCTGCAGTAGTTGTTGTAGATCCAGTAGTAGTTGTAGCTGCAGTAGTTGTTGGTACTTCTGTGGTAGTCATAGCTACAGTGGTAGTTGTAGCTGCAGGAGGTGTTATACTTACAGTGGTAGTCGTAGCTGCGGGTGTTGTAGCTACAGTGGTAGTTGTAGCTGCAGGAGGTGTTGTACCTACAGTGGTAGTCGTAGCTGCGGGTGTTGTAGCTACAGTGGTAGTTGTAGCTGCAGTAGTTGTTGTAGATCCAGTGGTAGTTGTAGCTGCAGTAGTTGTTGTAGCTCCAGTGGTAGTTGTAGCTACAGGAGATGATGTAGCTACAGTGGTAGTTGTAGCTGCAGTAGTTGTTGTAGATCCAGCGGTAGTTGTAGCTGCAGTAGTTGTTGTAGATCCAGTAGTAGTTGTAGCTGCAGTAGTTGTTGGTACTTCTGTGGTAGTCATAGCTACAGTGGTAGTTGTAGCTGCAGGAGGTGTTATACTTACAGTGTTAGTGGTAGCTGCGGGTGTTGTAGCTACAGTGGTAGTTGTAGCTTCAGTAGTTGTTGTAGATCCAGTGGTAGTTGTAGCTGCAGTAGTTGTAGCTCCAGTAGTAGTTGTAGCTGTAGTAGTTGTAGCTGCAGTAGTTATTGGTACTTCTGTGGTAGTCGTAGCTGCGGGTGTTGTAGCTACAGTGGTAGTTGTAGCTGCAGGAGATGTTGTAGCTACAGTGGTAGTTGTAACTGCAGGTGTTGTAGCTACAGTGGTAGTTATGGCTGCCGGTGTTGTAGATCCAGTGGTAGTTGTAGCTGCAGTAGTTGTTGTAGCTCCAGTGGTAGTTGTAGCTGCAGGAGATGATGTAGCTACAGTGGTAGTTGTAGCTGCAGTAGTTGTTGTAGATCCAGTAGTAGTTGTAGCTGCAGTAGTTGTTGTAGATCCAGTAGTAGTTGTAGCTGCAGTAGTTGTTGGTACTTCTGTGGTAGTCATAGCTACAGTGGTAGTTGTAGCTGCAGGAGGTGTTATACTTACAGTGGTAGTCGTAGCTGCGGGTGTTGTAGCTACAGTGGTAGTTGTAGCTGCAGGAGGTATTGTATTTACAGTGGTAGTCGTAGCTGCGGGTGTTGTAGCTACAGTGGTAGTTGTAGCTGCAGGAGGTGTTGTAGCTACAGTGGCAGTTGTAACTGCAGGTTTTGTAGCTACAGTAGTAGTTATAGCTGCAGGTGTTGTAGATCCAGTGGTAGTTGTAGCTGCAATAGTTGTTGTAGCTTCAGTGGTAGTTGTAGCTGCAGGAGATGATGTAGCTACAGTGGTAGTCGTAGCTGCAATAGTTATTGTAGGTCCAGTAGTAGTTGTATCTGTAGTAGTTGTTTTAGCTCCAGTAGTAGTTGTAGCTGCAGTAGTTGTTGGTACTTCTGTGGTAGTCGTAGCTACAGTGGTAGTTGTAGCTGCAGGAGGTGTAATTACAGTGGTAGTCGTAGCTACAGTGGTAGTTGTAGCTGCAGGAGGTGTTGTAGCTACAGTGGCAGTTGTAACTGCAGGTGTTGTAGCTGCAGTGGTAGTTATAGCTGCAGTTGTTGTAGATCCAGTGGTAGTTGTAGCTGCAGTAGTGGTTGTAGCTTCAGTGGAAGTGGTAGCTGCAGGAGATGATGTAGCTACAGTGGTAGTCATAGCTGCAGTAGTTGTAGAGCCAGTAGTAGTTGTAGCTGCAGTAGTTGTTGTAGCTCCAGTAATAGTTGTAGCTGCAGTAGTTGTTGGTACTTCTGTGGTAGTCGTAGCTACAGTGGTAGTTGTAGCTGCAGGAGGTGTTGTACTTACAGTGGTAGTCATTGCTGCGGGTGTTGTGGCTACAGTGGTAGTTGTAGCTGCAGGAGGTGTTGTAGCTACAGTGGTAGTTGTAACTGCAGCAGATGTTGTAGCTACAGTGGTAGTTGTAACTACAGGTGTTGTAGCTACAGTGGTAGTTATAGCTGCAGGTGTAGATTCAGTGGTAGTTGTAGCTGCAGTAGTTGTTATAGCTCCAGTGGTAGTTGTAGCTGCAGGAGATGATGTAGCAGCAGTGGTAGTCATAGCTGCAGTAGTTGTAGATCCAGTGGTAGTTGTAGCTTCAGGAGATGTTGTACCTACAGTGGTAGTTGTAACTGCAGGTGTTGTAGCTACAGTGGTAGTTATAGCTGCAGGTGTTGTAGATCCAATGGTAGTTGTAGCTGCAGTAGTTGTTGTATCTCCAGTGGTAGTTGTAGCTGCAGGAGATGATGTAGCTACAGTGGTAGCCGTAGCTACAGTAGTTGTTGTAGATCCAGTGGTAGTTGTAGCTGCAGTAGTTGTTGTAGCTCCAGTAGTTGTTGGTACTTCTGTGGTAGTCGTAGCTACAGTGGTAGTTGTAGCTGCAGGAGGTGTTGTACCTACAGTGGTAGTCGTAGCTGCGGGTGTTGTAGCTACAGTGGTGGTTGTAGCTGCAGGAAGTGTTGTAGCTACAGTGGTGGTTGTAACTGCAGGTGTTGTAGCTACAGTGGTAGTTATAGCTGCAGGTGTTGTAGCTGCTGGTGTTGTTGGAGCAAAAATAATTGCTGGTGCTTCACAAATGGTTGGAGCTGCAGTAGTAATTTTAATAGAAGACATTAGTAATGGCAAATATTTTCAAAAGCTTTAAAAATATTACTTCCATACAGAATCTAACATTTGTTTCTAAATGATAGATTTTGTTGTTATGGGAATCTTGATGTACTGATGGAGCATAGTCATGCATGTTTTTATACCTGCTGTCTGACTTCCACCATCTCGCTGCACTACTAGAGTATACATCTGTCATCTACTAGATGTTTCACTGTGGCAATGCATGTCAAAACGATGTCAACATCAGTATGTAGTACTACCTGATGTCTCATTTAGAGTTACTCTTTAGAATAACTTTCTTTTTGTAATAGTAGGTAAGGTTCCCTTGTGGTGGTGTCTTATAACTACTGTATAGGCGTTTAAGAGTTGCATCTCTGGGAACGGGAGTTGGGAATCTCCCCTCTCCCCTGGCCACAGATTTAAAAAAATACGAAAAAGGTAATTTCTGCAACCAGTTATAGATTGATCCAGTTTAAAATTTTGCATAGGTTATATTATACACCACAAATGCAGGCTAAGTTTGCTAATGACAGAGGTCGTGAATTTTTCTGTCAAAAGTGTGGCAGCCCTAACGTCGGATATATCCATCTTTTATGGGAATGTTGCGTGATAAAGCAGTTTTGGGAGTAGGTATTTACAGCCCTCCAGGGGGATTACCCCCAATCTTGTGTAGCGGATATGATCTCGGTGATTTTGGGCGCCTATATACCAGAAAAGCCAAACTCTTCTGTATACCATTTGATCTGGTTGAAGGGCTGTTTGATAGCAAAGGTTCTGATAGTTAAGAGATGGGGATCCCCCATATCCCCCGTATTTGAGGAGTGGAGAAGGATTATGTCCCAAATAAAGCTGTATAAGGAGATTGAGAAGCAGAGAAAGTATGGTACGTGATACCCCTTTATTTGTGCCAGCGAGGTGGACTGATTACTGCGCTCTGCTGGGTGGTGTACGTAGGCGGGTACGGGGGCGTGGAGTATCGGGTCCGGTCTTTCAGCGACAGCAGCCAAGGGAAGGGCGGGGGGATATTCGGGATTAAAGATATTAGGCTTGACTTTACAGAGCCGGATTTATTCTTATGGTTGAGATGATGTTAAAATGATAGTAATACCCTCTTTATGTGTATAAACATACTTTTTTTTTTTTTTTTCCCCCGGCTTTGTTTAAATACTATGTCATTATTATTGAAGAAAATAAACTATTTATTGGATAAAAAAAAAAAAAAAAAAGAGTTGCATCTCTTTTTTGTGCCAAAGGTTGCCTAGCATTACAGATGAGCGAATCTAATATGACGAAGTAGAATTGGATCTGAATTTCAAGAAAAATTCGATTTGCACCGAATCCGACGTACATCACTAGAGTTGAGCGGACACCTGGATGTTTGGGTTCGACGGGTTCGGCCGAACTTGAGAAAAAAATTTGAGATCAGGACCCGAACTTGACCCCGAACCCAAACCCCATTGAAGTCAAAGGGGACCCGAACTTTGGAGCACTAAAATGGCTGTAAAAATGTCACTGAAAGGGCTAGAGGGCTGCAAATGGCATCAAAATGTGGGTAAGAGCATGGCAAGTGCTCTGCAAGCAAATGTGGAAAGGGAAATGACTTTAAATAACATAAAATACATAAAAATAAATAATACGAATCTTGATCTAGGAGGACGAGGTCCATATGGAGTAGGAGTTTGAGGAGGCGGCACACGTAGCAGAGTAGGTGGAAGTGGCGGTGGAGGAGGACAGTTTTTAGCCAACACAGGTTTTTGGTTTTAATTTAATTTTTTTAAATTAGGGTACACTCCAAAAGAGTGTGAAATATCCAAAATACAAGAATAAGCAATTGCGCTGCAGTATAACAATGGCTGGTTAGTGCTGGTATACATGTCTATTCTGCACAAGGTACGGACAAATCCTGAGGGATCCATGCCTAGTTCAATTTAATGAACGTGAGCTTGTCCACATAGAACAGGCGGCTGCGCTTGTCTGTGATGAGGCCCCCTGCCGTGCTAAACACACGTTCAGATAATAAACTGGCTGCAAGGGCAGGCCAGCACCTCCAAGGTATAAAGGGCAAGCTAAGGCCATGTGCCCAGTTTGTATGTAGAGGTAGTATCTAACACGGTCTGAACCACTGTAGGCCTGAAGTAAATATATATTTGCACAAAAAGGCTGTATTTCAAATGCCTGATTCAAACCCTTGTATGTAGAGGGGGTATCTCACAGGGCCTGAACCGCTGTTGGCCTGAAGTAAATATATCTTTGCCCAAAATGGCTGTATTTCAAATGGCGGTATTTCAAATCCCTGAATCAAACCCCTGTATGTAGCGGGAGTATCTCACACGGTCTGAACCACTGTAGGCCTGAAGTAAATATATTTTTGCACAAAATGGCTGTATTTCAAATGGCTGTGTTTCAAATGCCTGATTCAAACCCCTGTATGTAGAGGGGGTATCTCACACGGTCTGAACCACTGTAGGCCTGAAGTAAATATATCTTTGCCCAAAATGGCTATATTTCAAATGGCTGTATTTCAAATGCCTGATTGAAACCCCTGTATGTAGAGGGGGTATCTCAGAGGGCCTGAACCACTGTAAGCCTGAAGTAAATAAATCTTTGCCCAAAATGGCTGTATTTTAAATGGCTGTATTTCAAATGCCTGATTCAAATCCCTGTATGTAGAGGGGGTAAATCACAGGGCCTGAACCACTGTAGGCTTGAATTAAATATATCTTTGCACAAAATGGCTGTATTTCAAAATGGCTGTATTTCAAATCCTTGAATCAAACCCCTGTATAAAGAGGTATTATCTCACACGGTCTGAACTAATGTAGGCCTGAAGTAAATATATCTTTGCCCAAAATGGCTGTATTTCCAATGGCTGTATTTTAAATCACTGAATCAAACCCATGTATGTAGAGGGAGTATATCACACGGTCTGAACCACTGTAGGACTGAAGTAAATATATCTTTGCACAAAATGGCTATATTTCAAATGGCTGTATTTCAAATGCCTGATTCAAACCCCTGTATGTAGAGAGAGTATCTCAAAGGGCATGAACCACTGTAGGCCTGAAGTAAAAATATATTTGCACAAAATGGCTATATTTCCAATGGCTGTATTTTAAATCCCTGAATCAAACCCCTGTATATAGATGGGGTATCTCACACGGTCTGAACTATTGAAGGCCTGAAGTAAATATGTCTTTGCACAAAATGGCTGTATTTCAAATGGCTGTATTTCAAATGCCTGATTCAAACCCCAGTATGTAGAGGGGGTATCTCACAGGGCGTGAACCAGTGTAGGTCTAAAGTAAATATATCTTTACACAAAATGGCTGTATTTCAAATGGCTGTATTTCAAATCCCTGAATCAAACCCTTGTATTTGGAGGGAGTATCTCACAGGGCCTGAACCAGTGTAGGCCTGAAGTAAATATATCTTTGCACAAAATGGCTGTATTTCAAATCCCTGAATAAATCCTCTTTATGTAGAGGGAGTATCTCACCCGGTCTAAACCACTGTAGGCCTGAAGTAAATATATATTTGCCCAAAATAGCTGTATTTCAAATGGCTGTATTTCAAATGCCTGATTCAAACCCCTGTATGTAGAGGGGGTATCTCACAGGGCCTGAACCGCTGTTGGCCTGAAGTAAATATATCTTTGCCCAAAATGGCTGTATTTCAAATCCCTGAATCAAACCCCGGTATGTAGAGGGAGTATCTCACACGGTCTGAACCACTGTAGGCCTGAAGTAAATATATCTTTGCCCAAAATGGCTGTATTTCAAATGGCTGTATTTCAAATGCCTGATTTCAACCCCTGTATGTAGATGGGGTATCTCACAGGGCCTGAACCGCTGTTGGCCTGAAGTAAATATATCTTTGCCCAAAATGGCTGTATTTCAAATCCCTGAATCAAACCCCGGTATGTAGAGGGGGTATCTCACAGGGCCTGAACCGCTGTTGGCCTGTAGTAAATATATCTTTGAATAAAATGGCTGTATTTCAAATAACTGTATTTCAAATCCCTGAATCAAACCCCTGTATGTAGAGGGAGTATCTCACACGGTCTGAACCACTGTGGGCCTGAAGTAAATATATCTTTGCACAAAATGGCTGTATTTCAAATGGCTGTATTTCAAATGCTTGATTCAAACCCCTGTATGTAAAGGGGGTTTCTCACACGGTCTGAACCACTGTAGGCCTGAAGTAAATATATCTTTGCCCAAAATGGCTGTATTTCAAATGGCTGTAATTTCAAATCCCTGATTCAAACCCCTGTATGTAGAGGGGGTATCTCACAGGGCTTGAACCACTGTAGGCCTAAAGTAAATATATCTTTGCACAAAATGGCTGTATTTCAAATGGCTGTATTTCAAATCCTTGAATCAAACCCCTGTATGTAGAGGCAGTATCTCACACGGTCTGAACCACTGTAGGCCTGAAGTATATATTTCTTTGCCCAAAATGGCTGTATTTCAAATGGCTGTATTTCAAATCCCTGAATCAAACCCATGTATGTATAGGGAGTATCTCACACGGTCTGAACCACTGTAGGCCTGAAGTAAATACATCTTTGCACAAAATGGCTGTATTTCAAATGGCTGTATTTCAAATGCCTGATTCAAACCCCTGTATGTAGAGAGGGTATCTAACATGGTCTGAACCATTGTAGGCCTGAAGTAAATATATCTTTGCACAAAATGGCTGTATTTCCAATGGCTGTATTTCAAATCCCTGAATCAAACCCCTGTATGTAGACGGGGGTATCTCACACGGTCTGAACCATTGTAGGCCTGAAGTAAATATATCTTTGCCCAAAATGATTGTATTTCAAATGGCTATATTTCAAATCCCTGAATCAAACCCATATATGTAGAGGGAATATCTCACACGGTCTGAACAACTGTAGGCCTGAAGTAAATATATCTTTGCACAAAATGGCTGTATTTCAAATGGCTGTATATCAAATGCTTGATTCAAACCCTTGTATGTAAAGGGGGTATCTCACACGGTCTGAACCACTGTAGGCCTGAAGTAAATAAATCTTTGCACAAAATGGCTGTATTTCAAATGGCTGTATTTCAAATGCATGTATTTCAAATGCCTGATTCAAACCCCTGTATGTAGAGGGGGTATCTCACACGGTCTGAACCTTTGTTGGCCTGAAATAAAAATATATATTTGCCCAAAATGGCTGTATTTCAAATGGCGGTATTTCAAATGCCTAATTCAAACTCCTGTATGTAGAGGGGGTATCTCCCAGGGCCTGAACCACTGTAGGCCTGAAGTAAATATATCTTTGCACAAAATGGCTGTATTTCCAATTGCTGTATTTCAAATCCCTTAATCAAAATCCTGTATGTAGACGGGGTATCTCACACGGTCTGAACCACTGTAGGCCTGAAGTAAATATATCTTTGCACAAAATGGCTGTATTTCAAATGGCTGTATTTCAAATACCTGATCCAAACCCCAGTATGTAGAGGGGGTATCTCACACGGTCTGAACCACTGTAAGCCTGAAGTAAATATATCTTTGCCCAAAATGGCTGTATTTCAAATGGCTGTATTTCAAATGCCTGATTCAAACCCCTGTATGTAGAGGGGGTATCTCACAGGGCCTGAACCGCTAATGGCCTGAAGTAAATATATCTTTGCCCAAAATGGCTGTATTTCAAATGGCTATATTTCAAATCCCTGAATCAAACCCATATATGTAGAGGGAATATCTCACACAGTCTGAACCACTGTAGGCCTGAAGTAAATACATCTTTACACAAAATGGCTGTATTTCAAATGGCTGTATTTCAACTGCTTGATTCAAACCCCTGTATGTAAAGGGGGGTATCTCACACGGTCTGAACCACTGTAGGCCTGAAGTAAATATATCTTTGCACAAAATGGCTGTATTTCAAATGGCTATATTTCAAATGCCTGTATTTCAAATGCCTGATTCAAACCCCTGTATGTAGAGGGGGTATCTCACACGGTCTGAACCTCTGTTGGCCTGAAGTAAATATATATTTGCCCAAAATGGCTGTATTTCAAATGGCTGTATTTCAAATGCCTAATTCAAACCCCTGTATGTAGAGGGGGTATCTCCCAGGGCCTGAACAACTGTAGGCCTGAAGTAAATATATCTTTGCACAAAATGGCTGTATTTCCAATTGCTGTATTTCAAATCCCTTAATCAAAATCCTGTATGTAGACGGGGTATCTCACACGGTCTGAACCACTGTAGGCCAGAAGTAAATATATCTTTGCACAAAATGGCTGTATTTCAAATGGCTGAATTTCAAATGCCTGATTCAAACCCCTGTATGTAGAGGGGGTATCTCACAGGGCCTAAACCGCTGTTGGCCTGTAGTAAATATATCTTTGCCCAAAATGGCTGTATTTCAAATGGCTGAATTTCAAATGCCTGATTCAAACCCCTGTATGTAGAGGGGGTATCTCACAGGGCCTGAACCACTGTAGGCCTGAAGTAAATATATCTTTGCACAAAATGGCTGTATTTCAAATGGCTGTATTTCAAATCCTTGAATCAAACCCCTGTATGTAGAGGCAGTATCTCACACGGTCTGAACCACTGTAGGCCTGAAGTAAATATATCTTTGCCCAAAATGGCTGTATTTTAAATGGCTATATTTAAAATCCCTGAATCAAACCCATATATGTAGAGGGAATATCTCACACAGTCTGAACCACTGTAGGCCTAAAGTAAATACATCTTTGCCCAAAATGGCTGTATTTCAAATGGCTGTATTTCAAATGCCTGATTCAAACCCCTGTATGTAGAGGGGGTATCTCACAGGGCCTGAACCACTGTAGGCCTGAAGTAAATATATCTTTGCACAAAATGGCTGTATTTCAAATGGCTGTATTTCAAATCCTTGAATCAAACCCCTGTATGTAGAGGCAGTATCTCACACGGTCTGAACCACTGTAGGCCTGAAGTAAATATATCTTGGCCCAAAATGGCTGTATTTTCAATGGCTGTATTTCAAATCCCTGAATCAAACCCCTGTATGTAGAGTGGGTTTCTCACAAGGCCTGAAACGCTGTTGGCCTGAAGTAAATATATCTTTGCCCAAAATGGCTGTTTTTCCAATGGCTGTATTTCAAATCCCTGAATCAAACCCCTCTATGGAGAGGGGCTATCTCACAGGGCCTGAACCACTGTAGGCCTGAAGTAAATATATCTTTGCCCAAAATGGCTGTATTTCAAATGGCTGTATTTAAAATGCCTGATTAAAACCCCTGTATGTAGAGGGGGTATCTCACAGGGCCTGAACCGCTAATTGCCTGAAGTAAATATTTCTTTGCCCAAAATGGCTGTATTTCAAATCCGTGAATCAAACCCATGTATGTAGAGGGAGTCTCTCACACGGTCTGAACCACTGTAGGCCTGAAGTAAATATATCTTTGCACAATAGGGCTGTATTTCAAATGCCTGATTCAATCCCCTGTATGTAGAGGGGGTATCTCACACGGTCTGAACCACTGTAGGCCTGAAGTAAATATATCTTTGCCCAAAATGGCTGTATTTCAAATGGCTGAATTTCAAATGCCTGATTTAAACCCCTGTATGTAGAGGGGCTATCTCACAGGGCCTAAACCGTTGTTGGCCTGTAGTAAATATATCTTTGCCCAAAATGGCTGTATTTCAAATGGCGTTATTTCAAATCCCTGAATCAAACCCCTTTATGTAGAGTGAGTATCTCACACGGTCTGAACCACTGTAGGCCTGAAGTAAATATATCTTTGCACAAAATGGCTGTATTTCAACTGGCTGTATTTCAAATGCCTGATTCAAACCCCTGTATGTAGAGGGGGTATCTCACACAGTCTGAACCACTGTAGGCCTGAAGTAAATATATCTTTGCCCAAAATGGCTGTATTTCAAATGGCTGTATTTCAAATGCCTGATTCAAACCCCTGTATGTAGAGGGGGTATCTCACAGGGCCTGAACCACTGTAGGCCTGAAGTAAATATATCTTTGCAAAAAATGGCTGTATTTCAAATGGCTGTATTTCAAATCCTTGAATCAAACCCCTGTATGTAGAGGCAGTATCTCACACGGTCTGAACCACTGTAGGCCTGAAGTAAATATATCTTGGCCCAAAATGGCTGTATTTTCAATGGCTGTATTTCAAATCCCTGAATCAAACCCCTGTATGTAGAGGGGGTTTCTCACAAGGCCTGAAACGCTGTTGGCCTGAAGTAAATATATCTTTGCCCAAAATGGCTGTTTTTCCAAAAGCTGTATTTCAAATGCCTGATTAAAACCCCTGTATGTAGAGGGGGTATCTCACAGGGCCTGAACCGCTAATTGCCTGAAGTAAATATTTCTTTGCCCAAAATGGCTGTATTTCAAATACGTGAATCAAACCCATGTATGTAGAGGGAGTCTCTCACACGGTCTGAACCACTGTAGGCCTGAAGTAAATATATCTTTGCACAATAGGGCTGTATTTCAAATGCCTGATTCAAACCCCTGTATGTAGAGGGGGTATCTCACACGGTCTGAACCACTGTAGGCCTGAAGTAAATATATCTTTGCCCAAAATGGCTGTATTTCAAATGGCTGTATTTCAAATGCCTGATTCAAACCCCTGTATGTAGAGGGGGTATCTCACAGGGCCTGAACCACTGTAGGCCTGAAATAAATATAACTTTGCACAAAATGGCTGTATTTCCAATGGCTGTATTTCAAATCCCTGAATCAAACCCCTGTATGTAGACGGGGTATCTCACACGGTCTAAACCATTGTAGGCCTGAAGTAAATATATCTTTGCACAAAATGGCTGTATTTCAAATGCCTGTATTTTAAATGCCTGATTCAAACCCCTGTATGTAGAAGGGGGTATCTCACAGGGCCTGAACCAATGTAGGCCTGAAGTAAATATATCTTTGCACAAAATGACTGTATTTTAAATGGCTGTATTTCAAATCCCTGAATCAAACCCTTGTATGTAGAGGGAGTATCTTACAGGGCCTAAACCACTGTAGGCCTAAAGTAAATATATCTTTGCCCAAAATGGCTGTATTTCAAATGGTTGTATTTCAAATCCCTGAATCAAACCCCTGTATGTAGAGGGAGTATCTCACAAGGTCTGAACCACTGTAGGCTTGAAGTAAATATATCTTTTGCCCAAAATGGCTGTAATTCAAATGGCTGTATTTCAAATGCCTGATTCAAACCCCTGTATGTAGAGGGGGTATCTCACAGGGCCTGAACCACTGTAGGCCTGAAGTAAATATATCTTTGCACAAAATGGCTGTATTTCAAATGGCTGTATTTCAAATCCCTGATTCAAACCCTTGTATGTAGAGGGAGTATCTCACAGGGCCTGAACCACTGTAGGCCTAAAGTAAATACACTGCTCAAAAAAATAAAGGGAACACTTAAACAACACAATGTAACTCCAAGTCAATCACACTTCTGTAAAATCAAACTGTTCACTTAGGAAGCAACACTGAGTGACAATCAATTTCACATGCTGTTGTGCAAATGGGATAGACAACAGGTGGAAATTATAGGCAATTAGCAAGACACCCCCAATAAAGGAGTGGTTCTGCAGGTGGTGACCACAGATCACTTCTCAGTTCCTATGCTTCCTGGCTGATGTTTTGGTCACTTTTGAATGCCGGCGGTGCTTTCACTCTAGTGGTAGCATGAGACAGAGTCTACAACCCACACAAGTGGCTCAGGTAGTGCAGCTTATCCAGGATGGCACATCAATGCGAGCTGTGGCAAGAAGGTTTGCTGTGTCTGTCAGCGTAGTGTCCAGAGCATGGAGGTGCTACCAGGAGACAGGCCAGTACATCAGGAGATGTGGAGAGGCCGTAGGAGGGCAACAACCCAGCAGCAGGACCGCTACCTCCGCCTTTGTGCAAGGAGGAACAGGAGGAGCACTGCCAGAGCCCTGCAAAATGACCTCCAGCAGGCCACAAATGTGCATGTGTCTGCTCAAACGGTCAGAAACAGACTCCATGAGGGTGATATGAGGGCCCGACGTCCACAGGTGGGGGTTGTGCTTACAGCCCAACACCGTGCAGGACGTTTGGCATTTTCCAGAGAACTCCAATATTGACAAATTCGCCACTGGCGCCCTGTGCTCTTCACAGATGAAAGCAGGTTCACACTGAGCACATGTGACAGACGTGACAGAGTCTTGAGATGCCGTGGAGAACGTTCTGCTGCCTGCAACATCCTCCAGCATGACCGGTTTGGCATTGGGTCAGTAATGGTGTGAGGTGGCATTTCTTTGGAGGGCAGCACAGCCCTCCATGTGCTCGCCAGAGGTAGCCTGACTGCCATTAGGTACCGAGATGAGATCTTTAGACCCCTTGTGAGACCATATGCTGGTGCGGTTGGCCCTGGGTTTCTCCTAATGCAAGACAATGCTAGACCTCATGTGGCTGGAGTGTGTCAGCAGTTCCTGCAAGACGAAGGCATTGATGCTATGGACTGGCCCGCCCGTTCCCCAGACCTGAATCCAATTGAGCATATCTGGGACATCATGTCTCGCTCTATCCACCAACGTCACGTTGCACCACAGACTGTCCAGGAGTTGGCAGATGCTTTAGTCCAGGTCTGGGAAGAGATCCTTCAGGAGACCGTCCGCCACCTCATCAGGAGCATGCACAGGTTTTGTAGGGAGGTCATACAGGCACGTGGAGGCCACACACACTACTGAGCCTCATTTTGACTTGTTTTAAGGACATTACATCAAAGTTGGATCAGCCTGTAGTGTGTTTTTCCACTTTAATTTTGAGGGTGACTCCAAATCCAGACCTCCATGGGTTGAAAAATTTGATTTCCATTTTTTAATTTTTGTGTGATTTTGTTGTCAGCACATTCAACTATGTAAAGAACAAAAGTATTTCAGAAGAATATTTAATTAATTCAGATCTAGGATGTGTTATTTTTGTGTTCCCTTTATTTTTTCGAGCAGTGTGTATCTTTTCCCAAAATGGCTATATTTCAAATGGTTGTATTTCAAATCCCTGAATCAAACCCCTGTATGTAGAGGGAGTATTTCACACGGTCTGAACCACTGTAGGCTTGAAATAAATATATCTTTTGCCCAAAATGGCTGTAATTTAAATGGCTGTATTTCAAATGCCTGATTCAAACTCCTGTATGTAGAGGGGGTATCTCACACGGTCTGAACCACTGTAGGCCTGAAGTAAATATATCTTTGCACAAAATGGCTGTATTTCAAATGGCTGTATTTCAAATCCCTGAATCAAACCCCTGTATGTAGAGGGAGTATCTCACACGGTCTGAACCACTGTAGGCCTGAAATAAATATATCTTTGCCCAAAATGGCTGTACTTCAAATGCCTGATTCAAACCCCTGTATGTAAAGGGGGTATCTCACAGGGCCTGAACCACTGTAGGCCTGAAGTAAATATATAATTGCACAAAATGGCTGTATTTCCAATAGATGTATTTCAAATCCCTGAATCAAACCCCTGTATGTAGACGGGGTATCTCACATGGTCTGAACCAGTGTAGGCCTGAATTCAATATTTCTTTGCAGAAAATGGCTGTAGTTCAAATGGCTGTATTTCAAATGCCTGATTCAAACCCCTGTATGTAGAGGGGGTATCTCACACGGCCTGAACCAGTGTAGGCCTGAATTCAATATTGGTGCACCAAATGGCGGTATTTAAAATTTCTGAATGTAACCCAAATGTATTAAGAGTGTATCTCACAATGACATCTGCATCAAAGGCTGCAAACTAAATGTATTGTGCCCAAACGAGGGTTTGTTTAACAATTGAATTTGACAGCAGTATATAAGCCTGTAATATCACTCGTGCTGATGCTGCAAGGCCTGAAAATAGTGTTTTTTGTCAAAAAGTGTGTTTTTGAATCCACAGAAAATGATGGGTGTATTTCTACCTTCAATTGCACACTGACTAATACAGATGTTGTAGATTGCCAAAAAAGTATTTTTTTTGGTAACAGAATATGAACGCTGTATATATTAAACTTGAATTTAACACTTGCAGATCTGGAAAATACTGTTTTTTGAAAAAAATTGTGTGTTTTTAAAACCACAGAAAATGATGGGTGTATTTCTACCTTAAATTGCACAATGACTAATCCAGATGTTGTAGATTGCCAAAAAAGTATTTTTTTTGGTAACAGAATATGAACGCTGTATATATTAAACTTGAATTTAACACTTGCAAATCTGGAAAAAACAGTTTTAAAAAAAAAAAAATAGTGTGTTTTTAAAACCCCAGAAAATGATAGGTGTATTTCTACCTTAACCACCTCAGCTACCCTAGCTTCACCACTTCAGCCCCCCTAGTTTAAACACTCTTAATGACCAGGCCACTTTTTACACTTCTGCACTACACTACTTTCACCGTTTATTGCTCGGTCATGCAACTTACCAACCAAATGAATTTTACCTCCTTTTCTTCTCACTAATAGAGCTTTCATTTGGTGGTATTTCATTGCTGCTGACATTTTTACTTTTTTTGTTATTAATCAAAATTTTCCGTTTTTTTTGCAAAAAAATGACATTTTTCACTTTCAGTTGTAAAATGTTTAAAAAAAAACGACATCGATATATACATTTTTCTCTAAACTTATTGTTCTACATGTCTTTGATAAAAAAAAAATGTTTGGGTAAAAAAAAATGGTTTGGGTAAAAGCTATAGCGTTTACAAACTATGGTACAAAAATGTGAATTTCCGCTTTTTGAAGCAGCTCTGACTTTCTGAGCACCTGTCATGTTTCCTGAGGTTCTACAATGCCCAGACAGTAGAAAAACCCCACAAATTACCCCATTTCGGAAAGTAGACACCCTAAGGTATTCGCTGATGGGCATAGTGAGTTCATAGAACTTTTTATTTTTTGTCACAAGTTAGCGTAAAATGATGATTTTTTATTTTTTTTCCTTACAAATCTCATATTCCACTAACCTGTGACAAAAAATAAAAACTTCCAGGAACTCACTATGCCCATCACGAAATACCTTGGGGTGTCTTCTTTCCAAAATGGGGTCACTTGTGGGGTAGTTATACTGCCCTGGCAATTTAGGGGCCCTAATGTGTGGGAAGTAGTTTGAAATCAAAATGTGTAAAAAATGACCTGTGAAATCCTAAAGGTGCTCTTTGGAATGTGGGGCCCTTTGCCCACCTAGGCTGCAAAAAAGTATCACACATCTGGTATCGCCGTACTCAGGAGAAGTTGGGCAATGTGTTTTGGGGTGTCATTTTACATATACCCATGCTGGGTGAGATAAATATCTCAATCAAATGCCAACTTTGTATAAAAAAATGGGAAAAGTTGTCTTTTGCCGAGATATTTCTCTCACCCAGCATGGGTATATGTAAAATGACACCCCAAAACACATTTCCCAACTTCTCCTGAGTACGGCGCTACCAGATGTGTGACACTTTTTTGCAGCCTAGGTGGGCAAAGGGGCCCACATTCCAAAGAGCACCTTTAGGATTTTTACAGGTCATTTTTTACACATTTTGATTTCAAACTACTTCCCACACATTAGGGCCCCTAAATTGCCAGGGCAGTATAACTACCCCACAAGTGACCCCATTTTGGAAAGAAGACACCCTAAGGTATTTTGTGATTAGCATAGTGAGTTCATGGAAGTTTTTATTTTTTGTCACAAGTTAGTGGAATATGAGACTTTGTAAGAAAAAAAAATATCATTTTCCGCTAACTTGTGACAAAAAATAAAAAATTCTAGGAACTCGCCATGCCCCTCACGGAATACCTTGGGGTGTCTTCTTTCCAAAATGGGGTCACTTGTGGGATAGTTATACTGTAGTGGCAATTTAGGGGCCCTAATGTGTGGGAAGTAGTTTGAAATCAAAATGTGTAATAAATGACCTGTGAAATCCTAAAGGTGATCTTTGGAATGTGGGCCCCTTTGCCCACCTAGGCTGCAAAAAGTGTCACACATCTGGTATCGCCGTACTCAGGAGAAGTTGGGCAATGTGTTTTGGGGTGTCATTTTACATATACCCATGCTGGGTGAGAGAAATATCTCGGTCAAATGCCAACTTTGTATAAAAAAATGGGAAAAGTTGTCTTTTGCCGAGATATTTATCTCACCCAGCATGGGTATATGTAAAATTACACCCCAAAACACATTGCCCAACTTCTCCTGAGTACGGCAATACCAGATGTGTGACACTTTTTTGCAGCCTAGGTGGGCAAATGGGCCCACATTCCAAAGAGCACCTTTAGGATTTCACAGGTCATTTTTTACACATTTTGATTTCAAACTACTTCCCACACATTAGGGCCCCTAAATTGCCAGGGCAGTATAACTAACCCACAAGTGACCCTATTTTGGAAAGAAGACACCCCAAGGTATTTCGTGATGGGCATAGTGAGTTCATGGAAGTTTTTATTTTTTGTCACAAGTTAGTGGAATATGAGACTTTGCAAGAAAAAAAATAAAAAATCATCATCTTTGGAATGTGGGCCCCTTTGCCCACCTAGGCTGCAAAAAAGTGTCACACATCTGGTATCGCCGTACACATCTGGTATCAGGAGAAGTTGGGCAATATGTTTTGGGGTGTTGTCATTTTATATATACCCATGCTGGGTGAGAGAAATATCTCGGTCAAATGCCAACTGTTTTGCGGATCCGATCCATGTATCCGTGGATCCGTAAAAAACATATGGACGTCTGAATGGAGCCTTACAGGGGGGTGATCAATGACAGGGGGGTGATCAATGACATGAAGGGTGATCAGGGAGTCTATATGGGGTGATCACCCCCCTGTCATTGATCACCCCCCTGTAAGGCTCCATTCAGATGTCCGTATGTGTTTTTCGGATCCGATCCATGGATCCGTGGATTCGCAAAACACATATGGACGTCTGAATGGAGCCTTACAGGGGGGTTATCAATGACAGGGGGGTTATCAGGGAGTCTGTATGGGGTGATCACCCCCCTGTCATTGATCACCCCCCTGTAAGGCTCTATTCAGACGTCCGTATGTGTTTTGCGGATCCGATCCATGTATCCGTGGATCCGTAAAAAACATATGGACGTCTGAATGGAGCCTTACAGGGGGGTGATCAATGACAGGGGGGTGATCAATGACAGGGGGGTGATCAGGGAGTCTATATGGGGTGATCACCCCCCTGTCATTGATCACCCCCTGTAAGGCTCCATTCAGACGTCCGTATGTGTTTTTCCGGATCCGATCCATGGATCCGTGGAGCCGCAAAACACATACGGACCTCTGAATGGAGCCAGCCTTACAAGGGGGTGATCAGGGAGTCTATATGGGGTGATCACCCCCCTGTAAGGCTCCATTCAGACGTCCGTATGTGTTTTGCGGATCCGATCTATGGATCCGTGGATCCGCAAAACACATAAGGACCTCTGAATGGAGCCAGCCTTACAAGGGGGTGAAAAATGACAGGGGGGTTATCAGGGAATCTATATGGGTTGATCACCCCCCCTGTAAGGCTCCATTCAGACGTCCGTATGTGTTTTGCGGATCCGATCCATGTATCCGTGGATACGTAAAAAACATATGGACATCTAAATGGAGCCTTACAGGTGGGTGATCAATGACAGGGGGGTGATCAATGACAGAGGGGTGATCAGGGAGTCTATATGCGGTGATCAGCCCCTGTCATTGATCACCCCCCTGTAAGGCTCCATTCAGACGTCCGTATGTGTTTTGCGGATCCGATCCATGTATCCGTGGATCCGTAAAAAACATATGGACGTCTGAATGGAACCTTACAGGTGGGTGATCAATGACAGGGGGGTGATCAATGACAGGGGGGTGATCAGGGAGTCTATATGGGGTGATCACCCCCCTGTCATTGATCACCCCCCTGTAAGGCTCCATTCAGTCGTCCGTATGTGTTTTGCGGATCCGATCCATGTATCCGTGGATCCGTAAAAAACATATGGACGTCTGAATGGAACCTTACAGGGGGGTGATCAATGACAGGGTGTTGATCAATGACATGGGGGTGATCAGGGAGTCTATATGTGGTGATCACCCCCCTGTAAGGCTCCATTCAGACGTCCGTATGTGTTTTGCGGATCCGATCCATGGATCCGTGGATTCGCAAAACACATATGGACCTCTGAATGGAGCCAGCCTTACAAGGGGGTGATCAGGGAGTCTATATGGGGTGATCACCCCCCTGTAAGGCTCCATTCAGATGTCCGTATGTGTTTTGCGGATCCGATCCATGTATCCGTGAATCCGTAAAAAACATATGGACGTCTGAATGGAGCCTTACAGGGGGGTGATCAATGACAGAGGGGTGATCAGGAAGTATATATGGGGTGATCACCCCCCTGTCATTGATCACCCCCCTGTAAGGCTCCATTCAGACGTCCGTATGTGTTTTGCGGATCCGATCCATGTATCCATGAAGCCGTAAAAAACATACGGACGTCTGAATGGAGCCTTACAGGGGGGTGATCAATGACAGGGGGGTGATCAGGGAGTCTATATGGGGTGATCATGGGTTAATAAGGGGTTAATAAGTGACAGGGGGGGTGTAGTGTAGTGGTGTTTGGCGCTACTTATTACTGAGCTGCCTGTGTCCTCTGGTGGTCGATCCAAGCAAAGGGGACCACCAGAGGACCAAGTAGCAGGTATATTAGACGCTGTTATCAAAACAGTGTCTAATATACCTGTTAGGGGTTAAAAAAATCGCATCTACAGCCTGCCAGCGAACGATCGCCGCTGGCAGGCTGTAGATCCACTCGCTCACCTTCAGATCCTGTGAACGCGCGCGCCTGTGTGCGCGTGTTCACAGGAAATCTCGCGTCTCGCGAGATGACGCGTATATGCGTGACTCTGCCTGCAGCTTCCGCCTCTGGAACGCGATCCTGCATTAGGCGGTCCGGAGGCGGTTAAACCCCCTTAATGACCAAACCACTTTTTACAATTCTGCACTACACTATTTTCACGGTTTATTGCTCGGTCATACAACTTACCACCCAAATGAATTTTACCTCCTTTTCTTCTCACAAATACAGCTTTCTTTTTGTGGTATTTGATTGCTGCTAAGATTTTTCGTTTTTCCGATATTAATCAAAATAGGCCGCAATTTTTTCAAAAAAAGTGTATTTTTAACTTTCTCTGGTTAAATTGTTCAAATTTCTATACAAGTTTGTGTGTCAGAATTTATTGTGCTACATGTCTTTGATTTAAAAAAATCTAATAACTATATATTTATTGGTTTGCGCAAAAGTTATAGTATTTACAAACTATGGTACAAAAATGTGAATTTCCGTATTTTGAAGCAGCTCTGACTTTCTGAGCACCTGTCATGTTTCTTGAGGTGCTAGAATGCCAGGATAGTATAAATACCCCCCAAATAACCCCATTTTAGAAAGAAGACACCCCAAAGTATTCGCGGAGGGGCATTGTGAGTTCATGTATGATTAAAAAAAAAATCACAAGTTAGCAGAAAATGACACTTTCTGAGAAAAAAAATAAAAAAATAAAGTTTCCATTTCTGCTAACTTCTGGCAAAAAAAAAAAAAATTCTCCCACGGACTCACTATGCCCCTCAGTGAATACCTTGGGGTGTCTACTTTCCGAAATAAGGTCATTTGTGGGGTGTGTTTACTGTTCTGGCATTTTGGGCGGGGCTAAATTGTGAGCAACCCTGTAAAGCCTAAAGGTACTCGTTGGACTTTCGGCCCCTTTACGCACCTAGGCTGCAAAAAAGTGTCACACATGTGGTGTCGCGTACTCAGGAGAAGTAGGGCAATGTGTTTTGGGTTGTATTTTTACATATACCCATGCTGGGTGAGAGAAATATCTCTGTAAATTGACAACTTTGTATAAATAAAATGTAAAAAATTGGCATTTACAGAGATATTTCTTACACACAGTATGGGTATATGTAAAAATACACCCCAAAACACATCTCCTGAGTACGGAGATACCACATGTGTGACCCTTTTTTGCAGCCTAGGTGCACAAAGGGGCCCAAATTCCAATAAGTACCTTTAGGATTTCATAGGGCATTTTTTACGCATTTGGATTCCAAACTACTTCTCACGCTTTAGGGCCCCTAGAATGCCAGGGCAGTATAAATTCCCCACAAGTGACCCCATTTTGGAAAGAAGACACCCCAAGGTATTCCGTGAGGGGCATGGCGAGTTCCTCGAATTTTTTTTTTTTGGCACAAGTTAGCGGAAATTATTATTTTTTTTTTCTCTTACAAAGTCTCATATTGCACTAACTTGTGGCAATTTTTTTTTTTTTTACATGAACTCGCCATGCTCCTCACGAAATACCTTGGGGTGTCTTCTTTCCAAAATAGGGTCACTTGTGGGGTATTTATAGGAGGCCTTATATTGAGCATACGGGTAA
Organism: Bufo bufo; assembly: GCF_905171765.1. NCBI lineage: Eukaryota > Metazoa > Chordata > Amphibia > Anura > Bufonidae > Bufo > Bufo bufo. The sequence continues at coordinate 201,978,074 of NC_053396.1, read as the reverse complement.
TGAGATTTTTTTTTCTGTTCAGCCTCTGGGCTGAAAGAAAAAATGAACGGCCTAGATTTCTTCATTCGCATCGATCAATGTGGATGAAAAAATCTCTGCCAAAAAATGTGCAAAAAAGAAGAAGCTGCGATCGCTAATAAAGATCCAAAAAGCTCAAAAGTGATCTTTATAGCGCCGCAGCGATTTTACGGTGTTTTTGCAGTGATCAGAAAAAAAACATTTCTGTCACTGCGGTGGGGCGGACTGAACGCAAATGTGCGGCGGACTGAACGCAAGTGTGCGCACAAGATCAGGCCTGATCGGGCGAACACTGCGTTTTTTGTAGAGCCTAAGGTGACCCTAATGTACTGATATAGATCTGATTGCGATCAGTCTTGATCACTTACAGATACTATATAGTACTAGTGCTGATTAGCGACAGCGATGACGCTGATTAGCGACTAATCAGTGACTGCGGTGCGGTGGGCGCTAACTACCTAACAAGTGGCTAACTAACTGGCGGTGATAAGGGACCCTTAGGCCCCATTCACACGTCCGCAATACTGTTCCGCATTTTGCGGAACGTAATTGCGGACCCATTCATTTCTATGGGGAAAGACTTTGTCCCGCTCGGATCCGGAATTGCGGATCTGCACTTCCGGGTCCGCACTTCCGTTCCGCAAAAATATAGAACATGTCCTATTCTTGTCCGCAATTGCGGACAAGAAAAGGCATTTTCTATATAGTTCTGGCAATGTGCGGATCCGCAAAATGCGGAAAGCACATTGCCGGTGTCCGTGTTTTGCAGATCCGCGGATCCGCAAAACAAATACGGACGTCTGAATGGAGCCTTACAGGGGGGTGATCAATGACAGGGGGGTGATCAGGGAGTCTATATGGGGTGATCAGGGGTTAATAAGGGGTTAATAAGTGACAGGGGGGGTGTAGTGTAGTGTGGTGCTTGGTGCTACTTACAGAGCTGCCTGTGTCCTCTGGTGGTTGATCCAAGCAAAAGGGACCACCAGAGGACCAGGTAGCAGGTATATCAGACGCTGTTAACAAAACAGCGTCTAATATACCTTTCTGATGTAAAAAAAATCGCATCTACAGCCTGCCAGCGAATGATCGCCGCTGGCAGGCTGTAGATCAATTTGTTTACCCTGCGTTCACAGGAAATCTCGCGTCTCGCGAGATGACGCGCCGATGCGTCCAAGAGGAATAACCCGGCAGCCCGCAGGACGCATCCCTGCGTTAGGCTGTCGGGAGGTGGTTAAATTGCACACTGACTAATACAGATGATGTAGATTGCCAAAAAAGTCTTTTTTTGGTAACAGAATATGAAAGCTGTATATATTAAACTTGAATTTAACTGTGCAGATCTGGAAAATACTGTTTTTCAAACCCCAGAAAATGATGGGTGTATTTTTCCCTTAAATTGCACACTGACTAATCTAGATGTTGTAGTTAGCCCAAAAAAATTGTGATTTGCAATGTCCTAAAAGCTCAGATGCAGTGCTGGTGCACTGAGCATGCATAAAATGGCCGCCGCCGCAACACCCACCAAACTAACAGAATTATAATTATTATTTTTTTTTTGGTCAATGGCCTCAGGGCAGGGTGAAACGATTGTGCCCTGCACCCACACAACTGTTTCTAGGTAGATCACCGAGTTAGATTCTCTCTTATTCTCTCCCTGAAATCACAAGTCCAGCTGCATCCTCTCCCTACACTAGTAACAGCAGAGTGACGTGCAGCGCTACGTGACTCAAGCTTATATAGAGGCTGGGTCACATGCTGCTCTGGCCAATCACAGCCATGCCATTAGTAGGCATGGCTGTGATGGCCTCTTGGGGCAAGTAGTATGACGCTTGTTGATTGGCTGCTGTGCAGCCTTTCAAAAAGCGCCAAGAAAGCGCCGAAAACCGAACCCGAACTTTTACGGAAATGTCCGGGTTCCGGTCCGGGGTCCAAAAAACCTAAAGTTCGGTACGAACCCGAACTTTACAGTTCGGGTTCGCTCAACCCTACACACAACCAAACTATGTTTACGTCTAAACATAATGGCGCAACATTCTCCATCAAACAACGCATGTCCTGTCAAGCAAACTATGTCATCTACAATTCTACATGATCGAATGTAGTTAGGCCTACAATATGTTGGCCGCACTACACAACCATTACACTGCCGGATGAATCAACATCGTTACAACATTTAAAGACACTATGCAAAACACAGTCTGTCCAGACATTGTGCGTCTACCTTAGAAAAAGAAAAACACCTGTTGAGGAAGGGTTGAGACGTATGCATATATATACATATATGCATGCAAACACGTGCATGCATGTATGATATATATGCATGCATTGACTGCCACTTCATAGGATGATGTGCGCAGATGTGGCCCCTGTGGGAAATATGTGGTCCCTGGTATATTTATATGGGATGTGCCCCCTTATATAGATATGTGCCCCCCCATATGTCCCATATGGGTATATACAGTTGTGTTCCAAATTATTCAACCCCCAATGCTGTAAAGGGTTTTAGGGAATTTAGTGTACATTTGTAATTGTGTTCAGAATGAAATCTTACAAGGACTTTTTAAAGAACCAAATGCAACTAAAATAACATCAATTGTTTTTGTAATACAGTATTAAATGTTTTTTTTTTTGTGATTTCTTCATTGACACAATTATTCAACCCCTTAAAGACTACCACTCTTAAGAACAGAGGTTCATTCAAGTGTTTTCGATCAGGTATTGAAAACACCTGTGGATGTCAAGGAGCAGCAATCAAGCATAATAAGCACCAATTAGGCAGATTTAAAAGGACTGTGATACTCAGCTCCTTCTAGACATTTACTGGTGTGTTTACAAACATGGTGAAGTCAAGAGAATGGTCCAGGAAGACAAGAGAAGAGGTGATTTCTCTTCACAGGAAGGGCAATGGCTATAAGAAGATTGCAAAGATGTTAAACATACCAAGAGACACCATAGGAAGCATCATTCGCAAATTCAAGGCAAAGGGCACTGTTGAAACGCTACCTGGTCGTGGCAGAAAGAAGATAATGACTTTGACTGCTGGGCGCTACCTGAAGCGCAAAGTGGAGAAAAGTCCCTGTGTGACTGCTGAGGAACTGAAAAAAGATTTGTCAGATGTGGGTACTGAAGTTTCAGCTCAGACAATAAGGCGCACACTGCGTAATGAAGGCCTCCATGCCAGAACTCCCAGGCGCACCCCCTTGCTGTCTCCAAAGAATAAGAAGAGTCGACTGCAGTATGCCAAAAATCATGTGGACAAATCACAAAAGTTTGGGGATAGTGTTCTGTGGACTGATGAATAGGGATGAGCGAACCCGAACTGTATAGTTCGGGTTCGTACCGAATTTTGGGGTGTCCGTGACACGGACCCGAACCCGAACATTTTCGTAAAAGTCCGGGTTCGGTGTTCGGTGTTCGGCGCTTTCTTGGCGCTTTTTGAAAGGCTGCAAAGCAGCCAATCAACAAGCGTCATACTACTTTCCCCAAGAGGCCATCACAGCCTTGCCTACTATTGGCATGGCTGTGATTGGCCAGTGCAGCATGTGACCCAGCCTCTATATAAGCTTGGGTCACGTAGCGCTGCACGTCACTCTGCTGTTACAAGTGTAGGAAGAGGTTGCAGCTGCGACGTTAGGGCGAGATTAGGCAGTGATTAACTCCTCCAAAACACTTAAGACAGTGATCGATCTACAGCTGTGGATCATTGAAGTGCTGCTATTCAATTGCTCACGGTTTTTAGGCTGCCCAGAGCGTTTTTCAGTCACTTTTTTCTGGGGTGATCGGTGGCCATTTTGTGGCTTGTGGTGCGCCAGCACAAGCTGCCACCAAGTCCATTTAACCATCAATAGTGTGGTTATTTTTTGGCTATATCCTACATCAGGGGCAAGCTGCCACCAAGTCCATTTAACCATCAATAGTGTGGTTATTTTTTTGCTATATCCTACATCAGGGGCAAGCTGCCACAAAGTCCATTTAACCATCAATAGTGTGGTTATTTAAATCTATCCCTAAAAGGGTATATTAGATTCAAGGTGCTGATAGGGTCATTCTCAATAACTTCACACACACGCTACTGTGCAATTCCAAGTCTAATTCTGTGTGTAAACGTATACCTGTCACCCAGCGCCTAAAAAATAGGCCTCAAATTTATATTCATCCAAATCTGTCATTATTGCTTTAGCTGGTCAAGTTATTTAGTGTCCGTCAAAGCACAGTTTCAGTTCTGGGTTGAAATACAATTCCCAATTTTGCAATTCTCTAAATTAGTGGTTTCTGCTGTATCAGGCCTACTTTAAATCTATCCCTAAAAGGGTATATAAGATTCAAGGTGCAGATAGGGTCATTCTCAATAACTTCACACACACGCTACTGTGCAATTCCAAGTCTAATTCTGTGTGTAAACGTATACCTGTCACCCAGCGCCTAAAAAATAGGCCTCAAATTTATATTCAGCTAAATCTGTCGTTACTGCTGTACCTTTATTAGTTTAATACGGTACCTAAATAGATAGCCAGATAGTGTTACAGTAGGTGTCTGTAAAAAAAGGCCTGAATTTGAATTCAATACATTGGGCCAAATAATATTTTTCTTATTGTGGTGAACGGTATCAATGAGGAAAACATCTAGTAAGGGACGCGGACATGGTCGTGGTGGTGTTAGTGGACCCTCTGGTGCTGGGAGAGGACGTGGCCGTTCTGTCACAGCCACACGTCCTAGTGTACCTACTACCTCAGGTCCCAGTAGCCGCCAGAATTTACAGGGATATTTGGTGGGGCCCAATGCCGTTCTAAGGATGGTAAGGCCTGAGCAGGTACAGGCATTAGTCAATTGGTTGGCCGACAGTGGATCCAGCACGTTCACATTATCTCCCACCCAGTCTTCTGCAGAAAGCTCACAGATGGCGCATGAAAACCAAGCCCATCAGTCTGTCCTAGACCCCACATGGAATGAAGGTCGTGCCACTGACTTTCACAATTCGGAGGAAGAGGCAGTGGTGAGACCGAGCCAACAGCGTAGCAAAAGACAAAGAGGGAGCAGTGGGCAAAAGCAGAACACCCGCCGCCAAGAGAATCCGCCTGCTACTGACCGCCGCCATCTGGGACCGAGCACCCCAAAGGCAGCTTCAAGGAGTTCCCTGGCATGGCACTTCTTCAAACAATGTGCTGACGACAAGACCCGAGTGGTTTGCACGCTGTGCCATCAGAGCCTAAAGCGAGGCATTAACGTTCTGAACCTTAGCACAACCTGCATGACCAGGCACCTGCATGCAAAGCATGAACTGCAGTGGAGTAAACACCTTAAAAACAAGGAAGTCACTCAGGCTCCCCCTGCTACCTCTTCTTCTGCTGCCGCATCGGCCTCTTCTGCTGCTGCCGCCTCGGCCTCTTCCTCCGCCTCTGGAGGAACGTTGGCACCTGCCGCCCAGCAAACATGGGATGTACCACCAACACCACCACCTGCGTCACCAAGCATCTCAACCATGTCACACGGCAGCGTTCAGCTCTCCATCTCACAAACATTTGAGCGAAAGCGTAAATTCCCACCTTGCCACCCTCGATCCCTGGCCCTGAATGCCAGCATTTCTAAACTACTGGCCTATGAAATGCTGTCATTTAGGCTGGTGGACACAGACAGGTTCAAACAGCTCATGTCGCTTGCAGTCCCACAGTATGTTGTTCCCAGCCGGCACTACTTCTCCAAGAGAGCCGTGCCTTCCTTGCACAACCAAGTATCCGATAAAATCAAGTGTGCACTGCGCAATGCCATCTGTGGCAAGGTCCACCTAACCACAGATACTTTGACCAGTAAGCACGGCCAGGGACGCTACAGTATATCTCCTTAACTGCACACTGGGTAAATGTAGTGGCGGCTGGGCCCCAGGCGGAGAGCTGTTTGGCGCACATCCTTCCGCCGCCAAGGATCGCAGGGCAACATTCTTTGCCTCCTATCTCCTCCTACTCCTACTCAGCTTCCTCCTCTTCTTCCACCTGCTCATCCAGTCAGCCACACACCTTCACCACCAACTTCAGCACAGCCCGGGGTAAACGTCAGCAGGCCATTCTGAAACTCATATGTTTGGGGGACAGGCCCCACACCGCACAGGAGTTGTGGCGGGGTATAGAACAACAGACCGACGAGTGGTTGCTGCCGGTGAGCCTCAAGCTCGGCCTGGTGGTGTGCGATAATGGGCGAAATCTCGTTGCAGCTCTGGGACTAGCCGTTTTGACGCACATCCCTTGCCTGGCGCATGTGCTGAATTTGGTGGTGCAGAAGTTCATTCGCAACTACCCCGACATGTCAGAGCTGCTGCATAAAGTGCGGGCCGTCTGTTCGCGCTTCCGGCGTTCACATCCTGCCGCTTCTCGCCTGTCTGCGCTACAGAGGAACTTCGGCCTTCCCGCTCACCGCCTCATATGCGACGTGCCCACCAGGTGGAACTCCACCTTGCACATGCTGGACAGACTGTGCGAGCAGCAGCAGGCCATAGTGGAGTTTCAGCTGCAGCACGCACGGGTCAGTCGCACTGCGGAACAGCACCACTTCACCACCAATGACTGGGCCTCCATGCGAGACCTGTGTGCCCTGTTGCGCTGTTTCGAGTACTCCACCAACATGGCCAGTGGCGATGACGCAGTTATCAGCGTTACAATACCACTTCTATGTCTCCTTGAGAAAACACTTAGGGCGATGATGGAAGAGGAGGTGGCCCAGGAGGAGGAGGAGGAAGAGGGGTCATTTTTAGCACTTTCAGGCCAGTCTCTTCGAAGTGACTCAGAGAGAGGTTTTTTTGCAACACCAGAGGCCAGGTACAAATGTGGCCAGACAGGGCCCACTACTGGAGGACGAGGATGAGGAGGAGGTGGAGGAGGATGAGGATGAAGCATGTTCACAGCGGGGTGGCACCCAACGCAGCTCGGGCCCATCACTGGTGCGTGGCTGGGGGGAAACGCAGGACGATGACGATACGCCTCCCACAGAGGACAGCTTGTCCTTACCTCTAGGCAGCTTGGCACACATGAGCGACTACATGCTGCAGTGCCTGCGCAACGACAGCAGAGTTGCCCACATTTTAACGTGTGCGGACTACTGGGTTGCCACCCTGCTGGATCCACGGAACAAAGACAATGTGCCCACCTTACTTCCTGCACTGGAGCGTGATAGGAAGATGCGCGAGCACAAGAGCACGTTGGTAGACGCGCTACTGAGAGCATTCCCAAATGTCACAGGGGAACAAGTGGAAGCCCAAGGCGAAGGCAGAGGAGGAGCAAGAGGTCGCCAAAGCAGCTGTGTCACGGCCAGCTCCTCTGAGGGCAGGGTTAGCATGGCAGAGATGTGGAAAAGTTTTGTCACCACGCCACAGCTAACTGCAACATTTCACTAACATGGTGGAACAGTACCTGTGCACACCCCTCCACGTACTGACTGATGGTTCGGCCCCATTCAACTTCTGGGTCCCCAAATTGTCCACGTGGCCAGAGCTAGCCTTTTATGCCTTGGAGGTGCTGGCCTGCCCGGCGGCCAGTGTTTTGTCTGAACGTGTATTCAGCACGGCAGGGGGCGTCATTACAGACAAACCAACCCAAAGTTGAATGAACCTCTCCTCTGTCTGGGTGCCGGGCCTAAAAATATCTGACAGTGGCCTGTTCCAGTGGTGGGTGACATGAAGCCTGATTCTCTGCTATGACATGAAGACTGATTCTCTGCTGAGTCGCTGACATGAAGCCTGTATCTCTGTTATGGGACCTCTCTCCTCTGCCTGGGTGCCTGGGCCTAAATATGTGACAATGGACTGTTCCAGTGGTGGGTGACGTTAAGCATGATTCTCTGCTATGACATGAAGACTGATTCTCTGCTGACATGAAGCCAGATTCTCTGCTATGGGACCTCTCTCCTCTGCCTGGGTGCCTGGGCCTAAATATCTGACAATGGACTGTTCCAGTGGTGGGTGACGTGAAGCCTGATTCTCTGCTATGACATGAAGACTGATTCTCTGCTATGGGACCTCTCTCCTCTGCCTGGGTGCCTGGGCCTAAATATCTGACAATGGACTGTTCCAGTGGTGGGTGACGTGAAGCCTGATTCTCTGCTATGACATGAAGACTGATTCTCTGCTGTCATGAAGCCTGATTCTCTGCTATGGGACCTCTCTCCTCTGTCTGGGTGCCGGGGCCTAAATATATGACAATGGACTGTTCCAGTGGTGGGTGACGTGAAGCCTGATTCTCTGCTATGACATGAAGACTGATTCTCTGCTGACATGAAGCCTGATTCTCTGCTATGGGATCTCTCTCCAATTGATATTGGTTAATTTTTATTTATTTTATTTTTATTTTAATTCATTTCCCTATCCACATTTGTTTGCAGGGGATTTAACTACATTTTGCTGACTTTTGCAGCCCTCTAGCCCTTTCCTGGGCTGTTTTACAGCCTTTTTAGTGCCGGAAAGTTCGGCTCCCCATTGACTTCAATCGGGTTCGGGTTCGGGACGAAGTTCGGGTCGGGTTCGGATCCCAAACCCGAACATTTCCGGGAAGTTCGGCCGAACTTCTCGAACCCGAACATCCAGGTGTTCGCTCAACTCTACTGATGAAACAAAATTAGAACTGTTTGGTCCCATAGAACAACGCTATGTTTGGAGGAGGAAGAACAAGGCCTATGAAGAAAATAACACCTTGCCTACTGTGAAGCATGGTGGGGGGTCAATCATGCTTTGGGGCTGTTTTTCTTTTACAGGTACAGGGAAGCTTCAGCGTGTGCAAGGTACCATGAATTCTCTTCAGTACCAGGAGATATTGGATGAAAATGTGATGCAGTCCGTCACAAACCTGAGGCTTGGGAGACGTTGGACCTTTCAACAGGACAATGATCCCAAGCATACCTCCAAGTCCACTAGAGCATGGTTGCAGATTAAAGGCTGGAACATTTTGAAGTGGCCATTGCAGTCACCAGACTTAAATCCAATTGAGAACCTCTGGTGGGACTTAAAGAAAGCAGTTGCAGCGCACAAGCCTAAGAATGTGACTGAACTTGAGGCTTTTGCCCATGAAGAATGGGCGAAGATGTCAAGCTATGCTTCACGTTTAAAAGCTGTTATAACTGGAAAAGGATGTTGTACTAAGATTGAATGTCACTTGGGGATTGAATAAAACTGATAATGATGTGAGCACAGAAAAGACATTTGTGGTTATTTCATTATAAATGTTATGTTATATTTGTCTAACTTACAAGTGCCTCTTTGATTTAATTGTAAACAAAATGACTGGAATGATCAAAATCAATGTCAAACTGGCCAAAACACTCAATTTCAGTGGGGGTTGAATAATTTTGAAAACAACTGTACACATGTCCTCTTATTATTTCTATATCCCCCATATCCATAGGCCCCATTATATGTACCTGAAACCAGGTGCATCGGTGTGAATGTGCCCCAAGCATTCACACTGATGCAATCTGGTTGATTGCATCAGAATGACCGGACAAAGGTGTGGTCATCCTGATGACTACAAAGAACTCAGCTTCAACAGAATCTGAGTCCTTTGTTTTAATTATCTCCAAGGCTGATGGAGATAATTATGCATTATGCATGATAGAAGGAAGGGAGAAACCTCCCCTCCTTCTATTATGCGCATTCCGGCAGCGCAATTCATCACGCTGCCCGAAATGCAAAGTGCTACAGGTGGGAGATCAAAGGCTTCTCCCGCCTGTTAGAAAATGGCGCGGCCCCGATGTGCTCGTTTGGGGACCCGCGGGCTGGCACAGTGACGTTGTCTCACTGCGCCGACCCACGTGTACCTGATGATGGCGCACGCGGTGGGCGGTGCGGCAGTGCGGGCCGCCGGACATAAATATCCGGCGGCCCCTGCACTGGGGGGAGGAGAGCGGAGCTGCCCCCGCCTGAAGAGGATCTACCCCTATTATTTCCCTACCTCCTGTACCTTACCCCTACCCACTACCTACCCACAACCTGCTGCACCCCTCACTCTATCCCTGCCACCTGTATCCCTACTATTCCCCTGTACCCCAGCATTCACTTGCAAGGTATTAACCCTTGCATTGCTGAATCCCTACCCTTCAGTTCCCCTACCCGTACCCTACAGGAACATCCCTGCTCCCTATTCTGTGTCTGTGGCCTGCATTCACCCCTGCAGCGCCACCGTTAACCCTCGTCGTTTCCTTAGGGACAGGAATAGCACCAGGTGGGGTGGGCTGCTAATATTTGTGTAAGTGTATTGTATAGTTAGTTTGTGGGTGAAATTTGGGAACCATGTAGTGTAGTTTAGTGCTGTATTTATAATACTGTATTGTTAGTGTATTGCGTGCGTAGTGTATTGTTGGTATTAATTTTATTTGTAACTATCTGTGTAATGTGTGGTTATTAGCGATAGTTAGTTTAGTAAGGCGCATGCAGCTAGTTTAGTGGTTAGTGTAAGGCAAAGTATAGTGAAAGTATTGTATTATTAATATAAAGGTATAAATAGGCGGGGTCATCAATAGACGGCTCCTCCTATTTATGAATATTAATTATTGATATTTGCATAAATATTGGTAATTAATATTCTCCCTTTACATTGGCGAGCCAGGCCCACTGCTTAGAGTTTAAAATCTGTGTTTGGTCTGGAGGCTAGAGGTCGCTTATACTGTGAATTGTCAGGCAAGAGAGACGCAGTCAGTGGTCTGAGCGTCTAGGACCTGATAATTCGGACAGGTAACGCGACTCTTCCTTATAGTACCAAACGCAGATCAAAATCTTTAGCAGAGAATCTATAATCTATCTGTGTACTAATATTTTTATGTTTGCTTTACACGGTCACTGCATCGCTCGAGTATTGCAAGGGAGAAGAGGACACGTCACTGGAGGAGATCCATCTTCGTTGGAGCTGCGTACAAGTCCGGCTGGTCGGGAAGAAGCGATCCGGGAGAAAAAGGTCTTCTTCCAAGCAGCTACGTAAGACGAAGAGGTACGGCACCAATGAGAAGATGGACGCTCAACAAAAAGTGAGTATGGACTTCTCCACACTGCAACACTTGAGCAGACATAGCACTTTCAATACCATCCTCCCCACCACATACAAGTCAGCAGAAATGCTGTGGTCCGATTTGTTAACACAGGCTTGTAGCTATGACAAGCTATGTGTTAACAAACGGACGGTGTTGAACAAGGCCACCAAACGGCTTGTGCATACATTTGAGGCCAAACTTGTGCATACATTTGTGGTTAGCATCTGCAAGCCAAAGGAAGTTGCGCTGGTGTCTCGGTCAACGGAGACAATTCCTCCGACCATTCACTGCCAGTGCTGTGCCAGTAATTCGGACCAGGTTTCGCCATTGCGGGCACAGCTGGCGGAGAATGTGCAGTCTACTGTTGACCGAGATGCGCAGGTGGCTAGGTTAGAGTCACAGTTAGTAGAGCTGCAGAGGCAGAGGGAGGAAATCGAGGCTAAGTTGACTCAGTCTTATACTGAGGTCAAGGCCTTCAAGGAGCGGACTGCCTTTACTGATGTGACGGTAGCCAAATTGAAGGCTCAGGTTGCTGTAAGCTCCCAGATAATGACTGGCATGCAACAGGTCATCACCAAGTTGGTGCCGGCCCTTTCTTTTTCTGTAAAGTCAGGGTCGGAATCTCCCAAAACTTTGCCCTGTGCAGGGCAAAAAGGGGGGAGAGTAGTCTGTGACAGGCCAAATCACCAGACCAAGCCTGTCCTGACTTTGGGAAAAAGAAAGATCGTGAAAAGTGCCTCCCTGAGGATGGAACAATTCAGGGAGCGCGGTTGCAGTGTGGATGGACCTAAGCCATGCAGGGCAAACATCAAATGTTTTGCGTGTGGTGGCTTGGGTCATATAACGAAGCACTGCAAAACAAGTGAGAACAAAGCACACAGGACAGAAAGCCCAATCAGGTGCTTCAGGTGTGGGAACAAAGGACACATTGCAAGGAATTGCCCTTGTGCAAGTAATTGCAATGTGTCCAGTGATGGGATCCAGGTAACAAATCGTGCAGTGGGGTCTAGTCAGTTTGGCCATAAAGGGGCTACCTCTCAGCGACACATGCCTCATCAGGCGCTGAGGGGTCAGAATGGCCAAGCTAGGCTAGGCAACATTTGAAACCCCTGTACTATTTGTTACACCGTCTATTCCCTGTGTATGTCCATGTTGTGTGTTTGTTACCTGTTTGTATGTTTTTTATGTGGACGGCAGAGGTCCTTGTCTATGAATGTGTCTCACCCTGCTGATTGTTCACATTCCCCACTGAGAGTCCAGTCGCTGCTGTTATTGGCAGCAGAGTGTGGACTGTGTTCTTGTGTGGTGGAGTCCTGGAGAGCCAGGGCATGACCCATGCTGTTGATTCTGCAGGCCTCCACAAGACAGGATCACAGGGGGAAATCAGCCTGGGTACACATGAGTGGGCAAGGATGCAGTGCCATCAATAACAAGATGGTGTTTTGTCCGCAGCTCACCTTGGATGTCCTAAACTAATAGGGTGGCCATCCTTATCTGTTGGTGCAGAGGGATGTGTAGCAGAGGACGCGATCCTCTGAAGGTAGGGTGTTCAGACACCAGTGTTAAGATAACGAGGGGTCCTGTGAGATGAAGGGCAGCCCAATACCTTTCTCTACTTATGGGTCAAAGGTATTGGTGCTGGGATTTGACATCTAATTGCACCGTGAGGGGAGAAATCCCCCAGGAGCTCCTGGTATTTTCTTCTGTCATAGGTGTGTTTACTATGGAGCAGAGGAAAAACCCAGATGATGCCACAGAAGAGACTAGCTATCCGCCCTGACACTCTTGTGAGGCTCCAGAGGATCCCACTGGATTTTGGCAACCAAGCAAGAGATGTAGGACTGTGCCACAATCCAGCGGGAGCATTATCTCAGGCTCTTGAGAAAGACTTGGAGATGTTCGGGTGGAAGAGCTTATTCTACGATCTCTTGTTTCACCCAGTGAAACTTCTTCTGGTTCTGGTCATCGTCATCTACATTAGACTGTGTATCGGAGGGTCAAGGGACTTATTGACCAAACACACCAGAACCAGACAGAACTTTACCGAACTAACCGGAGGAGGAGGTTCAGGACATAACTCCAACAAAACTGACCCTACTGCCAGCATAGCCAATAAAATCAGAATCATACTCATCGGAAAAATAACGTGATTGATGATAGTACAGTGTCCTTTTTAACCAAACAACACCCCATCATACCAGTGTTCTATACTCTCCCCAAAATCCACAAAAATCTCCATAACCCACCGGGCATACCCAAAATGGCCTCAACAGATTCCATTTTATCTCCCCTTTCAATATATCTGGACCGTATACTCACACCCCTCATCAAAACCTCACGCTCCTTTATACTGGACTCCAAAGATTTCATCAACAAACTCAAACATAGTATTCCCCAACCTGACTCTGTATTGTTTACTATGGATGTAAACAGCTTGTATACATCTATTGAGCATGATAAGGGCATGAGAGCCACAGCAAAACTCCTTTCTATTCATTCCTCACTCAATACCCAACAACAAGAATTTTGCTTGTCCTTACTCTCTTTGGTTCTGCATGAGAACTATTTTCTTTTTGGGGACGAATACTATGCCCAGAAACGGGGGACCGCTATGGGGGCCAATGTGGCCCCCCCTTACGCCAATGCCTACATGATCAACTTCGAGGAGGAGTTTGTGTACCCACATTCATTATTTCAACAACATGCAATCATTTGGCTACGATTTATTGACGAAATTTTTTGCCTTTGGGGAGGATCATTATCCAGTTTACTCCTCTTCCATCAATATTTAAATAATATTTATCCGGAACTGGGCTTTACCATACAGACCGACATGAATAGTATCAGCTTCTTGGACACATTAGTACTCAAAAACCAAGATGGACAGTTTGAGTTTGATCTGTATAGTAAACCCACAGACCGAAATAGTCTCTTACATTTTACTAGCAATCATCCAAAAGCGACAAAACAATCATTACCGCATTCTCAATTAACACGTGTAGATCGCATTGTTTCAAATCCCTCAACAAAGATAAAGAGAATGGAAGAGATGGCTCTAAAGTTTAGACAGAGGGGATACCCAGTGCAATCAGTCGAACACGAAAACACACGGACACAGGCTAGGCAGATACAGACACAGAAACAGAAAAGAATACCATGCATTCTGACATACCACCCTCTTGTTCCAAAAATACAACATACCATCAGAAAACAATGGCACATTCTCTCTAGAGCATTTCCTGAAATAGAAGAATTTCAGAACCCACCGCTAACTTGCTATAAACGATCAAAAAACATCAGAGATCAACTAGTTCGGGCAGATATAGGCCCTCTGTCCAAGATACCACGTCAAAGGTTTATAGGTTCCCCCAAGTTTGGAACATTTCCCTGCCTCCATTGTGCGCAGTGCTCCAGTGTAATTAAGGGCAACACCATTACACATCCCCGGTCAGGTACGAAATACTCTATTAAAGGATATTTCACATGCGATTCTACCCATGTAGTCTATCTTATAAAATGCCCCTGCGGATTGATTTACATTGGTGAGACTACTCAACACATCAGAGATAGGATCTCTAAACACAAATCTACTATCAGAACAGATCAACTCTTGCTACCTATTCCTGCCCACTTTAAGAGACACAACCATCAGATTTCTTCTTTGCGGTTCCAAGTCTTGGAACAGGTCCCGATCCCTCGGAGGGGAGGCAACCGAACATTATTACTTAAGCAACGGGAGTCCTATTGGATACATCGCCTGGATACGTTATCACCCAAAGGACTTAACAGGGAATGCGACTTTTACTGCAATCTCTGAAGGGTGTAATACACCATGAGACTTACTTTATAACAAGTGTTTTCTACAATATTATTTAATGTTATAATGTGTTCACAATATGTCTGATATATTACCCCTTTCTATTTCAGATACGCTAGCCTTGACCTTGGTCCATAGTGATCTAGCAATGGGTGAGAACCATAACCCCTCCCCGACCCACCCCGCCTTTTTCCTTCCCGCCCCCTTGGCCCCAACTCCCTTTTCCCCCCTCCTTCCACCCTTTTTTCCCCTCCCTCCCTCAACCCTTTTTTCCCCTCCCTCCCTCTACCCTCCCCGCCCCCCACTCCCCCCCACATACTCCATGGTCTTTTTTCTATAATTTTTTTCTATAATTTTTTTCTATCTTTTTTCTACCTTTTTTCTATCTTTTCTATAATATATATACTATATAACATTTCTTCCATCCTCCACCGCATATATCCCCTGTATTCCTATAAAAGATTTCCATCCTTTCCATCATTAGTTTTAATACACCCATTACCTTCAATACACCTATTACTTATTTGTGTTTGAGCCTCAGATCACCTCCCACATTTATTCCCATCATATTATTATGCCATGTTCATCAGCAGCGCTTATATAGAGGAAGGGCATAGTTTCTGCCCTTCTTTGTCTTCAAATTATGCATTGCACATGCGCCCGCCCTAATGTCCGACGCATTACGTCGGACATTACGGCTTCTTGCAGTTTCCTATGATGACAATGCGCACCTCAGGGGAGACGCTACATTCTAAGCCCCTATATAATGGCCGCATTTGCGTACAGGCACATACCTCCAGAGCACATTTGGAATATCCTAAGTCACAGGTAAGGCCCCCCTGGCACCCACTTGTTTTATCGGGACATCAGTCATACTTTTTTACAATGCCTCCATGACTGCATCTTCTGCTTAACGTCTTTTTCTTAGGGACATTATCCATGTTGCTTTACACTGTCCCTCCATTTCTCTTATAAGTGTATCCCCTGATCTCTTCACATATCTTTCCTATATAGGAATTATTTTACTGTGTCTATCACCCTCTGCTACCACCCAGTGCTTCTTACCTTCCAATATGACCCTTGACTCCATATACATCCCTTCTATAGCTATTAGCAATATCTACCATTCAAATGAAATGATCACGTGCATCCATTTGATTCATGTACCAAGGTACTACAAGTATGTTTTATATTCTATTATTGTATATATTGTATATATTTGATATTTTTCAGTCTCCTTAGCCCTATTTCGCTCCTTTTTGTTTCCCTTATTTTTTGCCATTCCGCTCCGGACTACTGAGCGGATGTTGCGTGATGGTTCAGACTTATATTTCTAACTGCATGATGACATCATCCAACAGTAACATATATAGTTTATTTGGATAATAGTTTCTAGCTTTACATCACTGTTCCGTCCATAATACTCACTATAATTTTGCTATATATTCCTTACAGATCCCTTGATAAACGTCGACACCGACCGAAACGTTGGGGTTGTACTGCTAAACCAATTGTATTGCTTTAATATTTGCTCTGGATGGATCAAAAATTATGTATAAATCACTATGCATTAAAAAACACTAATTGATGAAGAACATATGGTGTGCCGTGGATTTCTCCTAGGAATCAATTGACGCATGTCCTCTATGAGCACCCACCACTTAGGGTGTGCAGATCTCATATCTCCTCTTGTATAACTCCAACATAGTCCTGTAGCTAAATATCTTATGGACACACTTTGTTTCCTATGAGGGTTCAGGATGTATAACTTGTGCTATCCTGAAACCCCATAGCACATTGTACATATATTGATTTTGTTTGTTGTTGATTGTGTACCCATGGACACTCTAAGTACAAATGTGTGACAACCTATACCCAGGGAAACTCGCCCAACGCACTGCGGTGAGTTATAACTTGGCTGTACACATTTGCATCCTATAGTCTTTTCCCATTGACATGTGGGTCTACGACCTGCCTGTGTCTTTGGAGGTGTAGATAGATAAGCCAGGTTGCATGAGTCTCTATGGGTACACACACTTAATGGAATTTGGTGATGTCTGGAGGGATGTGACCTGATTTTGTGTGAATGGGGATAAGATTAGGGCACGATAGGGACAGGCCTCCTCTGTTTGCCATTTTCCACCTTGAACCCTGGATTGGTGAAGTTCATAAGGGAAGGGCTGGATGTGTAGTGTGGCGGAGGTGTTCCCACAGTTAGAATTTAGGTACCATGACATCACCACGCTTAAAAATCTGACCTGCCTTGTAAAGACCTACTCATCTGTCCATGGGAGAACCGCACTCATCCTTCAATCAAGACGGAACAAGGGATGTCGGACGAAAGTCTTGTTTAAAGAAAGTTGGCGCAGATGGAAAATCGAGACGTTGAGGGTGAACCCGCTCCAGATCCTTGGGGGGGGAAGGGACACCTGAAGATCGGCAATACTACCGAGAGACTGTGGGGGTGTGGTCACTCCAAATTGGGGGTGGCCGACACTGGAAGACTATTACTTGAAAGAAAGGCCAGTTAAAGACTGCGAGGGTAAACCCGCTCCAGATTCCTTGGGGGGGGGGGGGGGACACCTGAAGATCGGCAATACTACAGAGAGACTGTGGGGGTGTGGTCACTCCAAAGTAGGGGTGGCCGACACTGGAAGACTATTACTTAAAAGAAAGGCCAGTTAAAGACTGTGAGGGTGAACCCGCTCTAGATTCCTTGGGAAGGGGGGACGACACCTGAAGATCGGCAATACTACCGAAAGACTGTGGAGGGGTGGTCACTCCAAACATTGGGAGTGGCCGACACTGGAAGACTATTCAAAAGATATCTAGAAAGTTCTAAAGAAGAAGATGGTGTAGCCGGTGGATGGAGGAGTGGGTTACGGTGAACGGCAGGTCGGAGGAAGTAGGTCTGGAGGGGTGATGTCTAGGTGTCTAAGAATCGTTTGGACACTACAGTTCTTCCTGAACTATCACCAAGGATGGGGTTGAGGGGGGGGGGGCAAATATATCTCAACCCTTTCCCCCAAGATATGTGGAATATGTCTTCCGGAAGAAGCCAGGTTTACTGGCGAAACGGCGCTGGGTCAGGAGTCGGCCGAGAGATCTTTGCACCACTCAGAGTATGTTTAATCTTGTCCTTGTACTTTAACCTCAATCTCTACAATTGCCTCCTTTGCACTTTGTTTGGGGCGTTGCTGTCATGAGGTTTTGAGGTATGCTTTTTCAGCTAGCATTCTTTTTTCCCTGTTGTTATTTTCGTGCACTGATCTCCCGGCCTCTCCTTGGGTCCTGCTCCTCATCTGTGTGTCCTGCCTTGTGCTGCCTTCTTTTATCATGCATTTATGTATTGTTCATATATATTTATAATAAAGTCTTTTGGATTTTCATATATACGAAAGTCAGTTTCATTTTTTGGTGATTAAAGTATAGTGAAAGTATAGTGTTATTAATATAAAGGTATAAACAGGCGGAGTCATCAATAGACGGCTCCTCCTATATATGAATATTAATTATTGATATTTACATAATATTGGTGATTAATATTCCCCCTTTACGACACCCAATCTGAATGACACCCATTGAAATAATACCAGAGAACCCCTACAATAGATTTGATAACCTTCAAAAGAGAGAAGTTTTCTGGATCTATCCACTTGATACGTTAGCCCCATACGGGCTGAACGAAATGAACGAGACTATACTATGAACCATTACTGATAAACCTGTATACTCCTTACGATTACTAAAAAAAATCAACACAAAAATAAATAAAAAAACTAAAAAATAATAATAAAGAAATATATGACCAACTAGGATATAAGCACCCATAGGTGCCTGACATATGCCTATATCCCTTATCAGGGTCAGTCGTTTTTATATAGACCCCCTAAATATATAATTAAATATAACTTGCATTTTAATTTACATATATATATAATATCAAAAGAATGAGGCAGCACTCCAGGTAAATAGAAAAAAGTGGATCCTTTATTCCCCTCTGTGCAACGTTTCAACCGTCTCAATGCGGTCTTTCTCAAGCTTGAAAAAAACCGCATTGAGACGGTTGAAACTTTGCACAGAGGGGAATAAATGATCCACTTTTTTCTATTTACCTGGAGTGCTGCCTCATTCTTTTGATATTATACTCATCCATAGCCGTTGGAGCCTGCGGCTGGAGGATTTGCACCCGTGGTCTCTGGACTTGTGCTGCTGTGACTTCTTTGTTTATATATATATATATATATACACAGTACAGACCAAAAGTTTGGACACACCTTCTCATTCAAAGAGTTTTCTTTATTTTCATGACTATGAAGGCATCAAAACTATGAATTAACACATGTGGAATTATATACATAACAAACAAGTGTGAAACAACTGAAAATATGTCATATTCTAGGTTCTTCAAAGTAGCCACCTTTTGCTTTGATTACTGCTTTGCACACTCTTGGCATTCTCTTGATGAGCTTCAAGAGGTAGTCTCCTGAAATGGTTTTCACTTCACAGGTGTGCCCTGTCAGGTTTAATAAGTGGGATTTCTTGCCTTATAAATGGGGTTGGGACCATCAGTGGCATTGAGGAGAAGTCAGGTGGATACACAGCTGATAGTCCTACTGAATAGACTGTTAGAATTTGTATTATGGCAAGAAAAAAGCAGCTAAGTAAAGAAAAACGAGTGGCCATCATTACTTTAAGAAATGAAGGTCAGTCAGTCAGCCGAAAAATTGGGAAAACTTTGAAAGTAAGGGCTATTTGACCATGAAGGAGAGTGATGGGGTGCTGCGCCAGATGACCTGGCCTCCACAGTCACCGGACCTGAACCCAATCGAGATGGTTTGGGGTGAGCTGGACCGCAGAGTGAAGGCAAAAGGGCCACCAAGTGCTAAGCATCTCTGGGAACTCCTTCAAGACTGTTGGAAGACCATTTCAGGTGACTACCTCTTGAAGCTCATCAAGAGAATGCCAAGAGTGTGCAAAGCAGTAATCAAAGCAAAAGGTGGCTACTTTGAAGAACCTAGAATATGACATATTTTCAGTTGTTTCACACTTGTTTGTTATGTATATAATTCCACATGTGTTAATTCATAGTTTTGATGACTTCATAGTCATGAAAATAAAGAAAACTCTTTGAATGAGAAGGTGTGTCCAAACTTTTGGTCTGTACTGTATATATATATATATATATATATATATATATATATATATATATATATATACACACATTTTATTATGTACCTTTACTTTTTATTATGTTTAATTTTGCATATTTTTATAATCGCCTTCTACTTAGGTTAATAATAATATTTGTCCTCCTTCTCCAATTTTTTAATCCCGCACCTCTGGCAATGCCAAACCTACAAAAGCACCCTAGACATGCGAATAAATCATACCAATCATCACGCAGGTCCATGCATATGAAACATTTACAAAGTGTCTCCTGTGACCCAATCGGCCCATTGCCCAATCGGCCCATATAATATGGATTAAAAATACCAACAATAAGGTAGTTGTTATATTATAATGAATTTAATAGTAGGGACTATCACATCCCTGCATTGTATTGAACCTGTCTATCAACAGAAATATATAAAACATCTGGCACACCTATATAGTACCAACTTATATGCCCCAGCTGCATTGGATCCTATGTACTACACTCCTATCTGTTATAGCGCTCGCTCATGCTGCGGTGACATGACAGTAAGATGCTGCACAGCAAACACACGAGGAGCTCCGGACACTGGCCGGGGGGCATGGCTATGACATCACCTCAGAGGGAACCAATCACGCAAGGGCAAAGGGGAGGTGGGACCCTAGGCTACGCCCCCACACCGGCCAAACACAGTAGCACTATTGAGAAGATACCAGCGGCACACCACGCCCCCTCCTACATGCCGATCGATTCAGAGCATGTGTATACACATACAGCTGACACAGCTCTGATGCGATCCACCAGAAAACATCCCAATCGGCGCTGTCACTCTGGGGGCGCTCCTCCTGTAGACACACCCTCCCCAAACACTCCCCCCCTCCCCCTCCCCCTCCCCCCACAGAGGTTTTGGCGAAGGAACACAAGCACAATAGCTTATAAATACATGTGGCCCCTCTGTTATATATTTGTTTTAATGTCCTGATGAAGGGGGTTATTCACCCCTGAAACGCGTAGGCCAGTGGTGCCCAAGTGGGGTGACAGGAGGAGGGGGAAGCAGGGTCACTAGTGGGGTGACAGGAGGGGAGCAGGGTCACTAGTGGGGTGACAGGAGGAGAGAGAAGCAGGGTCACTAGTGGGGTGACAGGAGGAGGGGGAAGCAGGGTCACTAGTGGGGTGACAGGAGGAGGGGGAAGCAGGGTCACTAGTGGGGTGACAGGAGGGGAGGGAAGCAGGGTCACTAGTGGGGTGACAGGAGGAGAGAGAAGCAGGGTCACTAGTGGGGTGACAGGAGGAGAGAGAAGAAGGGTCACTAGTGGGGTGACAGGAGGAGAGAGAAGAAGGGTCACTAGTGGGGTGACAGGAGGAGAGGGGAGCAGGGTCACTAGTGGGGTGACAGGAGGAGAGGGGAGCAGGGTCACTAGTGGGGTGACAGGAGGAGAGGGGAGCAGGGTCACTAGTGGGGTGACAGGAGGAGAGGGGAGCAGGGTCACTAGTGGGGTGACAGGAGGAGAGGGGAGCAGGGTCACTAGTGGGGTGACAGGAGGAGAGGGGAGCAGGGTCACTAGTGGGGTGACAGGAGGAGAGGGGAGCAGGGTCACTAGTGGGGTGACAGGAGGAGAGGGGAGCAGGGTCACTAGTGGGGTGACAGGAGGAGAGGGGAGCAGGGTCACTAGTGGGGTGACAGGAGGAGAGGGGAGCAGGGTCACTAGTGGGGTGACAGGAGGAGAGGGGAGCAGGGTCACTAGTGGGGTGACAGGAGGAGAGGGGAGCAGGGTCACTAGTGGGGTGACAGGAGGAGGGGGAAGCAGGGTCACTAGTGGGGTGACAGGAGGAGGGGGAAGCAGGGTCACTAGTGGGGTGACAGGAGGAGGGGGGAGCAGGGTCACTAGTGGGGTGACAGGAGGAGAGGGGAGCAGGGTCACTAGTGGGGTGACAGGAGGAGGGGGGAGGGGGGTCACTAGTGGGGTGACAGGAGGAGGGGGGAGGAGGGTCACTAGTGGGGTGACAGGAGGAGGGGGGAGGAGGGTCACAAGTGGGGTGACAGGAGGAGGGGGGAGGAGGGTCACTAGTGGGGTGACAGGAGGAGGGGGGAGCAGGGTCACTAGTGGGGTGACAGGAGGAGGTGGGAGCAGGGTCACTAGTGGGGTGACAGGAGGAGGTGGGAGCAGGGTCACTAGTGGGGTGACAGGAGGAGGTGGGAGCAGGGTCACTAGTGGGGTGACAGGAGGGCAGCAGGGTAACTAGTGGGGTGACAGGAGGAGGGGGAGCAGGGTAACTAGTGGGGTGACAGGAGGAGAGAGAAGCAGGGTCACTAGTGGGGTGACAGGAGGAGAGAGAAGCAGGGTCACTAGTGGGGTGACAGGAGGAGAGGGGAGCAGGGTCACTAGTGGGGTGACAGGAGGAGGAGGAGCAGGGTCACTAGTGGGGTGACAGGAGGAGAGGGGAGCAGGGTCACTAGTGGGGTGACAGGAGGAGGGGGGAGGAGGGTCACTAGTGGGGTGACAGGAGGAGGGGGGAGGAGGGTCACTAGTGGGGTGACAGGAGGAGGGGGGAGGAGGGTCACTAGTGGGGTGACAGGAGGATGGGGGAGGAGGGTCACTAGTGGGGTGACAGGAGGAGGGGGGAGCAGGGTCACTAGTGGGGTGACAGGAGGAGGGGGGAGCAGGGTCACTAGTGGGGTGACAGGAGGGGAGCAGGGTAACTAGTGGGGTGACAGGAGGAGGGGGGAGCAGGGTCACTAGTGGGGTGACAGGAGGAGAGAGAAGCAGGGTCACTAGTGGGGTGACAGGAGGAGAGAGAAGCAGGGTCACTAGTGGGGTGACAGGAGGAGGGGGGAGCAGGGTCACTAGTGGGGTGACAGGAGGAGAGGGGAGCAGGGTCACTAGTGGGGTGACAGGAGGAGAGGGGAGCAGGGTCACTAGTGGGGTGACAGGAGGAGAGGGGAGCAGGGTCACTAGTGGGGTGACAGGAGGAGAGGGGAGCAGGGTCACTAGTGGGGTGACAGGAGGAGGGGGGAGCAGGGTCACTAGTGGGGTGACAGGAGGGGGGAGCAGGGTCACTAGTGGGGTGACAGGAGGAAGGGGAGCAGGGTCACTAGTGGGGTGACAGAAGGAGAGGAAAGCAGGGTAACTAGTGGGGTGACAGGAGGAGGGGGGAGCAGGGTCACTAGTGGGGTGACAGGAGGAGGGGGAGCAGGGTCACTAGTGGGGTGACAGGAGGAGGGGGGAGCAGGGTCACTAGTGGGGTGACAGGAGGAGGGGGGAGCAGGGTCACTAGTGGGGTGACAGGAGGGGAGCAGGGTCACTAGTGGGGTGACAGGAGGAGGGGGAGCAGGGTCACTAGTGGGGTGACAGGAGGAGGGGGGAGCAGGGTCACTAGTGGGGTGACAGGAGGAGGGGGGAGCAGGGTCACTAGTGGGGTGACAGGAGGAGGGGGGAGCAGTGCGGTACGCCAGACCTGCAGGGTAATGCGATTGTGAGGTCACGGTCAATGGCAAGCGAGGGTCACTCACAGTTATTATATGGAGCCCCTGGGCAGGCATACAGCAGTGAAGGAGAGGCTGGCACAAAAGTCCTCTGGGGCACACTCTGTATTTAGGGACCAGGCCTGATCATGGTTGAGGTGCCCTGGGTGTTGCAGGTGTTTTATGTGCCTGGGGCAAGGTCCCTTTGAGGTACGTGACGCCAGTGCCGGTAACGGTGGCACACCGGTGGAAGGTCTTAATAAGCAAGGAACACAGATAGCAGGGTGAACCAAACTTTGCTTTACTGTAGTAAATTCCACTTTGTACAGTTAGATGGCAACTCAGTTCCACATGTCAAGTACACTTCACAAGCAGGTTACACAATGATGGCAGGTATATGGTGGTTAGGCAAGATACACAGAGGGTAAACATCCACATGCGCAGAATCAGGCTGTACAGACTCCTCGGAGATTAGTGTACACTGTCCCTTTCGGACTCCTGTCTGGCTTTAATCCCAAGGCCCAGATACCTTATTGTAGGCTTTTATCCTTGGTAAATAGTCCTCCTTAGGTGCTCATTCTTGCTCCATACCTCTATTCTCTCTGCCCTTCAGCTTGCTTGTATCAGCTGGACCTGTGGACTCTGCTTGACTTGGTGGGAACTACAGGGTTTCTCCCAGGAGGCAACCTCTTCCCCTGGGTTAGATCTTCTGAGCTAACCATGGCTCTCTGGATCAGGAGGTAGACTAGGATCCCCCTACTAGTCTCCTGGTGGCAACTAGAAGCCTGGACTGTCTAGTTGCATGTCAGGAGAAGGCCCTGACTGGTGCCTTCCAGCTTGTCTTTGCAGACTCCTGACTTTCAACAACCCTTCCCTGTCTGGGGCCTGAACACTTATACTCGGGTTACTCTAGCTCCCTCTAGCGTCTGGGATGACTAACTACAGGGACTAGGCCTGATAATGCCTATAACAGGGAAACATTACACAATACAAAAACAATACTTTAAAATTTACATAAAATATACACAATTGGAAATAACACTTCTGTCCCTAGTGAAGAGAAGTCACGCACACTCCAATTGACCCTCGTGTAGTGCCCACGCTTAGTCCGTGAGGCCACTACAGCAGGGTCACTAGTGGGGTGACAGGAGGAGGGGGGAGCAGGGTCACTAGTGGGGTGACAGGAGGAGGGGGGAGCAGGGTCACTAGTGTACTGACAGGAGGAGGGAGAGCAGGGTCACTAGTGGGGTGACAGGAGGAGGGGGAGCAGGGTAACTAGTGGGGTGACAGGAGGAAAGGGAAGCAGGGTCACTAGTGGGGTGACAGGAGGAGGGGGAGCAGGGTCACTAGTTAGGTGACAGGAGGAAAGGGAAGCAGGGTCACTAGTGGGGTGACAAGAGGAGGGGGAGCAGGGTCACTAGTGGGGTGACAGGAGGAGAGGAAAGCAGGGTCACTAGTGAGGTGACAGGAGGAGGAAGAGCAGGGTCACTAGTGGGGTGACAGGAGGAGGGGGAAGCAGGGTCACTAGTGGGGTGACAGGAGGGGGGAGCAGGGTCACTAGTGGGGTGACAGGAGGATGGGGGAGCAGGGTCTCTAGTGGGGTGACAGGAGGGGGGAGCAGGGTCACTAGTGGGGTGACAGGAGGGGGAGCAGGGTCACTAGTGGGGTGATAGTAGGAAGGGGGAAGAGGGTCACCAGGGACCAGTCACATGAGTCCATGCTCCTTACCTCTCCAGCAGCCCTGTGATGTTGCCCAAGGTCCTCCCGCAGCGCGTCCTGCTCTCCTTACTGCAGCCACCATGGGAGCCGCCCCTCCTCCTTCCAGCTCCCGCCGGCTTCCCCTGCCTGAACCAACTTGTATTGCTGTGGCGCGCTCTTACCAACCAATAACAAAGCTTCTTGCTGTAAGGAGCTTTGTTATTGGTTATTTCAGGCAGAGGCAGCATCGCTGCGCTGCCTGTCCCGTTCACAGCGCTCACTGCGCTAATGAATGTGGGGAAAAAGTCTAAGGCGTATTGTTACGTCTTAGACTTTTTTCAGGGAGTAGCACGGGCCGCATGAAACAGCATCGCGGGCCGAATTTGTCCCGCGGGCCGTAGGTTGGGCATCACTGGCGTAGACATATAAAAGCCATTTAAACTACATGCTTTATTTGAATGGTATCCTTGGCAGCGCCCGCAGAAGAGGTTCATCTGTTTTTACCTTATCCACGTCCGACTTCTACTCCGTCACCCGTACATTTTTTGGGCGCAGGAAAGAACCCAGGCTGCAGCCAAGACCCCGTTTGCTGGTCGGGATATACACCAGCAGGAGCCTATACAGCTGTTGTGACTACCTCACAACAGCATCTGGTAAGCGAATCTTTTAAGCATATATAATAATATTTTTAGCAATACCACACATGAGGCGCTGTCCTCTCTCTCTTCCTTTTTTCTCTTGTTCTGCACCAGCAGCAGCTAGACCTGGAACAGAACCTAAACCAGCAGGTGGTGGCATACTTGGAGAGCACCCTGCCACCCCACATCGAAGATCTGCTGGACTACTCGGCAGCCAAACTGGATTTGTGGCCGCAACTGGCCGAGTTTGACCTGAAAATGTTGTCCTGCCCAGCCAGTAGTGTGGCGTCAGAGCGGGTGTTTAGTGCGGCGGGGGCCATAGTTACACCAAGAAGAACTCACCTGTCCACCTAAAATCTGGAAAGACTGACCTTTGCCAAGATGAATCAGGCATGGATCAGCCAGGATTTCTACCCACCAATGACTGATGCATTAGATTAGATACATCCATGCTGCCTTACCCAAACCTTGACAAAAGAGACCGGTTTCTTCTGACTACCTGCCTCAGCTACTATTCTGATGCTACAACCCTCCTGATGACACACATCTAATGCTAAGTGCTCCTTCTTACACCCACCATCATCTGCTGCGCGGTACTGTTATTGATTTGCCACCCACCTCCCCACTCTGTTAGGCTACTTTCACACTAGCGTTCGGGGCTCCGCTTGTGTGCTCCGTTTGAAGGGGCTCAGAAGCGGCCCCGAACGCATCCGTACTGCCCTAATGCATTCTGAGTGGACGCGGATCCGCTCAGAATGCATCAGTCTGGCAGCGTTCAGCCTCCGCTCAGCAAGCGGACACCTGAACGCTGCTTGCAGCGTTCAGGTGTCCGCCTGGCCGTGCGGAGGCAAGCGGATCCGTCCAGACTTACAATGTAAGTCAATGGGGACGGATCCGTTTGAAGAAGACACAATATGGCTCAATCTTCAAACGGATGCGTCCCCCATTGACTTTCAATGTAAAGTCTGGACGGATCCGTTCAGGCTACTTTCACATTTAGAATCTTTTTTAAACTATAATGCAGACGGATCCGTTCTGAACGGATCCAAACGTCTGCATTATAGGAGCGGATCCGTCTGTGCAGATACCAGACGGATCCTCTCTGAACGGTAGTGTGAAAGTAGCCTTACCGGGTCACTCTGTGGTCTCCTGATGCTGCTGCCACCTCACCACTCAGGACTCCTCATGCTGCTGCTGCCATCTCCACACTATGTCACCTTGCCAGTCTGTGGCCTCCTCATGCTGCTGCCACCTCCACAGTATGTCACCTTGCCAGTCTGTGGCCTCCTCATGCTGCTGCTGCCACCCCCACACTATGTCACCTTGCCACTCTGTGGTCTCCTCATGCTGCTGCTAAATCAAGACTGGGCCAGTCTGTGGCCTACTCATGCTGCTGCTGCTGTTGCCACCTCCACACTATATCACCTTGATACTCTGTAGTCTCCTGATGCTGCTGCTGACTTAACACTATGTCACTGGGCCACTCTATGGCCTCTTTATGCTACTGCTACTGCCACCTCCACACTATGTCACCTTGCCAGTTTGTGGTCTCCTCATGCCTCTGCTAACTCAACACTATGTCACTGGGTGGCTTCCTCATGCTACTGCAACTTCAACATTATGTAAATGTGACACTCTGTGGTCTTCTCATACTGCTGCTGCTGCCACCTCCCCACTATGTCACTGGGCCACTCTGTGGCTTCCTCATGCTGCTGCCACCTCAACACTATGTAAATGGGACACTCTGTGGTCTTCTCATGCTGCTGCTGCTGCTGCTGCCACCTGCCCACTATGTCATAGGGCCACTCTGTGGGCTTCTCAAGCTGTTCTCCCACCCTCCCCACTCCATGACTGGGCCACTATTTTGCCTTTTTGGCCTGGTTAACATCATCATTTATTTGGCCCTTCCTCTGATCTGTCAGAAGGAAAGAAAAATGAGACGCACAATGGATCCTGTCTGTGTAGCAGCTGTAAGGCCTGTATCACATGGTCCCTTCAGAATTGGCTTATGATTTGGTAGCCAAAAGCTGAAGTGGGTACAAAACACAGAAGACAAGCAAATATTCCATTCACGTGTCATCTGTTTTGTAACCACTCCTGTTTTTGTTTTTGCTTTAGCAATACTCATGGATTACTGACCAAATGCTGACCGAGTGAAGGCGGATGCTCCACAGACAGGATCAGTTTTTTGGGGGGTTATTGTTCTTATGGATCAGAGGAAGGGCAAAATAATCAGTGACGTCAACACAAACTTACTGCTGACACCCTTTCCACTCTGTCGGGGGCTCTACTTGTATAAACGTTTAATGGAAAAGGTTTTGTAGACATCTATGTGGAATCAGCTGATGATGTTGTAAAAGGAGTGCGCTCTTTCACGCTACAATAGGATCTTGGGCCTCTGCACAGTTCTTTATACCTGGCTCTAACATCGACCTGTAAGGCTGAGTTCACATTTGGCCCAGTAACTGCCCAAACAAGTGAAGTGTGTAGTGATTCTAAGAGCAACGCCTGTCATGTGCATGTCATACTGACTCACAATATTGTTTCACTACCATAGCAGACTCCCTATGCGTGTTACTGCAAGGCACAGTGTTCTACACCACTATACAGGCTCTCTACAGCCAGAAAATAGCCGTTTCTTAACGCGATTCTCCGCAAACAAATTCAGATCGAATCGAATCTTTTCAGAAATTCAGCAGACCGGCTGAATCGAAGTTTTGAGAAATTTGCTCATCTCTACCAAGCATCATCTCTGCCACATAAAAAGACACCAATATTATAAATGCCTCTTGGCAAGAAGGACCTTGTTACAGCTTTACATGGGAGCACAGGAACTTCAAGTTTTATCTCTGCAGCAAAGAACTAGAATGACTGCAGCCTCATTTTCTTCATGTTTGTGTGCTCAACAATACTTGTATGAAGGGTGTTTCCAAAGAAGAAGAATGCATTTTCATTTCTAGCAAGTCATTAAAGATTGATGTTACTCTACGTAATGATATGTTTAGACCTGTGTAGGAAACTTCAGAGTCAGCGGTGTAATAATGAGAACAGCAGCATCAATCAGGTAGGGAACACAGCTTAAAGATTTGTGGGATTTGTGGGATCTGGGAGAGTTTTGGTTCCACTTATGGCTGCTTGGCTCCCATTAACCCATATGTTGCCATGAGAGTGCCATAAAGTCACTCTGCTTTGCTTGGGTAGTTAAAAATAGGGAAGGGATATAGACTAAACCTTTACTCTGTTCTCTCTTAGTCTCTTGTCATACAGAAGATACCATCACCACTATTTCGCATGTATTTTTGGAACAATTGCCTTATCTAAATCTCTCTATCATGCCATTAGTTTTACATAAACATTGTTCATGTTTTTTTTTTTTTTTTGTGCATTGTGTTGTTGTCACGGATGATATTGCAGATAGCTGGAAGTTATGGATAAACATCCCACTGGCTTGATCCCAAACTAAGGAGCATAAAGGTGACCCCTGGAAAACCCTAATAGCTCAGCCTGACTGCTAAGCTCATACAAAGGTCTCAGAGGTAGACGATTGCATGCCCTCGTACCTAGACTGTGTGACACCTGAAAACCCTATAATAGTAAGGGGACACGACCACCGGCTCCCTGCACTTAATACGGAGGGAGTCAGGGTCACCCAGAATCAAGCCAGCAAGTAAACACAATACAAGAAAAGACTTATCTGAACAAGCAGTAACAGAAGTCTCCAGCAGTGATCACTTCAATCCAAGAAGTAATATAAACCGCAAAGTGAGGCAGTATGGGAGGGAATATAAAGGGAGGCAATTAGTGTGAATAGGTGACATCTGGGAGAAGGAAAGGAGATGACAAAGTGAAACCAAAACAACGAACATCACGCAAAAGGTACAGAAGAACGTCTGCCAGACCTTCTCAGAGAGCTGGCGGTGACAGTTGTGCATTATCTACTTCCACTGATTGGTTAAATTGGAGAAGACTACCTCCATCAAGATTTTTTATGGAGCAGCAATCAAGAATGCACACTGTCAATTCATGCAGTTCTGTAAAGGGTTTGTCCAACTTCATATAGTTTTTGAAATACCTCACACCCTACCCCCACCCTCACCCCCACCCAGTGGGACCTGTCGAGAGGAGTATACTCACCTGCTCCTAGATGCTCAGTTCCTGCTGTGTTGGTCTACTGCTGTCACCCCTGCCCTTTGCTCCTCACATGTAAATGTCCAGCACAGATGGGGTCACTTGTGCTGCTGTGAGCAATGAATGGACGTGTCCTCAAGTTGAACATGACACAGAAGTGATGTTCCGCTTAGGGACACATCACAGTTATGGCCATTTATTGTTTGCAGCAGTGCACATGACCAAATCCATGCCAAAAGTTTACATGCAGAGACCAAAGCACAGTGAAGACATTGGTGGACCCACTGAGCAGGAACTGAGCAATGGGGAGCAGGTAATACACTTGCTTCAATAGGTCCCAATGGCTTTGTGTGTTTGGGGAGTATTTAAAATAGTGTATGAAGTTTAAGATCTATGGGGTGACCTTGCGAGAGAGCATGCTGTCCATCATCAGATAAAAAAAATTGGAGAAATATTCAGAAAACACAATTATTGCTACTGGGATGTAAAGGAAATTCCTATAGTGAATCATCTATCATTATAACCTTCCTTGTAAATAAGTAGATAGTAGAATATCAAATAAATGTCAAACCCTTAGAAGCATTTCATGTATCATGTAAAGCTCTGTTTTCTTTAGCTTATTATTTCCTATTTTTATGTAGTATATTCATTTTTATAGTAAAGTTGGCCGCTTGAAATATCTACTTGATTGCTTAGAACAATTTTTCAACTGATGTAGAGGGAATTTTTATAGTGTACACTGTTTAATATATGGATGTGGAATAAATGTGAATCTACATTAAACATGTTAAATATTGATCATACATAAATAAAAATTCACATAATATATGAAATACAAAACAATGCAAACCATTCTAATCTATTTTTCTTTGATTTATTTTTTTATTTGAATTGGTTTCCATAACTAATTACATTCTTAAGCTCATGTTCTTATTAGTGTTGTATTTTTTGGGGTGGGGCATCTGAAAAGTTTAAGTCTCTGTCTTGCTTGTGACTTCTAATATATGGTAATATATTTTGCCCAGTTCCAGAATAGATCATATTTTCAAGTAATTAGTACATTGCAGGCAATCCAACACATACTTATATCAAAGCCCTTCATCAGACACAATTGTCTCTGGAGATCAGCGAAGATACTATTTGGAACTATATTGAGTGTTGACTGGTATAGCTCCAGCTCGTATCTCCTCTCATCTCCATTGGCAATGGTTTCCGATCAAAATGTTGCATGTTAGATGTCCTGCAAATTTACTAATAAATTTACTTGAAGCTGCTTTGTGATCAGAGTTTCTGACCTCACTCTGGCACCTTCGCAGTATGTCATTGAACTGTATACATCTCCATCTCTCCTAGAATACAGGAAAGATTAAAGAACCTTAACATGTATAGCTTGGAAGAAAGATGAGACAGAGGGGATACGATAGAAACCTTTAAATACATAAAGGGAATCAACAAGGTAAAAGAGGAGAGAATATTTAAAAGAAGAAAAACTGCTACAAGAGGGCATAGTTTTAAATTAGAGGGGCAAGGGTTTAAAAGTAATATCAGGAAGTATTACTTTACTGAGAGAGTAGTGGATGCATGGAATATCCTTCCTGCAGAAGTGGTAGCTGCAAATACAGTGAAGGAGTTTAAGCATGCATGGGATAGGCATAAGGCCATCCTTCATATAAGATAGGGCCAAGGGCTATTCATAGTATTCAGTATATTGGGCAGACTAGATGGGCCAAATGGTTCTTATCTGCCGACATATTCTATGTTTCTATATGTAAGATTCAGACTATAGGAGAACCCATCAGCCTAAAGCTTTAATAATCTTAAAATATCAGATTACCTGGTTACTTATCTTTATATATTTATTTTATATATATATATCTTTTTGATTCTGCAGTAGAGACAAGCAATTCAATGCTAAACAGATCAGATTAGATTAGACATGAATTTTGTAAAAATTCAAGGTTCATCCAAATACAATTTTTTAATGATTCCATTGGGACAAATAGAATAGAGAAACAAGATAGAAAACATATCCTGGGTTCTAGGAGACCGCAAAGTGTTGGAACAATTGGGGCACTTTTAACTTGAATCAAACCCAAATTAGAGATGGGTAAATTTCCCAAAATTTGTCTCAGTCCAATTTGTCTGAATTGGTCAAGACATTCTATTCAGGTACAATTTGATTCTACTCGAATTTACAGTGTTTTAAATGCCTGGGAATTTTTACCTCATCTCTCTGGAAACATTGTACCAAAATGACTATGAAGGAATTCTGATAGAAACAGAATTTTCTTTCAAAAATTTCGGTCATATTTAGATTCTAACAAATTGATTAATTCTTCTTTAACCCAAATACTATATTCAATTAATCCCTCATCTCTTATTTTTTCTATCTACAAAATCTACCAAAGTACAAAATGTATAACTGAAAAATCATAAGGACTTAAGTAGCTTCTACACTATGCTTTATCTTTTGTTAGCATGTTTATTAAGCTTACCAATCCCCAATTACTGTACTAATACTGCTAATTTGTTCTGATCTTATATAGTCTATCTGGAATTAAACCAATGTGTACAGTACTCACCTTTTAGCAATAAAAAGATTAAGAAAAAAAGTCCATTGAGCCTCCTTCCAGGCCCCATGGTGTCCGTCACTAAGCTGTGTGTGTCTTGAAGATGTAGATAAGCAATATCCCAGAGTTTGGAAATTGGACATAGGATACATCTTTATATAGTGTTTGTGACAGGATGATAGACTTCATAAACAATGTCTAATGTGTCACATCTCAAATACCACACTGTTGGACAACCATTATCACGTTTTTAAATTGTCCTACAGTTTAATTTCTTACAATTATGATTTTCTTCCAAGGTATGGTATATGTCTTCTCCATGTCTGACACAAGACATACATTCCAGAAGGATGCATCATGACTCCCTGTTTTTTTTGCAGTCAGAGAGACCAAGCCCACAAACTACAGACACCATATCTACTGGGCAAGACCACTAAATTAACTGTAATGGGGACTGCTGGAGATCGGGCCACAACCCAGCAAATATGCAAACAATCGTCCGGAAGAAAACCGCTGCCGAAACAGCCTGCCAGATACTAAGCAATAGTGTGAAACTAAATCAGCATTTACTTTATTAACATCATTTAAATTTTATTTTTGTATAGAAGCATAAAAGAGGGATTCCACCACAGTTTTACATTAATTTACATATTTGGTCATATCTGTTTTTACATTTTGGCATTTTTATTATTATTTTTTACATTTTTATCTTCAAATCCAGAAGTTAATTTTCATATTATTTTTTTTAAAAATCTAGAACGTTCTGATGTCCTCTATTATTATAGAGCATATTGATGTTGTAGAGCACAGGTTAGCAACCCTCGGCACTGCAGCTGTTGTGAAACTACAATTTCCAGCAAGTATGCAGGCTGGGAGTTGTAGCTTCACAACAGCTGGAATGCCAAAGGTTGCCTAACAATGTTGTAGAGGTTAGAACCTAGCTTGGGACTGCTATCAGCTACAGTGGAGAACCACAAAAAAAATTCAGTTAGCAATGTATTGAATGGCCAGAAATTTGTATGACATTTATTCTGTAGTGGGCAAGGCAGGTAAAATGTATGGCTAGCTTCAAAATTGAAGGGGTTATTTTTATGAGATAATCCCTTTAAGTTTATTTTAAAATACCATCTTTATTTTAGTTGTCAGGCTTTATTTTGCCCTTGAATGGAACTTTGCCAGTTTTTTTTTTAATTTGGACTCCAACCTGAGGTGTCTGCCACCCCTTTATGTCTTTCTGGCTCTCTATACTGGTGCTCTAGTACCGCCAGGGCATAGCTAAAGGATCATGGTCTCTGGTGCAAGAGTTCAGCTTGGGCCCTCTTCCTTCAGTGCATTGTGGCAAGGGGCAAGGGAGCACATAGTCTTTCTGCTGCCTGAGGCAAAAATTGAAACAGCACCCCTCCACATGCCAAATTATTGACCTAACTCCTTCCCTCCAGCCAGAAGACTAACTTGTACATTCTGGGCCTTGGTGCAAATTCTATGACAGAGCCCTTCCAGCATGCACTTTCTATATTACTGGTGTATTTTATGTGGCACAAGGGTCTTTGGGCCCCCTCAGGCTCCTGAGCTCGGTAGCGACTGGTACCTTTGAACCCCATATAGATACGCCCATGAGTACCTCTCTATAAACATGGATGAGGTCATATGTGCTGCTGCAGTCAATGACTGGCCTCAGCAGTGATATGTCCCTAAGCAGCATATGACCCAGCATTGATGTGCTATTTATAGACATGTCACTACTGAGTCCAGTCTTTGGTTGCTGTTGTGCTTATGATCTTTTCCATCTAAAACTTTACAGATGTGGACCCAAAGACCGGTGAAGAAAGCCAGGGACCTAGAAAAGAGAGGTCGCAAGTGAATATGGCTTTTTCCACAGATAGAGTACTACAGGCTGGAGAGGACATTTAAAAATATACCTGTGGCAAAGACTCCATTTAGAGTCTCTATTGCAGATGCTGGTAAATATAGCACATGCATAGTTATTCTTCCGGTCAAAACAATGAACACCTTGACAGAACCCAGTGGACTCCATTATAAGCAAATGACCACTGTCTGGCGCCTGGGGTGTCCATCGTGCAATGAATACGACAGAGCATTATGTACAGAAGCCACTTCAGGCCTACAGAACAGTATTTTTGCCGCATAAGTCTCCGTGCTGCAGAGCACTTGATGTCATTAGCTAATTCATAGTCAGAATCTCCATAATATAACAAAATGGGGAAACATCTGAAATCTCAACCTTTAATATAAAAAAAAACTGGTGTTAAAAAAAGGAAACAATTATGGTTAAAATAAACGAAATCATATCAGGTATCCTCTAAATTAAGGATGAAATGCATCACTACCGGAATATTTTTGAAATGTCATTCATATGCGATGATTCTAATTATTTCTAAGTACAATCAGGGTATGAATCACATATTTAATTTGCAATGAATAAATATTAATTTCTAAAAGTGACTCAATTGCAGGTGAACACCTTAACTCCTTAAGGACACAGCCTTATTTCACCTTAAGGACCAGGCCATTTTTTGCAAATCTGACCAGTGTCTCTTTAAGTGGTGATAACTTTAAAACGCTTTGCCTTATCCAGGCCATTCTAAGATAGTTTTTTCGTCACATATTGTACTTCATGACACTGGTAAAATGAAGTAAAAAAAAAATATTTTTATTTATAAAAAAATACCAAATTTACCAAAAAAAATAAAAAAAATTGCTAATTTCAAAGTTTCAGTTTCTCTACTTCTATAATACATAGTAATACCTACAAAAATAGTTATTACTTTACATTCCCTATGTGTCTACCTTATGTTTGGATCATGTTGGGAATGATATTTTTAATTTTTGGGGGATGTTACAAGGCTTAGAAGTTTAGAAGCAAATCTTGAAATTTTTCATAAAATTTTAAAAACCCAATTTTTAGGGACCAGTTCAGGTCTGAAGTCACTTTGTGAGGCTTATATAATAGAAACCACCCAAAAATGACCCCATTCTAGAAACTACACCCCTCAAGCTATTCAAAACTGATTTTACAAACGTTGTTTACCCTTTAGGTGTTCAACAAGAGTTAATGGCAAATGGAGATAAAATTTCAGAATTTAGATTTTTTGGCAAATTTTCCATTTTAATCTATTTTTTCCAGTAACAAAGCAAGAGTTAACAGCCAAACAAAACTCAATATTTATTGCCCCGATTCTGTAGTTTGCAGAAACACCTCATATTTGGCTGTAAACTACTGTACGGGCAAGCAGTAGGGTGTAGAGGGAAAGGTGCGCCATATGGTTTTTGGAAGGCAGATTTTCCTGGACTGGTTTATTTACACCATGTCTTATTTGAAGCCCCTCTGATGCACCCCTAGAGTAGAAACTCCATAAAAGTGACCCCATATAAGAAATTACACCCCTCAAGGTATTCAAAACAGATTTTACAAACATTGTTACCCCTTTAGGTGTTGCACAAGAGTTATTGTAAAATGGGGATGAAATTTGAGAATTAATTTTTTTTGCCAAATTTTAAATTTTAACCCATTTTATCCACTAACAAAGCAAGGGTTACCAGCTAACCAAGACTGTATATTTATTGCCCTGACTCTGCCGTTTACATAAACACCCCATATGTGGTCGTACACTACTGTACGGCCACACGGCGGGACGTAGAGGGAAAAGAGTGCCGTGTGTTTTTTGGAGGGCTGATTTTTATGGACCGGTTTATTTACACCGTGTCGTGTTTCAACCCCCCTGATGCACCCCTGGAGTAGAAACTCAGTCAAAGTGACCCCATCTAAGAAACTACACCCCTCAAGGTATTCAAAACTGATTTTATGAACTTTGTTAACCCTTTAGGTGTTGCACAAGAGTTATTGGCAAATGGGGATGAAATTTGAGAATTTCATTTTTTTGCCAAATTTTCCATTTTAACCAATTTTTTCCACTAACAAAGCAAGGGTTAACAGCCAGACAAGACTGCATCTGTATTGCCCTGACTCTTCCGTTTAAAGAAACACACCATATGTGGTCGTACACTACTGTACGGCCACACGGCGGGGCATAGAGGGAAAGGAGCGCCTTGTGGTTTTTGGAGGGCTGATTTTTATGGACCGGTTTATTTACACCGAGTCCTGTTTCAACCCCCCTGATGCACCCCTGGAGTAGAAATTCCCTAAAAGTGACCCCATTTTGGAAACTACGGGATAAGGTGGCGGTATTGCTGGGACTATTTTTAGGGTACATATGATTTTTGGTTGCTCTATATTACATTTCTGTGAGGTAAGGTTACCATAAATTGAAATTCTGAAATTTCATCTCCATTTGCCATTAACTGTTAAGGAACACCTAAAGGGTTAATAAAGTTTGTAAAATCTGTTTTGAATACCTTGAGGGGTGTAGTTTCTTGGGGGTTATTTTTAGGGAGTTTCTACTCTAGGGGTGCATCAGGGGGGCTTCAAAAGGGACATGGTGTCAATAAAAAAGGACATCAAAATCGGCCTTCCAGAAACCATGTCGGTCCTATCCTTTTGCGCCCCTTTTGCGCCCCATGGCGTTTCTGTAAACTGCAGTATCAGGGTAATAAATATTAAGTTTTGTTTGGTTGTTAACCCTTGCTTTGTTACCGGAAAAAACGGATTGAAATGGAAAAGTGCCAAAAAAAGCTGTTTTGTTTGACCGTGTTAATCTGGGGGGTTAGGTCATATGGTATTTTTATAGAGGAGATTCTTACGGACGCGGCGATACCTAATAAGTCTACTTTTTTACAATTATTTATGTTTTAGACTATATTATCCTTTTTGATACAAAAAAAATTATTTTGTATCGCTAAAGTCTAAGAGTCATTTTCTTTAACGTTTTTTAGCCGATTATCTGATGTAGGGGATAATTTTTTGCGGGATGATAGGACGGTTTTATTTGCACTATTTTGGGGGCTATATGACTTTTTGATCGCTTGCTATTAAACTTTTTGTTATATCAGGTGAAAAAAAAGTTATTTTTTTGCACAGTTTTTTTTTTTTTGGACCGTGTTAATCTGGGGGGTTAGGTCATGAGGTATTTTTATAGAGGAGATTCTTACGGATGCGGCGATACCTAATAAGTCTACTTTTTTAGAATTATTTAGGTTTTAGACTATATTATCCTTTTTGATACAAAAAATTGGTATACTTTTTTAAAATTATTTTAGTTTTACAAACTTTTAGAACAATTTTTTTTGGTGTCTCAAGTCTGAGAACCATAGTTCTCAAGTCTGAGAACCATAGTTTTTTTTATCCGATTGTCAGTGGCTAAATTGGGATATAAACTTAGTACTCCATGAAAGTGTGGTACTCCGTGAAGCAACCGTCAATGCAGAGGCCCCGTGTCCTTCCGTATCCCCCTCCTGCGACACACTGTGCACTTTTTTGGGGTCCGTCCCTTCTTTCCAGTATGGGGGACCACACCTGGAAAGTGTTGGCCAGGGGCGATCCGGGCGCCTCCAGTTACCGAGGTACTCCGGCCTCCTCTTTCCCAGTCTGAAAAGATCAGGGCCTTGAGGACTGCCTCATAGAACTGAAGGAATGTCCCTGTGTTGCCAGCGCTCCAGGACAGCACAAAAGAGTTGTACAAGGCAACCTGCACCAAGTAGACCGCAACTTTTTGTACCATGCCCGGGTTTTGCGCATGGCTTGAGGACTTGATCAGAGCGATCAACTCCTCCCATATACCGATTGTAGTCGACGATACAATCGGGCTTGAGGACCGTTGCTGCGGTACCTCGCACAGTGACAGGGGTGATGCCGTTACCATGAATTGTGGACATCCTTCTTGTCCTTATATCTGACCAGCAACAGGTTTTCACTGGTAAGGGCACGGGTCTTACCCCTGGGGATAGGTACCTGGAGGGGGTGGGCAGGGAGGCCGCGTTGATTTTTCCGCACGGTCCCACAAGCAGACGTGGATCTGGCAGCGAGGGACTGGAACAAGGGGTTAAAGTATAAAAGTTATCCACTTACAGGTGATAACCTTTATCTAGCATTGGGTACATAAGGTCCCACACAAATTTCCCTCTAACACCCAGAGTGGGGGGACATTCTGGGGGTTGAATAGGGAAATCTCGCCCCTCTTACACACAAAACTTGTAAGTGTACCCTGAGCTACTCTCACAAAGTTTGTACAGCTTCACGCCATACCTCGCCCGCTTTGAGGGAACATACTGGTGGAAAATGAGTCTCCCCTTGAATGCAATGAGAGACTCATCAACCGCGACCTCCCTTCCAGGTACATAGGCCTGTACAAATTTGGCCCCAAGGTGATCGATGACCGGCCTGATTTTGTACAGGCGATCATAGGCATGATCACCTTGGGGGGGGACATGCTGCATTATCTGAATAATGCAGGCATTTCCGGATGGCCTCTTGAAGCTCATCAAGAGAATGCCAAGAGTGTGCAAAGCAGTAATAAAA
The DNA here is from genome assembly GCF_905171765.1 of Bufo bufo. Lineage (NCBI taxonomy): Eukaryota > Metazoa > Chordata > Amphibia > Anura > Bufonidae > Bufo > Bufo bufo. The sequence continues at coordinate 201,939,156 of NC_053396.1, read as the reverse complement.
GCAAAAGGTGGCTACTTTGAAGAACCTAGAATATGACATATTTTCAGTTGTTTCACACTTGTTTGTTATATATATAATTCCACATGTGTTAATTCATAGTTTTGATGCCTTCAGTGTGAATCTACAATTTTCATAGTTATGAAAATAAAGAAAACTCTTTGAATGAGAAGGTGTGTCCAAACTTTTGGTCTGTACTGTATGTGTAAGCATGCACAAAAATATCATGAGGTAAATAAAGTTATTGCCAATACTTTCAATAAAGCCATGTATAGAAAGAGATCACAGGGATGAATAACCCAGACGCCCGCATCCACTAAGTAAAAACAGGGATCTCGGAGATACACCCGTAGCATGCACAGAGTAGCTAATTATGCCACAAGAAAGATGATAGTTGCAACAAAAAGTAGCCTCACACATAGAGTAACATACCCATAAAGATAAAAATCTGTCCAACTCAGGAGAGCCACGTACCCCGACGCGCGTTTCGACTGCAATGCCTTCCTCTGGGGGATGCTTTCCCCCAGAGGAAGGCATTGCTGCCGAAATGCGCATCGGGATACGTGGCTCTCCTGAGTTGCACAGACTTTTTGTGTGACTACATTATGTCCCCCCCAGGTGCAGTCCACCTTTTTTATCTGATGTATTGCATTATGTCTAATTAACTATTTTTATGTATCACTTAATAAAGTATATTTATATTTTGCTACTATACCAGTCCTAGCCAAAAAGGAGCCCGGGTGTTGAGCAACAAACCGTTGGGCATACAGGTTTGTTTGCTCCACTATTAGATTTACCAGTTGGTCACTGAAAAAAAGACTAAAAAAGTCATATTCAGTGAAGCCCACTGTGTAAATCTGGATTCCTGATTGGCCTACAAACTCAGGAATCACAGGCTCAAATCGCTCTGGGGTACACCAGACAAGTTCACCGGCAGGGGGCTCCGGTGGATTTAACTGGTGGGCCGGAAAACTAGTACGAGCCCCAGAGCTGCTCGTACTTGGGTGGGCCACAGGGTCCCTAGCATGGCGGTCCCCTTGCTCCGCCGCCTTGGGGGCTCATCATCATCGCTAGATGATGAGGAGGACGCGGATGACAACAGGAAAGTGGAGTCATCCTCGTCCTCACTAGGACACTCGGACTCAGAGGCAAGCTGGGTGTATGCCTCCTCGGCCGAGAACATCCGGCGGGCCATAGGGGAGTGCGTGTCTGCGTGTGTGTAAATCTTTATTCAGTGTGCGTGTGTGTGGGGGCACGGGTGTTCGCGTACTTATCCCTAAAACTAACAGAAAAAAAATAAAGACTAACTAAATAAAGGGGAAAAAAATTAAATAAAAAATTCAAAACCGCTGATCAACCATTCGAAGTTGATCAGCGGTGGGGTGTGCGATGCGCTAACAGTGGCCGGACGCTAAGAGTGCCGGCCACAGTCAGCGTACGCACAACAAAAAAAAATGCCTGCACCCCAAAAAAGTTGTGGGGGGGAGGGGGGCAAGCGGCAGCACCCCTGGGGGGTCTAGGGTCACACAGCTGTGCTGTGAACCCCAGACACCCTACTTAGGGTGATGCAACAAAACTTTTTTTTCCCACTAACTTTCCATTTTATATCCCTGCCTAGCCCAACCTTTCCCTAGTCTTTCCCTAATTACCTGGCTGATCATATGGGGGGTGCTGGGGCACAAATCGGGTCCTGGGGGCAAGGATGGGTGCTGGGGCACAGATGGGGTGATGCTGGCTCAGATCCGACACGTGCACTGCAGCGCTCCTCTCTCCTCCGCTCCGGGACACAAAAGGAGGAGGAGAGGAGCATTGCCAAGATTTGAACGTCCCGCCGCCCGCCCATCTACCAATCAGAGGCGATCCTGAGAGGTGATGTCACATCACCTCTCAGGATCGCAGGATGGTGATTGGTGGGGTAAAAACACACCACCGATCACCATCCTGTTCCGAGTTATCGGGTCCTCAGAGACCCGAATAACCCGGAAACGCAGCAAACCGCAGGTCTGAATTGACCTGCAGTTTGCTGCGATCGCCTACATGGGGGGGTCAAAAAGGACCCCCCGGCGCATTGTCCCCAGCAGCATGCTCAATGATTTGAGCAGGCACCGGGTTCCAATCACCGCCCGCCGCGCGGCGGTGATCAGAAATACACAGGGCGTACAGGTCCTTAAGTACCAGGACATCAGGGCGTACCTGTACGCCCTGTGTCCTAAAGAGATTAACATAATGAAATGCCAAGCTTATGGAGGAAAGGCAAGAGAAAAGACTAGAGATCACAAAAACATGTCCTTTGTAGGCACTGAACAAGAGAGGAATACTGTGAAGTAAATTATGAATTCTGCTGACTTGTGAATGCAGCTCTGGAGTATAATGTAGGCTGTCACTCGGGATCAAAACAAGTTAACGTAAAGATAGAATATTAAATCACTGACAAAGCAACACTATGATAACTGAAGTCATGCTAATCAAAATTAGGCAAAGAGGGCATGACACTCAAAAAATAACCTTTAATATTTATAGATAAAAGCCATCAAAATATGGAGATAACACAATGGGCCTTAGAAACAAGAAGTTAATAAGCCAATGGAGTGACCGGGGTCTACGTCAGCAGGGGTCCGGACAGGGAGGGGTAATATCCCTAAGGAGACCCTCACTACCCCTAGTTACAGGGAAACACCCTGATAGTAGGTGTACCCTGATATCACCCTAGGACATCCTAAAATGTCCCGAATTTGTAGGGCGTACTAGGGTGATATCAGGGGTATGCTCCAGCGGAGGGTAGACCCACTATCAGGGTGTTTCCCTGTAACTAGGGGTAATGTGGGTCTCGTTAGGGTCAGGACCCCTGTCACTCCATTGGCTTATTATCTTCTTGTTTGTGAGGTCCCGTTGTGTTATCTCCATATTTCTATGTTTTTTTATCTATGAATATAAAAGTTTAAGTTATACCGTTATACCCTCTGTGCCTAAAGATTGAAAATTAATATGTATTTTTTCTTTAAGTGAGAGAAAAAAGAGAAAAACACATCAGCATAATAAACAAATGTTAAGACCAAGTGGAACACTTTCAATTTGGATAGAATCGATTTGAAACTGAATCAGTCGCCCGATTTGGCTGAATCGAACCCAAATAGAATTTTAAGTGATTCGCTCATCTCTAGTGTAATGTATTTACAAAGTTACCAAAGTGGTCACAGTTCATATGCCCGAATTTGTCTGGAAACCTAGCCCTAATTACTCTTTATTAACTTTTGAAATCAATTTTCCAGCTGATGTTCTTTACTACTGTGAGAATTCATCTTGTGTTTGCTCATGTCGGTAATAAACACAAACTTGCAGGACGACTTTATGTGAAGCTTTTATGTAACAGGTGATAATTTATACAGGAAATAAAACACTTTGAAGTTCTCGTAAATGACAAGTATATGCCTTAAGCCAGTTAAAATATTTCAATGGCATGAATCTCTCAAGTAGTGATGTACGAACATCTGCCGGGACGGTTCGCGAACGAGATCGCGAACCTTTAGCTCATATTTGCAGCCAAGAAATAATTTCTAGAAGTGCACATATAGTACCACAACATGGACAGTGACATACCAGATGTATTATTCAAATTTGGTCCATTCATAATTTTTTTCAATGCGAAATATCGGCAATATAATTTTCGCGTACGTGCATACGTAAATGCACTATACAGTACCCAAATGCACTATAAAGAAAGTATATTAATATAAAGGTCCTTCTCAAAAAATTAGCATATTGTGATAAAGTTCATTATTTTCTGTAATGTACTGATAAACATTAGACTTTCATATATTTTAGATTCATTACACACAACTGAAATAGTTCAAGCCTTTTCTTGTTTTAATATTGATGATTTTGGCATACAGCTCATGAAAACCCAAAATTCCTATTTTAAAAAATTAGCATATCATGAAAAGGTTCTCTAAACGAGCTATTAACCTAATAATCTGAATCAACTAGATAACTCTAAACACCTGCAAAAGATTCCTGAGGCTTTTAAAAACTCCCAGCCTGGTTCATTACTCAAAACCACAATCATGGGTAAGATTGCCGACCTGACTGCTGTCCAGAAGGCCATCATTGACACCCTCAAGCAAGAGGGTATGAAACAGAAAGAAATTTCTGAACGAATAGGCTGTTCCCAGAGTGCTGTATCAAGGCACCTCAGTGGGAAGTCTGTGGGAAGGAAAAAGTGTGGCAGAAAACGCTGCACAACGAGAAGAGGTGACCGGACCCTGAGGAAGATTGTGGAGAAGGACCGATTCCAGACCTTGGGGGACCTGCAGAAGCAGTGGACTGAGTCTGGAGGAAGACTGGGGAGAGGGAAATGCCAAAATGCCTGAAGTCCAGTGACAAGTACCCACAGTCAGTGATGGTCTGGGGTGCCATGTCAGCTGCTGGTGTTGGTCCACTGTGTTTTATCAAGGGCAGGAACAATGCAGCTACCTGTAGCTATCAGGAGATTTTGGAGCACTTCATGCTTCCATCTGCTGAAAAGCTTTATGGAGATGAAGATTTCATTTTTCAGCACGACCTGGCACCTGCTCACAGTGCCAAAACCACTGGTAAATGGTTTACTGACCATGGTATTACTGTGCTCATTTGGCCTGCCAACTCTCCTGACCTGAACCCCATAGAGAATCTATGGGATATTGGGAAGAGAAAGTTGAGAGACGCAAGACCCAACACTCTGGATGAGCTTAAGGCCGCTATCGAAGCATCCTGGGCCTCCATAACACCTCAGCAGTGCCACAGGCTGATTGCCTCCATGCCACGCCGCATTGAAGCAGTAATTTCTGCAAAAGGATTCCCGACCAAGTATTGAGGGCATAACTGAACTTAACCACTTGCCATCCGGGCCATTTGCCCCCTTCCTGACCAGGCCAAATTTTGCAAAACTGACATATCTCACTTTATGTGGTAATAACTTTGGAACGCCTTTATTTATCCAAGTCATTCAGAGATTGTTTTCTCGTGACACATTGTACTTCATGATAGTCATAAATTTGAGTCAAAATATTTCACCTTTATTTATGAAAAAATCCCAAATTTACCCAAAAATTTGAAAAATTCGCAATTTTCTAAATTTTAATTTCTCTGCTTTTAAAACAGAAACTGATACCTCATAAAATATTTATTATTTAACATTCCCCATATGTCTACTTTATGTTGGCATCATTTTGGAAATGTAATTTTATTTTTTTAGGACGTTAGAAGGCTTAGAAGTTTAGAAGCAATTCTTCAAATTTTTAAGAAAATTGCCAAAACCCACTTTTTAAGGACCAGTTCAGGTATGAAGTCACTTTGTGGGGCCTACATAGTGGATACCCCCATAAATGACCCCATTGTAGAAACTACACCCCTCAAGGTATTCAAAACCGATTTTACTAACTTTGTTAACCCTTTAGGCGTTCCACAAGAATTAAAGGAAAATGGAGATCAAATTTTTAAATTTCACTTTTTTAGCAGATTTTCCATTTTAATCAATTTTTTTCTTTAACACATCGATGGTTAACAGCCAAACAAAACTCAATATTTATTACCCAGATTCTGCGGTTTACAGAAACACCCCACATGTGGTCATAAACTGCTGTATGGGCACACGGCAGGGCGCAGAAGAAAAGGAACTCCACATGGTTTTTAGATGCCATGTCCCATTTGAAGCCCCCTGATGCACCCTTACAGTAGAAACTCCCAAGAAGTGACCCCATTTTGGAAACTAGGGGATAAGGTGCCAGTTTTATTAGTACTATTTTTGGGTACATATGATTTTTTGATCATTCATTATAACACTTTATGGGGCAAGGTGACCAAAAAATTGGTTGTTTTAGCACAGTTTCTATTTATTTATTTTTACAGCGTTCACCTGAGGGGTTCAGTCAAGTGACATTTTTATACAGCAGATTGTTACGGACGTGGCGATACCTAATATGTATACTTTTTCTCATTTATTAAAGTTTTACACAATAATAGCATTTTTGAAACAAAAAAATTATGTTTTAATGTGTCCATGTTCTGAGAGCTATAGTTTTTTTATTTTTTGAGAGATTTTCTTATGTAGGGGCTCATTTTTTGCGGGATGAGGTGACGGTTTCATTGGTACTATTTTGTGGGACATACGCATTTTTGTTGCACCTTTTGTGATGCAAGGTGACAAAAATTGCTTGTTTTGACACAGTTTTTTTTTTTTTTTTTTTACGGTGTTCACTCGAGGGGTTAGGTCATGTGATATTTTTATAGAGCTGGTTTTTACGGATGCGACAATACCTAATATGTATACTTTTTTTTATTTGTTTCACTTTAACACAATAATAGCATTTTTGAAACCAAAAAAATGATGTTTTAGTGTCTCCATGTTCTAAGAGCTATAGTTTTTTTATTTTTTAAGAGATTTTCTTATGTAGGGGCTAATTTTTTGCGGGATGAGGTGACGGTTTTATTGGTACTATTTTGTGGGACATACGCGTTTTTGATCACTTGGTGTTGCACCTTTTGTGATGCAAGGTGACAAAAATTGCTTGTTTTGACAGTCTTTTTTTTTTTTTTTTTACGGTGTTCACCCGAGGGGTTAGGTCATGTGATACTTTTATAGAGCTGGTTTTTACGGACGCGGCGATACCTAATATGTCTATTTTATTTTTTCTATTTTTAATTTTTTTTTTTTATTCCATACTTGGGAACTTTTTTTTTTTTACATGTGAAACTTTATTTTATTTTATTTTTTCAACCCTTTATTTTTTTTTATTTTTTTTACACTTTTCGTCCCCCATAAGGTCATACAAGACCTCTGGGGGACATTTGCTTCACTTTTTCTTTTTTTTTCACAGTTGATTTCTCCTGTAACTGGGGCTGACATAGTAGCCCCAGTTACAGTGGAAATGCACCCCTATAGAGGCTGTACAGCAGCAATCCTGCGCTGTACAGCCTCAGTGCAGGGCTGATCGAGGTCTCTGAGAGACCTCACACAGCCCCTGCACTCTCCGGTCACGGCGGTCACATGACCGCCGGGCCGGAACAGGAAGCGCACAGCGCTTCATTCTCTGCAGACACAGCGCTCGGTGAGCGCTGTGTCTGCAGCGATCGTGAAGGCAGGGACACCTGGGAACTGTCCCTGCCTTGTCCTAGGGTTGCCCTGCTGTCACTGACAGCGGGCAACCCGATCAGCAGCTGCACGATTAGCGTGCAGCTGCTATTTCTGACAGGACGTTCTAAAACGTGCTGTCAGAAATAGACGTCCACCCATAGGACGTTTATATCCTATGGGCGGACGGTAAGTGGCTAATTATTTGAAGGTTGACTTTTTTTGTATTAAAAACACTTTTCTTTTATTGGTCGGATGAAATATGCTAATTTTTTTAGATAGGAATTTTGGGTTTTCATGAGCTGTAGGCCAAAATCATCAATATTAAAACAAGAAAAGGCTTGAACTACTTCAGTTGTGTGTAATGAATCTAAAATATATGAAAGTCTAATATTTATCAGTACATCACAGAAAATAATGAACTTTATCCCAATATGCTAATTTTTTGAGAAGGACCTGTATAACACCCCGCGTCAATCAGTTTTTTGGGGGGGCGACTGGTATATCACACCAGTAGAAATTATTTGTTCCAATAACGCTTGTCCCTCTATATACCTGCAGTATCGCAGCAGAACCGCACACAACTGCCGCACAACACAAATGCACTATAATATACTTTCTAACATAGAAAGGATATAATAACATTGTACAAGGAAGGCAATCCATTAGAATATATATAAAGATAAAACGTACCCTTTAATAATGATACTATGAGGGTCTATTCACACGTGTTTGGCGGATCCGCAAAACATGGACACCGGCAATGTGCATTCCGCAATTTGTGGACCGCACATCGCCGGCACTATAATAGAAAATGCCTAATCTTGTCTGCAATTGCAGACAAGAATAGGACATGTTCTGTTTTTTTGCAGAAACGGAAGCACAGATACGGAAGTGCGGATCCGCAAATGCGGATGCGGACAGAACATTCCGGCACCTTTGAAAATAAATGGGTCTGCACCCGTTCCGCAAAATTGCGGAAAGGATGCGGACCCATTTTGCGGACGTGTGAATGGAAAAGATATCCCTCAAAATGAAAATAAATAAAATTATTAAAGTTAAGCAAAAAGCATAGATGTGGTCGGCAATAACAAGTGCTCGGCGGCTCTAAATCAGAAACCATATGTCCTACCACAATCCGGGGGGTTCCAGTGCACATCCATAAATCTGGGAGGGAAAAACAAAAAAACATCTATCCCTGGGCTAGATCATGATGTGGTATTGAAGGACAGGGTGGGCAAAGAACTGTCCCTGATATTGCCCTACAGGGGGGTGCTATCTGGCCCTGATAGCCTAACCACAGACCACCCAACCTGATAAGAGCGACCCCGTCCGGAACCTTACGCTATATAAAAATGGCCCTAGTAAGCCCCTAGCCCCTAGCCCTTAGGCCCCTAGGCCCCTGACTTCCAGGTGATCACTATATAGATTTTTGTGTTTTTGACCCCTTATAAAAGTATATTATAAGTATATTGCACCCCTCTGTGTATCACACCTATCGATAGCACACCTATACCAGTCCTTAAAAGGACTTTTGTGGCCCTATTAGCTAGCGTTTGGTGTCCCTAACAGTCTGTCCCTACTCCACACAGCAACCTCTCCCTACACTGGCAAAACACTGAATGTAAAATGGCGGCCGGGTCAGGTTTATTTATAAGGTAGGGGGTATGTCCATGTGCTGAAATGTCTCAATTGGCTGTCCTGTACCACCTGAAGGATGTGTCATGGGTCAAAGTTCTTCACAATGTCAAAGAATATGGCGGGCGCAAATATCTCCATATGTTCGCATGTTCGGCGAATCGCGAACACGCAAAGTTCGCTGCGAAACGACCGCCAGGCGAACCGCAAGGCCATCTCTACTCTCAAGCTTAGTTCAGTGACAGAAAGTGTGATTAAGATTTCAGATATATAGTATAACATATATTCCTACTTGGGATGTTCTGTTCTTCAGTGTCTGTAAGCAGCACAATATTCCCACCAATAAATATTTTGCTTCATTGATATGGCTATTCGTCATAAGCAAACGTATTGGTAAATATTTGGTCTATGTGTAGTTTCTTTTGGTCCCAGATCCTCAAATCCACACAATAAATGTCAATCAAACCCACCGGTTTTGGTGAGAATGGTCTATCATGGTCTAATGCATTTGAAGGCTGGTTTTCAACATTCCTAATCAATTTCTCCCACAAAGGGGTCTAGTAATGGCTTTTCTCATTGGTGTCATTGGAGGCACAGGATTGCTAATAGAAGAGAAGACGGTATGGAGGATGACCAAATCCAAGGCTTCTCACCAGCCCAGGGTTACTTCACACTTTAGTACCTCCACCCGGTACCAGTGTAGCTTTTCTCACTAAGGGGCAGTACACTAAAGGAGAAGTCAGGGAACCACCTTTGTGGTAGACAGGTAAGTATCCACAGCACAGGGCCTCCTCCCTAGTCTTCCAGCTTCTCCTTTCTTCTTTCTTCTTTCCTGTTTTATTTTATTTCTTCCCTCCCTATAGAGTGAGGATGTTGGTCTGTTCATTGGCGAGGTGGCAAACAGCAGTGATCTGCTTTTTTGGCAGCCCAATAAATGGAACAGAAAGCGATAATATGGTAAGTAACAAAAATATACTTATTCCCCTGAACATGGAAGCTTAGCCATGTATGTTTATGGTAAAGCTGCATGGTTAACAAGTTATTTCATCTAAATGACCAGCTTTAAATAGTTTCTATTGTTGTAGTGGAGGTACCGTATGGTGTAGAGAGCTAAAACTACAATACATCTCCTTTCATCAGTATATCATTTTGGGTGAATCAATCGACAATTAATATGTCATGTAGCAAATATCTTATATTGCCTAATGGAATGGGCTTAAAGACTGCCATATACAGTCAGGTCCATAAATATTGGGACATTGACACAATTCTAACATTTTTGGCTCTATACACCACCACAATGGATTTGAAATGAAATTAAGTGCTTTACCTGCAGACTGTCAGCTTTAATTTGAGGGCATTTACATCCAAATCAGGTGAACGGTGTAGGAATTACAACAGTTTGAAAATGTGCCTCCCACTTGTTAAGGGACCAAAAGTAATGGGACAGAATAATAATCATAAATCAAACTTTCACTTTTTAATACTTGGTTGCAAATCCTCTGCAGTCAATTACAGCCTGAAGTCTGGAACACATAGACATCACCAGACGCTGGGTTTCATCCCTGGTGATGCTCTGCCAGGCCTCTACTGCAACTGTCTTCAGTTCCTGTTTGTTCTTGGGACATTTTCCCTTCAGTCTTGTCTTCAGCAAGTGAAATGCATGCTCAATCAGATTCAGGTCAGGTGATTGACTTGGCCATTGCATAACATTCCACTTATTTCCCTTAAAAAACTCTTTGGTTGCTTTTTCAGTATGCTTGGGGTCATTATCCATCTGCACTGTGAAGCGCCGTCCAATGAGTTCTGAACCGATTGGCTGAATATGAGCAGATTATATTGCCCAAAACACTTCAGAATTCATCCTGCTGCTTTTGTCAGCAGTCACATCATCAATAAATACAAGAAAACCAGTTCCATTGGCAGCCATACATGCCCACGCCATGACACTACCACCACCACGCTTCACTGATGAGGTGGTATGCTTAGGATCGTGAGCAGTTCCTTTCCTTTTCCATACTCTTCTCTTCCCATCACTCTAGTACAAGTTGATCTTGTCTCATCTGTCCATAGGATGTTGTTCCAGAACTGTGAAGGCTTTTTTAGATGTCGTTTGGCAAACTCTAATCTGGCCTTCCTGTTTTTGAGGCTCACCAATGGTTTACATCTTGTGGTGAACCCTCTGTATTCACTCTGGTGAAGTCTTCTCTTGATTTTTGACTTTGACACACATACACCTACCTCTTGGAAAGTGTTCTTGATCTGGTCAACTGTTGTGAAGGGTGTTTTCTTCACCAGGGAAAGAATTGTTTGGTCATCCACCACAGTTGTTTTCCGTGGTCTTCCGGGTCTTCTGGTGTTGCTGAGCTCACCGGTGCGTTCCTTCTTTTTAAAATTGTTCCAAACAGTTGTTTTGGCCAGGCCTAATGTTTTTGCTATATATCGGTTTGTTTTGTTTTTTTAGCCTAATAATGGCTTGCTTCACTGATAGTGACAGCTCTTTGGATATCATCTTGAGAGTTGACAGCAACAGATTCCAAATGCAAATAGCACACTTGAAATGAACTCTGGACCTTTTATCTGCTCATTGTAATTGGGATAATGAGGGAATAACACACACCTGGCCATGGAACAGCTGAGAAGCCAATTGTCTCATTACTTTTGGTCCCTTAACAAGTGGGAGGCACATATGCAAACTGTTGTAATTCCTACACCGTTCACCTGATTTGGATGTAAATACCCTCAAATTAAAGCTGACAGTCTGCAGTTAAAGCACATCTTGTTCGTTTCATTGCAAAATGTTAGAATGGTGTCGATGTCCCAATATTTATGGACCTGACTGTATCATTAGGCAACTTCCCATCAGCATTATTTTAGGAAAAGCGATTGGGTTGGGGAGATAACAATCAAAGCAATCAAATGCTTGTTGAATGAGAGATATGTGGAGACCTCACATTGCCAGGGATTCCACCCAAATCAAGAAGGTATCTAGAAGGATCATTTATTAGGACTGGCATTTTAGACGCCAATCTTAATAAACCCCATATACCAGGAGGTGAATCTGCCAGAGTTATGAAGAGACGCCGGCCTCTTCACAATTTTGGCACATTCACTACCGCTTCTAAATTAACGACATCTTCCTTGCTGTCTTAGGCCTCATGCACACGACCGTTGCACACAAGATTGGCATCCGCGTCCTTGATCCGTGGCCGTAGGTTACTTTCATACAGACGGATCCGAAGATCCGTCTGTATGAAAGCTTTTCAGAGCTGAGTTTTCACTTCGTGAAAACTCAAATCCGACAGTATATTCTAACACAGAGGCGTTCCCATAGTGATGGGGACGCTTCTAGTTAGAATATACTGAGAACTGCGTACATGACTGCCCCCTGCTGCCTTGCAGCACCCGATCTCTTACAGGGGGCTGTGATCCGCACAATTAACCCCTCAGGTGCTGCACCTGAAGGGGTTAATTGTGCATATCATAGTCCCCTATATCATAGTCCCCTATAAGCATAGATGTGGTCGGCAATAACAAGTGCTCGGCGGCTCTAAATCAGAAACCATATGTCCTACCACAATCCGGGGGGTTCCAGTGCACATCCATAAATCTGGGAGGGAAAAACAAAAAAACATCTATCCCTGGGCTAGATCATGATGTGGTATTGAAGGACAGGGTGGGCAAAGAACTGTCCCTGATATTGCCCTACAGGGGGGTGCTATTCTGGCCCTGATAGCCTAACCACAGACCACCCAACCTGATAAGAGCGACCCCGTCCGGAACCTTACGCTATATAAAAATGGCCCTAGTAAGCCCCTAGCCCCTAGCCCTTAGGCCCCTAGGCCCCTGACTTCCAGGTGATCACTATATAGATTTTTGTGTTTTTGACCCCTTATAAAAGTATATTATAAGTATATTGCACCCCTCTGTGTATCACACCTATCGATAGCACACCTATACCAGTCCTTAAAAGGACTTTTGTGGCCCTATTAGCTAGCGTTTGGTGTCCCTAACAGTCTGTCCCTACTCCACACAGCAACCTCTCCCTACACTGGCAAAACACTGAATGTAAAATGGCGGCCGGGTCAGGTTTATTTATAAGGTAGGGGGTATGTCCATGTGCTGAAATGTCTCAATTGGCTGTCCTGTACCACCTGAAGGATGTGTCATGGGTCAAAGTTCTTCACAATGTCAAAGAATATGGCGGGCGCAAATATCTCCATATGTTCGCATGTTCGGCGAATCGCGAACACGCAAAGTTCGCTGCGAAACGACCGCCAGGCGAACTGCAAGGCCATCTCTACTCTCAAGCTTAGTTCAGTGACAGAAAGTGTGATTAAGATTTCAGATATATAGTATAACATATATTCCTACTTGGGATGTTCTGTTCTTCAGTGTCTGTAAGCAGCACAATATTCCCACCAATAAATATTTTGCTTCATTGATATGGCTATTCGTCATAAGCAAACGTATTGGTAAATATTTGGTCTATGTGTAGTTTCTTTTGGTCCCAGATCCTCAAATCCACACAATAAATGTCAATCAAACCCACCGGTTTTGGTGAGAATGGTCTATCATGGTCTAATGCATTTGAAGGCTGGTTTTCAACATTCCTAATCAATTTCTCCCACAAAGGGGTCTAGTAATGGCTTTTCTCATTGGTGTCATTGGAGGCACAGGATTGCTAATAGAAGAGAAGACGGTATGGAGGATGACCAAATCCAAGGCTTCTCACCAGCCCAGGGTTACTTCACACTTTAGTACCTCCACCCGGTACCAGTGTAGCTTTTCTCACTAAGGGGCAGTACACTAAAGGAGAAGTCAGGGAACCACCTTTGTGGTAGACAGGTAAGTATCCACAGCACAGGGCCTCCTCCCTAGTCTTCCAGCTTCTCCTTTCTTCTTTCTTCTTTCCTGTTTTATTTTATTTCTTCCCTCCCTATAGAGTGAGGATGTTGGTCTGTTCATTGGCGAGGTGGCAAACAGCAGTGATCTGCTTTTTTGGCAGCCCAATAAATGGAACAGAAAGCGATAATATGGTAAGTAACAAAAATATACTTATTCCCCTGAACATGGAAGCTTAGCCATGTATGTTTATGGTAAAGCTGCATGGTTAACAAGTTATTTCATCTAAATGACCAGCTTTAAATAGTTTCTATTGTTGTAGTGGAGGTACCGTATGGTGTAGAGAGCTAAAACTACAATACATCTCCTTTCATCAGTATATCATTTTGGGTGAATCAATCGACAATTAATATGTCATGTAGCAAATATCTTATATTGCCTAATGGAATGGGCTTAAAGACTGCCATATACAGTCAGGTCCATAAATATTGGGACATTGACACAATTCTAACATTTTTGGCTCTATACACCACCACAATGGATTTGAAATGAAATTAAGTGCTTTACCTGCAGACTGTCAGCTTTAATTTGAGGGCATTTACATCCAAATCAGGTGAACGGTGTAGGAATTACAACAGTTTGAAAATGTGCCTCCCACTTGTTAAGGGACCAAAAGTAATGGGACAGAATAATAATCATAAATCAAACTTTCACTTTTTAATACTTGGTTGCAAATCCTCTGCAGTCAATTACAGCCTGAAGTCTGGAACACATAGACATCACCAGACGCTGGGTTTCATCCCTGGTGACGCTCTGCCAGGCCTCTACTGCAACTGTCTTCAGTTCCTGTTTGTTCTTGGGACATTTTCCCTTCAGTCTTGTCTTCAGCAAGTGAAATGCATGCTCAATCAGATTCAGGTCAGGTGATTGACTTGGCCATTGCATAACATTCCACTTATTTCCCTTAAAAAACTCTTTGGTTGCTTTTTCAGTATGCTTGGGGTCATTATCCATCTGCACTGTGAAGCGCCGTCCAATGAGTTCTGAACCGATTGGCTGAATATGAGCAGATTATATTGCCCAAAACACTTCAGAATTCATCCTGCTGCTTTTGTCAGCAGTCACATCATCAATAAATACAAGAAAACCAGTTCCATTGGCAGCCATACATGCCCACGCCATGACACTACCACCACCACGCTTCACTGATGAGGTGGTATGCTTAGGATCGTGAGCAGTTCCTTTCCTTTTCCATACTCTTCTCTTCCCATCACTCTAGTACAAGTTGATCTTGGTCTCATCTGTCCATAGGATGTTGTTCCAGAACTGTGAAGGCTTTTTTAGATGTCGTTTGGCAAACTCTAATCTGGCCTTCCTGTTTTTGAGGCTCACCAATGGTTTACATCTTGTGGTGAACCCTCTGTATTCACTCTGGTGAAGTCTTCTCTTGATTTTTGACTTTGACACACATACACCTACCTCTTGGAAAGTGTTCTTGATCTGGTCAACTGTTGTGAAGGGTGTTTTCTTCACCAGGGAAAGAATTGTTTGGTCATCCACCACAGTTGTTTTCCGTGGTCTTCCGGGTCTTCTGGTGTTGCTGAGCTCACCGGTGCGTTCCTTCTTTTTAAAATTGTTCCAAACAGTTGTTTTGGCCAGGCCTAATGTTTTTGCTATATATCGGTTTGTTTTGTTTTTTTAGCCTAATAATGGCTTGCTTCACTGATAGTGACAGCTCTTTGGATATCATCTTGAGAGTTGACAGCAACAGATTCCAAATGCAAATAGCACACTTGAAATGAACTCTGGACCTTTTATCTGCTCATTGTAATTGGGATAATGAGGGAATAACACACACCTGGCCATGGAACAGCTGAGAAGCCAATTGTCTCATTACTTTTGGTCCCTTAACAAGTGGGAGGCACATATGCAAACTGTTGTAATTCCTACACCGTTCACCTGATTTGGATGTAAATACCCTCAAATTAAAGCTGACAGTCTGCAGTTAAAGCACATCTTGTTCGTTTCATTGCAAAATGTTAGAATGGTGTCGATGTCCCAATATTTATGGACCTGACTGTATCATTAGGCAACTTCCCATCAGCATTATTTTAGGAAAAGCGATTGGGTTGGGGAGATAACAATCAAAGCAATCAAATGCTTGTTGAATGAGAGATATGTGGAGACCTCACATTGCCAGGGATTCCACCCAAATCAAGAAGGTATCTAGAAGGATCATTTATTAGGACTGGCATTTTAGACGCCAATCTTAATAAACCCCATATACCAGGAGGTGAATCTGCCAGAGTTATGAAGAGACGCCGGCCTCTTCACAATTTTGGCACATTCACTACCGCTTCTAAATTAACGACATCTTCCTTGCTGTCTTAGGCCTCATGCACACGACCGTTGCACACAAGATTGGCATCCGCGTCCTTGATCCGTGGCCGTAGGTTACTTTCATACAGACGGATCCGAAGATCCGTCTGTATGAAAGCTTTTCAGAGCTGAGTTTTCACTTCGTGAAAACTCAAATCCGACAGTATATTCTAACACAGAGGCGTTCCCATAGTGATGGGGACGCTTCTAGTTAGAATATACTGAGAACTGCGTACATGACTGCCCCCTGCTGCCTTGCAGCACCCGATCTCTTACAGGGGGCTGTGATCCGCACAATTAACCCCTCAGGTGCTGCACCTGAAGGGGTTAATTGTGCATATCATAGTCCCCTATATCATAGTCCCCTATAAGCATAGATGTGGTCGGCAATAACAAGTGCTCGGCGGCTCTAAATCAGAAACCATATGTCCTACCACAATCCGGGGGGTTCCAGTGCACATCCATAAATCTGGGAGGGAAAAACAAAAAAACATCTATCCCTGGGCTAGATCATGATGTGGTATTGAAGGACAGGGTGGGCAAAGAACTGTCCCTGATATTGCCCTACAGGGGGGTGCTATTCTGGCCCTGATAGCCTAACCACAGACCACCCAACCTGATAAGAGCGACCCCGTCCGGAACCTTACGCTATATAAAAATGGCCCTAGTAAGCCCCTAGCCCCTAGCCCTTAGGCCCCTAGGCCCCTGACTTCCAGGTGATCACTATATAGATTTTTGTGTTTTTGACCCCTTATAAAAGTATATTATAAGTATATTGCACCCCTCTGTGTATCACACCTATCGATAGCACACCTATACCAGTCCTTAAAAGGACTTTTGTGGCCCTATTAGCTAGCGTTTGGTGTCCCTAACAGTCTGTCCCTACTCCACACAGCAACCTCTCCCTACACTGGCAAAACACTGAATGTAAAATGGCGGCCGGGTCAGGTTTATTTATAAGGTAGGGGGTATGTCCATGTGCTGAAATGTCTCAATTGGCTGTCCTGTACCACCTGAAGGATGTGTCATGGGTCAAAGTTCTTCACAATGTCAAAGAATATGGCGGGCGCAAATATCTCCATATGTTCGCATGTTCGGCGAATCGCGAACACGCAAAGTTCGCTGCAAAACGACCGCCAGGCGAACCGCAAGGCCATCTCTACTCTCAAGCTTAGTTCAGTGACAGAAAGTGTGATTAAGATTTCAGATATATAGTATAACATATATTCCTACTTGGGATGTTCTGTTCTTCAGTGTCTGTAAGCAGCACAATATTCCCACCAATAAATATTTTGCTTCATTGATATGGCTATTCGTCATAAGCAAACGTATTGGTAAATATTTGGTCTATGTGTAGTTTCTTTTGGTCCCAGATCCTCAAATCCACACAATAAATGTCAATCAAACCCACCGGTTTTGGTGAGAATGGTCTATCATGGTCTAATGCATTTGAAGGCTGGTTTTCAACATTCCTAATCAATTTCTCCCACAAAGGGGTCTAGTAATGGCTTTTCTCATTGGTGTCATTGGAGGCACAGGATTGCTAATAGAAGAGAAGACGGTATGGAGGATGACCAAATCCAAGGCTTCTCACCAGCCCAGGGTTACTTCACACTTTAGTACCTCCACCCGGTACCAGTGTAGCTTTTCTCACTAAGGGGCAGTACACTAAAGGAGAAGTCAGGGAACCACCTTTGTGGTAGACAGGTAAGTATCCACAGCACAGGGCCTCCTCCCTAGTCTTCCAGCTTCTCCTTTCTTCTTTCTTCTTTCCTGTTTTATTTTATTTCTTCCCTCCCTATAGAGTGAGGATGTTGGTCTGTTCATTGGCGAGGTGGCAAACAGCAGTGATCTGCTTTTTTGGCAGCCCAATAAATGGAACAGAAAGCGATAATATGGTAAGTAACAAAAATATACTTATTCCCCTGAACATGGAAGCTTAGCCATGTATGTTTATGGTAAAGCTGCATGGTTAACAAGTTATTTCATCTAAATGACCAGCTTTAAATAGTTTCTATTGTTGTAGTGGAGGTACCGTATGGTGTAGAGAGCTAAAACTACAATACATCTCCTTTCATCAGTATATCATTTTGGGTGAATCAATCGACAATTAATATGTCATGTAGCAAATATCTTATATTGCCTAATGGAATGGGCTTAAAGACTGCCATATACAGTCAGGTCCATAAATATTGGGACATTGACACAATTCTAACATTTTTGGCTCTATACACCACCACAATGGATTTGAAATGAAATTAAGTGCTTTACCTGCAGACTGTCAGCTTTAATTTGAGGGCATTTACATCCAAATCAGGTGAACGGTGTAGGAATTACAACAGTTTGAAAATGTGCCTCCCACTTGTTAAGGGACCAAAAGTAATGGGACAGAATAATAATCATAAATCAAACTTTCACTTTTTAATACTTGGTTGCAAATCCTCTGCAGTCAATTACAGCCTGAAGTCTGGAACACATAGACATCACCAGACGCTGGGTTTCATCCCTGGTGACGCTCTGCCAGGCCTCTACTGCAACTGTCTTCAGTTCCTGTTTGTTCTTGGGACATTTTCCCTTCAGTCTTGTCTTCAGCAAGTGAAATGCATGCTCAATCAGATTCAGGTCAGGTGATTGACTTGGCCATTGCATAACATTCCACTTATTTCCCTTAAAAAACTCTTTGGTTGCTTTTTCAGTATGCTTGGGGTCATTATCCATCTGCACTGTGAAGCGCCGTCCAATGAGTTCTGAACCGATTGGCTGAATATGAGCAGATTATATTGCCCAAAACACTTCAGAATTCATCCTGCTGCTTTTGTCAGCAGTCACATCATCAATAAATACAAGAAAACCAGTTCCATTGGCAGCCATACATGCCCACGCCATGACACTACCACCACCACGCTTCACTGATGAGGTGGTATGCTTAGGATCGTGAGCAGTTCCTTTCCTTTTCCATACTCTTCTCTTCCCATCACTCTAGTACAAGTTGATCTTGGTCTCATCTGTCCATAGGATGTTGTTCCAGAACTGTGAAGGCTTTTTTAGATGTCGTTTGGCAAACTCTAATCTGGCCTTCCTGTTTTTGAGGCTCACCAATGGTTTACATCTTGTGGTGAACCCTCTGTATTCACTCTGGTGAAGTCTTCTCTTGATTTTTGACTTTGACACACATACACCTACCTCTTGGAAAGTGTTCTTGATCTGGTCAACTGTTGTGAAGGGTGTTTTCTTCACCAGGGAAAGAATTGTTTGGTCATCCACCACAGTTGTTTTCCGTGGTCTTCCGGGTCTTCTGGTGTTGCTGAGCTCACCGGTGCGTTCCTTCTTTTTAAAATTGTTCCAAACAGTTGTTTTGGCCAGGCCTAATGTTTTTGCTATATATCGGTTTGTTTTGTTTTTTTAGCCTAATAATGGCTTGCTTCACTGATAGTGACAGCTCTTTGGATATCATCTTGAGAGTTGACAGCAACAGATTCCAAATGCAAATAGCACACTTGAAATGAACTCTGGACCTTTTATCTGCTCATTGTAATTGGGATAATGAGGGAATAACACACACCTGGCCATGGAACAGCTGAGAAGCCAATTGTCTCATTACTTTTGGTCCCTTAACAAGTGGGAGGCACATATGCAAACTGTTGTAATTCCTACACCGTTCACCTGATTTGGATGTAAATACCCTCAAATTAAAGCTGACAGTCTGCAGTTAAAGCACATCTTGTTCGTTTCATTGCAAAATGTTAGAATGGTGTCGATGTCCCAATATTTATGGACCTGACTGTATCATTAGGCAACTTCCCATCAGCATTATTTTAGGAAAAGCGATTGGGTTGGGGAGATAACAATCAAAGCAATCAAATGCTTGTTGAATGAGAGATATGTGGAGACCTCACATTGCCAGGGATTCCACCCAAATCAAGAAGGTATCTAGAAGGATCATTTATTAGGACTGGCATTTTAGACGCCAATCTTAATAAACCCCATATACCAGGAGGTGAATCTGCCAGAGTTATGAAGAGACGCCGGCCTCTTCACAATTTTGGCACATTCACTACCGCTTCTAAATTAACGACATCTTCCTTGCTGTCTTAGGCCTCATGCACACGACCGTTGCACACAAGATTGGCATCCGCGTCCTTGATCCGTGGCCGTAGGTTACTTTCATACAGACGGATCCGAAGATCCGTCTGTATGAAAGCTTTTCAGAGCTGAGTTTTCACTTCGTGAAAACTCAAATCCGACAGTATATTCTAACACAGAGGCGTTCCCATAGTGATGGGGACGCTTCTAGTTAGAATATACTGAGAACTGCGTACATGACTGCCCCCTGCTGCCTTGCAGCACCCGATCTCTTACAGGGGGCTGTGATCCGCACAATTAACCCCTCAGGTGCTGCACCTGAAGGGGTTAATTGTGCATATCATAGTCCCCTATAAGAGATGAGGGGCTGCCAGGCAGCAGGGGGCAGACCCCCCTCCCTCCCCAGTTTTAATTTCATTGGTGGCTGTCTGTGACCGGCCGGGAGCTCCTCCTACTGGTAAGTGACAGGACTGTGCGGCGCATTGCTTAATGATCTGTCACTTACCAGTAGGAGGAGCTCCCGGCCGGTCACAGACAGCACAACCAGTGCGGCCACAGACAGACAACCAGTGCGGCCCCCTACGCCCCCCCTCCCTCCCTCTATTGTATTATTTTCGTTGGTGGCACAGTGTGCGGCCCCCAGCCCCCCCCCCCTCCCTCCCTCTATTGTATTATTTTCATTGGTGGCACAGTGTGCAGCCCCCCCCTCCCTCCCTCTATTATATTATCATTGGTGGCCAGTGTGCGGCCTCCCCTCTCCCCCCCCCCGATCATTGGTGGCAGCGGAGAGTGCCGATCGGAGTCCCAGTTTAATCGCTGGGGCTCCGATCGGTAACCATGGCAACCAGGACGCTACTGCAGACCTGGTTGCCATGGTTACTTAGCAATATTAGAAGCATTATACTTACCTGCTGCGCTGTCTGTGACCGGCCGGGAGCTCCTCCTACTGGTAAGTGACAGATCATTAAGCAATGCGCCGCACAGACCTGTCACTTACCAGTAGGAGGAGCTCCCGGCCGGTCACAGACAGCGCAGCAGGTAAGTATGATGCTTCTAACTCTCCGCTGCCACCAATGATCGGGGGGGGGGGGAGAGGGGAGGCCGCACACTGGCCACCAATGATATTAATACAATAGAGGGGGGGCCGGGGGGGGTGCACACTGGCCACCAATGATAATACAATAGAGGGAGGGAGGGGCCGCACTGGCCACCAATAAAATTAAAACTGGGGAGGGTGGGGGGTCTGCCCCCTGCTGCCTGGCAGCCCCTCATCTCTTATAGGGGACTATGATATGCACAATTAACCCCTTCAGGTGCAGCACCTGAGGGGTTAATTGTGCGGATCACAGCCCCCTGTAAGAGATCGGGTGCTGCCAGGCAGCAGGGGGCAGTCATGTACACAGTTCTCAGTATATTCTAACTTGAAGCGTCCCCATCACCATGGGAACGCCTCTGTGTTAGAATATACTGTCGGATCTGAGTTCCACGATCTAACTCAAATCCGATGGTATATTCTAACATAGAGGCGTTCCTATGGTGATGGGGACGCTTCAAGTTAAAATATACCATCGGATTGGAGAAAACTCAGATCCTATGGTATATTAACTCCTGACTTTACATTGAAAGTCAATGGGCGACGGATCCGTTTGAAATTGCACCATATTGTGTCAACGTCAAACGGATCCGTCCCCATTGACTTGCATTGTAATTCAGGACGGATCCGTTTGGCTCCGCACGGCCAGGCGGACACCAAAACGACTTTTTTTTTTATGTCCGTGGATCCTCCAAAAATCAAGGAAGACCCACGGACGAAAAAACGGTCACGGATCACGGAAAAACGGACCGTCAAAAAATACGGTCGTGTGCATGAGGCCTTACATTTAGTCATTTTTCTATGCCTAAAACAGTCCCCTTAGGGTACTTTCACACTAGCGTTTTTCTTTTCCGTCCTAGGGTCTCTATACCGGAAAATAACTGATCAGTTTTATCCTAATGCATTCTGAATGGAGAGTAATCCGTTCAGGATGCATAAGGATGTCTTCAGTTCAGTCTTTTCTACTTTTCAGGACGGAGATAATACTGCAGCATGCTACCAAAAAAAAACGGCCCAAAAAAAGTGAACAATTGCCGCATTGACGGATCCGGTATTCCGGTCTGCCCATGTGCAGACCGTTAAAAATGTGAAAAAAATAAATACCGGATCCGTTTTGCCTGATGACACGGGAAAAAACTGATCTGGTATTGCAATGCATTTTTCTGACTGATCAGGCATTTTTCCATCTGATCAGGATCCTGATTTTTAGTCTGAAAAATGCCTGATCAGTCAGAAAAAATGACATGCGTTTGCCTACAGTTAGCCAACGGAACTGCTTGCCGGAATCAAATAACGCAAGGTACTTTCACACTAGTGTTTTTCTTTTCCGGACAGAGTTTCGTCCTACGGACTCTATACCGGAAAATAACTGATCAGTTTTATCCCCATGCATTCGGAATGGAAAGCAATCCGTTCAGGATGCATCAGGATCTCTTCAGTTCAGTCTTTTTGACTGATCAGGAAGGAGATAATACCGTAGCATGCTACGGTTTTAACTCCGGTCACAAAAACTGAATGCAAGCATTTTTTTCCATAGGAATGTATTAGTGCAGGATCCATCCTTCCGGTCTGCGCATGAATGCTGGATACATTTTTCCAGATGACACCGGAAAGATGGATCAGGCATTTCAATGCCTTTGTAAGACGGATCAGGATCCGGATCAGTCTTACAAATGCCATCAGTTGGCATACGTTTTGACGGATCCGGCAGGCAGTTCCGGCGACGGAACTGCTTGCCGGATCACTCTGCAGCAAGTGTGAAAGTACCCTTACCCGTCCACGCCACACCCACTTTTCTAGATCCGGTTTTCGGCAAAATGTACAGATTGTGGCGCAACTAACCATTGCACCATTATCTGTGCCTGAAATATGCTTAATATAGATGTATTTCCCAGTGTCTATGGCTAGTGTAGAACTTTTCATGGATTATTCATGACTCAGTAGCTTATGCACAGCTGGCATGACTCCACTGAAGTGTTTTATTCTAAAGTGTTTTATTCTGCCATTGAGAGGTCCTGTTCAAGTAGGAGTTAGCCATAATAAGAAAAAATATATAAACTTTAACTTTCTATTGTAAAATTTTGAGATTTAAAAAGAATAACAAGCAAGCTAATTCAGTAGAAGATATTGTATGACCAATGAATGGAGGACTTTAGGAGTGTCAGTGATATGCCTAGTGGAGGACTTAAAGGGAACCTGTCATCAACTTTATGCAGCCCGTACTAACGGTAGAGATGGCCCGAACTATTCGCCGCGGCGGGCGAACATATGCGATGTTCGGTCCGCCCTCTATTCGTCATCATTGTGTAAACTTTGACCCTGTACCTCACAGTCAGCAGACATATTTCAGCCAATCAGCAGCAGACCCTCCCTCCCAGACCCTCCCACCTCCTGGACAGCATCCATTTTAGATTCATTCGGAAGCTGCAGTGTCACAAATTTGACTAAGTTGTAATCGCAATGCGATTAATACAGGTTATATTAATCGCATTGCGAATTCAACTTAGAGCTGGGTTCCTAATGGTTGTTGTATTGCTAGAATATAACGAAGATTGAGAATATAGTGCTATATTCGTTATATTCGTCAATTCTAGCAATACAACCATTAGGAACTCAGATCTAAGTTGTAATCGCAATGCGATTAATACAGGTTATATTAATCGCATTGCGAATTCATCTTAGAGCTGGGTTCCTAATGACCCTGTACCTCACAGTCAGCAGACACATTCCAGCCAATCAGCAGCAGACCCTCCCTCCCAGACCCTCCCACCTCCTGGACAGCATCCATTTTAGATTCATTCGGAAGCTGCATTCTTAGTGAGAGGAGGGACAGTGCAGCTGCTGCTGATTTAATAGGGAAATCGATAGCTAGGCTAGTGTATTCAGTGTCCTCTCCAGTCCTGAAGGACTCATCTGATCTCTGCTGTAAGGACAGCACCCCAAAAAGCCCTTTTTAGGGCTAGAACATCAGTCAGCTTTTTTTTTTCCTGTGTAATCTAATTGCAGTTGCTTGCCAGCGTGTGTGTCAGGCTCACAGCGTATACTGTGCCCACTTGCCCAGTGACACCACGCATATCTGGTGTAACAGTAGCATGCATTTAAAAAAAAAAAAAACCTTTTTCGACTGTAATATAATAGCAGTCAGTTGCCGGCACACGCGTGTGTTTCAGGCCCTGCAGGTACACAGTGTCACCAGCGCAACTCATATCTGGTGTCACATTCGATTCCATTTAAAGAAAAACAACAATTTTGACTGTGAAAAAATAGCAGTCAGTTGCACACACGTGTTTGTGTGTTTAAGGCCCAGCTGCAAGTGTATAGTGTCACCAGCGCAACTCATATCTGGTGTCACAGTAGCTTGCACGCGTGGTCGTGGTGCTGTGATTCCCTTTGGCCCTAGAATAATGCCCAGTGTTCAGAGGCCACGTACCCTGAACTCGAAAAGTTCTGAGGACATAGTTGACTGGCTAACACAGGACACCCAATCTTCTACAGCTTCCGCTCGGAACCTTGACGCACCATCCTCCTCCAGCTCAGCTTCGGGCACCTCTCAAGTTACCACTCGCCCGCCTGCCGCCACCACCAACACTAGCACCACAGCCGCTTTACTTGATCTGTCAGAGGAGTTATTTACTCATCAGTTGGAAGAAATGAGTGATGCGCAACCATTATTGCCAGAGGATGTAGATAACAGGGATATGTCTCAGTCAGGCAGCATTGCGCAGATGGACGTACGGTGTGATGATGATGATGATGTTGTACCCGCTGCTGCTTCCTTTGCTGATTTGTCAGATACAAGTGAAGCGGTTGATGATGAAGATGTGTCCGTGGATGTCACGTGGGTGCCCGCTCGAAGAGAAGAACAGGTGGAAAGTTCTGATGGGGAGACAGAGAGGAGGAGGAGACGAGTTGGAAGCAGGGGGAGGTCGTCGCAAGGAGCTAGTGGCACAGTCAGACAGCATGCATCGGCACCAGGGGTCAGCCAGACAGCACACCAATCAACGCATGCTGTTGCCACCACCAGAATGCCGTCATTGCAGAGCTCAGCAGTGTGGCATTTTTTTTGTGTGTCTGCCTCTGACAACAGTGATGCCATTTGCAACCTGTGCCAAAAGAAACTGAGTCGTGGGAAGTCCAACAACCACCTAGGTACAACTGCTTTGCGAAGGCACATGATCGCACATCACAAACGCCTATGGGATCAACACATGAGTACAAGCAGCACACAAACTCAAAGCCGCAATCCTCCTCCTGGTCCAGCATCTTCAGCCACGTCAACCACTGCTGTCTTCCTTGCCCCCTCTCAACCATCCGCCACTCCGTCTCTCGCCTTAAGCAGTTCCTGCTTACTGTCAGGTGTCTGTCAAGGACATGTTTGAGCGTAAGAAGCCAATGTCACAAAGTCACCCCCTTGCCCGGCGTCTGACAGCTGGTTTGTCTGAACTCTTAGCCCGCCAGATTTTACCATAGGCTGGTGGAGTCTGAGTCTTTCAAAAAATTTGTAGCTATTGGGACACCGCATTGAAAGCTACCCGACCGAAATTTCTTTGCACAAAAGGCAATCCCCAACCTGTACTTGATTGTGCAAAAGGAAGTAATGGCATGTCTGGCACACAGTGTTGGTGCAAGGGTCCATCTGACCACTGATACCTGGTCTGCAAAGCACGGTCAGGGCAGGTGTATCACGTACACTGCGAATTGGGTAAACCTGCTGACGGCTGCCAAGCATTTAATGCGTGGCTCTGCAGAGGAGTTGGTGACACCGCTACGACTTGCAGGCAGGCCTGCTGCCACCTCCTCTACTCCTCCTACTCCATCCTCTTCCATAACCTCCTCGGCTGAGTCCTCTTCTGCTGCTGCATCTTGCTCCACATCAACGGCACCCCCCCCAGCTCCCCAGGGGCTATTCCACATCCCGGATACGACAGTGTCACGCCGTCTTGGGGTTGACTTGCCTGAAAGCAGAGAGTCACACCGGACCAGCACTCCTGTCCGCCCTGAACGCACAGGTGGATCAGTGGCTGACACTGCACCAACTGGAGATCGGCAAAGTGGTGTGTGACAACGGAAGCAATTTGTTGGCGGCATTGAATTGGGGAAAGTTGACACATGTGCTGTGCATGGCACATGTGTGTAATCTGATCGTACAATGCTTTGTGCATAAGTACCCAGGCTTACAGGACGTCCTCAAGCAGGCCAGGAAGGTGTGTGGCCATTTCAGGCGTTCCTACACGGCCATGGCGCACTTTTCAGATATCCAGAGGCGAAACAACATGCCAGTGAGGCGCTTGATTTGCGACAGCCCGACACGTTGGAATTCAACACTCCTAATGTTCGACCGCCTGCTCCAACAAGAAAAAGCCGTCAACGAGTATTTGTATGACCGGGGTGCTAGGACAGCCTCTGCGGAGCTTGGAATTTTTTTTGCCACGTTACTGAACGCTCATGCGCAATGCCTGGAGGCTCATGCGTCCTTTTGAGGAGGTGACAAACCAAGTTAGTCGCACCGAAGGCACCATCAGCGACATCATACCATTTCTTTTCTTCCTGGAGCGTGCCCTGCAAAGAGTGCTGGATCAGGCCATAGATGAGCGTGAAGAGGAAGAGTTGTGGTCACCATCAGCACCAGAAACAGCCTTATCAGCATCGCTTGCTGGACCTGCGGCAACGCCGGAAGAGGATTGTGAGGAAGAGGAGTCAGAGGAGGAATGTGGCTTTGAGGAGGAGGAAGAAGACCAACCACAACAGGCAGGCAGCTCGTTGTCACCTATCTGGTACCCGTGGTGTTGTACGTGGCTGGGGGGAAGAACAGACCGTCAATGACATCAGTGAGACGAGGAACAGGACATGAGTAGCTCGGCATCCAACCTTGTGCAAATGGGGTCTTTCATGCTGTCGTGCCTGTTGTGGGACCCTTGTATAAAAAGGCTGAAGGAGAACGACCTGTACTGGGTGGCCACGCTACTAGACCCCCGGTATAAGCAGAAAGTGCCTGAAATGTTACCGAATTACCGCAAATCGGAAAGTATGCAGCAGTTCCAAAATAAATTAAAAAGTATGCTTTACACACCGTATAAGGGTGATGTCACAGCACAATGGGAATCTAACAGGGGAAGAGGTGAAAGTAATCCTCCTCCTCCCACGACCACGCCAGCAAGGACAGGACGCTTTACAGACGTGTTGTTGATGGAGGACATGCAGAGCTTTTTAAGTCCTACGCATCGGCACAGCCCTTCGGGGTCCACACTCAGAGAACGACTCGACCGACAGGTAGCAGACTACCTCACCTTAACTGCAGATATCGACACTCTGATGAGCGATGAACCCCTTGACTACTGGGTGTGAAGGCTTGACCTGTGGCCTGAGCTATCCCAATTTGCGATAGAACTTCTGGCTTGCCCTGCTTCAAGTGTCCTGTCAGAAAGGACCTTCAGTGCAGCAGGAGGTATTGTCACTGAGAAGAGAAGTCGCCTAGGTCAAAAAAGTTTAGATTACCTCACCTTTATTAAGATGAATGAGGGATCGTGGTCAGATGGGGGAGCGGAGCGGCATGACGTGAGCTACGGACGCGCCGCGATCCCCCCGCCCCCAACGCCGGCTCCAGCTCTGGCCCCTGCAGCAGCGATATATGCGGTTTTCCATGAGCCGCTGATTGAATGAATCGCCGGGTATACAGCGTTCCAGGAGGAAGCTTGGTGGGACTAGCATCGGTCACAGTGCCGAGTGCGTGGCTTAAAACCCCTCCGGAGCTGTGCCTCTCCCTGTTCTGCTCCGTCCTGTCCTCCGCCCTCGGTGCCAGCTCCAGCCCTGCAGCGCTGCATGAGATCTCCGTGTGGGTAAGCTGTCGGCGTGTATTACGCTCCGGGAGGAAACTTGATGGAGCCGGTTACAGAGCCGAATGAGTGGCCGGAGTCCTCCCTAGAAGCTGTGCCTTTGCTTGTTCCACTCTTGGAGCTGAGCATCGAAAGTGGATGTGCTCCCCCCCTCTCCATTCTTTACACTGCACAACTTACTCCCCTGCCTGCCCGGAATTCTTGGGGGTTACTCCCTATTGTGAAGTCCTCTCCTTAACACTGCATAACAGCAGATTTGCCTCATCCAAAGACGCTGCCTGTGCTCTCCGTTATTTTATTTTTTAGGGGGGCCATCTGGGTTCACCTCTCCGATGGCTGCTAATCAGTGTAGGTGGATGGCGTAGAAAATACCTGGATCATCACAACCTTCCAAGATCGGGGAATCTGGGAACTTTGGAACATCGGGAGATCAAGGAACGTAAGATCTTCTGCTCTTTGGTGTCATATTGCTGTGTGATAATAATAATAATAATAATAATAATAATAATAATAATAATAATAACAATTTGATATACTAGGGGAAAAAGAGGTGTATCCCCTTCTCTCGGCCTAAGATAGATTTATAAGATACCCCCGTTGTGAGAGGGGAGAGAGAAAGGGGAAAGAGGAAAAGGGGGAAAAGGTGGGGGAAAGGGGAAAAAAAAAAAAAGATACTTGCAGTATGGCACCCAAGCCACAGAATAGAAAATCGGTTGGCAGCTCCTCACCAAAGGGCGGTATAGCTCGGAATAATATTACGCAGTTGGATAAATATCTTAAATCCCCACCCACACTAAGTAAGACAAGAAGTAATCAGAAGCAGTTAATACAGACAGAGGACTGTGAAAATCCATTAAATAGAGCAGGAGAAAATAGGCCACCGGAAGTGGACAATCAGATATGTAATATTGACCATAAGTTAGCAAGTATACTGGATGCTGTTAACACAACCAATCAAGCACTAAGCACCCTAACAATTACGGTGGCAGCAGTACAGACCGATATCTCAGTAATTAGAGACGATTTAAATAAAATGAGACAACGTATTAAGGAATATGAAATGCTCACCTCAGAACTGCAAAAAGATACCAACCAGATAAAAAAGAGGATGGAGAGTGTGGAGAGTGATAATAAGACATTGAAGGAAAAACTGGCGGATTTGGAGGACAGATCTAGGAGAGGCAATTTTAAATTGGTGGGCTTCCCGGAAGGAGTAGAAAGAAATGATCCAACAGAATTTATTCAAAAATGGCTCGTGGATAATGTATCACCTCCAGAAGTAGCCTCATCATATATAGTGGAGAGAGCACACCGTATTCCAACAAGAAAACCTCCACCAGGATCAACACCAAGACCATTGTTAGTTAAAATGGTCTCTTCTAGAGATCAGGATTATATTCTTAGGTGGAAACGAGAGATACAGATGGTTAAGTACAACGATGCTAATATAGAGATATACCCGGACTTTTCCAGAGTCACGCAGGACAAAAGAAGAGAATATAAAGATGTAAAGAAGAGACTGATTCAGGCCCAACTAAAATACTCCATGATGTATCCCGCGAAACTACGGGTTATTCATGGAGACACTGTTCACTTCTTTACTAACCCAAGTGCGGCGGCTGACTGGATGGACTCAAAGGGTTTCAAATAATCTATAGCAATATAGGGGGGAGCTGGGGGGGTCGACGGTGTTGGGAGGGGGGGGATAGCTCAATGTTAGAGGCCTATGAATCGCATTCAGCGACTTGCAGGTCAGCACGGGGGTGGGGAAGGGGGGGGAGGGTTTTTTTTTTTCTTCCTGCTGGAGCTGTCGAGATTCGTGGAGGGTGCCCCTCGCTTCTGCCCGGCACCGTCCTAAAGTTAGGAGACACAAAAAAATAATAATAATAATAAATAAAAATGTCTAGAGTACTGACATGGAATATTCGCGGATTTGCGGATAAAATCAACAGGTGCGCTGTGTTCGATTTAGTTTCTAGACATTTACCAGCCATTGTTGCTTTGCTAGAGACACATTTAACAGAGGAAAAAGTGGTGGCGTTTGGCGGAAGGAGATGGGCCTCTCATGAATATCATTCGTGCTACTCTATATACTCTCGCGGGATCAGTGTGTACGTATGTTCACAGACAGGTAAATTATGTACCAATAGAACAACTAATCGATCAAGAGGGTCGGTATATTTTTCTTCATTGTGAGTGGCAGGGACAAAGGAGTATAATTGCTTTTATTTATATCCCACCACCTTTTTCAACATATGTGTTATGTAAATTGATGGAGTGCCCGGTGCTGGTGATGGGTGATTTCAACTCGGTCATGGACATTAAATTAGATAGGATATCCACCATAACCAATTATGAACAAAATACCAGCTCCAACACGTTATTGTTCAGAATTAGTAAAGA
Organism: Bufo bufo; assembly: GCF_905171765.1. Classification (NCBI taxonomy): domain Eukaryota; kingdom Metazoa; phylum Chordata; class Amphibia; order Anura; family Bufonidae; genus Bufo; species Bufo bufo. Next base: position 201,908,780 of record NC_053396.1, on the reverse strand, counting down.
AATGGCATTGGTCGATATATGGCGATCTCTTCATGGTAACAAGCAGGTATATTCATGCTTTAGTAAGACCTATAGGTCCATGTCACGAGTTGATCTGGCCCTCGCCAGCCAGGGACTTATTAACAGGGTTAAAAAAATGAACTATGAAAGTCATGGTATCTCTGACCACTCCCCGGTTACCGTAATACTGGATAGCAATAATAAACCTAGTAAAAATATAATTTTTAAACTTAACCGCCATTGGATTACATTAATAAAAGAAGTGGATAAGATCAACGAGGAAATTAAACTCTTCTGGAGTGACAATATCAACTCAACACATATACTTATGGTTTGGGATTCCCTAAAGGCATATCTGCGCGGCTTATACTCATATCAAATTAGGAAACAGAAGAGCTTTTTTTGCGCAAACTCAAAAAGAAATAGAAGATACGATTAATCGGATAATGGGTGAGATTGTTCAGACTAATACCCCTGAAAAACAACATCAATTAAAAAAAGCACGGGAGGATTATAAGCAATATTTATATAAAAAAGCACATATATCTGTATAATGCCGGCAGGCGGGCCGGGCGGGCGCATCCCTCAGTGACGTCACTTGTCTGCGCCGCCTGCTTCATTCATAAAGGAGGCGGCGCAGGCACGTGACATCAGGGAGTTACGCTGCCGCCCGCCCGGCCTGCCTGCCGGCATTATAGAGAAGCAATTAGGATATACGGTACTATTAGGAGTGAGGGAGGCATGTTTAATAACTTTTATTCAATAATACATTTTATATTAGAATACCGGAGCGGTGGGGCGGGGCTATAGTACAGTGACCGCACCGCCCCACCGCTATTGCCGGCCCCCAGCTCCTCCTCCCAGTCCCTCCCCCGGCCCCAGCTCCGTACATCGCATCCAGCGATGTAAAAACTGTCAGCATTCGCCCCATAAGACGCAGGGGCATTTTCCTCCCATTTTTGGGGAGGAAAAAGTGCGTCTTATGAGGCGAAAAATACGGTAATTTTTTTCCAATCTGAACTTCAGATGAGAAAAAAATTACAACTATTAGACAAAGAAGATTATAGCACTATATTAGCTAAATTGCTCTATATTCGTTTTTTTCGAATATTCACTAAATTGCTATATATTCTTGTTTTAGAATATTATGAATATTCGAAAAAAAGGAAGTTATAGCAATATAGCGAATATTCGAAAAAAAAACCGAATATAGAGCAATTTAGCTAATATAGTGCTATAATATTCTTTGTCTAAAAGTTGAAAAATTCGCAATAAAAATTTGAAAATTCGAATCTGAAAATTTGCATATTACACGATCATTACCTTGCCGATTTTTGGAGTAAAAAAAATCGTAGAATATAACGAATATTCGAATTTGCTATTCCTACTACCTTGAGCTATTCCTACTACCTTCTCTTGCAGTTATTTAATATAAATTTGCAATAAATAAATACCTGAGCAACGCCGGTTCATCAACTAGTATATATTAAAATGTGATTTCTTGTTATTGTGTTAGCCTGAAGAAGGAGCTAGTCATGGAACACCTTGTAATTTTACACTTTTGCTCATAGGCTGTGTCTGGTATACCATCTCTACTACAAAAAAATGTAACTTTGATTCTAGAAACATAGAAACATAGAAACATAGAATGTGTCGGCAGATAAGAACCATTTGGCCCATCTAGTCTGCCCAATATACTGAATACTATCGATAGCCCCTGGCCCTATCTTATATGAAGGATGGCCTTATGCCTATCCCATGCATGCTTAAACTCCTTCACTGTATTTGCAGCTACCACTTCTGCAGGAAGGCTATTCCATGCATCCACTACTCTCTCAGTAAAGTAATACTTCCTGATATTACTTTTAAACCTTTGCCCCTCTAATTTAAAACTATGTCTTCTTGTAGCAGTTTTTCTGCTTTTAAATATTCTCTCCTCTTTTACCTTGTTGATTCCCTTTATGTATTTAAAAGTTTCTATCATATACCCTCTGTCTCGTCTTTCTTCCAAGCTATACATGTTAAGGTCCTTTAATCTTTCCTGGTAAGTTTTATCCTGCAATCTATGTACTAGTTTAGTAGCTCTTCTCTGAACTCTCTCCAAAGTATCAATATCCTTTTGGAGATATGGTCTCCAGTACTGAGCACAATACTCCAAATGAGTTCTCACTAGTGCTCTGTAGAGCGGCATGAGCACCTCCCTCTTTCTACTGGTAATTCCTCTCCCTATACACCCAAGCATTCTGCTAGCATTTCTTGCTGCTCTATGACATTGTCTGCCTACCTTAAAGTCTTCTGAAATAATGACCCCTAAATCCCTTTCCTCAGATACTGAGGTTAGGACTGTATCACTGATTTTATATTCTGCTCTTGGGTTTTTACACCCCAGGTGCATTATCTTGCACTTATCAACATTACATTTTAGTTGCCAGATTTTTGACCATTCCTCTAGTTTTCCTAAATCCTTTTCCATTTGGTGTATCGCTCCAGGAACATCAACCCTGTTACAAATCTTTGTGTCATCAGCAAAAAGACACACCTTACCATCGAGGCCTTCTGCAATTTCGCTGATAAAGATATTAAACAATATAGATCCCAGAACAGATCCCTGAGGTACCCCACTGGTAACAAGACCTTGGTCTGAATATACTCCATTGACTACAACCCTCTGTTGCCTGTCCCTCAGCCACTGCCTAATCCATTCAACAATATGGGAGTCCAAGCCCATAGACTGCAATTTATTGATAAGCCTTCTACACTCACCTAAAGAATTATTAGGAACACCATACTAATACGGTGTTCGACCCCCTTTTGCCTTCAGAACTACCTTAATTCTACGTGGCATTGATTCAACAAGGTGCTGATAGCATTCTTTAGAAATGTTGGCCCATATTGATAGGATAGCATCTTGCTGTTGATGGAGATTTGAAGGATGCACATCCACGGCACGAAGCTTCCGTTCCACCACATCCCAAAGATGCTCTATTGGGTTGAGATCTGGTGACTGTGGGGGCCACTTTAGTACAGTGAACTCATTGTCATGTTCAAGAAACCAATTTGAAATGATTCGAGCTTTGTGACATGGTGCATTATCCTGCTGGAAGTAGCCATCAGAGGATGGATACATATTCTCATTCTGTTTACGCAAAATTCGGACTCTACCATTTGAATGTTTAAACAGAAATCGAGACTCATCAGACCAGGCAACATTTTTCCAGTCTTCAACAGTCTAATTTTGGTGAGCTTGTGCAAATTGAAGCCTCTTTTTCCTATTTGTAGTGGAGATGAGTGGTACCCGGTGGGGTCTTCTGCTGTTGTAGCCCATCCGCCTCAAGGTTGTGCGTGTTGTGGCTTCACAAATGCTTTGCTGCATACCTCGGTTGTAACGAGTGTTTATTTCAGTCAACGTTGCTCTTCTATCAGCTTGAATCAGTCGGCCCATTCTCCTCTGACCTCTAGCATCCACAAGGCATTTTTTCCCACAGGACTGCCGCATACTGGATGTTTTTCCCTTTTCACACCATTCTTTGTAAACCCTAGAAATGGTTGTGCGTGAAAATCCCAGTAACTGAGCAGATTGTGAAATACTCAGACCAGCCCGTCTGGCACCAACAACCATGTCAGGCTCAATATTGCTTAAATCACCTTTCTTTCCCATTCTGACATTCAGTTTGGAGTTCAGGAGATTGTCTTGACCAGGACCACACCCCTAAATGCATTGAAGCAACTGCCATGTGATTGGTTGACTAGATAATTGCATTAATGAGAAATGGAACAGGTGTACCTAATAATTCTTTAGGTGAGTGTATGTGGGACAGTATCAAAAGGCTTACTAAAGTCTAGATAAGCGATGTCTACTGCACCTCCTCCATCTATTATTTTAGTCACCCAATCAAAAAAATCAATAAGATTAGTTTGACATGATCTCCCTGAAGTAAACCCATGCTGTTTTTCATCTTTCAATCCATGGGATTTTAGATGTTCCACAATCCGCTCCTTAAGTATGGTTTCCATTAATTTCCCCACTATTGATGTCAGGCTTACTGGCCTATAGTTGCCCGATTCCTCCCTACTACCTTTCTTGTGAATGGGCACAACATTACTAATTTCCAATCTTCTGGGACAACTCCTGTTGCCAGTGATTGGTTAAATAAATCTGTTAATGGTTTTGCTAGTTCACCGTTGAGCTCTTTTAATAGGTTTGGGTGTATCCCATCAGGCCCCTGTTACTTATTTGAATTAATTTTAGACAGCTGACTTAGAACCTCTTCCTCTGTAAAGACACATGCATCAAAAGATTAATTAGTCTTCTTTCCTAACTGGGGTCCTTTTCCTTCATTTTCCTTTGTAAAAACTGAACAGAAGTATTCATTGAGGCAGTAAGCTAGTTCTTTATCTTCTTCCATATACCTTCCTTCTTTTGTTTTTATTTGGTAATTCCTTGTTTTAGTTTCGTTTTTTCATTTATGTATCTGAAGAATGCCTTATCGCCTTTTTTCCCTGACTGAGCTAATTTCTCTTCTGCCTGTGCCTTAGAAGCTCTTATAACTTGTTTGGCCTCTCTCTGCCTAATCTTACAAATTTGCCCTCGTTGTCATCCTCGTTTTTTTTTTATTTTATAATTCCTAAATGCTATCTTTTTGTTTTTAATGATTTTGGCCACTTCTGCTGAGTACCACAGTGGTCTCTTCCTTTTTTTGCTTTTACTGACAAGCCTAATGCAATTTCCTGTTGCCTTCAATAGTGCCACTTTTAAGTAGTCCCATTTCTCCTGGACTCCAATGAAACTGTTCCAATCTGATAGGGACTCGTATACCACTAATCTATTTTTAGAAAAGTCAGTTTTTCTAAAATCTAAAACTTTTGTTTTTGTGTGGTGTGACTCAGTCACTGTACTTATAGTAAACCACACTGACTGGTGATCACTAGATCCCAAGCTTTCCCCTACAGTAATATCATATACCTAATTCCCATTTGTGAATACTAAATCTAAAATGGCCTCGTTCCGGGTTGGCTCCTCAACTACTTGCTGTAGACATAATCCCAGTAGGCAATTTAGAATATCTGTACTCCTGGCAGAACTAGCTATTTTGGTTTTCCAGTTTACATCTGGAAGATTGAAGTCTCCTATAATGATAAATTCCCCCTTCAATGTCATTTTAGCTATTTCCTCAACTAGTAGATCATCTAATTCTTTGACTTGGCTAGGTGGTCTATATATCACACCTACACAAGTTACCTTATGATTATCAAGCTGCAAGGTAACCCAAACTGACTCAAAATTGTTCTCGCTAACTTGTATGAAATTAGATTTTATGCTATCTTTCACATACAGGGCCACCCCTCCCCCTTCTTGCCTTCTCTGTCTTTCCTGTATAGAGAGAACCCTGGTATTGTTATATCCCAGTCATTACTCCCCTTGAACCACGTCTCAGTAACAGCCACTACATCTATATTCTCAGATACCATTATAGCCTCAAGTTCATTGATCTTATTCCCTAAATTGCGAGCATTTGTAGACAAGAATCTGAGCTTGTCATTTCTTAACCTTTGTGCCACTGGCATCTTCTGGCATTGTTCCGGGGGGGCAGTTGGACTGCTGGATTATCACTCTTTTGCCCCCCTTTCCTAGTTTAAATGCTCCTTAGCAAATACTTGGAACTCTTCACCGAGGACATTCGTTCCCTTGAAAAAAAGATGCAAACCATCTTTCTTGTACAGCTCTTTTCCATTTCAACAAGAGCTAACATGAGACACAAAGCCAAACCCTTGGTTCAGACACCATTCACCAAGCCATACATTGAATTCCTTAATGCGCATCTTCCTGTCATGCTGAAGGTTATGCACAGGCAAAACTGCAGAGAATGAAACAGTTGCTGCAACCTCCGGTATATCGTTTCCAAGTGTGTGAAAAGCTTCTTTCACCTTTGAAACCTCATTGCAAGCCAGATCGTTTGTCCCAAGATGGACAATAACATCCACTTCCCTTTCCCTTGCTAATGTCAGACAGCCCTAAACTCGACATCCCCTTAATAATTGAAACACAGAAAATTAGACTAAAATGCATTGGTAGCATTCCTTTATTTTTGTTTTTGCGATATCATGAACTGTATTTTTTAATCATTGCAAATAAACATATTAATCACATCCAAAGACATCTTAGTATAAAAATAAAATAAATACATTCTGGTAAATTTCCATAGAAAGCAAACATTTAATTCAAGGAAGTTAGGAAGAAGTTCTGCTGGCTCACATGGAAAACATACAGCGGAGGATATTAATATCAGTGCAACCAAGATCGCCAAACAGCATAGTTGCTGACCGACCCGAATTTGGATATGCAGTCCCTAATTTTCGGAGATCGTCTTGGCAAATTTGTGCCGTCCTCTGCCAAAAATAGGTGGGTCTTGAGCAAGTTCATCCATAAGTAGGTATTCCTGAGTTTTTAAAGTTGGTCTTGAGTGCCCCAAATTTTTCAGCAGGAATATTGGTAAGTATACAAAGGGGTAGCTATTGTAAACTACTGTACTTAAAGGAGACATCCCAAGGAAAAATAAAAATAAAAAAGTCCTTTACTGTACATTATTAATAGTGGATATCTATTAGATTGGTGAGGGTCCTACTCAGATTTTGGCACATATTCCTGTGGAATCTCCCTCCCATTGTTGTCAACAGGAAATTCTGAGAAACAGTTTTTGATTTTTCCATGGAAACAGAGACACAACCCTTCTCTGTGAATTTTCTACATGGAAAACACAGTGTTTGTCCCCAAGCATTATGGCCACATTGAATAGGACTAATTTGTGGTCACATCAGCTACAAAAAAAAAGCATCATGACCCTTCTCGGAAACCATCAGAAATTGCAGTGGGTGTTCGTACACAAATTAAAGGGGTTGTCGCACTTTAGCAGATTACATTTATCTTATATCATACTGACCAAAAAGATGGTCGTGTGACTGGACCCTAAGCCTTAGATTTTTGTCACAGATTTAAAGCCCAGTACACTCCAGATTTTTCCGTCATGTATTTTGCCATGTGAACACAATATGTCCAAACAACAGTGCCATACTAAGCAGTGGCCATACATCACTTCCATACGGTGCCAATATATTATACTACAGTGCCATACAATACAAGTAACATAGAAACATAGAAACATAGAATGTGTCGGCAGATAAGAACCATTTGGCCCATCTAGTCTGCCCAATATAGTGAATACAATGAATAGCCCTTGGCGCTATCTTATATGAAGGATGGCTACCACTTCTGCAGTAATACTACCAAACAGTGTTGAAATAATAGTACCTAATTACAGTGACCAAATTAAAACTCGATATATAAAGTAATCCATTAACAGTTCTACACAATGTCTAAATAAGTTACACAAGTAATATCAATATTCTAGCTTTGTCAAGTCTTGAGTACCAGGCCATCTGTCGCACCCCCTTCAGGAGGGATGGCTGATATGCAGTCTGATCCCTAATAAGTCTACCCTTGAGCTACAAACATACATTCTTTACCATATTCTACCATGGTGGACAAGTGTCTACCAGAGAATGCTGCCATTTAAGAGATCTGCAAACTTCCCATGTGGCAAATGTTGTATTTTTAGAACAGTATTTTCTTCTGTAAGACAATTGGGGCTTAATGTTGGATGCTTTTTAATCATCCATTGTCCTAAATGGCCAAATAATAGTTCCTTGATACTGTAGGGCATAAGTTAAATTTTACCAGAAGATCACTAATTCATCAAGGAGTCTTCACAAGGTTTCAACACTACTTTTTATTTTCTTACAATATTTTACCAATAGACGATCAGTATTGGGAACTCACTTTCTCAACCCTAGTAACCAACCTCTATGGAAGGCAGCTGTCCTGTGCATAGCACATGTTGGAAATTTAAGGTGCTTTCCTTTATGGCAGCCAGCCTGCACATTCTGGAGTGGTTCTTTTACAGCACTCTACTATACTTTATAGTCTACCATGTTTTGAGTCATGCTTGCCCATCATTGGTCAAATAAATAGTCACCAGAAACTGTCATGCCTCGGCCAGTTATGTTCAATGGAGTTTGTATACTGGATGTGAATAATAACGCGCACATTGCTGCAACAAAAGCATAATATATTCATTATAATGTATGCAAACTAAATGTTTAAAACCATATTTGTGCCTATACTTTATGCTTTTCTTGTTCTTTGGTAGAATGGATATAATCAGGGTAAATGGTCTTGATATGAACGGTGGCGTGATTATCTTCCATGGGACTCTTGACTTGCTGATTGTAGAGGTGAGTTCTGTGGGAGGTTCCTTGGTTGATATCTTGATGTTTGTGAGCTAGGAAAAAGTTCTGAATCAACGTTTGAGGGGTATGGGTCATAAGAAGTATTAGGATAGTATGATGAGTAGGTTGAGGGGCCAGGTAATGTGGTTGAGGTACTTGGTAGAACATTGGTGGCACCTGGAAAAACGCCTGAGCCTCCAGAGAATACTGAAGACAAGACCTACAAGGAGAGAAGTCAGTTCAGATAATCAATAGACATCACACATAGTATAGACTATAGACATCTCATGACACAGTACTATGAAATTATGTATTTTTTTTATTTTTTATCTGGTAATCTTGTGCCACACATTCTGAGATTTGTTGAGCCAATAGCAAAGGTAAGATGAGACATATCTGTATCTGGTCAGACTAATATTTTGTTCCTGGATGTTCCAGCATACAATTAGCGGTTACTACCTGGTAATCTAGTAGCTTAATCAATTCCCAGGCAGCTGTGTACTTTCCAGGTGCTCTGTCTGACAAGGAGCTAAATGCAATGTGCACATCAGATTCAGTTTCCTATCCTGCCCTGATCATACCGTTCCGTGCCAGGCAGGAAGAGAAATGAAAGTGTGGCTATGACTGACCAGCAGCACAGTTCTCTCAAGGATCAAGCATTTTACAATCGTTCTGCCCGGTTATTAAAGGCTATCGACACCTTTGGGCGTATTTTTGTTTTCATTTTATGGCATGCATTTTGGGTGAAAAAAAACTTTTATTACTATTTTTTATTAAAAGTTCTGAACCATTTTCATTCTGCAGCCTGCAAGTATTCAAATACCGTACATAGCAGGCTGCAAAGTTCATTTCACAGTGAATTCACTCATTTGAATTGCCTGATCTCCAGCAGTCAGTGTGATCTCCTGAACATTGCCCTAAGGTCAATTATACACAGGCTGTAAAACAAAAAATTGTTACAATTTAATATTTTAAAAAATTGTCCAAGTAAATTTTCAACCCAAATACATTGCATTAAAATAAAATATAATTGCCCCAAGGTGTTCATAGTCTCCAATTTCATAAGGCCATACCAACGAGTCAGTTAGGATCAGACTCCCAGTCGTCTCCTGATGATCCTAACAAACTAGGAGAAACGCATCAAGTAGTGCATACAGTTAGGAGCTCTATATTTACTAGCTGGACAGACAGTTGCTTTAGGTCACAGGGGTTTCCATTGCCTACCAACTAATCTGGCAACAGGGCTAATGTAAGGGCTACAGCATTGAGAGGACCTGTGTGGTGACATTGGCCACCTTACAGGCATATATACAGTCAGGTCCATAAATATTGGGACATCGACACAATTCTAACATTTTTGGCTCTATACACCACCACAATAGATTTGAACTGAAACAAACAATATGTGCTTTAACTGCAGACTGTCAGCTTTAATTTGAGGGTATTTACATCCAAATCAGGTGAACGGTGTAGGAATTACAACAGTTTGCATATGTGCCTCCCACTTGTTAAGGGTCCAAAAGTAATGGGACAAATGGCTTCTCAGCTGTTATTCCCTCATTATCCCAATTACAATAAGCATATAAAAGGTCAAGAGTTCATTTCAAGTGTGCTATTTGCATTTGAAATCTGTTGCTGTCAACCATCAAGATGAGATCCAAAGAGCTGTCCCTATCAGTGAAGCAAGCCATCATTAGGCTGAAAAAAAACAAAACAAACCCATCAGAGAGATAGCAAAAATATTAGGCGTGGCCAAAATAACAGTTTGGAACATTCTTAAAAAGAAGGAACGCACCGGTGAGCTCAGCAACACCAAAAGACCCGGAAGACCACGGAAAACAACTGTGGTGGATGACCGAAGAATTCTTTCCCTGGTAAGAAAACACCCTTCACAACAGTTTGCCAGATCAAGAACACTCTCCAGGAGGTAGGTGTTTGTGTGTCAAAGTCAACAATCAAGACTTCACCAGAGTGAATACAGAGGGTTCACCACAAGATGTAAACCATTGGTGAGCCTCAAAAACAGGAATGCCAGATTAGAGTTTGCCAAACAACATCTAAAAAAGCCTTCACAGTTCTGGAACAACATCTTATGGACAGATGAGACCAAGATCAACTTGTACCAGAGTGATGGGAAGAGAAGAGTATGGAGAAGGAAAGGAACTGCTCATGATCCCAAGCATACCACCTCATCAGTGAAGCATGATGGTGGTGGTAGTGTCATGGCGTGGGCATGTATAGCTTCCAATGGAACTGGTTCTATTGTATTTATTGATGATGTGACTGCTGACAAAAGCAGCAGGATGAATTTTGAAGTGTTTCGGACAATATTATCTGCTCATATTCAGCCAAATGCTTCAGAACTCATTGGACGGCGCTTCACAGTGCAGATGAACAATGACCCAAAGCATACTGAAAAAGCAACCAAAGAGTTTTATAAGGGAAAGAAGAGGAATGTTATGCAATGGCCAAGTCAATCACCTGACCTGAATCTGATTGAGCATGCATTTCACTTGCTGCAGACAAAACAGAAGGGAAAATGCCCCAAGAACAAGCAGAAACTGAAGACAGTTGCAGTAGAGGCCTGGCAGAGCATCACCAGGGATGAAACCCAGTGTCTGGTGATGTCTATGAGTTCCAGACTTAAGGCTGTAATTGACCGAAAAGGATTTGCAACCAAGTATTAAAAAGTGAAAGTTTGATTTATGATTATTATTTTGTCCCATTACTTTTGGTCCCTTAACAAGTGGGAGGCAAATATGCAAACTGTTGAAATTCCTACACTGTTCACCTGATTTGGATGTAAATACCCTCAAATTAAAGCTGACCGTCTGCAGTTAAAGCACATCTTGTTCGTTTCATTCCAAATTCATTGTGGTGGTGTATAGAGCCAAAAATGTTAGAATTGTGTCAATGTCCCAATATCTATGGACCTGACTGTACATCCACAGTTCGGTTCTCTGGTCTAGCCTATCGAGGCAAACCGGTGGTGTGCCTCTCAGCCATAGGAATGTATCCCTCAACACCAGCCTTAGCTTACACATGGTGCATCCAGGGTGAGGAACTGATTCACACAGAGCACCTGCTTTGGGCTGGCAGTAGTGTGATTATCATTAGATATATATCCTGACATCGCACACATATTTCACACTGAAGCTTAATGAAAATTTCCCTACTCTTCTATGTGTTGTAATTGAATACTAATAAAAGAGTTTTTGTTTTATTTTAGCGTTTTCTCACCCAAACCTGCATATTTTGCAATGTTTCACAAGGCTTGCTCCACTCGTCTCATTGTTGTCTCTGCAATAGTCATTTTCCCTACACCTCCCCTCTTTTAGGTAAAAGCCTTGTGGAAAATTACACAGCCTAGCAAGCTAGGATTGGTTAGAAAACACAACAGGATGACAAAAACAGGAAGTTCTTCGTGTAAACATCCTGCCAGGATGCGGTTATGCTGAGAACAGGGGAAGAAAAGCACTGACATAAAAAAACAGGTATATGTGGCAAAAGTAGGTAATGTTTGAGCAGATAAAGAATTCAATATGAAATCGGAGACTCCACTTAAGAAAGCAATGATTTGGGTTTGCTGGGCACCCCTGAATATAGATAATTAAATAATTCACTTTTTTAAATGTAACACATAAATTAATTGATGCTTACCCAAACTATGCCAAGTCCGACTAGAAGTAAGACAGCCACTGCAGCTAATGCAATCAGAATCACTGCCCAGTATGGAAGATTAGCAGCAGCAGTATCTGTAAACCAATCATATGTGAGGGTTGAATTACCGAAATACCTGCTAACTATACAATATGGTTAGTAAAAAGTATTCATAAGGACGTAGATGATGAGAAGAAATTGACATGTTTACCTCATGGCCAGTACAATGGCATAGGTCCCCCAATAAGACAGATTGCAAAAAACAAAACTAAATGAAATAAAAAATACAGCCTTAAAAAGTTCCCTGCCCTAATCTCTGCAATACTGTTAGCCAATTACCCAAAACTGAACATGTATCAGAATTAATGGTAGAAGATGAGAAACACAAACAAAAAGTTTATTTTAGGGTAATACTATGTTTTTTAATGGGCAAATAAATAAAATAAAAAAAACATGTTTTCACAATATAAGCTTAAAAAAAGAAAGAAAAAAAAGAATCTGTAAAGAATGATATGAAAAATAAAATCTGAATTATTTCTAGAATAAAAAGCCAAAATATTATTCAAAGGGGTTTTCCCATTACAACAACTAACCCCCCATCTACAGGATAAGGGATACATGTCTGATTGGTGGGAATCCAAGAAGCAAAATTAAACCGCAGCACTCCCAGGTCTTCGGGGAATAGATAGTTTATTCTCCAAAATGTGCGACGTTTCGACCTTACATGGTCTTTGTCAAGGCTTGAGAAAGACCATATAAGGTTGAAACGTCGCACATTTTGGTGAATAAACTATCTATTCCCTAAAGACCTGGGAGTGCTGCGGTTTATTTTTGCTTCTTGGATGCCTGGGGGACCACAGACGGGAAACCACTCACTGCTGGCACCACCACCATACAGACGTAAGAACTTAACCTGTAAGTGCTGCTACATATCACAATGAACTTTTTCTGATTGGTGGGAATCTCACTTCTGAGGAACCCAAACAGTCACTGTTTAATGAAGAGGCAGGCACGCTGCTTCCACTCCACTCAAATCTATGGGACAGCTGGAGACAGCGCAGTACATGTGCTTGGGAATCTCCGGCCGCCCTAAAAAGTCAAATGGATAGGGAGCGTACATATGTGTCTGACACTCCGTTCAGATGGGGGAACACGGGTCCTTGTTCAAGTGATCACTGGGGGCCCCAGCGGTGAGATGGCCACCAATCAGACACTTACCTTATCTTCTGGACAAGGTGATATGTATAAATATATGAGTTGTGATAACCTCTTTAATCTTCCACTTTAGTTTTCAAAACTGGAGTTTTACAGACTGCTCACTGGGTGGCAGTACAATACAATAAATGCTAGTCAAAAAGTTCACACTGTAAAAAATAGCCGATGTACAAGAAATGTATCTCCTGAATGATACTTTAAAGGAGTTTTATGTACATAAAGCTTAATCATTGTATAATTAAAAGTTCTGCTACTTTGTAATTTACTTCATGTTTCAGTTCATCACGATTTTCAAGATCTGTGCTTGCTGTCAGTAAAATGCAACATTCTTATTTACAGCCAGAGACTTTAAAGACTTATACAGACCTAATACTTCTCATGCTTGCAATAATTGAATCCTCTCTATGCAATCCCTTAAACAGTCTGGACTCCAGACTGATAAATTTACATAAACTGATACACTGTAACAAACAGGAAAAATTATACTGGTGGACTGTGAGAAGTATCATCTCCGTACAGGTTTTCAGCCTCTGGATATTAACAAGAATGTTAGTTAGCAATGTTTGAAAATGGTAAAGAAGTCAAATACAAAGTAAATAAGATATTGCCGAAGAAAATTTATATTTATCTATATAAAAAAATATAAAAAAAACTGAAAAGTTTTCATTAGTTGTAACATGGATTTTAAGATCTGGTCAATGTACAGAACATGTCAATATGAATACACTGACTCAATGGAAGGTATAAAATGATACATACTGGTCATGGTTGTTGTAGCTCCAGTGGTAGATGTAGCTGCAGTAGTTGTTGTAGCTCCAGTTGTAGTTGTAGTTGCAGGTGTTGTAGCCCCAGTGGTATTTGTAGCTGCAGTAGTTGTTGTAGCTCCAGTGGTAGTTGTAGCTGCAGTAGTTGTTGTAGCTCCAGTTGTAGTTGTAGTTGCAGGTGTTGTAGCTCCAGTGGTATTTGTAGCTGCAGTAGTTGTTGTAGCTCCAGTGGTAGTTGTAGCTGCAGTAGTTTTTGTAGATCCAGTGGTAATTGTAGCTGCAGTAGTTGTTGTAACTCCAGTAGTAGTTGTAGCTGTAGTAGTTGTTGTAGCTCCAGTGTTAGTTGTAGCTGCAGGTGGTGTAGCTCCAGAGGTATTTGTAGCTGCAGTAGTTGTTGTAGCTCCAGTTGTAGTTGTAGCTGCAGGTGTTGTAGCTCCAGTGGTACTTGTAGCTGCAGTAGTTGTTGTAAATCCAGTTGTAGTTGTAGCTGCAGGTGTTGTACCTCCAGTGGTATTTGTAGCTGCAGTAGTTGTTGTTGCTCCAGTGGTAGTTGTAGCTGCAGTAGTTGTTGTAGATCGAGTGTTAGTTGTAGCTGCAGTAGTTGTTGTAGCTCCAATAGTAGTTGTAGCTGCAGTAGTTGTTGGTACTTCTGTGGTAGTCGTAGCTACAGTGGTAGTTGTAGCTGCAGGAGGTGTTGTACTTACAGTGGTAGTTGTAGCTGCAGTAGATGATGTAGCAACCGTGGTAGTCGTAGATGCAGTAGTTGTAGATCCAGTGGTAGTTGTAGCTGCAGGAAATGTAGTAGCTACAGTGGTAGTTGTAACTGTAGGTGTTGTAGCTACAGTGGCAGTTATAGCTGCAGATGTTGTAGATCCAGTGGTAGTTGTAGCTGCAGTAGTTGTAGCTCCAGTGGTAGTTGTAGCTGCAGGAGATGATGTAGCTGCAGTGGTAGTCGTATCTGAAGTAGTTGTTGTAGATCCAGTGGTAGTTGTAGCTGCATTAGTTGTTGTAGCTCCAGTAGTAGTTGTAGCTGTAGTGGTTGTTGTAGCTCCAGTAGTAGTTGTAGCTGCAGTAGTTGTTGGTTCTTCTGTGGTAGTCGTAGCTACAGTGGTAGTTGTAGCTGCAGTAGTTGTTGGTTCTTCTGTGGTAGTCGTAGCTACAGTGGAAGTTGTAGCTGCAGGAGATGTTGTACTTACAGTGGTAGTTGTAGCTACAGGAGATGATGTAGCAACAGTGGAAGTCGTAGATGCAGTAGTTGTAGATCCAGTGGTAGTTGTAGCTGCAGGAGATGTTGTAGCTACAGTGGTAGTTGTAACTGCTGGTGTTGTAGCTACAGTGGTAGTTATAGCTGCAGGTGTTGTAGATCCAGTGGTAGTTGTATCTGCAGTAGTTGTAGCTCCAGTGGTAGTTGTAGCTGCAGCAGATGATGTAGCTACAGTGGTAGTCGTATCTGCAGTAGTTGTTGTAGATCCAATGGTAGTTGTAGCTGCAGTAGTTGTTGTAGCTCCAGTAGTAGTTGTAGCTGTAGTAGTTGTTGTAGCTTCAATAGTAGTTGTAGCTGCAGTAGTTGTTGGTACTTCTGTGGTAGTCGTAGCTACAGTGGTAGTTGCAGCTGAAGGAGGTGTTGTACTTACAGTGGTAGTTGTAGCTGCAGGAGATGTTGTAGCTACAGTGGTAGTTGTAACTGCAGGTGTTGTAGCTACAGTAGTAGTTATAGCTGCAGGTGTTGTAGATTCAGTGGTAGTTGTAGCTGTAGCAGTTGTTGTAGCTCCAGTGGTAGTTGTAGCTGCAGGAGATGATGTAGCTACAGTGGTAGTCGTATCTGCAGTTGTTGTAGCTCCAGTAGTAGTTGTATCTGCAGTAGTTGTTGTAGCTTCAGTAGTAGTTGTAGCTACAGTAGTTGTTGTAGCTCCAGTGGTAGTTGTAGCTGCAGGAGATGATGTAGCTACAGTGGTTGTCGTATCTGCAGTTGTTGTAGATCCAGTG
Organism: Bufo bufo; assembly: GCF_905171765.1. Taxonomy (NCBI): domain Eukaryota; kingdom Metazoa; phylum Chordata; class Amphibia; order Anura; family Bufonidae; genus Bufo; species Bufo bufo. The sequence goes on along the minus strand of NC_053396.1, from coordinate 201,892,872 downwards.
GTAGTTGCAGCTGCAGGAGATGTTGTAGCTACAGTGGTAGTTGTAACTGCAGGTGTTGTAGCTACAGTGGTAGTTATAGCTGCAGGTGTTGTAGATTCAGTGGTAGTTGTAGCTGCAGTAGTTGTTGTAGCTCCAGTAGTAGTTGTATCTGTAGTAGTTGTTGTAGCTCCAGTAGTAGTTGTAGCTGCAGTAGTTGTTGGTATTTCTGTGGTAGTCGTAGCTTCAGTGGTAGTTGTAGCTGCGGGTGTTGTAGCTACAGTGGTAGTTGTAGCTGCAGTAGTTGTTGTAGCTCCAGTAGTAGTTGTATCTGCAGTAGTTGTTGTAGCTCCAGTAGTAGTTGTGTATGTAGTAGTTGTTGTAGCTCCAGTAGTAGTTGTAGCTGCAGTAGTTGTTGGTACTTCTGTGGTAGTCGTAGCTTCAGTGGTAGTTGTAGCTGCGGGTGTTGTAGCTACAGTAGTAGTTGTAGCTGCAGTAGTTGTTGTAGCTCCAGTAGTAGTTGTATCTGCAGTAGTTGTTGTAGCTCCAGTAGTAGTTGTATCTGTAGTAGTTGTTGTAGCTCCAGTAGTAGTTGTAGCTGCAGTAGTTGTTGGTACTTCTGTGGTAGTCGTAGCTTCAGTGGTAGTTGTAGCTGCGGGTGTTGTAGCTACAGTGGTAGTTGTAGCTGCAGTAGTTGTTGTAGCTCCAGTAGTAGTTGTATCTGCAGTAGTTGTTGTAGCTCCAGTAGTAGTTGTATCTGTAGTAGTTGTTGTAGCTCCAGTAGAAGTTGTAGCTGCAGTAGTTGTTGGTACTTCTGTGGTAGTCATAGCTTCAGTGGTAGTTGTATCTGCAGTAGTTGTTGTAGCTCCAGTAGTAGTTGTATCTGTAGTAGTTGTTGTAGCTCCAGTAGTAGTTGTAGCTGCAGTAGTTGTTGGTACTTCTGTGGTAGTCGTAGCTTCAGTGGTAGTTGTAGCTGCGGGTGTTGTAGCTACAGTGGTAGTTGTAGCTGCAGTAGTTGTTGTAGCTCCAGTAGTAGTTGTATCTGCAGTAGTTGTTGTAGCTCCAGTAGTAGTTGTATCTGTAGTAGTTGTTGTAGCTCCAGTAGTAGTTGTAGCTGCAGAAGTTGTTGGTACTTCTGTGGTAGTCGTAGCTTCAGTGGTAGTTGTAGCTGCGGGTGTTGTAGCTACAGTGGTAGTTGTAGCTGCAGTAGTTGTTGTAGCTCCAGTAGTAGTTGTATCTGCAGTAGTTGTTGTAGCTCCAGTAGTAGTTGTATCTGTAGTAGTTGTTGTAGCTCCAGTAGTAGTTGTAGCTGCAGTAGTTGTTGGTACTTCTGTGGTAGTCATAGCTTCAGTGGTAGTTATAGCTGCAGTAGTTGTTGTAGCTCCAGTAGTAGTTGTATCTGTAGTAGTTGTTGTAGCTCCAGTAGTAGTTGTAGCTGCAGTAGTTGTTGGTACTTCTGTGGTAGTCGTAGCTTCAGTGGTAGTTGTAGCTGCGGGTGTTGTAGCTACAGTGGTAGTTGTAGCTGCAGTAGTTGTTGTAGCTCCAGTAGTAGTTGTATCTGCAGTAGTTGTTGTAGCTCCAGTAGTAGTTGTATCTGTAGTAGTTGTTGTAGCTCCAGTAGTAGTTGTAGCTGCAGTAGTTGTTGGTATTTCTGTGGTAGTCGTAGCTTCAGTGGTAGTTGTAGCTGCGGGTGTTGTAGCTACAGTGGTAGTTGTAGCTGCAGGAGGTGTTGTAGCTACAGTGGTAGTTGTAACTGCAGGTGTTGTATCTACAGTGGTAGTTATAGCTGCAGGTGTTGTAGCTGCTAGTGTTGTTGGAGCTGAAGTATCTATTTGTGCTTCACAAATGGTTGTAGCTGCAGTAGTAATTTTTACAGAAGACATTAGTAGTGGCAAACATTTTCAAAAGCTTTAAAAATATTACTTCCATATAGAATCTAACATTTGTTTTCTAAATTATAGATTTTGTTGTTATGTGAATCTTGATGTACTGATGGAGCATGGTCATGCATGTTTTAATATCTGCTGTCTGACTTAAACCATCTCCCTGCACTCCTAGATTATACGTCTGTCATCTACTAGATGTTTCACTGTGGCAATGCATATCCAAACGATGTCAACATCAGTATGTAGTACTACCTAATGTCTGTTTTAGAGTTACTCTTTAGAATAACTTTGTCTTTGCACTAGTAGTAAGGTTCCCTTGTGGTCGTGTCTTATAACAATAGGCGTTTATGAGTTGCATCTCTTTTTTGTGCCAAAGGTTGCCTAGCATTAGAGATGAGCGAACCGAAGTTGACAAAGTAGAATTGTATCAAATTTCAAGAAAAATTTGATTCGCACAGAATCCGAATTTCCTCACGCTTCGTGATAACGAATACATATTTTTTTTAAATGGCTGCTTCCCATGTTAGGACACATAGCAAAGAACTCTAGGAACGAGGAATCACCCATAATGCCATACATGCAGCCAATCTGCAGCAAGCCAGCCCCTGTGATGTCACAGCCCTATAAATAGCCTCAGTCATCTTGGATTCAGCCATTTTCAGTGTATTTAGTGCAGGTAGAGATGTCAGCAGGCGCTAGGGACAGTGCTAGGAAAGACTTGAAAACTTTTATTTTGCTGAATAGAAGTTCAGAGAAAGAGCATTAAAGCAAACCTTTCACCAGGATTTCACTTAATAAACTATTACCAGTACCTTATAGGTTATCCTCATTGTGTTTCAATGCATTCTTGTGCCGCTTTCCTGGGATGTATATTCATGAAAAAAACCACTTATAAAGTCCTCGTCTCCAGCTCCTGAAGTCACGCTAGAAGTCAAGGGGGTAGCCCTTCCCTCACTCCGGGCTGTAACTCCCCTGCCCTAACCCCTCCTCTAAGTAGTGTAACTGACACCCGGCTCAGTCGCCGGGACCGCGCTTGTACATGCGGCGATTCAGTTACAGGATCGCGCTTGAGTCCGACGGCGCATGCGCCGCCTGTACAAGCGCGGGTGTCAGTTACACTACTTAGAGGAGGGGTTATGGCAGGGGAGTTACAGCCCGGAGTGAGGGAAGGGCTACCCCCTTGACTTCTAGCGTGACTTCAGGAGCTGGAGACGAGGACTTTATAAGTCATTTTTTTCATGAATATACATCCCAGGATGCGGCACAAGAATGCATTGAAACACAATGAGGATAATCTTTAAGGTACTGGTAATAGTTTATTAAGTGAAATCCTGGTGAAAGGTTCGCTTTAAAAGTGTAGGGAAAGGATAGGGAGGAATTATTCCACAGTATTAAAGCAGAACAGGGTCCAATAGGGGAGTGTACAGGCTGGGTAATAGGAACAATCCTATTATACCTTGCTTCACTGACTGGGGACCCAAATCGCAATTATACTGCTGCTTTTAGGTTTGTAATAGATAATACCTCTGTAATTCCAGCAAACCGTTCTCTTTATTGGGGTGCAAGTGCTGTGTGATACAGCCATTAACAGGGTGTATTACTAGGAGGATAGTGTATTATTAGGAGGATAAACGGGCTTATTTGCCATTCAGCGGTGCATTTATATGTTCTAAAGTCTTTTTTGGCGTGTATTAGTGGCAAAAAAAAAAATTATTTGCCGTTCAGCTGTGCAGTTATATGTTCTAAAGCCTTTTTTGGCGTGTAATAATGGCAAAAAAAGTATTATTTGCCGTTATGTGGTGATATCCTTTTTTGGGGTGTATTAATTTCCTTTTTATTTATTTATTTGATCTAACAGTATGTAAGACAGAGAAGTGACAGGCCCTACAAAGGGGAGGCTCATTAGCCGTTATTTGGAGAAGGGAAAAATTATAGCCCTTTTTTTGTCGTGCATTAGTGGCAAAAAAATATATTTTTTGCTTTTCAGCAGTGCAGTTATATATTCTAAAGATTTTTTTGGCATGTAATAGTGGCAAAAAAAGTATTATTTGCCGTTATGTGGTGATATCCTTTTTTGGGGTGTATTAATTTCCTTTTTATTTATTTATTTGATCTAACAGTATGTAAGACAGAGAAGTGACAGGCCCTACAAAGGGGAGGGGCAGTGGCCTAAATGTTTCTGGCACAGGTCGCAGCAGAATAAGGGGGCGTGGCAGCAGCGGTCACTTCAAGAGGCCTGAGCTCCCGCTGTCATCTAGCGGTCGTGTCTTGACCAGCAACCCAGCGGTTCTTGAATGGTTGACTCGATTATCTCCTTCATCCCAAGTGACATCAGACACCCCCAGCCAAGAGTCGGTGGGTTCATCAGACACAACCCTTTGTTGGCATGGCCCGGGAGAAAGCCCTGTGCCCTCACCTGTCCTCAATTTGCCTCTGTCCTTTTCTCCCTCAGCCAGAGAAGTTTTATATGCTGTGTGCTCAGCTCCACTATACAGTGAGGACTAGCTACTAGAGGACAATCAGCAGCTACTGCCCAGCCAAGATGTGGAGGAGACATCCACCGCTTTCTCCAGTAGGCGGGCAAGTAGTGATGAGGAGAGTGGCATGGGAGCTGGTGTTGCGAGCGGTCAGGCTTCTGGCTCAGAGACCTTTGAGGAGGACATCAGTGACATGCAGACAGTACTCGATAATGATGTAGCCAATCGAATTGAGAGCCGGGTGACGAAGGGGCTTCATCATCATCGGGAGAAGAGGGTGGCAGCTTGCGCATGAGGCAGTGGCGGAGCCAGCAAGTCAGTAGCGTGGCCAGGTCAGCAGGGAGGCAGCAGTGGGAGGTTGGGAGCCAAACGTGCCCGGTGCAGACCTCCCGCTTCACAGGAGCCTACCTCCCCGAATAGTAGTGGTGCAGGGGTTCACGGAGGCAGCGACAGTAGCAGTCAGTCAATATGAAGTGTTGGGGGTAAAATCATGTACTTGGCGGTGTGGCAGTTTTTTGTTAAGCCACCGGAGGTAGTGAACATGGCCATTTGCCGAATCTGTGGCAGAAAGTGAAGCGAGGCCAGAATGCCCTGTGTCAACATATGTAGGAAAGGAAAGTTCTGCATCGGCGCAAAATCACTAGTGGAAGCGGTCTTAATAGAGATGTTCTTCTTGTTTTAATGAGAAACAACGCGTTTCGGGGATTAGAGACTCCCCTTCATCAGGTTTCACAAGCATATAACAGATACTACAATATTTATAGATAAATTCTTTCAAAAAACCGCCAAAAGGATGCACCTGGGTGACGCCCCTTGTGGGAGGAGCCATCACCTGGTGTCATCCACAGTTACAAACTTTCATGATATAAATAACATTAGGTGTAAATGGCTATGGACAATTAAATGTCTTCTAGCTAAAATCGCATTGTTAGTTTATTAAAATTCCCCACTGATCGTTTTTTATATATATATACAGGGAGTGCAGAATTATTAGGCAAGTTGTATTTTTGAGGATTAATTTTATTATTGAACAACAACCATGTTCTCAATGAACCCAAAAAACTCATTAATATCAAAGCTGAATATTTTTGGAAGTAGTTTTTAGTTTGTTTTTAGTTTTAGCTATTTTAGGGGGATATCTGTGTGTGCAGGTGACTATTACTGTGCATAATTATTAGGCAACTTAACAAAAAACGAATATATACCCATTTCAATTATTTATTTTTACCAGTGAAACCAATATAACATCTCAACATTCACAAATATACATTTCTGACATTCAAAAACAAAACAAAAACAAATCAGTGACCAATATAGCCACCTTTCTTTGCAAGGACACTCAAAAGCCTGCCATCCATGGATTCTGTCAGTGTTTTGATCTGTTCACCATCAACATTGCGTGCAGCAGCAACCACAGCCTCCCAGACACTGTTCAGAGAGGTGTACTGTTTTCCCTCCTTGTAAATCTCACATTTGATGATGGACCACAGGTTCTCAATGGGGTTCAGATCAGGTGAACAAGGAGGCCATGTCATTAGATTTTCTTCTTTTATACCCTTTCTTGCCAGCCACGCTGTGGAGTACGTGGACGCGTGTGATGGAGCATTGTCCTGCATGAAAATCATGTTTTTCTTGAAGGATGCAGACTTCTTCCTGTACCACTGCTTGAAGAAGGTGTCTTCCAGAAACTGTCAGTAGGACTGGGAGTTGAGCTTGACTCCATCCTCAACCCGAAAAGCCCCACAAGCTCATCTTTGATGATACCAGCCCAAACCAGTACTCCACCTCCACCTTGCTGGCGTCTGAGTCGGACTGGAGCTCTCTGCCCTTTACCAATCCAGCCATGGGCCCATCCATCTGGCCCATCAAGACTCACTCTCATTTCATCAGTCCATAAAACCTTAGAAAAATCAGTCTTGAGATATTTCTTGGCCCAGTCTTGACGTTTCAGCTTGTGTGTCTTGTTCAGTGGTGGTCGTCTTTCAGCCTTTCTTACCTTGGCCATGTCTCTGAGTATTGCACACCTTGTGCTTTTGGGCACTCCAGTGATGTTGCAGCTCTGAAATATGGCCAAACTGGTGGCAAGTGGCATCTTGGCAGCTGCACGCTTGACTTTTCTCAGTTCATGGGCAGTTATTTTGTGCCTTGGTTTTTCCACACGCTTCTTGCGACCCTGTTGACTATTTTGAATGAAACGCTTGATTGTTCGATGATCACGCTTCAGAAGCTTTGCAATTTTAAGAGTGCTGCATCCCTCTGCAAGATATCTCACTATTTTTGACTTTTCTGAGCCTGTCAAGTCCTTCTTTTGACCCATTTTGCCAAAGGAAAGGAAGTTGCCTAATAATTATGCACACCTAATATAGGGTGTTGATGTCATTAGACCACACTCCTTCTCATTACAGAGATGCACATCACCTAATATGCTTAATTGGTAGTAGGCTTTCGAGCCTATACAGCTTGGAGTAAGACAACATGCATAAAGAGGATGATGTGGTCAAAATACTCATTTGCCTAATAATTCTGCACGCAGTGTATATATATATATATGAATGGTGTCACATGTAGCTCCCGGTCATGTGATCGCTAGTGTAAGCGTCACATGACTCTGGAGTCCGGAAGTGCTGGTTTACTCCACGCCGCTCCCATCCAGCTGAAAGAAAAGAGGGCGGAAGTAGCAATACTGAGATCTCTCAGGCAACGCATGCCCACACCAGCCGGCAGCTAGGATGTCACATGATCGCATTTGTTCGGTCATGTGACCCATTGTTTTGCCGCACGGACTTTAATACATACTGGGGATCTATTCATTTAAGTCAAGCTTATTTGGGAGTATATATGAAAATATATGAAAACATTTAAAAAAAAGGGGGGGGGGGGAAGTATTTAGCAGCCGGTATTTAATAAACTAACAATGCGATTTTAGCTAGAAGACACTTAATTGTCCATAGCCATTTACACCTAATGTTATTTATATCATGAAAGTTTGTAACTGTGGATGACACCTGGTGATGGCTCCTCCCACAAGGGGCGTCACCCAGGTGCTTCCTTTTGGCGGTTTTTTGAAAGAATTTATCTATAAATATTGTAGTATCTGTTATATGCTTGTGAAACCTGATGAAGGGGAGTCTCTAATCCCCAAAACGCGTTGTTTCTCATTAAAACAAGAAGAACATTTCTATTAAGACCGCTTCCACTAGTGATTTTGCGCCGATGCAGAACTTTCCTTTCCTACCTACGAATTCCTTTTGGGGGACTGGACATCCCAGCCAAGAGAACATAAAATCTGCGGCTGCAATCCTGGTTTAAAGGTCTTATTTCTACTAAGTCTACAGTAGCGTTGTGCCTGCCGGAGCACAACCCTGTAAGGTGAGTTTGGATATTTCTCACACTGACATTCCTATCTGGTTGAACATACTACCCTATTGTGCGCTCTGTTTTTTCTCTGTTTCCCCGCTCCCGAGGGAAATTTAGATTTGTCCGTGACCTGTGTCAACATATTTAGTTTCACCATAAAGTGGCCTGGGAGAACCATGGCTCCAATGTGGTGGTCCAGCCTGCCGTAGCAACCACTGCATCACCCAGTGGCACACACCCGATTTCAGGCAGTTGAGGCTCCACCACCTAAGCCGAAGGGAGCTGTCTGTCCTTCACATCATCTACCGATCCTAATGCTCCGGCTCCTCGCCCTCCTACTCCTTGTCAGTCATTCCGCCAGCAATCGATCACCAAAGCGATTACAAAGAGACAACAGTATGCGTGCACTCATCCAAGGGCACTGAAACTCAGGGATAACGTTAGTAAACTTCTCCCTTTTTGTCACAGAGCCAATAAACTTTAATTTAGGACCACCCTTTTTGTCTACCTCATATTGCCTATATAAGTGTATGTGACTGAAATAAAGATATGCATATTTTCCATGATACCAGCCTGTATTGGTCTCATTGAGAAAGCTGTATGAGCTTATACTTATAATCCTAAATGATTTGGCACCACACAAAGAAGAAGGTAATCACATAAATATCAGCGACAACAAAATTGACGCCGAACGTGGGGCAGACAGCTTGCGTAACTTCCGATTCAAACGCCACGAGAGCGACTTAAACGGAACCATCAGACGAGATTACATGCCGGCAAGGTAAGAAGGCTTTATTTCTTACAATTCTCCTCTGAAACTTCCGCTTTTGTGGGTTCTCAAGAGTTGAATTGGTGTTATTGCGATAGAAGGGTTCAAATTATAAGCTGATCTGTCCGTTAGAGCGGGAGAACCTGTTTAAATATTCCTTCTTTATGTGGCTTTTTATGCTGTATTGACGTGCTGAGCAGAACGGAAGTTGATAGATAGCTGAGTCGGATATCCGTGACATAGAATTGGACCTAAGCCAAGCTCTGACGAGAGTTTTTGGAGATTCATGAGTAGTGACCAGGGGTCCTCATGAGTGTGCAGGATTAACACCAATTGCATAGTAGTAATAAGCAATTGGAGGTTATTAAGTTGTTGCCCTGCATAAGAGACATTGTGGGATCAATACTGTTGAGCTATTATTAAGTTAGTGAGTTTAATAGCAACCAGATATTGTTAAGTTGGTGCCCTACAATAATGTGAAATTCTAATGTTGCAGGACAAAGTGAGGAAATGTTAACAGCAGCTCAGTTGATGAGAGAAAGAGAAGGAAAAGTTTCAGTAATTAAGTTAAAATCGTTCATGCATGCAAATGGTATGCCTGAAACCAGAAGATTAAATGAAAGTTTATGGAAAAATGTATTGCAGGAAAAGAAAGGTTGGTTGAGAGATAATAATAGGCTGGTGCAAGCAGATTTATAGTGGAAGTTGTCCACAGATGTGACTGGAAAGTTGAAAGAAATTGACAAGAATGGACAATATTGGTATAGTAAGATGTAGAATTTGGATTTGGTAGTGAACAAAGAACAGGAGAGTCTGCCATGTGGCACCCCTTCCCCCACCACATCTGCTATAACTTCCAATAATAATCCCGGGTCTTGTAGTTCCTCAAAAACTAATATTACTTCTTCTGTCAGCCCCTCCTCTGCACCATGTTCTGGAATGTGCTTCTCAGCACCTCCCACTGTGCCTTCTGCTCCTTCCATCCCTTCCCCATCCCCCGAAACTCCCTCCTCAGGAAACCAACCCCCTCCTTATGGGGGATGAGAGTGCGTGTGCAGGCACAAAAATGCTGAAACAAGTAACATGTGTGTTGTTTGTAGATCTCAAAGACAGGGCACGATTCCTATCATAGTTACCAGCACTGGATTATATCCAGTGATGTCAGCAAATAACCCTTACCAATTGTATGTTCCACCAGTTAAAAATGTGCCTGCAGTGACGGTTCGCGAACGGTTCGCGAACCCCTCATGAAATACCTTGGGGTGTCTTCTTTCAAAAATGGGGTCACTTGTGGGGTATTTATACTGCCCTGGTATTTTAGGGGCCCTAAAGCGTGAGAAGTAGCTTGGTATCCAAATGCGTAAAAAATGCCCTGTGAAATCCTAAAAGTACTCATTGGAATTTGGGCCCCTTTGCGCACCTAGGCTGCAAAAAGTGTCACACATGTGGTATCTCCGTACTCAGCAGAAGTAGGGCAATGTGTTTTGGGGTGTATTTTTACATATACCCATGCTGGGTGAGAGAAATATCTCTGTAAATGACAACTTTTCCAATTTTTTTATACAAAGTTGTCAATTTACAGAGATATTTCTCTCACCCAGCATGGGTATATGTAAAAAGACACCCCAAAACACATTGCCCTACTTCTCCTGAGTACGGCGATACCACATGTGTGACACTATTTTGCAGCCAAGATGCGCAAAGGGGCCGAAAGTCCAACAAGTATCTTTTAGGAGGGCATTTTTAGGCATTTGGATTCCAGACTTCTTCTCACGCTTTAGGGCCCCTAAAATGCCAGGGCAGTATAATACCCCACATGTGACCACATTTTGGAAAGAAGACACCCCAAGGTATTCCGTGAGGGGCATGGCGAGTTCATAGAAGATTTTTTTTTTTGGCACAAGTTAGCGGAAATTGATTTTATTTTATTTTTTCTCACAAAGTCTCCCTTTCCACTAACTTGTGACAAAAAGTTCAATCTTTCATGGACTCAATATGCCCCTCAGCGAATACCTTGAGGTGTCTTCTTTCCAAAATGGGGTCATTTGTGGGGTGTTTGTACTGCCCTGGCATTTGAGGGTCTCCGCAATCATTACATGTATGGCCAGCATTAGGAGTTTCTGCTATTCTCCTTAGGCCTCATGCACACGACCGTTGTTTGGGTCCGCATCCGAGCCGCCGTTTTGGCGGCTCGGATGCGGACCCATTAATTTTAATGGGGCCGCAAAAGATGCGGACAGCACTCCTTGTGCTGTCCGCATCCGTGGCTCCGTTCCGCGGCCCCGGTAAAAAAATATAACATGTCCTGTTCTTGTTCGCGCTTTGCGGACAAGAATAGGCATTTATATTGCCGGCGCCAGTTCCGTTCCGCAAATTGTGGAAGTCAACACGGGCGCCTTCCATTTGTTGCGCATCCGTGGTTTGTGGACCGCAAAAAAAGACACGGTCGTGTGCATGAGGCCTTATATTGAGCATACGGGTAATGAGATTTTTTTTTTCGTTCAGCCTCTAGGCTGAAAGAAAGAATGAAGGCACAGATTTCTTCATTCGCATCGATCAATGTGGATGAAAAAATCTCTGCCAAAAAATGTGCAAAAAAAAAAAAAAGCTACGATCGCTAATAAAGATCCAAAAAGCTCAAAAGTGATCTTTATAGCGCCGCAGCGATTTTACAGTGTTTTTGCAGTGATCAGAAAAAAATAATTCTGTCACTGCGGTGGTGTGGACTGAACGCAAGTGTGCGCACAAAATCAGGCCTGATCGGGCGAACACTGCATTTTTTGTAGAACCTAAGGTGACCCTAATGTACTGATATAGATCTGATTGCGATCAGTCTTGATCACTTACAGATACTATATAGTACTAGTGCTGATTAGCGACAGCGATGATCCTAATCAGCGACTAATCAGTGACTGCGGTGCGGTGGGCGCTAACTACCTAACAAGTGGCTAACTAACTGGCGGTGATAAGGGACCTTTAGACCCCATTCACACGTCCGCAATTCTGTTCCGCATTTTGCGGAACGGAATTGCGGACCCATTCATTTCTATGGGGACAGACTTTGTCCCGCTCGGATCCGGAATTGCGGATCTGCACTTCCGGGTCCGCACTTCCGTTCCGCAAAAATATAGAACATGTCTGCAATTGCTGACAAGAAAAGGCATTTTCTATATAGTTCTGGCAATGTGCGGATCTGCAAAATGCGGAAAGCACATTGCCTGTGTCCGTGTTTTGCGGATCCGCGGATCCACGGATCCACGGATCCGCAAAACACATACGGACGTCTGAATGGAGCCTTACAGGGGGGTGATCATTGACAGGGGGGTGATCAGGGAGTCTATATGGGGTGATCAGGGGTTAATAAGGGGTCAATAAGTGACAGGGGGTGGGTGTAGTGTAGTGTGGTGATTGGTGCTACTTACAGAGCTGCCTGTGTCCTCTGGTGGTCGATCCAAGCAAAAGGGACCACCAGAGGACCAGGTAGCAGGTATATCAGACGCTGTTAACAAAACAGCATCTAATATACCTTTCTGGGGTTAAAAAAAACGCATCTACAGCCTGCCAGCGAATGCTCGCCGCTGGCAGGCTGTAGATCAACTCGTTTACCTTGTGATCCTGTGAACGCGCGCTCCTGTGAGCGCGCGTTCACAGGAAATCTCGGCTCACGCGAGATGACGCATCGATGCGTCCAGGAGGAATAACCCGGCCGCCCGCAGGACGCATCCCTGCGTTAGGCGGTCGGGAGGTGGTTAATAATGTTACTATGAGGGTCCATCCCCACGTCCGTAAGTGTTTTGCGGATCCGCAAAACACGGACACCGGCAATGTGCATTCGGCAAATTGTGGACCGCACATCGGCAGCACTATAATAGAAAATGACTAATCTTGTCTGCAATTGTCTTGTCAGAATAGGACATGTTCTATTTTTTTGCGGAAACGAAAGCACAGATGCGGAAGTGCGGATCCGAAAATGCGGATGCGGACAGCACATTCCGGCCCCATTGAAAATGAATGGGTCTGCAACCTTTCCGCAAAATTGCGGAACGGATGCGGACCCATTTTGCGGACGTGTGAATGGAAAAGATATCCCTCAAAATGAAAATAAATTAAATTATTAAAGTTAAGCCAAAAGCATAGATGAGGTCGGCAATAACAAGTGCTCAGCGGCACTAAATCAGAAACCATATGTCCTACCACAATCCGGGGGTTCCAGTGCACATGCATGAATCCCGGAGGGAAAGCAAAAAACATCTATCCCTGGGCTAGATGATGATGTGGTATTGAAGGACAGGGTGGGCAAAGAACTGTCCCTGATATTGCCCTACAGGGGGGTGCTATTCTGGCCCTGATAGCCTAACCACAGACCACCCGCCCAGATAAGAGCAACCCCGTCTGGAACCTTACCCTATATAAAAATGGCCCTAGTAAGCCCCTAGCCCCTAGGCCCCTGACTTCCAGGTGATCACTATATAGATCTATGTGTTTTTGACTCATTATAAAAGTATATTATAAGTATATAGCCCCCCTCTGTCTATCACACCTATCGATAGCACACCTATACCAGTCCTTAAAAGGACTTTTGTGGCCCTATTTGCTAGCGTTTGGTGTCCCTAACAGTCTGTCCCTGCTCAGCACAGCAACCTCTCCCTACACTGGCAAAACACTGAATGTAAAATGGCGGCCAGATCAGGTTTATTTATAAGGTAGGGGGTATGTCCATGTGCTGAAATGTCTCAATTGGCTGTCCTGTACCACCTGATGGATGTGTTATGGGTCAAAGTTCTTCACAATGTAAAAGAATATGGCGGGCGCGAATATCTCCATATGTTCGCATGTTCGGCGAATCGCGAACACGCAAAGTTTGCCGTGAAACGACCGCCGGGCAAACCGCAAGGCCATCTCTACCAACAAATGCTAAGTCGTCTATTAGTCAATGACACCGCCCCTGTTAATTTGCTAGGAGCAGATTTGTTGCAGAGAATATATGCGCAGATAACATATCTTCCTGATTGTACTGTGAAGTTACAAGGTAAACTAGGCGAAGAGGATATATGTCTCTTGGCTGCCTGTGATTATAATCCATTCCACATGTGCGTGTCTACACTCTCTAAAGAGGGCGTGTCCCTTCTGCTGCGACAAGTACCTGCACATCTGTGGGCCTCCGGACCCACAGATGTTGGTCGTTTATCTGTCCCTCCAATGATGATAGAAAGTAAACCTGATGCTCCTTTACCTCGAAAGGCGCAGTATCCCCTCAGTATACAACAAACGGATGCTATCACCAAAATAGTACATGATTTTGTCGGTAAAGGGGTACTAATTGAAACCACCTCTCAGTACAGTACTGCCTTAGCCCAGGTTTTAGCCGATTGGCCCATTCCATCTGAAGGAGTTGTCTTACTTCAATATACAGTATAGATGACTTATTTCTTTGCTACCCGGGAGAGGTGTGTAAACAAGCCTCGGGGTCTCTTCTCACCTTCCTGGCTGCAAATGGCTGTAAAGCTTCCCGCAAGAAGCCTCAATTTTGTTGTACCACTGTCACCTTTCTAGGGCACTGTATATTGGCTGGGATTAGACATCTCACCCCAGACCGTATAACTGCAATCGAACAAATTCATCTGCCTACAACTGTGGGGGCTCTGAGAATTTATTTGGGTCTAGTCTCATACTGTAGGCCTTGGATCAGGAATGCCTCTGCTCTTATGCAACCCTTGTATGATTGTCTCACCTCTCTTCTTTTTTTGATTGACAGATGAGGCCATGGAGAACTTTCATACATTAAAACTAGTCATCAGTTCTACACCAGCATTGGGTCTACCAGACCACAATAAAGATTTCAGACTTTATTGCACTGAATGTCTTGGCCATGCTTCAGCTGTTCTCACACAAGCTAGGGCTGGCCAACAGCGTCCAGTGGCGTATTACTCTGCCAGACTTGATCCAGTGGCTAGAGGAGCACGATCTTGTGTCCGTGCAGTGGTGGCTGTACAACTCGTGCTTGACAAAAGCTCTGAGATTGTGCTCAATTATCAATCACTGTTTTTGTCCTTCATGACATCTCGGCCATTCTCACTCAAGTACAGCCTAAATATCTGTCCACCGCCAGACACCTTAGACTAGAATGTGCACTACTTATGCCACCAAATGTCACCATCAAAAGGTGCACAACTTTGAATCCAGCTACTCTGCTGCCTCTGGAGGGGGGAGGGAGTGGTAGTATGTGTCATTTAGCTGAATATCTTCCTGACCCGGAAGATAAATACAAATGTCTCCAATAAATGTCCCACGAGACAGCAGGGTTTGATCACATGGTAGTTACTCCCTTAGAAAACCCAGATTTAGACCTCTTTGTGGATGGATCGCAGTATGGTGTCCAGGGGAAGTATTATACTGGGTATGCAGTTGTCACTCAGCACGATACAATCAAAGCAGAATCATTGCCCTCTCACATGTCTGCACAGGAACCTGAACTTAAAGCTTTGGAAGAGGCCTGCAGATATGCGGAGGGAAAAACTGCAAACATCTATACATATTCTAGGTATGCTTTTGGGATTACCCATGATTATGGTCCAATTTGGAAGGCTAGAGACTTCCTTACAGCAAATGGCAAGCCAATTAAAAATGTCAAAGGGGTGAAAGCCCTAATGGAAACTCTGCTGTTGCTAACAATAGTGGACATTATGAAAATTAAAGGCCATTCGTCAGGAAAAACCCTTGAAGCTCGAGGAAATCATCGAGCTGATCTGGCAGCAAAAGGTGCTGCACAGAAACCCAGAGATGATCTTGTAGGGATAGCAACAGTACAACAGCAAATCTCCCTGCCAGTTAGCTTTGAAACATTCAAAACCTTACAGTCTCAAGCAACCAAAGAGGAAAAGGCAGTATGGCTAGAGAAAGGAGCTGTGATGACCCCAAAGGAACATGGGAATTTAGAGGAAAGCTGTGTTTGCCCCTTGCCTTGTTCCCAGTCACAGCCCAGGCCACTTATGGGAATACTCACCTGTCTAAAACTGTGATGACTGCTCTTGTTCATAATCACTGGTATGCCCCAGGATTCAGTGTAGCTGCAGCCAAAATCACTCAGGCTTGTATGATTTGTGCCCATCACAACATAGGAACGACAGTAAAACACCTTTGAGGCACACTCTCAGGCCCGATTTCCCTTTCCAAAGACTGCAAATAGATTACATCCCACTACCCAAAGTGGGGACCCTAGAATACTTCTTGGTATGTGTAGATCTGTTTTCAGGGTGGCCAGAAGCCTATCCTGTAGCCAAAGCCACTGCACAAAACACAGCCAAGAAACTTCTGAATAAGTTAGTTTGCCAGTATGGGGTCCCAGAGACAATTGAGAGTGACCGAGGTTCTCACTTTACAGGGGAGGTCATGTGTGAAATTATGGGAGCCCCGGGTATTGAACAAGCCTTCCATACTGCGTATCACCCACAAAGCAGCGGTAGAGTAGAGCGACTCAACGGCACAATTAAATCAAAAATACAGAAGGCTATGGCTGAACTGAATAAGCCATGGACAGAGTGTCTACCCTTGGCACTCTTCTCCATTCGGTATACCCCTAACCGGAAGACAGACCTGAGTCCATATAAAGTACCCTTTGGGAATGCCCCTAGATTAGGACTTTATTTTCCACAACTCCAGATGCAGCATAGTAGTCTTTCAAAGTACGTTATCTGTCTTACAAACAGACTGTCTAATGTGTATTCCCAAGTTTTTGCTTCTCTTCCAGATCAAGACAGTACAGAGGCAACTCATTCTCTACAACCAGGAGATTGGGTAGTGGTGAAACGACACGTGCGGAAAGTCCTAGAATCACGGTTTGAGGGTCCACATCTGTACTGTTAACCACCGCCACTGTAGTCAAGTTGGAAGGAAAGCCTAATTGAGTTTACGCATCTCATTGCAAAAAAGTACCAGAACCTCAAGTGCTGGAATGACTGCAAGGGCCGTAATATTTTTGCATGCCTTAATATTCATTATATATATGCAGTACGCAGCCCTGCAGGGTGAGCGAATGTGATGTCACAGGGATAGTTAACAAACCGAGGGTTGGTCTTGGTACTCACAGTTTTTATATACCCTGGGCAGGCGTACAGCAGTGATGGAGAGGCTGGCACATGGATCCTCTGGGGTACTCTCTGTCTATAGGGACCAGGCCAGGTGGTAGGTGA
The DNA here is from genome assembly GCF_905171765.1 of Bufo bufo. Taxonomy (NCBI): domain Eukaryota; kingdom Metazoa; phylum Chordata; class Amphibia; order Anura; family Bufonidae; genus Bufo; species Bufo bufo. The sequence continues at coordinate 201,876,218 of NC_053396.1, read as the reverse complement.
GGTGCCCTGGGTGTTGTAGGTTTAGTGTGCCTGTGGCAAGATCCCTTATAGTTCGTAACGCCAGTGCCGATAACGGTGGCACACCGATTTATTGTAGGAAGAATTGAGGTACACACAGTTGCAGTGAACCAGAACTTCTTTTTACTGAACAGTTCAACTATATACAGTCCTCTACAAACGGAGAATACAAATGTGATAGCACTCTATATCCAGCATTCTGCCCTGCCTCCATGCTGGATGAGGCATTGGTGTACATTTTGGCCAAAGCGTAAAAAGCCACTCACCACGTCAAGGTCGCCTCTATTTGAGTGGTCCCTAACACTAGTTCCTACCTGTTTATGGGCCATGACAGCCACACAAAGTCCAGGGAATGCAGGTCAGCGTGCACGCCAAGCACACTCTGCTTTTAACCCCGTCCGCTGCCATTACAGCTTTCATCGGATCCAGGGATGCAAGTACCAACATGCACGCTGAGCCCACCATATACTTCTCCTGGAGCCAAATGGCTACTGGTAGGTTCTATATAAGCAGACTCAGTTTTATACTGACTTTAAAACCAGCCTCCAGGACAGATTGACTGGTCAGGTGTGCATGACTCAAAGGAGATCGCCACGCCTCCCTGGACTTTGTGTGGCTGTCATGGCCCATAAACAGGTAGGAACTAGTGTTAGGGACCACTCAAATAGAGGCGACCTTGACGTGGTGAGTGGCTTATTACGCTTTGGCCAAAATGTACACCAATGCCTCATCCAGCATGGAGGCAGGGCAGAATGCTGGATATAGAGTGCTATCACATTTGTATTCTCCGTTTGTATATGTATTTCGCCATAGTGATGTGCACCTATATACAGGTTGTGCTGACTCAATTCCCCAAATTTTTTCTTTATATACAGTCCTCAGTTAGTTCCATAGGTATAATGTTGAATACAGGCAGGCTTCATACAAATGGCAGGCAGTCTTTGCAAGATACTCAGAGGGTATAACACTTACAGATCAGGCTGTACTTTCCTCAGATCCTGTCTGGCTTTCACAAAGGCCCGTATGCCCTATGCTGGCTTTATCCTTGGGTAGGGAAAACTTCCTCCGATATATATCCTCTTGCTGTAAATATCCTTCTGCCCTTCAGCTTTCTATTTGGCTGGATAAGAATGGCTCTGCACTGTCCTTGATAAGGTGCTAGTTATCTTCAGCAGGTAACTTCTTCCCCTGGTGGCAAGCTAGGAGCCTGGGCTATCTAGCTGCATGTCAGAAGCTGCTCCTCAGCTCCTGCCTGTCTGAAGTGACTCTTGGCTTCTGACCGCACACTCCTCTCTGGTCTGGACCTGCCTATATATACTAGGGGGTTCCCTAGCTCCCTCTACTGCCTAGGAGGAGGAACTACACCCCTAACAGGCCTGGTACACAGGAGACAATATGAAAATACACATTACAATACAATATAAAATACCATGACCATGTTCCACAGGAGGTGGAGAACAACGTAACCCAATTGACCCTTGTGTAGTGCCCACCCTTACGTAGTGGGACACTACATATAGTACAGGGGAAAAGGCACAGTCAGATCAAATTCCAGATTCTGTATTTAGAGCAATACTAATACAAGGGAATCAGAGTGTAATTGCATTTGTATCTCCTAGAGCAGGGGTGGCCAACTTTACAGACACAAAGAGCCCAAAAAAAAATGTATGACTACCTGGAGCCACAAGCTATACATTTACACACGGGTCACCGTATTTTTTGCCCTACAAGATCCACCTAGGATTTAACAAAGAAAAATAAGAGAAAAAAAGATTTTTCATCTGACCTGAGGTCTGATAAAAATATTTTTTTCTTATTTTTCATTAGCAGAGAAAAAAAGAAAAAATATATTTTTCATCAGACCTCTGATCAGACTCTAAATCAGATCCCCAATCCTCATCTGACCTAAAATAAGATCCCCAAACCTCACCAGACCTCCAAATCAGACCCCCAAAATAAGACCCACAATATTCGGATCAGACAACACAAATTAGACTCCCAGTGTCAGACCCTCAGTGCTCAGATCTCCCCCCCCCCCCCCGATGCTGAGATCTCCCCCCTTCTCAGATCTGACCCCCCATGCTCAGACCTGACCAACCCATGCACAAACAAGACCCCCCATGCTCAACTCTGCCCTATGCTCAGATCTGCCCCCTGTGCTCAAATCTGAACCCCCATGCTCAGATCTGACCCCCATGCTCAGATCAGACACCCATGCTCAGATCAGACCACCATTGCTCAGATCAGGACCCCCCCCCCCCCCCCCGAGCTCAGATCAGAACCTACTCAGTTCTATAATTTAAAAAAAATCTCTTCCCTCTCCTGATCAGGCACTGGGCTCCTGCTTGGACACCTGCTACTCTGCAAATCTGACTTGCTCTCCACTGTGACCTGATGAGCACAACGTCAGGTCGTGGTGTGTGTCTCCACGTACTACATTCTCAAAGTGTGTGCATCAGGACGTAGCGGAGAGTGAGCTGGAGCTGCAAAGTAGCAACAGTGCCCGATCAGGAAAAGAGATCTGAGCATGGGATGGAGAGTGAGCCGGCCTGACTGCTTCCCGGCTCCACAGCTAGAGCCGCACATGAAGAAGCAAAGAGCCGCATGCGGCTCAAGAGCCACAGGTTGGCCACCTCTGTCCTACAGCTTCACCCACGATTGACAAAATGGCCTTAGAGACAGGGTTTTCAGATACAAATGTATGGCTAGAGTGGATCCGCTATACGGTTCTTTCCCAGAAGCGATCCAACTGCATATGTGCTGCAGCTCGACCTCATTTGGGTACGGTACCTTTCCCTTTGAATGAGGTTACCGATCCTGAGGGTTTCAAGTGCATCCTTAAGATGTATACTAAAACTATTCCTAGTAATGACACCTCCCGCTGCAGGACATTAGAATTACTTAATCCTATTGTTCATGATAAAGACCATATGGGTTTCGGTATAACGATATACTCTGGAAATTATACCTGGCAAATGGTACAGGCAAAGACATTGGTGTTTTCCCTCCAGGATATTGTTCCTATAACATCTATCTAAATGAGACAAGTAGTGAATCTGACGCTTTCCCTGACAAATGGTTTGTCCACCAAGATTATCAACATTCGGATATCTGGTGGCTGTGTGGAGACCTGAAACTCCGACCCAGGATACGAATGGAATGGATTGGCCAATGTACCTTGATTAAGGTGCTGATGCCATTTGTTCTATTTTCGACTCTTGAGTGGGATCAAGTCAGTAAGCAAACCAATGTCCGGTCATGACTTAGGAGGTCATTCCCTACATCTTTTGATTCTCATGTATACATAGATGCTATAGGAGTCCTTAAAGGAGTTCCTGATGAATTCAATGCTAGAAACCAGATAGCTGCTGGTTTTGAGTCGATATTTCCCATAATTGGCGTAAATAAAAATGTAGGCTGGATTAACTATTTGTACTATAATCAACAGAGATTTGTAAATTATACCCGAGATGCGGTGAAAGAAATAGCGGAACAACTGAGCTCTACATTGGTGATGGCGTTACAGAATCGACTGGCCCTCGACATGATCCTAGCGGAAAAAGGAGACGTCTCCAAGATGATTGGAAGTTCCTGCTGCACCTTTATTCCGAACAATACTGCCCCTGACGGAAGCATCACAAAGGCTTTGAAACGACAGACTGCTTTATCGAATGAACTAGAGGAAAACTCTGGAATCAATAACCCATTTACTTCATGGCTAGAACAGTGGTTTGGGAACTGGTCTAGTGTATTGGCTAACCTGTTAATTACTCTGGTGGTAGTATTTATGGTATTGGCATTAATAGGGTGTTGTGTGGTTCCTTGTTTTAGAATTAATTTTTTTTAAATGTTCACTTCAACCATACCTGCAAACACCATGTACATGCATTGTGACACTGACAAACCCAAAGACTATTATGAGCACCTCTTTGAGGAGCGCGATTCCGTCCTAAGAAAAATAAAATCTTGTTGATAGTTGCAGAATAAATAGAATCAGATAAAAGCAAACCCGAAAGGGAGTTGGGGGGACCTGGTGAAGCAATAAGGAAAGTCCAGCTGTTCGCCGTTTAGGGCGTTGGGAGAGTACCTCACTTTGCTTATTCATCTTGTATCTATTTACCGCAAAAAGGAGGGATTTGTGAGAGACAGTATTTTATTTCTTTCTCTCTCTACTGTAGTACACATTTTTCAATTAAGAGCCTCGTGTGCATTTTCTTTGTTTTAAGATTATTGGGGAAAGAAAGGGGGAGTTAAGTTGCTAGTTTCAAATGTGCCAATGAAACTCAGGGATAAAGTTGGTAAACTACTCCCTTTTTGTCACAGAGCCAATGAACTTTCATTTAGGACCACCCTTTTTGTCTACCTCATATTGCCTATATAAGTGTATGTGACTGAAATAAAGATATGCATATTTTCCATGATACCAGCCTGTATTGGTCTCATTGAGAAAGCTGTATGAGCTCATACTTAGAATCCTAACTGATTTGGCACTACACAAAGAAGAAGGTAATCACATAAATACCAGCGACAACATATGCAACGTTTCCACTGGTTGGAAATCCACCCTCCATATGTTGGACCGAATATACGTATAGAGAAAGGCCATAAACGATTTCATGATGATCCAAGTGGACAGGAGTACTCCCCTGTGTAACTTCGATGTCAGTCAGTGACAGCTCATGCATGACACCTGCCGTTAGTTCAGGCCCAGATTATTTGTCAGTCGCCAGGACTACGGGATGAACAACATCATTTCACTGCTTCATATCCTGGAACAAATGCTGGTAAATCTGGCTGGTCAGGGGACTAGAGACGTGGCGCCTATATCTCACAGCCACATGAGCTCTGTGGGGGCTGAACTGGAGGAGAAGGAGGGGGACATTGGAGCACAAGCAATGTGTAGCGAAATGCGTGGTGTTTCAACATAGGTGACAAGAGAGGAGGAGCAGGAGCAGCCGGAGGAGCAAGAGGGAGATGAAGAAGACGAGGCATATGACCCAGGCACACCGTGGCAGTATGCAGTGAAGATGGAGGCAGGGAGTCCCTCCGAGTTACTTGCATATGTCCCTCTGCATGCACACTTGCTTGGGTAGTGACAGCCGAATTTTCACCATTCGGCAGAGGGATTACTTCTGGCTCTCCACCTTGTTGGACCCTTGCTACCGGTCCAAATTGGGGCCTTTTTTACACCCGCTGAGAGGGAGGACAAACTGAACTACTATAGAGACATCCTATGTAGTCAGTTGGCCACTGACTATCTGCACCATCGTCCATCCTCTCATAGGTCTGACCGGGGGGGCCCTCTGCACTCTTGTTCCACTGCTATAGCTGCTGTAGCAGGGTGGGGGGGGTATGAGCAGTACCAACTCCATCAGCAGCAGCTTGAGTCTATAGTCGATAATGAGCAGCTTTCTGAACCCGCCTAGTGAAGAAACTACTCACCAGCAGCAGCAGCTAGACCTGGAACGGAACCTAAATCAGCAGGTGGTGGCATACTTGGAGAGCACCCTGCCACCCCACATCGAAGATCTGCTGGACTACTGGGCAGCCAAACTGGATTTGTTGCCGCAACTGGCCGAGTTTGCCCTGAAAAAGCTGTCCTGCCCAGCCAGTAGTGTGGCATCAGAGCGGGTGTTTAGTGCAGCGGGGACCATAGTTACACCAAGGAGAACTCGCCTGTCCACTCAAAATCTGGAAAGACTGACCTTTGTCAAGATGAATCAGGCATGGATCAGCCAGGATTTCTACCCACCAATGACTGATGCATTAGATTAGATACATCCATGCTGCCTCATCCAAACCTTGACAAAAGAGACTGGTTTCTTCTGGCTACCTGCCTCAGCTGCTATTCTGATGCTACAACCCTCCTGATAACTAGTGATGAGCGGCAGGGGCAATATTCGAATTCGCGAATTCATGATCTCCAGGCATTATTTTCTTGATTGCGAAAATTCGCATAAAATTCGCATGAACTGGTATTTAAAAAAAAAAAGAATATTCGCAATTACGAATATATTTAGCGATATTCTAAATATTCGCGAATTCTCGAAGTGCCGATATTCGCGATTAAAATTCGCAATTCGAATATTCGTGATCAACACTACTGATAACACACATCTAATGCCAAGTGCTCCTTCTTACACCCACCATCATCTGCTGCGGGTACTGTTATTGCCACCCACCTCCCCACTCTGTCACCGGGTCACTCTGTGGTCTCCTGATGCTGCTGCCACCTCACCACTCAGGACTCCTCATGCTGCTGCTGCTGCCATCTCCACACAATGTCACCTTGCCAGTCTGTGGCCTCCTCATGCTGCTGCTGCTGCCACCTCCACAGTATGTCACCTTGCCAGTCTGTGGCCCCCTCATGCTGCTGCTGCCACCTCCACACTATGTCACCTTGCCACTCTGTGTTCTCCTCATGCTGCTGCTAAATTAAGACTGGGCCAGTCAGTGGCCTACTCATGCTGCTGCTGCTGTTGCCACCTCCACACTATATCACCTTGACACTCTGTGGTCTCCTCATGCTGCTGCTAACTCAACACTATGTCACTGGGCCACTCTATGGCCTCTTCATGCTACTGCTCTTGCCACCTCTACACTATGTCACCTTGCCAGTTTGTGGCCTCCTCATGCCTCTGCTAACTCAACACTATGTCACTGGGTGGCTTCCTCATGCTGCTGCCACTTCAACATTATGTAAATGTGACACACTGTGGTAGTCTCATACTGCTGCTGCTGCCACCTCCCCACTATGTCACTGGGCCACTCTATGGCTTCCTCATGCTGCTGCCACCTCAACACTATGTAAATGGGACACTCTGTGGTCTTCTCATGCTGCTGCTGCTGCCACCTGCCCACTATGTCATAGGGCCACTCAGTGGACTTCTCAAGCTGTTCTCCCACCCTCCCCACTCCATGACTGGGCCACTATTTTGCCTTTTTGGCCTGGTTGACATCATAATTTATTTGGCCCTTCCTCTGATCTGTCAGAAGGAAGGAAAAATGAGATGCACAACGGATCCTGTCTGTGTAGCAGCTGTAAGGCCTGTGTGACATGGTCCCATCAGAATTGGCTTATGATTTGGTAGCCAAAAGCAGAAGTGGGTACAAAACACAGAAGACATGCCAATATTCCATTCACGTGTCATCTCTGTTTTGTATCCACTCCTGATTTTTTTTGCTTTAGCAATACTGATGGATTACTGACCAAATGCTGATCGAGTGAAAGCGGATGCTCAACAAACAGGATTCGTTTTTCGGGGGGTTATTGTTCTGACGGATCAAAGGAAGGGCAAAATAATCAGTGACGTCAACACAAACTTACTTCTGACACCATTTCCACTCTGTCGGGGGGCTCAACTTGTATAAACGTTTAATAGAAAAGGTTTTGTAGACATCTTTGTGGAATCAGCTGATGACGTCGTAAAAGAAGTGCGCTCTTTCACGCTACAATAGGATTTTGGGCCTCTGCACAGTTCTTTATACCTGGCGCTAACATCGACCTGTAAGGCTGAGTTCACACGTGAGCTATTTGGTCAGTTTTGGCCCAGTAACTGCCCAAATAAGTGAAGTGTGTAGTAATTCAAAGAGCGACGCCTGTCATGTGCGTGTCATACTGACTCACAGTATTGTTTCACTACCATAGCAGACCCCGTAGGCGTGTTACTGCAAGGCACAGTGTTCTACACCACTATACAGGCTCTCTACGGCCAGAAAATAGCAGTTTCTTAACGCGATTCTCCGCAAATAAATTCATATCGAATCGAATCTTTTCGGAAAATTCTGCAGACCGGCTGAATCGAAGTTTTGAGAAATTCGCTCATCTCTACCTAGCATCATCTCTGCCACATAAAAAGACACCAATATTATAAATGCCACTTGGCAAGAAGGACCTTGTTACAGCTTTACATGGGAGCCCAGGAACTTCAAGTTTTATCTTTGCAGCAAAGAACTAGAATGACTGCAGCCTCATTTTCTTCATGTTTGTGTGCTCGACAATACTTGTATGAAGAGTGTTTCCAAAGAAGAAGAACGCATTTTCATTTCTAGCAAGTCATTAAGGATTGATGTTACTCTACTTAATTATATGTTTAGACCTGTGTAAGAATCTTCAGAGTCAGCGGTGTAATAATGAGAACAGCAGCATCTATCAGGTAGGGAACACAGCTTTAAGATTTGTGGGGTTTGTGCGATCTGGGAGAGTTTTGGTTCCACTTATGGCTGCTGGGCTCCCATTAACCCATATGTTGTCATGAGAGTGCCATAAAGTCAATCTGCTTTGCTTGGGTAGTTAAATATAGGAAGGGCTATAGACTAAACCTTTACTCTGTTCTCTCTTAGTCTCTTGTCATACAGAAGATACCATCTCCACTATTTCACATGTATTTTTGGAACAGTAATCTTATCTAAATCTCTCTATCATGCCATTAGTTTTACATAAACATTCTTCGTGTTTTGTTTTGTTTTTTTGTGTATTGTGTTGTGCATTATCTACTTCCACTGATTGGTTAAATTGGAGAAGACTACCTCCATCGAAATTTTTTATGGAGCAGCGATCAAGAATGCACACTGTCAATTCATGCAGTTCTGTAAAGGGTTTGTCCAACTTCATATCGTTTTTGAAATACCTCATACCCTACCCCAACCCTCACCCCCACCCAGTGGGACCTGTCGAGAGGAGTATACTCACCTGCTCCTAGATGCTCAGTTCCTGCTGTGTGGGTCTTCTGCTGTCACCCCTGCCCTTTGGTCCTCACATGTAAACGTCCAGCACAGATGGGGTCACTTGTGCTGCTGTGAACAATGACTGGACGTGTCCTCAAGTTGAACATGACACAGAAGTGATGTTCCGCTTAGGGACACATCACAGTTATGACCATTCATTGGCTGCAGCAGTGCACATGACCAAATCCATGCCAAAAGTTTACATGCAGAGACCAAAGTACAGTGAAGACATTGGTGGACCCACTGAGCAGGAATTTAGCAATGGGGAGCAGGTTATACACTTGCTTCAATAGGTCCCAATGGGATTGTGTGTTTGGGGAGTATTTAAAATAGTGTATGAATTTTAAGATCTATGGGGTGACCTTGTGAGAGAGCATGCTGTCCATCATCAGATAAAAAAATCGGAGAAATATTCAGAAAACAGAATTATTGCTACTGGGATGTAAAGGAAATTCCTATAGTGATTCATCTATCATTATAACCGTCCTTGTAAAGAAGTAGATAGTAGAATATCAAATAAATGTCAAACCCTTTCATGTATCATGTAAAGCTCTGTTTTTTTTAGCATATTATTTCCTATTATTATGTAGTATATTCCTTTTTATAGTAAAGTTGGCCGCTTGAAATTTCTACTTGATTGCTTAGAACAATTTTTCAACTGATGTAGAGGGAATTTTTATAGTGTACACTGTTTAATATATAAATGTGGAATAAATGTGAATCTAACATTAAACATGTTAAATATTGATCATACATAAATTAAAATTCACATAATATATGAAATACAAAACAATGCAAACCATTCTAATCTATTTTTTTTATTTATTTTTGAATTGGTTTCCATAGCTAATTACATTCTTAAGCTCATGTTCTTATTAGTGTTGTATTTTTTGGGGTGGGGCATCTGAAAAGTTCATATTAAGTCTCTGTCTTGCTTGTGACTTCTAATATATGGTAATATATTTTGCCCAGTTCTAGAATGCATCATAGTTTCAAGTAATTAGTACATTGCAGGCAATCAAACACATTACTTATATCAAAGCCCTTCATCAGACACAATTGTCTCTGGAGATCAGCGAAGATATTATTTGGAACTATATCGAGTGTTGACTGATATAGGTCCAGCTCATATCTCCTCTCATCTCCATTGGCAATGGAGTCTGATCAAAATGTTGCATGTTAGATGTCCTGCAAATTTACTAATAAATTTACTTGAAGCTGCTTTGTGATCAGAGTTTCTGACCTCACTCTGGCACCTTCGCAGTATGTCATTGAACTGTATACATCTCCATCTCTCCTAAAATACAGGAATGATTAAAGGACCTTAACATGTATAGCTTGGAAGAAAGATGAGACAGAGGGGATACGATAGAAACCTTTAAATACATAAAGGGAATCAACAAGGTAAAAGAGGAGAGAATATTTAAAAGAAGAAAAACTGCTACAAGAGGACATAGTTTTCAATTAGAGGGGCAAAGGTTTAAAAGTAATATCAGGAAGTATTACTTTACTGACAGAGTAGTGGATGCATAGAATAGCCTTCCTGCAGAAGTGGTAGCTGCAAATACAGTGAAGGAGTTTAAGCATGCATGGGATAGGGGCATAAGGCCATCCTTCATATAAGATAGGGCCAGGGGCTATCCATAGTATTTAGTATATTGGGCAGACTAGATGGGCCAAATGGTTCTTATCTGCCGACTCATTCTATGTTTCTATGATTCTATAAGTAAGATTCAGAATAGAGGAGAACCCATCAGCCTAAAGCCTTAATAATCTTAAAATATCAGATTACCTGGTTACTTATTTTTATATATTTATTTTATACATTTTATATTCTTTTTGATTCTGCAGTAGAGACAAGCAAATCAGTGCTAAACAGAACAGATTAGATTAGACATGAATTTTGTAAAAATACAAGGTTCATCCAAATACAATTTTTTAATGATTCGATTGGGACAAATTTCTGGAGAGAATGGGAGAGAGAGAGAGAAAGAAAATTAATTAATTTTAAAAAAAGAGAAACAAGATAGAAAACATATCCTGGGTTCTAGGAGACCGCAGAGTGTTGGAACAATTGGAGCACTTTTATCTTGAATCAAACCCAAATTAGAGATGGGCAAATTTCCCAAAATTTGTCTGAATTGGTCAAGACATTCTATTCAGGTACAAATTGATTCTACTTGAATTTACAGTGTTTTAAATGCCTGGGAAATTTTCTCTCTCATCTCTCTGGAAACATTGTACCAAAATGACTATGAATCAGAATCAGAATTTTCTTTCAAAAATTTGGGTCAAATTTAAATTCTTCTGTAAGACAAATACTATATTCAATTAATCTCTCATCTCTTTTTTTTCTATCTGCCAAATCTACCAAAGTACAAAATGTATAACTGAAAAATCATAATGACTTGTGGCTTCTACACTATGCTTTATCTTTTGTTAGCATGTTTATTAAGCTTACCAATCCCCGATTACTGCACTAATACTACTAATTTGTTCTGATCTTATATAGTATATCTGCAATTAAACCAATGTGTACAGTACTCACCTTTTAGCAATAAAAAGATTAAGAAAAAAAGTCCATTGAGCCTCCTTCCAGTCCCCATGGTGTCCGTCACTAAGCTGTGTGTGTCTTGAAGATGTAGATAAGCAATATCCCAAAGTTTGGAAATTGGACATAGGATACATCTTTATATAGTGTTTGTGACAGGATGATAGACTTCATAAACAATGTCTAATGTGTCACATCTCAAATACCACACAGTTGGACAACCTTTATCACGTTTTTAAATTGACCTACACTTTAATTTTATGCAATTATAATTTTCTTCCAAGGTGTGGTGTATTCTTCTTCATGTCTGACACATGACATAAATTCCAGATGGATGCATCATGACTGCCTGGTTTCCTAACTTTAATGATTTTTAAAGATGAATTGACTTTTGATTAGAAATCAATGTGAAGAAGTTTGAAATATTAAGAATAATACTTCTAGTTAAACCTATGAAAATAAAGTTACGTGGAGCCCATACAGATTTTGCTCGGGTCTACCACCCAATTTCCAAAAAAAGGCATTTATACCAAGGCTCTTTGTTTAATTCCATGTGGGTCAGTTATAGCTAGCACAGGAGATAATAACCTTGGTAACATCATTGTTTGCCTGTAACCGGTTGCCTAACATTATGATGATGCTCATGAACAAACCAAGATACTTCTGTTTGTGTTAAAAAAAAGAAAGGAAAGTCAAATGGGGCTTGAGGGAGATCAAACTTTTTTTTTGCAGTCAGAGAGACCAAGCCCACAAACTACAGACACCATATCTACTGGGTAAGACCACTGAATTAACTGTAATGGGGACTGCTGGAGATCGGGCCACAATCCAGTAAATATGCAAACAATCATCCGGAAGAAAACCGCTGCCGAAACAGCCTGCCAGATACTAAGCGATAGTGTGAAACATAACAGTATTGATTTCTATGGAAAGATTTGCACCTTTTTATACTTTGATTCTGAGGCACATACAAATCAGCATTTACTTTATTAAATTAATTAAAAAAAAAAATTTGTACAGAAGCATATAAGAGGGATTCCACCAAAGTTTTACATCAATTAACATATTTGGTCATTTCTGTTTTTAAATTTTGGCATTTTTTAATTATTTTTTACATTTTTATCTTCAAATCCAGAAGTTAATTTTCATATATTTTTTTTTAAATCTAGAACGTTCTGATGTCCTCTATTATTATAGAGCATATTGATGTTGTGGAGCACAGGTTAGCAACCCTCGGCACTCCAGCTGTTGTGAAACTACAATTTCCAGCAAGTATGCAGGCTGGGAGTTGTAGCTTTACAACAGCTGGAATGCCAAAGGTTGCCTAACAATGTTGTAGAGGTTAGAACCTAGCTTGGCACTGCTATCAGCTACAGTGGAGAACCACAAAAAAAAATACAGTTAACAATGTATTGAATGGCCAGAAACTTGTATGACATTTATTCTGTAGTGGGCAAGGCAGGTAAAATGTATGGCTAGCTTCAATTGAAGGGGTTATTTTTATGAGATAATTCCTTTAAGTTTATTTTAAAATACCATCTTTATTTTAGTTGTCAGGCTTTATTTTGCCCTTGAATGGAACTTTGCCATTTTTTTTTTTTATTTGGACTCCAACCTGAGGTGTCTGCCACCCCTTTACGTCTCTCTGGCTCTCTATACTGGTGCTCTAGTACCTCCAGGGCATAGCTTAAGGATCATGGTCTCTGATGCAAGAGTTCAGCTTGAGGCCTCTTCCCTCAGTGCTTTGTGGCAAGGGGCAGGGGAGCACATAGCCTTTCTGCTGCCTGAGGCAAAAATTGAAACAGCACTTCCCCCCCCCTTCACATGCCAAATTCTTGACCTAACCCTTTCCCTCCAGCCAGAAGACTAACTTGAACATTCTGGGCCTCGGTGCAAAATCTATGACAGAGCCCTTCCAGCATACACTTTCTATAATACTGGTGTCTTTTATGTGGCACAAGGGTCTTTGGGCCCCCTCAGGCTCCTGATCTCGGTAGCAGCTGGTACCTTTGAACCCCATATAGATACGCCCATGAGTACCTCTCTATAAACATGGATGAGGTCATATGTGCTGCTGCAGTCAATGACTGGCCTCAGCAGTGATATGTCCCTAAGCAGCATATGACCCAGCATTGATGTGCTATTTATAGACATGTCACTACTGAGTCCAGTCTTTGGTTGCTGTTGTGCTTATGATCTTTTCCATCTGAAACTTTACAGATGTGGACCCAAAGACCGGTGAAGAAAGACAAGGACCCAGAAAAGAGAGGTCGCAAGTGAATATGGCTTTTTCCACAGATACAGTACTACATGCTGGAGAGGACATTTTAAAATATACCTGTGGCAAAGACTCCATTTAGAGTCTCTATTGCAGATGCAAATATAGCACATGCATAGTTATTCTTCCGGACAAAACAATGAACACCTTGACAGAACCCAGTGGACTCCATTATAAGCAAATGACCACTGTCGGGCGCCTGGGGTGTCCATCGTGCAATGAATCCAACAGAGCATTATGTACAGAAGCCACTTTAGGCCTACAGAACAGTATTTTTGCCGCATAAGTCTCCGTGCTGCAGAGCACTTGATGTCATTAGCTAATTCATAGTCAGAATCTGAATAATATAGCAAAATGGGGCAACATCTGAAATCTCAACCTTTAATATAAAAAAAACTGCTGCTGAAAAAAGGAAACAATTATGGTTAAAATAAACTAAATCATATCAGGTATCCTCTAAATTAAGGATGAAATGCATCACTACCGGAATATTTTTGAAATGTCATTTATATGCGATGATTCTAATTATTTCTAAGTGCAATCAGGGTATGAATCACATATTTAATTTGCAATGAATAAATATTAACTTCTCTCAATTGCAGGTGAACACCTTAGCATAATGAAATGCAAAGCTTATGGAGGAGTGGCAAGAGAAAAGACTAGAGATCACAAAAACATGTCGTTTGTAAGCACTGAACAATAGAGGAATACTGTGAAGTAAATTCTGAATTCTGCTGACTTGTGAATGCAGCTCTGGAGTATAATGTAGGCTGTCACTTGGGATCAAAACAAGTTAACGTAAAGATAGAATATTAAATCACTGACAAAGCAACACTATGATAACTGAAGTCATGCTAATCAAAATTAGGCACAGAGGGCATGACACTCAAAAAATTAACCTTTAATCACTAATAATTTCCACAGGACTTAAAAAGTCTTTGAAGAATCATCTAGAAGCGTGTTCGCCTTTTAATTGGTCTTCCCCTTTCCTAACCTATTTAGGTATCAAAATGAGTTCAGATCCCAATCAACTCTTTAACCTGAACTATGTCCCTCTCCAAAATAAATTGGCGGAAGATTTAACTTCTCTTGATATCCCTATACTCTCGTGGTTTGGGAGGAAAAACATATTAATGTCACTCATCATCCCTAAACTTACTTACCTCCAACAGACCTTACCAATACCCGTCCCCTCCACGTACTACTTTAAACTTAAGTCCATGTTCCGTTCCTTTATATGGAATAAGAAAAAGGCCAGAATGTCCTACAAATCTTTGTCTTACCTGAGAGAGAGGGGAGATATAGCTTTACCAGACCCTGAACTTTATGGCAGAGCTATTTTACTCACTAGAGTAGTAGACTGGTTGACGGCCCCCAAACAGAAATCTTGGGTCCCAATGGAGGAAACCTTGCTGGGGCTTCCGTTCAGAGCGGCTCTACTGGGACGCTTGTCTCCATTGCCCCCTCATCCTAATATTACCCCGGTTATGAAAGCCACTCTAAATGCGTGGAACGCCTTGCAGAAATCACCCTTAAGTTCCCCACTCCCATCTCCTGTCCTTAAAATAGGTGATATATTTCACTTAGCCCCCCAGGCCTTACAGAGCAGCCTTCGCACTGAGATTGTTCAGTCTAATCTGAAATTGACAGATCTCTATAACGAGGATCAACTACTTTCCATAAATGAAATATGTGATCTCTTAAAAATTCCATGCTCTAGCTTTAACGGCCTTCACTTCCTGCGAGCATACTTGTCTCAAAACGTCCAATTACATACTTTGCTACGCCCTATTACTTGGTTTGAACATGTTATCTCTCGAGATTCTACCCCACATAAATTGATCTCACAATGGTACAACAGGTTGAGAACTCCTCCTGCTGCCCTAACGCCAGCTTTCATAAGACTTTGGCAAAAAGACCTAAATAAAAGTCTCTCCCCAGAGGATACCTTCATCATTTATAACTCTTCACATAAAACCTCAAGGTGTGTCAAGATTCAGGAGAATAACTATAAAATCATCACAAGATGGTATAAAACCCCCGACAAGACATGTTTATACTCAGTTACAGCATCAGACACATGTTGGAGATGCTCAAAAGAAAGGGGCGCTTTTATCCACATATGGTGGACATGCCCAATTTTACTAAGTTGGTGGGAAAAGGTTTTTCAAATCTGTAATAGAATTTGCAATTCAAATATTACTCCGTCTCCGGAAGTTGCCCTCTTGAATCTTTACCCTCGTGACCCCTCCCCCCCTAATTTACTTATTTTCAAACATCTGGTGAACTCTGCAAAACTGCTGATCCCTATATTATGGTTATCCTCTGAGGTTCCCTCTTTGGATCAATGGTATCAGAAGATTGATCAAATTTACCGACTAGAGGAGCTATCCTCATGGGAGCTGAGATCCCATGATAAGTTCCTAAAAAACTGGAGTCAATGGATTTCCTTTAGAGGCTATTAGACTAGGGTTAAAACAATTAACATTCTCCCTGGAGGTACAGTATCAAGGGTTCATCCCATCTATTTACCCCTCTATTTCCTTCCTATCCCTTCTTTTACTAACTATTGTTGAGCTGTTCAGATGGTACTATTGCTCCCGCTTTGAACCGTAATTCTTAGACATTCTGTGACGATAATTGTCACCTTGATATCAAATGTGCCTTCCCCAAAGAATATTTTCAATTGGATGTTTTTCTATTTATTAACCTTTTGGATTTCGCCACAGCATACTTATTGTATGATTGATATTTGACAGACCTGTAATCTGTTTTCTCTTATGTAAGAGTAGTGGAGTTTGTTACTTCTCTTCTGCTCTATTTTTGTATTGTATTGATTTATTCAATAAAAATTTTAAAACTCAAAAAAAATAAAAATGAACCTTTAATATTTATAGATAAAAGCCATCAAAATATGGAGATAACACAATGTGCCTCAGAAACAAGAAGATAATAAGCCAATGGAGTGACTGGGGTCTACGTCAGCAGGCGTCCGGAAAGGGAGGGGTATTATAACTAAGGAGACCCTCACTACATGTAGTTACAGGGAAACACCCTGACAGTAGGTGTACCCTGCGCTGGAACCTACCCCTGATATCACCCTAGCACATTCCTGAATTTTTAGGGCGTACTAGGGTGATATCAGGGGTGTGCTCCAGCTGAGGGTAGACCCACCATCAGGGTGCTTCCCTGTAACTAGGGGTAATGTGGGTCTCGTTAGTGTCAGGACCCCTGTCACTCCATTGGCTTATTATCTCCTTGTTTGTGAGGTCCCGTTGTGTTATCTCCATATTTTAATGTTTTTTTATTTATGAATATAATAGTTTAAGTTATACCGTTATACCCTCTGTGCCTAAAGATTGAAAATTAATATGTATTTTTTCTTTAAGTGAGAGACAAAAGAGAAAAAGACGTCAGCGTAACAAACAAATGTTAAGACCAAGTGGAACACTTTCAATTTGGATAGAATCAATTCGAACCTGAATCAGTCGCCTGATTTGGCTGAATCGAACCCAAATAGAATTTTAATTTTAAGTGATTCACTCATCTCTAGTGTAATGTATTTACAGAGTTACCAAAGTGGTCACAGTTCATATGCCCGAATTTGTCTGGAAACCTAGCCCTAATTACATTTTATTAACTTTTGAAATCAATTTTCCAGCTGATGTTCTTTACTACAGTGAGAATTCATCTTGTGTTTGCACATGTCGGTAATAAACACAAACTTGCAGGACGACTTTATGTGAAGCTTTTATGTAACAGGTGATCATTTACACAGGAAATAAAACACTTTGAAGTTCTCGTAAATGACAAGTATATGCCTTAAGCCAGTTAAAATATTTCATTGGCATGGATCTCTCAAGTAGTGATGTACGAACATCTGCCGGGACGGTTCGCGAACGCGATCAAATGTTCGCGAACCGCAAGATCGGCAGGTGAACCTGAAAAACCTTCAGCTCATATTTGCAGCCAAGAAATAATTTCTAGAAGTGCACATATAGTCCCACAACATAGACAGTGACATACCAGATGTATTATTTGAATTTGCGATCTCCATTCATTGTTTTTTTCAATGCGAAATATCGGCAATATAATTTTCGCGTACGCGCATGCGCAAATGCACTATACAGTACCCAAATGCACTATAAAGAAAGTATATTGGTATATAACACCCTGCTTCAATCAGTTTTTTTTGGGGGGGGCGACTAATATATCACACCAGTAGAAATTATTTGTTCCAATAACGCTTGTCCCTCTATATACCTGCAGTATCGCAGCAGAACCGCACACAACTGCCGCACAATACAAATGCACTATAATATACTTTCTAACATAGAAAGTATATTATAACATTGTACAAGGAAGGCAATCCATTAGAATATACATTAAAAAAAGACGTAACCTTTAATAATGTTACTATGAGGGTCCATTCACAAGTCCGTAAGTGTTTTGCGGATCCGCAAAACACAGACACCGGCAATGTGCATTCCGCAATTTGCGGGCCACACATTGCCGGCACTATAATAGAAAATGCCTAAACTTGTCTGCAATTGCGGACAAGTATAGGACATGTTCTATTTTTTTGCAGAAACGGAAGCACAGATGCGGAAGTGCGGATCCGCAAATGCGGATGCGGACAGAACATTCCGGCACCATTGAAAATGAATGGGTCTGGTACCCGTTCCGTAAAATTGCGGAACAGATGCGGACCCATTTTGCGGAATTGTTAATGGAAAAGATATCCCTTAAAATGAAAATAAATTCAATTATTAAAGTTAAGCAAAAAGCATAGATGTGGTAGGTAATAACAAGTGCTCGGCGGCACTAAATTAGGTTCTCGGCGGCACCAAATCAGAAACCATATGTCCTACCACAATCCGGGGGGTTCCAGTGCACATCCATGAATCCGGGAGGGAAAGCAAAAAACATCTATCTCTGGGCTAGATCATGATGTGGTATTGAAGGACAGGGTGGGCAAAGAACTGTCCCTGATATTGCCCTACAGGGGGGTGCTATTTTGGCCCTGATAGCCTAACCACAGACCACACGCCCTGATAAGAGCGACCTCGTCCGGAACCTTACGCTATATAAAAATGGCCCTATTAAGCCCCTAGCCACTAGCCCCTGACTTCCAGGTGATCACTATATAGATTTTTGTGTTTTTGACTCATTTTAAAAGTATATTATAAGTATATCGCACCCCTCTGTGTATCACACCTATCGATAGCACACCTATACCAGTCCTTAAAATGACATTTGTGGCCTTATTAGCTAGCGTTTGGTGTCCCTAACAGCCTGTCCCTGCTCCACACAGCAACCTCTCCCTACACTGGCAAAACACTGAATGTAAAATGGCGGCCAGATCAGGTTTATTTATAAGGTAAGGGTATGTTCATGTGCTGAAATGCCTCAATTGGCTGTCCTGTACCACCTGATGGATGTGTCATGGGTCAAAGTTCTTCACAATGTAAAAGAATATGGCGGGCGCGAATATCTCCATATGTTCGCATGTTCGGCGAATCGTGAACACGCAAAGTTCGCTGCGAAATGACAGCCAGGCGAACCGCAAGGCCATCTCTACTCTCAAGCTTAGTTCAGTGACTGAAAGTTGGACTAAGATTTCAGATATACAGTATAACATATATTCCTACTTGGGATGTTCTGTTCTTCAGTGTCTGTAAGCAGCACAACATTCCCACCAATAAATATTTTGCTTCATTGATATGGCTATTCGTCATAAGCACACGTATTGGTAAATATTTGGTCTATGTGTAGTTTTTTTTGGTCCCAGATCCTCAAATCCACACAATAAATGTCAATCAAACCCACCGGTTTTGGTGAGAATGGTCTATCATGATCTAATGCATTTGAAGGCTGGTTTTCAACATTCCTAATCAATTGCTCCCACAAAGGGGTCTAGGAATGGCTTTTCTCATTGGTGTCATTGGAGGCACAGGATAGCTCATGGAAGAGAAGACGGTATGGAGGATGACCAAATCCAAGGCTTCTCACCAGCCCAGGGTTACAGTACTTCACACTTTAGTACCTCCACCCGGTACCAGTGTAGCTTTCCTCACTAAGGGGCAGTACTCTAAAGGAGAAGTCCGAGAACCACCTTTCTGGTAGACAGGTAAGTATCCACAGCACAGGGCCTCCTCCCTAGTCTTCCAGCTTCTCCTTTCTTTTTTCTTCTTTCCCGTTTTCTTTCATTCTTTCCCTCGCTATAGAGTGAGGATGTTGGTCTGTTCATTGGCGAGGTGGCAAACAGCAGTGATCTGCTTTTTTGGTAGCCCAATGAATGGAACAGAAAGCGATAATATGGTAAGTAACAAAAATAGAGTTATTTTGTACACTGGGATTCATAAAACATAACATTTACTAGATCATTTAAAATATGGTGGTTACCACTGGGTGAGAGACAACAAATTAATATACCTCCACTATTATCAAATCACACGAAGTGAAAAAAAGGGGTGGGTCTTACCACGTCCTGTGGGATCCACAACCAATGGAGGAAGGTCCAGGCGATTGGTGATACCTGGAACCAACGTGACCGAGGTGCTTGTGTTTTAGGTGGCACTTGTAAACCTCCTAGTAAACCCTACTATGGCTTTCCTGCCTAGATTGGGGCTAGGGGCTGTTCTTATTTCCACAGTAACCAGTCACCTCGCACCGCGCTTGCTTCCGGCCGGGGCAGCGCTCGTGCTAGCAGGTGAACGAAGAGGACACGCTCATTTGCAACAAAGAATATTAATAAAGAAGATTCCACACAAGCCGTCTAAGAAGGAAGGCTATCCGAACCAGAACAAGAACGCACATCAGGACGAACCTCCTTTCAGGTAGGAACCACACCAGTACCATTCTTATATCCCCAGCTCTAGCGGATTCATGTAACACCTTCTAATTGAGTCAGTTTCTTTGTCGCGTCCCCGATCCATCGCGTCCCCGATCCATCTAGTCCTCTCACCCAGCAACAGTAGCCGTTTAGAGTGTATTTCCTGCGCACATGTCCAGTATCACCCACGGGTGACACATTGGCCCTTATCATAACCTTACTCCAAGGAGTACAACAGCTCCTTCCTAGGACATTTCAGCTGCGGAGTCATCCAATTTAGGCTGACGTTTACACATCTAAACAAAGAGAGCGCAGGGAGGTCCATTTCCTTCTTTTTTTGTATTGTTTCTGTTGCAATCCCCCCCGTCAGCATACCGCTACTGTCTACCATGAGCGAATTATGGTACGATAGGAGAGACAGAATGATCTTTATCCAGACATTCTTTAACAACAAAAAAGGCACTTTAAATCAACCCAATCATCTATGGAAAGAAAAGAAAAATGAGATGATCAATAATGTCAAAAGACTAGAACAATTACTAATCACTGAAATGCGGGACTTATGGGAAGTCTCCTCATTGGAAAAATATTTAGAGAATGACACGGTCCCCAAGGGCCTTAAGGTATCCAAACCACTTAACGGTGATTTGGGAGACTCCACTACACTTAAGGAATGGGACACCCTCTTTCATGATTTTTCTAAAAAAGCAGTAGTCTTTATTATTGAAAAAAGAAAGGACAGCCTGAGGAGCAATAACCAAGAGATACTGGAACTTTTTGATAAAATTAGACCATATAAAGAAGAGGAGGACCTAATAAGAATTTCCAGGTCAGTAAAAACCAGAATAAAAAATAAAGAAGATGTCATAATAGCCCAAAAAACTAAAAATTTTTTAAGAGAGACATATTAGAAACTGACAATGTAGTGAATTCAGCAGGCTCCAAACAAACAGTGAGTTCAGTTTCAGAGGGGGACTTTGACACCATAGACAACACATGGTGTGACTGTACCCTGAACAACTTATCAGTACATGAAGATAGCCAAACTAACGAGGACCACCCCTGTGATAAAGAAAGAATTAGGACTCAGACACCACTGGTCACAGTCATGGAACCTAGTACCAGTGAAAGAAGATCCCAGCAACAGGAGAACGGCTCGATTATATCCCCTAATAGATACGCAATCCTAGAGAAAATAGATGAGTTTGTGGTCATTGAGGACATATTGCCCCCATCGGGGGACAGTACCCAAGGGTCCCACACAGATGGACATAACACACAAATAAACCTACCAAGCTAAGCTACTGTAGTCCAAGGAGAAAGTAGTATGAATACAATCACCAAGAACAGTCTCAAACAAAATAGATCACGGAACACTGTTATGAGCAAAAAAATAAAGAAGACAATCAATAAGGATTTTTTTCGCACAAGGAATCAAACAAAAAGAAAAAAACCAAAAGGGGGAGAAGAGCACGAGGTTTAACCAAAATTATACAGAAACAAAAAAGTTTGGGGGAAGGTATATTCAACCTTAGCAGCCAGACTTTAAGTAATGAAGAACTCACCCTCCTCAATAAAGGTTTAAAATTTGCCCCCTCCTCCAAACTAAATACATTTGATGCATTCATTGGGGTGAAAAAATTCCTGCGCAATTTGGCGTTAAGAAATTTTTTTATTAAAAAGGAAAGACAATTCCATACAAACAAACTAACTACTATTCACCCCAACATTATAACATCTATAATAACCAAAACACAAATAAAAAGAAGAGTAGGCACTAATATTGGAGTTGTGGACACGCACCCCAATCAGACTCTACAGATACCAGAACGAAACTCTAGAACTGGAAGGATAGACACACATATTAATGTAGACTCTGACAATAAGTTCATACATACCAACTTAAAGCCCATATCCAAATTCAACCCTATTTCTGAATATTCCGATTCCCTAATTACCTTCCAATCGCTGGTCATTAGGGACCTACTTCGGATTAATCCCAATAAGAGAACAAGTTCCCAGAATTTATCTAAGGGAGAGATCAGAGCTATAAAATCCCTACAAACTAACCACCAGATCATCATTAGACCAGCAGATAAAGGGGGAGGATTGGTCATACTTGACCAGAAGGATTACCATCAGGAGGCCTTGAGACTACTTTCTGATCTCAAGACGTACAAGAAACTCATTCTCGACCCCACAACAACATACAAAAGTAAACTAAACGTATTAATTCAAAAGGGTAGAAATATGGGAGCCCTCTCCAAGGATGAAATCCTTTTCATTAACAACCAAAGCCCTAAAATACCAATTTTTTACTATCTCCCTAAAATTCACAAGAACAGTACTAGCCCACCGGGCAGACCCATAATTTCAGGGATAGATAGTCTCACTGCAAACTTGTCCAAATATGTGGACATCTTACTACAAGAAAAGGTTTTAAAGTTACCAGCGTATCTTAAAGATACGAAACACATCCTCCAAATCTTAGAAGGGATTGAATGGCAGACGGACTTCTTTTTGGGCACTCTGGACGTGACTGCCCTTT
The DNA here is from genome assembly GCF_905171765.1 of Bufo bufo. Lineage (NCBI taxonomy): Eukaryota > Metazoa > Chordata > Amphibia > Anura > Bufonidae > Bufo > Bufo bufo. The sequence goes on along the minus strand of NC_053396.1, from coordinate 201,853,261 downwards.
ACACAGTAATTGATAAAAAAAAGGGCCGTGATGCTGTGGAATATTTTTTAAAGAAGGACCGAACAACATCGGAGGGACAAATTAATTTTACGTGTGATTGTATCACATTTATTCTGGAGCATAATTACTTCAAATATGGTCCCAGATTTTTATCTTCAGACGTGGGGGACCGCGATGGGGACCCGATTCGCACCGAGCTTCGCTAATCTCTATATGGGCAGGTGGGAGGAGCCCACCATATTTCCCGATGGGGAGCTCGGTGCGGGTCTGGTCCTCTGGAAAAGGTTCATTGACGACGTCATTTTTATCTGTAAGGGGGATGAAATTTCCCTCAACAATTTTTTAATCAATCTAAATAAAAATGATTTTAATCTGCATTTTACTCCATCTTTTGATAAAAAAGAAATCAACTTCCTGGATTTAACTATATTCATTGAGGACATGTCTATACATACTAAAACCTACCACAAACCAACAGACACCAATAGCTTTATTCCTTTGGGAAGTTGCCACTTGCCCACATGGTTGAATAACATCCCCTACGGTCAGTACATCAGGGCCCGTAGAAATTGCACTATAGACACTGACTACCAACAGGAGGTGGCAGATCTAAACAAAAAATTCCTGGAAAAAGGGTACGACTCGAAAACATTGATCCCAATCACCAATACTGTTAGCAGTATGGACAGGAATCTATTATTAAAGGATAAAATAACAGATAAGAACGCATTAGCCAGTGAGGATATCAACCAAATAAGGGTCCCTAGTATCACTACATTTAGTGCAGGGGTGGGAGCCTTTAAAAGAATTATTCACAAACATTGGGACATTCTTAAGTACGATAAAATCATAGGGGAGAAGATTCCATCGAAACCCACATTTATTTTCAGGAAAGCTCCTAATCTAGCTAATCTTGTAGCCCCATCCGACAAAAAAAACACACTGAGGAACAAAGTATGCCCCAAAAAAGGCTTTTTCCCTTGTCGTCTGTGCAAGAATTGCAAAACCGTGAAACATCTAATAAAACCCCTATCTGAACTACATACCCCACAAGGTAAATTCACCATCAAGGATTATATCTCCTGTAACACCAAAGGGGTTATATATTACATCCAGTGCCCTTGTAATAAGACCTATGTTGGACGCACTAAAAGAGAATTAAAAACCAGGATCAGGGAACATATTAATAATATTCATAAAAAAGTAGACCATCACCCCCTATCCCGCCACTATGTGGAATTCCATCAAGGGAAGTTCCTGGGATCCAAATTTGGGGGCATAGAGAGGATCAAACAGGACAGTAGGGGAGGGGATTACATCAAACTCATGTCCAGAGTGGAGAGTAAATGGATTTTTAGATATAATAGCCTGGCACCAAATGGGTTAAACCAGGAAATAGAACTTTTTGCCTTCCAATGAACATACATCCATTAGGCCACCTGGACTAATTGGGCAACTATTAATCATGATCAAAATATATATATGTATATATATATATATATATATATATATATAGGTTGCCCTCTGGACAGTCAATGAAATTAAGGAAGTATGAACTTAACCGTAGTATTATAAATCAGCACCTCATAGAGACTTGGAAACTTATATGCCCGCTCTTATGGTTGCTCGTTGTCATGGTTGCCTTGGAGACCGAATTAGCTATTTAACCTCCAGAGACATTGAGAGAGAAAAAACTATCACTGACGAAGGAGCCCGCACGGCCCCGAAACGCGTAGGAAGGTTTTTTGTCCCACGGAGGCCACAGTACTCCTACCGGTGACGTCACCATTTTGGTTTCCAAGACAACCACAGTAACCAGTCACCTCGCACCGCGCTTGCTTCCGGCCGGGGCAGCGCTCGTGCTAGCAGGTGAACGAAGAGGACACGCTCATTTGCAACAAAGAATATTAATAAAGAAGATTCCACACAAGCCGTCTAAGAAGGAAGGCTATCCGAACCAGAACAAGAACGCACATCAGGACGAACCTCCTTTCAGGTAGGAACCACACCAGTACCATTCTTATATCCCCAGCTCTAGCGGATTCATGTGACACCTTCTAATTGAGTCAGTTTCTTTGTCGCGTCCCCGATCCATCTAGTCCTCTCACCCAGCAACAGTAGCCGTTTAGAGTGTATTTCCTGCGCACATGTCCAGTATCACCCACGGGTGACACATTGGCCCTTATCATAACCTTACTCCAAGGAGTACAACAGCTCCTTCCTAGGACATTTCAGCTGTGGAGTCATCCAATTTAGGCTGACGTTTACACATCTAAACAAAGGGAGCGCAGGGAGGTCCATTTACTTCTTTTTTTGTTCTTATTTCCTGCCTAGCACAATGGAGCACCCGCCCCGACAGGGGCGACCCCACACCAAGCCTTTCCCTCGGTATGAGTCTAGTGTTCTACGTAACCCTAATTACAGAGCCCTACACGCCATGTTTCAGTCTTGCTTTTCAGACATCATCAGGGGACTTCACAATAGTATTCAGGGGAAATGTAAGATCAAGGTTGTTTTAGCCTCGTACCTTCACTCTGGATAGTGGGTAGTTCTTATCCATGCCATATCATGGGAAGTGTCCCATGTCAGCTTGTGTCTCACCTCAAACAGTGGTTATTTGGGTGAGCCTCACGGAACTGCTTGCCGGAATCAAAATGCAAGTTTAAAAGTACCTCCTAAAGGTACTTTCACACTAGCGTTTTTATTTTCCTGCAAGAGTTCCGTCCTAGGGGCTCTATACCGGAAAATAACTGATCAGTTTTATCCCCATGCATTCGGAATGGAAAGCAATCCGTTCAGGATGCATCAGGATTTCTTCAGTTGTCTTTTTGACTGATCAGGAAGGAGATAATACCGCAGCATGCTACGGTTCTATCTCCAGACAAAAAATTATTATTTTTTTACATAGGAATGTATTGGTGCCGGATCTGTACTTCCGGTCTGCGCATAAATGTTGGATCCGTTTTTCCAGATGACACCAAAGATGGATCCGGCATTTCAATGCATTTGTAAGACGGATCAGGATCCGGATCAGTCTTACAAATGCCATCAGTTGGCATACGTTTTGACGGATCCGGCAGGCAGTTCCGGCGAGGGAACTGCTTGCCGGATCACTCTGCAGCAAGTGTGAAAGTACCCTTACCCGTCCACGCCACACTCACTTTTCTAGATCCGGTTTGTGGCTAAATGTACAGATTGTGGCGCAACTAACCATTGCACCATTATCTGTGCCTGAAATATGCTTAATATAGATGTATTTCCCAGTGTCTATGGCTAGTGTAGAACTTTTCATGGATTATTCATGACTCGGTAGCTTATGCACAGCTGGCATGACTCCACTGAAGTGTTTTATTCTAAAGTGTTTTATTCTGCCATTGAGAGGTCCTGTTCAAGTAGGAGTTAGCCATAATAAGAAAAAAATATATAAACTTTAACTTTCTATTGTAGAATTTTGAGATAAAAAAAAGAATAACAAGCAAGCTAATTCAGTAGAAGATATTGTATGACCCATGAAAGGAGGACTTTAGGAGTGTCATTGATATGTGTAGTGGAGGACTTAAAGTGAACCTGTCATCAACTTTATGCAGCCCTTACTAACGGCAGAATAAAGTCAAGTGGTTGCTGAAAACCGACATCACAATCATAGCAGACTAGGCCTGCAAAAGAGTCACGGCCACCTGAGAAGAGTCCTGGTTATTCATGAGTTCCTGCTCTCCCTACCCACCAGCTGATGACAGACAGTCTTCTACCTAGTTTTCTCCCTTTCTCTCTAGGAGAGAACTGCCAACCATCAGCAGATGGGTGAGAGAGCAGGAGATTAGGAATAACCATGACTCTTCTCACGTAGATTTGACTCTTTTCAAAGCCTGGGATGCAATGATTATGATGCTGGTTCTCAGCAACTACTCACTTATAGCTCATGAGTGACACATCGCTGAAATCAGCATTTCTGTCAGTATTTTATGCTGCCCTTAGTGAGGTCAGCATAAAGTTGATGACAGGTTTCCTTTAATTCTGATGTCACTTGGGAAAAAGTGGAGAGACTTCGAGACTGAACATGTTATTCAAGACTTCAGTCTGTTGTTCTTCATAGCAGTTCTCTCTTGTTTGCAGTTTGCAGTGGTTGACTCCTTCTTATCACACTCAATGAGGAGAATCATGATTAGAGATTAGCACATTTCTTGAAATTTTTTTCAGGACGGTAGAAATTTGTTTTGGTCCAAAATCCAAATCAAAATTTCTCTTGGAGGTCTCCTAGAATTTAAAATATTTTCTCTCTTTCTGGCTCTCTTTTTTCATTTTTCTCTCTCTCTTTCTATCTCTCCCCTTTCAGGACAGCAAAGACAGCAATAGTAAATAATACCAGAGTGATACTGATATACACAACTATGTGTAAATTCATAGATGACAGTGGTAACAAACACCCTGTTTAAAAACACACCATGCCATCAAATTTTTATGCATTTATACTTGGAAACTTTCAAAAATTGTCCTTTATTGAGAAAAAAACATACAGGCACAATTTGATGTTCATTGAGATCGACCAAACTATACACTGCTAGTGATATTATTATTTGCACACTTATATATAGTAGAACCATTAAAACTGGATGCCCCATGATTGAAACTAAATGATACAGTACACTGTCATGGATGCACTTACATATGAATATTTGCAGACCGAAAGTTAGGTCCATATATATTTAGACACTGACACAAATTTTGTCACGGGTAATGGAGAGGGGGATAACACCAAATGACACACAGAATGAATAGACCGGAGTCTAGGCCTCAAAGCTAAGGGAGAGGGATGGTGACCTCCTAGGAATCCCTAGACCTCTCCCTGACTCCTGCCAGTATGAGTAGACCCTGAAGGTGGAAATACTCATACACCAGAACCTAGGCCCTGAAGACTCTGGAAGTCCCTAGGAATGGTAGCAGGGAATGAGACTACTGGTTCCTTCCCAGATGAAGGAACCAGCATCTCCCTGAGGCTTAGACAACAACACACACAAGCGAACAACAAAATGCACTTTGCTCTGAAAGTGCTGCAAATGAATTATGGAGAGCCACAGACTGTGGGACATGCCTTCTATCCACAACTCTCAGTCTACCAGAACCTACAGTAACCCATCTTCCAATTCTAGGGGGCCTCTGTGGCAGTGGCATTGCAATGTTCTCAGCCTGAGTTTGTTTAGTGGTTAATTTTAAAATCTCATATTTCAACCTTTTTGAAATGAGAGTTGTGGATAGAAGGCATGTCCCACAGTCTGTGGCTCTCCATAATTCATTTGCAGCACTTTCAGAGTGCAAGAGCAACATGGAGGATGGCTCAAGCACAGTGGGTGAGGAACAATCATCTCCCATGCCTAAAGTATGTAAGACTGCAGCCAAAGACAAAAAGGAGAAGGTGAGGATTGATAGTAAGCAGCTGTTGGTGGGCGATTCCATCATAAGAGGTGTGAAGTTTGAGGAGAATGGTGTTGTGAGATGTCTCCCTGGTGCTACCGCTAGCAGGGATAGACGACGGATCCTTAATATTGTTAGGCAAGCAAAGCAGGAAAGGGAAGTGGATGTTATTCTCCATCTTGGGACAAACGATCTGGCTTGCAATGAGGTTTCAAAGGTGAAAGAAGCTTTTCACACACTTGGAAAGGATATACAGGAGGTTGCATCAACTGTTTCATTCTCTGCAGTTTTGCCTGTGCATAACCTTCAGCATGACAGGAAGATGCGCATTAAGGAATTCAATGTATGGCTTGGTGAATGGTGTCTGAACCAAGGGTTTGGCTTTGTGTCTCATGTTAGCTCTTGTTGGAATGGAAAAGAACTGTACAAGAAAGATGGTTTGCATCTTTCTCTCAAAGGAACGAATGTCCTCGGTGAACAGTTCCAGGTATTTGCTAAGAAGCATTTAAACTAGGAAAGAGGGGCAAAAGAGTGATAATCCAGCAGTCCAACTGCCCCCCGGAACAATGCCAGAAGAGGCCAGTACTACAAAGGTTAAGAAATGACAAGCTCAGAGTCTTGTCTACAAATGCTCACAGTCTAGGGAATAAGATCAATGAACTTGAGGCTATAATGGCATCTGAGAATATAGATGAAGTGGCTGTTACTGAGACGTGGTTCAAGGTGAGTAATGACTGAGATATATCAATACCAGGGTTCTCTCTATACAGGAAAGACAGAGAAGGCAAGAAGGGGGGAGGGGTGGCCCTGTATGTGAAAGATAACATAAAATCTAATTTGATACAAGTTAGCGAGAACAATTTAGAGTCAGTTTGGGTTACCGTGCAGCTTGATAATCATAAGGTAACTCGTGTAGGTGTGATATATAGACCACCTAGCCAAGTCAAAGAATTAGATGATCTACTAGTTGAGGAAATAGCTAAAATGACATTGAAGGGGGAAGTTATCATTATGGGAGACTTCAATCTTCCAGATGTAAACTGGAAAACCAAAATAGCTAGTTCTGCCAGGAGTACAGATATTCTAAATTCCCTACTGGGATTATCTCTACAGCAAGTAGTGGAGGAGCCAACCCGGAAGGAGGCCATTTTAGATTTAGTATTCACAAATGGGAATTTGGTATCGGATATTACTGTAGGGGAAAGCTTGGGATCTAGTGATCACCAGTCAGTGTGGTTTACTATAAGTACAGTGACTGAATCACACCACACAAAAACAAAAGTTTTAGATTTTAGAAAAACCGACTTTTCTAAAATTTGATTAGTGGTATACAAGTCCCTATCAGACTGGAACAGTTTCATTGGAGTCCAGGAGAAATGGGACTACTTAAAAGTGGCACTATTGAAGGCAACAGAAAATTGTATTAGGCTTGTCAGTAAAAGCAAAAAAAGGAAGAGACCACTGTGGTACTCAGCAGAAGTGGCCAAAATCATTAAAAACAAAAAGATAGCATTTAGGAATTATAAAAAAAAAAAAAAAACGAGGATGACAGACAAATTTATAAGATTAGGCAGAGAGAGGCCAAACAAGTTATAAGAGCTTCCAAAGCACAGGCAGAAGAGAAATTAGCTCAGTCAGGGAAAAAAGGCCAGAAGGCATTCTTCAGATACATAAATGAAAAAAGGAAACTAAAACAAGGAATTACCAAATTAAAAACAAAAGAAGGAAGGTATATGGAAGAAGATAAAGAACTAGCTGACTGCCTCAATGAATATTTCTGTTCAGTTTTTACAAAGGAAAATGAAGGAGAAGGACCTCAGTTAGGAAAGAAGACTAATGAATCTTTTGATGCATGTGTCTTTACAGAGGAAGAGGTTCTAAGTCAGCTGTCTAAAATTAATACAAATAAGTCACAGGGGCCTGATGGGATACACCCAAAGCTATTAAAAGAGCTCAGCGGTGAACTAGCAAAACCATTAACAGATTTATTTAACCAATCACTGGCAACAGGAGTCGTCCCAGAAGATTGGAAATTAGCAAATGTTGTGCCCATTCACAAGAAAGGTAGTAGGGAGGAATCGGGCAACTATAGGCCAGTACGCCTGACATCAATAGTGGGGAAATTAATGGAAACCATACTTAAGGAGAGGATTATGGAACATCTAAAATCCCATGGATTGAAAGATGAAAAACAGCATGGGTTTACTTCAGGGAGATCATGTCAAACTAATCTTATTGATTTTTTCGATTGGGTGACTAAAATAATAGATGTAGGAGGTGCAGTAGACATCGCTTATCTAGACTTTAGTAAGACTTTTGATACTCTCCCACATAGAAAGCTTATCAATAAAGTGCAGTCTTTGGGCTTGGACTCCCATATTGTTGAATGGATTAGGCAGTGGCTGAGGGACAGGCAACAGAGGGTTGTAGTCAATGGATTATATTCAGACCATGGTCTTGTTACCAGTGGGGTACCTCAGGGATCTGTTCTGGGACCCATATTGTTTAATATCTTTATCAGCGAAATTGCAGAAGACCTCGATGGTAAGGTGTGTCTTTTTGCTGATGACACAAAGATTTGTAACAGGGTTGATGTTCCTGGAGGGATACACCAAATGGAAAAGGACTTAGGAAAACTAGAGGAATGGTCAAAAATATGGCAATTAAAAATTAATGTTGATAAGTGCAAGATAATGCACCTGGGACGTGAAAACCCAAGAGCAGAATATAAAATCAGTGATACAGTCCTAACCTCAGTATCTGAGGAAAGGGATTTAGGGGTCATTATTTCAGAAGACTTAAAGGTAGGCAGACAATGTCATAGAGCAGCAGGAAATGCTAGCAGAATGCTTGGGTGTATAGGGAGAGGAATTACCAGTAGAAAGAGGGAGGTGCTCATGCCGCTCTACAGAGCACTAGTGAGACCTCATTTGGAGTATTGTGCTCAGTACTGGAGACCATATCTCCAGAAGGATATTGATACTTTGGAGAGAGTTCAGAGAAGAGCTACTAAACTGGTACATGGATTGCAGGATAAAAGTTACCAGGAAAGATTAAAGGACCTTAACATGTATAGCTTGGAAGAAAGACGAGACAGAGGGGATATGATAGAAACTTTTAAATACATAAAGGGAATCAACAAGGTAAAAGAGGAGAGAATATTTAAAAGAAAAAAAACTGCTACAAGAGGACATAGTTTTAAATTAGAGGGGCAAAGGTTTAAAAGTAATATCAGGAAGTATTACTTTACTGAGAGAGTAGTGGATGCATGGAATAGCCTTCCTGCAGAAGTGGTAGCTGCAAATACAGTGGAGGAGTTTAAGCATGCATGGGATAGGCATAAAGCCATCCTTCATATAAGATAGGGCCAGGGGCTATCCATAGTATTTAGTATATTGGGCAGACTGGATGGGCCAAATGGTTCTTATCTGCCGACACATTCTATGTTTCTATGTTTCTATGTTTCTATGCTAAAAGCAGAATGGAGGAGCAGGAGATCCTAAGGAACAACACACCAGCTCAACCAACTCGAGGAGGAAATATCAACTGCATGGTAAGCAGTGAGAGTCAAAACTAAATAGGGCCTCAGTAATGACTACAAGCTGCACCTGACAAGAGGTGTGGTCATTACCAAACACAACACTGAAAGGAAAGGAGATACTGTCAGATATCCTCACGTGCCGCCAGTCTCTCCAATCTTCTCACCTCTGTCATGGGAGGGACCGTAACAGTACCCCCCCCCCCCCCCCCCTACGGGTGACCTCTGGACACCCAGGGCCGATTTTATCAGGCTGCGCCTTTGTAAAGCCTGCGGAAGTTCAAGACGAAAAGCAACCGAATGAATAATGGAATAATGGCCCCAACTTCCAAGAAGTTACCTTCAACTTAATGTTTCTTGATGACAGCCACACAGAATCACCTACTCTCAGGTCCGGACCACTCATACGTCTCTTGTCAGCCATACGTTTATACTTTTGCCCATATTTTTTAAATAGTTTAGAATTTTCCGCCAAATAGATGACAACGAAGAGGAAAATCTTTCCTCTTTCGGTATACCAGAAGTCTCAGTACCAGAAAATGTGCCAAAATGCGGATGTAACCCATATGCTCCGACAAAACAGCAAATTATCAGTGGACTCCTGCCTACAGTTATTTATAGCAAACTCAGCCAACAGAAAACGCTTAAAAATATATACTTTATTATTTAATGGCTACCCGACAACATAGACAATAGTCAGGCTATTTGTTCCCTTCCAAACTGCAAGCACACTGAAAAATATGCTGTTATGTGCTGGAAGTAATTTGTAGTGTTGATCGCAAATTTTTATTGTGAATATTGGCACTTCGAGAATTCATGAATATCTAGAATGCAGTGCTATATCTTCGTAATTGCGAATTTTCTAGATTTTTTTTTCATCAGTACCCATGATCCCTCACTGCTTCTTGCTTGTGGGCCAATGAGAGGGCTGCGATATCTGTGACTTTAAGAGTAGTGTTGATCGCAAATTTTCGTATCGCAAATTTTTATCACAAATTTTCTGATTGCCGATTTTTACAATCAAGAAAATAATGATTGGAGATCACGAATTCTCTAAGACTAGAACTCCACCTTGTATATGCTTAATAGGCTGCTCCAGCAAAAACATGCCATTAACGACTACCTGTACGAAATCTGCGGCAGGACAGGTTCTAAGGAGCTTTTTTTTTTTTCACTGCGCCAGTGGCTGCTCATGCGCGACACATGCAGACTTCTGCGGTCATTTGATGAGATCACCAAACTAGTCAGTCGCAACCAGGGCGCCATCAGTGACATCGTACCTTACGCCTTGTTCTGGAGCGTGCATTGCGTTGTGTCATTGATCAAGCCGTCAAGGAGCAGGAGCAGGAAGATGAGGAAGTCGCAATGCTGAATGAATTCCCAGGGGAGCTACTCCATCTGAGACAAGTCAGCAGGAGTCTGAAGATGAGTCAGAGGAGGATGGTGCCTGGGCGGAGGAGGAGGAGCAATAAGAGCAGACTTTAATCTTTTCTGGGATAACTGATGTTGTCCGTGGATGGGGGGAGGAGACCGAGGACGACATTCTCCTGGGCGATGAGCAGGAGCCAGGCCGCTTCATCGCTTCCAATTTAGTGCAAATGGTGTTCTTTATGCTCCAGTGTTTGAAGAGGGACCCCCTTATAAAAAGCATAAAGGGCAAGGACCAGTACTGGGTGGCAATGTACTTACACCCCCGGTACAAACACAAAATGGCGGACATGTTACCAGCATCACAGAGGGCTGTCAGAATGCAGCATTTCCAGGCCTTGCTTCCAGAGATGCTGCGCTGGCAGAGGAATTTCCACCCACAGAGAAACAGTTGTGAGTACCAATCCTACAGCATATGCAAGAAGAGGGTGGTTTGAATATGTGTTGGTCACTTCGGATATGAAATCATTCTTGCAACCAACCCATCGAGAGCCACCCTCCGGATCCAGCCTCAGGGAATGCCTAGACCGACAGGTGTATGACTACATTGGGTTAATGGCCGATGTGGACGCTCTAAGAAGCGAGGAACCCCTTGACTACTGGGTGTGCAGGCTTCACCTGTGGCCAGAGCTGGCACAATTGGCCATGGAACTCTTGGCTTGCCCCTCGTCGAGTGTCCTGTCCGAAAGGACATTGAGTGCAGCAGGGGGGATTGTGACTGATAAGCGCACTTGCCTACGGATGTAGCAGGGTAACACACATACTTTATGAGACATGTTATGTAAACAAAATTCAACTAAATGCGTTAAGCAATTTCTTTTCAATGGCTTTTGTTAAGATAACGCGATGAGTTAAGAAATTTGAGTTAAGAGTGTGTGTGTTACCCCTGCTACATCTGTAGCTCACGACAGTGTGGACTATCTCACATTTCTAAAAATGAATGAGGCATGGATCTCGAAGGAATTCAACACCTGTGATGACCACAATTGAATTAATTGAATTTCCTCATGCCAGCCAACACATATCCGCCACCACTCGGAACAAATAATGGCCCCTGTCTTATGTAAATACAGCGGCATAAAAGGCCCTTTCTGTCCGGTGAATGCCTAATGTGTGGGATCTCAGAGAAATTCAACACATGTGACGACCACGTGTTATCGAATATCAACTATTATCATTTGGGGTTTTTTCAAGACGGGAGATTTCGTTAGCCATGTTTTTAATCCAATTTTATATTTTTTGTTCTTTCAAACATATGTATTTGACATGTATTTGTACTGGCCTGCAGTAAAATTGATATCCAATGACCGTCTAATATACCTCCAGCCACATAATCACTTGATGTTTTCTGTCCGGTGAATGAATAATTTTTGGGGCCTGTAGTCCACTGACCTGCAGTAAAAGGGCTGAGAGAACTCTTTAGCTAACTGCACTGAACATCTGATGTATCATGTCCCAGCTGTGTTATGACAGACTTTCTCTGTGCTAACAGCAGAGCCCCCATTTTTATTTCTCCTGGCGCTTGTCCCCTAGAGAAAACAAGACATTCTAAATAATGAAAGATATTTTGGAAAGTGTTTATAATGAAATAATATATATGTATTTTCATGAATTGTATTTTATTAATTCCTGGAGAACAACTTTAATGACAGGCATTGTACCAAGAGACTGGCGCAAGGTGAAGGTGGTGTCCATTTTCAAAAAGGGTGCTAGGTCTTCACCAGGAAATTATAGACCAGTAAGCTTAACATCCATAGTGGGAAAATGTATGAGGGCCTTCTACAGGACTACATACAGAATTATCTAACAGTCAATAATAGAATATAGAAAATAGAAATGTTTTTATGAGGAGGTGAGTAGAAGCCTGGACAGAGGAAAGGCTGTCGATATTGTGATTTTGGACTTTGCAAAGGCGTTTGATACTGCCCCACAAGGACGACTAATGGGTAAATTGAGGTCTATTGGTTTAGAAAATATAATTTGTAATTGGATTGAAAATGGACTTCACGATCGTATCCAAAGAGTTATGGTCAATGATTCCTACTCTGAATGGTCCCCGGTTATAAGTGGTGTACCCCAAGGTTCGGTGCTGGGTCTACTATTATTTAACTTACTCATTAATGACATAGGGGATGGGAGTAGTAGTGCTGTTTCTATTTTTGGAAATTACACCAAACTTTGTAATCTATGGAAAATGTTAATAAGTTACAAGCTGACTTGGACAAACTTAGGCTATTTTCACACTCGCGTTTGTATTATCTTTAACATAGCCAAGACGGATCCGTTTTGAACACCATTGAAAGTCAAGCATTCTTTACAGTAAGGGCTGTGAATATCTGGAATAGCCGCGGGAGCTGGTCACAGCAAATACAGGAGATGGCATCAAAAAAGGTTTAGATGACTTTTTAATTCAAATATGTTTGTGTATTGGATGCAGACCCATTCACTTCCATGGGGCTGCAAAAAATGCGGACAGCACACCGTGTGCTGTCCGCATTCATATGTCAGTTCCGCAGTCCTACGAAAAAGATAGAACATGTCCTATTCTTGCCTGTTTTGCACACAAGAATAGGCATTTTTACAATGAGTCTGCAAAAAAAATGGATGCAACATAAACATCATCAGCATTTTTTGCGTTTCCACATTTTGAGGACGGCAAAATACATACGGTCGTGTGAATGCACCCTTACAAGTAGAAATCACACTACATCCGGAAGGGAGGTTCTTCTTTTCAAATCTATATATATAAAAAAGGACGTATATATGTGTGCGTGTATCTTCCGTGAAAACTCAAAAATGTAACCATCGATTTCAACAAAACTTGGTATACACATCCCTTGCTACCAGGAAAGAAATCTTGTGGGGGTCACAGCTCTCTAGGACGTACCGTTCCTAAGATATTCCCAAAAAATTACCTGCATTAGCCAATACAAGCTTGCAAGTCTCTCTTTTCAAATCCCAACTGCCATGCACACGGTCACATGTCCCTTATTAGCTAATAGAAGCTTGCAGGTCTTACTCCAGGTTACCATAACAACTGATCACAGGTTTTAGCAGTTCGCAGGTCCTGAAATATTCAGTCATATGACGTATGACAGCACAACTACACTGCTACATGCATGGGGGGCAGGGGCCACTATTAAACGGCCGGGGGCGCTGTGGAGTTCAATGTTAAAGGGGCGGGCACCATGGAGATCACTTTTAAAGGGGCAGGCACCATGGAGTTCACTGTTAAAGGGGCGGGCACCATGGAGGTCACTGTTAAAAGAGTGGTCACTGTTAAAGGAAAGGTCACTGTTAAAGGGGCGGCCACTGTTAAAGTCACCGTTAACTGTGAAAGTCAATGTTAAAAGGGCTGTCACCGTTAAAATCACTGATGAAGGGGCAGTCACCGTTAAAGGGGCGGCCATTGTGAAAGTCACTGTTAAAGGGCCGGTCACCATTAAAGCGGCTACCACTATAAAAGTCACTCTTAAAGGGGCGGTCACCGTTAAAGGGGCGGCCACTGTGAAAGTCACTGTTAAAGGGGCGGTCACCGTTAAAGAGGCAGCCACTATGAAAGTCACTGTTAAAGGGGTGGTCACCGTTAAAGGGGTGGCCACTGTGAAAGTCACTGTTAAAGGGGCGGTCACAGTTAAAGTGGCGGCCACTGTGAAAGTCACTGGTAAAGGGGCTGTCACCGTTAAAGGGGCTGGGCCATTGTGAAAGTCACTGTTATTTAATATAAGTTTGCAATAAAAAAATTTCGAGCAACGCCGATTCATCAACTAGTATATATTAAAATGTGATTTCTTGTTATTGTGTTAGCCTGAAGAAGGAGCTAGTCATGGAATGCCTTGTCATTTTACACTTTTGCTCATAGGCTGTGTCTGGTATTCCATCTCTACTACAAAAAAATTAAACTTTGATTCTAATGTCAGACAATCCTAAACTCGACATCCCCTCAATAATTGAAACACAGAAAATTAGACTAAAATGCGTTGGTAGCATTTCCTTTATTTTTGTTATTGCAATATCATGAACTGTATTTTTTAATCAGTGCAAATAAACATATTAATCACATCCAAAGACATCTTAGTATAAAAATAAAATAAATACATTCTGGTAAATTTCCATAGAAAGCAAACATTGAATTCGAGGATGTTAGGAAGAAGTCCTGCTGGCTCACATGGAAAACATACTGCGGAGGATATTAATATCAGTGCAACCAAGATCGCCAACAGCATAGTTGCTGACCTTCCCGAATTTGGATAGGCGGTCCCTAATTTTCGGAGATCGTCTTGGCAAATTTGGGCCGTCCTCTGCCAAAAATAGGTGGGTCTTGAGCAAGCCCATCCATAAGTAGGTATTCCTGTGTTTTTGAAGTTGGGCTTGAGTGCCCCGAATTTTTCAGCAGGAATATTGGTAAGTATGCAAAGGGGTAGCTATTGTAAACTACTGTACTTAAAGGAGACATCCCAAGGAAAAATATATATAAAAAAGTCCTTTACTGTACATTATTAATGGTGGATATCTATTAGATTGGTGGGGGTCCTACTGAGATTTTGGCATATATTCCCGCGGAATCTGCCTCCCATTGTTGTCAACAGGAAATTCTGAGAAACAGTTTTTGATTTTTCCATGGAAACAGAGACACAACCCTTCTCGGTTAGGTTTCCACATGCAAAACACAGTGTTTGTCCCCAAGCATTATGGCCACATTGAATGGGACTAATTTGTGGTCACATCAGCTGCAAATAAAAAGCATCATGACCCTTCTCGGAAACCATCAGAAAATACAGTGGGTGTTCGTACACAAATTAAAGGGGTTGTCGCACTTTAGCAGATGACATTTATCTTTTATCATACTGACCGAAAAGACGGTCATGTGACTGGACCCTAAGCCTTAGATTTTTGTCTCAGATTCAAAGCCCAGTACACTCCAGATATTTCCGACATGTATTTTGCCATGTGAACACAATATGTCCAAACAACAGTGCCATACTAAGCAGTGGCCATACATCACTTCCATACGGTGCCAATATACTATACTACAGTGCCATACAATACAAGCAACATAGAAACATAGAAACATAGAATGTGCCGGCAGATAAGAACCATTTGGCCCATCTAGTCTGCCCAATATACTGAATACTATGAATAGCCCCTGGCCCTATCTTATATGAAGGGTGGCCTATCCCATGCTTAAACTCTTTCACTGTATTTGCAGCTACCACTTCTGCAGTAATACTACCAAACAGTGCTGAAATAATAGTACCTACTTACAGTGACCAAATTAAAACTCGATATATAAAGTAATCCAATAACAGTGCTACACAATGTCTAAATAAGTTACACAAGTAATATCAATATTCTAGCTTTGTCAAGTCTTGAGTACCAGGCCATCAGTCGCACCCCCTTCAGGAGGGATGGCTGATATGCAGTCTGATCCCTAATAAGTCTACCCCTGAGCTACAAACATACATTCTTTACCATATTCTACCATGGTGGACAAGTGTCTACCAGAGAATGCTGCCATTTAAGAGACAGAGGTAGGACAAACCCTGGAGATCTGCAAACTCCCCAGGTGGCAAATGTTGCATTTTTAGAACAGAATTTTCTTCTGTAAGACAATAGGGGCTTAATGTTGGATGCTTTTTAATCATCCATTGTCCTAAGTGGCCAAATAATAGTTCCTTGATACTGTACAGCATAAGTTAAATTTTAACAGAAGATCACTATTTCATCAAGGAGTCTTCACAAGGTTTCAACACTACTTTTTATTTTCTTACAATATTTTACCAATAGACGATCAGTATTTGAGAACTCACTTTCTCAACCCTAGTAACCAACCTCTATGGAAGGCAGCTGTCCTGTGCATAGCACATGTTGGAAATTTAAGGTGCCTTCCATCATGGCAGCCAGCCTGCACATTCTGGTGTGGTTGTTTTACAGCACTCTACTATACTCTATAGTATACCATGTTTTGAGTCATGCTTGCCCATCATTGGTCAAATAAATAGTCACCAGAAACTGTCATGCCTCGGCCAGTTATGTTCAATGGAGTTTGTATAGTGGATGTGAATAATAACACGCACATTGCTGCAACAAAAGCAAAATATATTCATTAAAAATATTTTATGCAAACTAAATGTTTAAAACAATATTTGTGCCTATACTTTATGCTTTTCTTGTTCTTGGGTAGAATGGGTATAATCAGGGTAAATGGCCTTGATGGTGGCGTGATTCTCTTCCATGGGACTCTTGACTTGTTGATTGTAGAGGTGAGTTCTGTGGGAGGTTCCTTGGTGGATATCTTGATGGTTGTGAGCTAGGACAAAGTTCTGAATTAACGTTTGAGGGATATGGGTCATAAGAAGTATTAGGATAGTATGATGAGTAGGTTGAGGGGCCAGGTAATGTGGTTGAGGTACTTGGTAGAACATTGGAGGCACCTGAAAAAACTCCTGAGCCTCCAGAGAATACTGAAGACAAGACCTACAAGGAGAGAAGTCAGTTCAGATAATCAATAGACATCACACATAGTATAGACTATTGACATCTCATGACACAGTACTATGAAATTATGTTTTGTTTTGTTTTTTATATCTGATAATCTTGTGCCACACATCTTGAGATTTGTTGAGCCAAGAGCAAAGGTAAGGTGAGACATATCTGTATCTGGTCAGACTAATATTTTGTTCCTGGATGTTCCAGCATAAAATTAGTGGTTACTACCTGGTAATCTAGTAGCTTAATAAATTCCCAGTCAGCTGTGTACTTTCCAGGTGCTCTGTCTGACAAGGACCTAAATGCAATGTGCACATCACATTCAGCTTTCTATCCTGCCCTGATCATACCGTTCCGTGCCAGGCAGGAAGAGAAAGTAAAGTGCGGCTATGACCAGCAGCACAGTTCTCTCAAGGATCAAGCATTTTACAATAGTTCTGCCTGGTCATTAAAGGCTATGGACACCTTTGGGCGTATCTTTGTTTTAATTTTATGGTATGCATTTTGGGTAAAAAAAACTTTTATTACTATTTTTTATTAAAAGTTCTGAACCATTTTCATTCTGCAGCCTGCAAGTATTCAAATACCGTACATAGCAGGCTGCAGAGTTCATTTTACAGTGAATTCACTCATTTTAATTTCCTGATCTCCAGCAGTCAGTGTGATCTACTGAACGTTGCCCTAAGGTCAATTATAATCAAGTCAAAGTTGATCAGGTTATCTGTCAGCCCAACTGATATATTTCCTAGTGAATGACATTCTGTGAATGCCTGCAACGTACTGGAACATACACAGGCTGTAAAACAAAAAATAGTTACAATTTTTTATTTAAAAAAATTGTCCAAGTAATTTTTCAACCCAAA
This sequence comes from Bufo bufo, assembly GCF_905171765.1. Classification (NCBI taxonomy): domain Eukaryota; kingdom Metazoa; phylum Chordata; class Amphibia; order Anura; family Bufonidae; genus Bufo; species Bufo bufo. The sequence continues at coordinate 201,835,534 of NC_053396.1, read as the reverse complement.
TACATTCATTAAAATAAAATATAATTGCCCCAAGGTGTTCATAGTCCCCAATTTCATAAGGCCATACCAACGAGTCAGTTAGGATCAGACTCCCAATCGTCTCCTGATGATCCTAACAAACTAGGAGAAAAGCATCAAGTAGTACATACAGTTAGGAGCTCTATATTTACTAGCTGGACAGACAGATGCTTTTGATCAGAGGGGTTTCTATTGCCTACCAACTAATCTGGCAACAGGGCTAATGTAAGGGGTACAGCATTGAGAGTACCTGTGTGGTGACATTGGCCACATTACAGGCATATATACATCCACAGTTCGGTCCTCTGGTATAACCTATCGAGGCAAACCGGTGGTGTGCCTCTGAGCCATAGGGATATACCCCTCGATACCAGCCTTAGCTCACACATGGTGCATCCAGGGTGAGTCACACAGAGTACATGCTTTGGGCTGGCAGTAGTGCGATTATCATTAGATATATATCTTGACATCGCACACATATTTCACACTGAAACTTAATGAAAATTTCCCTACTCCTCTATGTGTTGTAATTGAATACTAATAAAAGAGTTTTTGTTTTATTTTAGCATTTTCTCACCCAACCCATCATATTTTGCAATGTTTCACAAGGCTTGCTCCACTCGTCTCATTGTTGTCTCTGCAATAGTCATGTCCCCTACACCTCCCCTCTTTTAGGTAAAAGCCTTGTGAAAAATTACACAGCCAAGCATGCTAGGATTGGTTAGAAAACCCAACAGGATGACAAAAGCAGGAAGTTCTTCATGTAAACATCCTGCCAGGATGCGGTGATGCTGAGAACAGGGGAAGAAAAGCACTGACATAAAAAACAGGTATATGTGGCAAAAGTAGGTAATGTTTGGGCAGATAAAAAATTCAATATGAAACCGGAGACTCCACTTAAGAAATCAGTGATTTGTGTTTGTTGGGCACCGCTGAATATAATTAAATATGAATATAGATAATTAAATAATTCACTTTTTTAAATGTAACACATAAATTAATTGATGCTTACCCAAAATATGCCAAGTCCGCCTAGAAGTAAGCCAACCACTGCAGCTAATGCAATCAGAATCACTGCCCAGTATGGAAGATTAGCAGCAGCATTATCTGTAAACCAATCATATGTGAGGGTTGAACTACCGAAATACCTGCTAACTATACAATATGGGTAGTAAAAAGTATTCATAAGGACGTATATGATGAGAAGAAATTGACATGTTTACCTCATGGCTAGTACAATGGCATAGGTCCCCAATGGGACAGATTACAAAAAACAAAACTAAATGAAAAAAAAAAATACAGCCTTAAAAAGTTCCCTGCCCTAATCTCTGCAATACTGTTAGCCAATTACCCAAAACTGAACATGTAATGTATCAGAATCAATGGTAGAAGATGAGAAACACAAACAACAAGTTTATTTTAGGGTAATACTATGTTTTTTTAATGGGCAAATAGCTAAAATAAAAAAAAACATATTTTCACAATATAAGCTTTAAAAAAAAAAAGTATCTGTAAAGAATGATATGAAAAATAAAATCTGAATTATTTCTAGAAAAAAAATGCAAAATATTATTCAAAGGGGTTTTCCCATTTTAACAACTAATCCCCCATCTACAGGATAAGGGATACATGTCTGATTGGTGGGAATCCATGAAGCAAAAATAAACCGCAGCACTCCCAGGTCTTCAGGGAATAGATAGTTTATTCACCAAAATGTGCGACGTTTCGACCTTACATGGTCTTTGTCAAGGCTTGAGAAAGACCATGTAAGGTCGAAACGTCGCACATTTTGGTGAATAAACTATCTATTCACTGAAGACCTGGGAGTGCTGCGGTTTATTTTTGCTTCTTGGATGCCTGGGGGACCACGGACGGGTACCCCTCACCGCTGGCACCACCACCATACAGACGTAAGAACTTAACCTGTAAGTGCTGCTACATATCACAATGAACTTTTTTCTGATTGGTGGGAATCTCACATCTGAGGAACCCAAACAGTCACTGTTTAATGAAGAGGCAGGCACGCTGCTTCCACTCCACTCAAATCTATGGGACAGCCGGAGACAGCGCAGTACAAGTGCTTGGCTATATCCGGCCGCCCCAAAAAGTCAAATGGAGAGGGAGCATACATATGTGTCTGACACTCCGTTCAGATGGGGGAACACGGGTCCTTATTCAAGTGATCACTGGGGGCCCCAGCGGTGAGATGGCCACCAATCTGACACTTACCTTGTCTTCTGGACAGGGAATATGTATAGATATATGAGTTGTGACAACCTCTTTAATCTTCCACTTTAGTTTTCAAAACTGTAGTTTTACAGACTGCTCACTGGGTGGCAGTACAATACAATAAATGCTAGTCAAAAAGTTCACACTGTAAAAAATAGCTGATGTACAAGAAATGTATCTCCTGAATGATACTTTAAAGGAGTATTATGTACATAACGCTTAATCAATGTATATAGAAAAGTTCTGCTACTTTGTAATTTACTTCATGTTTCAGTTCATCACGATTTTCAAGATCTGTGCTTGCTGTCAGTAAAATGCAACATTCTTATTTACAGCCAGAGACTTTAAAGACTTATATAGACCTAATACTTCTCATGCTTGCAATAAGTGAATCCTCTCTATGCAATCCCTTAAACAGCCTGGACTCCAGACTGATCAATTTACCTAAACTGATACACTGTAACAAACAGGAAAAATTATACTGGTGGACTGTGAGAAGTATCATCTCTGTACAGGTTTTCAGCCTCTGGATATTAACAAGAATATTAGTTAGCAATGTTTGAAAATGGTAAAGAAGTTAAATACAAAGTAAATAAATATTGCCGAAGATTTCTAAGAAAATTAATATTTATCTATAAAAAAAAAAATGAAAAGTTTTCATTAGTTGCAACATGGATTTTGAGATCTGGTCAACATACAAAACATGTCAATATGAATACACTGACTCAATGGATGGTATAATATTATACATACTGGTCATGGTTGTTGTAGCTCCAGTGGTAGTTGTAGCTGTAGTAGTTGTTGTAGCTCCAGTTGTAGTTGTAGTTGCAGGTGTAGCTCCAGTGGTATTTGTAGCTGTAGTAGTTGTTGTAGCTCCAGTTGTAGTTGCAGGTGTAGCTCCAGTGGTATTTGTAGCTGCAGTAGTTGTTGTAGATCCAATGGTAATTGTAGCTGCAGTAGTTGTTGTAGCTCCAGTAGTAGTTGTAGCTATAGTAGTTGTTGTAGCTCCAGTGTTAGTTGTAGCTGCAGGTGTTGTAGCTCCAGTGGTATTTGTAGCTGCAGTAATTGTTGTGGCTCCAGTTGTAGTTGTAGCTGCAGGTGTTGTTGTAGCTCCAGTAGTAGTTGAAGCAGCAGTAGTTGTAGCTCCAGTATTAGTTGTAGCTGCAGTAGTTGTTGTAGCTCCAGTAGTAGTTGTAGCTGCAGGAGTTGTTGTACTTACACTCGTAGTCGTAGCTGCGGGTGTTGTAGCTACAGTGGTAGTTGTAGCTGCAGGTGTTGTAGCTACAGTGGTATTTGTAGCTGCAGTAGTTGTTGTAGCTCCAGTGGTAGCTGTAGCTGCAGTAGTTGTAGCTCCAGTATTAGTTGTAGCTGCAGTAGTTGTTGTAGCTCCAGTAGTAGTTGTAGCTGCAGGAGTTGTTGTAGCTCCAGTTGTAGTTGTAGCTGTAATTGTTGTAGCTCCAGTGGTAGTCGTAGCTGCAGTAGTTGTTGTAGCTGCAGTGGTAGTAGTAGCTGCAGTAGTTGTTGTAGCTCCAGTAGTAGTTGAAGCTACAGTAGTTGTAGCTCCAGTATTAGTTGTAGCTCCAGTAGTTGTTGTAGCTCCAGTAGTAGTTGTAGCTGCAGGAGTTGTTGTACTTACACTGGTAGTCGTAGCTGCGGGTGTTGTAGCTACAGTAGTAGTTGTAGCTGCAGGAGTTGTTGTAGCTACTGTGGTAGTTGTAACTGCAGGTGTTGTAGCTACAGTGGTAGTTGTAGCTGCAGTAGTTGTAGTAGCTCCAGTAGTAGTTGTAGCTGTAGTAGTTGTAGCTCCAGTAGTAGTTGTAGCTGCAGTAGTTATTGGTATTTCTGTGGTAGTCGTAGCTACAGTGGTAGTTGTAGCTGCAGGAGGTGTTGTAGCTACAGTGGTAGTTGTAGGTGCAGGAGTTGTACTTACAGTGGTAGTTGTAGCTGCAGTAGTAGTTGTAGCTCCAGTAGTAGTTGAAGCTGCAGTAGTTGTTGTAGCTCCAGTAGTAGTTGTAGCTTCAGGAGTTGTTGTACTTACACTGGTAGTCGTAGCTGCGGGTGTTGTAGCTACAGCAGTAGTTGTAGTTGCAGGAGTTGTTGTAGCTACTGTGGTAGTTGTAACTGCAGGTGTTGTAGCTACAGTGGTAGTTGTAGCTGCAGGTGTTGTAGCTACAGTGGTAGTTGTAGCTGCAGGAGTTGTACTTACAGTGGTAGTCGTAGCTGCGGGTGTTGTAGCTACAGTGGTGGTTGTAACTGCAGGTGTTGTAGCTACAGTGGTAGTTATAGCTGCAGGTGTTGTAGCTGCTGGTGTTGTTGGAGTTGCATCAGTACTTTGCGCTTCACAAATGGTTGGAGCTGCAGTAGTAATTTTTACAGAAGACATTAGTATTGGCAAATATTTTTAAAAGCTTTAAGGGGACACTATAATTAACCCCTTATATGATGTGAGTGAGCAGCGCTCTGAAGCGCTGCTCTGAACAGTGCATGGCTGAGGCTGCAGCTGCCTCGAAGACGCAGGCTGGTGTGTGTACGCAGGCGCGATCTAACGGCACGGCGGGGCGCAGGCGCAGAAGATTGGGCATGAACGATGCCGGGAGGATTGAATTGCGCAGACGCAGGATCGGGACTGGGGAGAGTTCTAGCCGCCGCCCAGCGAAGTGAATAATGATGAGCTGGGCGGTGCTTAAGAACGGCAGTTGGGAAGGCTGGCTGGGCGCATTTTCACATGAAACGCTGCCCCTTGGGCAGATTGCTGAACGGAGAAGCAGGTTATAAAACTTTATATTTCGCTCTTTATAAGGTGGACAGGGGGGATAGTTATATGCTTTTAAAAGACTCTATAAGACCTGTAATGTGATATATCTAACTATATATGCTGATTTCGCCTGTCAGTGTCCCTTTAAAAATATTACTTCCATATAGAATCTAACATTTTAGAATTGGATCCGAATTTCAAGAAAAATTCGATTTGCACCGAATCCGAATTTCCTCATGCTTCATGGTAACGAATCACATTTTTTTTTAAATGGCTACTGCACATTAGGACATGGAGCAAAGAATTCTGGGAACGAGGGATCACCCACAATGCCATACATGCAGCCAATCAGCATCAATCCAGCCCCTGTGATGTCACAGCCCTATAAATAGCCTCAGCCATCTTGGATTTAGCCATTTTCAAGTGTACTTATTGCAGGGGGAGACGTCAGCAGGCGCTAGGGACAGTGCTAGGAAAGATTTGAAAACTTTATTTTGCTGAATAGAAGTTCAGGGAAAGAGCATTAGAAGTGTAAGTAAAGGATAAGGAGGAATTATTTCACAGTATTAAAGCAGATCAGGGTCCAATAGGGGAGTGTACAGGCTGGGTAATAGGAACAATCCTATTACACCTTGCTGCACTGACTGGGGACCCAAATTGCAATTATACTGCTGCTTTTAGGTTTGTAATAGATGATACCTCTGTAATTCCAGCAAACCTTCTCTTTATTGGGGTGCAAAAGCTGTGTGATACAGCCATTAACAGGGTGTATTACTAGGAAATATTTATATGTCTTATTTGCCCTTGTGCGGTGCAGATATATGTTCTAAAGCCTTTTTTGGCGTGTATTAGTGGGAGGAAAAAAGGGCTTATTTGCCGTTCAGCGGTGCATTTATATGTTCTAAAGTCTTTTTTGGCTTGTATTAGTGGCAATAAAAGTATTATTTGCCGTTCAGCTGTGCAGTTACCGTATATATTCTAAAGCTTTTTTTGGCATGTACCAGTGGCAAAAAAAGTATTATTTGCTGTTATGTGGTGAACTGAGAAAATTATATCCTTTTTTGGGGTGTATTAATTGCCTTTTTATTTATTTATTTGATCGACCAGTATGTCAGACAGAGAAGTGACAGGCCCTGCAAAGGGGAGGGGGAGTGGCCTAAATTTTTTGGGGCACAGCTTACAGCAGAGTAAGGGGGCATGGCAGCAGGGGTCACATCAAGAGGCCTGAGCTCCCGGTGTCATCTAGCGGTCGTGTCTTGACCAGCAACCCAGCAGTTCTTGAATGGTTGAGTCGATTATCCACTTCATCCCAAGTGACAACAGACACCCCCAGCCAAGAGTCCGTGGGTTCATCAGACACAACCCTTTATTGGCATGGCCCGTGAGCAGGCCCTGTGCCCTCACCTGTCTTCAACTTGCCTCTGTCCTTTTCTGTTCCCACAGCCAGAAAAGTTTAATATGCTGTGGGCTCAGATCCACTATAAAGTGAGGACTAGCTACTAAAGGACAGTCAGCAGCTACTGCCCAGCCAAGATCTGGAGGAGACATCCACCGCTTTCTCCAGTAGTCGGCAAGTAGCGATGAGGAGAGTGGCATGGGATCTGGTGTTGCGAGCGGTCAGGCTTCTGACTCAGAGACCATTGAGGAGGACATCAGTGACATGCAGACAGTAGTCGATAATGATGATGCTATACAGGGAGTGCAGAATTATTAGGCAAATGAGTATTTTGACCACATCATCCTCTTTATGCATGTTGTCTTACTCCAAGCTGTATAGGCTCGAAAGCCTACTACCAATTAAGCATATTAGGTGATGTTCATCTCTGTAATGAGAAGGGGTGTGGTCTAATGACATCAACACCCTATATCAGGTGTGCATAATTATTAGGCAACTTCCTTCCCTTTGGCAAAATGGGTCAAAAGAAGGACTTGACAGGCTCAGAAAAGTCAAAAATAGTGAGATATCTTGCAGAGGGATGCAGCACTCTTAAAATTGCAAAGCTTCTGAAGCGTGATCATCGAACAATCAAGCGTTTCATTCAAAATAGTCAACAGGGTCGCAAGAAGCGTGTGGAAAAACCAAGGCGCAAAATAACTGCCCATGAACTGAGAAAAGTCAAGCGTGCAGCTGCCAAGATGCCACTTGCCACCAGTTTGGCCATATTTCAGAGCTGCAACATCACTGGAGTGCCCAAAAGCACAAGGTGTGCAATACTCAGAGACATGGCCAAGGTATGAAAGGCTGAAAGACGACCACCACTGAACAAGACACACAAGCTGAAACGTCAAGACTGGGCCAAGAAATATCTCAAGACTGATTTTTCTAAGGTTTTATGGACTGATGAAATGAGAGTGAGTCTTGATGGGCCAGATGGATGGGCCCGTGGCTGGATTGGTAAAGGGCAGAGAGCTCCAGTCCGACTCAGACGCCAGCAAGGTGGAGGTGGAGTACTGGTTTGGGCTGGTATCATCAAAGATGAGCTTGTGGGGCCTTTTCGGGTTGAGGATGGAGTCAAGCTCAACTCCCAGTCCTACTGCCAGTTTCTGGAAGACACCTTCTTCAAGCAGTGGTACAGGAAGAAGTCTGCATCCTTCAAGAAAAACATGATTTTCATGCAGGACAATGCTCCATCACACGCGTCCAAGTACTCCACAGCGTGGCTGGCAAGAAAGGGTATAAAAGAAGAAAATCTAATGACATGGCCTCCATGTTCACCTGATCTGAACCCCATTGAGAACCTGTGGTCCATCATCAAATGTGAGATTTACAAGGAGGGAAAACAGTACACCTCTCTGAACAGTGTCTGGGAGGCTGTGGTTGCTGCTGCACGCAATGTTGATGGTGAACAGATCAAAACACTGACAGAATCCATGGATGGCAGGCTTTTGAGTGTCCTTGCAAAGAAAGGTGGCTATATTGGTCACTGATTTGTTTTTGTTTTGTTTTTGAATGTCAGAAATGTATATTTGTGAATGTTGAGATGTTATATTGGTTTCACTGGTAAAAATAAATAATTGAAATGGGTATATATTTGTTTTTTGTTAAGTTGCCTAATAATTATGCACAGTAATAGTCACCTGCACACACAGATATCCCCCTAAAATAGCTAAAACTAAAAACAAACTAAAAACTACTTCCAAAAATATTCAGCTTTGATATTAATGAGTTTTTTGGGTTCATTGAGAACATGGTTGTTGTTCAATAATAAAATTAATCCTCAAAAATACAACTTGCCTAATAATTCTGCACTCCCTGTAGTTGATAGTAGCTCCATTTCCCCTGAGGACGCCACAGTTGTGGAAAAATATGTTGGGGGAGCTGCAATTTAGCTTTTAAATTGTATGGCTGTGCTGTTACGTGTTTGGCATCTGTGTGCACTGCAGGCATACAGCATGCAGACATAGGCGACAGGGAAACCTACTCATAGGGGAAGAGTAGCGAGGATAGGAACAATCCTAGGATAGAATCGCAGGAACCAGATAATAGCTCCTCAAAGCAAATAAAGTATAGGGGTATCTAGTTAAGAACTCCACAAGCAAAGGGGCATGTAGCCAGTAAGCCGAGGAACTGGAAAATTACAATACCCTATTGATCCCCTAGCACTGACAGACAATATACAGGGGTAAATGGTTGCTGTTATAGCAAATCCCAATTAGGCAGCATCCACATTGTAACCTAGGGGATATGCAATAATATCCCTACGGTTATCCCCATATGAGTACACTCTAAAATATAGTACTCCAATTGGAGAGTGAGAAGGACTTGGTGAAGTTACCCAGTCACAGAGCCCAGCCGTATATAGTTTTAATATGATCCTCTTTTTCTTTGACATTTTAAATAAAAATAAATTAACTGTTATGTTTTGACCAGAAACGGGAACTATCTAGCCTTAGGCTACTGAACTGAATAAGCATTAGTCTCCCGGGTCCAAAAGGGTTGGTAGCCAAAAGCAGGAGTGGGTACAAAACACAGAATACATGCAAATATTCCATTCACGTGTCATCTGTTTTGGATCCACTCCTGTTTTTTTTTTTGCTTTAGAAATACTGATGGATACTGACCAAATGCGGACCAAGGGAATGCAGATGCTCAACAAATAGAATCGTTTTTTTGTGGGGTTATTGTTCTGACGGATCAGAGGAAGGGCAAAATAATCAGTGACGTCAACACAAACTTACTGCTGACATCCTCTCCACTCTGTCGGGGGGGAGGGGCTTTACTTGTATAAACGTTTAATAGAACAGGTTTTGTAGACATCTATGTGGAATCAGCTGGCAATGTTGTGAAAGGAGTGCGCTCTTTCACGCTACAATAGGATCTTGGGCCTCTGCACAGTTCTTTCTACCTGGCGCTAACATCGACCTATACAGTAAGGCTGAGTTCACACATGAGCTATTTGGTCAGTTTTGGCCCAGTAACTGCCCAAATAAGTGAAGTGTGTAGTGATTCTAAGAGTGATGCCTGTCATGTGCGTGTCATACTGACTCACAGTATTGTTTCACTACCATAGCAGACTCCCTATGCGTGTTACTGCAAGGCACAGTGTTCTACACCACTATACAGGCTCTCTACGGCCAGAAAATAGCTGTTTTTTAACGCAATTCTCTGCAAATAAATTCAGATCGAATCAAATCTTTTCGGAAAATTCTGCAGACCTGCTGAAGTTCATCTCTACCAATCATCATCTCTGCCACATAAAAAGACACCAATATTATAAATGCCACTTGGCAAGAAGGACCTTGTTACAGCTTTACATGGGAGCCCAGGAACTTCAAGTTTTATCTTTGCAGCAAAGAACTACGGTAGAATGACTGCAGCCTCATTTTCTTCATGTTTGTGTGCTCGACAATACTTGTATGAAGGGTGTTTCCAAAGAAGAAGAACGCATTTTCATTTCTAGCAAGTCATTAAGGATTGATGTTACTCTACTTAATTATATGTTTAGACCTGTGTAGGAAACTTCAGAGTCAGCGGTGTAATAATGAGAACGGCAGCATCTATCAGGTAGGGAACACAGCTTTAAGATTTGTGGGGTTTGTGGGATCTGGGAGAGCTTTGGTTCCACTTATGGCTGCTGGGCTCCCATTAACCCATATGTTGTCATGATAGTTCCATAAAGTCACTCTGCTTTTTTTGTGTAGTTAAATATAGGGAAGGGCTATAGACTAAACCTTTTCTCAGTTTTCTCTTAGTCTCTTGTCATACAGAAGATACCATCTCCACTATTTCACATGTATAATTTGGAATCTAAATCTCTCTATCATTCCGTTAGTTTTACATTCTTCATGGGTTTTTTTTGTTTATTTTTTTTGTGCATTTTGTTGTGCCATATCTACTTCCACTGATTGGTTAAATTGGAGAAGACTACCTCCATCGAGATTTTTTATGGAGCAGCGATCAAGAATGCACACTGTCAATTCATGCAGTTCTGTAAAGGGTTTGTCCAACTTCATATAGTTTTTGAAATACCTCACACCCTACCCCCACCCTCACCCCAACCCAGTGGGACCTGTCGAGAGGAGTATACTCACCTGCTCCTAGATGCTGAGTTCCTGCTGTGTTGGTCTACTGCTGTCACCCCTGCCGTGTAGTCCTCACATGTAAACGTCCAGCACGGATGGGGTCACTTGTGCTGCTGTGATCAATGACTGGACGTGTCCTCAAGTGGAACATGACACAGAAGTGATGTTCCGCTTAGGGGCACATCACAGTTATGGCCATTTATTGGTTGCAGCAGTGCACATGACCAAATCCATGCCAAATGTTTACATGCAGAGACCAAAGCACAGTGAAGACATTGGTGGACCCACTGAGCAGGAAATGAGCAATGGGGAGCAGGTAATATACTCGCTTTAATAGGTCCCAATGGGTTTGTGTGTTGGGGGGAGTATTTAAAATAGTGTATGAAGTTTAAGATCTATTGGGTGACCTTGCGAGAGAGCATGCTGTCCACCATAAGATAAAAATAATCAGAGAAATATTTAGAAAACACAATTATTGCTACTGGGATGTAAAGGAAATTCCTATAGTGAATCATCTTTCATTATAACCTTCCTTGTAAAGAAATAGATAGTAGAATATCAAATAAATGTCAAACCCTTAGAAGCATTTCATGTATCATGTAAAGCTCTGTTTTCTTTAGCATATTATTTCCTATTTTTATGTAGTATATTCCTTTTTATATTAAAGTTGGCCGCTTGAAATATCTACTTGATTGCTTAGAACAATTTTTCAACTGATGTAGAGGGAATTTTTATAGTGTACACTGTTTAATATATGGATGTGGAATAAATGTAAATGTACATTAAACATATTAAATATTGATCATACATAAATTAAAATTCACATAATATATGAAATACAAAGCAATGCAAACCATTCTAATCTATTTTTTTTATTTGAATTGGTTTCCATAACTAATTACATTCTTAAGCTCATGTTCTTATTAGTGTTGTATTTTTTGGGGTGGGGCATCTGAAAAGTTCATATTAAGTCTCTGTCATTCTTGTGACTTCTAATATATGGTAATATATTTTGCCCAGTTCTAGAATGCATCATAGTTTCAAGTAATTAGTACATTGCAGGCAATCCAACACATACTAATATCAAGGCCCTTCATCAGACACAATTGTCTCTGGAGATCAGAGAAGATACTATTTGGAAGTATATTGAGTGTTGACTGGTATAGTTCCAGCTTGTATCATCTCTCATCTCCAGTGGCAATGGAGTCTGATCAAAATGTTGCATGTTGGATTTCCTGCAAATTTACAAATAAATTTACTTGAAGCTGCTTTGTGATCAGAGTTTCTGACCTTACTCTTGCTCCTTTGCAGTATGTCATTGAACTGTATACATCTCCATCTCTCCTAGAATACTGCTATATGTAAGATTAAGAATAGAGGAGAACCCATCAGCCTAAAGCCTTAATTTTCTTAAAATATCAGATTATCTGTAATCAGACTAGAGTGGTTACTTATTTTTATATATTTATTTTATATATTTTATATTCTTTTCGATTCTGCAGTAGAGACAAGCAAATCAATTCTAAACAGATTAGATTAGACATGAATTTTGTAAAAATACAAGGTTCATCCAAATACAATTTTTTTATGATTCGATCGGGACAAATTTTAGAGAGAATGAGAGAGAGAGAAAGAAAATGAATTTAAAAAAAAGAGAAACAAGATAGAAAAAATATCCTGGGTTCTAGGAGACCGCAGAGTGTTGGAACAATTGGAGCACTTTCAACTTGAATCAAACCCAAATTAGAGATGGGCAAATTTCCCAAAATTTGTCTCAGTCCAATTTGTCTAAATGGGTCAAGACATTCTATTCAGGTACAAATTGATTCTATTTGAATTTACAGTGTTTTAAATGCCTGAAAAAATTCTCTCTCATTTCTCTGGAAACATTGTACCAAAATGACTATGAAGGAATTCTGATAGAATCAGAATTTTCTTTAAAAAATTTGGGTCAAATTTTGATTCTAAAAAATTGATTAATTCTTCTTTAACCCAAATACTATATTCAATTAATCTCTCATCTCTTTTTATTCTATCTACCAAATCTACCAAAGTACAAAATGTATAACTGAAAAATTATAAGGACTTGTGGCTTCTACACTATGCTTTATCTTTTGTTAGCATGTTTATTAAGCTTACCAATCCCCAATTACTGCACTTATGCTACTAATTTGTTCTGATCTTATATAGTATATCTGGAATTAAACCAATGTGTATAGTACTAACCTTTTAGCAATAAAAAGATTAAGAAAAAAAGTCCATTGAGCCTCCTTCCAGTCCCCATGGTGTCCGTCACTAAGCTGTGTGTGTCTTGAAGATGTAGATAAGCAATATCCCAAAGTTTAGAAATTGGACATAGGGAACATCTTTATATAGTGTTTTTGACAGGATGATAGACTTCATAAACAATGTCTAATGTGTCACATCTCAAATACCACACTGTTGGACAATCATTATCACGTTTTTAAATTGACCTACAGTTTAATTTTATGCAATTATGATTTTCTTCCAAGGTATGGTATATGTCTTCTCCATGTCTGACACATGACATACATTCCAGATGGATGCATCATGACTGCCTGGTTTCCTAACTGTAATGATATTTAAAGATTAATTGACTTTTGATTAGAAATCAATGTGAAGAAGTTTGAAATAATAAGAATAATACTTCTAGTGAAACCTATGAAAATAAAGTTCCAAAGCACCCAATTTCCAAAAAAAGGCAATTATGCCAAGGCTCTTTGTTTAATTCCATGTGGGTCAGTTATAGCTAGCACAGGAAATGATAACATTGGTAACATCATTGTTTGCCTGTAACCGGTTGCCTAACATTATGATGATGCTCATGAACCAACCATGATACTTCTGTTTGTGTTAAAAAAAGAAAGGAAAGGAACAAAGTCAAAAGGGGCTTGAGGGAGATTAACCTTTTTTTGCAGTCAGAGAGACCAAGCCCACAAACTACAGACACCATATCTACTGGGTAAGACCACTGAATTAACTGTAATGGGGACTGCTGGAGATCGGGCCACAACCCAGCAAATATGCAAACAATCGTCCGGAAGAAAACCGCTGCCAAAACAGCCTGCCAGATACTAAGCAATAGTGTGAAAACTAGCCATATTTTTAGGTCAACATAACAGTATTGATTTCTATGGAAAGATTTACAACTTCCATTTTTTTATTTTTATCTAGAACGTACTGATGTTCTCTATTATTATAGAGCATATTGATGTTGTAGAGCACAGGTTAGCAACCTTCGGCACTCCAGCTGTTGTGAAACTACAATTTCCAGCATGCTCCATTCATTTCTATGGGAGTTCTGAGAAGAGCAAGTATGCATACTGGGAGTTGTAGCTTCACAACAGCTGGAGTGCTGAAGGTTGGCTAACAATATTGTAGAGGTTAGAACCTAGCTTGGAACCGCTATCAGCTACAGTGGAGACTCCAACCTGATGCGTCTGCCCCCCTTTTACGTCTCTCTGGCTCTCTATACTGGTGCTCTAGTACATATAGGGGGCATAGCTAAAGGATCTGGTCCCTCAGTGCTTTGTGGCAAGGGACAGTGGAGCATATAGCCTTTCTGCTGCCTGAGGCAAAAATTGAAACAGCAAATTCTTGACCTAACCCCTTCCCTCCAGCCAGAAGACTAACTTGAACATTCTGGGCTTCGGTGAAAAATCTATGACAGAGCCCTTCCAGCATGCACTTTCTATATTACTGGTGTCTTTTATGTAGCACCTGAGCTCGGTAGCGACTGGTACCTTTGAACCCCATATAGATACGCCCATGAGTACCTCTCTATAAACATGGATGAGGTCATATGTGCTGCTGCAGTCAATGACTGGCCTCAGCAGTGATATGTCCCTAAGCAGCATATGACCCAGCATTGATGTGCTATTTATAGACATGTCACTACTGAGTCCAGTCTTTGGTTGCTGTTGTGCTTATGATCTTTTCCATCTGAAACTTTACAGATGTGGACCCAAAGACCGGTGAAGAAAGCCAAGGACCCAGAAAAGAAAGGTCGCAAGTGAATATGGCTTTTTCCACAGATACAGTACTACATGCTGGAGAGGACATTTAAAAATATACCTGTGGCAAAGACTCCATTTAGAGTCTCTATTGCAGATGCAAATATAGCACATGCATAGTTATTCTTCCGGTCAAAACAATGAACACCTTGACAGAACCTAGTGGACTCCATTATAAGCAAATGACCACTGTCGGGTGTCCATCATGCAATGAATCCGACAGAGCATTATGTACAGAAGCCACTTTAGGCCCACAGAACAGTATTTTTGCCGCATAAGTCTCCGTGCTGCAGAGCACTTGATGTCATTAGCTAATTCATAGTCAGAATCTCCATAATATAACAAAATGGGGCAACATCTGAAATTTCAACCTTTAATATAAAAAAAAACTGCTGTTGAAAAAAAGAAACATTTATGGTTAAAATAAACGAAATCATATCCGGTATCCTTTAAATTAAGGATGAAATGCATCATTACCGGAATATTTTTGAAATGTCATTCATATGCAATGATTCTAATTATTTCTAAGTGCAATCAGGGTTTGAATCACATATGTAATTTGCAATGAATAAATATTAATTTCTAAACTGACTTAATTGCAGGTGAACACCTTAACATAATGAAATGCAAAGCTTATGGAGGAGTGGCAAGAGAAAAGACTAGAGATCACAAAAACATGTCCTTTGTAGTCACTGAACAAGAGAGGAATACTGTGAAGTAAATTCTGAATTCTGCTGACTTGTGAATGCAGCTCTGGAGTATAATGTAGGCTGTCACTCGGGATCAAAACAAGTTAACGTAAAGATAGAATATTAAATCACTGACAAAGCAACACTATGATAACTGAAGTCATGCTAATCAAAATTAGGCACAGAGGGCATGACATTTAAAAACTTAACCTTTAATATTTATAAATAAAAGCCATTAAAATATGGAGATAACACAATGGGACTCAAAAACAAGAAGATAATAGGCCAATGGAGTGACCGGGGTCTACGTCAGCAGGGGTCCCGAAAGGGAGGGGTATTATCCCCAAGGAGACCTTCACTACACGTAGTTACAGGGAAACACCCTGACAGTAGGTGTACCCTGCGCTGGAACCTACCCCTGATATCACCCTAGCACACCCTAAAATGTCCCGAATTTTTAGGGCGTACTAGGGTGATATCAGGGTTATGATACAGCGGAAGGGTAGACCCACCATCAGGGTGTTTCCCTGTAACTAGTAGTGTTGATCACGAATATTCGAATTTAAAATTTTTATCGCGGATATAGGTACTTTGAAAATTCGTGAATATTTCGAATATAGTTATATATATTCGTAATTTCGAATATTCTAATATATTTTTTTTCCGATTTTTATTTTTATTTTTAATCAGTACACATGATCCCTCACTGCTTCTAGCTTGTGGGCCAATAAGAATGCTGCAATATACTTGACTTTAGGAGTAGTAGTGTTTGCGAATTTTGCTCTATATTAGTTTTTTTTTTATATTTGCTATATTGCTATATATTCTTGTTTTAGAATATTACGAATATAAGTTATAGCAATATAGAGAATATTTGAAAAAAAATCTAATATAGAGCAATTTAGCTAATATAGTGCTATAATCTTCATCGAATAGTTGTAAGTTGAAAAATTCACAAAATTTGAATCCGAAAATTCGAACTCCGAAATTTTGCATATTACACAATCATTACCTTTCCGATTTTTCGAGAGAAAAAAATAAATCGCAAATTTTAGAATATTCGACGAATATTCTACAAAATATTCGCGAAATATCGTGAATTTGAATATGACCCCTGCCGCTCATCACTAGTAACTAGTGATAATGTGGGTAAAAACACCAAGTTGGAGCTCACCTCACCATACACCACCGAGGAGCACGGACACAGAACCGGAATCAAGGCTTGGAAGTAGCGAAAAAAGTAGATTGTCCAGCTTCACCTCGCAGTGCGTGTTTTATCAGGAAACGTGCTTAAAAACTAAACATCAGGCTCATTTCATCAACATGTTTCGGATCAACATATATTACAGATTCTTCCTCATGACACAGAGAATAAGACTGACAAATCTTATATACAGAGTAAAAGCAGTGATTTAGCTGTGGATAATTTATTGGCAATTAGACTGCTTTCACCCCACCCACAGCGTATACCACTAAGACACAGGAACAGAACTACATGAGAAGAGGAAAAAAATAAAATAAAAAATAAAATTAAAATTTTCTCCCCTCTCTTCCTTCCACGCAAGAACCGCTCCTAAAGGACAAGAGAAGAAGATACATCTAATAATTCAATATTAAATCTTGTCTTTGATTAAGGCCCAAAGGCATACAGGACTGGAATCTAAAAATCCAATAAGCTTCTCTATTAAGAAGAGCTTTCCTATGGTCTCCGCCCCCTTTAGGAAAATTAACTCGTTCATAGTGATAATGTGGGTCTCGTTAGGGTCAGGACCCCTGTCACTCCATTGGCTTATTATCTTCTTGTTTTTGAGGTCCCGTTGTGTTATCTCCATATTTTTATGTTTTTTTATCTATGAATATAAAAGTTTAAGTTATACCGTTATACCCTCTGTGCCTAAAGATTGAAAATTAATATGTATTTTTTCTTTAAGTGAGAGACAAAAGAGAAAAAGACGTCAGCGTAACAAACAAATGTTAAGACCAAGTGGAACACTTTCAATTTGGATAGAATCGATTTGAACCTGAATCAGTCGCCCGATTTGGCTGAATCGAACCCAAATTGAATTTTAAGTGATTCGCTCATCTCTAGTGTAATGTATTTACAGAGTTACCAAAGTGGTCACAGTTCATATGCCCGAATTTGTCTGGAAACCTAGCCCTAATTACACTTTTTTTACTTTTGAAATCAATTTTCCAGCTGATGTTCTTTACTATCGTGAGAATTCATCGTGAGAATTCATGTCGGTAATAAACACAAACTTGCAGGACGACTTTATGTGAAGCTTTTATGTAACAGGTGATAATTTATGTAGGAAATAAAACACTTTGAAGTTCTCGTAAATGACAAGTATATGCCTTAAGCCAGTTAAAGTATTTCATTGGCATGGATCTCTCAAGCTTAATTCTGTGACAGAAAGTTGGACTAAGATTTCAGAAATAAAGTACAGGGAGTGCAGAATTATTAGGCAAGTTGTATTTTTGAGGACTAATTTTATTATTGAACAACAACCATGTTCTCAATGAACCCAAAAAACTCATTAATATCAAAGCTGAATATTTTTGGAAGTAGTTTTTAGTTTGTTTTTAGTTTTAGCTATTTTAGGGGGATATCTGTGTGTGCAGGTGACTATTACTGTGCATAATTATTAGGCAACTTAACAAAAAACAAATATATACCCATTTCAATTATTTATTTTTACCAGTGAAACCAATATAACATCTCAACATTCACAAATATACATTTCTGACATTCAAAAACAAAACAAAAACAAATCAGTGACCAATATAGCCACCTTTCTTTGCAAGGACACTCAAAAGCCTGCCATCCATGGATTCTGTCAGTGTTTTGATCTGTTCACCATCAACATTGCGTGCAGCAGCAACCACAGCCTCCCAGACACTGTTCAGAGAGGTGTACTGTTTTCCCTCCTTGTAAATCTCACATTTGATGATGGACCACAGGTTCTCAATGGGGTTCAGATCAGGTGAACAAGGAGGCCATGTCATTAGATTTTCTTCTTTTATACGCTTTCTTGCCAGCCACGCTGTGGAGTACTTGGACGCGTGTGATGGAGCATTGTCCTGCATGAAAATCATGTTTTTCTTGAAGGATGCAAACTTCTTCCTGTACCACTGCTTGAAGAAGGTGTCTTCCAGAAACTGGCAGTAGGACTGGGAGTTGAGCTTGACTCCATCCTCAACCCGAAAAGGCCCTACAAGCTCATCTTTGATGATACCAGCCCAAACCAGTACTCCACCTCCACCTTGCTGGCGTCTGAGTCGGACTGGAGCTCTCTGCCCTTTACCAATCCAGCCACGGGCCCATCCATCTGGCCCATCAAGACTCACTCTCATTTCATCAGTCCATAAAACCTTAGAAAAATCAGTCTTGAGATATTTCTTGGCCCAGTCTTGACGTTTCAGCTTGTGTGTCTTGTTCAGTGGTGGTCGTCTTTCAGCCTTTCTTACCTTGGCCATGTCTCTGAGTATTGCACACCTTGTGCTTTTGGGCACTCCAGTGATGTTGCAGCTCTGAAATATGGCCAAACTGGTGGCAAGTGGCATCTTGGCAGCTGCACGCTTGACTTTTCTCAGTTCATGGGCAGTTATTTTGCGCCTTGGTTTTTCCACACGCTTCTTGCGACCCTGTTGACTATTTTGAATGAAACGCTTGATTGTTCGATGATCACGCTTCCGAAGCTTTGCAATTTTAAGAGTGCTGCATCCCTCTGCAAGATATCTCACTATTTTTGACTTTTCTGAGCCTGTCAAGTCCTTCTTTTGACCCATTTTGCCAAAGGAAAGGAAGTTGCCTAATAATTATGCACACCTAATATAGGGTGTTGATGTCATTAGACCACACCCCTTCTCATTACAGAGATGCACATCACCTAATATGCTTAATTGGTAGTAGGCTTTCGAGCCTATACAGCTTGGAGTAAGACAACATGCATAAAGAGGATGATGTGGTCAAAATACTCATTTGCCTAATAATTCTGCACGCAGTGTATAACATATATTCCTACTTGGGATGTTCTGTTCTTCAGTGTCTGTAAGCAGCACTAGTGATGGACGAACATCTGCCGGGACGGTTCGCGAACGCGATCAAATGTTCGCGAACCGCAAGTTTGCGGCGGGTCCCATTAATTTTAATGGCAGGCGAACCTGAAAAACCTTCGGCTGATATTTGCAGCCAAGAAATAATTACTAGAAGTGCACAGATAGTCCCACAACATGGACAGTGACATACCAGATGTATTATTCGAATTTGCAATCTCCATTCATAATTTTTTTCAATGCAAAATATCAGCAATGTAATTTTCGCGTACGCGCATGCGCAAATGCACTATACAGTACCCAAATGCACTCTAAAGAAAGTATATTGGTATATAACACCCCGCTTCAATCAGTTTTTTGGGGGGACGACTGGTATATCACACCAGTAGAAATTATTTGTTCCAATAATGCTTGTCCCTCTATATACCTGCAGTATCGCAGCAGAAACGCACACAACTGCCGCACAACACAAATGCACTAGAATATACTTTCTAACATAGAAACTATATTATAACATTGTACAAGGAAGGCAATCCATTAGAATATACATAAAGATAAAACGTAATCTTTAATAATGTTACTATGAGGGTCCATTCACACGTTGGTAAGTGTTTTGCGGATGCGCAAAACACGGACACCGGCAATGTGCATTCCGCAATTTGTAAACCGCACATCGCCGGCACTATAATAGAAAATGCCTAATATTGTCTGCTATGCAATTGCGGACAAGAATAGGACATGTTCTATTTTTTGGCGGAAACGAAAGCACAGATGCGGAAGTGCGGATCCGCAAATGTGAATGTGGATCTGCAAATGAGGATGCGGACAGCACATTCCAGCCCCAATGAAATGGGATGCGGACCCATTTTTCGGACATGTGAATGGAAAAGATATCCCTCAAAATGAAAATAAATTAAATTATTAAAGTTAAGCAAAAAGCATAGATGTGGTCGGCAATAACAAGTGCTCGGCGGCACTAAATCAGGTGCTCGGCGTCACCAAATCAAAAACCATATGTCCTACCACAATCCGGGGGGTCCCAGTGCACATCCATGAATCCCGGAGGGAAAGCAAAAAGCATCTATCCCTGGGCTAGATGATGATGTGGTATTGAAGGACAGGGTGGGCAAAGAACTGTCCCTGATATTGCCCTACAGGGGGGTGCTATTCTGGCCCTGATAGCCTAACCACAGACCACCCGCCCTGATAAGAGCGACCCCGTCTGGAACCTTACCCTATATAAAAATGCCCTTAGTAAGCGCCTAGCACCTAGGACCCTGACTTCCAGGTGATCACTATATAGATCTATGTGTTTTTGACTCATTATAAAAGTATATTATAAGTATATCGCACCCCTCTGTGTATCACACATATTGATAGCACACCTTTACCAGTCCTTAAAATGACTTTTGTGGCCCTATTAGCTAGCGTTTGGTGTCCCTAACAGCCTGTCCCTGCTCCACACAGCAACCTCTCCCTACACTGGCAAAACACTGAATGTAAAATCGCGGCACGATCAGGTTTATTTATAAGGTAGGGGGTACGTACATGTGCTCAAACGTCTCAATTGGCTGTCCTGTACCACCTGATGGATGTGTCATGGGTCAAAGTTCTTCACAATGTAAAAGAATATGGCGGGCGCAAATTTCTCCATATGTTCACATGTTCAGCGAACCGCAAGGCCATCTCTAAGCAGCACAACATTCCCACCAATAAATATTTTTGCTTCATTAATATGGCTTTTCGTTATAAGCACACGTATTGGTAAATATTTGGTGTATGTGTAGTTTCTTTTGCTCCCAGATGTGGACAGAATCCAATATTACATTTTTTTCTGCAGATTACACGGAGAAGCAATAAAAAATAATACAGAACAGGGAAAAGATTTTGGGGACACAGATATATAGCCAAATCTCTCTTCTACAGTTATTCAAATCCACACAATAAATGTCAATCAAACCCAACGGTTTTGGTGAGAATAGTCAATTTTGATCTAATGCATTTGAAGTCTGGTTTTCAACATTCCTAATCAATTGCTCCCACAAAGGGGTCTAGGAATGGCTTTTCTCATTGGTGTCATTGGAGGCACAGGATAGCTCATGGAAGAGAAGACGGTATGGAGGATGACCAAATCCAAGGCTTCTTACCAGCCCAGGGTTACTTCACACTTTAGTACCTCCACCCGGTACCAGTGTAGCTTTACTCACTAAGGGGCAGTACACTAAAGGAGAAGTCAGGGAACCACCTTTGTGGTAGACAGGTAAGTATCCCCAGCACAGGGCCTCCTCCCTAGTCTTCCAGCTTCTCCTTTCTTCTTTCTTCTTTCCCGTTTTCTTTTATTCCTTCCCTCCCTATAGAGTGAGGATGTTGGTCTGTTCATTGGCGAGGTGGCAAACAGCAGTGATCTGCTTTTTTGGCAGCCCAATGAATGGAACAGAAAGCGATAATATGGTAAGTAACAAAAATATACTTATTCCCCTGAACATGGAAGCTTAGCCATGTATGTTTATGGTAGAGCTGCATGGTTAACAAGTTATTTCATCTAAATGACCAGCTTTAAATAGTTTCTATTGTTATAGTGGAGTTACCATAGGTATGGTGTAGAGAGCTAAAACTACAATACATCTCCTTTCATCAGTATATCATTTTGGGTGAATCAATCGACAATTAATATGTCATGTAGCTAATATCTTATATTGCCTAATGGAATGGGCTTAAAGACTGACATATATCATTAGGCAACTTCCCATCAGCATTATTTTAGGAAAAGCGATTGGGTTGGGAAGATAACAATCAAAGCATTCAAATGCTTGTTGAATGAGAGATATGTGGAGACCTCACATTGCCAGGGATTCCACCCAAATCAAGAAGGTATCTAGAAGGATCATTTATTAGGACTGGCAAGGGGGTTTAAGCTAGGGGAGCTGAGGTGGTTAAGAGTAGTGTTGATCGCAAATTTTCGTATCACAAATTTTTATTGCAAATTTTCCGATTGAAGATTTTCACAATGAAGAAAATAATTATTGGAGATCACGAATTCTGGAATTTGTGAATAATATGACGAATATTCGCCCAAATATTCACAAAATATTGCGAATTTGAATATTGCCCCTGCCGCTTTTTATAAATTCCATCTATTCCAACTAATTGGACACACTATCCTTTCAGTGCGTACCAGCAGCAGAACATGTATAGATAGCAGTATTGAAGTGGACTGTGTACCTGCAGGCGATTGCTCTACTTACCATGCACTACTGTTTAAACCGCTTCTCCAGTCCTACATCAGTTCAAACAAACTGCTACTATTATCAGCATAATTCCCTGCCTAATGGTGCGTCTGCTCGACGTGTTTCTATGTCACCAATATCTGGGTGACATGTCATCAGAAGCAGATTATATATGACATGGGTACAGTTCGCCCCATACACTTGGCGAATACTGACACTATGTCTGCAGGAAAGACGCTGCAAGCTTCTAATGGTGCGCGTGCGACATAGGGAATCACAGCCTCCAGCTATATTACGGCTTGCGCGACTTCGCTGTTGTCATCAGGAGGATGATTCTCAATCTCCTCATCCTCTTCCTCCTCTTCTGCCCTAGTGATGAGCGTCAGCGGTCATATTCGAATTCGTGATATTTAGCGAATATTTTTTAGAATATTTGTCATATATTCGCAAATTTGTATATTCATTATATTCTACATTCAGTTTTTTTACGCGAATATCAGCAAGGTAATGATTGCGTAATATGCGAATATTGCACACTCAATACAGGCGTGGATCAAAAACGAATATATAGCACTAGAGAATATAGTGCTATATATTAGTTTTTGGAAAATATTCGTCATTTTTTCCATCTGAACACATGATTTATCCCTGCTTCTTGCTTGTGGGCCAATGAGTCATATTCAAATATTCAAAAAAACAAATACAGTGGGATGCAAAGTTTGGGCAACCTTGTTAATCGTCATGATTTTCCTGTATAAATCTTTGGCTGTTACGATAAAAAATGTCAGTTAAATTTATCATATAGGAGACACACACAGTGATATTTGAGAAGTGAAATGAAGTTTATTGGATTTACAGAAAGTGTGCTATAATTGTTTAAACAAAATTAGGCAGGTGCATAAATTTGGGCACCACAAAAAGAAATTAAATCAATATTTAGTAGATCCTCCTTTTCCAGAAATTACAGCCTCTAAACGCTTCCTGTAGGTTCCAATGAGAGTCTGGATTCTGGTTGAAAGTATTTTGGACCATTCCTCTTTACAAAACATCTTTAGTTCATTCAGGTTTGATGGCTTCCGAGCATGGACAGCTTTAAGTCACACCACAGATTTTCAATTATATTCAGATCTGGGGACTGAGATGGCCATTCCAGAACGTTGTACTTGTTCTTCTGCATAAATGCCTTAGTGGATTTTGAGCAGTGTTTAGGGTCGTTGTCTGTCACGGCTGAGGATGGGGAAAACCCTCAGCCATGCGATGCCAGAAGATGGAAAGGTTGCTACTTGGCCAGAACCACAGAATTAGGGAGCAGGTCACCTCCTAGAGCTTCCCTAATCTGACCCTGACTCCTAGCTGCATGAGCCGCCCTTGAAGGTAGGAGGGCTCATGCTCAGGAACCTCGGATCCCTACTGACCCTCCGCCGATACCTGAACTAGGAGCTGGGTAGACAGCCCGTTCCTCCTGGACGCGGAGCAACAGGAGTCTAAAGTGGCCAAGCTATAAAGAAAGGGGAACAGAAACAGACATATGGCAATGGCAGGTAAGTGCAACAAGTACCACACCTACCTGCCACAGACAAAGAGCCTGGAACCAAAGTATAAGTGCTGCTGTCCACAAACACAAGAGACAGAGCACACACCACACAGGAAGCCAGGAAACCATACGCTGCAATAAATAAGCATAACACAAACACATCTTCATAACATCGGGTATCACATTCTATGACCACAAGGGTGGCCCTCACTGGCAGAAGGTATCTGAGACCAGGAGGGTGCCTCCAGCCCACTACAAGGCTGGAGTACCCCTCAGCTTCTGAAACACAAGAGAAGCTATATATGCCCAAGTAGCCACACCCACACAGACACACCCAGTGGACACACACTAGGAAGGGAATTAACCCTTCTCACACCAGGGAAGGGAAGACAGCAACTTAAAGGGAAAGTGCACACAACTCAAACCCTGTGCACACCAAACAAGGAATGTGCACACATATAAAGGCAGGTTGCCAGGTGCAACCGCATGCACATTGCAGCAAGCTGCCCAGCATCAGCTCAGGCTGCCAAACTGCAATACAACCACATGTTGCCAGTGGCAACCACAAGTGAGGCAACATACTAGCGGCCCTCACCTGTGGCTGAAAATAAAACCAAACCGCAGGCAACAGCGTGCGGATCCTGAGTTACGACCATAACCATGGTCGTGACATTGTCTTGTTGAAAGATCCGGCCCCGACGCAGCTTCAGTTTTGTCACTGATTCCTGGACATTGGTCTCCAGAATCTGCTGATCTTTGACAAGATTCCCAATCCCTGCACTGGCCACACAGCCCCACAGCATGATGGAACCACCACCATATTTTACTGTAGGTAGCAGGTTTTTTTCTTGGAATGCTGTTTTCTTTTCCCTCCATGCATAACGCCCCTTGTTATGGCCAAATAACTAAATTTTAGTTTCACCAGTCCACAGCACCTTATTCCAAAATGAAGCTGGCTTGTCCAAATGTGCTTTAGCCCACCTCAAGCGGCACTTTTTGTGCTGTGGGTGGAGAAAAGGCTTCCTCTGCATCACTCTCGCATACAGCATCTCCTTGTGTAAAGTGCTCCGAATGGTTGAACGATGCACAGTGACTCCATCTTCAGCAAGATGATGTTGCAGGTCTTTGGTGCTGGTCTGTGGGTTGACTCTGACTGTTCTCACCATTTGTCGCTTCTGTCTATCCGAGATTTTTCTTGGTCTGCCACTTCGAGCCTTAACTTGAACTGAGCCTGTGGTCTTCCATTTCCTCAATATGTTCCTAACTGTGGAAACAGACGGCTAAAATCTCTGAGACAGCTTTCTGTATCCTTCCCCTAAACCATGATGGTGAACAATCTTTGTCTTCAGGTCATTTGAGAGTTGTTTTGAGACCCCTATGTTGCTACTCTTCAGAGAAAATTAAAAGAGGAGGGAAACTTACAATTGACCCCCTTAAATATATACTCTTTCTCATAATTGGATTCACCTGTGTATGTAGGTCAGGGGTCACTGAGCTTACCAAGCCAATTTGAGTTCCAATAATTAGTTCTAAAGGTTTTGGAATCAATAAAATGACAACAGTGCCCAAATTTATGCACCTGCCTAATTTTGTTTAAACAACTATAGCACACTTTCTGTAAATCCAATAAACTTCATTTCACTTCTCAAATATCACTGTGTGTGTCTCCTATATGATATATTTAACTGACATTTTTTATCGTAACAACCAACGATTTATACAGGAAAATCATGACGATTAACAAGGTTGCCCAAACTTTAGCATCCCACTGTATATAGCACTATATTCAATATAGTGCTATATATTCGTTTTTTTGAATATTTGTCATTTTTTTCCATCTGAAGTGAACACATGATTCCTCCCTGCTTCTTGCTTGTGGACCAATGACGGCATTGGCCCACAAGCAAAAAGCAGGGAGGAATCATGTGTTCCGATGGAAAAAAATGACGAATATTCGTCATTACGAATATATAGCACTATAACAATAGTAAAGATGGGCACTCTAATATCCAGAACCACCGAGTAGTTTGTTCATAATATTTAATCAGAATAAAACAAATAATAACAATATCATAAAATAC
This sequence comes from Bufo bufo, assembly GCF_905171765.1. Classification (NCBI taxonomy): domain Eukaryota; kingdom Metazoa; phylum Chordata; class Amphibia; order Anura; family Bufonidae; genus Bufo; species Bufo bufo. The sequence continues at coordinate 201,809,388 of NC_053396.1, read as the reverse complement.
AATCAATAAATCCAGTATCTAAAATAGGCCTACAAACAAAATATGAACAATCTTATAATTAATTCTAATAGCCGCTATAGATGGGGTAGATAAAACTGGTGATATGCTGCCACCAGAACAATCTCCGGTTACAATGGTTGAATAAGTCGGGCGGGTATTCAATAGGCACCTGCAGATAATCCCCAAGTGATGTGTTACACAAAGAAAAATATATAAACGTGAAGTGCAATATAATGCAATAATCCAAGTGCAATATAATACAAATAAAACCAAGAAAAGGGGGTAAAATAGAAATAAATAGATTATAGGATGCTGGTGATCACTATTTTCGTGAAAAAAGAGACAAAAAAGTCAATTTAAATTGTGCAATGTTGCTGTATATGAATAGGTGATAGTCAATCACTATTTAAATTGCATATGCTGCCCGTGTTCAACAAGATTTTGTAGTGGCAATTCCACAACTGTAGCTAATACCTCCGGGTATAGCTATTTTGTTCCAATGGTCTGGTCAGTGTTAAATGCTCTCCATGATCAACCAGAGAAAATGCAGAGAAAGTGCAATGTCAATTATTTAACAATCGCTGTGCCTTGTAGTAGTACTCACTACTGGTAGCCACTGAGGAAGAAGGTAGTCCAACCTTCGAAACGCGTCTGGCGTGGACGGATAAGAAACTAATCCTGGCAGAAAACCGGCAGAACTAGATTTTCAATATGATGATTGATATCTAGAAAAAGCGCTTCCACCAAATCAATACCAGATCTACTGGCCATAGTCTGGTAACACATGGATAGCAGAAATCAGCTGGAATAATTAAACCAACCACATGGAGCAGTGAGAAACGCCCAGTGCAGACGCATCCAGATTCTGCCCTTGATTCAACCAGAGTGAAACCTGGGAACCACGGTCGGCTCTGGACAACTGCGGTTAACAGCGAAAGCGGACCATAGAGTCAAGACATACTAGCAAGGTACCTCCTTATATCATATGTGAGGTAAGCCTTCTTACAGCCACGCTACAGATCGGACTATATCATCAAGCGTGAGTACTACTACAAGGCACAGCGATTGTTAAATAATTGACATTGCACTTTCTCCGCATTTTCTCTGGTTGATCATGGAGAGCATTTAACACTGACCAGACCATTGGAACAAAATAGCTATACCCGGAGGTATTAGCTACAGTTGTGGAATTGCCACTACAAAATCTTGTTGAACACGGGCAGCATATGCAATTTAAATAGTGATTGACTATCACCTATTCATATACAGCAACATTGCACAATTTAAATTGACTTTTTTGTCTCTTTTTTCACGAAAATAGTGATCACCAGCATCCTATAATCTATTTATTTCTATTTTACCCCCTTTTCTTGGTTTTATTTGTATTATATTGCACTTGGATTATTGCATTATATTGCACTTCACGTTTATATATTTTTCTTTGTGTAACACATCACTTGGGGATTATCTGCAGGTGCCTATTGAATACCCGCCCGACTTATTCAACCATTGTAACCGGAGATTGTTCTGGTGGCAGCATATCACCAGTTTTATCTACCCCATCTATAGCGGCTATTAGAATTAATTATAAGATTGTTCATATTTTGTTTGTAGGCCTATTTTAGATACTGGATTTATTGATTGTATTTTATGATATTGTTATTATTTGTTTTATTCTGATTAAATATTATGAACAAACTACTCGGTGGTTCTGGATATTAGAGTGCCCATCTTTACTATTGTTATAATATTTTGGTGCCTTGAGTGCGACATCAGATAGGTGCACCTTACCATCTCAAACCAGGAGGCAGAGCCGTCCTTTATCTTGAATATATAGCACTATATTCTAAATATTCGCAAATTCTCAAAGTGCTGATATTCGAGATTAAAATTTGTGCTCTGTATGCAGCGCAGCTCTGTACTACTCTCGGCCAGGAAGAACTCACCATTGCACATGCGCAGCGGCGTGCTTGTTCGCGGCTCTGTACTATACTGGCCAGGAAGAAGTCACCATGGCCCATGCACGGTGGCGTGCACGTTCAAGACAGCGATGCGCGGCCCGGCCGGGACAAGCCTTCAATCAAGCTCACTAAGCCCGTCCAGCCTCACAAGCCAGAAACCAGGAAGTGAACAGCGCAGCTCGCAGCAGGTGAGTATGAAATTGCTAGATGGAGCAACCCCTTTAAATACGGCCTGTTGACGCTTTCCCACTGCAGTGCTACTCTGCTTCTAACTACCGACTGATGGCTGACTGGTGCTGCAAGAGGATAATTCTGATGTGGAAGTGGAGGAGGAGGTGGAGGAGGAGAAGTGGGGGTTGGAGCCACTAACATAGGTGGTGGCGGAAACCCTGTTGTAATTAGGGCCCGCAATCCTAGGCGTCGGTAGCACCTGTGCCATCCCAGGGTACGACTCGCTCCTGGCCTCCACAATGTTCTCCCAGTGTGCCGTCAGGGAAATGTAGCGTCCCTGGCCACAAGCACTTGTCCATGTGTTAGTGGTTAAGTGGAACTTCCCAGAAACTGCGTTGGTCAGGGCACAATTGATGTTACGGGACACATGCTGGTTTAAGGCGGGCATGGCAAACCGGGAAAAAAAGTGGCGGCTTGGGACTATGTAACTAGGGACGGCCGCCGACATCAGGCTGCGGAAGGCCTCAGTGTCCACAAGCCTAAATGGCAACATTTCCAGTGCCAGTAATTTGAAAAGTTGCAGGTTTAGTGCTATGACCTGTGGGTGGGTGGGTATTTGCTCTTGCTTTCAAATGCCTGGGGTAAGGACATTTGTACGCTGTGCTGGGACACTGAAGTGGATGTAGTCACTGATGGTGCTTGTGAAAGTCCAGGTGCAGGGTGGGAGGCATCTGGGCCTGCGCTTTCGACAGGGGATTGGCCAGCACGTAACACAGGGGAGGAGGAGGCAGTGGTGTGACCCGCAGACACTGATTGTGGACCCAGGCGTTCAGCCCATCTATTATAGTGCTTTGATGCCATGTTGCGGATCATGCTAGTGGTGGTGAGGTTGCTAGTGTTCATGCCCCTGCTCATTTTTGTATGGCACAGGTTACAAATTACAATTCTTTTGTCGTCCGCACTTTCATCAAAAAAGTGCCAGATTGCGGAACTCCTACCCCTTGGCAAGGGAGATTTCCGCAAGGGTGTGCTCCGGGGAAGAGTTGCGGGCCTATTTGGTGTGGTCCGCCTTCTCTCTTTTGCCACCCCACTGCCTATTCCAGCCTGTTGTGGTGCTGCGGATCCCTCCCCCTCTTTACTGCTGTAAATCACAGGGGGAAAAAAAATAATAATTAAATATCACAGAAAAAAATGCCACTGACTATACTAGCTAGTCATACAAGCAGATATCAAAAGCTGAGACTTTTGCCAATATATTCCTGTCAGGAACACATCGGAGCCCCTCATGCACCACGTCACGGTCTCTCAGCATGGCAAGGGGTCCTATAACTACGCTAATTATGGTGTGAACACAGTCTGAAGGTGATGAAAACCAGCTCACAGCCAAGCTTCCACACAACCGCATAGCAGGACAACTATTGCAATGTGAATAAAGCAAGACTGTAAGCCACACCCATATCAGACCGTGTGATGGAGGCTACCAGGTGCAAAAGAATGTTAAGAAGAATGTGCCTTCACCTGGCATTTAACATTCTTTTGCATTTAACATTCAGTGCAGAAACAGATTCCATCGCTGCACTGACACAAACAAAATGAAGGTTTTTTGGGCGGTTGATAATGTCACGGGTAATGGGGAGGGGATAATACCAAATGACACACAGAAAGAATAGACCAGAGTCTAGGCCTCAAAGCTAAGGGAGAGGGATGGTGATCTCCTAGGAATCCCTAGACCTTCCCCTGACTCCTGCCAGTATTAGTAGACCCTGAAGGTGGAAATACCGGAACCTAGGCCCTAAAGACCCTGGAAGGCCCTAGGAATGGTGGCAGGGAATGAGACTACTGGTTCCTTCCCAGATTAAGGAACCAGCGTCTCCCTGAGGACAACAACACACACAAGCGAACAACAAAATGCAAGACAAAATGCACTTAGCTAAAAGCAGAATGGAGGAGCAGGAGATCCAAAGGAACAACACACCAGCTCAACCAACTCCAGGAGGAAATATCAACCGCATGGTAAGCAGTGAGTGTCAGAACTAAATAGGGCCTCAGTAATGACTACAAGCTGCACCTGACAAAGGTGTGGTCATTACCAAACACAACACTGAAAGGAAAAAAACAGAAAGACTGTCAGATATCCTCAAGTGTCTCTCCGATCTTTTCACCTTTGTCATGGGAGGGACCGTGACAAATTTTGTTTTTTATTACCTGTTTACTAAAACATATTCAAGTTATAGTTATATAATGGACATGGACATAAATTCCAGACTTTTAGCTTTCATTTGAGGGTAGCCACATAAAAATTGGATGAAAGGTTTAGAAGTTTAAGCTCCTTTACATGTGGCACCCTGTTTTTAAAGGGACCAAAATTAATTGGACAATTGACTCAAAGGCTGTTTCATGGGCAGGTGTAGGCAATTCCTTCATTATTTCATTCTTAATTAAGCACATAAAAGGCAAAAGGCCTGGAGTATATTTGACTGCATGAAAGTAAATACAGAGGGTTCACTGCATGGTGCAAGCCACTCATAAGCCTCAAGAATAAGAAGGCTAGATTGGACTTTGCTAAAAAAACATCTTAAAAAAACAGCACACTTCTGGAAGAACATTCTTTGGACAGATGAAACCAAGATCAACCTCTTCCAGAATGATGGAAAGAAAAAAGTATGGCAAAGGAACAGTACAGCTCATGATCCAAAGCATACCACATCATCTGTAAAACACGGCGGAGGCAGTGTGATGGCTTGGGCCTGCATGGCTGCCAGTGGCACTGGGTTCCTAGTGTTTATTGATGATGTGACACAGGACAGAAGCAGCCGGATGAATTCTTTTCAGAGACATACTGTGTGCTCAAACGCAGCCAAATGCAACTAATAGTGTTGAGCGCGAATATTCGAAAAGCAATTTTTTTATTGCGAATATCGGCTCTTCGTGAATTGAAGTCAATGGGGACCCGAACTTCACTTTATTATTTTCCATTATAACATGGTTATATTGGAAAATAATAGTATTAGCTTTTTCAGATCTGAGTTTTCACAATCGTGAAAACTCAGATCCGTCAGTATATTCTAACACAGAGGGGTTCCCATGGTGATGGGGACGCTTTAAGTTAGAATATACTAAGAACTGTGTACATAACTGCCCCCTGCTGCCTGTCAGCACCCAATCTCTTACAGGGGGCTGTGATCCGCACAATTAACCCCTCAGGTGCCTCAGGTGCCACACCCAGTATTAAAATCATTGGTGGCCAGTGCGGCCCCCCTATTAAAATCATTGGTGGTTAGTGCCCCCCCCTATTAAAATCATAGGTGTCCAGTGCAGCCTCTCCTCTCCCCCCACCCCTAATTAAAAGGGGGCAGTGGCCACAGGTTAACAACTCCCCTCATTGGTGGCAGCGGAGAGGCAGTCCTACTGGTAAGTGACAGGTCTGTGCTATAAGCAATACGCCGCACAGACCTTTCACTTACCAGTAGGAGGAGCACCGGCCGGCCACAGACAGCGCATGTAAGTATAATGCTGCTAAAAGTGCTAAGTAACCATGGCAGCCAGGACTGCAGTAGCGTCCTGGCTGCCATGGTAACCGATCGGAGCCCCAGCGATTAAACTGGGACTCCGATCGGAACTGCCGCTCCGCTGCCACCAATGATGGGAACCAATGATTTTAATTAGGGGGCAGGGGAGGCCGCACTGGACACCAATGATTTTAATAGGGGGTGGGTGGGGGGGCCGCACTAGCCACCAATGATTTTAATAGGGGGTGGGGGGCCGCACTAGTCACAATTGATTTTAATAGGGTTGGGGGGGGCCGCACATGCCACCAATGATTTAATAGGGAGGGGGGGGGGCCGCACTGGCCACCAATTATTTTAATACTGGGGAGGGAGAGAGGGGAGGCCGCACTGGCCACCAATGATTTTAATACTGAGGAGGGAGGGGGTCTGGCACCTGAGGGGTTAATTGAGCGGATCACAGCCCCCTGTAAGAGATCAGGTGCTGCCAGGCAGCAGGGGGCCGTTTGGTCCACAGTTCTCAGTATAGTCTAACTTGAAGCGTCCCCATCACTATGGGAATGCCTCTGTGTTAGAATATACTGTCGGATCTGAGTTTTCACGATCTAACTCAAATCCGATGGTATATTCTAACATATTTAATTCCAGCGAGTAGCAGTATAGGATTATAATGGGTCAAGAAAATGAAGAAGTACTAATTCCAGCAGAAATATTAACCCTTACAGAGAATTATATTTATTGATAACTTTACATAAATGATGGACAAACATCAATCACTCTGGTAGGAATACCACCATTTAAGGCTAGCCACTGATGGGTGGGGGAAGGGGAAATATCCCTAAACTCACACCCTAATCTGCACCTTAGCCCAAGGACGGCCCCTAATGGTGGGGACTCCCTGTCCTCGAACCTCGGCTAGCACCTCCTAATAAACCCTCGGAAAATGATGACGGCTAGGGTACTGGCCTGGTGGTGGACTACCGAACGGACATACAGACATACATAACAAAGGGATGAACTATCTATACAACCCTAATGATACTGGTGCTGATCAGAAGGTACAAAGTGCATCAAGAAATCTAAAAACACACCCTATTACGAAAGTGTGATACAAACACTAATTATAGCGAGAAAGACCCCAAAGCGTTTCCCCCACGGTGTGGGATCATCAAGGGGTGGATAAAGACAAATAATCAAATCAATATTAAAGATGGCGGAGAACCATAGTACACTGCTCAAAAAAATAAAGGGAACACTTAAACAACACAATGTAACTCCAAGTCAATCACACTTCTGTGAAATCAAACTGTCCACTTAGGAAGCAACACTGAGTGACAATCAATTTCACATGCTGTTGTGCAAATGGGATAGACAACAGGTGGAAATTATAGGCAATTAGCAAGACACCCCTAATAAAGGAGTGGTTCTGCAGGTGGTAACACAGACCACTTCTCAGTTCCTATGCTTCCTGGCTGATGTTTTGGTCACTTTTGAATGCTGGCGGTGCTTTCACTCTAGTGGTAGCATGAGACGGAGTCTACAACCCACACAAGTGGCTCAGGTAGTGCAGCTTATCCAGGATGGCACATCAATGTGAGCTGTGGCAAGAAGGCTTGCTGTGTCTGTCAGCGTAGTGTCCAGAGCATGGAGGCGCTACCAGGAGACAGGCCAGTACATCAGGAGACGTGGAGGAGGCCGTAGGAGGGCAACAACCCAGCAGCAGGACCGCTACCTCCGCCTTTGTGCAAGGAGGAACAGGAGCAAAATGACCTCCAGCAGGCCACAAATGTGCATGTGTCTGCTCAAACGGTCAGAAACAGACTCCATGAGGGTGATATGAGGGCCCGACGTCCACAGGTGGGGGTTGTGCTTACAGCCCAACACCGTGCAGGACGTTTGGCATTTGCCAGAGAACACCAAGATTGTCAAATTCGCCACTGGTGCCCTGTGCTCTTCACAGATGAAAGCAGGTTCACACTGAGCACATGTGACAGACGTGACAGAGTCTGGCGACGCCGTGCAGAACTTTCTGCTGCCTGCAACATCCTCCAGCATGACCGGTTTGGCATTGGGTCAGTAATGGTGTGGGGTGGCATTTCTTTGGAGGGCCGCACAGCCCTCCATGTGCTCGCCAGATGTAGCCTGACTGCCATTAGGTACCGAGATGAGATCCTCAGACCCCTTGTGAGACCATATGCTGGTGCGGTTGGCCCTGGGTTCCTCCTAATGCAAGACAATGCTAGACCTCATGTGGCTGGAATGTGTCAGCAGTTCCTGCAAGACGAAGGCATTGATGCTATGGACTGGCCCGCCCGTTCCCCAGACCTGAATCCAATTGAGCACATCTGGGACATCATGTCTCGCTCTATCCACCAACGTCACGTTGCACCACAGACTGTCCAGGAGTTGGCAGATGCTTTTGTCCAGGTCTGGGAGGAGATCCCTCAGGAGACCGTCCGCCACCTCATCAGGAGCATGCACAGGCATTGTAGGGAGGTCATACAGGCAGGTGGAGGCCACACACACTACTGAGTCTCATTTTGACTTGTTTTAAGGACATTACATCAAAGTTGGATCAGCCTGTAGTGTGTTTTTCCACTTTAATTTTGAGTGTGACTCCAAATCCAGACCTCCATGGGTTGAAAAATTTGATTTCCATTTTTTTATTTTTGTGTGATTTTGTTGTCAGCACATTCAACTATGTAAAGAACAAAGTATTTCAGAAGAATATTTAATTAATTCAGATCTAGGATGTGTTATTTTTGTGTTCCCTTTATTTTTTTGAGCAGTGTATAATGCAAGCTCCGCGAAGCAGGTGTAGAATACCGATTTTAATACAGCGGTGTAACTCAGTATATGATACTAGATAGTTAGGACCCACAGATAATAGTGAGAGGAGGAGAGAGGCCGTCCAATCCTGCGACCCAAGAATAAGAAGATATTTACTTACATACAGTCATAAGTACAGGGGAGCCTCTGTGGAAGAAGAACATAGACAATTGTATACTGATAGTCATTATCTGCAGATTAAAAATAGCCGTCACCAATTAACACCTTGATTACATACTTGACTCACTCTGTCAGCAGAATGCCAGTCATCAATCTGAATCAAATATGGTGAACAGATATGACACAGGGTGCTGGAGTGGCACAATATGGCACAAACACATTATCCAGTAATTCAAGCGCCGGGCCAGATCAATGAGTTATAACCTACAGCTGTGGGAAAGAGAACAGCTAGTGCCGGCAGTATATACAGTTACAAACAGAGGCCACCACCTTGAAATACCCAAGGGAAATAGCGGTACCTCAGGATTGACTGCTAGGTGGTCAACAATCAAGTGGACTAGTCCCCACTTCAAGTCACCTGCATTGTACAAGAGAACATATTAAATGAAGCTAGTCTATCTTGGGGTAGGGCCACAAAGCCCATATCTTACTCACAGTCGGTGTCGGTCCTCCATGTTTTCTCCTCCTCTGGTCCACTGCTATGTACATCCAGTTATCCCCATTTAAATATCCCTCCTGGCCTACCCTGCGTCACTCTGATAATGATGTTACTTCCCCTAGGGCCCGGTGGTGGTGATTAACGAGTGTGTGCGTTCCAACTTGGAACGCACGCGGAGGAGGCAGTTTCCAGCGGCTGTAAAGGATGTAGCCATCGCCGTGGCTAGATAGGAGCCGGTCTGTGGAGCGCATTACGTCACTTCCGGCAGTTGGGACGCAACACCCATCCGGTCTATGGACCGCAGAACTCAACAACAGCCTTGGAGCCCCACGCGGGGCACAGTGGGTACCGTTGGCAGGGAGGCAGTGACTTACATGAGTGAAGGAGGCTAAATTTAATAAAATTAAATAACTGCCCACATATGTCCTATCCCAAACGGCTGAGCACACACAGGATAGGGTAGGACAGGGAGGAGATAAAAGGTGAGGATAATGGTGAAGGGCAGACCGTCAAAAAATGAACAACGATATTGGTGCCCAATCACGATCAGGAATGGGCATTCACAATTTTAGTGAACCAGTTTATTTTCACTGTACAAAATAATTTAACAATTAAGGTGCTTCGCGCACCTGGCTAAGTTATACGGACAATTACGTTACTGATGGCCTCACAAGCTAGGGAAAGGGGGGAAAAAAGGGAGGAGGGGATGGGGAAGGGGAAAGGGGAAGGGGGGGGCGGTGGCCAGGGACATCCAGCCGAGGGGGCATGGTGGCCTAGTAGAAAGGATAATGGAGAGGTGGGGGAAGAGGATAAGCTAGGCCAGGAAGATCAGAGGAAGCACAAAAAGGTTAGTCTTTCATTTAAACCCTGGGGGAACTGGGAATGGAACCTATGGATCCACTCACTCTCCTTCTGTAGGATCCTCCTATCCCAGTCACCCCCACGGGGAGAAGGGGGTACCAATTCCAGGACTGTGAATTTGAGGGATCTTGGGTCCCCCCCATGGAAATCATTCACACGGTGTCACAGATGGTGTACAGGAAACAAGACAATACAATATGAACAATGACTCACTGGATCCACAACTAAGGAACAAAAGGGAGACCCCTGCAAGAGACCTGCCGCTCTCCCTTATTGCTCAGCCTATGCGACCACCCCAAAGGTGGATGGGCGCATATCCATGTACCTCGACTATCTTACACCTGATGACCCTACAATAGTGAGGGGACACGACCACCGGCTCCCTACACAGACACGGAGGGAGTCAGGGTCACCTGGATCCAGAAAACAGAAAATCATAAATACATAAACAGAACTTATCTTGCAGACTTCCAGGAAGTTGTATAAGCCGCACACTACTGCATTCTGGGGAGGAACTTAAAGGGCAGTAATCAGTCCAACTGCATGACAGCTGAGATAGACTAACGAGATGAGGAACTTAACCAAAACAAAGAAACTCAAGGAGGAGGATCTGGAAAGCTCCTGTCAGAGCTTCTCAACTGTCTGGTTGTGACAGTTCCCCTCCCTCTACGAGTGGACTCCGGACACTCAGGGCCCACCTTCTCAGGATGGGACCTATGGAAAGCCCTGATGAGACGAGTGGCCTTAATGTCCGTCACTGGGACCCACATCCTCTCCTCAGGACCATAACCCTCCCAATGAACGAGGTACTGGAGGGAACCGCGGACAAGACGAGAATCCACAATCCTAGAGACCTGAAATTCAAGATTTCCATCAGCCATAATTGGAGGAGGAGGCAAAGGCGAGGGTACAATAGGTTGAACATAAGGTTTCAATAAGGACTTATAAAAAACATTATGGATCTTCCAAGTCTGAGGAAGATCAAGACGGTAGGCAACAGGATTGATGACAGACAGGATCTTGTAAGGCCCAATAAACCTAGGACCCAACTTCCAGGAGGGAACCTTCAATTTGATATTCTTGGTAGAAAACCACACCAGATCACCAACATTCAGGTCCGGACCAGGCACACGTCTCTTATCTGCCACACGCTTATATCTCTCACTCATGCTCTTTAGATTATCCTGAATCTTTTGCCAAATAGATGACAAACACGAGGAGAATCAGTCCTCATCAGGTAAACCAGAAGACCCCTCTCCCGAGAAAGTCCCAAACTGCGGATGAAACCCATATGCACCAAAAAATGGTGACTTATCAGAGGACTCCTGACGACGGTTATTTAAAGCAAACTCAGCAAGGGACAAAAAAGAACACCAATCCTCCTGATTCTCAGACACAAAACAGCGCAGATATGTCTCCAGATTCTGATTGACGCGCTCTGTCTGGCCATTCGACTGCGGGTGGAAAGCAGAAGAGAATGACAACCGAACCCCCAAGCGAGAACAGAAAGCCTTCCAGAATCTGGAAACAAACTGCGTGCCCCTATCAGAGACTATGTCTGATGGAATACCATGCAATTTGACAATGTGGTCAATAAATGCCTGCGCCAGCGTCTTAGCATTGGGCAAACCAGGAAAAGGGATGAAATGCACCATTTTGCTAAAACCACCACCAGAATCACAGTCTTCCCCGAGGAACGAGGCAAGTCCGTTATGAAGTCCATGGCCAGATGTGTCCAAGGACGGGAAGGAATGGGTAAGGGAAGGAGAGGACCTGATGGCCGTGAATGAGGGACTTTGGCACGAGCGCAAGTCTCGCAAGCTGCCACAAAACCCTCAACCGACTTACGAAGCGCAGGCCACCAGAATCTCCGAGCAATGGGATCCAGTGTGGCTCTTGCCCCCGGGTGCCCAGCAAGGACCGTATCGTGGTGTTCCTTAAAAATCTTGTGTCTCAAAGCGAGAGGCACAAACAACCTCCCAGGAGGACAAAGATCAGGAGCCTCTGACTGGGCTGCCTGCACCTCTGCCTCCAATTCAGGAAAAAGAGCAGAGACCACCACACCTTCAGCCAAAATGGGACCCGGGTCTTCAAAATTCCCACCTCCCGGAAAACAACGTTACAGGGCATCTAAGTGAAGCAAGATAGACCAGGCACTCTATATATGTGGTCACAACTAAGATATTTATTCAATATATATAAAATCGGTTAATATAATCAGCATAAATCTAACGAAACATATAATATAAAATCGGTTAGTTTAATTAACATTAATCTATCGACATCAATAAATAAGCAATCAGAGTAGGTCACAATAATAGTGTGGCAGCTTTATGGAAGAGGCGCATCAGTGAGCGCAAAGTTCAAATGGTAATCCTAGCGGTACCGCTGATGTGATCCAGCGTAAAACCGCAAACAGATTCTACATCCACTTGTATCAAGTAGTGATAGCACAAATAGTTTCACAGACAATCCAGACTTCAAAAAGTTTTTTGAATCTACGTGGTGCCGCTTTTGGCTTTTTATACCAGTATGTGAGCTGTCTTTTCAGTATGACAGTCAGACTAGCAGGTAAATGCAGTGAGCTTTCATGGTGGCGTCCCAACCATTCGTAGTTGCTGTTGCACTATTACCTTTAGTCTGGTCGGTCCACTCCTCTAGACGCCGGTTTTAATGGTCTGATGGATGTCGGCTGACTGTGCTTTTTTGTCGTCAGCGGACAAAGTGCTCCGTGAGACCAGGCGTCGTCCAAGTGTGTTCTATAGTTACCAAAGTTCAATTCAAATCCAGGGAAGACTCTTTGCCAGCATGCCGGTGCAAGGTGTAGCCCATACGCGTTTCGGGGGTGTGCCCCTTCATCAGTGGTAACCTTGCAGCCTTCCCCCTCCTTCTTTTATGCTGGGATAAATGTCAGAAAAAACCGGACCGGAATCACAATGTTTCATGGGTAGATATAAAGCCCGGATTTGTAGTAATGCGGTTTTTTGTGCGTTTTCCGAGCGATTTGTATTGTCGAGATGCGTTTTTCATAAAATAGCTGCTTAAATACTTTTAAAAACATGTCTAATATTAAGAATTTATGAAACACCACTACCATCAATTATAAAAGTGTTAATTTATAATAAAATATATAAATTTATGCTAAAAAGACCGATGCATTTTTAAGATAGCCAGAACTATTGCTCAATCGTAATTGTAGAAATGTAGTACATAGATAATAGAAATATAGTGTATAAATATAAAATCCAATTGGTCCATAGTATAATTTGTATACAGCATTATATATTTATTTCTATTTCAATTTAACATTCATAATGAATATAGACTAAATATGGAATCTGTTGAGTTATAAGCATACCAAAAATCTATGGAGAATCGCAGTAAATCAAATATATGAACAATAGCAGCCTCCCATCTGGAGTAATGACTGTCCAATTTATACTCCAAATGTAGGCGTAATGTGTTCTATAGTAGATGTATTTTATTTTTTATATAATTTTTTTATATATATATATATATATATATACATTGATATCGAAATTATAGAAAGAGAATATAATCTGGACCTGCCTAAGCCAAATAGTACGATATTCACAGGAAACCAAATAGTTCCCAGTCTGCGTTTAACCCCTTAGGTGTCAATGAACCAAAGTCAAATATGAATTTTGATTCTAGTCTGGACATCTTCTTCACCAAATCACCTCCTCTCCAGTCTGGTTCAACTTTAGCCAAAGCCGTATATATCAGGCCAGTGGGATCTTGGTTGTGATGTATTTTAAAGTGTTTTGATACGGTATGGTTCTCATAGCCCCGACGTATGTTGGCCACATGTTCAGAGACCCTTTTTTTAAAAAGTATTTTCGTGCGGCCAACATATTGTTTTTTACAGGGGCAGGTTAACAAATAGATGACACTTTTGCTACTGCAAGTCAGAAAAGTTTTAATCTCATGTGTATAGCCATTACTATTGGAAATGGCTCTCACAGTTTTCTTCGGGAAATTAGTAGATTTGCAATTGGAACATGAGTTGCATCTATAGAACCCTTCAAAACACAACCAATGTTTATCTTTCGATTGATTCGATCTTTTGACTGTGGGGGCTATTTTTACGCCCAAATTATCAGCACGTGTATAGACTATTTTAGGTTGTATTGGTAACATGGGTCCTATGATTTTATCTTTTAATAGGAAAGGCCAATGTTTGATGATACTTGCGTCCACTTTTTTATGTTGGGTATTAAATGGCAGTACTATCTGTAGCCCCTCATGTGGCATTAGATCTTTTTGGGATACCGTAGTTTTCTCTATAAAAAAATCTTTACGGTCCAGTTCTTTAATTTTATTTAATGCTCTTTCAATACATTGGTTAGGATAGTTTTTCTCCGTAAATTGCTGTTTCAAAATTTCAGCCTCTTTGATAAATGTGTCATTACTTGTACAATTTCTTTTGAGGCGTCTGAATTGGCTAGTGGGAACATTCAGCAGCCACCTTGGTAGGTGGCAGCTGGAATGCAGAATAAAATTATTTTTAGCTGTTGGTTTGTGGTAAGTACTGCAAACCAACTTATCTGCATTTACATCAATATTAATATCCAAAAATTCAATATGGGTTTTGCTGATGCTGGATGTGAATCGGAGGTTCAATTAATCTCAGATAAAAATGTATTTAATGCTAGATCCGATCCTTGCCATATAAAAACAACATCATCTATATACCGCTTCCAGAGCACCAGATCCGTCCCCAGTCTAGGCGAGATATACTCATCCTCCCAGTTTGACATAAATAAATTAGCATAACTGGGGGCGAATCTGGTGCCCATCGCGGTACCAGATTTTTGTAGATAAAATTCCTCATCGAAATTAAAATAATTATGTTTGAGTATAAAATTGGCAGCCTCCGATATATAGTCTATTTGTGCGGACTTAAATCTGCCACTCTTGTGCAATTGAGATGTCAAAGCCTCCAACCCCTGTTCATGTTTTATAGATGTATTCAAAGATTGGATGTCTAGCGTACCTAATATACAATTCTGGTCTACTGTAAAATCCTCTAAAATTTTAATAATTTGTGTGGTGTCTTTTAAATAAAATTTAGTATCTTTGACTATGGGCTGCAGTTGGCAGTCCACATATTGCGAAAGGTTGGCCGTCAGTGAATTAATCCCCGAAATTATCGGGCGGCCTGGAGGGTTAATCAGACATTTATGCACTTTTGGTAAATAATAAAAAACCGGAAGCCTGCATTGTGTGTTTAATATAAAGTTAACCTCACTCTCCAGTAAGATGTTTGTCCGTGTGCCTTTCTCACATAATTCTACCAACTTTGGATAAAATTCATTTATTGGATCCTTAGTTAATTTAATATATATCTCAATGTCTGTGAGCTGTCTATGACATTCTTTTCTATAGTCCTCTGTGTTTAGGATCACTATAGCTCCGCCTTTGTCCGCGGGTCGAATTGTAACTGCTTCATTTTTATGGAATAGCTTGATAGCCGCAATTTCCTGATTGGAAAGATTTGGTCTATTTTTATTCCCATTGTTTATAGATCTAAGATCCCGCTCTACACTCTTCCTAAACGCCTCAATCTCAGAACTGATTTCATTTCTAGGGTATTTCGTCAATTTGGCCCTTAGTTCTGTATGGATAAAATTTGATGTTACCTGGGCATTGACAGTAATAGGGTTTTTTAGGAAATATTTCTTGAGGCAAATTTTCCTCACAAATTTTTCAATTCCTACATATGTGTTAAATTTACTCAATTGTGAGCTTGGGGCAAATTTGAGACCTTTATTCAATAGTGAAGTTTGAGATGATGTTAATTTTATTTTACTTAAATTGATTATAGAATTTTGTGATAATGATTCTGTGTCTAACGTTTGTGTTTGTGTCTTCTTTCTACGTGCTCTTCTTGTTTTCCTTTTGGGTCTTGGTGATTTTGTATCCAATTGTGAGATCTTTCTGGTGTCCTGTGTGGTCTCTCTGGTGATCTGTTGTATCTTCGATAGGGATTGTGATTGGGTGCTAAACTGTGAGGTGTCTCTCCATAATCCCAGTCCTGTGTCATTGGTTTGTTCCTCAGATTGTATGTGTGTTGGACTGGGGGATTTAGATGATCTAAACGAGATATTCTTCTGGGAGAGTATTGGGGTCGGTGCCGCGTGTTCGGTGTTCGGTGATGGGGGGGGGTATAATCTAAAAAAGGCTCCCTACCTAAAACTTCATATTTGTTTGACGTTTGGATACTAATGTCAGGGTAAGTGTCATTTCTATCTTTAGCCTTATCTCTTATTTCCTTGTGAGTTTCTTTATGTGTTTCTCTGTGTTTAGTTTTTCCTTTCCCTTTTGGGTAGTGCGTGGGTAATTCATCCTTTTCAACTAATGAAATAGTTTCCATATGTGCCCTGTTATTTGTTACATATCTTTTGCTATATTTTCTCATTTTTTTATCAATAATTTCTTGCTCTAATCTATCCATACTTGTACATATTTTTTGTTGCCAAATATTATATTCTTCATTTTTGGGAAATGTCTCAACCTTCCCTTTGATTTCCATAATCTTGCTGGATAAATCATCCAGTATCTGTGTTCGTCTTTTGATAATTAATTCTATCAATGCAATAGACTGATTCCTCAATAATTGATTCCATTCCATATTGAATCTGTCTTCACATAAATCCTGTGCCGGGGTCTTGGAGAGTTGAAGACCCTTCGGAATATTTCCATTTTTGATATATTGTGTGAGAGATTTTATCTCCCACCGCTGTCTAAGTTGTTTTTGTAATAGGGTCTCCAATTCTCCAAAGACCCCGGACACCGAATCTGTATTATTCTGTGTCACATCAAAATCAAATGTATCCACTTTTTGTCTTTTCATCTCAATGTGACTCCATATATCCATATTGTCTGCCGAGGAGCTCATCAGAAAGGGCGGAAAAAATATGAAACAGAAGGGAGATCTGTGGATCACTTCGGTTAAACAATATGGATCAGGTGCTCTTGGTCTAGAGTGGCCCACCCAGCCACAGATGAATGGATATAAGTGAAGCAAGATAGACCAGGCACTCTATATATGTGGTCACAACTAAGATATTTATTCAATATATATAAAATCGGTTAATATAATCAGCATAAATCTAACGAAACATATAATATAAAATCGGTTAGTATAATTAACATTAATCTATCGACATCAATAAATAAGCAATCAGAGTAGGTCACAATAATAGTGTGGCAGCTTTATGGAAGAGGCGCATCAGTGAGCGCAAAGTTCAAATGGTAATCCTAGCGGTACCGCTGATGTGATCCAGCGTAAAACCGCAAACAGATTCTACATCCACTTGTATCAAGTAGTGATAGCACAAATGGTTTCACAGACAATCCAGACTTCAAAAAGTTTTTTGAATCTACGTGGTGCCGCTTTTGGCTTTTTATACCAGTATGTGAGCAGTCTTTTCAGTATGACAGTCAGACTAGCAGGTAAATGCAGTGAGCTACTGCAAGTCAGAAAAGTTTTAATCTCATGTGTATAGCCATTACTATTGGAAATGGCTCTCACAGTTTTCTTCGGGAAATTAGTAGATTTGCAATTGGAACATGAGTTGCATCTATAGAACCCTTCAAAACACAACCAATGTTTATCTTTCGATTGGTTCGATCTTTTGACTGTGGGGGCTATTTTTACGCCCAAATTATCAGCACGTGTATAGACTATTTTAGGTTGTATTGGTAACATGGGTCCTATGATTTTATCTTTTAATAGGAAAGGCCAATGTTTGATGATACTTGCTTCCACTTTTTTATGTTGGGTATTAAATGGCAGTACTATCTGTAGCCCCTCATGTGGCATCAGATCTTTTTGGGATACCGTAGTTTTCTCTATAAAAAAATCTTTACGGTCCAGTTCTTTAATTTTATTTAATGCTCTTTCAATACATTGGTTAGGATAGTTTTTCTCCGTAAATTGCTGTTTCAAAATTTCAGCCTCTTTGATAAATGTGTCATTACTTGTACAATTTCTTTTGAGGCGTCTGAATTGGCTAGTGGGAACATTCAGCAGCCACCTTGGTAGGTGGCAGCTGGAATGCAGAATAAAATTATTTTTAGCTGTTGGTTTGTGGTAAGTACTGCAAACCAACTTATCTGCATTGACATCAATATTAATATCCAAAAATTCAATATGGGTTTTGCTGATGCTGGATGTGAATCTGCCTTCACATTCTTAACCCCAGGGCGGAAAGTGACAACAAAATTAAACCTTGAAAAGAACAAAGACCATCTGGCCTGTCTCGGGTTCAGACGCTTGGCTGACTCCAAGTAGGCCAGATTTTTATGGTCGGTAAACACAGTAATAGGGTGTCTGGCTCCCTCTAGCCAATGGCGCCATTCTTCAAAAGCCAACTTGATGGCCAACAATTCCCTATCTCCCACATCATAATTTCTCTCTGCGGAGGAGAGTTTCTTTGAGAAAAAGGCACACGGTTGGCATTTGGCAGGAGAGGAACCCTGAGACAAGACCGCACCCACCCCTACCTCAGAAGCATCAACCTCAACTATGAAGGGTAACGAAATATCAGGTTGTACCAGGATGGGAGCGGAAGCAAAACTCTCCTTGATATTAGAAAAGGCCTTACGCGCCTCTACCGACCAGGAAGAAAAATCTACCCCCTTTCTGGTCATATCAGTGAGTGGTTTAACAACAGAGGAATAATTCTAAATAAATTTCCTGTAATAATTGGCAAAGCCCAAAAAACACATCAGCGCCTTCTGATTCTCAGGAAGCTCCCACTCAAGCACAGCGCGGACCTTCTCGGGGTCCATGCGAAAACCAGAAGTGGAGAGAAGAAACCCCAGAAATTGAATTTCTGGAACCGCAAACACACATTTTTCCAGTTTCGCGTATAATTTATTCTCCCGCAGAATGAGCAAGACCTGACGTAAATGTTCCTTATGAGTCTTGAAATCAGGAGAAAAAATCAAAATGTCATCCAAATACACTAATACAAATTTTCCCATTAAATGATAAAAAATGCTGTTCACGAAATGCTGAAAAACGGCTGGGGCATTCATCAAACCAAAAGGCATAACCAAATTCTCAAAATGGCCCTCAGGGGTATTGAAAGCCGTCTTCCATTCGTCTCCTTCTCTGACCCTGACCAGGTTGTATGCCCCTCTTAGGTCTAATTTGGAAAAGACTTTAGCCCCAACAACCTGGTTAAACAGGTCCGGGATCAGAGGAAGCGGATAAGGGTCACGAATAGTGATATTGTTCAGCTCCCTGAAATCCAGACAAGGTCTTAAAGAACCATCTTTTTTCTTAACAAAGAAAAAAACAGCGGCAACAGGTGACTTCGAGGGTCGTATGTGTCCTTTTCTCAGACTCTCAGAGATATAAGCACGCATAGCGACCCTCTCAGGTTGGGAAAGATTGTATAAACGAGATTTAGGCAGCTTGGCGCCTGGGATGAGATTAATAGGGCAATCGTACTCCCTGTGCGGGGGCAAATCCTGAACTCCACTCTCAGAGAAGACATCCGAAAATTCAGAGAGGAAAGGTGGAACAGTCTTAGTAGAAACCTCAGAAACAGATGTCATGAGGCAATTCTCTCTGCAAAAGTCACTCCAACCATTTATTTGCCTCGCTTGCCAATCAATGGTGGGGTTATGTTTAGTGAGCCAGGGTAGCCCCAACACTAGAGGAGTAGGCAAACCGCTAAGGACGAAACATGACACATCCTCAACATGAGCATCACTCACAATTAAACGGATATTGTGAACTATGCCCTTTAATGATTTCTGAGAAAGTGGAGCGGAATCAATAGCAAAAATAGGAATATCCTTTCCCAAAGTGCATACCTGGAAACCATGAGTTATTGCAAATTGATTATCAATGAAATTGACAGCTGCTCCACTATCCACAAAAATCTCATAAAAAATGCTTTTGCTCTCTAGCGCCACCCTAGCAGGCAGGACAAAACGGGAGCTACAAGCAAACGGAAAACCTTCAATTTCCGCCTCAACCCTGCCAATAGTAACAGACGGAACATTTTTAAAAGATTTTTTCCTTTTTGTTTCTTTATTACTCCCAGAAAACTGCCTGAATCTCTTAGAGGGACAAACATTTGCCAAATGATTTATACCTCCACAACAAAAACAAACCCTCCCATGCGGGCTGAATCTTTTATTGTCAGAGGCAATCAACCCCAGCTGCATGGGCTCCTGCTCAGAAGGGACTGACAGCGACTGAGACCCCTGCGCACAGAAAGAGACCGCTGCACTGTCCCGGGACTGAGTATGACAGGAAGGAGAGATCTCTCCTCTCTCTCTAAGACGCCTGTCAATACGAACGGCCTGAGACATAGCAGAATCCAAGGAGGTAGGTCTCTCATGAAAGGCAAATGCATCTTTCAATCTCTCTGAAAGACCATGGCAAAATTGACTTCGGAGTGCAGCATCATTCCAACCAGTATCAGCTGCCCATCTCCGAAATTCTGAGCAGTATATTTCTGCGGATTGTTTACCCTGGCATAACAGACGTAGTCTAGACTCAGCCAGAGCAATACGATCCGGATCATCATATATCTGACCCAGGGCTAAAAAGAATTCATCCACTGAACGGAGGGGCCGTGCCCCCTCCGGCAGCGAAAAGGCCCAGGATGGAGCGTTACCCCTGAGCAGCGATATAATGATCCATGAACGCAAGCTGAACCGGTCACTTGAAACTGAGAAAAAGTCTTACGGAGATCAGCTACCTCCAATGAAAGACCCTGGAAGCGCTCAGCCAAAAGTGAAACCGGATCCATGCTTGAGACGGTTTTGGCGGCTTATAATTTCACGGATGGTGTACAGGAAACAAGACAATACAATATGAACAATGACTCACTGGATCCACAACTAAGGAACAAAAGGGAGACCCCTGCAAGAGACCTGCCGCTCTCCCTTATTGCTCAGCCTATGCGACCACCCCAAAGGTGGATGGGCGCATATCCACGTACCTCGACTATCTTACACCTGATGACCCTACAATAGTGAAGGGACACGACCACCGGCTCCCTACACAGACACGGAGGGAGTCAGGGTCAGGCTACTTTCACACCTGCGTTTGGTGCGGATCCGTCTGGTATCTGCACAGACGGATCCGCACCTATAATGCAAACGCTTGGATCCGTTCAGAACGGATCCGTTTGCATTACCATGAACAAAAAAAAAAAAAAAAAAAAAATTTTTTTTTTTTTTTTTTTTTGTTCATGATAATGCAAACGGATCCGTTCAGACTTTACATTGAAAGTCAATGGGGGACGGATCCGTTTGAAAATTGAGCCATACTGTGTCAACTTCAAACGGATCCGTCCCCATTGACTTACATTGTAAGTCTGGACGGATCCGTTCGCCTCCGCACGGCCAGGCGGACACCCGAACGCTGCAAGCAGCGTTCAGGTGTCCGTCTGCTGAGCGGAGCGGAGGACAAACGCTGCCAGACTGATGCATTCTGAGCGGATCCGCCTCCACTCAGAATGCATTAGGACTGGACGGATCCGTTCGGGGCCGCTTGTGAGAGCCTTCAAACGGAACTCACAAGCGGAGCCCCGAACGCTAGTGTGAAAGTAGCCTTACCTGGATCCAGAAAACAGAAAATCATAAATACATAAACAGAACTTATCTTGCAGACGACTGGGGACTGTGGACTGAGAACTAGGAACAGCATGCACACACACTCCAGGAAGTTGTATAAGCCGCACACTACTGCATTCTGGGGAGGAACTTAAAGGGCAGTAATCAGTCCAGCTGCATGACAGCTGAGATAGACTAACGAGATGAGGAACTTAACCAAAACAAAGAAACTCAAGGTGGAGGATCTGGAAAGCTCCTGTCAGAGCTTCTCAACTGTCTGGTTGTGACACATGGGTGGCTACCGGTGTCACGTCCTTCTTGACAACATCATTAACATGCTCAAGTACCCTCCTTCTTACTTCTCTCACTGTCTTCCCGACGTAGTCCTTGGGGCATGGACATTGACATAGGTATATAGCACCTTTGGACCTGCAGTTAATGTTATGACATGGAACGTCCGGCCAGTCGCCGAGCATGTAATGATCTTAGCGGTGGACATGTATTCACATGCCTTACACGTGCCACATTTAAAAACACCTACAGGCTTGCGATCTAGCCATGTACCCGCCTTTGCGGGTGGTGTATAGTGGCTACGCACCAAACGATCCTTAAGGCTCCTGCCACGTCTATAAGAAACCGCGGGATACTCAGTGACTATGTCGGACAGATCAGGATCCAACCGTAAGATAGACCAATACTTACTAAGGACATGCTTGACTTCACGATTGGCCACATCAAAATCAGAAATAATCCGTAGAGGCTGGGGGCAGTCCATAATTCTGCGTTTAGGGACTAAGAGGTCAGCCCGGTCACTCGCCAACGCATGCTTAAAAGCATCTCTCAGTGCCGGTTGCGGATACTCCCTGGCCCTAAATCTCTCTTGTAAACCCCTTGCCTCACTGAAGTAGGACGCACTGTTGGAGCAATTCCTCTTAACCCGGAGGTATTGACCTCTCAGGATGCCCCTTTTGAGAGGGACCGGATGATGACTACTCCAGTGAAGCAAGGAGTTTGTGGCCGTGATCTTCCTATGGATATTCGTAGATAGCTTGTCACCTATCTTGGTGATTCTCACATCCAAAAACGTGATGCTCTCTAAGTCAAATTCAAAGGTAAACCGAAGGCCTATTTAGTTTCTGTTCAATTCCGAAACAAATCTCTTAAAATCCGCTGGTCCTCCCTTCCACACTACGAACACATCGTCGATGTAGCGTGTCCAGAATTGAATATTGTTCGACCACCAGACGACATGGTCAGGGAAGACATGGGTGTCCTCCCACCAGCCCAGGAAGAGGTTGGCATAGGTGGGGGCACAAGGGCTACCCATGGCCGTCCCCCTGAGCTGGTGGTAGAAACGTGCATTGAATAAAAAGAAATTGTGGGTCAATGTAAATTCCAACAATTTCAGGATAAACTCATTATGCAAAGCACATTGTATTCCCCTAGTGCGAAGGAAATACCCAACAGCTGCAAGTCCAAATTGATGTGCAATGGAGCTATATAATGATTCAACATCGATACTAGCCAATAAGCAGTCTGGATCAAGATTTAGGGTCTCAATCTTATTGAGGAAGTCCATTGTGTCCCTCGTATAAGCAGGGAGGGACACAACGAACTGCCTCAGCACTTGATCCAGATAAACCCCACAATTCTGAGTCAGTGAATTGACGCCCGAGACAATCGGGCGGGCTTTCAGCGGGGTCGTACCAGGGGCGTAGCTAGAAATGCATGGGCCCCATAGCAAAAAAATGTATGGGCCCCCCTGTGCCATCCACAGATCCCCCTCCCCTAAACAGTGCCATCCACAGATCCCCCCTCCCCTAAACAGTGCCATCCACAGATTTCCCCCCTAAACAGTGCCATCCACAGATCCCCCCTAAATAGTGCCATCCACAGATCCCCCCCTAAACAGTGCCATCCACAGATCCCCCCTCCCCTAAACAGTGCCATCCACAGATCTCCCCCCTAAACAGTGCCATCCACAGATCCCCCCTAAACAGTGCGATCCACAGATCCCCCCCTAAACAGTGCCATCCACAGATCCCCCTTAAACAGTGCCATCCACAGATCCCCCCTAAACAGTGCCATCCACAGAGCCCCCCTCCCCTAAACAGTGCCATCCACAGATCTCCCCCCTAAACAGTGCCATTCACAGATCCCTCCTCCCCTAAACAGTGCCATCCACAGATCTCCCCCCTAAACAGTGCCATCCACAGATCCCCCCCTAAACAGTGCCATCCACAGATCCCCCCCTAAACAGTGCCATCCAAAAATCCCCCTAAACAGTGCAATCCACAGATCCCCCTCCCCTAAACAGTGCCATCCACAGATCTCCCCCCTAAACAGTGCCATCCACAGATCCCCCTAAACAGTGCCATCCACAGATCCCCCTTAAACAGTGCCATCCACAGATCCCCCCTAAACAGTGCCATCCACAGATCCCCCCTCCCCTAAACAGTGCCATCCACAGATCTCCCCCCTAAACAGTGCCATCCACAGATCCCCCTAAACAGTGCCATCCACAGATCCCCCTAAACAGTGCCATCCACAGATCCCCCCTCCCCTAAACAGTGCAATCCACAGATCCCCCCTTATAACAGTGCCATCCACAAATCTCCCCCCTAAACAGTGACATACACAGATCCCCCTAAACAGTGCCATCCACAGATCCCCCCTCCCCTAAACAGTGCAATCCACAGATCCCCCCTCATAATAGTGCCATCCACAGATCTCCCCCCTAAACAGTGACATCCACAGGTCCCCCCTAAACAGTGTCATCCACAGATCCCCCCTAAACAGTGCCATCCACAGATCCCCCTCCCCGACGCTCACAGCAGTACATTTATAAACTAATCAGTAACTACTTTAACTTTAATCATTGCTCATTGCTGAGCTCTTTACTTGGATTATTTGGATATCTTACTCTGTCTTAGCTCCGGTAATAGCAGGCAGTGCGGGCGGGCGGCGCTTACTCACTGACGTCACGCGCCTGCGCCGCCTAGTAGGAGGAGCAGGCGCGTGACGTCAGTGAGTGAGCGCCGCCCCCCCGCACTGCCTGCTATTACCGGAGCTAAGACAGAGTAAGATATCCAAATAATCCAAGTAAAGAGCTCAGCAATGAGCAATGATTAAAGTTAAAGTAGTTACTGATTAGTTTATAAATATACTGCTGTGAGCGGCGTGGCCCTGTATATTCTAACCCCCAGGCAAGCGTCCCCGTCACCTTGGGAACGCCTGGGGGTTAGAATATAGCATCGGATCTTCTGAGTTACTCGGTGGCCTGGCTGGAGCCTCCGCAGCCACTGTGTCGGCCCGGCCCTGCGTGCGTCCTGCTCCAGTCCTGACTCCTCCCCAGCCAGGCCCGAGCCTCGGACCGCCCCTGTCCCGCCCACTACACTAGTCTAGTGTAGTGGGCGGGCGGTCCACGGCTCGGGCCTGGCTGCCTGTGTGTAGTGTGTGTGTAAATGTAAAAAAAAAAAAAAGCAACAGAAGGCGGCACGGACGGGTCCCCAGTGGCGTAGGGCCCCATAGCCACTGCTATGGTTGCTATGGCGATCCCTATGCCACTGGGTCATACCCTTATGAATTTTAGGTAGCCCGTAAATCGGGCGGCCTTTCAGCGGAGTCGTACCCTTATGAATTTTAGGTAGCCCATAAAAGATTTGTGGGGTTTATCTGGATCAAGTGCTGAGGCAGTTCGTTGTGTCCCTCCCTGCTTATACGAGGGACACAATGTACTTCCTCAATAAGATTGAGACCCTAAATCTTGATCCAGACTGCTTATTGGCTAGAATCGATGTTGAATCGTTATATAGCTCCATTCCACATCAATTTGGACTTGCAGCTGTTGGGTATTTCCTTCGCACTAGGGGAATACAATGTGCTTTGCATAATGAGTTTATCCTGAAATTGTTAGAATTTACATTGACCCACAATTTCTTTTTATTCAATGCACGGTTCTACCACCAGCTCAGGGGGATGGCCATGGGTAGCCCTTGTGCCCCCACCTATGCCAACCTCTTCCTGGGCTGGTGGGAGGACACCCATGTCTTCCCTGACCATGTCGTTTGGTGGTCGAACAATATTCAATTCTGGACACGCTACATCGACAATGTGTTCGTAGTGTGGAAGGGAGAACCAGCTGAGATTTGTAGATTTGTTTCGGACTTGAACAGAAACGAAATAGGCCTTCAGTTTACCTTTGAACTTGACTTAGAGAGCATCACGTTTTTGGATGTGAGAATCACCAAGATAGGTGACAAGCTATCTACGAATACCCATAGGAAGATCACGGCCACAAACTCCTTGCTTCACTGGAGTAGTCATCATCCGGCCCCTCTCAAAAGGGGCATCCCGAGAGGTCAATTCCTCCAGGTTAAGAGGAATTGCTCCAACAGTGCGTCCTACTTCAGTGAGGCAAGGGGTTTACAAGAGAGATTTAGAGCCAGTGGGTATCCGCAACCGGTACTGAGAGATGCTTTTAAACATGCGTTGGCGAGTGACCGGGCTGACCTCTTAGTCCCTAAACGCAGAATTATGGACTGCCCCCAGCCTCTACGGATGATTTCTGATTTTGATGTGGCCAATCGTGAAGTCAAGCATGTCCTTAGTAAGTATTGGTCTATCTTACGGTTGGATCCTGATCTGTTCGACATAGTCACTGAGTATCCCGCCGTTTCTTATAGACGTGGCAGGAGCCTTAAGGATCGTTTGGTGAGTAGCCACTATACACCACCCGCGAAGGCGGGTACATGGCTAGATCGCAAGCCTGTAGGTGTTTTTAAATGTGGCACGTGTAAGGCATGTGAATACATGTCCACCGCTAAGATCATTACATGCTCGGCGACAGGCCGGACGTTCCATGTCCGCGACTTCATTAACTGCAATATGTTAGAAAGACCAGCACTCCGTTTTGCTGAGTTGAAAACTTCTTTATTCATCACCCATGTGACGTACGTTTCGGCATAGAATTTGCCTTTCTCAAATACAGGTGATGGTAGCTCAATACAACATATGCAATGCACCATTTAAATACACCTTTTGAATAACCCGCCCCTCATAATGTGAGCGGTCATGTGGCTGTAATTGAAGGCATACGCCCCCAGCCACATGACCAGTCACCTGATCGCGGCGTCATGTTGCTATGTAACTCAGTATAAACAAAACTCAATAAATGGAAATGAAACAAGATACGGCAGAGTATGTATCTACATTCATACATTACTACAGCGTCTGAGTTATCAATGATCCATTATAGAACCAAATACAAACAAACCTATTATAATACATATATATTCTTTCAAGTGAAACTGCTCAATGAATATTCTTTATTGAGGCCTTTGGGGGCAAGCGTCTCGAGTCGATGGATCCAATATGCTTCACGCTGGTGGAGCATCTGGATACGGTTTCCTCCACGTCTTGGTAGGGTCACTTCCTCTATAATTTGGAAACGTAATTGTGAGATGTGATGTTTTTTCTCAATGAAATGTTGAGGGATAGGTAACAAGATATTCTTTTTCCTGATTGTGGATTTGTGTTTTCCCACTCTATCTTTAATACGCATTGTTGTTTCTCCAACATAGCACAACCCACACGGACATTTTAGTAAGTAGATAACAAAGCTACTGTCACAAGTAAAGTGACCCCGTACTGGAATTTGTTGTCCTGTATGTGGGTGTGATATGTTGGAGCCTTTAATGACATTGGAGCAATGAACACAGTTCAGACAGGGAAATGTTCCCTTTCTGTCTGTGGAGAAAGTGAGCTGTCGCAAGGGCGTCCTGTCACTACCTATGTCCGCCCGGATGATCTTATCTCTAATGTTGTTATTGCGTTTATAACACATCATAGGTAACTCCCTATATTCCTGAATTGTTGGATATGATCTTTGTAAAATATGCCAGTGTTTATTGGCAATTGCTCTTACTCGATCCATCCAGGGGTGGTATTTAACGATAAGTGGTATTCTCTGTGTTTTTGTCATCTTTTTTTGTATTATTGTGGGATTTTCTACCTTATGCCTTTGTTCATCTAACAGCTTAGACGGATAACCTCTATTGGCAAATTTTTGTGTCATTTCCTGCATCCTCAAACTACGTGTATCAGGATCCGTTACAATGTTGGCCACTCTTTTAAACTGCGAAAAGGGTAGTGATTTTTTTTTACAGCTGCAGGATGATTGCTGTGAAATAATAACAGACTTTTTCTGTCAGTCTCTTTGACATATAGATCAGTCGTAATCCTGTTATTAATACCCCTAATTACCCATGTATCAAGGAAAGAAACACGATGTGGATCTTGATGCAGTGTAAATTTTAGTTCAGGTCTTATGCTGTTGATGTGATCTATAAAAGACATAAGGGTCTCAGTGCCGCACCGCCATACGCAAAAAATATCGTCGATAAAAAGTTTCCAAAATATACAATAGTTTTGATATAGCACATTTGGGTAGATATACTCTCTCTCAAAATGTGCCATATAACAATTTGCATAAGGCGGTGCGGCATTCGACCCCATCGCGGTCCCACACCGCTGCTGAAAAAATGTATCTTGAAATAAGAAATAGTTACGTCGTAGGACAATAGAAAGTAGAGACATAAAAAAATCCTTTTCAGCCTGCGTGTATGTGCTCTCATCTAATAATGCTCGAACGGCGAATAGGCCTTTTTCATGAGTGATACTTGTATATAAGCTACACACATCCAGGGTGACTAGGATACAATCCTGCGACAGCTCAATCTCACTTATTGTCTCTAAAAAATGTTGTGTATCCCTTAAATATGAGGGAGCCTTTTTAGTAAGAGGGGTTAATACTTTATCCAGTAAGATTGCAGGGGGAGAAAGGATTGAATCTGTGGCTGCAACTATTGGGCGTCCTGGGGGCCGCTCCAAGGATTTATGCACCTTGGGGAGTGTATAGAATACGGGTGTTACAGGGTGTTGGTTGATTAAAAATTCTGCTAACTTCTTATCAATAACATTCTGTTTTAAATTGTTATCAACCAAAGCCTGTAATTCCCGTTTTATTGCCCAAACCGGATCCCCCTGCAATATTTCATAAACAGTTTGATCAGACAATTGTCCCAATATTTCCTTAATCTAGTAATCCTTGTCTAAAATGACAAGGGCTCCCCCTTTATCTGCGGGTTTAAAGATCAGAGAGTCATCATCGGTCTCTCCTCTGCGGATAAATTATGATGTATATAGTAATCTCCTTTTTTATATTTTGTAATTAACATGGAAACATCACGCTGTACCAATTGTATGTATGTCTCACTCGGATGGTATATTTTCGGAGGCATGTATTGGCTTTTCAGCCTTAAACCAAATTGTTGCAAATTTAACATCGATTGTACACTCTCAATCGGAATAATATCATGTGAGGCTACATTAAGCGGTTTAGATCCATGTCCAGTCCAAATGTGTCCAGACTAGCTGTCGGACTGAAGGAGAGTCCCCTTTCAAGGAGTCTAATTTGGAGTGGAGAAAGATTCTTGGAGGACAAATTTAATACTAAGGTATGTGGGGTACCTGTGACCAGGTTAGACGTGGAGCCTCGGCGTCCCCGATGATGGCGTCGTCCTGCCCGCCTGGTATTTGCCTTCATGGGCGTCTGCGTGCTCCTAAAAAACTTGCACGTTGACCAGTTGTGGAATCGCTTCCAGAATCAGAGGATGCTGTGCCTGCTCTGCGGCCAGGTCGTCGTGGTTGTGATGTAGCGATGCCGGATTTGTCTTGCCACCTGTACACCTGATTTCTTTGATAATCCTCCATATCTCGGATGTATTTTGATCGCTTGGTAGTTTGTATTGAACTTTGAAGTTCGGTACATTGTTTGCTGATTTTTTCTTTCAATGTGTCGAAATCCTCCTTTTGCAAGCAATCTTTTAGTTGGGATTCGGTGGTAGAAATACTCTCCTGGCAATCCGCAATTGCTTTGGTCAAATGTTCAATTGTTAAAGTTATAATGTCCAGTGAACATTTATTTAGGATACTGGCAAAGCGGGTACAGTATTCCACACTTTCCCGAAAGAAAGTGGGTCGCAGGTTCACACGAAATCCACATGGGATACGTTTAGAACGATGATATTCAGCGAGAGTCGTTGCATGTAGCTGTAGAGAAACCAGGTGTTTGGAGGTTCTCTCTAGTTCACGACTTCTCAGCTCACCTGGAGGTATTCTCAGGAATCACTACCCTTTTCGCAGTTTAAAAGAGTGGCCAACATTGTAACGGATCCTGATACACGTAGTTTGAGGATGCAGGAAATGACACAAAAATTTGCCAATAGAGGTTATCCGTCTAAGCTGTTAGATGAACAAAGGCATAAGGTAGAAAATCCCACAATAATACAAAAAAAGATGACAAAAACACAGAGAATACCACTTATCGTTAAATACCACCCCTGGATGGATCGAGTAAGAGCAATTGGCAATAAACACTGGCATATTTTACAAAGATCATATCCAACAATTCAGGAATATAGGGAGTTACCTATGATGTGTTATAAACGCAATAACAACATTAGAGATAAGATCATCCGGGCGGACATAGGTAGTGACAGGACGCCCTTGCGACAGCTCACTTTCTCCACAGACAGAAAGGGAACATTTCCCTGTCTGAACTGTGTTCATTGCTCCAATGTCATTAAAGGCTCCAACATATCACACCCACATACAGGACAACAAATTCCAGTACGGGGTCACTTTACTTGTGACAGTAGCTTTGTTATCTACTTACTAAAATGTCCGTGTGGGTTGTGCTATGTTGGAGAAACAACAATGCGTATTAAAGATAGAGTGGGAAAACACAAATCCACAATTAGGAAAGAGAATATTTTGCTGCCTATTCCACAACATTTCATTGAGAAAAAACATCACATCTCACAATTACGTTTCCAAATTATAGAGGAAGTGACCCTACCAAGACGTGGAGGAAACCGTATCCAGATGCTTCACCAGCGTGAAGCATATTGGATCCATCGACTCGAGACGCTTGCCCCCAAAGGCCTCAATAAAGAATATTCATTGAGCAGTTTCACTTGAAAGAATACAGTATATATGTATTATAATAGGTTTGTTTGTATTTGGTTCTATAATGGATCATTGATAACTCAGACACTGTAGTAATGTATGAATGTAGATACATACTCTGCCGTATCTTGTTTCTTTTCCATTGATTGAGTTTTGTTTATACTGAGTTACATAGCAACATGACGCCGCGATCAGGTGACTGGTCATGTGGCTGGGGGCATATGCCTTCAATTACAGCCACATGACCGCTCACATGATGAGGGGCGGGTTATTCAAAAGGTGTATTTAAATGGTGCATTGCATATGTTGTATTGAGCTACTATCACCTGTATTTGAGAAAGGCAAATTCTATGCCGAAACGTACGTCACATGGGTGACGAATAAAGAAGTTTTCAGCTCAGCAAAACGGAGTGCTGGTCTTTCTAACATATTACTAGAGGGATCCGACCTACTGACCGTGCACCCGGACCTTAACAGAGCGCAGTGCCGTCCAATTGTTTGTTTTATTAACTGCAAGTCCAAAGGTGCTATATACCTATGTCAATGTCCATGCCCCAAGGACTACGTCGGGAAGACAGTGAGAGAATTAAGAAGGAGGGTACTTGAGCATGTTAATGATGTTGTCAAGAAGGACGCGACACCGGTAGCCACCCATGTGAATTATTTCCATGGGGGGGACCCAAGATCCCTCAAATTCACGGTCCTGGAATTGGTACCCCCTTCTCCCCGTGGGGGTGACTGGGATAGGAGGATCCCACAGAAGGAGAGTGATTGGATCCATAGGTTCCGTTCCCAGTCCCCCCAGGGTTTAAATGAAAGACTAACCTTTTCGTGCTTCCTCTGATCTTCCTGGCCTAGCTTATCCTCTTCCCCCACCTCTCCATTATCCTTTCTCCTAGGCCACCATGCCCCCTCGGCTGGATGTCCCTGGCCACCACCCCCCCTTCCCCTTCCCCTTCCCCATCCCCTCTTCCCTTTTTTCCCCCCTTTCCCTAGCTTGTGAGGCCATCAGTAACGTAATTGTCCGTATAACTTAGCCAGGTGCGCGAAGCACCTTAATTGTTAAATTATTTTGTACAGTGAACATAAACTGGTTCACTGAAATTGTGAATGCCCATTCCTGATCGTGATTGGGCACCAATATCGTTGTTCATTTTTTGACGGTCTGCCCTTCACCATTATCCTCACCTTTTATCTCCTCCCTGTCCTACCCTATCCTGTGCGTGCTCAGCTGTTTGGGATAGGACATATGTGGGCAGTTATTTAATTTTATTTAATTTAGCCTCCTTCGCTCATGTAAGTCACTGCCTCCCTGCCAACGGTACCCACTTGTCATGGTCTTACCTTCTTGCTGTTCTCCTTCGTTTGACATGTGCTGGCGGCCATCTTGGTTTCTGGGTTTCTTGTAGCCTTCCACCCTGCGGCTCCTCCTTCCCACTGGGAGGAGCTGGATGCCTAGCTCATATATATAGGAGGTCTGTGGCTTCAGTTCCTTGCTTGGTCCTCTTGTGTTCACATGCTTCTAAGACTGCTGCTGCTTCTGGTTCCTGATCCTGGCTTCGTCTGACTACCCTTCTGGTTCCTGATCCTGGCTTCGTCTGACTACCCTGCTGGTTCCTGATCCTGGCTTCGTCTGACTACCCTGCTGGTTCCTGATCCTGGCTTCGTCTGACTACCCCTCTGGTTCCTGACCTCTGGCTTCTCAAAGACTCTGCTCGGTTTCACCATCCGTTTGGACTTTTGCTTTACAGCTTTATTTTCAATAAAGCCTTCTTATTTTCTCTTATCTCTTGTTGTACGTCTGGTTCATGGTTCCGTGACATTAGGACCAAGCCATGACTTCTGACGGTACAGGGCCATCCTCGCTACCCACGCTGGTTGCCAGACTTGATCAGCAGGATCACCTGTTTGGTCGGTTCGCTGTGGCGTTGCAAGCCCTGCTTGAACGCACGGCTCATTTCGCTCCCGTTGCCGATGGGTCGGTTGTCGCTCCTGGGCTCGCTCCTACTGCCGCTCCGGTTGTTGCGCCAGAGTCTACCCCAACACCTGTTGTTGCGCCTGCGGTGTTTCAGGGTATTACCGGTTCTGCCCCTCTTCCACGGCGCTTTGGGGGAGAGCCAACTCAGTGCCGAGGTTTCCTTAACCAGGTGGGCATTTATTTCGAGTTGCTGCCACATGCCTTTCCTACTGAGAGATCAAAGGTGGGCTTCTTGATCTCGCTGCTCTCGGACAAGGCCTTGGCCTGGGCCAGCCCTTTATGGGCGAACAACAATCCGGTGGTTGCCGAGTTTTCCGGTTTTGTTGCTTCTCTTCGGAGGGTATTCGATGTGCCGGCTCGTGCTGCCTCTGCTGCGAAGCTCCTTATGTCCATCAGACAGGGTTCACGATCCGT
Source organism: Bufo bufo (assembly GCF_905171765.1). Classification (NCBI taxonomy): domain Eukaryota; kingdom Metazoa; phylum Chordata; class Amphibia; order Anura; family Bufonidae; genus Bufo; species Bufo bufo. The sequence continues at coordinate 201,776,409 of NC_053396.1, read as the reverse complement.
AGCTGAATACGCCATTAAGTTTCGTACCCTGGCAGCAGAGGTGGGCTGGAATAATGAGGCTCTGGTCGCTGCTTTCTCTCATGGTCTCTCGGATGCCTTGAAGGATGAGGTTGCAGCTAAGGACCTACCAGTTGAGCTCGAGTCTCTTATTTCTTTCCTGATTTTGATTGACACCAGACTCAGGGAGAGACCTTCCTTTAAGGAGAACCTGCGGAGGTCTTCTAACAGATTGGTGCCTATGTTTGCTGTCCCACCCGTGCCTCCCTCTCCTCCCACGCCTCCTGGGGATGACTTGTCTGGGGGTGAACCCATGCAGCTGGGGTTTGCTCGCCTGTCCGAGGGGGAGAGGGCACTCCGGAGACGCGAGGGCCGATGCATGTACTGTGGTCTCGGTGGGCATTTTCGGTTGGCATGTCCGAACCGTCCGGGAAAACGCTCGTACCTGAGATCCTGTCGGGGGCAGATCTTGGGTGGAGTCTCCTCGTCCCCGGTTTCCCGTGTTGACAAACCACTGATCACTGTTGTCCTCTCCTGGGTCGGGGGCTCGGTGACGACCCAGGCGTTGGTGGACTCTGGTGCTGGTGGTTTGTTCATTGATAGTGTGTTCGCTGCCGCCAATTCCATTCCTCTGCAGGCTCGAGGTTCCCCACTGGCTCTTGAGGCGATAGACGGCAGACCCCTTCTGCCGCCACACGTGACTCATGAGACCCTTCCAGTGGGGATAGCCATTGGTGCCGTTCACAGAGAGTCGGTCTGCCTCCAGGTTATTTCGTCTCCACACTACTCGGTGGTCTTGGGGTACCCCTGGCTCCAGAAGCATAATCCGACTTTCGATTGGAGATCGGTCGAGATCCTCTCGTGGTCACCGCAGTGTGGGGCTAGTTGCATCCATGGGTCTGTCAAGTTGCTGTGTACTTCCTCGGACTCTCTGTTGCCTCCTGAATACGAGGAGTACCGGGATGTATTCGATAAGGTGCGCGCGGTTGCCCTACCTCCGCACCGCCCATACGATTGTGCCATAGAGTTACAATCTGGTGCCGTTCCTCCTCGTGGCAAAGTCTATCCACTGTCGGTAGCGGAGAATGAGGCCATGGAGGAGTACGTGAGGGAGGCGCTTTCACGCGGACACATTCGCAAATCTTCGTCCCCGGCAGGGGCTGGATTTTTCTTTGTGAAAAAGAAGGGCGGTGAGTTGAGGCCTTGCATCGATTACAGGGGTCTCAATCGCATCACGATCAAGAACGCTTACCCGATACCCTTGATTTCCGAGCTGTTCGATCGCCTTAAAGGGGCCACGGTCTTTACCAAACTCGACCTGAGGGCGGCATATAACCTGGTAAGGATCAAGGCGGGCGATGAGTGGAAGACCGCGTTTAACACCAGGACCGGTCATTATGAATCCTTGGTTATGCCCTTTGGGTTGTGCAATGCGCCCGCAGTCTTTCAGGAATTCTTTAACGATGTGTGTGGTGGTCTATTTGGATGACATCTTGGTATATTCTGAATCCATGGAGGCCCACATTCTGGATGTCAGACGAGTGTTGCAACGGTTACGAGAGAACAAGCTGTTCGGTAAGCTTGAGAAATGCGAATTTCACCGATCCCAGGTAACCTTCTTAGGTTACATCATTTCCGCTGAGGGGTTCTCCATGGATCCTGAGAAGGTTTCGGCTGTCTTACAGTGGCCCCAGCCCAGTGGTCTTCGTTCCCTGCAGCGCTTTTTGGGCTTCGCCAATTATTATCGGAAGTTCATCAGGGACTTTTCCATGCTGGCCAAGCCTCTCACGGATCTGACCAGGAAGGGCAGTAATTCCCAGGTCTGGCCGCTCGAGGCCATCCGAGCTTTTGAGGCCCTAAAGTCCGCCTTTGTATCGGCTCCGATTCTGTCGCATCCCAACCCTGGGTTGCCCTTTGTCCTCGAGGTGGACGCGTCTGAGACGGGAGTAGGCGCCCTTCTGTCTCAGCGTAGAACACCAGAGGGTCCTCTGCTTCCTTGTGGGTTTTACTCCCGGAAACTGTCTTCCGCGGAGTGCAACTATCAGATTGGTGACAGGGAGTTATTGGCCATCGTGCAGGCCCTTAAAGAATGGAGGCACTTGCTCGAGGGTTCGGTGGTTCCGTTTCTCATCCTGACGGACCATAAGAATCTGACCTACCTTTCTGAGGCCAAGAGATTGACACCACGTCAGGCCAGATGGGCTCTGTTCTTGTCACGTTTTAATTACGTGGTCTCCTACCTACCCGGTTCCAAGAACATCAGGGCGGATGCCTTATCACGGCAGTACTCCGAGCTGTCCAGGGAGGAGTCGATTCCGACTTCGGTCATACCTCCGAATCAGATCCTGGCCGCCATTCGCACCAGCCTGACCTCTCCCCTGGGTGAGCAGATTTTGGCGGCTCAATCTGGTGCTCCCTCTGGGAGACCCAACGGCAGATGTTTTGTGCCTGAGGAGTTGCGCGCTCGGTTGTTGCGAACCTACCATAACTCCAAGACCGCGGGGCATCCTGGAAAGAATCAGCTGTCCTGGGCTGTTTCACGTCTGTTCTGGTGGCCTTCCCTACGTTCCGACATCGCCGCATATGTAGCGGCATGCTCCGTTTGTGCCCAGAGTAAGTCCCCTCGGCACCTTCCGTTGGGCCTTCTGCAACCCATAGCCACCGGGGAGCGCCCATGGTCACACCTGGGGATGGATTTCATTGTGGACCTCCCTGCATCCCGAGGCCATACGGTCATTCTCATGATTGTGGATCGGTTTTCCAAAATGTGCCACTGTGTTCCTCTCAAGAAGTTACCCTCTGCACAAGAGTTGGCCACGATTTTTGCCAGGGAGGTCTTCCGGTTGCACGGTTTGCCCAAGGAGATTGTGTCGGATCGGGGGAGTCAGTTTGTGTCCAGGTTCTGGCGCGCCTTTTGCTCCCAGTTGGGGATTCATCTCTCCTTCTCCTCGGCCTACCACCCTCAGTCCAATGGGGCCGCAGAACGATCCAATCAGGCCTTGGAGCAATTCCTTCGTTGCTATGTCTCCGATCACCAAGACAATTGGGTTGACCTCCTGCCTTGGCCTGAGTTTGCCAGGAACACGGCAGTGAACTCTTCATCTGGGATGTCTCCCTTCATGGCCAATTATGGGTTCCAACCTGCCGTGTTACCGGAGGTATTCTCTCCCCAGGATATTCCGGCTGTGGAGGATCACCTTTCCGTCCTACGTGCTTCTTGGGTACAGATCCAGAAGTCCCTTGAGGTCTCTGCGCAGCGCCAGAGACTCCAGGCTGATCGCAGACGAGCGCCTGCTCCTTCCTACCAGGTTGGAGACCGTGTATGGTTGTCCACCCGCAACCTCAACCTTCGAGTGCCCACTCCCAAGCTGGCGCCTCGCTTTGTTGGTCCCTTCCGAGTGCTTCGCAGGGTAAACCCGGTAGCCTATGCCCTTGCGCTTCCTCCTGGCATGCGGATCTCCAACGTGTTTCATGTCTCCCTGTTGAAGCCACTGGTGTGTAATCGTTTCACTTCCTAGGTTCCTCGGCCTCGTCCGGTCCAAGTGGGCAATCGTGAGGAATATGAGGTGAGCAATATCCTGGACTCACGCCTGGTCCGCGGTCGGTTGCAGTTTTTGGTCCATTGGCGTGGTTATGGTCCAGAGGAGCGTTCCTGGGTTCCCTCCGCAGATGTCCATGCTCCTGCCTTGCTCCGAGCCTTCCACGCACGCTTCCCTCAGAAACCGTTTTGTGCTCCGCGGAGGAGGGGCCCTTGAGGGGGAGGTACTGTCATGGTCTTACCTTCTTGCTGTTCTCCTTCGTTTGACATGTGCTGGCGGCCATCTTGGTTTCTGGGTTTCTTGTAGCCTTCCACCCTGCGGCTCCTCCTTCCCACTGGGAGGAGCTGGATGCCTAGCTCATATATATAGGAGGTCTGTGGCTTCAGTTCCTTGCTTGGTCCTCTTGTGTTCACATGCTTCTAAGACTGCTGCTGCTTCTGGTTCCTGATCCTGGCTTCGTCTGACTACCCTTCTGGTTCCTGATCCTGGCTTCGTCTGACTACCCTGCTGGTTCCTGATCCTGGCTTCGTCTGACTACCCTGCTGGTTCCTGATCCTGGCTTCGTCTGACTACCCCTCTGGTTCCTGACCTCTGGCTTCGCAAAGACTCTGCTCGGTTTCACCATCCGTTTGGACTTTTGCTTTACAGCTTTATTTTCAATAAAGCCTTCTTATTTTCTCTTATCTCTTGTTGTACGTCTGGTTCATGGTTCCGTGACACCACTGTGCCCCGCGTGGGGCTCCGAGGCTGTTGTTGAGTTCTGCGGTCCATAGACCGGATGGGTGTTGCGTCCCATCTGCCGGAAGTGACGTAATACGCTCCACAGACTGGCTCCTATCTAGCCACGGCGATGGCTACATCCTTTACAGCCGCCGGAAACTGCCTCCTCCGCGTGCGTTCCAAGTTGGAACGCACGCACTCGTTCATCACCACCACCGGGCCCTAGTGGAAGTAACATCATTATCAGAGCGACGCAGGGTAGACCAGGAGGGATATTTAAATGGGGATAACTGGATGTACATAGCAGTGGACCAGAGGAGGAGAAAACATGGAGTACCGACACCAACTGTGAGTAAGATATGGGCTTTGTGGCCCTACCCCAAGATAGACTAGCTTCATTTAATATGTTCTCTTGTACAATGCAGGTGACTTGAAGTGGGGACTAGTCCACTTGATTGTTGACCACCTACCAGTCAATCCTGAGGTACCGCTATTTCCCTTGGGTATTTCAAGGTGGTGGCCTCTGTTTGTAACTGTATATACTGCCGGCACTAGCTGTCCTCTTTCCCACAGCTGTAGGTTACAACTCATTGATCTGGCCCGGCACTTGAATTACTGGATAATGTGTTTGTGCCCTATTGTGCCACTCCAGCTCAGTATACAATTGTCTATGTTCTTCTTCCACAGAGGCTCCCCTGTACTTATAACTGTATGTAAGTAAATATCTTCTTATTCTTGGGTCGCAGGATTGGACGGCCTCTCTCCTCCTCTCACTATTATCTGTGGGTCCTAACTATCTAGTATCATATACTGAGTTACACCGGTATATCAAAATCGGTATTCTACACCCGCTTCGCAGAGCTTGCATTATACTTTGGTTCTCCGCCATCTTTAATATTGATTTGATTATTTGTCTTTATCCACCCCCTGATGATCCCACACCGTGGGGGAAACGCGTTGGGGTCTTTCTCGCTATAATTAGTGTTTGTATCACACTTTCGTAATAGGGTGTGTTTTTAGATTTCTTGATGCACTTTGTACCTTCTGATCAGCACCAGTATCATTAGGGTTGTATAGATAGTTCATCCCTTTGTTATGTATGTCTGTATGTCCGTTCGGTACTCCACCACTAGGCCAGTACTCTAGCCGTCGTCATTTTCCGAGGGTTTATTAGGAGGTGCTAGCCGAGGTTCGAGGACAGGGAGTCCCCACCATTAGGGGCCGTCCCTGGGCTAAGGTGCAGATTAGGGTGTGAGTTTAGGGATATTTTCTTCACTCCCCCCCACCCATCAGTGGCTAGCCTTAGATGGTGGTATTCCTACCGGAGTGATTGATGTTTGTCCTTCATTTATGTAAAGTTATCAATAAATATAATTCTCTGTAAGGGTTAATATTTCTACTGGAATTAGTATATTCTAACATAGAGGCATTCCCATGGTGATGGGGACGCTTCAAGTTAAAATATAGCATCGGATTGGAGAAAACTCCAATCCGATGGTATATTAATATTACCCGAACACCGAACCTGAACTTTTACAGAAATGTTCGGGTTCGGGTTCGGGTGCAGAACACCATAAAGTTCGGTACGAACCCGAACTTTACAGTTCGGGTTCGATCAACCTCAGTAATGACGATTTTTTTTTTTTTACCACAATACACATCAGGTAATCATCCCTCCCTTCTTCTAGATTGTGGGCCAATGAGAATGCTTTGTCACAACTTAGCAATATCCCTAGCAACCAATAGAAAAGTTGCCCATCCTTAGTATATAAGAACCTCCCCAGCAGCTTTGTTCTAAAGTTTATTGCAGTTATGAAAGAGACAGCCGTGTCATTGCTGTGCTCTGTGCTTTGTTGTATTACATTAGACAGTTAACTTATATATATAATACAAATAGTTAGGGGGAGATAGTCAGTGTAGGTTAGATTGATCTATAGTGTAGCTGATAGGTTCCAGTGCAGGGTGTTAGGCAGTGTAATAGGTTCTGTTGTCCATACATACATGCTACAGATATAGTGCTGTGATGTCATAATTTGAACGTATTGCGAAAAAATAAGCGCATCATTAATTGCCGAAAATTCGCACGCACAAATATATTGGAGCACTCTATCTGCATATAAAGCTATTCTAATGTTCTGCCGTGCCAACCATTTTCTCCAGTCTCAGGAAACTTATATCAGCTTGAAAAATGTTACATAAGTGACCCACGCCGGTATTTCGCGAGCATTACGCGAATAATACATTGCCGATTTTCGCAATCAAGAATATAATCTCGAATTTGCGAATATATGATGAATATTCTACAAAATATTAGCAAAATATTGTGAATTCGAATATTGCCCCTGCCGCTCATCACTAGTAGCCAAACTGATCGGTCGGCGTTTCATAATACAGATGGACAATGAGCCAAAACATAAAGCCAAAGCAACCCAGTGGATTATTCTTAAATGGCCAAGTGAGTCACCTGATCTGATCCCAATATGCATTTCACTTGTTAAAGACTAAAGTTCAGACAGAAAGGCACACAAACAAACAGCAACTGAAAACCACTGCTGTAGAGGCCTGGCAGAGCATTAAAATGGAGGAAACACAGCGTCTATTGATGTCCATGAGTTCAAAACTTTAGGCAGTCATTGCCAACAAAGGGTTTTCAACCAAATATTAGAAATTTACATTTTGTTTACAATTAATTAATTTCTACAATTACTTTTGGGACCCTGAAATAAAAGGATTGAGTTTAAAAAATGCTTTAGTTCCTCACATTTTTATGCAATCATTTTGTTCAACCCACTGAAATAAAGCTGAAAGTCTGAACTTCAACTGCATCGGAATTGTTTGTTCAAAATCCATTGTGGTAATGTACAGAACAAAAATTAGAAAAAATTTGTCTCTGTCCAAATATATATGGACCTAACTATTAGTAATGGACTAACATTGGCTGGGACGGTTCGCGAATGCGATCGCACGAACGCGATCAAATGTTGGCAAACCTCAAGTTTGCGGCGGCCCCATTCACTTTAATGGCAGGCGAACCTGAAAAACCTTCAGCTCATATTTGCAGCCACTAAATACTTAGTAGAAGTGCACAAAAAGTCCCACAATATGGACAGTGACATAGTACAGGGGGATCAATGACAAAAAATATGTATTTTAATCAGGGGACATTGTTATGAGTCTTAAAGGGAAATTCTCTGAAATGTGCCCTGTTGGGGCCTAGGAAAATGTTATTTTAGGCCACGGGAGTACACGACTTAAAAATTAGGCATTCACCTGCCATAAAAGAAATTCTGATTATGTGGCTCAAGGTACATTATGCGGCCAATGGATACAAAATTTACTGTAGGCCACTGGACTACAGACCCCAAACATTAGGCATTCACAGGACAGAAAACATAAAGTGATTATGTGGCCGGAGGTATATTACACGGTCAATGGATAACAATTTTACTGCAGGCCAGTACAAATACTAGTCAAATACATATGTTTAAAAGAACTAACAATATGAAATTGGATTAAAAACATGGCTAACGAAATACCCCCTCTTGAAAAATACCCTAATGATAATAGTTGAAGTTCGATAACACGTGGTCGTCATTGGTGTTGAATTCCTCCGCGGCCCCAACAATTATTCATTCACCATACAGAAAAGAGCAAGTAAGTATGTGGCTGGAGGTAGATTACACGGTCATTGGATATCAATTTTACAGCAGGCCAGTGGACTACAGGCCCCAAAAATGATGCATTCACCATACAGAAAAGAACAAGTAAGTATGTAGCTGGCTGGAGGTAGATTACACGGTCATTGGATATCAATTTTACAGCAGGCCAGTGGACTACAGGCCCCAAAAATTATGTATTCAGCTGACAGGATTTGAAATCCAGTCATTTGAAAGACAGCCATTTTGTGCAAAGATATATTTACTTCAGGCCTACACTGGTTCAGACCGTGTGAGATACCCCCTCTACATACAGGGGTTTGATTCAGGGATTTGAAATACAGATATAATAATATTATAATAATAATAATAATAATATATAATAAAGATATATTTACTTCAGGCCTACAGTGGTTCTGTAATGATCGGCGTCAAGCAGAGGGAGGGAAATGGGAAGGCCCTGTCCAAGGGAGAGGGAAAGGTGGTGACCCCTGACTCACCTTGTGGCTGGCACCTGACTGCCCTGACGTCCTTAGACGGGTTCCTCACCCGTACGCCGATCACGTGCCTAAACCCTGGCTTTCCCTAAGATGAGCCCTATGTAGTGAACGGGGCGGTGGGATCACTTATGGAAGACGTTATGGATTTTAAAAGTCTGAGGTAGCTCCAGGCGAAAAGCCACGTGGTTAATGATTTCTACTATTTTGTAAGGCCAATGAACCTAGGACCCAGTTTCCAAGAGGGAACCTTTAATTTAATATTCCTAGTAGACAACCACACATAGTCATTCACTCCTAGGTCCGGACCTGGCGACCGTCTCTTATCAGCCATGCATTTATATTTACCTCCCATATTTTTCAAGTTAGCTTGCACCTTCTGCCATACAAACGAAAGAGATGACGAAGACCCCCCCCCCTCTTTGAAAGTACAGAATTGAGGATGAAAGCCATATGCACCAAGAAATGGTGACTTACCAGTAGATTCCTGACGGCGATTATTTATGGCAAACTCGGCTAACGGTAAATATGATGACCACACCTCTTGGTTTTCAGACACAAAACATCTTAGATATGTCTCAAGGTTTTGGTTGGTACGCTCAGTCTGTCCATTCGACTGAGGATGGAAAGCTGAGGAAAAGGACAAGTGTACCCCCAAACGGGAACAAAAAGCTTTCCAAAATTTAGAAATTAACTGGGTTCCCCGATCCGAAACAACATCGGAAGGGACCCCGTGAAGCTTCACAATTTCACTGATGAATACCTGAGCAAGAGTCTTAGCATTAGTAGTGCGGGTAACGCAATTAAGTGTACCATTTTGCTAAACCTGTCCACTACTACCAAGATAACTGTTTTACCCGCAGACAAAGGTAAGTCAGTGATAAAATCCATTGACAGATGTGTCCATGGCCTATTGGGAATGACAAGTGGCAATAAAGACCCTGCAGGACGTGTATGAGAGACTTTCGCGCGCGCACAAGTAGAACAAGAAGACACAAAATCCATTACATCCTGACGCAACCTTGGCCACCAAAAACGACGGGACAATAGCTCCAAGGTTGCTTTACTACCCGGGTGCCCAGCAAGTGCCGAATTATGATGTTCCTTTAATAATTCGAGATGCAGGTTCAACGGTACAAACAATTTCTCTTAGGGGCAAGAGACCGGGGCGTCCCCCTGGGCCTCTAACACCTTCCCCTCCAGAACAGAGTGTACTGCAGAGACAACCACTCCTCTTTGTAGAATGGGTACCGGATCACTCACATTACCCCCTCCAGGGAAACAACGAGATAATGCATCTGCCTTGGTATTTTTTGCCCCAGGACGATAGGTAATAACTAAGTTAAACCTGGTAAAAAATAGCGACCACCTAGCTTGTCTAGGGGTGAGACGCTTAGCTGATTCGAGGTACAGAAGGTTTTTGTGGTCCGTAATCACAGTGACGGGGTGGATTGCCCCCTCTAAAATGTGACGCCATTCTTCAAACGCTAGTTTAATAGCTAATAGTTCCCTATTGCCAATATCATAGTTCTTTTCTGCTGCAGATAGTTTTTTAGAAAAGAAAGCACAAGGACGCCATTTGCCAGGAGACGGACCCTGAGACAGCACAGCCCCCACTCCCACCTCTGACGCATCGACTTCAACAATAAAAGCTGGGAGACATCAGGTTGGATTAGTACTGGTGCCGAGGTAAACCTCTCTTTTAGAGAGGAAAAAGCAATTTTAGCGGCGCCAGACCATTTAGAAAAATCAGTCCCCTTCCTAGTCATGTCAGGAAGGGGTTTTACAATCACCGAATAATTTTTAATACATTTTCTATAGAAATTTGTGAAGCCCAAGAACCGTTGCAGTGCTTTGAGGTTCTCAGGAAGATCCCAATCTAAAATTGCCTGGACCTTGCTAGGATCCATACGGAAACCTGAAGCAGATAATAAATAACCTAGGAACTGTATTTCCTGAACGGAGAAGACACACTTTTCAATTTTAGCATATAATTTATTCGTCCGTAGGACCTGCAGTACCTGTCTGACATGCACCTCATGTGTTTTCAGATCAGACGAATAAATTAAAATTATTGTTATATGTTTAGAAAGGCTCCACCAGCAAACTACTAGAGCTCAGCCTTTCAGTTACCAGCTGAGAGAAAATAATAAATCACTAATAATATAGGCTGGCTCACAGTATTTTTGCATATAAAATTTATTAATGCACTAAATAGCTCCTGCATATCTTCTTCTTAAACTCCACCATCCTTTTGCAAGTATATCTGGGACCTTATTCTGGATCCAGTGGACGTCACGCCAACGCCAACGCCAGCGTCACCCTGGATGAGTGTATAGAACCATTCATTTTAACGGGTCCGCAAAAAAACCTGAATGTACTCCGTATGCCTTCCGTTGCTTTATTTCTGTTCCGTTCAAACATAGAACTTTCTGAACTTCTCCAGTTCCAACAAACTGGTAAATCGGCATATAATCTTATGGACATTGAGTGGATCAACTGAATAATTCTTGCAGTTATACTTTAGCCACAAGGTCTTATCTATTTTGGAGTACTCCAGCTGTCTAGGTTTTTGCGTGAGCTCCGCACTTTATATACCTATCTTATACATTTATGTATTTATGCTGATATGTCGACACTAAGTTAGTTCTTGTTTTATTTAGTGCATTAATAAATTTTATATGCAAAAATACTGTGAGCCAGCCTGTATTATTATTGAATAAATTAAAATATCATCTAGGTATATCACCACAAACCTGCCGATAAGATGACTAAAAATGTCATTAACGAAATGTTGGAAGACAGCAGGAGCATTGGTCAGACCGAAAGGCATGACTAGATTTTCATAATGCCCCTCAGGGGTGTTAAAAGCTGTCTTCCACTCATCCCCTTGCTTGATACGAATCAGATTGTAGGCCCCCCTAAGATCAAGTTTGGAGAACCACCTAGCACCGCAATCTGATTAAACAGGTCAGGAATGAGAGGAAGAGGGTATGGGTCTCGGATGGTTATCTGGTTTAATTCGCGAAAATCTAGGCAAGGACGCAGGCCCCCATCTTTCTTTTTAACGAAGAAAAACCCTGCAGCCACGGGTGAAGAAGAGGGTCTGATGTGTCCCTTAGCCAAGCTCTCAGAGATATAATCTTTCATGGCTTGTCTCTCTGGACCCGAAAGATTATATAACCTGGTCTTGGGTAATTTTGCACTGGGAATCAGGTTAACCGGGCAATCATAAGGACGGTGAGGTGGTAACTTCTGACAACCCTTTTCAGAAAAAACGTCCTCAAAGTCCGAAACAAATGTAGGTAGGGTAGCTATGGAGGCGACTAAGCAATTGCTATTTAAGCAATTTTCTCTGCAATGCTCACTCCACTCCAATAACTCCCTGGCCTGCCAATCCACCACTGGATTGTGCGCTACCAACCAGGGAAGACCCAACACCACCGGAGTGGGAAGCCCCTCCAGAACATAACATGAAAGCAACTCGTTATGGTGGTCCGCTACCCGAAGGTGTAAGTTATGGACAATGTGAGTGAGGTTTCTCTGAGACAGAGGACCAGAATCAATAGCGAATATGGGAATAGGTCTCTGTAGCGTACAGAGAGACAAACCCATAGTGTGGGCAAAATGGGCATCTATCAAATTTACTCCTGCTCCATTGTCTAGAAAAAAAGAAATAGTCTCCGTCTTAACGCCAAAAACAACAACCGCTGGCAATACAAATTGCGATGTACGTATGGAGGAAACGTATACCCCCCGGCTGACATCCTCCACACAGCCTGGGGTTAGTAGTTTTCCGACGGTCTTTTGTTTTTGAGGAAGGAAGGACAGACATTAATAAAATGACCCCTCTCCCCACAGAAAAAACAAACCCCACACCTACGGCGAGCCTCAGGAGGATGGACCTGACGAGTAGTTCCTCCTAGCTTCATAGGCTCGTCTAAGTCCGTACAGACTAACTGCTGCTTGGGAGGGGTTACCAATTGCTCCGGATTTTTCAATCTGTCCCTAAGACCTCTATCTATTCTGATAGAAAGGGACATGACCGCATCAAGGGAAAAGGGAGTCTCATAAAGCGCAAGCGCATCCTTAATCCTTTCGAATAACCCAGAGCAGAACTGACTCCTGAGAGCCGGGTCGTTCCACTGGGTATCCGTAGCCCACCTACGGAACTCTGAGCAATACTCCTCTACTGGCCGCTCTCCCTGTAGGAGTCTCCGTAATTTTGATTCCGCCAGTGCGACTCGGTCAGGGTCGTCATATATGAGACCCAAGGCCCCAAAAAATTCATCCACTGACCGGAGAGCCTGGGAATCAGTGGGTAAAGAGAATGCCCAGGACTGCGGGTCCCCCTGCAGCAGGGAAATAACAACCCCCACCCGCTGTTCTTCATTACCAGAGGAGTAAGGGCGCAGCTTAAAATATAATTTACAGGCCTCACGGAATGTCACAAATTTGTCCCTTCCCCCAGAAAATCTGTCAGGAAGAGCAACCTTGGGTTCCGCAACAACCTGGTTACCTGTAGCAACCGCTGGGCTTGCGGTCTGTTGCAATTGCTGCTGTTGCTGGAGGACCGACGCCTTCAATCCTACCACCTCCAAAGACAGGCCTTGAAGTTGCTTTGACAAAGCAGCAATTGGATCCATACTGGATTCTAAGTAGGTAAAAAGAAAAAGTTTTTTATTTTATTTATTTTTTTACCTACACAAAATAAGGGCCAGATATAATGTAATGATCGGCGTCACGCAGAGGGAGGGAAATGGGAAGGCCCTGTCCAAGGTAGAGGGAAAGGTGGTGACCCCTGACTCACCTTGCGGCTGGCACCTGACTGCCCTGACGTCCCTAGACGGGTTCCTCACCCGTACGCCGATCACGTGCCTAAACCCTGGCTTTCCCTAAGATGAGCCCTATGTAGTGAACGGGGCGGTGGGATCACTAGTCCGCACCACTGAGACTAAGAGGAAAACACCAAGGAGAGGACAGACAATACAGACATACATATAATCCCAGGTGGGCGACCACAGCAGACCACAAAGGCCCAACAGGGATCCGGAGGGTAACGTTCTGGAACAACAACCAGGGAACACATCTACACAGCTCCAGTGGGTCAGTATAGAAGTCCAGGCAGGAAGCTCTATATCTGGCAACCAGAGAAGTGGGAGAGGGGAATATAAGGAGGTTGGGAGTGCTGGACAAGAAACAGCTAAGGAAAAGGAGCTACGGATCCCTGAGTGAGCCAAAAAGGGTTGCAAGGCAAACCCAGAAAGCTACCATAAAGAAACAGCTCTATCTTTCTACATAGAGCGCGCAGCCACCCGCTGCGACTTCCTGACCCCGGGTATAACGAAGTCAGGCGTGGCTCTTGACACCCTCGTGACAGGTTCAGATCGTGTGAGATACTCCCTCTACATACAGGGGTTTGATTCAAGGATTTGAAATACAGCCATTTGAAATACAGCCATTTTGTGCAAAGATATATTTACTTCAGGCCTACAGTGGTTCAGACCGTGTGAGATACCCCCTCTACATACATGGGTTTGAATCAGGCATTTGAAATACAGCCATTTAAAATACAGTCATTTTGGGCAAAGAAATATTTACTTCAGGCCTACAGTGGTTCAGACCGTGTGAGATACCCCCTCTACATACAGGGGTTTGAATTAGGCATTTGAAATACAGCCATTTTGTGCAAAGATATATTTACTTCAGGCCTACAGTGGTTCAGGCCCTGTGAGATACCCCCTCTATATACAGGGGTTTGAATCAGGCATTTGAAATACAGCCATTTGAAATACAGCCATTTTGTGCAAAGATATATTTTATTTAGGCCTACAGTGGTTCAGACCGTGTGAGTTACTCTCTCTACATACAGGGGTTTGATTCAGGGATTTGAAATACAGCCATTTGAAATACAGCCATTTTGGGCAAAGATATATTTAATTCAGGCCTTAACTGGTTCAGGCCCTGTGAGATACTCCCTTTACATACTGTCGTTCTATTCTACTATTAATTAAACACCCTTTTAGGGCAAGAATCTAAATTCGAAAAATATGATGAGAGCGTCAAATAAGGGACGTGGCCCAGGTCGTGGTGCTGCTGGTGGAGCTCCTGTTGCAGGGAGAGGACGTGGTCGATCTGTGCCAGCTACACGCACATGTGAAACCCCTTCCTCAGGTGTGAGTAGGCGACAAAACCTGCAGCGGTATTTGGTCGGGCCTAATGCTGCTCTATGAATGGTGAGGCCGGAACAAGTACAGGCGATAGTAGATTGGGTTGCTGACAGAGGATCAAGTTCCTTCACATTGTCTCCCACCCAGTCTCCTGCTGAAAGACCACAGTTGGCACCTGCAGCCGATGTCCATCAGTCTTTCACCTCACCCCCTTGCAAATCAGCCAAGCAGTCTGAGACCCAAGTCATGCAGCAGTCTCTTCTGCTTTTTGATGACTCTGTTAGCAGGGTTTCCAAGGGCCATCCACCTAGCCCTGCCCCAGAAGTGGAAGAGATTGAGTGCACCAATGCCCAACCACTTATCTTTCAAGATAAGTACATGGGAGGACCATCGCAGCACGTCTCAGATGATGACGAAACACAGGTGCCAACTGCTGGGGCTTTCGAAAGTGTGCAGACCGACAAGGAAGGCAGAGGTGAAGACTGGGTGGAAGATGATGTGGAGGATGATGAGGTCCTCGACCCCACATGGAATCAAGGTCATGCGATTGACCTATGCTGTTCGGAGGAAGAGGCGGTGGTCGTACAGAGCCACCAGCACAGCAGAAGAGGCAGCAGGGTGCAAAAGCGGAGCGGCCGTCCTCTAGACAGTACGCCTCCTACTGCCCACCGAGCAAGGGACCGAGCACACCAAAGCCAGCTCCAAGGAGTTCCCTGGCGTGGCAGTTCTTCAGACAATGTGCTGACGTCAAGACGCGAGTGGTTTGCACGCTGTGCAATCAGAGCCTGAAGCGAGGCATAAACGTTCTCAACCTGAGCACAACCTGCATGACCAGGCATTTAAGTGCAAAGCACGAGCTGCAGTGGAGTAGACACCTCAAAAACCAGGGAAGGTCTCTGGCTCCGCCTGCTTCCTCTTCTGCTGCAGTTGCGGCCTCTTAATCCACCTGTGGAGTGCTAGTGCCACCTGGCACCCCGCAAACAGAGGATCTGCCAGCAACACCAACACCTGGGTCACCAAGCATCTCCACAATGTCCCACGGAAGCGTTCAGCTCTCCATTTCCCAAACGCTAAAGAAGAAGAGGAAGTGCCCCCCTACCCACCCGCGATCACTAGCCCTGAATGCCAAAGTAATAAAGTATTGAGGCACTCAGGTTGAGATTTTTTGCAATTCAAGTGAGGTTTATTTCATACTCTCTGCATCATCCATTTGCCCATGGCATATATAAGCGTCAACAAAATATTTCTGACCATCTGACCAGACGTTTCGGTCACGGTGGACCTTCATCAGTGGTCATGTTATCTGAGTAGTGGGTAGCGGTATTCTGGGGCGCTGGATGCAGCATTTCTGGATGCATAGCCCTGAATGCCAGCATTTCTAAATTACTTGCCTTTGAAATGCTGTCATTCTGTCTGGTGGAGACGGATAGTTTTAAAGGCCTTATGGCGGTCGCTGTCCCACAGTACGTCGTGCCCAGCCGCCACTACTTTTCAAGGCGAGCCATCCCTTCCCTGCACAACCAAGTAGGGGAAAAAATCAGGTGTGCGCTGCGCAACGCCATCTGTGGCAAGGTGCCCCTGACTACGGATATGTGTACCAGTAAGCACGGTCAGGGCCGTTATATCTTCATAACAGCACACTGCGTAAATGCAGTGGCGGCTGGGCCTGAGGCAGATAGCAGTTTGGCGCATGTCCTTCCACCACCGAGGATTGCAGGACGCTTCAGTTTGCCTCCTGTTGCTTCCTCCTCCTACTCTGCTTCCTCATCCTCTACCAGCTCCTCATCCGGTCAGCGTAACACCTTCACCACCAACTTCAGCACAGCCAGGGGGTAAACGACAGCAGGCAGTTTTAAAACGTATCTGTTTGGGGGACAAACCCCACACCGGGCAGGAGCTGTGGACGGGCCTTAAATAACAGACCGATGAGTGGTTTGTGCCAGTCAGCCTCAAGCCCGGCCTGGTGGTGTGCGATAATGGGCGAAATCTCGTAGCAGCTCTGGGACTAGCCGGTTTGACGCATATCCCTTGTCTGGCGCATGTGCTGAATTTGGTGGTGCAGAGATTCCTTAAAAATTACCCCGACATGTCAGAGGTGCTGCATAAAGTGTGGGCCATCTGTGCGCGCTTTCGGCGTTCTCACCCTGCTGCTGCTCGCCTGTCAGCGCTGCAGCGTAACTTCGGCCTTCCCGCTCACCGCCTCATATGCGACGTGCCCACAAGGTGGAACTCCACCTTGCACATGCTGGCCAGACTGTGCGAGCAGCAGCAGGCAATAGTGGAGTTTCAGCTGCAGCACGCACGGGTGAGTTGCTCGGCGGAACATCACCACTTCACCACCAATGACTGGGCCTCCATGCGAGACCTGTGTTCCTTGTTGCTCTGTTTCGAATACTCCACCAACATGGCCAGTGCTGACAACGCCGTTCTCAGCGTTAATATCCCACTTTTATGCCACCTTGAAAATACGCTCCTGGCGATGATGGGAGAGGATGTGGCATTGGAGGAGGAGGAGGAAGAGGGATCATTTCGTAGGGTTTCCGGCCAGTCATTCCCAAGTGGCTCCGAGGGTGGGTTCCTGCACCAACAAACCCAAGGTACACAATTGTCCAGCCAGTGCACAGTTCTGGAGGATGAGGAGGTGGAGGATGATGAGGAGGAGATGGAGGAGGAGGAACCATGTTCACAGCAGGGTGGCACCCAGACCAGCTCATGGCCATCACTGGTGCGTGGATGGGGGGATACCGAAGACACAGACAATACACCTCCCACAGAGGACAGCTTTCGTTTCCTCTGGGCAGCCTGGCACACATGAGCGATTACATGCTGCAGTGTCTCCGCAACGACCACCGAGTTGCCCACATTCTAACTTGTGCTGATTACTGGGTGGCAACGCTGCTGGATCCCCGTTACAAGGACAACGTACCGTCCTTAATTCCATCACTGGAGCGTGATCGTAAGATGGGCGAGTAGAAGCGCATACTGGTAGATGCGCTGCTGGTGGCATTCCCACCTGACAGCGGGGGCACAGTGGAAGCACAAGGTGAAGGCAGAGGACGAGGAAGAGGTCGCCAACGCAGCTGGGGCACCGCCAGCACCTCAGAAGGCAAAATTAGCATCGCCGAAATGTGGAAAAGCTTTGTTAGAACGCCACAACGACCAGCAGCACCAGCTGATATAGAACGTCTTAGCACGAGGCAGTATTTCACCAACATGGTGGAGCAGTATGTGTGCACACGCCTACATGTACTGAATGACGGGTCTGCCCCCTTCAACTTCTGGAACTCCAAATTGGGCACATGGCCTGAGCTCGCCCTTTACACCTTGGAGGTGCTGGCCTGCCCTGCAGCCAGTGTATTATCTGAATGTGTGTTTAGCACGGCAGGGGGCGTCATCACAGACAAGCGCAGCCGCCTGTCCACAGCCAATGTGGACAAGCTCACGTTCATTAAAATGAACAAGGCATGGATCCTTCAGGACTTGTCCGTACCTTGTGCAGAATAGACATGTATACCGGCACTAAGCAGCCATTGTTATACTGCAGCGCAATTCCTCATGTTTGTATTTTGGATATTTCACACTCTTTTTACCTTAATTTTACGAAATTAAATTAAAACCAAAAACCTGTGTTGGCAATATCGTCCTCCTCCACTGCCGCTTCCACCTACTCCGCTACGTCCACCGCCTCCTCAAACTCCTACTCCACATGGAACTCCACCTCATAAATCCATTTTTTAACATTTAACATTTTCTGGTGAAATTCACCAATTTTTTGGTGTATAGTACCACTGCTATACCTAGTAGACCGGTAAAAAAAATAGAAAATTGTCAGTTACATTTTATGGTGAAATTAACAAATTTTTGGGTCTAAAGTACCACTGCTATACCTAGTAGACAGGTTAAACAAAAAAAAAATGTCATTTACTTTTTCGGGTTAAATTAACCAATTTTTGGGTGTATAATACCACTGCTTTACCTAGTAGGCCGGTTAATAAAATAAATAAATTGTAATTTACATTTTTGGGTGAAATTCACCAATTTTGGTGTGTATAGTACCACTGCTATACCTAGTGGAACGGTAAAAAAAAATAAAAAAAATTGTCAGTTACAGTTTCTGGCGAAATAAACAAATTTTTGGGTGTATAGTACCACTGCTATACCCAGTAGTAGACAGGTTAAAAAAAATAAAAATTGTCAGTTATATATTCTGGTGAAATTCACCAATTTTCTGGGTGTGATGTACCCCTCCTCTACCTAGTTGACAGTTTAATACATTTCAATAATTTTTCTGTTACATTCTTGGGTTGACATTATACAATTTTAGACGTGAATAAACACCTGCTCTGCATAGGTGACAGGGAATAAAATTTTATAAATTATTCAGTAATTAATGCGCACCACATCCTTACATTCAATGCTTAAACTTTGAAAAGTTGTCACACTTTTATGCTTTAATAATTTCTCCCATATTGCAACTCTAATTTTAAATTTAAAAAAATGAATCCTCCCTTGGATGTGGTCTCTCTTTCTCATGCTCCCTCTCTGGCCTGGAACCCTGATTCCCCGCCACCCGTGATCACCATGGTAGGCGCATAAAAGAACATAGAAATTTGATAGAGCAGATATCAAATTGGATCGTGAACATCACGGGGACGTGCGACATAGTGGGGCAGTAAGTGTGCACACGCCTACACGAACTGACTGACAGGGGTCAGCCCCTGCAACCTCTGGGTCTCCAAATTGGGCACATGGCCTGAGCTTGCCCTTTACGCCTTGGAGGTGCTGGCCTGCCCTGCAGCCGGTGTATTGTCTGAACGTGTGTTTAGCACGACTGGACGGTTATATTTCCCAATGTTTTGGGGTGTACCCTAATTTAAGAAAAAATAAATACATTTTAAACCAAAAAGCAGTGTAGGCTACCTCCTCCTCCTCCACCGCCACTTCCACCTACACCTCCACATCCACCTGATCCTCCTAGATCAAGATTATTATTTTTTATTTTTACGTATTTTATGTTATTTAAAGTAATTTCCCTATCCACATTTGTTTGCAGAGCACTTACCATGCTCTTAACCACATTTTGACGCCATTTGCAGCCCTCTAGCCCTTTCCATGACATTTCTACAGCCATTTTAGTGTTCAAAAGTTCGGGTCCCCATTGACTTCTATGGGGTTGGGTTCGGGGTCAAGTTCGGGTCCTGAACTCGAACTTTTTTCCGAAGTTCGGCCGAACCCGAGCATCCAGGTGTCCGCTCAACTCTAGTCAGGATGAGGCTGAAGATCAGAGTGAAAAAGTTGTCTGGTCCATAGAATTTTGATATGAAAAAGACTGAGCACTATTGTTGAGCGAACTTTACATACCAAACTTTACGATTTTTGGTACCCGGACCCGAACCCGAACTTTGCCGGAAAAGTTCGGGGTCGAGTTCGGTGTTCGGGCATTTAATATAGTTTGTTGAAAGGCTTCAGGGCAGCCAATCAACAAGCTTTTAAGCTGTGTGCCCTTAGAAGCCATCACAGTCATGCCTACTAATGGCATGGCTGTGATTGGCCGGTGCATCATGTGACCCAGCCTCTATATAAGCTGGATCACGTGTAGCACCGCCCATCAGCTCTCAGTAGTGAAGGGGCAGAAAGCAGGCAGCTGAAGTGAGGGACAGTGTTAGTGCGATTTTTTTGTGGGTGCAATACACCTTCTTTGCACCCCTGACACAGAAAGATAATAGTAAATCCGGCTGTTAATTCTGTGGGTAACCTACACTGATTTTTTTTGTGGGTGCAATGCAACATTGTACTTTGTACCCCTGACACTCAAATATAATAGTTAATCCATCTATTGGTTAGGTGCACGTCATATACCCATTTATTGCGTGAGGTACACCTGCACTGCATACGTGACAGGGAAAATAATATAGTTAATATGTCTGTTAGTTCAGTGGGTGACCTCAAAGAATGAGGAGAGCATCAAATAAGGGACGTGGCCCTGGTTGTGGTGCTGCTGGGGTTGGTGGAGCTCCTGTTGCAGGGAGAGGACGTGGTCGATCTGTGCCAGCTACACGCACAAATGAAACACCTTCCTCAGGTTCACATAGGTGACAGAATGTTCAGCGTTATTTTGTAGGCCCGAAAACCTTTGTACGAATGTGAGGCCAGAACAAGTAGAGGCGGTAGTAGATTAGGTGGCTGACAGTGCCCCCAGTTCCTTCACATTGTCTCCCACCCGGTCCCCTGCTGAAAGCGCAGAATTGGCACCTGTAGCCCATGGGCATCTGTCTTTCACCTCACCTCAAATCAGCCAAGCAGTCTGAGCCCCAAGTCAGGCAGCAGTCTCTTATGAATTTGATGACTCTGCTGGCAGGGTTTCCGAGGGCCGTCCACATAGCCCTGCTCCAGAAGTGGAAGAGATTGAGTGCACTGATGCCCAAGCACTTATGTTTCAGGATGTGGACATGGAAGGAACACCGCAGCACGTCTCTGATGATGACGAAACACAGGTGCCAACTGCTGCGGCTTTCTGCAGTGTGCAGACCGGCAAGTAGGGCAGAGGTGAAGAGTGGGTGGAAGATGATGTGGAGTATGATGAGGTCATCGACCCCACATGGAATCAAGGTCATGCGAGTGACGTGTGCAGTTCGGAGGAAAAGGCGGTGGTCACACAGCACCAGCTGCACAGCGAAAGAGGGAGCAGGGTGCAAAAGCAGTATGTCTGCTACTGCCCACTGCACCCAGGGACTGAGCACCAGGGGGGTAGCGTGGGGGGGCGGCAGGTGGGCCGTTGCCCCGGGCGCCAAATTGTAGGGGGCGCCAGGCAGAAGGCAGTAAAATGAGGGTGATGGAACCCTATGGCTCCGATCCCCTCCGTTCCGCCTGGCCTGAAGCTTCAGAAGCAGCAGAGCGGCGCAGGAGTCCAGGAGATCGTGATTATATCACCGAGACCTCCTGCGCCGGGTCTCGCGAGATGATGCGATGACGTGGCGCAGGAGGGCAGGGTGATGTGTTCCTGACCGCCTGCGCCGGGACGCCCAAGCAAAGACTACAAGAGGTGATGAAGAGAGGTGAGTATTAATATTATTTTTTTTATGTAAGTACTGGGGGCCATACTGGGGGCACTATGGAGGTGGGCAGAAGAGATACAAAGGAGCCCAGTATATTTAGAAAGAATGGGCACCGTTTTATATTATACAGAGGGGCCATGATATATTATACAGGGGGCCATTATATATTATAGTCATACAGTGGGGCCATAATATATAATAATTATACAAGGGGGCCATCATATATTATACATAGGGGCCATTATATATTATAATTATACAGAGAGGCTATTAA
Source organism: Bufo bufo (assembly GCF_905171765.1). Taxonomy (NCBI): domain Eukaryota; kingdom Metazoa; phylum Chordata; class Amphibia; order Anura; family Bufonidae; genus Bufo; species Bufo bufo. The sequence goes on along the minus strand of NC_053396.1, from coordinate 201,754,501 downwards.
TAATGGGCCATCTGTCTCTGTATAATTCTAATATATAATGGCCCCCCTGTATAATTATAATATATTATGGCCCCACTGTATAACTATAATTTATAGTTATACAGGGGGGCCATAATATATAATAATTATACAGGGGGGGGCATTATATATAATAATTATACAGGGGGGCCATAATATATAGTAATTATACAGGGGGGCCATTATATATTAGAATTATACAGAGGGCCCATTATTAATAGCCTCTCTGTATAATTATAATATATAATGGCCCCTTTGTATAATGATTATATATTATCGCCCCTCTGTATACCTATAATATATAATGGCCCCTCTGTAATATTATTATATATATAATGGACCCTCTGTATAATTACTATATATAATGACCCCCCTGTATTATTATAATATATATAGGGCCCCTCTGTATTATATTGGCCCATTATATATCCTAATATTACAGAGGGGCCATTATATATTATACAGAGGGGGCCATTATATATAATAATAACTAATAATAATAAAACTCTGCATAGATGAGACTCGGCTGAAAGAAGGTGTCATGGCGGTCTTATCTCCAAATGAAGACGCTGAGGAAAGTCTACATCACAGGAGATGTCACTGGATGGATGAGGTATGTGCTGCTGTATTCTCCTGTATATTTTGTAGTGATGTATGTAATGTGCAAACACATATTTGTTTCACGGTAGGGTTGGGGGGTGGATTGAGAATTTGCCCCACCCTGCAGCATCCTGGCCCCAGACTTCAGGTCACACTGTGCGTGTTCTGAATTCTGGGGCCTTATACCCATCTACTAAATCATCTGTACTTAGAGAGGTACCACCATGTTATCTGTGATGTTATATAGGACTGCTACATTATCTGTAAAAGGGGCATGTCCACAGGTTGGGAGGGGGATGGGCGCAATACATGGCTCGCCCCGGGTGCTGGCAACCCACGCTACGCCACTGCTGAGCACACCAAAGCCAGCTCCAAGGAGTTCCCTGGCATGGCAGTTCTTCAGACAATGTGCTGACGAAAAAATGCGAGTGGTTTGCAGTTTGCACGCTGTGCAATCAGAGCCTGAAGTGAAGCATAATGTTCTAAACCTGAGCACCACCTGCATGACCAGGCATCTAAATGCAAAGCACGAGCTGCAGTGTAGTAAACCACGAAAGATCTCAGGCTCCTCCTGGTCCCTCTTCTGCTGCAGTCTCGGCCTCTTCCTCCCCCTCTGGAGTGACAGCGGCACCTGCCAACCAGCAAACAGAGGATGTGGCAGCAACGCCACCACCTCCGTCACCGTCACCAAGCATCTCCACAATGTCCAATGGAAGCGTTCAGCTGTCCATCTCCCAAACACTGGAGAGAAAGAGGAAGTACCCCCCTACCCAACCACGATCCCTGGCCCTGAATGCCAGCATTTCAAAATTCCTGGCCTTTGAAATACTGTCATTCCGTCTGGTGGAGACGGAGACTTTAAAAAAAACTTATGGCAGTGGTTGTCCCACAGTATGTGGTTCCCAGTCGCTACTACTTTTCCAGGCAAGCCATCCCTGCCCTGCACAACCAAGTGGCAGACAAAATTAGGTGTGCACTGCGCAACGCTATCTGTGGCAAGGTCCACATAACCACTGATACGTGGACCAGTAAGCACGGGCAGGGACGTTATATCTCCCTAACTGCACACTGGGTAAATGCAGTGGCGGCTGGGCCTGAGCAGGATAGCAGTTTGTCTTTCCGCCATCTAGGATTGCAGGGCGTTTCTCTTTGCTTCCTCTTCCTAGTCCGCTTCCTCCTCTACCACCTCCTCATCTGGTAAGCATAACACATTCCGCTCTGCGGAACAGCACCACTTCACCACTAATGAGTGGGCCTCCATGCGGGACGTGTGTGCCGTGTTGCGCTGTTTCGAGTACTTCACCAACATGGCCAGTGCCGATAACGCAGTCCTCAGCGTTACTATCCCACTTCTATGTCTCCTTGAAAAAACACTTTGGGTGATGATCGAAGTGAATGTAACACAAGAGGAAGAAAAGGAGGAACAGGGATCATTTCCACGGTTATTCACAAGTGGCTTGGAGGGTTGGTTCCTACACCAACAGAGGCCAGGTACACAATTGTCCAGCCACGGCACAGTTCTGGAGGATGAGGAGGAGGATGATGATGAGGAGGAACCGTGTTCACAGCAGGGTGGCACCCAAAGCAGCTCATGGGCATCACTGGAGCGTGGCTGGGGGGATACAGAGGATACAGACGATACACCTCCTACAGAGGACAGCTTGTCGTTGCCTCTGGGCAGCCTGGCACACATGAGCGACTACATGCTGCAGTGCCTGCCAATGACCGCCGAGTCTGCTGATTACTGGGTGGCCACCCTGATGGATCCCCGCTACATGGACAACGTGCTGTCCTTTATTCCATCACTGGAGCGTGATCGTAAGATGAGTGAGTACAAGTGCACGCTGGTAGACACGCTGCTGATGGCATTCCCACCTGACACCGGGAGCTCAGTGGAAGCACAAGGCGAAGGAAGAGGAGGAGGAAGAAGTCGCCAACGCAGATGGGGCACCGCCAGCACCTCAGAAGGCAGGGTTGGCATAGCCGAAATGTGGAAAAGCTTTGTCAGCATGTCACAACAACCAGCACCACCAGCTGATATGGAACGTCTTAGCAGGAGGCAGCATTTCAGCAACATGGTGGAACAGTACGTGTGCACACGCCTACACGTACTGACTGATGGGTCTGCCCCATTCAACTTCTGGGTCTTCAAATTGGGCACATGGCCTGAGATTGCCCTTTACATCTTGGAGGTGCTGCCCTGCCCTGCAGCCAGTGTATTGTCCGAAGGTGTGTTCAGCACGGCAGGGGGGGTAATCACAAACAAGTGCTGCCGCCTGTCCACAGCCAATGTGGATAAGCTCACGTTCATTAAAATGAACCAGGCATGGATCCCACAGGACTCCTTTTGCAGCCATCTAGCCCTTTCTATGACTTTTTTAGAGCCATTTTAGTGCCCCAAAGTTCGGGTCCCCTTTGACTTCAATGGGGTTCGGGTTCATAGAGATATTTATTCGTTCATCTTTTTGCCATGATGGTTGTCGCTGTGGTTGCCTTGGTGGTTGACAAGGTGATTGTCTTGGTGGATATCTTGGTGGTTGGTGTGGTAATGAGTCAGGAGGATTTTCTGAACTAAAATGAGTATAGTATGTTGGATAAGTTGTTGGGGTTGAGACTGTGGCATTCGGCAGAACACTGGTGACAGTAGGTGCAGTGCTAGTCAAGCTTGGAAGGGAACCTATGCCAAAACTCAGGAAACTTCCAACATTAGTTAATGACAAGACCTGCAAGGAAAGCAACACTTTCATCTCAAGTCTACAGTATAGTGTGTCATTGTCATTGATTCTAGTGCTTCATTGTGACCTTCAAGAAATGCTAAAGACATCGATCCACCACTAACCTGCCTGCTAACAAAACTATCAGGTAAAATCCTTTCAACCTGACTGGAGACTAGTTTTGCCACATCATTTTGCAAAATTACTGTACCAATATGGTAAAGGAAGCTACCCTGGAGCATAGACCACTGACCACCCTTCAGGGTTGCTATAACCAAGATAACAATTAGAGATGAGCGAATTTTTAAAAAATTCGATTCGGCGGTTCGCCAAATTTTTCAAAATTTTTTGGCTTGATCAGAATAAATTTGCGGCGAATTACGTTAAAAAACGTCTATTTCCTGGCTGCAGAGAGCCTTTCTAGTGGTGTAGACCACTGTTCCTTGCAGTAACACGCATAGGGAGTCTGCTTTGGTAGTTAAATAATACTGTGAGTCTATATGACATGCAGATGACAGGCGTCGCTCTTAGAATCACTGCACACTTCACTTATTTGGGTAGTCACGGGGCCAAAACTGACCAAATAACTGAAGTATGAACTCAGCCTTACAGGTCGATGTTAGCGCCAAGAAGAAGCACACTCCTTTTACACCGTTGTCAGCTGATTCCACATAGATGTCTACAGAACCTGTTCTATTAAAAGCTTATACAAGTAGAGCCCCCCGACAGAGTGGAGAGGGTGTCAGCAGTAAGTTTGTGTTGACGTCACTGATTATTTTGCCCTTCCTCTGATCCGTCAGAATAGTAACCCCCAAAAATCGGATACTGTCTGTTGAGCATCCGCCTCAACTCGGGCAGCATTTGGTCTGTAATCCATCAGTATTGCTAATGCCAAATAAAACAGGAGTGGATCCAAAACAGAGATGACACGTAAACGGAATATTTGCAAGTCTGCTGTGTTTTGTACCCACTCCTGCTTTTGGCTACCAACTCATAAGCCAATTCTGATGCGACCATACAGGCCTTATAGCTGCTAGACAGAGAGGATCCATTGTGCATCTCATTTTGCCTTCCTTCTGACAGATCAGAAGAAGGGTCAAATAAATGATGATGTCAGCCAAGCCAAAAAGGCAAAATAGTGGCCCAGTCATGAAGTGGGGAGGGTGTGAACAGCATGAGAAGTCCACAGAGTGGCCCTATGACATAGTGGTCAGGTGGAAGCAGCATGAGGAGACCACAGAGTGGCCCAGTGACAGAGTCTGTAGGTGGCGGCAGTATCAGGAGGCCACAGAGTGGCACAATGACAGAGTGTGGTGGTGGCGGCAGCATCAGGAGGCTACAGAGTGTCTAGGTGACATAGTGTGGAGGTGGCGGCAGTATCAGGAGGCCACAGAGTGGCACAATGACAGAGTGTGGTGGTGGCGGCAGCATCAGGAGGCCACAGAGTGGCAAGGTGACATTAAGTGGAGGTAGAAGCAGCATCAGGAGACCATAGAGTGGCAAGGTGACAAACATTGGAGGTGGCGGCAGCATCAGGAGGCCACAGAGTGGCACGGTGACATTGTGTGGAGGTGGTGGCAGCATCAGGAGGCCACAGAGTGGCAAGGTGACATTGTGTGGAGGTAGGAGCAGCATGAGGAGACAAAAAAGTGGCACCGTGACATACTTTGGAGGTGGCGGCAGCATCAGGAGGCCACAGAGTGTCTAGGTGACATAATGTGGAAGTGACGGCAGCATCAGGAGGCGACAGAGTGGCACGGTGACATAGAGTGGAGGTAGGAGCAGCATCAGGAGGCCACAGAGTGGCAAGGTGACATAGAGTAGAGGTAGGAGCAGCATTAGGAGGCCACAGAGTGGCAGGGTAACAGAGTGGGGAGGTAGGAGCAGCATGAGGAGACCACAGAGTGGCATGGTGACATGGTTTGGAGGTGGTGGAAGCATCAGGAGGCCAGGTGACATACTTTGGAAGTGTCGGCAGCATTAGGAGGCCACAGAGTGGCTAGGTGACATAGTGTGGAGGTGGCAGCAGCATTAGGAGGCCACAGAGTGGCAGGGTAACAGAGTGGGGAGGTAGGAGCAGCATGAGAAGACCACAGAGTGGCATGGTGACATGGTTTGGAGGTGGTGGCAGCATCAGGAGGCCACAGAGTGTCTAGGTGACATAGTCAGGAGGTGGTGGCAGCATCAGTAGGCCACAGAGTGGCACGGTGACATAGAATGGAGGTAGAAGCAGCATCAGGAGACCACAGGGTGGTACGGTGACATAGTGTGGAGGTGGCGGCAGCATCGGAAGGCCACAGAGTGGCACGGTGACAGAGTGGGGAGGTAGGAGCAGCATGAGGAGACCACAGAGTGGCATGGTGACATAGTTTGGAGGTGGTGGCAGAATCAGGAGGCCACAAAGTAGCTAGGTGACAGAGTATGGCGGTAGCGGCAGCATCAGGAGGCCACAGAGTGTCTAGGTGACATAGTGAGGAGGTGGCGGCAGCATCAGTAGGCCACAGAGTGGCAAGGTGACGTAGAGTGGAGGTAGGAGCAGCATCAGGAGACCAAAGAGTGGCAAGGTGACATAGTGTGGAGGTGGGTGGCTATACCAGTACCCGCTGAAGATGGTGGGTGAAAGAAGGAGCACTTGGCATCAGATGTGTGGCATCAGGCGGGTGGCAGCATCAGAATAGTAGCTGAGGCAGGTAACCAGTAGTGATGAGCGGCAGGGGTCATATTCGAATTCGCAATATTTTGCGAATATTTCGTAGAATATTCGTAGAATATTCACAAATTCGAATATTTGTTATATTCTACGATTTTTTTACTCAAAAAATTGGCAAGGTAATGATCGTGTAATATGCAAATTTTCGTATTTGAATTTTCAAATTTTCAAATTTTTATTGCAGATTTTTCAACTTTTAGACAAAGAATATTATTGCACTATATTAGCTAAATTGCTCTATATTCGTTTTTTTTTTCGAATATTCTCTACTGTATATTGCTATAACTTCGTTTTTTCGAATATTCGTAATATTCTAAAACAAGAATATATAGCAATATAGCGAATATTCGAAAAAAAACGAATATAGAGCAATTTAGCTAATATAGTGCTATATTCTTCTTTGTCTAATAGTTGTAATTTTTTTCTCATCTGAAGTTCAGATTGGAAAAAAAATTACAACTATTAAAAAAAGGATTATAGCACTATATTAGCTAAATTGCTCTATATTCGTTTTTTTTCGAATATTCGCTATATTGCTATAACTTTGTTTTTTCGAATATTCGTAATATTCTAAAACAAGAATATATAGCAATATAGCGAATATTCAAAAAAAACGAATATAGAGCAATTTAGCTAATATAGTGCTATAATCTTCTTTGCCTAATAGTTGTCATTTTTTTCTCATCTGAAGTTCAGATTGGAAAAAAATTACAACTATAAAAAAAAAAGCACATAACAAGAGGTACTGAGGGCACCGTCCTCCCATCTGGGAATTAAAGGAACGCAATCCTGGCCTTATCTGACCGTCCAAGAAATCGGGGTGCAGGGCTTGAACAGAATGAAATAGAGAACAAGATGCAAAGATAAGCCGCACTCACCATTCGTGTTCACTCTTCTTTATTGTAGGGTATGTTGCGGGGGCAGACTCACATGGAGTATCAATCCACAGCGACGGCCGTTTCGCGGTATGACCACTTCCTCCGGCTGTTTGATCCACTCTGGGAATCAAGTGTGTGCTAGTTTATAGCGTCATATGGGGGAGGGTCAGCTGACCCATCACTCAAACACCCTTGCTGCTACACCCACTGCACACACCTGAAACACAGGTGCATCGATACATTAGTGCAAGTTTAAGTTTAAAAACAATACTGACACAAATGAAACAATAGTTGCAAAAAGTGACACATAGTCTGCGAATAGTATCTATACACATTGAAGGGTACATAAATATAAATGAAAGGGATGCAAAAGTTAATGCAATAATATATAAATACAAAAACGTATAAATATATGTACAGTGACTAAAGATAATCTAAGGTGTATTCATGAGAGAATCATATTTATATAGCGTCCTATTCAATGAACGCTGCCAAATCATTGCGTTCGTTTAAGCCTAAACAACCTGTGGCATCCGTTTTAATAATATACCGAGCTTCCTTCTGGAGCAGGGTACGGTGTCTATCACCTCCCTGAACTGGTGGGGGGACATGTTCTAGGCCCGCAAATCGCAAGACATTTGTTCAGGGAGGTGATAGACACCGTACCCTGCTCCAGAAGGAAGTTCGGTATATTATTAAAACGGATTGATACTCCATGTGAGTCTGCCCCCGCAACATACCCTACAATAAATAAGCATGAACACGAATGGTGAGTGATGCTTATCTTTGCATCTTATTCTCTATAAAAAAAAAAAAGATTATAGCACTATATTAGCTAAATTACTCTATATTCGTTTTTTTTTCGAATATTCGCTATATTGCTAAAACAAGAATATATAGCAATATAGCGAATATTCGAAAAAAAAAAGAATATAGAGCAAAATTCGCAAACAACACTACTCCTAAAGTCAAGTATATTGCAGCCTTCTTATTGGCCCACAAGCTAAAAGCAGAGAGGGATCATGTGTACTGATAAAAAAAAAAAAAATTGAATATAAAAAAAAAGAATATTCGAAATTACAAATAAATATCACTATATTCGAAATATTCACGGATTTTCGAAGTACCTATATTCGCGATAAAAATTCGAATTTCGAATATTCGTGATCAACACTAGTAGCCAGAAAAAAACTGTCTCTTTTGTCAAAGTGTTAGTGTGGCACCATGGATGATCTAGTCTGATGCATCAGGAATTGGTGGTTAGAAATCCTGGCTGATTCAAGCCTGATTCATCTTGACAAAAGTCAGTCTCTTCACTTTTTAATTGGACAGGCGAGTTCTCCTTGGGGTAACTATGGCCACCACCGCACTAAACACCCGCTCTGATGCCACACAACTGGCAGGGCAGGACAGCTTTTTCAGGGCAAACTCGGCCAGTTGCGGCCACAAATCCCGTTTGACTGCCCAGTAGTCCAGCGGTTCTTAAATACCGGCTGGCAAGGTGCTCTCCAAGTATGCCACCACCTGCTGGTTTAGGTTCTGCTCCAGGTCTAGATGCTGCTGCAGGTGAGTAGTTTCTTCACTAGGCGGGTGAAGAAAGCTGCTCATCAGCGACTGTAGACTCAGACTGCTGCTGATGGAGCTGGTACTGCTCCTGCCACCACACCCCTCCCTAGCAGCCATGGCATTGGAACGTGAGCGCAGAGGACCCCCCAGTCAGACCTGCAAAAGGATAGACGATGGCGCAGATAGGCAGCGACCAACTGACTACTATAGGTCTCTATAGTAGTTCAGTTTGTCCTCCCTCTCAACAAGTGTAAAAAACAAGGTGGAGAGCCAGAAGTCATCCTTCTGCCGAATGGTGACATTTCGTCTGTCACTACCCAAGCAAGTGAGCATGCAGCGGGCCATTTGCGCAAGTGACTCAGAGGGACTCCATGCCTCCATCTCCACTGTATACTGCCTCGGTGTGTCTGGGTCCTCTGCCTCATCTTCCTCATCGCCCTGTAGCTCCTGTGGCTGCTCCTGCTCCTCATCTCCTGTCAGCTGTGTAGAAAAAACAGCCGTTTCACTACACATTTCTTGTGCTCCAATGTCCTCCTCCTCCTCTTCCTCCAGGTCAACCCCCACAGGGCTCATGTTGACGTGAGATCTAGGCACCATGTTTTCAGTCCCCTGACTATTCATATTCACCAGCATCTGTTCCAGGACATGAAGTAGTGGAATAATATTGTTCATCCTGTAGTCCTGGCAACTGACAAATAATGTGGTCTCCTGAAAGGGCCTGAGCAAACGGCAGGTGTCACGCATGAGCTGCCACTGGCTGACATCAAAGTTACAAAGGGGAGTACTCCTGTCCGCTTGGATCATCAGGAAATCGTTTATGGCCTTTCTCTGTTTGTACAGTCGGTCCAACATATGGAGGGTGGAATTCCAAAGGGTGGAAACGTCGCATATCAGCCTATGTTGGGGGATACAGTTTTGCCGGTGCAGCTCAAGGAGGGTGTGCTTTGCTAAAGTGAGCAAAAGCTAAAGTGCATGCAAAAGTTTCCTGGCCATTTTTAGGATGTCTTGCGGATGGGTGAAAGACTTCAGGAACCGATTGACAACCAGATTGAACACGTGTGCCATGCAGGGGGCGCATGGCTCAGCCCTCCTTGATGCAGTGCAGACACAATGTTATTCCCATTGTCGGTCACCATGGTTCCGATTTTGAGTTGTCGCGGAGAAAGCCAGGAATCGATTTCTTGCTGAAGGACATTGAGCAGTTCCTCCCCTGTGTGACTCCTTTCGCCCAGAGAAATGAGGTGCAGAACCGCGTGACACCGCCGTGCCCTGCACATGTGGTATGCTGGAGGGGCACTGTGAATTGTGGAGGCTGAGGACACGGTGGAGGATGAGGAGGCAGAGGCGGACATTGTCGCTGGACCAACGGCGTGGAAACGTGGAGACGAAAGGGGCGTCCCACTTGGAAGAGGGACTGCAGCACCAGCAACTTGGACAGGAGCACATTCAGCTTCTGCGCTGTTGGATGAACGCACGCATACTGTTGTCTCTTGGCAATCGCTTCAGTGTTTGATTGCTGACGGAATAACTGAGTAGGAGGAGCAGGAGCGTGAGGAGCAGGAGCATCAGGACCAGCAGATGATGGGAAGGACAGACAGCTCCCTTCGGCTAAGGTGGTGGACCCTTGACTGAAATTGGGTGCGTGCCACTGGGTGATGCAGCGGTTGCTGCGGCAGGATGGACTACCACATCGGAGCCACGGTTCTCCCAGGCCACTTTATGGCGATGCTGCATATGTTGATGAAGGGCCGTAGTGCCAGCATTAGAACCCTTACCACGCTTCACCTTCTGCCCACAGATTCGACATATGGCCACGTTCACCTCCTCCGGCGCCTTTAAAAAATACTGCCACACCGCCGAGTAGTTAATTTTACCCCCAACACTCTTCACTGACTGACTGCTACCGCCGATGCGTCCGCGAACCCCTGCACCGCTACTACCCGGGCAGGTAGGCTCCCACGAAGTGGGTGTTCTACCCCGGGCATGTTTGGATACTGACCTCCCACTGCTGCTACCCGGCTGACTCCCGGCCACGCTAGCGACTTGCTGGCTTCGCTGCTGCCTCACGGGCAAGCTGCCACCCTCTTCTCCCAATGATGATGAAGCCCCTAATTCACCCGGCTCCTAAGTGCGATCAGCTACAACATGCAGAGCTCACGCATATATTAAAAAAAAATATGTAGAAATATAAAAAAGCTCGTTTTCCTCATTTGTTTCTTCACTCTGGACGTGTGGTTGATAATGTTAGTTGTTATTTAATTGCATTCACTGAATTACACAGTTCTCTTAGGCTACTTTCACACTAGCGGCACAGACCCCCGTCAGGCTGTTCCATCGGGTGAACAGCCTGTCGGATCCGTCCTGCCACTAGTGAACGTCTGCCCCCGGACTGCCGCTCCGTACCCATTGACTATAATGGGGAGGGGGCGGAGTTCTGGCGGAGGCGCGGCAGCGCACGGCAAAAGGCTGCCGGAATAAATGTTGGACATGTCGTAGTTTTATTTCGGCAGCCTCTCGCCTTGTGCTGCCGTGCCTCCGCCGGAACTCCGCCCTCGCCCACATTATAGTCAATGGGGACGGAGCGGCAGTCCGGGGGCACACATTCATTAGCAGCAGGACGGATCCGACAGGCTGTTCACCCGACGGAACAGCCTGCCGGAGGTCCGTGCCGCTAGTGTGAAAGTAGCCATACTTAGTTATAGACTTGCAAAGCGTCCTCACGATCTTCTATATTGTTTCAATGTGCAGTGCCAATACTCAATTAGCTAATTTCTTATGCACATCTATTAGAAAAACATTATTATTAGTCCACAATTGCTGTTTATATTATTCACGATCGTGTTGCAGTCTGCGCTGCTTCTCCTCCAACCAGCCTTGGATCGTGATGGCTTGATTGTATCGCTCCTTGCTGCGCGTCTTCTCACGCATGCGTGTTGGACTTGCCGAGACGCCAACAGCTAACTGCAGTTCCGCTATGCGGAAATTGTTAATGAATGACAATCCACACGTTCAGGAACCGCCACCAGACGTGTTTCGGAACTTATATTTCCTTCCTCAGTGGTGAAAAGGCAATTGAATTCAATTCATTGCCTTTTCACCACTGAAAGCAGAAATATAAGTTCCGAAATGCTTCTGGTGGCGGTTCGTGAACGGACAGTGTGGATTGTCATTCATTAAGAATTTCGGCACAGTGGGACTGCAGTTAGTTGTTGGCGTCTCGGCAAGTCCAACACGCATGCGTGAGAAAACGCGCAGCAAGGAGCGATGCAATCAAGCCATCACGATCCAAGGCTGGTTGGAGGAAAAGCAGCGCAGACTGCAACACGATCGTGAGTAATATAAACAGCAATTGTGGACTAATAATAATGTTTTTCTAATAGATGTGCATAAGAAATGAGCTAATTGAGAATTGGCACTGCACATTGAAACAATATAGCAGATCGTGAGGACGCTTTGCAAGTCTATAACTAAGTAAGAGAACTGTAATTCAGTGAATGCAATTATATAACAATTAACATTATCAACCACACGCCCAGAGTGAAGAAACAAATAAGGAAAACGCGTTTTTTTAAAATATTTGTACATTTTTTTTATTTATGCGTGAGCTCCGCATTTAAAGGGACCTTGTTCATAAAATGGACTATATGAATTGTGTTTTTTAGATATTTATGTATATGCAAATGTAGGGATAGTTTTTAATGTATTGTAAATAGCAGAGGTGTGTGCAAATTACTGTGAGCCAGACAATTGTATTATTATTATCGTAGTTTTGTCACATGCTGGAGCATCATGCATGTCCAAGCCATAAATTACTATGTGTCTTTACAGGACAGTGCATATATGGACTATCTTGACTCTGGAAGCAAGCAATTTCTTTTGAATGAATATTTCACTATATTAAGGTTGATACTTCTGAAAAATATGCCAACAATAGCCAAAATGGGGCCAAGTGCAACAGCTCCCGATATTACAATGACTGCCCAGAATGGAAGGTCTCCATCACCTGGACCTATGAATTAGAATGGGAATATTAGTGGTGGTATAACAAGGATGATTTGTGCAGCTGTCCTGGGCCTGTGGCTCCCAAGAGGCCAAAGGCCACTTAGACCACCCACCAGCTCAATGCACCACCCTCTCATCTGCGTACAGTCATGTCAGTGAATTCTTCTGTCTGCAGCATAGCCATTGGAGCCTGCAAGCACAGCTAAGAAAGCCACTGCGGAGATGCCTCACCTCCTTGTAACCCCCCACCAGACTGGTCACATTTGTAGTTCCCAACTTCCTTTATGATATCAGGCCAGAGTACTTTGTGGTAATAATCTACTGTGGGCTTGGGGGTGGAGGGTGTTCAGTCCTTTGAAAAACAGGCTACACAACTGGCATTGAGATGCTAGTCACATTCCATGTGAGCAGGTGGGGGTTGAACACATGAGGTTGCACTGTCCTCAATGAAGGACTGGGCATGGCCAGGCGCACAGTCCATCCTCAGTGGATTGGGATGGTGATTAATGGTTGCTCAGGCTACATTGAGCTATTATCAGGGAGAACTGGGGTGTGGGGTTATGCAGCAGGCTCCAATGCGCAATTCACATGGGAAAGGGAGGTAAGGTGCTTGCATAGGCAATGAGCAGCTCCTCAAAGGGATTGGGGATAAGGTTACAAAGGCCTTAATGCACAGTCTTCATGGAGAATTTGGGAGGGCACAGGCCCCAAAGCACACTCGTTGGGGGGAGGGAGAGATCAAGGTTACTCAGGCAGTAATGCACTATTCTCAGGTAACTGGGGAGAGCACAGGCTGCATGGTGGCTCAGTCCTTGGGGGAAAAGGGGAGGTTATATGGTTCACAATGCACTATGCTCAGGGGGTCAGCTGGGGTGGGCACAGGCTGCTTGACAAAATTCTAGAGTTAGGGGGAAAAGGCAGGGCATAGTGTGTCTGATCCTAAGTGGATGGGCCTTCCTTGTCATCTCACCACCAACCTTGGCATTGTGATTACTAGTGATGGTGCTGCTGACTGTAGATATGGCAGGTTGTGTAAAAAGCCCGGGGCCTATATTACCCTTAATCTGCCATTGAGAGATATAATCATACTCTAAAGGCTGGTTAGAAAGAAATTTCCTTCACCTAGTAGAGATATTACTTGGGTGTTTTTAGTTTCCCTTATTTGAAAATTGGATGAATCTATTTTCCTGGTTTCAAATTATTTTTATGGTAAAGTCAAGATAATAATAATCAAATTAGGTAATAGATCACAACATTTGGACACAACCATTTGCTCATCTGTGATGCCAAGTTTATCAAGTCCTGTACTTGAGAATTTTAGCTTCAAAAACTTGCAGAAAGGGTCTTTACAAAATTTTTGGAGAATTTGTTTTTTGTTTTTATTTGCTTTTTTATTTAACAAAATTGGGCACATACAATCTATATAAAAAGTTAAGTTCCTTTTCATTTTTCAATATATCAGTGAAAAAAATGCAATAAATAAAAGTCATAGTGTGACAAAAACATTTTATCCTTACTTTTTGTGGTAGTAGCATTTTGTCCTATGGTAGTAACAGGACCTATTGGAATAAATGGAGCTACTGTAGTGTTTAAAACTACAGTAGATGTTGGAGGAACAGTGGTAGTTGTAGGTGCAGTAGTAGTTGGAACTGAAGTAGATGTTGTAGGTTCAGTAGTTGGAACTGCAGTAGGTGTTGTAGGTGCAGTAGTAGTTGGAGGTACAGTAGAAAGTACAGTAGATGTTGGAGATGCAGTAGAAGCTGGAGCTGCAGTAGATGTTGCAGGTGCAGTAGTAGCTGGTGCTGAAGTAGTTGTTGGAGCTGAAGTAGATGTTGGAGGTGCAGTAGCAGTTGGTGTTTTAGTAGTAGTCAGTGTTACAGAAGTTGTTTCTGTTTCAGTGATAGTCAATGTTGCAGTAGTAGTTAGAGCTACAGAAGTAGCAGCTGTAGTGATAGTGGGAGGTACAGTAGTAGTGGAAGGTGCCAAGATGTTGAAGTTTCAGTAGTAGTTAAGGCTACTTTCACACTGGCGTTTTGGTTTCCGTTTGTGAGATCCATTCAGAGATCTCACAAGTGGTCCAAAACTGATCAGTTTTGCTCTTAATGCATTCTGAATAGATAAGGATCCGCTCAGAATGCATCAGTTTGGCTCAGTTTGGCTCCGTTCCGCCTCTATTCCTTTTTGGAGGCGGACACCAAAACGCTGCGTCCGTCTGACGAAACTGAGCCAAACTGACCCGTTGTGACACACAATGTAAGTCAAAGGGGACGGATCCATTTTTACTGACACAATCTAGCACAATAGAAAACGGATCCGTCCCTCATTTACTTTCAATAGTGTTCAAGACGGATCCGTTTTGGCTATGTTAAAGATAATACAAATGGATCCGTTCTGAACAGATCCATGCGGTTGTTTTATCTGAATGGATGCGTTTGTGCAGATCCATGATGGATCCGCACCAAACACGAGTGTGAAAGTAGCCTTAATCTTCATTGCTAGTCGATGATTCAGAAATAGTCATTGGTTCAGGAGTACTTGGAGCTTGAGTGATAGTTGCTGCTTTAGTAGTAGATAGTAATTCACTAGTTACTGGAGGTGCAGTAGAGGTTGATGCTACATTAGTAGCTGATATCTCGTTAATAGTTGGGAGTGTGATTATAGTTAGTTCTCCAGTAGTAAGTTTCTGTAGTAGTTACTGTTTTAGTAGTAGAAGTTAGAGTTGCACTAGCTGTCGGTGCTCCTGTAGCAGTTGGGCTTGAGGATTAGAAGTAGTTAAAGATGGTACTTCAGTAATAGTTGGAGCTTCAGTAGAAGTGGGTTTTTCAGTAGTAATTGGTGTTTTCAGTAGCAGTTTTAGATAGAGAAGAAGTTGGAGCTTTAGTAGTAGTTGGTGTCACGGTAGAAGATGGAGCTTCAGTAGAAGTTGTTGCTTCAGTATTAATAAGAGCTTCAGTACTGGTTAAAGCTTCTGTAGTAGTCAGTGCTTCAGTAGTGGTTGGAGCTTCTCTAGTAGTCAATGCTTCAGAAGTAGTGGACATTTCAGTAATACTGGATGCTTCAGTAGTAGTGGACACTTCAGTAGTAGTTGGTGCTTCAGTAGAAGTTAGAAATTCAGTTGTAGTTGGTGCTTTAGTAGTAGTTGCTTCAGTAGAAGATAGAACTACAGTAGCAGTTGGTGATTCAGTAGAAGTTGTAGCCCCAGTAGTACTTAGTGCTTCAGTAGTAGTTGGAGATTCAGTAGTAGTTTGAATAATAGTAGCAGTTGGTGGTTAAGTATATGTTGGTTCCCCAGTAGCAGTTATTGCTTCAGAAGTAGTTTGATGTTCAGTAGTGGTTGGAGCTTCTGTAGTCGTTTTAGCTAGAGAAGTAGTTTGAGATGCAGTAGTAGTTAATGTTTCAGTAGGAATTGAAGCTTCAGTTGCATTTGGTGCTTCAGTAGAAGTTAGAGCTTTAGTAGCAGTTGGAGATTCAGTAGGAGTTAGAGCCCTGCAAAAATTGATACTTTACTATGCAAGCCTTCTACAAGATCATTAATAAATATATTGAAGAGAATAGGGCCCAATACTGACCCCTGAGGTACCCCACTAGTGACAGTGACCCAATCTGAGTGTGTACCGTTAATAACCACCCTCTGTTTTATATCATTGAGCCAGTTACTTATCCACATACAGACGTTTTCTTCCAGTCTGAGCATTCTCATTTTATATACTAACCTTTTATATGGTACAGTGTCAAATGCTTTGGAGAAGTCCAGATATACGACATCCATTGATTCGCCTCTGTCAAGTCTAGAACTTACCTCCTAATAGAAACTAGTAGAACAGTAGCAGTTGGAGATTCTGTAGTAGTTTGAGTGACAGTAGCAGTTGGTGATTAAGTAAAAGTTAGACCCCTAGTAGCAGTTATTGCTTCAGAAGTAGTTTGATGTTCAGTAGTGATTGGAGCTTCTGTAGTCGTTGTAGCTAGAGAAGTAGTTTGAGATGCAGTAGTAGTTAATGTTTCAGTAGGAATTAAAGCTTCAGTTGCATTTGGTGCTACAGTAGAAATTGGAGCTATAGTAGCAGTTGGTGATTCAGTAGAAGTTAGAGCACCATTAGTACTTGATGCTTCATTGGCAGTTGGAGCTTCAGCAGAAGTTGGAACTGCAGTGGAGGTTGGAGCTTCTGTAGCAGTTGAA
Source organism: Bufo bufo (assembly GCF_905171765.1). Taxonomy (NCBI): domain Eukaryota; kingdom Metazoa; phylum Chordata; class Amphibia; order Anura; family Bufonidae; genus Bufo; species Bufo bufo. The sequence goes on along the minus strand of NC_053396.1, from coordinate 201,737,836 downwards.
GCTTCAGTAGTAGTTGGAGCTGCAGTGGTTGATGCCTCAGTAGTAGTTAAGGCCTCAGTAGTAGTTGGAGATTCAGTAGTGGTGGGTGCTTTAGTAATAGTTGGTGCTTCAGTGGAACTTAGAGTTTCAGTAGTAGTAGGTGCATCAGTAGAAGTTGAAGCTTCCATAGAATTTAGAGCTACAGTAGCAATTGATGATTCGGTTGAAGTTGGAGCCCCAGTTGTACTTTGAGCTCCAGTAGTAGTTGAAGCCTCAGTAGAATTTGGCGCTTCAGTAGTAGTTGCTACGTCAGTAGTAGTTGCTGCTTTAGTTGGAACTTCTGTAGTAGTCAATTCAGTATTAGTTCGAGCTAGAATAGTAGTTGGAACTTCAGTACTATTCGTCAGTGTTTCGGTGCTTTAGAAGAAGTTGGAGCTTCAGTAGTAGTTGACGCTTTAGTAGAAATTGGAGCTTCAGCAGTAGTTCGAGCTTCAGTAGTAGTTAGTAATTCAGTAGAAGTTGGAGCTTCTGTAGTAGTTGAAGCTTCAGTAGTAGTTGATCCCTCAGTGGTAATTAAAGCTTCAGCAGTAGGTTGAACTTCAGTTGTAGTTGATGCTTCAGTAAAACTTCTATCTTCAGTAGTAGTTTGAGCTTTAGTAGTACTTGGTGCTTCAGCTGTAGTTACTGCAACTGTAGAGGTTAGAGCTAAAGTAGCAGTTGATTTAGTCAAACTTGGAGCCCCAGTTGTAATTTGAGCTTAAGTAGTAGCTGGTGCTTCAGTAGAAGTTGAAGATTCAGTATTAGTTTGAGCTTCAGAAGTAATTTGTGCTTCAGTAGTAGTTGGAGCTTCAGTAATTGTTGGAGCTTCTGTAGTCGTCAATTCAGTAGTTGTTTGAGCTACAGTAGTACTTGGAGCTTCAGTAGTAGTTGATACCTCAGTGGTAAGTAGTAGTTGGAGTTCGAGTACTGGTTAATGCTTCAGTAGTAGTTGGTGCTTCAGTAGAAGTTGGAACATCAGTACTAGTAGATGCTTCAGTAGTAGTTAAAGCTTCAGTAGCAATTGAAGCTTCAGTAGTAGTGGATGCTTCAATAGACGTTGGATCTTCAGTAGTAGCTTGAGCTTCAGTAGTACTTAGTGCTTCAGTTGTAGTTGCTGCAACAGTAGAAGTTACAGCTACATTAGCAGTTGGTGATTCAGTTGAAGCTGGAGCCCTAGTAGTAGTTTGGGATTAAGGATTAGTTGATGTACCAGTAGAAGTTGAAGCTTTAATGGTGGTTGGTGGTTCAGTGGTAGTTGGAGCTTCAGTAGTAACTAGAGCTCCAGTACTAGTTAGTGCTTTAGTAGTAGTTGGAGCTACAATTGCAGTTGATCCTTCATTAGTAGTTAAAGTAGTAGTTTTGGCTTCAGTAAAAGTTTGAGCTTCAGTGGTAGTTTGTGCTTTAGTAGAAGTTGGAGCTTCAGTAGTAGTTGGTCCTTCAGTAGTAATAAGGGCTTCAGTACTTGTTGAAGCTTCTGTAGTAGTCAGGGCTCCAGTAGTAGTTAGTGCTTCAGTAGAAATTGGAGCTTCAGTAGTAGTTGGTGCATCAGTAGAAGTTGAGGCTTCAGTAGAAGATAGTGATTCTGTAGAAGTTGGAGCTTCAGTAGTAGTTGAAGCTTCAGTAGTGGTTGGAGCTTCTGCAGTAGTAGTTTTAGATCCAGTAGTTGTAGGAGCTTCAGTAATAGTTTGTGCTTCAGTAGTAGTTGGTAATTCAGTAGAAGTTGGAGCTTCAGTAGAAGTTGGTGCATCAGTAGAAGCTAAAGCTTCAGTAGAAGTTGGAGCTTAAGTAGTAGTTGGTGCTTCAGTAGAAGTTGGAGCATCAGTAGTAGTTGGAGCTTCAGTGTTTGTCTGGGTTTTGACTTGAAATGCTGTAACAGAAAATTAAAAAATATGTCCTTATTTACATGTTAACATGAGACTCATTAACCTACATTCTAGATGTTGGGTCAGATTTAAACCAAGTGCAATTACTGGCTTCTATTATAGGAAAAAGCATTTTACCTCTTTCAAGGTAGTCTATTTTAACCCTTCCCGAATCCATCATACCCGCTGGGTGCCTGTTGTTTTGCACTAAAGACAACTAGGAGGTCATTTATGAAACAGAAATATGCCTATACTAGGCGTATTTCTGGCACATATTGTGGCACAAAGGTGCTTTGTGCCGCAATCTGCAACGTTTACCTGCTCAAGTCTAAAAAAAGGGGACGTGGTGTGGGTGGGGAAGGCGGCGGGCTAGCAGGCCCGTCTCATTTACTATTTTATATGCCTGTTTTAGGCATAGAAAACTATCTAAATGTAAGACAGCTAAGAAGCTGTCTTACATCTAGAAGCAGGCACCTCTACATAATTTCGGTGATCCACCTCCAGTGCAGGACTTTATTAAGACCGATGTCTAAAACGCAGGTCTTAAATGTGCCCCCTAATGCTGTTCAAATACCACAAGCCATACACGTAAATGGCAAATCTTTGCAGCCTATGGCAGAAGCAATCAGATAATGGTCCGTTAAAGTCCCCTAGAAAGACTAAATATAGAAAGACTAAAAAATGGTAAACAGTGTACCTACAGAATAATACAATTTAAAATGGGCTATTTGTCTTATTTTTTTACATCCCCAAAGAATTGAATAAAATGAGAGCAAAATGTGATAGGCAACTGAAAATGGTATTAAAGAAAAATACAGATTGCCCCTTAAAATATGAGGCCATAGACGTACCGTAAATATAATATGAACGTAAATATAAAAAAATAATTATGGGGGTCAGGTCAGAATATGGCAAGGCAAAGAAAATTATTTTTCAAAGTTTTATCTTTTTAAAAGTATTAAAACACAAAAAAGTAGTATCAACATACCGGCAACTAACTCCCCTTCCGCGTCACGTGAGACGCCGCTCTGATGCCCGTAACACCACGTGGGACGCAGTGTGAATGGTGAGGTGCACAACAGCGGAGAACGCTGCACATCGGGAGGCTGGTAAGAAACGTGCTACTTACTTCATAGGTGGGGTCCGGATAAACAGCATACTATACGGCCGCCAGGTTGGTGTAACCTTGTGACTATTTATATGTATCCAATCAGCTATAAAATTGAGCAGTATTCTTTGGCTACAATTTTTAATGGCCGGATTGTTCATTTAAACTGACTACTGCAACAAAGTATATTATACTATTGAACTATATCAAACAGAGTGTCTGGACTGCATTTACATTGCACTTTATAATTCCATTGGAGCAAACAACACTGGAAAGCACACTGTGGAACTGTATTGAAACGTACGGTTTAGAGGAGTGGATAGATCTATTGGACCATTTTAGAAAGGACTGCTCCCACTGCTAGTGGTTTAAATTTTTTCTTCTTTTCCTTTTTTTTTTTAGTGAATATATTTTATGACAAGTGCATTTTATGATATTGTATTTTAGAATCAATATAATGCATCTTTTTTTCCCCCCATAGTTAATGCCTTAAAAACCAAACCAAAACCATAAAACAATGGTGGCATTGCATTTTTTTCCAATTCCATCCTATGTAGGCTTTTTCCAGCTTCAAGCTTCAATGTTTGCCACAGTAAATGGTGCAATTAGAACGTATAACTTGTCTGGGGAAAAACAAGCTCCATATGGCTGATATGTGAATGGAAATATTTAAAAAGTTATGGCTTCAGAAAGGCAGGGAATAAAAAAAATTTAAATGAAAAAAAAAAGGAAAATTGCACCAGAAAGGGGTTAGAAATGGGGTTATCTTTCACTCGACCTTCTGGTTACAATATTGTCTCAGGACTTCAATTCACTCAACACTAGTGGCCATCAATAGCTGCCATTATCTGTCCTCTTCCAGTTGTCTCTGCTAAGATATGGAGCAGGGGGCATACATAGAGAAGAAAGGGCCCCATAGCAAGGATCGAACCAGGCCCCCCTCACAGGACAAAAGGCTTCTGCCTAAACCTTTTTCAATGACCCTTGGGCCATTTTTCCACTGCCTCATTTGCTAAAAGTTGTTCCTTTAGAGGGTAGAGTCCTGACCAAGTTTTCCCCTACAGTAGAAGAGGGGATGATCCCAACTAAGACTGGGCCCCATCTTGCCCTGGGCCCCATAGCAGTCGCATGGTCTGCCGCTATTGTAGTTATGCCCCTGGGCTTAGGAGGTGAGATGCGGCTACAGTAGTTGAATTCAGAAGGGCATGTGTGAACAATGGCCCGGTACATGAGTACCTGATTCTCGCAGCATTAATTACCACTAAGAGCTCATTATGTACCCAGCCAGTGGCAGAGAGGATGGCTTATGCGGCCTCCTGGGCATTGGCCCAACACTGGGAAATTTTCATGTAAGGTCTATGGCCAATCCACCCCTGAGCGAAGTTATGGAAAATTTGATCCAAATTACTTCATCACGAAGCACATTTTTTTGCATGTAGCGGGCGCAATGACAGGAAATGGCGATAGGGCCAGACCTCATCAGTGAACCCCTCAGATGCCCCGTTCTTCGCTTATTGCCACATCTGAGATTAACAGGTAAGATAAAATCTTACCTTATCCATTTGATCACGTAGAGGCCGCGGCAGCATCTTGATTGAAGACACCGAGAGAAATCCCACCCAGTGACGTGATGATGTCATCACACGATTTTGTGCAGCATTTTCATTTAAGATGGCTGCAGTGGCCTCCTCGCAAGCAAATGGATGATGTGAGTAAGAATTTTTTAGTTTTTACTACCAGTTCAGGGAAAATGTATTTGGATCGAAGTCCACTTCGGATACTTTGATTCGCTCATCACTAATTAAGATCATATTCTATGCACATTCCATCTGTGGCTCGTTTGCCATATTGTCTACCCTCTTATTGTATCGTACTTCTTTCTTTAATATTTCTTATATGCTTCACATTGCCTTGAAAGAACAATGCACGCCAGTCATTATATGACCTTACTTATAACCTTCATCAATATTTCATGTTCTCTTCTTCTAAATATGGCTAGATGTGCTGTCATATATACAGACTACAGATAGGGATCTTGAGGACCACAACTAGAGATGAGCGAAATTCTTGAAAATTCTATTCGGCTGCTTTGCCAAATTTTACAAAAAAATTGACTTCATGACAAATTACTTCATCATGAAGCGAATTTCTTTGTAAGTAGCTCCCTGTCATTGTACCCCTCAGATGCCACATTCATCGCTGATTGCGGCATCTGACATTAATATTAAGGCCTATAATTAAAAAAAAATCTAATCATTCTCGCCTCATCCATTTGATCACAAAGAGCCCACCGTCGCAATTTGAAGATCCAGATGACAGCAGGCGTGGTGACGTCACACTGGATCTTCAATCAAGATGGCGGCGGCAGGCTGTTCGCGCTTAAACGGATGAGGTGAGGATGACTTTTAGTTTTTTTACCCCATTTCACAGAAAATCGATTTGTTACCACGAAGCACAAGGAAATGCGGCTTCACAGCTAATCAAATTTTCCCTGAAATTTAGATCGAAGTTCACTTCGGACATTTCAATTCACTCAACACTGACCACAACTGGAGGAGAGCAGTACGAATATTTGATTTGCTGGCATTTCACTGATGGACAAATTTTCCATTAAAGAGAAATAATTACCCATTTAAGACAACACAGGCTAAAATATGGATTTAGACCTGCCTATATGAAAGATTATATAAAAAATAGAAACTCTAAATGTAATAGAGAAGGACACATAAGAAGCTTGTTTTTTACACCACCATGGAAGTTCTCCAAAACATAAACTTCTCTAAATCTACAGTAATTGAGAGAAGAATAAGAAGATATTGCGGATGAACTGAGATCACGGTGTCTGCTAGGTTTATTACCCTGGAACCAGTCCATACACAACCTTTTGCATTGGGAAGATTCTGGCCCAGAGACATTTCAGTACATTTATCCAGTCAGACTATTATAGGACTCCTACAATCTGAAGGACAACACATTTTTTATAGACATTTATAACATGTTACACACCTCCTTGAGAGAGGTTTCCACTTTCTCCTAGAACTGCGAGGATCTGTGGACAGAAGAATATGTCACAACTCATGCTTAAGAACCTTGTTTTTCCAATTACGACCCAGACTATGCTCTTTTTGTCACCTCATTGTTTTCGTCTTTCACTTACTTCAATAGGATTCTCCAGCAGCCATCATGTGCAATCAGTTGCATCTTTACCTATACAGGCCTTAAATACATGATATTTGTCAGTTGTATATCTGAATCATCCAGCCAATTACACAAGCCAACATCTAACTTATGTCTATTGCCAGTTGAAAGGGGTTGTCCTCTTTAGAAAACCCATTTCATACCTTATTAAGGAATGTTGAAAGAGAATACTGCCTGGTAGGGATAATCCTGCTCCTTAAAATGATACCAAACCCATTGTGCCGTTCTTGAGTTATCTTAGTTTGAATCATTATGTTAAATAGAGCTTCAGCGCACCAAGGACCAGGTCCTAACTTCTTGGTGAGCCTCAGCTCCTTCACTTTCCTGTCTTAGACACACCTCTGTTGTCTTGAGTGACACGGCCAGGCATTCTCATTGAGCTCTTGTCTGGCAGTGTAATCCCACACATGCACCTTAGATTCTGTAATCGGCACATGCACAGTACATCTCCTTTAAGGTTCAATGTTGATAAGATCATCAGCAAAGGTGCAATCCAAAGGAAATGTACGGCACCTGTGCTGATTATATAATCTATGGCACATGCACAGGATTACAAGCAAAAAAAGGTATTGTTTTTATCAGCAGGATTATTTCTACATGAAAAAGTAGCCCGTCTTCAGTGATAGTATAACAAGATGATCGAGCAAGTGGATTTTTCTTTTTTAATTACCCACAAGTCACAAAAGATGCTGAAAGTGGTCTCCGTTCACCTCTCGGCATCTTTGGGCATGTCGGATGATGTTGGCTGATACTGCTTGCAACATCACAAATACTATCAGCAGCATCGCTGTTAAAGAGCTGCAAGCAGTATCAGCCGACAGAGTCCTACCTGCCCAGAGATGCAGAGATGTGAACAGGTCCACTTTCAGTATCTTTTGAGACTTGTGGGTAACAAAAAAAAAAAAAATCCACTTGCTCGTTCATCTTGTCACACTATCGTTGGAGACGGACTACTTTTTCGTGGGTCACCTTGTACCAACAGCACACCTGGTTTAATAGGGTTGATCCGGCTTACTGGTCCTTTATAAGTTAACAGTTTAGGATGCACATGTTTCAACCATGTTTCAACCAGAGTGGAGAATGATTACAAAATGGTCTCCTTCTCTGGAGGACCTGTCCTTGTCCTGCATTACAAAGCCAACCTATTGATATAATAAGAACTGTGTAATGCTCCATTTTCCCTTTACTGGTACTGCAGAGAACTTGAACACTTCCCAGCCAATTAAGCCTACAGCTTATCTCTGGACCTCCAAGCAGTTGAACAACTTATGATCAGCTTTTTGTCAATTGACCCTTCTAAAAAGTTGAAATTGTCTAAAGAGGACAGCCACTTTAAAAGATAATCTCATCGTTTGCCTCCTCTCTGCATTTTCAGTGGGAGCTTAGTAGGTTAGATGCGGCAGTTGAATTGAGGAGGGCATGTGCAGAAACTGGCTGGGTACATGACGTTAATTACCACTAACATTATGTACCCAGACAGCGGCAGAAAGAATGGCTTAGGCAGCCTCCTGGGCATCAACCCACCACTGGAAAATGTCCCTGTAAGGTATATGGCCAATCCGCCCCCAAGCGAAGTTATGAAAAATTATATTCGGCTTCTTCACTGAATTTCCCAAAGAAAAGCATTTCCAACATACATTGACCTGAAGAACCCAGTGCTAACCATACGGGGCAGAATAACTAAAATTTACTATATTGGAGGTGGGGATATCTTGGTTCCTCCCACTTAAAAGGGTATTCTGAGATATTTTTACTGATGATCTATCCTCAGTCTGGATAGGTCATCAGTATCTGATTGATAGGGAAGCAGCAAGAAGGCCTCAGCGCTACTGCAAATGTCAAAACATTCTCAAACAGATGATGGGGGGAGTCCCCAGTGTCGGGCCGCCACCAAGCAGATATTCATGACCTATACAGTGGTTATCAGTAAAAATATCTCAGAAAAACCCTTTAAGGCTACTTTCACACCAGGGTTTTTGCTGGATCCGTCATGGATCTGCAGACATGCTTCCGTCATAATAATACAACCATCTGCATCCGTTCTCAATGGACCCGGCTGTATTATCTCTAAAATAGCCAAGACGTCTCTAAAACCATCGCAAGTCAATGAGGGACGAATCTGTTTTCTTTTGTGCCAGAGAAAAAGCTTCCGTCTCCATTGACTTACATTGTGAGTCATGACGGATCCGTCTTGCTCCACACCACATCGCGGACAGAAAAACGCTGCTTGCAGCGTATTTAATTTGGTCCACATAAATTTGGATTGAATTGCCAGTGTCCAATTGCCCTGAAATGTTGTATATGACAATTTGAGGTCTCCTAGGATTGTAGAAGATTTGTGAACGATCATGTGATGAAGAAATTGAATTGTATAGCTGCAGCAGCACTCACAGCAATGGCTGACTGTGTCAAAACACTCTCTCCAAAATCTATAAATTTATCGTAAATCTAGCTTTCTGTTCTCCTCTCCTCACTACACACTCACTGAGGCTGGACTATCTTTGTTCTGTGTTTTACGCTCTTATTCTCTGATGTCTTCTCTCTTCTGTGTATATCATCCAGTTGGGCTGTTTCACGGTGGCTGCGACTTATCCAGTCATCAGTGACTCACACCCATAGTCCCTTGTGTCTGACTGCTGCAGGGAGGGCTGCCTGCAAGGCATTATGGGGAAATCCACTGGCCTGTGAAACCTGAAACATTTTGGAAACTCCAATTCATGCTGTATTGTTTGCACATCTCAAATAATAGCTTATAGTTGGAGTAGTGACATGCTTCCACTGATTCTCTCCCACCACTTATCACTCATGGCCATGTCATACCTCTCAATTGTTCCACATACCGCAGGACAGTGCCCGAGTTCAGGGCCTACACTGAGGCCTTCAGCTCCCTGGTTTACCATTAACTGGCCTGCATCCTCCACAGGAACAGGCGTAATGCTCTGGTGTAATTTCGCCTGCTGAGTTGGGCAGGAGAATTCATGGGTCAGGATTCAGGAATCATTCTTCGGCCGGAGAATAGGCCTCTATGTTCTCCTGCCGAGCTCAGCATTCATGTTGCCGTGACATCATCGCATCTGCCACTGTAGAGAACAGGATGTCCTCTGTTCATTGGGGGAAAGGCTAGATGAGTATGGTTTTTATAACTTTATTAACACTATAGAGGCAATGCAACTGTAAGGGCACTAAGGGGGCATAATTACTGTGTGGGGCACTGAAGGGGGATAACTACTGCGTGAGGTGCTAAGGTAGCATCACTCCGGTGTGGGGGCAAATGGGGGTATAACTATTGCCATGGCTTAATGTAAAACTTTTTGACATGGCACCGTGGTGCCACTATTGTTGCCCTTACTTGGGATTTTCAAAAGTTGGGAAGAATGCCATGTGAAGCTTGTTTCTTACACCATCATAGAAGGTCTCCTTGACAAAATGTAAACCTCCTCTCTAAATCTTCTGCAAGCTGACAATCCTATTCATTATATCACTTCACAATTAGGAATACGAGGAACACTATCTACCCAGAGTTAATTTGGTATAATATTCTTATAAAAGATACTTTATATTGTATTAAAAGAAATTGCCTGCTTCTGCCCCCCTCGCACTCATTACTGTCTCTGAAATTATTAAATCCTACACAGAAGTCTATACACAGCCTATTGAGGTCTATGGAGAGGAGGAGGACAACAAGCTGCTGAGACAGAGCTCAGCTACTACTAAGAGATTTATTTCTCCCCAGTGCAGGTTTATAAGATGAAACATTATCCAGCTCTTAGGTGACAATATAAATCACTCACAGCCCTGTCTCGTCTGCTGTATGCTGTTAGCTGATCTTTCCTGTTTATGGATCTCAGTGAATTCAGAGAGAGTGAACAGGGCAGGGAGGAGGAAATACGTGCAAAACAGGTACTTTTCTTGAATAAACTGTATTATGAAGTTTACTATTTTCACCTATACTATTGAAATTTGAAAATAAAACTTTTTTGAAAAAACAAAACAAAAACACTTTTAAGGGGCATCTTCAAATAATATGTGCACAATGACAACACCTTAAAACCAGTACTGTACGTGGACTTAATTGTAGATTTACTTAATAAAGCAAAAACTAATTGTAACACAGATTTCCCGAAATTTAAACTCACCGTTCAATACCATCATGAGTAAGAGGAAAAGTGGCTTGGATCTACTTCCAGTCCCCATGCTGACTATTACTTAGTCCTGTGTCTTGAAATAATTAGTGTTGATCGAGCATGCTCGGCCGAATACCGGTTCGGCTCGAGCATCGCTATGCTCGGCACATGGCGGTACTCGGGCCGAGGACCACATGTGCTCGAGCGCCATGCTGGAGTCTCCTCTCTGCACGTTTTGTGGCTGCTAAGCAGCCAATAAACGTGCAGGTAGGTACTGCCCTCACAGTAATGCCAGTAGCCATGTTGGCTGTTGGCATTGCAGTGATTGGCTGGCCGGCACGCGTCATCGGGTGCTGATGACACGTGCTCGGATCAGTCATAGTCAGGGAGAGCAGAGGGTAGGAAGATAAAGGCAGTGTAGGGAGCGAAATTCTGTTATTATTCGCAGAAAGCTTTTCAAAGACCCCAAAGTCCTTTTAAGGACTACTGTGTGTGTGTTTGACAGCAGCAAGATATTTTTCTTTAATACCTATTAGTGAGATATACTGTACATCATCCGCAGACTGTGTCTTTTCACGTAAATTCAAATAATCAGCGCCACATTTGTTGTCTATAGTGTGCATTTAATACACATCCGTGACATATACAGTACTTCATCCGAAAATTGTTTCTTTAGCGTAAATTTTAATAATCAGGGGCCAGTCCTCATTTACTGTCTCTGTAGTGTGTGCGTGTAATACACATCCGTGACACATACAGTACTCCATCGAAAACTGTTTCTTTAGGGCAAATTCCAATAATCTGGGCCTAATCTAGTGTCCATATTCTGTGGGTTTCTGTGACATATACTGTCCTGCATCCGAAAACTGAGTTTGTATTGCAAATTCCAAAAATCTGGGCCTAATATAGTGTCCATAGCATGCTGTTTTCTGTGACATATACAGTACACCATCCGAAAACAGTTTCTTTAGGGAAAATTCCATTAATCTAGGCCTAATCTAGTGTCCATATTCTGTGGGTTTCTGTGACATATACTGTCCTGCATCCGAAAACGGTGTCTTTAGCGGACTGTAAAACAATATGCGCCACATCTAGTGACAAAACCATTAATATGAAGAAGGCAAGCACTAAGGGACGGGAAAGTGGGCGTGATGCTGATGGTGCACTCAAAGGCGGTGGCCCTGGGCGCAATAAAAATGTGCCTGCTGCCAGTGCACAAGAAAAAAAAAACATCCACCGTACCCAGCTTCATGTCCAATTTAGCTGGGCGGCACAGGACAACACTGTCCAAGTCGGACCAGGGCAAACAGTTGGTCGGTTGGATTGCTGAAGATAATGCTTCCAGTCTTTTAAGCACAACCCTCTCTTCCACCAAGTCCAGTCTCTGTAGCCAAGAGTCTGGTCAACCAAATACTCACTCTGATCATCCTTCCTCCAACCATGGAGAGGCTTGCCAAACGAGTGATCCCACACTCGGATATTCCAAGGAGCTCTTTCCAGCGCCACTATTACATTTGGCCCTCGCGCCCAGCACACTTGAAGAGGGACCTGAGATATTGTGCCATGGTTCCAAAACTTTTGAGCCTTCACAGTCTCAAGAAGATGACGGTGGTGAGTGGCAATCATTCGTTCACGAGGTGGATGATGATGAGACACAGTTGTCAATCACTGAGGTTATGGTTAGGTCAAGTCAGGATGACGAGCAGAGTTAGGAAGTGGAAGAGGAGGTGGTTGACGATGAGGTCACTGACCCAACATGGGAAGGTGAAAAGCCGAGCGAGGATAGCAGTACAGAGGGGGGGGGGGGGATCCGCAGCACCGCAACAGGCTGGAAGAGGCAGTGGGGTTGCAAAAGGGAGAAGTTGGTCCACAACAAACAGGCCCTCAACCGTTACACCGAGCATCCCCATGCGGAAATCTCCCTTGCCAAGGGGTAGGTGTTCCGCAGACTGGCGCTTTCTTGAGGAAAGTGCGGATGACAAAACAATTGTAATTTGCAACCTGTGCCATACAAAAATGAGCAGTGGCGTGAACACTAGCAACATTACCACCACCAGCATGATCCGCCACATGGCATCCAAGCACACTAACAAGTGGGCCGAATGCCTGGGTCCACAATCTGGGTCTGCGGGTCACACCACTGCCTCCTCTTCCCCTGTGTTATGCACTGCTGGCCAATCCCCTGTCGAAGGCGCAGGCACCGGATGCCCCTCGCGCTGCACCTGGACCTTCGCATGAAGCATCAGCAACAACATCCACTTCCCTGTCCCAGCACAGCGTCCAAATGTCCATAACACAGTCATTTGAACGCAAGCGCAAATACCCACCCACAGGCCATAGCCAAATTACTGGCCCTTGAAATGTTGCCATTTAGTCTTGTGGACACTGAGGCCTTCTGCAGCCTGATGTCGGCGACCATCCCTCGGTACGCAGTCCCCAGCCGTTTTTTTCACGGTGTGCCGTGCCTGCCATACACCAGCATGTGTCCCAGGATATCACCTGTGCCCTGACCAACGCAGTTACTGGCAAGGTCCACTTAACCACGGACACATGGACAAGTGCTGGTGGCCAGGGATGCTACATTTCCCTGACCGCACAATGGGTGAATGTTGTGGAGGCCGGGAGTGAGTTGTACCCTGGGATGGCACAGGTGCTACCCACGCCCAGGATTGCGGGCCCTTCTTCCATCAGGGTCTCCGCCAGCAGCTATGTTACTGGCTCTAACTCCCATTTCATCTCCTCCACCGCATTCTCCTCCACTTCCACCTCCAGCAGTCAGCCATCAATCGCTAGCTGGAAGCAGTGTAGCACTGCTGTGGGTAAGCGTCAACAGGCCGTACTGAAGTTGATCTGCTTAGGGGACAAACAGCACACCCCCACAGAGCAGTGGCAGGGTATAAGGGACCAGAGCGAGCTGTGGCTCTCGCCACTCAATCTACAACCAGGCATGGTTGTGTCTGACAATGGCCGTAACTTGGTGGCGGCTTTGGAGCTCAGCAACCTGACACACATCCCATGCCTAGCCCACGTCTTAAACTTAGTGGTTCAGCGGTTTATCAAAACCTACCCCAAATTGCCAGAGCTACTAGTGAAGGTGCGCCACGTGTGCGCCCATTTCCGCAAGTCGTCCACAGATTCAGCCGGTCCGTCAACGCTGCAGCAGCGCTTGCGGCTTCCAGGTAACCGACTGTAGAGCGACGTGAGCACGCACTGGAACTCTATGTTCCACATGTTGGCCAGGCTTTGTGAGCAGCAGAGGGCAGTTGTGGTATACCAGCTGCAACATGGTCGTCGCCTTTCGAGTTAACTGCCACTATTCACAAGCGAGGAGTGGGCATTGATGTCAGACCTCTGTGAGGTTTTAAAAAACTTTGATTAATCCACACAGATGGTTAGCGTAACCATCCCACAATTAAGGACAATGCTCTGAATGTGGCAGACGAGGAAATGGGGGAGGACATTACACAGGGTGGGAGCCAGCCCACCCTCAGTTCGTCTTCTCAGCGCGAATTGGACCATGAAGAGGAGGAGGAGGAGAAGCTGGAGACAGTTGCCTCTGCTACAGATGGCAGTACCCATGAAACTTTAATTCCATCTGTTCAGCGTGGATGGGCAGAAGAGGAGGAGGAGCAGGAGGATGAGAAGATGGAGAGTCTTCCTGATGTCGACATTGACGTCTTGCCTGTTCGTACTCTGGCACACATGGCTGACTTCATGTTAGGCTGCCTTTCCAGCGACCCTCGCATTATACGCATTTAGATAACACGGATTACTGGGTGTTCACCCTTCTCGACCTTCGCTACAAAGAGAACTTCTGATCTCTCATTCCTCTGGTGGAGAGGATGAGCAAAATGGTGCTATAGCAGAAGATCCTTGTTGGAAAAGAGTCCGTACTTCCTTGGCCAACCGAGGAGGGGAGACAAGGGAAACACACAGCAGGGCAGGGCATCACTCTCCAAAGCCTGGGACAGTTTCATGACACACCGCCAGCACCCTCACCCTGATGTGCCACCTACTGCCACAAGGAGAGAAAAATTTGGGAAGATGGTGAAGGAGTACATAGCAGAATGTGTCAGCGTCCTCAATGATCCCTCAGTGCCTTACAATTACTGGGTGTCCAAGCTGGACATGTGGCACGAACTTCCGCTCTACGCTTTGAAGGTGCTGGCCTGCCCTGCCACCAGCGTTTTGTCTGAGCGTGTATTTAGTGCTGCTGGTGACATTATAACAGATAAGCGTATTCGACTGTCAACTGAAAATGCTGACAGGTTGACTCATATAAAAATGAACAAGGCCTAGATTGACCATGACTTCTTGACTCCACCAGAGGAATGCTGATTACCATAAAGGCACTTTACATGTGTTGTTTTTAATGTAGTTAATAAACTGTATTCCCATGCACCCCTTCCACCACAAACAAAGGTATATGGTTGAATCTTCCTTTTCGCATTCTCCTCCTCCGTCATATCAACATGCATTTCTTATTCGTCACATATAATGCCGCTCACCAGCAGGCCCTCACATCAAATTTTTTAGAGGGTCCACTCACCTGCAGGCCCGCAACTCAAATCTTTTACAGGGTCAGCTCACCTGCAGGCCCAAACCTAAAATCTTTTACAGGGTCAGCTCACCTGCAGGCCCAAACCTAAAATCTTTTACAGGGTCAGCTCACCTGCTTCCAGTGGATTTACCTACATGTTGCTGCCTTTTGCAGCCCTCTAGCTCTTTCCTGGGCCGTTTTACAGCCTTTTTAGTGCCCAAAAGTTCGGGTCCCCATTGACTTCAATGGGGTTCGGGTTCGGGACGAAGTTCGGGTCAGGTTCGGATCCCGAACCCGAACATTTCCGGGAAGTTCGGCCGAACTTCTCGAACCCGAACATCCAGGTGTTCGCTCAACTCCATGTCTGACATGTCACGTTACCTAAATCTGTCAGTCAGACAACCCTTTTCATGCTTCACATAACTGTAATAATTGTCAAGAAGATTACTTAAAGAGGACCTTTCACCGATTCTTACCCTATGAACTAACTATACAGATATGTAGAGCGGCGCCCGGGGATCTCACTGCACTTACTATTATCCCCGGGCGCCGCTCCGTTCTGCCGCTATGCCCTCCGGCATCTCCGCTCACTAAGTTATAGTAGGCAGAGATACCAGTCCCTAAGTTATGGTAGGCGGAGTCTGCCCTAGCGCTGGCCAATCGCAGCGCAGAGCTCACAGCCTGGGAGGTTATTTTCTCCCAGGCTGTGAGCTCTGCAATGCGATTGGCCAGCGCTAGGGCAGACTCCGCCTACCATAACTTAGGGAACGGAGATACCGGAGGGCATAGCAGGAGAACGGAGCGGCGCCCGGGGATAATAGTAAGTGCAGTGAGATCCCCGGGCGCCGCTCCACATGTCTGTATAGTTAGTTCATAGGGTAAGAATCGGTGAAAGGTCCTCTTTAAGCAATTATGATTTCCATGCAGAATTTAAGTGTCACAATGGAATGTATCAGGGATTATGTAATCTAACATGGTTGGTAAAAATCAGTTTCCTTTCTCTCACTAGTAACTACATCATGTAAAAATTATTTTTTGAATGAGGTCAAAAATGTAAAGTAATTGTCCACTTTAAATCACCCCTTTTATTCCACGTAGAATAAACAAATCCCACTACCAGTCAATCATCAAATGCTCTAGTTCCTTATGGCTCCATCACAGGGAAAATGAAGCATGACACATGTGTCGCGGAATTGAAGTGCTATCCATGTAATGGAAAGTCATGCTGGCACCTTCAGAAAGAAAAAGATGCTAGTTATAGCTGCTCTCGTCTCTGTTTAATATCTGTTGTGATAAATAGAGGCCTATCTTTTAGTCTCTAATATCTGTATATGATTTTACGCAAATTTTGTGGGATATTGTCTTTATTATCCTTTGTATAATTTTTTTTATGAGTATGCCGGGTGTTCCTATATCTGTTACCTTATTGTGTGATTCTGACCCTGACCGTACTAAACCTTAAAGGTGCCAAGAAGTCTGCCATGGGATGAGTTGAGCTACCATGGCAGTGAAGTTTCCTGTTGAAATCAAATTAGCAATATGTCTGCTAGATGGCCTTGCGGTTCACCCGGCGGTCGTTTTGCGGCGAACTTTGCTCATTCGCGGTTCGCAGAACAGTCGAACATATGGCAATGTCCGCCGGCGCCATATTCTTTCACATTGTGAAGAAATTTGACCCATGACACATCCATCAGGTGGTACAAGACAGCCAATTGAGACGTTTCAGCACATGAACAGACCCCCTACCTTATAAATAAACCCGATCTGGCCGCCATTTTACATTCAGTCTAATGCCAGTGTAAGGAGAGGTTGCTGTGTGGAGCAGGGACAGACTGTTAGGGACACCAAACGCTAGCTAATAGGGCCACAAAGGTCCTTTTGAAGACAGGTATAGGTGTGCAATCGATAGGTGTGACATACTGAGGGGTGTAATATACTTATAATATACTTTCTAACATAGAAAGTATATTATAGTGCATTTGGGTAGTGCAATATAACAAAATAATTGCAAAGACAGGTGCACTCTGCGGTCTTACTAAACCCTCAAACTGATTTTAAAATTGAGAGATTAGCCAACATGTCCTACGGTGTAGGACATGTCTGAGCCCAAGCACCGCGCCAAGGTTTCTCAAGTAGCTTGGGACCTAACACTCACCTACCTGTGCCATATGGGCAATACCATGAACCAGTGGCCAAATTACAGGAGCATGAGGCCGACTCACAAACAACTCACCAGTTACCTCCAGCATGTAACCATGCTAGCAATGGGAGGAGGGAGGAGTCTGCGAGTCCCACTCAAGACTGGCTGATAAGGCCCAGGCCTCACCTAAATGTAGCCTGTGGATGGAAAACAGGCACATTTAAATTGGAGTTTATACACCTCCAGGCATCTCTATATATGCAAACTGAAAAGAATGGCGTGGTATTAGCAGGAAGTGCTCAAACCCACATGCAGTTGTGTATATATTTACAGGGGAGCAAATCCTGCACTTGTGGCCTGTTGCTAATGACGATCCCTAGCAAAAATGCATACAGTGGAGGATGACCGCAGCGAACCACAAGTACCACAATAGACATCCTACATATGTGGATGTGATAATCAATATAACAATATAACACAATAATAATCCTGTAATTTGCCCACTGGCTCCTGGTATTGCCCATATGGCACAGGTAGGTGAGTGTTAGGTCCCGAGCTACTTGAGAAACCTTGGCGTGGTGCTCGGGCTCAGACATGTCCTACACCGTAGGACATGTTGGCTAATCTCTCAATTTTAAAATCAGTTTGAGGGTTTAGTAAAACCGCAGAGTGCACCCGTCTTTGCTATTATTTTGTTATATTGCACTACCCAAATGCCCTATAATATACTTTCAATACCAGGAGCCAGTGGGCAAATTACAGGATTATTATTTTTTTATATTGATTATCACATCCACATAATTGCTATCTTATGTAGGATGTCTATTGTGGTACTTGTGGTTCGCTGCGGTCATCCTCCACTGTATGCATTTTTGCTAGGGATCGTCATTAGCAACGGGCCACAAGTGCAGGATTTGCTCCCCTGTATATATATATATATATATATATATATATGCACAACTGCATGTGGGTTTGAGCACTTCCTGCTTGTTTAATACCAGGTCATTCTTTTCAGTTTGTATACATTTAGGTAGTGCAGCAGTTGTGTGCAGTTCTGCTGTGTTACCTCAGCTACACAGAGTGCCAAACGCTATTGGAACAAATAATTTCTAATGGTGAGCTATACCAGTTGCCCCCCAAAAAAACTGATTGAAGCAGTGGTGTTATATACCAATAATATACATTCTATATAGTGCATTTAGGCAGTGCAGCATTTGTTTGTGGTTTTGCTGCATTACCGCAGCTACACAGAGGGACAAACGCTATTGGAACAAATAATTTCAACTGGTCTGATATACCAGTTGCCCCCCAAAAAACTGATTGAGGCAGGGGTGTGATATACTTATAATATACTTTCTATAT
Source organism: Bufo bufo (assembly GCF_905171765.1). Classification (NCBI taxonomy): domain Eukaryota; kingdom Metazoa; phylum Chordata; class Amphibia; order Anura; family Bufonidae; genus Bufo; species Bufo bufo. The sequence continues at coordinate 201,719,484 of NC_053396.1, read as the reverse complement.
AGTGCATTTGGTTAGTGCAGCATTTGTGTGCGGTTCTGCTGCGTTACTGGAAAAAAAATGACGAATATTCAAAAAAATGAATATATAGCACTATATTCAATATAGTGCTATATATTCCTTTTTAACTACGGTACGTCTGTATTGATCGCGTAATATTCGCATATTACGAGATCATTACATTGGCCATTTTTCGAGTAAAAAAAAAAAAGATGAATATTCGAAAAAAATGAATATATAGTACTATATTTGAAACATTTGCTAATTCTCGAAGTTGCGATATTTGCGATAAATATTTGTAATTCAAATATTCGCGCTCAACACTAGTGTGATATACCAATAATATATTTTCTGTATAGTTAATTTGGGTAATGCAGCATTTGTTTGTGGTTCTGATGCGATACCGCAGCTACACAGAGTGACAAACGCTATTGGAACAAATAATTTCAACTGGTGTGATATACCAGTTGCCCCACAAAAAACTGATTGAGGCAGGGGTGTTATATACCAATAATATACTTTCTATATAGTGCATTTGGGTAGTGCAGCATTTGTGTGCGGTTCTGCTGCGTTACCGTAACTACACAGAGTGACAAACGCTATTGGAACAAATAATTTCAATTGGTATGATATACCAGTTTCCCCCCGTCCTCGTCTCCAGAGTAACCAGGGGTGGGGAGGACCCAGCCGCGCACATCTCTTCAGCGTGGCTGGCGTCCTCCGCTACAATAGTAACAGGGCTGAGTCATAGCGTCGAGCTGGGCACTCGGCGCTCAGCTGGATGCAGGAGAGCGAGTCATGTGACGCTGGCAACATCACATGACTCCTACTCCTCACTATTTAACAGGCAGCCTGCTGGCCACAAGTTTCCTGTGATTAACCCCTTCCCGACTGCAATCTGTATATATACGTGATAGCTGCACATGCCCCGTGCAGCTATCACGTCTACAAACGTCAAGACAGTTCTTTAATCCAAGCGCTGCAAAACGCTTGGATTAAAGCTTCTGACCCTGCCCTGCTGCTGTCACGGACAGCATACAGTTCAGTAATGCCGGCAAGGGACCAATCAGAGTGGCCCCTTGCCGACAATAGATCCGATTGGTTAGTCTGTGCAGACTAACCAATCGGATCGCGGCAGTGAAAAAATGCCGGTTTCAGGCTCTGATCTGCGCTCTGCAGATCAGAGCCTGAAAGCAGGTAGTGTTCCTCATGCCCCCCGATCTGTGCCCCTCCAAGCCCTTGGTGCCCCTCTGTGCCCCCCCGATCTGTGCCCCCCCCCCCCGATCTGTGCCCCTCTCCTGCCTCCTGCGCTCATCTCCTGCCTCCTGCCCTGATGCGGTCCGCCCCATCCCCACCCCATACATTAGTCCTGCCCCAGCCTCCCTCACCCTCAATGCTGGCGGCCGAATCACCCCCGACCCCCCACCTTTCCAGCACTGCCCCCGATCCCCCTGCTGTGTGTGATGGCGGCGGCTCCATTCCTGAGCCTCCGCCATCAGCAGAGAGTGTCAGCTCTATGCTGACACTCTGCTGTAACCCCATAGATGTCGCGGCAGCGGCATCCATGGGGTTAATAGAGGGAGGGGGCTCCCTCTCTTCACCATCGGGGCTGCTGCGCTGCCATGGCAACCGGACGCTTTCCAAAAGCGTCCGCTGTTGCCACCTACAGGGCATCTGATTGTATAATACTTTGCAATGCAAGAGCATTGCAAAGTATAGTACAGCCATCAGCCCCACTGGATCTTCAAGATCCAAGAGGGACTTGATAAATAAAAAAATGTGAAAATAATAAAAGTAAAAATAAATAAATAAATAAAAATGTAAAATTAAAAAAATAAATTGCCTTTTCCTAAAAAAAATAAAAATACACATATTAGGTATCACCGCGACCGTAACGACCGTCTCTATAAATATATCACATGATAGACCACGTCCGATAAACACCATAAAAAAAAAAACTGTGTAAAAAAAGCCATTTTTGTCACCTTACATCACAAAAAGTGCAACAGCAAGCGATCAAAAAGGCTTATGACCCCCAAAATAGTACCAATGAAACAGTCACCTCATCCCGCAAAAAATTATACCCTATTTAAAATAATCGCCCAAAAAATAAAAAAGCTATGGCTCTCAGACTATGGAGACACTAAAACATCATTTTTTTGGTTTCAGAAATGCTATTATTGTGTAAAACTTAAATAAATAAAAAAAAAGTATACATATTAGGCATTGCCACGTCCGTAACGATCTGCTCTATAAAACTGTCACATGACCCAAGCCCTCAGATAAATGCTGTAAAAATAAATTAAAAAAAACTGTTCCAAAACAAACAATTTTTTGGTCACCTTGCCCCATAAAGTGTAATAATGAATGATCAAAAAATCCTATGTACCCAAAAATGGTACTAATAAAAACCTCAACTCTTTCTGCAAAAAACGAGCCCCTGCACAAGACGATCAACAGAAAAATAAAAAACATATGGCGTTCAGAAAATGGACACACAAAAACATAATTTATTTTTCAAAAATGCTTCATTATGTAAAACTGAAACAAACCAACAAAGAAAGTAGACATATTTGATATCATTGTGTCCGTAATAACCTGCTCTATAAAAATAGCACATGATCTACCCTGTCAGATAAAAAAAAAACGGTGCCAAAACAGCCATTTTTCGGTTACCTTGCCTCACAAAAAACTTAATATAGATCAATTAAAAATCATATGTACCCCAAAATAGTACGAATAAAACTGGCACCTTATCCCCTAGTTTCCAAAATAGGGTCACTTTTTGGGAGTTTCTACTGTAAGGGTGCATCAGGGGGGCTTTAAATGGGACAAGGCATCTAAAACCAGTCCAGCAAAATCTGCCTTCCAAAAACCATACGGCGTTCCTTTTGTTCTGCGCCCTGCCGTGCGCCCTTACATCAGTTTACGACCACATGTGGGGTGTTTCTGTAAACCGCAGAATCAGGGTAATAAATATTGAGTTTTGTTTGGCTGTTAACCCTCAATGTGTTAAAGAAAAAAAATTAAATAAAATGGAAAATCTGCCAAAAAAGTGAAATTTAGAAATGTCATCTCCATTTTTCTTTAACTCTTGTGGAACACCTAAAGGGTTAACAAAGTTTGTAAAATCAGTTTTGAGTTACTTGAGGGGTGTAGTTTCTACAATGGTGTCATTTATGGGAGGTTTCCACTTTGTAAGCCCCACAAAGTGACTTTAGACCTTAACTGGTCCTTAAAAAGTGGGTTTTGGAATTTTCTTAAAAATTTTAAGAACTGCTTCTAAACTTCTAAGCCTTCCAAAGCCCTAAAAAAATTAAATGAAATTTCCAAAATGATGCCAACATAAAGTAGACATATGGGAAATGTTAAGTAATAAATATTTTATTAGGTATGACTCTCTGTTTTAGAAGCAGAGAAATGTAAATTTAGAAAATTGTGAATTTTTAAAAATACTTGGTAAATTTGGGATTTTTTCATGAATAAAGGTGAAATATATTGACAAAATTTTTTGACTATCATGAAGTACAATATGTCACGAGAAAACAATCTCAGAATGGCTTGGATAAATAAAAGTGTTCCAAAGCTATTACAACATAAAGTGACGCATGTCAGATTTCTAAATTTTGTCCTGGAAACTGGGGCATCAATGACCCTTGGTCATGAAAGGGTTAAGGTCCGTATCTAGTGTATACTGCTGCGTTTTTTCCTCAGATTTTTGGTATTGACTCTCGCCTCGTGTTTGACTCGTCCTCATCTGCTCCATGTGCATTGTGGTAACTCCTGGTATTGACTCTCGGCTCGTGTTTTGACTCTTCTTTGCCCGCTCCTTGTATCTTGCTGTTGACTTTGCTATCTGACTTTCCATATTGTCAGTCTTGTATGTCTATCCCGCACGTATGTAATTTAGGGACCGCTGCCCAGTTGCGCTCCGTTATCTAGGACTGGTAAGTGCAAGTAGGCAGGGACAGAGGCGTGGGTGGCAGTCAGGGGTGCACTCCTTCCTACCCCCTATTCGTGACAGAATCACAGGCCATATATTACAATGGACCCTCTGCAAAGTCTCACTGATCACTCTTGGGGTTCTGTATGATGAACTGGACAGGGCGACCGTGCCAGAGAGTCAGCTTAAGTCTCTTGTGCAGGGTGACCAGCCAGTAGAGGATTATTGTACTCAATTCAGAAAGTGGTGCGTTCCCTCTGGTTGGAATGAACCTGCTCTCAAAAGTCAGTTTAGGTCAGGCCTGTCGGAAAACCTCAAAAACATGCTAGTGTGTTATCATTGTCCTGAGACCTTGGAACAAACCATGACTCTTGCTGTGAGACTGGACAGACGCATTAGGGAGAGACAGCGAAAACATCAGTTTTTTCCACAGGTTGTGTCCAAACCAGAGATTTGTCCTTTGGGGTCAGAGACTCCGACTTATGAACCTATGCAGCTTGGGATGACCAGAAGAGACCAACGCCGACGCCTGGGTACATGTTTTTACTGTGGCAACTCTGATCATTGGATCCGACACTGTCCCAAGGTTCCTTCTGGAAGATCACCCAAATCTGAGGGATCTAAGGACAAGGTACTCCCTGGGGTGGTAAGAAAAAAGTTTCTAGTTCCTGTTGTTATTTCTTTGGGGTCCTATAGGGGTTCTTGTAATGCCTTTATTGATTCTGGTTCGGCCTCTAACTTTATTGAACTCAAGTTTGCTGTTCATGTGGGGATAGCCCTATTTAAATTTTAGCCATTGATTCCACTCCTTTGTTGGGTGGAACGGTCAAGTGTTGTACTTCTGAAATAACCTTGACCGTAGGGGCGTGTCATACTAAGAATTGCTCTTTTCTGGTTTTGGAAAATGTGCCCGTAGAAGTGATTTTAGGTATGCCTTGGCTCCAATTACATAATCCTGTTATCAATTGGACCATGGGGGAGGTTGAAAGATGGGGTCCTAAATGTAACTCCTGTTTTCACATTGTTTAAGCGGGGGTCTCTGCTGAAAATAAGACCTTACCTCCATTTATTGAGGAATATTTTGATGTTTTCTCCACATCTGACCTAGAGAGTCTTCCACCCCATAGACCTTACGACTGCGCTATTGACTTAGTGGCAGGATCTAGGTTCCGTAAGGGTCGAATATATAATTTGTCTGGTCCAGAACGTAATTCCATGAAGGAATATATTAAGGAGAGCCTAGCTAAAGGGCACATTAGACCCTCTGTGTCCCCTATGGGGGCGGGGTTTTTTTTTGTTGAAGAAAAGCACGGGAGCCTTAGACCCTGTATCGACTATCGAGAATTGAATAAGATCACTATTAAAAATCTATATTTCCTTCCATTGATTCCAGACTTGTTTAATCAGGTTCTGGGGCGTCTTGGTTTTCTAAACTTGATTTGAGAGGGGCATATAATTTAATTCGAATTAAGGAAGGAGATGAGTGGAAAACTGCTTTTAATACTCCTGAGGGACACTTTGAATACTAAGTCATGCCTTTTGGACTCAGTAATGCTCCGGCAGTTTTTCAAAATGTCATGAATGACATATTCAGAGAATTTATTGGTAGATTTATGATTGTGTATCTTGACGATATTTAGATTTTTTCTTTGAGTTGGGATTTCCATGTTACTCATATCAAGCAGGTGCTCCAAATTCTAAGAAAAAAAATCAATTGTTTGCCAAGTTGTAGAAATGTATTTTCGGGGTACAAGAAATTTTGTATCTAGGGTATGTCCTTACTCCACACTCGTTTAAGATGGATCCGGGAAAGTTAAAAGCGATTCAAGATTGGGTGAGGCCATCTTCCCTTAAAGCATTACAGTGCTTCCTAGGGTTCTCCAACTATTATCGTCATTTTTTTTATTTTTTTCGGTAATTGCTAGACCCTTAACCGACTTAACTAAGAAGGGGGCGGATCTTGTTACCTGGCCTGTGGAGGTCATTGAGGCCTTCGAAACCCTTAAGAATTGTTTTGGGAATGCCCCAATCTTGATTCAGCTGGATCAGGAGAAACCTTTTGTGGTGGAGGTTGATGCTTCCGAGGATGGGATGGGGGCAGTTCTTTCTCAGGGACCCTCTAACCTCACTAACCTAAGACCCTGTTCATTCTTTTCATGTAAGTTCTCTCCCACTAAGAGGAATTACGACATTGGAAATCGTGAATTGCTGGCCAGTAAGTGGGTCTTTGAGGAGTGGAGACATTTTTTGGAGGGGGCCAAACATTGTATCACTGTTCTTACTGACCATAAGAATTTATTATTTCTCGATTCCGCTAAACGTCTTAATCCTCGGCAAGCTAGATGGACATTATTCTTAACGCGATTTAACTTCTCTATTATTTTCAGGCCAGGAAGTAAGAATGTGAAGGCGGATGCTTTGTCTCGAAGCTTTTGTGCGTTTTAACCTCCAGACATTCCTCCTGAACCCATTTTTCCGGCAAACATGATTGTGGCATCAGTATCATCTGATCTTGCTTCTGATATTGAGGCAGCACAACACCTAGCTCCTGCACAGACACCCACAGATAAGTTATTCGTTCAGGGCATTTTCATCTCTGACTTTTGGGTGAGTGCCATAATTCTGTTTTATGCGGTCATCCCGGTATTTATGCCACCAGAGAACTCGTGTCCAGATACTACTGGTGGCCCACCTTATCGAGGAATGTCATTTCGTATGTGTCTGATTGCGAGGTATGTGCCAGGTCCAAGACTCCCAGAACACGTCCAGCTGGTGAGTTACGACCACTACCCATTCCTAGTAGACCCTGGTCACATATTTCTATGGATTTTATTACTGACTTGCCACCCTCTGAGGGTAAGTCTGTGGTTTGGGTAGTGGTTGATAGGTTCAGTAAAATGGTGCACTTCGTTCCTCTGGCTAAGCTCCCTAATGCCAAGACCCTGGCTTCTTTATTTATTTATCAAGTTGTACGATTGAATGGAGTTCCAGAGAACATTGTATCTGACAGGGGGTGTCCAGTCCATTTCTAAGTTTTGGAGAGCCTTTTGTCAAAGATGTGAAATTTCATTATCCTTTTCGTCAGGCTTTCATCCTGAGACAAATGGTCAAACGGAACGGTTGAATCAGGCTGTTGAACAATTTTTAAGGTGTTACATCAGCGGTTGTGGGCAAGATATCTTCCTTTGGCGGTGTTCGCAATTAATAACCTTGTGAACTCTTCCACTGGAGTATCTCTGTTTTTCTGTAACTTAGGTTTCCATCCTCGATTACATTCTTGTTCTTCTGTTTCCTCACTTAACCCTGAGGCTGATAGTGTTACTTCAGAGCTGTGCACAGTCTAGGCTCAGGTTCAATTGAACCTGGAAAAAGCCCAGGAGGTTCAGAAAATGAAAGCTAATAGGAAGCTTTCTAAGGGGGTGGATTTTAAAGTCGGCTAGATGGTTTGGTTGTCCACCAAAAAACTGGCGTTAAAGGTGTCTTCTAGGAAGTTTGTGCCGCGATTTGTTGGACCATATGAAATTGTCGACATTATTAATCCCGTGTCATTTAGATTAAAGCTGACGAACTCGTTTCATGTTCACAACCTATTCCACAAATCCTTGCTTAAGAAATATGTTTCGCCCGTAGTTCCTTCACAGGGATTCCCTTCTCCAGTAGAGGTGGACAGACAAAATGAATATATTATATCCAAGATCTTGGATGTCAGGAAAATTCGAAATTAATTTCAATACCTTGTTCATTGGAAGGGTTATGGACCGGAGGAGAGGTCCTGGGTGCCGGTGAATATGATAAATGCTGCCAGGTTGATTAAAAAATTCTTGCTCATCCGGAAAAACCATCCCCGGTGACTTTGGGTCCGGTGGCCCCTCGTGGAAGGGGAGGTACTGTCGGGGGCGCTCCATCTCCCCAGCATCGCCGGCGCCCTGCAGTGAGATTGGAGTGAGGACACGCATGGCATCCTCATCTCCAGAGTAACAAGGGGCGGGGAGGACCCAGCTGCACACATCTCCCCAGCGTGGCTGGCGTCCTCCGCTCCCATAGTAACAGGGCTGAGTCTGAGCTGGATGCAGGAGAGCGAGCCATGTGACGCTGGCCACGTCAAATGACTCCTACTCCTCACTATTTAACAGGCAGCCTGTGGCCTGTGATTAAGGTCCTTACGTAGTGTATAATGCTGTGTTATTTCCTCAGATTTCTGGTATTGACTCTCGGCTCGTGTTTGACTCGTCCTCGTCTTCTCCATGTGTATTGTGGTAACTCTTGGTATTGACTTTCGGCTCGTGTTTTGACTCTTCTTTGCCTGCTCCTTGTATCTTGTTGTTATCTCCTGGTTGGACTCCTGGCTCGTGTTTAAACTCTTTGTGCCTGCTCCTTTGTACTGCCGCAACTTCCTGGTTTTGACTTTGCTATCTGACTTTCCGTATTGTCTGTCTTGTTTGACAAGTTAGGGACCGCCGCCTAGTAATCTAGAACGGATAAGTGCAAGTAGGCAGGGACAGAGGCGTGGGTGGCAGTCAAGGGTGCACTACTTCCTACCCCCTATTCGTGACACAAACGCTATTGGAATAAATAATTTCAAATTGTGTGATATACCAGTTGCCCTCTTAATAAACTGATTGAGGCAGGGGTGTGATATATCAATAACATACTTTCTATATAGTGCATTTGGGTAGTGCAGCATTTGTTTGCGGTTCTGCTGCGTTACTGCAGCTACACAGAGTGACAAACGCTATTGGAACAAATAATTTTAACTGGTGTGATATACCAGTTTCCCCCCCCAAAAAAATATTGAGGCAGGGGTGTTATATACCAATAATATACTTTCTATATAGTGCATTTGTGTAGTGCAGCATTTGTTTGCGGTTCTGCAGAGTTACTGCAGCTACACAGAGTGACAAACGCTATTGTAACAAATAATTTCAACTGGTGTGATATACCAGTTCCCCCCCCCTAAAAAAAACTGATTGAGACAGGACTGTGATATACCTATAATATACTTTCTATATAGTGCATTTGTATTGTGCAGTGGGACAAGCGCTATTGGAACAACTAATTGCAACTGGTGTGATATACGTACCTGTTGCCCCCAAAAAAACTGATTGAGGCAGGGATGTGTCAAACCTTCTTCCACAAATACTGCTCTTCTATAGGGACTTTGTCACAGGGTAATTTTGAAAATTGCAGGCAGAGGAAGAGGCAGGCCAATCCGCAGGGGTGGTAGGGGTCGGGCAGGTGCACCAGGCAGGAGCCTAAGTGGGGAGTTGCAGAAGGTGCGTGCGATTACTTCAAAGGACGCACCAGAGTTGGTTGAGTGGCTTACTCAGCCTTCCACTTCTGCACCCTCCTCATCCTCTCTATCTGCACCCTCTTCACTCTCTGCTGTGTGCACTCCCAAAGACACCACCACCACCACCATATCCCCTCCCCTCAAATCAGAAAAATTATTTTCCCATTCATTCCCATTTTCCCATTCATTCCAAAACCTTACCGATGTGCATGACAATAGTGTTGCCATCTGTAGCCTGTGCTGTCAACTAGAGTTGAGCGGACACCTGGATGTTCGAGTTCGGCAGGTTCGGCCGAACTTGAAAAAAAAGTTCGGGTTCGGGACCCGAACTTGACCCGAACCCCATTAAAGTCAATGGGGACCCGAACTTTTGGGCACTAAAATGGCTCTAAAATAGTCCTGGAAAGGGCTAGAGGGCTGCAAAAGGAATCAAAATGTGCTTAAGAGCATGGCAACTGTTCTGCAAACAAATGTGGATAGGGAAATGACTTAAAATAACATAAAATACTGAAAAATAAAAAAATAACAATCTAGATCTAGGAGCAGGAGGTTGAGGAGGCGGTGGATGGGTGTATGTGGCGGTGTAGGTTGACGTGGCGGTGTAGGTGGAAGCGGCGGTGAAGGAGGAATAGGTAGCCAACACTGATTTGTGTTATTTTTTATTTTTAAATTGGGGTATCCCCCAAAATATTGGGACATATAACAAAATAAAACAAAGAATAAGTGAACTTGAGTACAAGAATGGATGGTTGAGGCTGGTATAAATGTCTATTCTGCACAAGGTACGGACAAGTCCTGTGGGATCCATGCCTGGTTCATTTTAATAAACGTAAGCTTGTCCACATTGGCTGCGGCCTGTGATAATGCTCTCTGCCGTGCTAAACACATGTTCACACTATACACTGGCTGCAGGGCAGGTCAGCACCTCCAAGGCTGACAAAGCTTTTCCACATTTGGGCCATGCTAACCCTGCCTTCTCAGGTGCTGGCGGTGCCCCAGCTGCGTTGGCGACCTCTTCCTCCTCCTCTGCCTTCGCCTTGTGCTTCCACTGTGCCCCCGATGTCAGATGGGAAAGCCATCATCAGCGTGCGCTTGTAGTCGCACATCTTCCGATCAGTAACAGATGTTTTCACAATTTAGTTCCCTGTCAGCAATGCAGAGCAGGGGTTTATTCACGGCAAAAGGGGGTTCATGTCACCCATCAATAGAACAGAGGATTTTGAGAGATTTAGGCCCCTGTCACCCAGGCACAGCAGGGGGTCATTCACAGCAAAAGGAGGTTCATGTCACCCAGCAATAGAACAGAGGATTTTGAGAGATTTAGGCCCCTGTCACCCAGGCACAGCAGGGGTTTGTATACGCCAACAATGGTAAAATGTCACCCGACAATTGAAAATAAGAAATTTTTCAATTTAGGGCACTAAAATTGGCACTTTTTTGCATTAAAATGGCTCTAAAATAGTCCTTGAAAAGGCTAGAGGGATGTAAAAGGCAGTAAAATGTGCTTAAGAGCATGGCAACTGCTCTGCAAACAAATGTGGATAGGGAAATAACTTAAAATTAAATAAAATAAATAAAAATTACAAATTAATAACCTGCAACTCAGAGAAGGGGGTGGATATGGAGTCGGAGGTTGAGGAGGCGGTGAATGTGGTGTTGTAGGTGGAGGCAGCAATGGAGGAGGAGGAGGTAGCCAACAATGTTTTTTATTTATTTTTTATTGGGGTAGGTAGCCCCCAAAATATTGGGACAAATAAAAACAAGAAAACAAAGAATCATTGCACTTGACTTGAGTACAAGAATATATGTTTGATGGTGGTATAAATGTCTATTCTGCACAAGGTACAGACAAGTCTTGTGGGATGCAAGCCTGGTTCATTTTAATGAACGTGAGCTTGTCCACGTTGGCTATGGACAGGCAGCTGCGTATGTCTGTCTGTAATGACGCCTCCTGCCGTGCTAAATACACGTTCAGAGAGAACACTGGCTGCAGGGCAGGCCAGCACCTCCATGGCATACAGGGCAAGCTCTGGCCATGTGGACAATTTGGAGACCCAGAAGTTGAATGGGGCAGAACCATCAGTCAGAACGTGTAGTCGTGTGCACAGGTACTGTTCCACCATGTTGTTCAAATGTTGCCTCCTGCTAACACGCTCCATATCAGCAGTTGGGGCCGGTTGTTGCAGCGAGGTGACAAAGGTTTTCCACATGTCGGCCATGCTAACCCTGCCTTCTGAGGTTCTGGCACTGACACAGCTGCGTTGGCGACCTCTTCCTCCTCCCCTGCCTTTGCCTTGTGCTTCCACTTGTCCCCCGGCGTCAGTCGGGAATATGCTCTCAGGAGCGCGTCTACCAACGTGCGCCTGTAGTCGCGCATCTTCCGATCACGCTCCAGTGAGGGAATTAAGGACGGCACATTGTCTTTGTAACGGGGATCCAGCAGGGTGGCCACCCATTAGTCAGCACACATTAAAATGTGGGCAACTCTGCAGTCGTTGCGCAAGCACTGCAGCATATAGTCGCCTTATGTGTGCCAGGCTGCCCAGAGGTAAGGACAAGCTGTCCTCTGTGGGAGGCGTATCGTCTGCGCCCTCCGTATCCCCCCAGCCACGCACCAGTGATGGACCCGAGCTGCGTTGGATGCCATCCCGCTGTGAACATGCTTCATCTCCATCCTCCTCCTCATTCTCCTCCTCCTCCAGTAGTGGGCCCTGGCTGGCCAAATTTGTACCTGGCCTCTGCTGCTGCAAAAATCCTCTTTCTGAGCCACTTCTAAAAGACTGGCCTGAAAGTATTAGAGATGACCCCTCTTCCTCCTCCTCATCCTGGGCCACATCCTCTTCCATCATCGCCCTAGGTGTTTTCTTAAGGAGACATAGAAGTGGTATTGTAACGCTGATAACGGCGTCATCGGCACTGGCCATGTTGGTGGAGTACTCAAAACAGCGCAACAGGGCACACAGGTCTCGCATGGAGGCCCAGTCATTGGTGGTGAAGTGGTGCTGTTCCGCAGTGCGACTTACCCGTACGTGCTGCAGCTGAAACTCCACTATGGCCTGCTGCTGTTTGCACAGTCTCTCCAGCATGTGCAAGGTGGAGTTCCACCTGGTGGGCACGTCGCATATGTGGCGGTGAGCGGGAAGCAGGGATGGACTGGGACAATAAAGTGGCCCTGGACTTCAGCCAGACCGGCCCACTTTATTTTTCCCAAACACACTCAAAAAAAAACATGTGAATGGCGCTGTTATGGAGGGGATCTGTGAATGGCACTGTTATGGAGGGGATCTGTGAATGGCACTTTTATGGAGGGGATCTGTGGATGGCACTGTTATGGAGGGGATCTGTGGATGGCACTGTTATGGAGAGGATCTGTGGATGGCACTGTTATGGAGGGGATCTGTGGATGGCACTGTTATGGGGGGATCTGTGGATGGCACTGTTATAGAGGGGGATCTGTGGATGACACATACCGTATATAGCATCTTATGCTATGTGTCATCCACAGATACCCCTCCATAACAGTGCCATTCACAGTCAGATACCCTCCATAACAGTGCCATCCACAGATCCCCCCCATAAGTGTCATCCACAGACCCCCCCCCCATAAGTGTCATCCACATGACAGACCCCCCCCCCATAACAGTGCCATCCACGGATCCCCCTCCATAACAGTGCCGTCATCCATAGATCCCCCTCCCCGCCACTCACATCACAGTAGTATAACATTAATAAATCGGTATCCGATCCGGCTGCAGTGCAGGCTGCAGACAGTAACTTTAATTTTAACACAGGCAGCGCTCATCTCATCTCTTTAGTCTTTACTACAGACAGTACCTTACAGGCTTACATTCATTCAGCTCCCGCCTCCAGCCTGAGCCTCTCCAGTAACAAGTGCGGGCGGCAGCGCTCACTCACTGACGTCACGCGCCTGCGCCGCCTAGTGGGAGGAGCAGGCGTGTGACGTCAGTGAGTGAGCGCCGCGCCGCCGCCCCCACACTGCCCTGCTGTTACTGGAGCTTTACCCCCCTGCCCCTGATGGCCGGCCCGGCGGCCCATAATTCGATCGGCCCACCGGGATTCTCCCGGTACTCCCGATGGCCAGTCCATCGCTGGCGGGAAGGCTGAAGTTACGCTGCAGCGCAGACAGCCGAGCGGCGGCAGGATGAGAATGCCAGAAGCACGCACAGACGGCCCTCACTTTATGCAGCAGCTCTGACATGTCGGGGTAGTTGTAAATGAATTTCTGCACCACCAAATTCAGCACATGCGCCAGGCAAGGGATGTGTGTCAAACTGGCTAGTCCCAGAGCTTCAAAGAGATTTCGCATATTATAGCACACCACCAGGCCGGGCTTGAGGCACACTGGCAACAACCATTTGTCGGTCTGTTGTTCTATACTCCGCCACAACTCCTGCGCGGTGTGGGGCCTGTCCCCCAAACACATCAGTTTTTCGGAACAGCCTGCTGACGTTTACCCCTGGCTGTGCTGAAGTTGGTGGTGAAGGTCTGTCGCTGACCGGATGAGGAGGTGGTAGAAGAGGAGGAGGAAGCTGAGTAAGAAGAGGAGGCAACGGGAGGCAAAGAATGATGCCCTGCGATCCTTGGCGGCAGAAGGACATGCGCCAAACAGCTCTCCGCCTGGGGCCCAGCCGCCACTACATTTACCCAGTGTACAATTAGTGAGATATAGCGTCCCTGGCCGTGCTTACTGGTCCACGTATCTGTGGTTAGGTGGACCTTGCTACAGATGCCGTTGCGCAGTGCACACTTTATTTTATCTGATACTTGGTTGTGCAGGGAGGGCACGGCTCTCCTGGAGAAGTAGTGGTGGCTGGTAACGACGTACTGTGGGACAGCAAGCGACATAAGTTGTTTGAAGCTGTCCGTCTCCACCAGCCTGAATGACAGCATTTCAAAGGCCAGCAGTTTAGAAATGCTGGCATTCAGGGTTAGGGATCGAGGGTGGCTAGGTGGGAATTTACGCTTTCTCTCAAAGGTTTGTGAGATGGACAGCTGAACGCTTCCGTGTGACATGGTGGAGATGCTTGGTGACGGAGGTGATGTTGTTGGTGGCACATCTTCTGTTTGCTGGGCGTCAGGTGCCAACGTTCCTCCAGAGGCGGAGGAAGAGGCTGAGGCAGCAGCAGAAGAGGGAGCAGGAGGGGCCTGAGCCCTTTCTTGGTTTTGAAGGTGCTTACTCCACTGCAGCCCGTGTCTCGCATATAGATGCCTGGTCATGCAGGTTGTGCTAAGGTTCAGAACGTTAATGCCTCGCTTCAGGTTCTGATGGCACAGCGTGCAAATCACTCGGGTCTTGTCGTCAGCACGTTGTGTGAAGAAGTGCCATGCCAGGGAACTCCTTGAAGCTGCCTTTGGTGTGCTCGGTCCCTGGTGACGGTGGCCAGTAGCAGGCAAACTGTTTTGGCGATGGCTGCTCTGCTTTTGCAACCCGCTCCCGCTTTTGCTACGCTGTTGGCTCGGTCTCACCACTGCCTCTTCCTCCGAACTCTGAAAGTCAGTGGCACGACCTTCATTCCATGTGGGGTCTAGGACCTCATCGTCCCCTGCATCGTCTTCCACCCAGTCTTCCTCCCTGACCTCCTTTTCGGTCTGCACACTGCAGAAAGACGCAGCAGTTGGCACCTGTGTTTCGTCATCATCAGAGACGTGCTGAGGTGGTATTCCCATGTCCTCATCAGGAAACATAAGTGGTTGTGCGTCAGTGCATTCTATGTCTTCCACCCCTGGGGAAGGGCTAGGTGGATGCCCTTGGGAAACCCTGCCAGCAGAGTCTTCAAACAGCATAAGAGACTGCTGCATGACTTGAGGCTCAGACAGGTTCCCCGATATGCACAGGGGTGATGTGACAGACTGATGGGCATGGGTTTCAGGCACCATCTGTGCACTTTCTACAGAAGACTGGGTGGGAGATAATGTGAAAGTGCTGGATCCACTGTCGGCCACCCAATTGACTAGCGCCTGTACTTCCTCAGGCCTTACCATCCTTAGAACGGCATTAGGCCTGACCAAATATCGCTGTAGATTCTGGCGGCTACTGGGACCTGAGGTAGTAGGTTCAGTAGGACGTGTAGCTATGGCAGAACGGCCACGTCCTCTCCCTGCACCAGAGGCTCCACCAACACCACCACCATGACCATGACTGCGTCCCTTATTAGATGTTTGCCTCATAGTAAGCATTCATAAAGCAAAGTAAAAAGTGGTTAAGTCTGTTAAAAATAATTAACCGCCAATAAAAACCCTGATGTAGGGTATTGCACTCAAATTCTTTCTTTAAACTCTTTATGACAGCGGTATTTGTGGCCTAAATTTCACAGTAACTTATGCACGTCTAATCCCAAATGTGCAGTATCTCAGAGGGTTTTTTCACCCTAGTAAGCAAAAAGATGTATTTCTGGCCTAAATTTGACAGTCACTTATGCACGTCTTATCCCAGATGTGCAGTATATATTAGAGGGTTTTTTCACCCCAGTAAGCAAAAAGATGTATTTCTGGCCTAAATGTGACAGTCACTTATGCACGTCTTATACCAGATGTGCAGTGTATCAGAGGGTTTTTTCACCCCAGTAACCAAAACGCCGTATTTCAGGCCTAAATGTGACAGTCACTTATGCACGTCTAATCCCAGATGTGCAGTATATATTAGAGTGTTTTTTCACCCCAGTAACCAAAAAGCCGTATTTCTGGCCTAAATGTGACAGTCACTTATGCACGTCTAATCCCAGCTGTGCAGTATATTAAAGCATTTTTTCACCTCAGTAACCAAAAAGCCGTATTTCTGGCCTAAATGTGACAGTCACTTATGCACGTCTAATCCCAGATGTGCAGTATATATTAGAGGGTTTTTTCACCCCAGTAAGCAAAAAGATGTATTTCTGGCTTAAATGTGACAGTCACTTAGGCACGTCTTATCCCAGATTTTGCAGTATATTGGAGGGTTTTTTCACCCCAGTAACCAAAAAGATGTATTACTGGCCTAAATGTGACAGTCACTTATGCACGTCTTATCCCAGATTTTGCTGTATATTAGAGGGTTTTTTCACCCCAGTAAGCAAAAAGATGTATTTCTAGCCTAAATGTGACAGTCACTTATTCACGTCTTTTCCCAGATTTTGCAGTATATTAGAGGGTTTTTTCACCCCAGCAACCAAAAAGATGTATTTCTGGCCTAAATGTGACAGTCACTTATGAACGTCTTATCCCAGATGTGCAGTATATCAGAGGGTTTTTTCACCCCAGTAAGCACAAAGATGTATTTCTGGCCTAAATGTGACACTTACTTATGCATGTCTTATGCCAGATGTGCAGTATATCAGAGGGTTTTTTCACCCCAGTAACCAAAAAGCCGTATTTCTGGCCTAAATGTGACAGTAACTTATGCACGTCTTATCAGAGATGTGCAGTATATATTAGAGGGTTTTTTCACCCCAGTAAGCAAAAAGATGTATTTCTGGCCTAAATGTGACAGTCACTGATGCACGTCTGATCCCAGATGTGCAGTATATCAGAGGGTTTTTTCCCCCCAGTAACCAAAAAGCCGTATTTCTGGCCTAAATTTGACAGTCACTTATGCACGTCTTATCCCAGATGTGCAGTATATATTAGAGGGTTTTTTCACCCCAGTAAGCAAAAAGATGTATTTCTGGCCTAAATGTGACAGTCACTTATGCACGTCTTATACCAGATGTGCAGTGTATCAGAGGGTTTTTTTTTACCCCAGTAACCAAAACGCCATTTTTCAGGCCTAAATGTGACAGTCACTTATGCACGTCTAATCCCAGATGTGCAGTATATATTAGAGTGTTTTTTCACCCCAGTAACCAAAAAGCCATATTTCTGGCCTAAATGTGACAGTCACTTATGCACGTCTTATCCCAGATGTGCAGTATATTAGAGGTTTTCTTCACCCCAGTAAGCACAAAGATGTATTTCTGGCCTAAATGTGACACTCACTGTGGCAAACCCAGCCACTGTATATTGTCATTCCTGTATGTACGATGTTATTGCATATGTGTATACCACTTTAAAGAACCAAGCGTATATATGTTTTGGGTAATATGGTTCAGGTGGGCTGTAACGTTCCTATGCTGGCTGCATGAAAACCGCCAGCATTCATGCAATTGTATGTTGTTATGTGAGGGCACCCAGATAGCTAATTTTATTGTATTTGTGTATTCTGAGCGGCATTCACCTAATGATATGCCCTCAGACTTGAGCTATCTAGGAATATGTTAAATGTCTGTGTTTGTTGGGAGGGTGTGACATTGTGTGTTTGGGTGGTGATTTCTGTCCGGTTGTTCCCACATGTGTATTGGTGATTTCCCTTTGTCCTGAGAGATAATTGGATTACTCCTCGGGTGTCTCCAGGGCAGAGAGGAGGAAACCATGATGCATTGTGGGGATGTGTTGTGTCGGTGTATCCTGAGTTGCTGCATATCTGTCCTGTGTCGCAGTCTTCCTTCTGGTCCACTAGGGGGGTGTCCACCAGATGGGGAGCTGCATAAATACGGGCGGGTAGCCCTCAATAAAGAGTTCCTGTTTTACATTCAACATAGAGCCTCGTCTCATGTGTATGGGGATTGATATACGCTGTATACTCCCCTGGCTATAACTCCTAGCTCTTGTAAGAGCTTGCTCCTGGTTCCTGTCTCTGGATTTAGGAGAGGTTCACCCACTTGAGCCTGGAGCCTTGTCATAGGTCCAGGGTGGGTAGGAGACGGCGAGACCTCCACCAAGCTTCGGCGGTTCGTGGGGTCTGCAGTGCTGACGGTGTCAAGTGGAGTGCTTGGAGTCCTCTGGAAGCACTAGGAGCATTTATCTACGGAGGTACCCGGTCGGGGTGCTAGGCGTTCCGTTACAGTTCTTGGGAGGGAAGGATTGTATGCTGTACCTGCCTATTTGGATCATTGCCTGCTTTTCCTGTCTACCAGCGGAGACCTTGTGGATCGTGCTACCCCTCCGCTACACTCACTTATGCATGTCTTATCCCAGATGTGCAGTATATCAGAGGGTTTTTTCACCCCAGTAACCAAAAAGCCGTATTTCTGGCCTAAATGTGACTGTCACTTATGCACGTCTTATCCCAGATGTGCAGTATATATTAGAGGGTTTTTTCACCCCAGTAAGCAAAAAGATGTATTTCTGGACTTGCAGACATGCAGATAGTCTCGTTGCATAAAATGGCTGCCGATTATGTATTGATATTGACAAACTGAAGTAAAAAAAGTACGTTTTCAGCAGTAGTTGGCTCAGTGCAGGCTTAAAAAAATTGTGCACTGCACCCACAAAACACATTTGCTGTAGATCGCTGAGTACATAAACTAGTTCTTGATAAGATTTCTCCCTGATCTCTCCCTCACAGCAGCTGCAGCCTCTCCCTACACTAATCCGAGCAGAATGACGGGCGGCGCTACGTGACTCCAGCTTAAATATAGGCTGGGTCACATGCTGCAGTTTGCCAATCACAGCCATGCCAATAGTAGACATGGCTGTGATGGCCTTTTGGGGCAAGTAGTATGACGCTTGTTGATTGGCTGCTGTGCACCGAACCCAAACTTTTACGTAAATGTTTGGGTTCGGGTCCGGGTGCCGAAAAACCTAAAGTTCGGTACAAACCCGAACTTTACAGTTCGGGTTCGCTCAACTCTAATCGCCATATGTTCGCATATTCGGAAAATCGCAAACGAGCAAAGTTTGCCGCAAAACGACCGCCGGGCAAACCGCAAGGCCATCTCTAGTGGTGTGTATTTAGGGTCATGTGTAAGTGCACACCCACCTCTGTCTTGTGTGTACTGGCCATGGATACTTGTGGTGTCCCATTAAATGCCGTGTGGGCTGGTGGTGGAATGTATCTAGGGCTATGTGTCGGTGTAGCAGTGCATATTTGCCTCTGTGTTGTGGGTACTGGCCTGGATACTTTGTGGTGTGAACATGAGCATTGGAATGTCTCTGCTCTGTTCAGCAAGGCAGGGTTTAATTGCCTTTGCAGTATGTTCTGTGTTCCATGTACAGGTTAATTCCTCTTTCTGTTTGTGAGTACCTGTGGGTAATTTGGGCTAACAGGCTCAGCTACAGTACAGTATAAGTTCTGTCTGTGTATCCAGCCCTTCGGCTAAGCAACAGCAATAGTTCCCAGTAGGGATGTCCCAATACCATTTTTTTATGACCGAGTACGAGTACCGATACTTTTATTTAAGTACTCACCGATACCAATTACCAATACCAATTATGGTATGGTAATGTTTTTACAGCAAATTTCAATTTAATTTAGTCATAGGGGAGATTTATCAAACCTTGTACAAAGACACAGCGGCACAGTTGCTGATAGCAATGAAAATAAATTAAGCTGGAATTTGGTTGCTTTGGACAACTGCTTTACTTTTCCTTTGTACAAGGGTTAACAAATTAATAAATGGGCATATAACAATGTTTCCCAACCAATGTGCCTCCAGCTGTTGCAAAACTACAACTCACAGCATGCCCGCACAGCCTTTGGCTGTATCCGTAACGCTAACGGTCCCCTGGTGTTCACCCTTTAACCACTATATAGGGATCTGAACTTCACAGCAGGAAGCCACCAGGCCACTACCTCTTGGAATAGTTCCAGTGTAGTTGGCAGCTGACAGAAGTGCAAAGTAACAGAGGCACAGACAAGGCACTAATTCAGAACCAGGCAGAATACAGGTGAATCAGAGGGAAACAGATACAGGCATGAGACAAAACACAGAACACAGGTACGTTGACAGAACAATCAGGAACCCAAACAGGCTACAAGAACTAAACATATGGACTACAGGAACTTGTACATAAATAGAGGATTTCGGATGACAGCGATCAAGAGTTCTAGACAGAAGGAAGCACCAGATGCTCACAAGGTCACAAGACATAGTGGAGACACTATAGATAATGGCAGACAAAGCTCCAACACAGGACACAGACAGAATCTAAGTAGATTCAAGTAAAGCATGTTGCACAACCAGGGCAAGTCACAGAGGTCAAGAAACATATACCAGTCAGACACGGAAGCTCAGGAAATATATAGCAGACTTAATAAGATGAGCAAATGCACACACTTTCAGCCAGGAAGAGATTAACCCTCGCAATACCGAACTGAGGAGAGATGCAAGCATAAATTCAAATCACAGGTACGTACCGAACAGTGGAAACATGAACCGCCATTGAACACAACGGCACAATTCAGCAAACAAGAAGCCTGTGCCTGCGCGCACAGTACAATGGCAAGTTGGCAACACGTGAAATGTCATTGGAACAGAATGTATCCTCTCTAATGGATCAGGGTTCTCAACATGGACCCCACACCATAAAAACTCAAAATTCCTTACATTTATGTTCACATGGTTTGACAACAAAACAAGGTTAATCATGTTCACCATTTCTAGTAATGGTCGTAATACTATTTTCAGTGTTTGGCTCTGGCTGCATACTATGACTGTCTGCTTGAATTGCATTTTTTAATAATGAAAGGAATGTAATAATATATCAGTGAAAAATGCTTTGATGTGCTTAGACATTAATTACTGAGGTACAAGCTACAGACAAATGTATGCTGTGGGCACACCCAAAACATTGTGTCATCATCAGAAGTTGAATTCTTCACCAGCTGGTATAAGGAAATTATTAGAGATGAGCGAATCGAATCCCTCAAAATGGAATTCGATCAGAATTTCTGGATAAATTTGATTCGCCTAGAAGCCGGATTTCCTCGGGCTTCGTGTCAGCGAATCGATTTAACCTAAAATATCCTGTGCGGCGTGAGATTACATCATCAGCCAGCGTGATGGCGTAATCTTGCGCCGCACAGGATTTCGGCCGAGAACTTCAAGCAAGATAGCGGCAGACGGCGAGTAAATGCAGGCGCTAAGTTTGATTAATTTTTTTTTCTATTGTTAATTTTACACTCAGATGCCGTGATCATGTATGAACACGGCATCTGAGGGGTACAATGACGGGGCGGCGTTATTAGAGCTCCCTGTTATTGCACCGGCTACTTACAAAAAAATGCGCTTTGTGACGAAGTAATTCGTCACAAAGCAAATTTGTTTGTGCAATTCGGCGAATCGAACTTTTAAGAAATTCGCTCATCTCTAGAAATCATATTACAACTTTTGTAACTTAGACCAAACTGAGGATAAAATTACAAATGATCCCTTTGTTCTAGAATAGGTAACAAAATAATCACCTTTAAAGGGGTTATGCTAAGATTGATGTAAAAAATGAAAATTAGACAACATACTGTATAGTACATGGCAAAAATAGAACCAGCCCTGTACCTCACATGGATCCAGAGATCTTCACATTTATTTCTCCAATTGCTCTGCTAGGTTATCTTCAGCCTGGCAACTCATGGGGCATTTCCTTTCTGCTGCAGACCTTCCCCTGTAAATGCCCCAGCTTCTAACAGAACATTTGAAGATTTAAACTAAACACGTTTGACCAGCTCAGTGAGATGGATGAACAAACAGCAGGTGGCGCTATATGGATACATTTTATTGAATAGCTCATTGGCTATGCTAAATTTTTAATTACAGTCAATTACAAAAGTATTCAATTTCACGTGCTAGTTTGAAAAAAATGTAGAATATGTTTCATAACACAACCCCTTTAATGTTTCTTTCATGGTCCTAGGTGTGGGGCCAATCTGGAACTGGAAAACCTACAGGAAATATATACGAGTCTCCATATAAAGAACTAAATCTACACCATGTTCATATCAAAACATATATGCATTAGTACATCATTTTAAGTGATCACTTCACATGATTGATAATTTACAACAATTAAAATATTAAAACTCAAATGACTGGTGGTCCATGACTGTAAGCAGAAAAATACATAAAGTGCTAGTGCGAATGTATCATAGTCAGTAAATACACTGCTCAGTGCAAGATAAACATCTAACTCAAAAAGTGCTGTGAGATATAATGACTGCAGCTAGATAGGGTGCCTAAGAGATACCCATGCTACATACATTCATGGTGAGAAGAATATAGCAATGAGTGTGAATCATACCATTATACAATTATTAAATAGCAAGAGTAAATGCCTCAATGCCATATAATAAAGTCTCCTCAAAGACTATCAAGTAATAAGCGAGGGTTTAAGCTGAATACACAAAAATGAATGTAACGATGGTTATGATTTACACTATTGTACAAAATAGCACAGCTAAATGCATCAATGCCATATAGAAAAATCTCAGTGGAGACTATCAGGTGATAAGCAGGGGTTAACCAGGCTGAATACATAGATAATATGTGGATAGATCACAACACTAGATAAGAGTACTGACCAACATATAGTAAGTCATAGGCCTCATGCACACGACCGTTGTGTGCATCCGCGGTTCCGTTTTCCGTTTTTTTTTGCGGACCCATTGACTTTTAATGGGTCCGTGGAAAAATCGGAGAATGCACCGTTTGGCTTCCGCGTCCGTGATCCGTTTTTCCAGTCCGTGAAAAAAATATGACCTGTCCTATTTTTTTCACGGACAACGGTTCACGGACCCATTCAAGTCAATGGGTCCGTGAAAAATCACGGATGCACACAAGATAGTCATCCGCGTCTGTGATCCGTGTCCGTGATCCGTGTCCGTTTTTCCTATCATTTTCAATGCAAACTTGACTTAGTTTTTTTTTTCACTTTTCATGTCCGTGGATCCTCCAAAAATCAAGGAAGACCCACGGAAGAAAAAACGGTCACAGATCACGGAACAACGGAAATCCGTTTTGCGGACCGCAAAAAAAAACCCGTCGTGTGCATGAAGCCATATTCATAGGCATTATACTGACCAGGAGAGAATACTCCACCACAGACAGGCACCACCAGTCCACACCCCAACACGCGTTTCGCGTACTGCATCCTCAAGGGGTAATGGAGCTAATGATGACGCTGGATATAAATAGGGCAAAGGAGGCTATCGCAATAGCGTATCTGGCCAATCACAAACCTGGCACCTATGCCCAAAGAGCACCGGTAGGTTAGAGGGTGATTTACAAACCAGGCCTCACCTGAAAGTAAAAGACTCAGCTGCTGGCGCCGTTCACTATATGGCGCCTGGACCTCGTGATCTGGAAGCGCGCGCCAACGCCGAAGTCCGAAGGAGGGGAGTCACGTGAGATCTCGCCCATCCTCACGGAGCGACACATGCGCAGGGAATCCATGAACACCATGAGCGCCATATTGGATGAGGGCAACAAAGCTGGAAATCATCTTAGTATGATAATGTATGTTGTGCCAGAAAAAAGAAGGGGGGCAATGAAATTAGCAACGATGTCACCACGCCAGGAATGTATGATGCATACAGCAGGAATTATGTATTATATCTGAATATTATCATACCCATGTGTATATATATTACTATAAAATAATTTAAAAGACACAATAATAATACATGTAAAGTAAAATTTAAAAAAATTTAAATAAAAAATAAATGTAAAAAACCTAGTGACTGCATGTGAGCATGAAAATGAATGAAATAGGTGTGGTGCATGACAAAAACCGGCTACTTACAAAAAAATGTGCTTCATGACGAAGTAATTCGTCACAAAGCGAATTTGTTTGTGCATCAGCTGAATCAAACTTTTAAGAAATTCACTCATCTCTAGAAATCATATTGCAACTTTTGTAACTTAGACCAAACTGAGGATAAAATTACAAATGATCCCTTTGTTCTAGAATGGGTAACAAAATAATCACCTTTAAAGGGGTTATGCTAAGATTAATGTAAAAAATGAAAATCAGACAACATATAGTACATGGCAAAAATAGAATATTCTAAAAAACGAATATATAGCAATATAGCAATATAACGAATATTATGTAATAATTATGTAGTAAGTCAGTGATAATATCTGACACTGGAAAAGCTGGGTAATAACTCAGTGTAGATTGCGAGTTATTACCCAGCTTTCCCAGTGTCAGATTTTATCACTGAGTTATTTCCCAGCTTTCCCAGTGTCAGATACAGTCCTGATCAAAAGTTTAAGACCACTTGAAAAATGGCAAAAAATCCATATTTAGCATGGCTGTATCTTAACAGGGTTCCAAGTAGAGCTTCAAAATGCAACAAGAAGAAATGGGAGTGAGACAAAACATTTTTTGAGCATTCAATTTAATGAAAACATTGAATAAACTGTAACAGGCTGTTTTTCAGCTGATCAAAAGTTTAGGACCCCCCCCCCCCCCCCAAAAAAAAAAAACTGAAATCCAACTTCCAAACATGAACTCAGTAATGAGTAGCTCCGCCGGTATTGTTTATCACTTCCAAATTTTGTTTCGGCATGCTTGATGCAAGCGTTTCCATGAGGCGAGTGGGAACATTTCTCCAAGTGGTGAAGACGGCCGCACGAAGGCCATCTACTGTCTGGAACTGTTGTCCATTTTTGCAAACTTCCCTTGCCATCCATCCCCAAAGGTTCTCAATTGGATTTAGATCAGGGGAACACGCAGGGGCCAAAAGAGTGATGTTATTCTCCTGGAAGAAGTCCCTTGTCCTGCGGCCATTGTGTACTGTAGCATTGTCCTGTTGAAAAACCCAGTCGTTACCACACAGACGAGGGCCCTCAGTCATGAGGAATGCTCTCTGCAAAATCTGGACATAGCCAGCGGCCGTTTGACGCCCCTGCACTTCCTGAAGCTCCATTATTAGACTGAAGGAAAAAGCACCCCAGACCATTATGGCGCCCCCTCCACTGTGGCGCGTAGAAAACATCTCAGGTGGGATCTGCCTGTCATGCCAGTAACGTTGGAAACCATCAGGACCATCAAGGTTACATTTTTTCTCATCAGAGAATAAAACTTTCTTCCACCTTTGAATGTCCCATGTTTGGTGCTCTCTTGCAAAGTCCAAACGAGCAGTTCTGTGGCGTTCAAGGAGACGAGGTCTTTGAAGACGTTTTTTGTTTTTGAAGCCCTTCAGTCTCAGATGCCGTCTGATGGTTATGGGGCTGCAGTCAGCACCAGTAAGGGCCTTAATTTGGGTCGAGGATCGTCCAGTGTCTTGACGGACAGCCAATTGGATCCTCCGGCTCAGTGCTGATTACATTTTTTTGTGTCTTCCACTTGACTTTTTTGTTCCATAACCCTCAGGATCATTTAAGAAATTCCAAATGACTGTCTTACTGCGTCCCACCTCAGCAGCGATGGCGCGCTGTGAGAGACCCTGCTTATGCAGTTCAATAACCCGACGACGTTCAAAAAGGGAGAGTTTTTTTTCCTTTGCCATCACAACGTGTGACTACCTGACAGAAAATGACATTGAATCCACATCTTTGCACAGATTTGGCCTTTTAAAAGCATGTGGTCCTAAAATTTGGATCAGCTGAAAAACAGCCTGTTTCAGTTTAATCGTTATTTTCAATTAATTGAATGCTCAAAAAATGTTTTGTCTCACTCTCATTTCTTCTTGTTGCATGTTGAAGCTCTACTTGGAACCTTGTTAAGATCCAACAATGTAAAATATGATTTTTTGCCATTTTTCAAGTGGTCTTAAACTTTTGATCAGGACTGTATCATTCTAGTGTGTAGATCGCGAATATTCTAATCGCAAATTTTCCATGCAAAAGGCCACACTAATAAGCTTGTCATAAGACTCAGTCTAATAATCTTTTCAGAAGACTATGAAACCAATAGAGGGCGCTATTAAGTTATGAACAGCGCCCTCTATTGGTTTCATAGTCTTCTGACAAGAAGATTTGTCTTGTCATAAGACTGTGAAACCAATAGAGGGCGCTGTTCATAACTCAATAGCGCCCTCTATTGGTTTCATAGTCTTCTGACAAGAATTTTTGTCTCACCATAGGACTGTGAAACCAATAGAGGGTGCTGTTCATAACTCAATAGCGCCATCTATTGGATTTCATAGTCTTATAACAGCTGAAAAACAAGACAGATTCTGCTCATTTGCATGTCTTTCCCATATGACATGTTTATGCAAATGAGTTTTTACACGACAAAACTGTATAGAAAGGTTCTTGAATATTATGTTTGGACCATCAGAAAACTATTTGTCGCCCTAATGATATTGATCTAGGTGTGCAGGTCCACCAAAGCTATCCAACAGATGCAAAATAATAAATTACTGGATCTCAGTCAGATGAGAGCTGGTTTGGAATATCTCACTAAGCCTGTCTTTTGTCTCATGGATAGATTGATGGCTTGTACATACAGTACCTGGCTTTTGGCATACAGCCTTTGTGTGGTTGTCTATTGTATGTCGTACATAACAGGAGTCTAAGACGCATCCAGCTATCCTCTTAATGCTGTTTCCAAACCATTTTGATGGGGTTTCCATCAATTTCTAACCTTTTTTTATGAACCAGACATCCTCTTCTTTTCCGAGCAGGGGGTTCCTTGTTGTCTCCCATTGACTTCCATAATACTCGGGTGCTCGGCCAAGCACACGAAGATAGCAATGTGTTTGAGCTGAACACCTGAATACTTTGGTGCTCGCTCATCACTATTCAGCGGTGCAGTTATATGTTCTGAAGCCTTTTGTGTCGTGTATAAGTGGAAAAAAGAAATATGTATTTGCCATTCAGCGGTGCAGTTATATGTTCTAAAGCCTTTTGTGTCATATATAAGTGGGGAAAAATAAGAGCCTATTTGCCGTTCAGCGGTGCAGTTATATGTTCTACAGCCCTTTTGTCGAGTGTATAAGTGGAAAAAAGAAAAATATATTTGCCGTTCAGCGGTGCAGTTATATGTTCTAAAGCCTTTTGTGGAGTGTATAAGTGGAAAAAAGAAATATATATTTGTCGTTCAGCGGTGAAGTTACATGTTCTAAAGCCTTTTGTGGAATGTATAAGTAGAAAAAATAAATATATATTTGCCGTTTAGCGGTGTGTATAAGTTGAAATAAAGGGCTTATTTGCCATTCAGCAGTGCAGTTATATGTTCTAAAGCCCTTTTTGTCGTGTATTAGTGGCAAAGAAAAATGTATTTGCTGTTAAGCGGTGCAGTTATATGTTCTAAAGGCATTTTTTGCATGTATTAGTGGCACAAAAAAAGTATTTGTCGTTGTGTGGTGAAGTGAGATAGATAGAGCCCTTTTTGGCGTGTATTAGTGGCAAAAAAAGGCTTATTAGCCGTTGTGTGGTAAAGTGAGAAAATTACAGACTTTTTTGGATGTTTTAATTTCTTTTTTATCTATTTATTTGATCTAACAGTATGTCAGATAGAGAAGTACCAGGCCCTGCACAGGGGAGTGGCAGAGGCCTAAATGATTTGGGGGCATGCACAGGTCGCAGCAGAGTAAGGGGGCATGGCAGCAGGAGTCACAGCGAGAGACCTGAGCTCCCTGTGTCATCTAGCGGTCGTGTCTTGACCAGCAACCCAGCGGTTCATGAATGGTTGACTCGATCATCCACTTCGTCCCAAGTGACATCAGACACACCTAGCCAAAGTCAGTGGGTTGGTCAGACACAACCCTTAGTTGGCATGACCCGGGAGCAGGCCTGTGCCCTCACGTTTCTTCAACCTGCCTCTGTCCTTTTCTGTTCCCTCAGCCAGAGAAGTATTATATGCTGTGAACTCAGCCCCACTATACAGCGAGGAAGAGCTACTAGAGGACAATCAGCAGCCACTGGTCAGCCAAGATGTGGAAGAGACATCCGCCGCTTCCTCCAGTAGGCGGGCATGTAGTGATGAGGAGAGTGTTGTGGGAGCTGGTGTTGCGAGCGGTAAGGCTCCTGACGCAGAGACCGTTGAGGAGGACATCAGTGACATGCAGACAGTACTCGATAATGATGATGTAGCTAATCGCACTTGGGAGCCGGGTGAAATAGGGGCTTCATCATCATCGGGAGCAGAGGGTGGCAGCTTGCCTGTGAGGGAGCGGTGGAGCCAGCAAGTCGCTAACATGGCCGGGAGTCAGCAGGGTGGCAGTAGTGGGAGGTCAGTAGCCAAACGTGCCCAGGTAGACCACCTTCTTCGCAGGAGACTACCTGCCCGGAAAGTAGGGGTGCAGGGGTTCATGGAAGCAGCGTCAGTAGAAGTCAGTAAGTGCATAGTGTTGGGGGTAAAGTCACCTACTCGGCAGTGTGGCATTTTTTTGTTAAACCACCGGAGGAGGTGAACATGGCCATATGTAGAATCTGTGGGCAGAAGGTGAAGCGTGGCCAGGGTTCCAATGTTGGCACCACGGCCCTGCGTCAACATATGCAGTGTCACCATAAAGTAGCCTGGGAGAACCGTGGCTCCGATGTTGTGGTCCAGCCTGCCAAAGCAACCGCTGCATCACCCAGTGGCACGCACCCGGTTTCAGGCAGTCAATGCTCCACCACCTCAGCCAAAGGGAGCTGTCTGTCCTTCCCATCATCTGCTGGTCCTGATGCTCCTGCTCCTCCTCCTCCTCGTCAGTCATTCCGACAGCAATCGATCACCGAAGCTATTGCCAAGAGACAACAGTATGCATGCACTCATCCAACGGCGCAGAAGCTGAATGTGCTCTTGTCCAAGTTGCTGGTGCTGCAGTCCCTCCCTTTCCAAGTGCACCTTTCAGAGAACTGATGTCTTGTGCCGAGCCGAGGTGGAGAGTCCCAAGCCGTCATTTCTTTGCTAGTGATAAGCAAGCACCAAAGTATTTGTGTGCTCGGCCGAGCACCCGAGTATTATGGAAGTCAATGGGAGACAACCAGGCACCCCCTGCTCGGGAGAGAAGAGGGTGCATGTTTCATAAAAAAAAGGTTAGAAATTGATGGAAAGCCCATCAAAATGGTTTGAAAATAGCAATAAATGGATAGCTGGATGTGTCTTAGACTCCTATTATGTACAACATACAATAGACAACCACACAGAGGCTGTATGCCAAAAGCCAGGTATGTGCAAGTCATCAATCTACCCATGACACAGATGACAGGCTTAGTCAGCATACCTTACAATGGAAAAATTATTAGGAAATACTCTTTCCTGTTTATTTACTTGTATATAAAGTGCAAGTGCTGCCAAAAATTACAAGGAAAAGGCACTCCGATACAACCTGTATATCACATAAAGGAGGGCCTCATTCACAATGTGATACAATTGTTCAGGTAGTGGGACTCCTACACTCATATAGCCTATGCACTAAGTGAAAGGGCTGCCAATAATTACAAGGAATCGGCACTACAATACACCCTTTATAATACATAAAGGAGGGAATCATGCACAGCCTTGAAAAATTATGATTGATGGCCTGCTGGTGACCCTCAAAAACTATTGGAGCAAGGGCCTGCTGATCTGACCATATAAAACATTAGGGATGAGGGCCTGCTGCTGATCTGACCATCTAAAACATTAGGGTGAGGGTCTGATGCTGAAGTGACTATCTAAAACATTAGTGGTGAGGGTCTGCTGCTGAGCTGACCCTCTAAAACAGCGAGGGCAGCCTAATAAGCATGTTGATATGATTGAGGAGGATGAAGACGAGAAAAGGGAGATTGAACCATATACCTTTTTAGTGGTGGAAGGGGTGCATGGGAATACAGTGTATTCATTTCACCAAAAAAAGCCACATTTAGAGTGCCTTTATGTTAAGCTGCTTTCCTCTGATGGAGTAGAGAAGTCAGGGGCAATCCAGGCTTTTTTCATTTTTATAAGAGTCAACCGGTCATCAGTTATTATGCCCTCAGCAGCACTAAATACACGCTCTGTCAAAATGCTGGCGGCGGGGCAGGCCAGCACCTCCAAGGCGTAGAGCGCTAGTTTGTGCCACATGTCCAGCTTGGACACCCAATATTTGTAAGGCATAGAGGGCACAGATGGATCACTAAGGACGCGGACACAATATACTATGTACTCCTTCACCATCTTCCAAAATTTCTCCCTCCTTGTGACACTAGGCTGCGCATCATTTTGAGGGTGCTGGCGGGGTGTCATAAAACTGTCCCAGACCTTGGAGAGTGTTGGAACTGTCCCAGGCCTGCCTCTGTTGGAACTGCTGTGTGTTCTCCTCCCCTCCCCTCCTCAGTTGTATTCCACTACTGCCCTCTGTGGTTCACAAAGCCTGGCCAACATGTGAAATATGGAGTTCCAGCGAGTGTTGGCAATTGCATGTGCTGCTGCAGCGTTTCCAGACCGGCGGAAGCAGTCAGTGACTTACGGAAATGTGCACACACGCGGCACGCAATTTGGGGTAGGTTTCAAGAAACGGTGAGCTGGCAATTGCAAGTGCTCCTGCAGCTTTGCTAGACAGGTGGAATCTGTCGGTGACTTGCAGAAATGGGCACACACGCGGGGCACCTTCGCTAGTAGCTCAGGCAAATTGGGGTAGGTTTTGAGAAACCGCTGAACCACTAGGTTGAACACATTGGCTAGGCATGGTATGTGTGTGAGCTTGCCGAGCTCCAAAACTGCCACTAAGTTACGGCCATTATCAGACACCATGCCTGGTTGTAGGTTGAGTGGCGAGAGTCACAGCTCAGTCTGGTCCCTTATACCCTGCCACAGCTCTGCGGCGGTGTGCTGTTTGTCACCTAAGCAGATCAGTTTAAGAACGGTCTGTTGCTGCTTCCCCACTGCAGTGCTACACTGCTTCCAGCTACTGACTGATGTCTGACTGGTGCTGCAAGATGATAATTCAGAGGTGGAAGTGGAGGAGGAGGCGGAGGAGGAGAAGGGGGGTTGCAGCCACTGACGTAGGTGGTGGCGGAAACCCTGATGGAAGTAGGGCCCGCAATCCTTGGCATCGGTACGACTCGCTTAATGGCCTCCAAAACGTTCAGCCAGTGTGACATCAGGGAAATGTAGCGTCCCTGGCAAAAAGCACTTGTCCATGTGTCAGTCGCTAAGCGGAACTTTCCAATAACTGCGTTGGTCAGGGCACGGGTGATGTTACGGGACACATGCTGGTGTAAGGCTGGGACTGCACACAGGAAAAAATAGTGGCCATCAGGCTGCGGAAAGTCTCAGTGTCCACAAGCCTAAATGACAATATTTCCACGGCCAGCAATTTGGAAAGGTGTGCATATAGTGCTATGGCCTGTGGGAGGGGTTTGGGTATTTGCGCTTTCGTTCAAAGGCCTGGGGTATAGACATCTGTACGCTGCGCTGGGACACAGAAGTGGATGTGCTAGCTGATGGTGCTTGCGAAGGTCTAGGTGCCGGCCGGGAGGCATTCGGGCCTGCATCTTGGACAGGAGATTGTCCAGCATGTAACACAGGGGATGAGGAGGCAGTGGTGTGACCCGCAGACACTGATTGTGGACCCAGGCATTCAGCCCACCTATTAGGGTGCTTTGATGCCATGTGGCGGATCATGCTGGTGGTGGTGAGGTTGCTAGTGTTCATGCTCCTGCTCATTTTGGTACGGCATAGGTTGCAAATGACAATTCTTTTATCGTCCGCACTTTCCTCAAAACAGCTCCAGACTGCAGAACACCTACCCCTTGGCAAGGGAGATTGGCGCAAGGGGGTGCTCTGGGGAACAGTTGCGGGCCTGTTTGGTGTGGCCCGCCTTCTCGCTTTTGCCACCCCACTGCCTATTCCAGTCTGTTGCGGTGCTGCGGATCCCTCCCCCTCTGTACTGCTGTCCTCGCTCGGATTGCCACCTTCCTAGGTTGGGTCAGTGACTTCATAGTCCACCACCTCCTCTTCCACTTCCTCACTCTGGTTATCCTCCTGACTTGTTGACCTAACAACAACCTCAGTTATTGACAACTGTGTCTCATCCTCATCATCAACCTCTTGAGACACTAATTGCGGTTGACTTATTGGCAACTGTGTCTCATCATAATCATCCACCTCGTGAAACACAAATTGCCGTTCCCCATCGTCATCTTCTTGTGACTGTGGATGACCAAGAGTTTGGGAATCAGGGCACAATATGTCCTCATGTCCCTCTTCAAGCAGGCTTGTCGAGAGGCCCAAATTAAGGAATGGCGATGAAAAGAGCTCCTCTGAATATCCGAGTGTGGGAACGCTCGCTTGCCAAGACTCTCCATGGTGGGAGGAAGGAGTATCAGGATGAGGATTTTGTTGACCAGACTCTTGGCTACTAAGACTGGACTTTGTGGAAGACAAAGTGGTGCTTAAATGACTGTAAGCATTATCTGCTGCAATCCAACCGACCACCTGGTCGCCCTGGTCTGACTTCGAGAGTGGTGTCCTGCGCCACCCTTGAAAATGGGACATGAAGCTAGGTATCGTGGATGAGTGTGTTTCTTGTGCTCTGGCAGCAGGCACAGTTTTTCCACGCTCAGGGCCACGGCCCCTGCCTGCACCATCAACAGCACGGTCCCTTACTGCTTGCCTTGCGGATATTAAATGGTATATATGCTTGCAAGTATGTCACATGTACAGTAGCGCAGGTTTTGTAAGTGTATGCGCAAATAAAGTACACAGAATGTCACAGATATTTTTAGGATGCGCACACGTTAAACAGAAGATGTAGCACAGATAATGTCGCTGTCCGCAGCGTCTATAAAAAAAGTACACTGAATGTCACAGATAATTTTAGGATGCGCAAACGTTATAAAGGAGGTATAGCGCAAGTAATGTCGCTGTTACCAGCGGCTGATAAAAAAATTACACTGAATTAATGTCACTGATATTTAGAAACGCTATACTGGAGATGTAGCGCAGGTAATGTCGCTGCCACCAGCAGCAAAAAAAATTGACTGAATGTCACTGATATTTCGGATACGCAAACGTTATACAGGAGATGTAGCGCAGGTTATGAAACTGTCCGCAGCGGACAACGTCTACGGAAAAAGTACACTGGATTTTACAGATATTTTTAGGCTGCGCACACGTTACACAGGGGATGTAGTGCAGATAATGTCGCTGTCTGCTGCGGCCAAACAATTGCAAGCTATTTAGCGCTAAAAATATATATTGCTGCCAGATACAACAATAGTCATTAAAAGGACTTTTGGGTCTTTAGCAAGTTTTTTCAATAAAATATTACTATTTCACTCCCTACACTATCTGTTCCTTCTTCCCTCCCTGACTAAGACTGATCCGAACACGTGTCATTGGATGCTATATAGCACCCGATGACGCGTTCCGGCCATCCAATCACTGTAATGCCAGTAGCCAACATGGCTACGGCATTACAGTGAAGGGCAGTACACACCTGCACGTTTATTGGCTGTAGCAGCCAACAAACGTGCGGGGAGGATACTCGAGCATCGCGCTCGAGCAAACGTGGTGTTCAGTACACACTCTGTCATTGTGCCACTCTGTGGCCTCCTGATGCTGCCACTATCTCCACACTGTCATTGTGCCACTCTGTGGCCTCCTCCTGACGCTGCCGCTACCTACAGACTCTGTCATTGGGCCACTTTGTGGTCTTCTCATGCTGCTTCCACCCTCCCCACTTCATGACTGGGCCACTATTATGCCTTTCAGCCTGGCTGACATCATCATTTATTTGACCCTTCTTCTGATCTGTCAGAAGGAAGGAATAATGAGATGCACAGCGGATCCTGTCTGTGTAGCAGCTGTAAGGGCTTGTGATTTGGTAGCCAAAAGCAGGAGTGGGTACAAAACACAGAAGACATGCAAATATTCCATTTACGTGTCATCTCTTTTTTTGATCCACTCCTGTTTTTTTGGGCATTAGCAATACTGATGGATTACTGACCAAATGCTGACCGAGTGAAGGCGGATGCTCAACAGACAGGATCCATTTTTTGGGGGTTATTGTTCTGATGGATCAAAAGGGCAAAATAATCAGTGACGTCAACACAAACTTACTGCTGACACCCTCTCCACTCTGTCCGGGGGGCTCTACATGTATAAGCGTTTAATAGAACAGGTTCTGTAGACATCTATGTGGAATCAGCTGCTGACTGTGTAAAAGGAGTGCACTTCTTCTTGGCGCTAACATCGACCTCCTAAGGCTGAGTTCACACTTGAGTTATTTGGTCAGTTTTGGACCCGTAACTGCTCAAATAAGCGATTCTAAGAGCTACGTCTGTCATCTGCATGTCATACAGTATTATTTCACTACCACAGCAGACTCCCTATGCGTGTTACTGCAAGGCACAGTGCTCTACCCCGCTAGAAAGGCTCTCTGCAGCTAGGAAATAACCGTTCTTTTTCACACGATTCGCCGCAAATAAATTTGTATCGAACCAAATTTTTTCGAAAAATTTGTTGAACCGGCCAAATCAAATTTTTCGAAAATTCGCTCATCTCTACTCATTACAGGTTGGTCCAAAGTCCTGAGCATGCGCCATTGTCTACTGGCTAGAAGCTTTAGGCACACACTCAGTCAAAGCAGGTAGCCAAAGCAAGTAGACCTAACTTTACTGTGAATGAGTCAGAAGCCACCAGTAGAAGAGCAAAAGAACTAGATGATAATGGTACATGAACAGGATTTTGGAAAGCTTGCTTCCATTTTGGGTCATAATGAAGCCATGAAAACACAGACTGCCAATGGTAATGGTTTGAAAAGCAAAAAGTTTCTGACAGGTTCCATTTCATTCATTAAAAAGATATTCTGTTTAAACCGAAGAACATACATTCATCTATGTATGTATTGAAAGAAGCTGTGACCATATAGTCCTTCTGATCCTCCCTACCATTCAAGTGCAAACTTTTCAATAGTGCCTGACCCCACCATAGTGTACGGTATACATAACATGGTAACGTAGTAACATATGGGGTCATTTATGTAAATTAGTACTGTCTTAGTTGCCCATAGCAACCAATCAGATTTCACTTTTCATTTTCCAAAGGAGCTGTCCGAATTGAAAGGTGGAATCTGATTGGTTCCTATGGGCAACTAAGCCAGTTGAGAATAACTCCCTGGATCAACGACCCCCCTCTAGTAGCTATAGCCTGTAATATTATTATACTCCAGAAATACATCCAGGCCCCTCATGAATTCCTTTATTGTACTCACCATCACCACCTCCTCAGGCAGAGAGTTCCATAGTCTCACTGCTCTTCCCAGTGGCGTAGGGATCGCCATAGCAACCATAGCAGTGGCTATGGGGCCCTACGCCACTGGGGGCCCGTCCGGACCGCATTCATTTATTTATTTATTTTTTATTAACACACAGTAAAAACACACAGGCAGCCAGGCCCGACCGCCCGCCCAGTGTAGTGGGTGGGGCGCGAGCGGTCCGCGGCTCGGGCCTGGCTCGGGGAAAGGCAAGGAGGAGTAGTCAGGTCAGGACTGGAGGCTGAAGCAGGCGGGCCCGGGGCGCACTGCCGCACGAGCAGAAGAAGAGGTAGGCGGTGGAGGGGGCCGGAACGGGGGCATACCTGAGGGACGGAGGCGGAGCCAGGCACCAGAGCTGCAGCGCAGGAAAGATTTCCTCCTAGTAACTAGATTGGGAGGAGGAGGCGGACTCAGGCGGTGGAGGGGGCGGGGCCGGGCCGTGGAGGGGGCTGGGCTGGGCCGGGCCGTGGAGGGGGGTTTACCTGTTGTGGAGGGACTAGGGAGGGAGAGGGAGTGCGGCCGCACTGGTGCCAGTCAGATTCGCGCTATCGCTATCTGAGTCTGACTGCCCGAAACCAGTCTGAGGCTGAGCAGAGCAGGCACAGCTCAGACTCAAAATGAGAGAGAGGAACCTTACCTCACAGACACAGTCACTAGTCCTACTCACTCCAGTCCAGACCAGTCCTCAGTCAGTGGTCTCCAGAGTCCAAACTCCAGTCTCTGTCCAGTCCAGTCCAGTGACAGTCCTGCCGTGCCAGTGCCACTCCAGTCTGTGCCTGCTGTCTGTGTGACTACAGTGACAGTGACTGTAAAAGTAGGTGATGTGATTCACTTGAATTTAAAGAAGTGAGATTATTGAGAATTTATGATGTCTGAGTTAATCTAAATTCTTAAGTTAAAAAGAGCTGCCTGCAGACTGAGAGTGGGGCCCCCAAGTCCTCAGGATTCTCTTGGGGCCCAAGAGCAGCAAGGGGCGCCCTCCTTATCATTGCAGGTCTGCAGGCAGCTCTTTTTAACTTCAGAATTCAGATCATCAGACTCTCACTAATTACTAATTACAGCACACACACCCCTGTAGTGTCCACCATCAGACAGGGGAGGGAAGAAACCCCAGAACTAGAGTGTGGCCCCCAACACATTGGGGGGCACACTGACACTCTAGTTCTGGGGTTTCTTTTCTTCCCTCCCCTGTCTGATGGTGGACACTACAGGCCAGGGCGCAGGGTGTGTGCTGTAATTAGTGAGAGTCTGATGTTAAAAAGAGATGCCAGCAGTGATAAGGAGGGCGCCCCTTCCTTCTTTTGGGGATCACACTCTAATATGACAGACATAAAGGTACTTTTACACTTGCGGCAGGACGGATCCGGCAGGCTGTTCACCCTGTCGGATCCGTCCTGCTGCTATTTCGCTGCACCGCTGCTCCGTCCCCATTGACTATAATGGGAACGGGGACAGAGCTCCGGCTCAGCACGGCACTGCGCGGTGAGAGGGCACCGGACGAAAAAGTCGGACTTGCAGTACTTTTTGGCCGCCAGCCTTTTACCGAACACTGCCGCGCTGCACTGGAGCTCTGTCCCCGGTCCCATTATAGTCAATGGGGATGTAGTGGCGGCAAGGCGAAATAGCAGCAGGACGGATCCAACAGGCTGAACGTCGAATCCGTCCTGCCGCAAGTGTGAAACTGCTCATGGCGGTGGGAGATCTAGGATGGGTGTTTGGGTGGGAGCTCTGGAAGGGGTGGTGGGAGGTCCTATAGATATGTGGGGGCTGCAGGGGGGCCTATAATTTTTTTTTGCTATGGGGCCCATGCATTTCTAGCTACGCCCCTGGCTCTTACCGTAAAAAATCCTCTTCTATGTTTGTGTAGAAACCTTCTTTCCTCCAGACGCAGAGGATGTCCCCTCATCATAGTCACAGTCCTGGGGATAAATAGATGATGGGAGAGATCTCTGTACTGACCCCTGATATATTTATACATAGTAATTAGATCTCCCCTCAGTCGTCTTTTTTCTAAAGTGAATAACCCTAATTTTGATCATCTTTATGGGACCTGTAGTCCACCCATTACAGTTATTACTTTAGTCACCCTCCTCTGAACCCCCAAATCCTCACTGTCTTTAAGTTCTACAGGCAGAAAAAAACATGTCTGTTTAGGCACCAATGTATCTACTATGGCTCTCCAACACATAATGGATCACAGGCTCATGTGCGTCATTTGCCTGACCTAACATACATTGTACAATGTACAATTGATAGTGTTGATCAAGCACCATAGTGCTCGGGTGCTCGGGGGCTCGGGCCGAATACATCGGGATGCTCGGGTGGTCTACCGAGCATCTGAATATAATGGAAGTCAATGGGAGAACGCAAGCATTAAACCAGGCACCCCCTGCTCTGAAGAGGGGAGGGTGCCTGGTTCATAGGAAAAGGTCAGAAATTGATAGAAACACCACAGAAATGGTTCAGGAACAGCATGGGGAGAATGTCTCAATGAATCTTGGACTCCCAGGTCGCTACTGGGAATGATGTTGTCCGAGTAGTACGTTACTTTTACAGACTGACAATAATACGCACAAAACCGAAGATAAAATCGATTTTAGATGAAAAATTGTTAGGAAACATTCTTTCCTGTATATTTACTTGTATATAAAGTGCAAGTGCTGCCAAAAATTACAAGGAAGAGGCACTCCGAAACAACCTGTATATCACATAAATGAGGGCCTCATTCACATTGTGGTACAATTGTTCATGTAGTGGAACTCCTACACTCATAAAGCCTATGCACTAAGTGAAAGGGCTGCCAAAAATTACAAGTAACCGACACTACAATACACCTTTTGCTTCACATAAAGGATGGCATCATACACAGCCTTAAATTATGATTGATGGCCTGCTGGTGACCCTCAAAAACATTTAGAGCAAGGGCCTGCTGATCTGACCATCTAAAACATTATGGGCGAGGGCCTGCTTCCGCTTTGGTGACTCTAGATAACCTGGGGCCTCTCGCACGTCCCCGATCTATTCAGATGTCTGGCCTATCAGCTTTCGATGTTATTGTCAGCGCAAACAATTGTAACTAAGGGTAACGGGGAATCAGGGTTCGATTCCGGAGAGGGAGCCTGAGAAACAGCTACGGCTACCACATCCAAGCAAGCAGCATGCACACAAATTATCTATTAGGTATAATTAGGTGAGGGCCTGCAGGTGAGCTGACCCTGTAAACAATTATATGCGAGGGCCTGCTGATGAGCTGACCCTGTAAAAGATTTTAGGTGCGGGCCTGCTGGTGAGCTGACCCTGTAAAAGGTTGTAGGTGAGGGCCTGCAGGTGAGCTGACCCTCTAAAACATTATATGCGAGGGCCTTCAGGTGAGCTGACCCTGTAAAAGATTGTAGGTGAAGGCCTGCTGGTGAGCTGACCCTGTAAAACATTATATGCGAGGGCCTGCTGGTGAGCTGACCCTGTAAAAAATTATATGCGAGGGCCTGCTGGTGAGCTGAACCTCTAAAACATTATATGCGAAGTGCATATATGCGAGGGCATTATATGCAACAAATAAGCATGTGTTGATATGATGAAAGAGGAGAAGGAGGATGAGAAAAAGAAGATTCAACCATGTACCCTTGTTTGTGGTGGAAGGGGTCCATGGGAATACAGTGAATTCAGTGCATTACATACACTAAATACCCAGACAAAAAGCTTGCGGCAGGGCAGGCCAACACCTTCAAGGCGTAGAGTGCCAGTTCGTGCCATGTGTCCAGCTTGGACACCCAGTAGTTGTAAGGCACAGATGGATCATTGAATAGCGAATATCGCAACTTCGCTAATTCGTAAATATTTCAAATATAGTGCTATATATTCACTATTTTGAATATTCGTCATTTTTTTACATCTGAAGAAATTATTCCTACCTGCTTCTTTCTTGTGGCTCAATGAGTCATTGGCCCACAAGCAACTTAAGCAGGAAGGAATCATGTTTTCATATGGACATTTTTTTTTGAATATTCTAAAAAACAAATATATAGCAATATAGTGAATATATTTGTTATTTAGAATATTTGCATTATTTTTACCTATCTGTACAGTTGTTCGCATACTCCTCCCCGACAAGCGTCCCCGTCACCATGAGAACGCCTGTGGGTTAGAAAATACCATCGGATCTGAGTTTTTCCGGAGATTGTGAAAACTCTGATCCGATGGTATATTCTAACCCACAGGCATTCCCATGGTGACGGGGACGCTTGTCAGGAAGCAGTATGCCAAACTGGAATAACAGTACACATTGAAAAAAAAAATACAAATATTCTAAATAACGAATATATTAGCTATATTGCTATAACTTTGTTTTTTAGAATATTCGTCATATTCTAAAAAACAAAGTTATAGCAATATAGTGAATATTCGTAAAATACACATATAGACTGTAATTTAGCTAATATAGTGCTATAATAATTTTTTTTATAGTCAAATTTTTTTGTCTCTTCTGAACTTCAGTTATGGAAAAAATGTACACTATTAAAAAAAAATACTATAGCACTATATTAGCTAAATTACAGTTTATATGTGTATTTTACGAATATTCGCTATATTGCTATAACTTTGTTTTTTAGAATATGACGAATATTCTAAAAAACGAAGTTATAGCAATATAGCGAATATTCGTAAAATACACATATTAGCCAATAGCCATAGCCAACCAATAGGAAAGTTGCCTGATACAGTTAAAAGAAAATCGCAATACGCGAATAATTAAATCGCATATTATTTGCGATAAATAGAATAATGACGAATATTCGATTTCGACAAATATGAGACAAATATTCAATCGAATATTCGCAAAATATTGCGAAATCTAATATGGCACCTCCCGCTCATCACTACTACGTACTACTTCACCATCTTCCAAATTTTTGCCCTCCTTATGACACTAAGCCGCGCATCAGGGTGAGGGTGCTGACGGGGTGTCATGAAACTGTCCCAGGCTTTAGAGAGTGTATCCATGCCTCTGTTGGAACTGATGTGTGTTCCCTTTGTCTCCCCTCCTCGATTGGCCAAGGAACTATGGTCTGTGTCGCTAGCGTTGTCAGATGGAAATTTTTGGAGCAATTTTTCCACAAGGACCTTCTGGTATTGCACCGTTTTGCTCGTCCTCTCCACCAGAGGAATGAGAGATGAGAAGTTCTTTTTGTAGCGAGGGTCGAGAAGGGGGAAAAACCAGTAATCCGTGTTGTCTAAAATGCGAATAATGCGTAGGTCGCGGGAAAGGCAGCCTAACATGAAGTCAGCCATGTGTGCCAGAGTACACAAACAGGCAAGACTTCGCTGTCTTCAGGAGGATGACTCTCAATCTCCTCATCCTCTTCCTCCTGTTCTGCCCACCCACGCTGAACAGATGTAATTAAACTTCAATGGGTACTACCCTCTGTAGCGGAGGCAACCGTCTCTTGCCCCTCCTCCTCCTCTTTATCATACAATTTGCGCTGTGAAGACGAACTGAGGGTGGCCTGTGTAATGTCTTCCCCCATTTCCTCCTCTTCCACATGCAATGCGTTGTCCTTAATTGTGAGCAGCAAGCATTTGAGTAGACATAGAAGTGGGATGGTTACGCTCATAATAGCGTTATCGCCGCTCACCATCTGTGTTGATTCCACAAAGTTTCTTAAAACCTCACAGAGGTCAGACATCCATGCCCACTTTTCGCTTGTGAATAGCTGAGTGGAAAGGTGACGACCATGTTACAGCTGGTATTCCACTACTGCCCTCTGCTGCTCACAAAGCCTGGCCAACATGTGGAACGTGGAATTCCAGTGCGTGCTCACGTCGCACAACAGCAGGTGAGCTGTAAATTTCTAATGCTGCGGCAGCATTTACAGAACGGCTGAAGCTGTCGATGACTTGCGGGAATGTGCACCTTCACCAGTAGCTCAGACAAATTGTGGTAGGTTTTGAGAAATTGCTGAACCACTAAATTTAAAATGTGCGCTAGGCATGGGATGTGTCTGAGCTTGCCAAGCTCCAAAGCTGCCACCAAGTTACGGCCATTATCAGACACAACCATGCCTGGTTGTAGGTTGACTTGCCACAGCTCAGTCTGGTCTCTTATTCCATTCCACAGCTCTGCGGCAGTGTGCTGTTTGTCCCCTAAGCATATCAGCTTCAGCATGACCTGTTGCCACTTCCCCACTGCAGTGCTACACTGCTTCCAGCTACCGACTGATGACTGACTGGTGCTGCACGTGGATAAATCTGAGGTGGAAGTGGAGGAGGAGGATAAGGGGGGTTTAGAGCCACTAACGTAGGTGCTGGCCAAAACCCTGATCGATGTAGGGCCCGCAATCCTTGGCGTTGGTAGCACCTGTGCCATCCCAGGGTACGACTCGCTCCCAGCCTCTACAACATTCACCCAGTGTGCCGTCAGGGAAATGTAGTGTCCTTGGCCAAATGCATGTTTTCATGTGTCCTTGGTTAAGCGGACCTTCCCAGTAACTGCATTGGTCAGGGCACGTGTGATGTTACGGGACACATGTTGGTGTAAGGCTGGCATGGCACACCTTGAAAAATAGTGGCGGCTGGGGACAGAATAACGTGGGAGGGCCACCGACATCAGGCTGCGGAAGGCCTCAGTGTCCACAAGTCTAAAAAGCAACAATTCCAGGGCCAGTAATTTGGAAAGCTGCGCATTTAGTGCTATGGCGAGTGGGTGTGTGGCTGGGTATTTTCACACAGATTGTAGACCCAGGCGTTCGTCCCACTTATTACGGTGCTTGGATGCCATGTAGTGGATCATGCTGGTGGTGGTGAGGTTGCTAATGTTCATACCCCGGCTCATTTTCGTATTGCACAGGTTGCAAACTACTATTATTTTGTCGTCCGCACTTTCCTCAACATAGCGCCATACTGCGGAACACCTACCCCTTGGCAAGGGAGATTTCTGTAAGGAGGTACTCCGTGGAACAGTGGCGGGCATGTTTGGTGTTACCCTCCTTCTCCCTTTTGCCACCCCACTGCCTCTTTCAGCCTGTTGCGGTGCTGCAGATACCTCCCCCTCTGTACTGCTGTCCTTGCTCGGCTTTCCACCTTCCCAGGTTGGTTCAGTGACCTCATCGTCCACCACCCCCTCTTGTTGACCTAACCACAACCTCAGTAATTGACAACTGTGTCTCATCCTCTTCATCAACCTCTTGAGACAGTAATTGCGGTTGACTCTTTGGCAACTGTATCTTATCATCATCCCCCTCATTAAACACTAATTGACGTTCCCCACCGTCATGTTCTTGTGACTGTGGATTCTCAAGAGGTTGGGAATCAGGGCACAAGATCTCATGTCCCTCTTCAAGCGTGCTTGTCGAGAGGGCCAAATCAAGTAATGGCGATGAAAAGAGGTCCTCAGAATATCCGAGTGTGGGATCCCTTGTTTGGCCAGACTGTACAAGGTGGGAGGAAGGAGGATCAGGGTGAGGATTGTGTTGACCAGACTCCTGGCTACTGAGACTGGACTTGGTGGAAGACAGGGTGGTGCTTAACCGACTGGAAGCATTATCTGCCGCAATCCGGGTCGCACTGGTCTGACTTCGAGAGTGGAGTCCGGCACCGCCCTGCAAACTGGGACATGAAGCTAGGTATAATGGATGATTGTTTTTTTATCTTGTGCTCTAGCAACAGGCACAATTTCTCCGCACCCAGAGCCACGGCCTCTGCGTGCACCATCAGCATCACGGCCACTTCCCCGTCCCTTACTGCTCGCCTTCTTCATTTTAAATGTCATATATGCTTGAAAGTATGTCACACATACAGTAGCGTAGGATTTGGAAGTGTATGCGCAAAATAATTTGCAAAGGTATTTGTGATTAGGAAACGTTATACAGGACAGGTACCACAGGTAATGTCACTGTTCACAGTGTCTATGGAAAAAGGTACGCTGGAAGTCACTGATATTTTAGGGATGCACACACTATAAACAGGAGATGTTGCCGGATAATTTAACTGTACACAGCGTACACCGTCTACGGAAAAAGTGCACTGGATGTCACTGATATTTTAGGGATGCACACAACGCAGTGGCCTATTACACTTTATTTAGCGCAGGATGCGCTAAAAATATATATTGCTGCTGTCACCCACAATAGTCCTTAACTACTTCCCATCTGGGCCCTTTGCCCCCTTCCTGACCAGGCCAAATTTTGCAAAACTGACATATCTCACTTTATGTGGTAATAACTTTGGAACGCCTTTATTTATCCAAGTCATTCAGAGATTGTTTTCTCGTGACACATTGTATTTCATGATAGTCATAAATTTGAGTCAAAATATTTCACCTTTATTTATGAAAAAATCCCAAATTTACCCAAAAATTTGAAAAATTCGCAATTTTCTAAATTTCAATTTCTCTGCTTTTAAAACAGAAAGTGATACCTCATAAAATATTTATTATTTAACATTCCC
Organism: Bufo bufo; assembly: GCF_905171765.1. Classification (NCBI taxonomy): domain Eukaryota; kingdom Metazoa; phylum Chordata; class Amphibia; order Anura; family Bufonidae; genus Bufo; species Bufo bufo. The sequence continues at coordinate 201,675,906 of NC_053396.1, read as the reverse complement.
CATATGTCTACTTTATGTTGGCATCATTTTGGAAATGTCATTTTATTTTTTTAGGACGTTAGAAGGCTTAGAAGTTTAGAAGCACTTTATAAGGACCAGTTCAGGTCTGAAGTCACTTTGTGGGGCCTACATAGTGGATACCCCCATAAATGACCCCATTGTAGAAACTACACCCCTCAAGGTATTCAAAACCGATTTTACAAACTTTGTTAACCCTTTAGGCGTTCCACAAGAATTAAAGGAAAATGGAGATCAAATTTTTAAATTTCACTTTTTTGGCAGATTTTCTATTTTAATCAATTTTTTTCTTTAATACATCGATGGTTAACAGCCAAACAAAACTCAATATTTATTACCCAGATTCTGCGGTTTACAGAAACACCCCACATGTGGTCGTAAACTGCTGTATGGGCACACGGCAGGGCGCAGAAGATAAGGAACTCCACATGGTTTTTAGATGCCATGTCCCATTTGAAGCCCCCTGATGCACCCTTACAGTAGAAACTCCCAAGAAGTGACCCCATTTTGGAAACTAGGGGATAAGGTGCCAGTTTTATTAGTACTATTTTTGGGTACATATGATTTTTTGATCATTCATTATAACACTTTATGGGGCAAGGTGACCAAAAAATTGGTTGTTTTAGCACAGTTTCTATTTATTTATTTTTACAGCGTTCACCTGAGGGGTTCAGTCAAGTGACATTTTTATAGAGCAGATTGTTACGGACGTGGCGATACCTAATATGTATACTTTTTCTCATTTATTAAGTTTTACACAATAATAGCATTTTTGAAACCAAAAAATTATGTTTAATGTGTCCATGTTCTGAGAGCTATAGTTTTTTTTATTTTTTGAGAGATTTTCTTATGTAGGGGCTCATTTTTTGCGGGATGAGGTGACGGTTTTATTGGTACTATTTTGTGGGACATACGCGTTTTTGATCACTTGGTGTTGCACCTTTTGTGATGCAAGGTGACAAAAATTGCTTGTTTTGACACAGTTTTTTTTTTTTTTTTTTTTACGGTGTTCACCCGAGGGGTTAGGTCATGTGATATTTTTATAAAGCTGGTTTTTAAGGACGCGGCAATACCTAATATGTATACTTTTTTTTATTTGTTTCACTTTAACACAATAATAGCATTTTTGAAACCAAAAAAATAATGTTTTAGTGTCTCCATGTTCTAAGAGCTAAAGTTTTTTTATTTTTTGAGAGATTTTCTTATGTAGGGGCTCATTTTTTGCGGGATGAGGTGACGGTTTTATTGGTACCATTTTGTGGGACATACGCGTTTTTGATCACTTGGTGTTGCACCTTTTGTGATGCAAGGTGACAAAAATTGCTTGTTTTGACACAGTTTTTTTTTTGTTTTTTTTACGGTGTTCACCCGAGGGGTTAGGTCATGTGATATTTTTATAGAGCTGGTTTTTACGGACGCGGCAATACTAAATATGTCTATTTTATTTTATTTTTTCTATTTTTAATTTTTTTTTTTATTCCAACATCGCTACTGGAATTACAATGAGGGCAGTACTCACTTGTACAGGTGTTCGGCCGAGCATGCTCGATCATCACTAACAATTGATGAAAAGATCTCGAGTTCCAAGTTTACTTTTCACCAAAATTGTTTAAAATTGTCTTGTCCTTAAAAAATTGATGAAGGATAGGTTCATACTTTACTGATTAGCTGCTTCAATTCTGAAGGCATTTCTGTTCGCAAAAAAATTGTTTATTGCTGAAATGCTGCTGATTAGACACAAATGTTAATCTTTCTGTTGGAATGGATAAAATCCACCGCATAAATTGACCTATTGCAGAGTTAGAATCTGCACCATGGGTCAGTTTCAGCTGCAGATTTTTTTCTGCCACGTGTGATGTGAATAAGAATTGAAAAATCGGTGGAATCAATTCAGACTAAACTCTAATTTTCTGACCAATTTGTTAGAAATGAACATAAAATAAATTTCAAGAAATCTGCTCATCTCTAATTTCAATACTTTTCCTGGCCCATTGACATACCCAGCGACTGATAATGCATATCCCTTGGACATCTCTCATCTACTGTACTGTATTTTGTCAAGTATAACTTCTTTCTTCCATGTCTTATATAGCAGTTTAATCCTATGCCAGTGAAAGGAACTTAGCTTCAATACCACAAATAGTCTTAGACAGGAGTTGCCCTCTTTTTGGGCAAAAAAAAAATAATCTGCCTTTTTTTTCTAATCTCATGCAACATATGGCATATACAGTACCATCTACACTTTTATTTAAAAAAGATTTCTGTCTATTAGGCTATCACTACCACCTGACACATTTCTGGCTTGTGACTCTCATATATAATTGGTTTGCTGCCAATAATACAGTAAATATGGATGTCCGTTGTACATTTCTTTTGTCTTACCGTACATGTTTTATGCACATTTGGTGCCTTTAAAGACTAGATGCTATATTACATATCTCATACGCTAGAGGTCACTTGTGCTGCAACCCATTAAATCATTAATCATCATGGATCATGTTATCACTACAATAACATATACTTGGCTTCCAACTGCCCGCCAGTCATTATACTTTAGAATATGTGTGTCTACACATGTATTTATGCATGTGATTTATGTCGGTACAGGTGTACACCTGTGCTTTACTTTTCCTTTCTAGATATACATTACCAGTCTACCGTATTTCATCTGCGACTTCATACTTACTAACTCTCCCAGAACATGCATAGGTTCTTGGAAATGGAAAGACCTCCTGGATTCCAGCAGGATTGGAAGAGTGCAAAATGAAGACCCAGTGTCTGGTACCAGCATCAACAGAGGCACTCCTCTGCAGCTCTACCGGCGTCCAGTTGCCAGGAATACGTTTGGAATGGCAGCCTGATCTCCTCGTTCTGGCACAACGTGGCTAAAAATGACTCTTTCCAGCACCTTAAGCTCTCTAATTTGCTTACAGTGCCCTCCTTTCGACCCAATGATAACCAGGGGTAAGCAACAGCACCCCAAACAGGGGAAACTAGACTTTTATTTTGAAAAAGACGCAGACCTGAACATGACATCATCATTGATAGGGCCCATCGGATCCCGCGTTCTCGTCACCTTCCCGGAACTACTCAAAGGGACGTGTTGGCGTACATTCACTTCCTTCACATTAAAGAGCAGATTATGGATGCCATCAGAAAATCTCCTACCTTACCTCAACCGTATTAAATGGTCAAGCTGTATGCAGACTTGTCTGCCGCTACATTGTGGCAACGCTGCATATTGGCGCCTATCAACAAATGGGGCTTCCCGGTAAAGCTAGTGATTACTCTCATTGGCGTCCAACTCACAGTCTCCTCTGTGGAAGCGGGACATTCGCTATTGGCTTTGTGGAACATCAAAGCTTCTACCCAGACAGAACCTCCTGGTCACTGTCCGCAACATCTGGACCAAGAGTGGCACACTGTCCCCTCTAAAGCACCGAATTGTCCATAACCACACTTTGTGCCATCGGGTGCCTTTCAGTACTCCGGGATCATGCTGAACTCTCTCCCCCAGTGAGGTGAGATGCCACTCTTGGTGGAACTGATTTTCTACATTCTGCTGGTTGTGGAACCACCTTACCAGATAAGACTTTATTTTATGTTTTCTTTTATATTAGTTTGGATGTTTTATATTCTAATTCTCATTTATTATGTCACAGGTTATGGGTCGGATGGGTCAGGAATGGCAGTTGGCAGTGTGGTTGGGCTTGTAGGGTGGTGGTAGTGGGGGACAATAAGCTTTTTGAAGTTTCCTGATGGTGCTTAAGCTGGTCTCAGTGAATACCAAGGGCCTAAACAGCCCCCACAAAAGATCTCATATGTGCGCGGAGGTGATCCAGCTATCTGCTGATATACTGTGTGCCCAAGAGACACACATTCTGTTAGCCAATGCCAACAGGATACGCCATCCCTCATTCCCCCATATATATCAAGCAGAATTCTGCAAAAAAACACAGGGGTGTGCTTTTGGCTAAAGGAAATACAGTAGCATTACACCCTATCTCCTCTGTAATAGACCCAAATGGGAGATATGTCATTTTGGTCTGTAATATCAATAATATTCTTTACACTATTGTAGCCTTGTATGCCCCAAACTGCCACCAACCATGGTTTCTATCTAAAATTATGCAGAAGGCCTCTAAGGTGAAACAAGGCCACTTGGTCTGTGGAGATTTTAACAGTGCCAGATGTCCAAATGGACTCTACTGCCCCTAATAGAACCCAACATCACTCCCTGCACACCTTCCTCACACAGGAAGAGTTCGTATATGACATCTGGAGACTATACCATAATACAGAGAGGGATATTCCTTTTTCTCCGCAGCTCATAATACTGTACATACTCCCGCATTAACTTATTCCTCCTGAGCAGGTCCCTCTTACAACTAGCCACCAACTCCACTATAGAACTTATAAAATGGTCCGACCATGCTGCTATCTCCCTTTCAATTCAAGAGACATTCAATGTTAGAGTGACCATGTGGAGATGCAACCCATATCTCCTAACGAATCCCTCTTCTAAAGAGGCCTTGACGTCCGCCTTGTCAGACTACTTCTCTAATAATGCTGCCTCTGTGTCAAGCCCATATAGTCTATGGAATGCCCATAAGGCGTATATGAGAGGTATGTTCGTTCAGCAGGGACATAGAGCGAAGAAAGACAGAGATCGAAAAAATACAAGATATCTTAACCAGACTTACTTCTCTAGAGAAGTTAAACAAAATTAAGGTAGACCAAGCTAGGTCTTCTCAAATCTCGACACACTGACTGCAATTTAGAGAATGCCTTCTGTTTAAATATGAGAAACACCTCACTTCCTTAAAAGCAAGATATTACTCCCAAAACAACAAGACAGGGAGTCTACTTCCCCTTCGCCTCAAACTTAGAGCTGATAAACCCAGAATATAATTTCTACTACCTCCGACCACCAATGGGAAAATTCTTGACCCTAAGAATTCGGGTTCGGCAGGTTCAGCTGAACTTTGGCTCAAATCCAAACCCCATTAAAGTCAATGTGGACCCGAACTTTGGGGCACTAAAATGCCTGTCAAATAGACATAGTAAGGGCTATAGGGCTGCAAAAGAAAGCAAAATGGGGGTAAGAGCAGGACAATTGCCCTGCAAACAAATGTGGATAGCGAAATTACTTAAAATAACATAGAATAGAAAAAAATAAAAAAATAAAAATCTTAAACTAGGAGGTGAAGGTCAAAGTAGAGTAGGAGGTTAAGGAGGCGGTGGACGTGGCGGTGTAGGTGGAAGTGGCGGTGTAGGAGGTAGCCAACACAGTTTTTGTTGTTTTTTTATTAAAAATTTTTTTTTCTTTCTTTCTATTATTATTATTTTTATATACATTTGCGAAGACCCCAAAACATTGGGAAATAGAAAAGAGAATGCAAAGAGAAAGTGCACTGGAGTATAACAATGGCTGGGTGGGGCCGGTATACTTGCCTACTCTGCACAAGGTACGGACAAGTCCTGTGAAATCCATGCCTGGTTCATAAACGTGAGCTTGTCCACATTGGCTGTGGACAGGCGGCTGCGCTTGTCTGTGATCACCCTCCCCCTGGCATGCTAAACACATGTTCAGACAATACACTGGCCGCAGGGCAGGCCAGCACCTCCAAGGCGTAAAGGGAAAGCTCAGGCCATGTGCCCAATTTGGAGACCCAGAAGTGTTACGCTGACCGGATGAGGAGGTGGTAGAAGAGGAAGTGGAGTAGGAGCGGGAGGCAACAGGAGGCAAAGAAAAACATCCTGCAATCCTTGGTGGTGGAAGGACATGCGCCAAACTGCTATCCACCTCATATTTTGTACATAATGTAGAATCTACGCTCTTTCCCCTCCTGGTATCAGCACTCCTCCCCATTCGGCCCAGGTGCTTTTAATTAGCAGGCCTCTGTATGAGGGTATATATTCCTACCTCTCAGTTGGAGTTCCTGAGAGTATGTGATTGGGTGAGTTTCATACCTGTTCACATGGTGAGAGTATATGATGGGGTTGGTCCCACACCTGTTCACATGGTGCAGTACTACGCGGTGGCCATTGTTGCTCTTGTGCTGTCCTGGTGGGTTGGCGGGACGCAGTGCCATGGTGGCTTTGTCGGACAGCGGGGGCGCTGTTTGACTGCTGGGTCCCGCTGCCTGCTGGGGTGGTGCTGTTGCATGGGTTGTCGCCGTGCAGTGCTGCGCCAAATTTAGAATAGGGTCCCATTCGAAGAGGCAACCTTGTCGCATGAGTGGGCCTATGCTCGCGGTGATCAAATTGTATGCTAATGCCTCAGCATGCAGCATAGGTGTAGGTATACGATAAATTGCGCTAAGAAGCGATATTAATTATGCTGAGAAGCAGTTAGATAAAAGCATAGTATTGAGGATGTGCGATCCAGTTCTTTTTCTCATATTTTGTGCTATCCGCCTCAGGCCCAGCCACCACTACATTTACCCAGTGTGCAGTTAAGGAGATATATAACGTAGTGCACACCTAATTTTGTCTGCCACTTGGTTGTGCAGGGCAGGGATGGCTCGCCTTGAAAAGTAGTGGCAGCTGGGAACCACGTACTGTGGGACAGTCACCGCCATAAAGTTTTTAAAAGTCTCCGTCTCCACCAGACGGAATGACAGCATTTCAAAGGCCATGAATTTTGAAATGCTGGCATTCAGGGCCAAGGATCGCGGGTGGGTAGGGGGGGTACTGGGGGGGGTACTTCCTCTTTCTCTCCAGTGTTTGGGAGATGGACAGCTGAACACTTCCATGGGACATTGGAGATCCTTTGTGACGGTGACAGAGGTGCTGCCACATCCTCTGCTGGGTGGCAGGTGCCACTGTCACTCCAGAAGGGAAGGAAGAGGCCGAGACTGCAGAAGAAGAGGGAGCAGGAAGAGCCTGAGATCTTTCATGGTTTTTGAGGTGTTTACTCATGCTTTGCAAATGCTTTGCATTTAGATGCCTGGTCATGCAGGTGGTACTCAGGTTTAGAACATTTATGCCTCGCTTCAGTCTCTGATTGCACAGCGTGCAAACCACTCGCGTCTTGTTGTCAGCACATTGTCTGAAGAACTGCCATGCCAGGGAACTCCTTAGATCAGGCTTTGGTGTGCTCAGTCCCTGGGTGTGGTGGGCAGTAGAAGGCATACTGGCTAGGGGACGGCCACTCTGCTTTTTCACCCTGCTCCCTCTTTTGCTGTGCGGCTGGCGCTGTGTGACCACCACCTCTTCCTCCGAACTGCACACGTTACTCGCATGACCTTGATTCCATGTGGGGTCTAGGACCTCATCATCCTCCACATCATGTTCCACCTACTCTTCACCCCTGCCCTCCTTGCCGGTCTGCACACTGCAAAAAGCTGTAGCAGTTCACCTGTGTTTCGTCTTCATCAGAGACGTGCTGCGATGGTCCTCCCATGTCCACATCCTGAAACATAAGTGGTTGGGCATCGGTGCACTCAAATTTCTTCCACTTCTGGGGCACGGATAGATGGATGTCCCATGGAAACCCTGCCAGCAGAGTCATCAAAAAGTATAAGAGACTGCTGCATGACTTGGGGCTCAGACTGCTTGGCTGATTTGCAAGAAGGTGAGGTGAAAGACAGATGCCCATGGGTTGCAGGTGTCAACTCTGCGTTTTCAGCAGGGGACCGGGTGGGAGACAATGTGAAGGAACTGGAGGCACTGTCAGCCACCGGATCTACTACTGCCTCTAGTTGTTCTGGCCTCACCATTCGTACACCAGTATTTGGGCCTACAAAATAACGCTGAAGTTTTTGTCATCTACGTGCACCTGAGGAAGGTGTATCATTTGGGAGTGTAGCTGGCACAGATCGACCACGTCCTCTCCCTTTAACAGTAGCTCCACCAACACCAGCAGTACCACGACCACGGCCACGTCCCTTATTTGATGCTCTTCTCGATCTTTGAGGTCACCCACCAAACTAACAGACAAAAACAAGAATGGGAATATATCACACACCAATCTAACAGATGGGATAACTATATCAATTTCATTGTAACGTATGTAGTGCAGTTGCACCTCAGACAAAAAATGGGTATATGTCACCCACTGAACTAAAAGACGGATTAACCATATCAATTTCCCTGTCACGTATGCAGTGCAGGTGTACTTCACGCAATAAATTGGCATATGTCACTGTGACGAATATTGTACCTCTCGTGCCCCGACTGACGCCAGACGTCAACTACGTCGAGCTCACGAGATACGGTATAGTCACTGGTTACCAAGGCGTGACGTTACACCCTCCTGGAGGAGCGGGTAAGGTCAGTCTTGGTACAGTTTTTACAGACTCCTCCTGTCCACACGGGCACAGAAAGGCAACAATCTGAGAGAGTGAAACAGCGCGTTCTCAGCACGGAAAAAGACTGCCACCAGTTTCTTGTTTGATATAAGCCCGGTCCACTAACGGGATTATATAGGGTAAGAAACCAATCCGCGGTAGCGTATTGCAAGGCCGAAACACGGACGTGGGGTTTCATGCTCAAGATTCCAGACAGCACAAGATTAAATTATATATTTAATCACCTTAAGGACTCACTTGACAGTACACTATACACATAAGAATATATACAGTGGTCTGAGGGTCTGAGGTTACAAATACAGGTGGTATGCTACAATAAGGATTAAACAGAGCAAAAGTCAGTTTACCAGATGGATGAGTCCTTTTGGTTGTGATGAGTTCTTTTCTGTAGTCACAAGGAGGGCAGTTATGTCAGCAGGTCACTCTAAACACATGGCACAATGTGACCCTTCTACAGAGAAAGACATCCCTGCTTGCTGGCACAAGCCTTTAAAAACGGTAGCCGCCCCTCCTCTTCCAGCCTCTGGGAAGGGTCCTCCCCTCCCTGCTGATCCTTTAGGGTTCATGGCTCCAGACCAGAAGGTCACAGGGAGATGGTTCTGGGACCAACAGACCCACCTGGGTTCTGGCAACAAGTAGAGTCCAAGCATGGTACCGTTATTTAGTTTCTGTGGGGAGATATGTATATCTCCCTTCCCTGGCATCCCACCACCAGACTATGACCAAGGGCCTGTTTATCGTGGCCACAGGGACACAAATATGTATCCAGTTTGCGCCTGTGATGGCCGGGCGATTCATAATTCCTTTTAAATCACTGGTTCCATGCTGTCTGCTACATTTGATTGAACTGGGGAATGGCTTAGACCCCCTGCAGGGACGCTTTTCCTGTTTCATTAGCTGGGTTTCTGGCTGGCTGAATGGAAGTGTATAGACTGGTGGACTGCTAGAGGTCCTCTGCCATCTGCTGGCTTTGAAGCAGGGCTACCTTGTGGAGCTCACTACCTCTGCTACCTTTCAACTGATGGCTGGTGTGGGAACATGGCAGACATAACATATTAATCCATATTCCTCACAGTCACCCACCGAACTAACAGATAGATTAACTATTATATTTTATGGGGTACAAAGATGGTGGATTGCACCTACAAAGAAATCGCTATAGGTCACCCACAGAATTAACAGCCAAATTAAATATTATTTTTCTGTGTCAGGGGTGCAAAGATGGTGCATTGCACCCACAAAAGATCGCTATAGGTCACCCACAGAATTAACAGCCAGATTTAGTATTATATTTCTGTGTCAGGGGTGCAAAGCTGGTGTATTGCACCCACCAAAAATCTTTATACTGTATGTCACCCACAAAACAAATAGACTGATTCCTAGCCCTCTTCCTCAGTTCAGCTGCCTGCTTCCTGTTCCTGCAATACTCAGAGCTGATGGGCGGTGCTACATGTGATCCAGTTTTTATAGAAGCTGGGTCACGTGATGTACCGGCCAATCACAGCCATGCCATTAGTAGGCCTACAGCTTAAAAGTTTGTTGATTGGCTGCCCTGCAGCCTTTCAACAAGCTTTATTAAATGCCCGAACACCAAACTTGAAACCAAACTTTTCCGGAAAAGTTCCGTACGGACCCGAACTTTACAGTTCAGGTTCGCTCAACACTAACTACTATGCATCTTTGTATAACCTAAATCAATCCCCAAAAACTTATCTGGCTCCATTGGAATCCATACAGAGTTATCTCTCCAAATTACAGCTCCCATCTTTATCTTTAGTGCAGGGAGGGATGTTGTCATCCCCATTGTCCCACTCTGAGATAGCCAAAATAATCCAATTCCTCCCTATGCAAAAGTTTCCGGGTCCTGATGGACTCTTGAACTCCAATTATAAAACTTTCCAAACCACCCTTGTGCCCCACCTACTGGCGGTACTAAATAAGGCATTCCATGAGGGTGCACTCCCCAAATAAATGCAGGAGGCCACTATAGTTGCCTTATCTAAACCAGAAAAAAAAAACAGTCTGTCCACATAACTTTAGGTCCATATCTTTACTGAATACAGACCAAAAGATCTATGCTAAAGTTTTAGCTAACAGACTTTCTATGGTTTTTCCTTCTCTGATTGGTGCGGATCAAGCAGGCTTCATTAAGGGGAGGCAAATAACCAACAATACTAGGAGGATCCTCAAAATTGATGACTTCCTGGAGAGATCACTAGTGTTGATCGTGAATATCGGCACTTCGAGAATTTGCGAAGATGTAGAATATAGTGCTATACTGTATATTTGTAATCGCAAATATTCTAGTTTTTTTTTTCCATCAGGAATCTTCCTTCTTGCTTGTGGGCCAATAATAAGGCTGCAATATCTTTGTCAGAGCTTAGCATCATCCCTAGAAACCAATAGGAAAGTTGCCTACCCCTTACTATATAAGAAACACCCCAGCAGCCATTTTCTGCTGTTTTTTTTTTCAGTTCTGAGAGAGACTGCAGTGTCATTACTGTGCTCTGTGCTTTCATCTGGATCCTATTCCTTATCCAATTACATTAGATAGTTAGTTTGCTCATATATATAATACAGACAGTTAGTGGGAGATAGTCAGTGTAGGTTAGATAGTGATATAGTGTAGATGATAGGTTCAGGGTGTTAGGCAGTGTGATAGTGCAACAATCAGTAATATCTACTCAGACCTGATAAGATGTGAAGTTGCATGTATTGCGCATCATTGTAATAAGCACATCATTAGTGTCGATTTGCGCAATCGCAAAAATAATGACTGGAGATATTTCGCAAATTTATTAAGAATATTATGCGAAAATTTGTGAAATATCACAAAAACGAATATTGCCTATGCCGCTCAACACTAGAGATCACACACCAGGGCCTTGATGGTAATGCTTGACGCCGAGAAGGCATTTGACCGTTTCAACTGGTCGTACGCCTTCTCGGTGTTGGCGACCCTTTTATATTGGCAATCAAAGCCTTGTATTCAAACCCGACAACTAAGGTGTTTGTCAATGGAGCAGTGTCTGGGGAATTCACTATCATCAATGGAACCCAACAGGGGTGTCCCCTCTCACCACTAATCTTCATTCTGGCTATAGAGCTGTTGGCTCAAGCCTTGAGAAATCACCCTGAAGTACGTGGGCATACAAATTTGCTCCCAACAACATTGTGTTTCATTATATGCGGATTATATCATCCTAACACTTGCAGATCCTATGTCTTCCCTGGACAAAGCTCTATCCTTGATAGAGGAATCTGGCAAACTATCATATTATAAGATTAACAAGACTAAGTCTCAAGCCTTGCCTTTTAATCTGCCATGGACATCTATAAATAGCTTAAAGTCATCTTTTTCTTTGGACTGGCAAGTGTCTTGCATCAAATATTTAGGCATACATATACCTACCTCAGTTACACTTGCATACAAATATAACTACATCCCTACTTTAGATGCTCTGAGGCGGGATGCACTCCTATATGGCGGGCAGGAGGCAACATGTTGGGCCGCATAGCGGCCTTCAAAACCCTACTGCTACCCAAACTACTGTTCCTGTTTAGGACAGTCGCCGTAAGGGTTCTTCAGATATTTCTGCAGAAAGCCCAAAGAATTGTAAACTCCTTTGTGTGGGCAGGTTGAAAACAGTACATTGCTTCCTCCATCCTTAGCAGACATAAGGGAATGGGTGGATTGAGCCTCCCCAATATATCAGACTACCTTCTTGCTACCCAAATTCAGGAATTGTGAGAGTAGTGGAGGAGTAGCAGGCAGGCCCTGGGGTTAAACATTGAAAAAGCCATTCCCCCTTCAAACAAATTACAGGCCCTTCTGATTAATGGCTTGAGTATTGATCCCATCAGAGCCTCTTTCCCGCCATATTTGGTGGCGTCCTCGCTACTGGAAGCTCTTTCACGATAGATATGCTACAAGCGCGATGTCGTTATCTCATATTGCCCCCACTCAAGTGTTGGAGCTTAAGATACCAGGTCTGAAACTTAGTGGGTGGCGAGATAAAGGTTTTATATCTATCTCTCAACTTTTTGAGCATGCTAGACTCAAACCTTTTCAGGCCTTACAATCAGACTTTAACATTCTGAAGGTAGACTTTTACAAATAGTTGCAAATCATGCGGATACTTGTCTAGTAAAAGCCCATAAAGATCCCCTGGTACTCTGGTCCAGTCCGAACATACCAAAGGCATTATTCGGTACACGTCCATTATACATGACTCTGGGCTCAAAACACACCTTTTGTAAGTCTGCCCCCTTTTTGGCCTCGGACAAAGAATTACAAATGGTCATCCCAGCCAAACGAATGGCCCCTCTCACTTCGTCTCACTGCATTACTCACTATGAAGCAGCTAAAAAAAACTTGCCTGGGATGGTACTTCACCCCAGAGAGACTGAGTATTATATATCCATGCTCCTCTCTTTGCTGTTGGAGAAACTGTGGGTCAAAAGGTACCCTGCTCCATGTGCTTGCTTTGGTCATGCCTACGCTTGGAGACACTGTGGTCAGACATCTTCCAACTAGCCTCTAGATTTCGCGGTACTCCTATTGAAAAATCGCCACTGTGGGCATTGTTCTTTATGAACACAAGGTCTATACCAATATCCCACCGCATTCCTGTAGCACATCTATTTCTGTCAACAAAATTGGCTTTTACCAAGAACTGGAAGAGTACAGACATCCCAACCGTGTCTGAGGTAAAATCAAGACTTAACACCACTTACCAATATGAAAAGCTTTTAGCCTTTAAAGACCATAACTTTGCTAGATTTGTGGCTCGGTGGAAGGCATGGATAGACTTTATGCCATATTCACCTCCCATTTGATGGGAAACCCCTATGCTTGAAACGGCAGACATCTGACCTGTGACACATTTGAATGAGTTTTGTTCTGTTATGTTCTGTTTGTCTTGAAATACTGTTTCAGGAATAAAGATTTGGTACAGTCAATATTAAAATTAAGCCATGACATACAGTAGACGGATATATGTGCCCATATACATGACACAGTTTTTCTTATATATTTTACATGTATTGTAGAATCTATTCTCTTTTCCCTCCAGGTATCAGCACTCCTCCCCATTCGGCCCAGGTGCTTTAATTAGCAGGAGTCTGCATAAGGCCTCCTGCACACGAACGTGTGTTTCCCGTTGCTGTATTGCGGACTGATCCGCAATACACGGGCACCGTTCTGTGTGCATTCCGCATCACGGATGCGGACCCATTCACTACAATCGGTCTGCAAATACGGAGATGTGGAATGGTGCGGAATGGGGTTTCGTCCCGTATTTCTGTTCCACAAAAAGATATAACATGTCCTATCTTATTGCGGAACGGCCGGATGGCGGATCCATTAAAGTGAATGGGTCCGCAATCCGCTGCGGCTGCCCCACGGACAGTGTTCGGGCCGCAGCACGACCTTGGGGCGCACACATTCGTGTGCAGGAGGCCTAAGGGTATAAATTCCTACCTCTCAGTTGGAGTTCCTGAGAGCATGTGATAAGGTGAGTTCCACACCTGTTTACATGGTGCAGTACTGCACGGCGGCCATTGTTGCTTCGGTGCTGTGCTGGTGGGCTGGTGGGGCCCAGTGCCAGGGTGGCTTTGCCAGACAGCGGGGTTGCTGTTTGACTGCTGGGTCCTGCTGCCTGTTGGTGCGTTGCTGCGGCGTCGGTGGTCGCCGTGCAGCGCTGCGCCAAATTTATCCATTGGACACAGTATAAAAAAAATTCTGGAACATTACATGCTGTTTATATGTTGTCACTTTATTGGTAAAATGACAATAAAAATGATTGAAACATAAAATAGGCTGTGGGTGTTCAAAGCACAAGCGTAGGTACCAGGGCTCTATTGCAGCCCATGAGGTGACATCACCAGATCCTGGGGAAAATTGAACTGGCCAGCATTCTGAAACAGAACAAGTCTATCCTCCTTCTCCTGGTCTTCTTTGTGGTAGCCAGCGTGCATTCCTAAGCAGTACAGTGTCCGTGTCATCATTGTAAAAAGAAAAGTTAGACTAGCACCTCCAAAAAAATGAAAAAAGTGTTCAGGTGCACTCTATTATGGTTGCAATGTAAAAGCAAGCAAGAACTACAAGTAGCAGCACACTGCCCTATGCAACGATACATGCAAATATTGGAAACATTAATAAATCTAAATTGCATCACTGATATACTTACTAAATGAAAATTATAAACTCTTTGTGCACATTTTGTCGCACATCAAAATTGTGTCCATCTACCGGCGACAAGGTAGCTGCCAACAGATGGGACCTACACAAACAGACTTGCCTCTCCTGGACTTTTGGCCTAAACAATTGAAGATAATGTAGAATTCGGCTATGGGATACCCTGCTCAAAATCATCATCATCATCAGCTGCTTCTCTTCGAATTTTTCCTCCTCCTTGTCCTCAGCTCCATCGTGAGACATCCATAATGGAATGTGTGGCCATGAGAAAACTTGACCAGCATTTAGATTGTGTGCAAGCTGAACCCTTACCTGGCCAAGTTTCTGGTATTGCAGTTGCTGCTGTACCACTTAATTGTGGTAAATGTGGCTCAGTTCTGCAAATTCACCAACATTTTATTCTTCTGTAAAATTGAATTCTATGTCATCAGCCACAGTTTTTGCCAAGTTCCATCACTGAGAGTTTTGGTCAGGTGTCCATAGTGTCAGGCTTCCACGCTTTCACTAACATTTTATTCTTCTGTAAAATTGTATACTTCTCTACGCAATCTGCCACAATTTTTGCCAAATTTCATCACTGAGACTTTTGGTAAGGTGTCCATAGTGGCAAATTTCCGCATCTTCACCAAAATGCATTTCTGCTATATGATATTTGTATTTCTGCCCAGCTTCTTTTCTAAATAGCTGTGGCCATTTCCTGGCACTGTCACAACTGTAGACAAGGAAACACACTCACAAAGTGAGAACTAACTTGAACCCAACCCCCTGTTCCTGCTACTTGCATAGCAAGCCCTAAGCAGCAAGTCTGCAGCTGGTTGACCGTCCCTATGATGGTAAGTGCAAGGAGACAAACCAAGCACCCTACGGTAAAAACTGCAGGAACCTGTTCACACAGCCAGAACCCTAAACAGACAAACACACAGAGAAGAGTCGTACAGAAATAGATCAAAGCTAGGAGATCAATACAGTACAGAATCACAGAACGGAGAGTAGTCAAAAATAGCCAAGAGACAAAACCGGATGGGAAACAGGGTACAAAATCACTAGGCAGAGAGAGGTCAGAGGCAAGCTGAAGTCCGATCCAATAGCAAACATCCAAGACACCCATAATAGCAACAGGAGTGCAGCAAGGGAAAACCTATAACTGGCAAAGGTGTATTGCCAGCAGGTGGTTTAAGTAGAGCACCGAGTCCCTGGAACAGAACATAATAGGTCCAGGGACTCAGCGTCCCAATGGACCAGAATACAAGCAGTCCTGAGATAAGCAGGCTGAGCAGTCACTCATGTGCGCATGTGCACTCGCATCACTTAAGCATGGCTTAAGTGGGACAGCACGAGGAACATGGCCTAAGCGACGCATCACCTGGGGGCATGGCCCAGGCGGCGCATCACGGAAAGCGCGGCCTGTTAGCGTGTCTGACACAGCGCTGCCGTGCTAGAGCTCCAGACCGTGGCACTGGATCTCAGACAGGTAAGTTGGTGACAGGCACTTACACTATTTGCTATTTCTGTCATTGCATTCAAGAGCTTAAAAGGGTGGGGAGGAAGGAGAAAAAGAGCGAAAATTCATAAAAAAAATTAAGAGATACAATCTTTTTATAGAAAGCTGAGCCCTAGAAGACTAGAGGGTGTTTTATAGCAGTTTTCAGGGCAATTGGAGCAACTTCAATTTGTAACAGATCAATTCAGGCATGAACAGATATTTTTGAAAAATTTGCTGAATCGGACACAAAGTGAATCTCAAGAAGTTCACTCATTTCTAGGGTTGGTGATATTTTGGGCATTCCATAAACATTTATCCTAAATCACTGAAATCACTGGCTTTATGACCCAAAGATGGAACGTTGAAGGTCATAAATTGGCAGTGTTCTTGGTGCACCCCTATAGTGATGCAAATTTTAGCCATACTGAACTTTAGGGTCTCTGTTTTGGTAGAATTCAACCGTGCGTGAGGAAATATAAAATATATATATATATGTTAATGGTATATCCACGCAGGCTCTAATTAATTCAGGCAGTGTATATCCTCCCTCACAAGTTCCTCTAAATACGCATGTACAATCGCGTCGCTTCCTACCTTACAGTGTAGCGATTTCTTGTTGCGATTCCTTGTTCGTCTATATGGACATGCGCCGGGAGCTTGTTGCGGGCTGTTTTAATCTTCAGCTGAACTGCTGTTTCACGTGCCGCCCCGGCCGGTGGCAGACGCGAGCGCAGGAGCCGCTGTGTACAGCGTGTGACGTCACACTCGTTCCTACTGATACCCCCGTGGGACAATTCTCACCCTACGCGTTTCGGGGCCTACGGGCTCCTTCGTCAGGGATGTCATATAAAATATATCATTCATCATGAAAATACATTGTCAGGAATGATTTGAGGATTTTTGAGGTGGTGGGTAAATATACGGTAGATACCTGATCTGCTGGAAGGTTTTATTTTATATATCCTGCATGGTTTGCAGTGCATAAAAAGAAACATGGTGATTTCTCTATTCACCTAAGGCTGCCTATATATACTCAACATAGAGGTCAGAGGAGTAACTTGAAGCTTCCAGGACCAAATGAAAAATAAGTATCAGGGTCCCTACCTGCCATGTGTAATTTATAATACTAGTACTTATAGCTCTTACGTAGCAGGATGCTTTGACCCTGATTTAGTGAATACAGAAAGCACATTCACAGGCAGTTCTGGACATATGTAATGTATAAATAAACTTAGCTAGAAGTGGACCTATCCAAAGATGCTACAAGGCTAGGAGATGATATTTTCTCATGCCTTTCAGATGGTCCACCAGGTCCAACAGGTCTAACAGGGCTGGGGTTGGGGGGGGGGGGAATAATTCTTCCTCCACATCTTGAGCAAAGCTAACCCCAAAAGTAACATTCTCATTCAAGCATTGATGATGTTGATGAAGAAAACATAATAAAAATAAAACAAATAGGAATTTCAAAGCTTTAACATATTTTTTAATAGTTTATTAAAATTGCAATGTTAGTTATAATATAATAAATACAAACAAGAAATTCACTTTACATACATAAATAAATGACGTTATATCTCTTATATATATATAAAAATGAGTTTCTGTCTGTCCGGATATCTATCTGTTCTTTATGCGCGACCAAACGACTGGACATATCTTCACCAAATTTGGCACACAGGTACACACACAGGACGTACCCTTTCTGATATATTACCAAAAAATGACCTGCATTAGCCAATACAAGCCCCCAACTTCCATGCAGACGGTCACATGGTCACATGTCCCTTATCAGCCAATAGAAGCTCGCAGGCCCTTAGTCTCCACATACACACAGTTTTACTCCAGGTTTCCATAACAACCCAGCCATTTTTCTTCACTGCTGTAGGTCAGCTTTAGGCAAGGGCTACATGACGACATGCACAGCTCAGCAAACAGTATCACACAATAGACTTAGATACACAGCAGACAGTATCACACATGATAGGATTAGATACACAGCTCAGCAGACAGTATCACACAGGATAGGATTAGATACACAGCTCAGAAGACAGTATCACACAGGGTAGGATTAGATGCATGGCTTAGCAGACAGTATCACACAGGATAGGATATTAGATACACAGCTCAGCAGGCAGTATCACACATGATAGGATTAGATACACAGCTCAGCAGACAGTATCACACAGGATAGGATTAGATACACAGCTCAGCAGACAGTATCACACAGGATAGGATTAGATACATAGCTCAGCAGACAGTATCACACAGGATAGGATTAGATACACAGCCCAGCAGACAGTATCACACAGGATAGGATTAGATACATGGCTCAGCAGACAGTATCACACAGGATAGGATATTATATACACAGCTCATCAGACAGTATCACACAGGATAGGATTAGATACACAGCTCACAAAACAGTATCACACAGAATAGGATTAGATACACAGCTCAGCAGACAGTATCACACAGGATAGGATTAGATACACAGTTCAGCAGACAGTATCACACAGGATAGGATTAGATACACAGTTCAGCAGACAGTATCACACAGGATAGGATTAGATACATAACTCAGCAGACAGTATCACACAGGATAGGATTAGATACATGGCTCATCAGACAGTATCACACAGGATAGGATATTAGATGTACAGCTCAGAAGACAGTATCACACAGGATATGATTAGATACACAGCTCAGAAGACAGTATCACACAGGATAGGATATTAGATGTACAGCTCAACAGACAGTATCACACAGGATAGGATTAGATACACAGCTCAGAAGACAGTATCACACAGGATAGGATTAGATACATGGCTCAGCAGACAGTATCACACAAAAGAGGATATTAGACAAACAGCTCAGCAGACAGTATCACATAGGATAGGATTAGATACACAGCTCAGCAGACAGTATCACACAGGATAGGATTAGATGCACAGCTCAGCAGACATATCACACAGGATAGGATTAGATGCACAGCTCAGCAAGGATTAGATACACAGCTCAGCAGACAGTATCACACAGGATAGGAATAGATACACAACTCTGCAAACAGTATCACACAGGATAGGATTAGATACACAACTCAGCAGACAGTATCACACAGGATAGGATTAGATGCACAGCTCAGCAAGGATTAGATACACAGCTCAGCAGACAGTATCACACAGGATAGGATTAGATACACAGCTCAACAGACATTATCACACAGGATAGGATTAGATACACAGCTCAGCAGACAGTATCACACAGGATAGGATTAGATACATGGCTCAGAAGACAGTATCACACAGGATAGGATATTAGATACACAGCTCAGCAGACAGTATCACACAGGATATGATTAGATACACAGCTCAGCAGACCGTATCACACAGGATAGGATTAGATACATGGCTCAGCAGACAGTATCACACAGGATATGATTAGATACATGGCTCAGCAGACAGTATCACACAGGATAGGATTAGATACACAACTCAGCAGACAGTATCACACAGGATAGGATTAGATGCACAGCTCAGCAAGGATTAGATACCCAGCTCAGCAGACAGTATCACACAGGATAGGATTAGATACACAGCTCAGCAGACAGTATCACACAGGATAGGATTAGATACATAGCTCAGCGGACAGTATCACACAGGATAGGATTAGATACATAGCTCAGCGGACAGCGTGGGATACTGTCAATATCTTTTAATGACACACACAAACATTAAATGAAATAGATTAATTATACCCGAGTGAAGCCGGGTGCTTCTGATAGTTATCTAATAAATACCATGATACACAGGGTGGTGTAAGTATGCTACAATGGACATAGATATGCTTAATGAGGTGGAAGGTATTTGGTTTGGCATCTTATGGTGGCCTCCCATCTATATACAGAGTATGATGTGACACCAAGAACTTCTTTTGAACTCAAGTACAATGATGTGCTCTAAACCTTCTTCTCCAATTACTTTTCTGTGTTGTATGACTGAAGGTTCTCATTCATCCAGATCATGGTATATCGGTAGTATTTAGAGCAACCAGACTTGTATTTTCTCTTGAAGAAGTTATACTAGTGATCTGGCTTTCTTAATTAGAATATTTCTAAAAGTCAAAAAATATAACAAGTTGCTCTGATTACCACTGATATAATTTTCTAGGTTCCTCAACATCACTCCTATCTATATTTCTGTCCTAACTTGCTCCCCTTGTGATTCTTTTTGTACAATTTTTTCCCAACTTCCGTGCCCACCAAACAGTTCTACCTGTCTTGTAGGAGACATAATTCTGAGATCTCCACACCATGCTTATTTTATCAACTGTTTAATTTAGAAGTGACAACTGTCTAATGTTTTTTTTTTTCACATTACCAACCAAACTGGACAATTTTATTAAAATGCTAATTGTCTAACCCTAAGTTCACACCTGAGCGTTTTACAGCGCGTTCCTACGCGCTGTAAAACGCACAACAAGGAGAAACCAATGCTTCCCTATGGGAATGGTTCTCACCATGGCGTTTTACAGCGCGTACGATCGCGCTGTAAAACGCCCGACTCTCAAACAAGTACTTGACCTTCTTTGGGGCGTTTTGTCGCGCGTTTGTGGCCATAGGTCAATGCTGTCAATCAAACAAAAGCGCGTCATTTTAGAAACGCTCAGGTGTGAAACCAGGGTAAGAGACCCGTTTACTTAATCCCAGTATGAAAGTCACAACTTTGCTAGTTGTTCAATAGAGCAGTCTACTCTATGGGTTTTAAACGGGACATTATCCTACAGTCAAACTAAAGGGAGTACTACAAGGTGAAGCTTTCACAATGTGTTTACTATGCATTATTTTTTGGCCGGTGTTGGGACTATAAACTTGCTACATTTTTGGGTTTCAGTCCTTTGTGTATGCCCTCAATGACATTGATACTGATAGGACATAAATAGTGCTGAGCGGCATGGGTCATATTCAAATTCATGATATTTTGCGAATATTTTTTAGAATATTCGTAATATATTCGCAAATTCGTATATTCATTATATTCGACATTCTTTTTTTTAACGCGGAAATCGGCAAGGTAATGATCGCGTAATATGCGAATATTACGGGCTCAATATAGGCGTGGGTCAAAAACGAGTATATAGCACTATAGAATATTGGCCCACAAGCAATATATAGCACTATATTTTAAATATTCTCGAATTCTCGAAGTGCCGATATTCGAGATTAAAATTCCCTATTCGAATATCCGCGCTCAACACTAGAAATAAATACAAACCCCGATATAACATTTACTCTTTTGTTCAGTAGTACCAATTATGGCAAAGCAACATCTCCATGACTTCCCATGACTGTTACCCTAGTGAACATCCAAATCTTTGAATGATGAGGCTTGCTTGATTGACAGTATAGGCATATTGATTTTTTCAATTCAGTTGCCAATCTCACATGGCTGCCCAGATGATTGCATTTCTTATAAGACACAGCAAAAAAAAAAAAGAATAGACCCATGAAAATGTATCAAAATGTAAACTTCTATTAATTGTTGTGGCACCGGACCCCACGTGGACCTTCCATGCAATTCATTTCTACATTGGAGGAGCGAGAAGGATGTGGACAGTATGAAGACGATGGGTTTGTTGTAGTATAACTGCAATAGGGTCTCAAGAACTGCAGGAGACAAAAATGAATTGTTAGAAGTTCCCATTGATCTAAAGAGGATGTTTGGTTTTGTTTTGTTTTTAATATTAGAATTTTTGACACCAGCCTGCTGTACTTCTGTAAAAAGAAAAAAAGAATTATAATAACAATAAACCACTCTGTTCCCCGTCACTTCATTCCTGCTACCTGGCTCCATTCACTGTCAGTAAAATTCCGGGTGGACAGGGTCATGTGTGTCGCTGCAGCCAATGACTGGCTTCAGCGGTGATGCACCCCAAAGCGTGACCCAGCAATGAAATGCCACTTGGGGACACATTACCACTGAGGCCAATCAATGCCTGCAAGAGTACGTGCAAACCATGTGAGGAGGTTGATAGATGAGGTCCAGAAAACCAGAGAAGGGAGAGAGGAGCCAAGAAGGGAGCAGAAGGGAGCAGGCTAGTATCTTTTTTTTCCACAGGACATAAATAGTGCTGAGTATAAAAAAGTTAAAAAAAAAAAAAAGTTTAAAAAAAAGTAAAAAAATGTAAAAAAAAAAAAGAAGGTGGACAACCCTATTAAGTTACCGCTAACATACACAATACTTTTAACACAGATATGGCTGTTGGGTGTAGTAGTGCTTTTACCCACATATTTTGAGTCATTTTTTTTTACTAATAAGACTCTTTTTGCTGGAATGTTTGCCCCTTTTTTTAATTTAGTTAAGCATTGGCTTCACATCCCATTGCGTACAGTAGTCTTCCCACTTCTGTTCTCTTTCCCCTCTCACATTATGCTGTGACACATCATATCTCACACATGAGCCACAGAAGCACAGCTAGATGTAAAACTGCAGCTACATCCCCCTCCTCCCAGCTTAATATCAACTCTATTGTAGAAGACAGATTTTTCGAAAGCGAAAGAAATTGCTGAAACTCTATTGGGAGATAAAATCATTGTGGCAAATGAGATTTGGATTGTAGGGAGCACCTCTCTCATACTGTACGCAGTTACACAAAACCAAAGCTGGATGAAGAACTGCGGATGCCTCCCCTTTTCCGAGTCTAACATCCACCCTATTACAGTAGACTGCTTTTTGGAAAGCTAAAGAAGTTGCTCAATGGAGGCATGACAACATTGTGATGAACTAGATTTGTATTTTCGGGCAGTGGATGAAAAAGGTATTACATAGTATTATAGAATAAATGAAGAGAAACAACCGTACATGTTACAAGATGGCACCATCCTGGAAGAGAACTTACCATAAAAGCAAGAAACACAATTAAGGAAAATCCTGCAATGGCGCCAAGGCTTATAAGAATAACCTTCCAGGATGCAATATAATTTTGAGGCTCTGGAGGAAGAGAATGGTGTCAATAGTAGTCAAAACATTGGTAGAAGTATAAAAAAAAAATATATATATATTATTTAGAACCTCGTGAGAGGCAACCCCTGTCAAAAAACAGTCATAGGGGAGGATCAGTGGATCGGCCCTGTAACCGCATTTCCTACTGGCCCATTTGGGGGGCGGCATCTAGGGCATTTCTTAATTGGCACATTATGGGGGGGCACTATGGAGGCATTTCTTACTGGCACATTATGGGGGCATCTGGGGTCATTTCTTACTGACACTTTATGAGGGAAAGGAACACTATGGGGGCATCTGGGGGCTCTAAAGGGGCATTTTATTGCTGGCACATTATGGGGGGCATTATGGCATCTGGTGGCACTAAGGGGGCATTTTTACTGGCACTTTACGGTGGGCACTATAAGGAAGAATGGCACTATGGGGCATCTGGTGGCAATATAGGGGCATTATTTGGGGGCACTATGGGGGAGAGGAGCACTATGGGGGCATCTTGTGGCTCTAAAGGGGCATTTTTTTAGTGGCACATTATAGGGGGCACTATGGCATTTGGTGGCACTAAGGGGGAATTATTTTAATGGCACATTATGGGAGGCACTATAGGGGAAAGCGCCACTATGGGGCATCTGGTGGCACTAAAGGGGCATTATTTACTGGCACATTATGGGAGGCACTATGGGGGAATGCGGCAATATGGGTCATCTGGTGACACTATAGGGGCATTATTTACTGGCACATAATAGAGGGCACTATGCTGGAGAGGAGCACTATGGGGCATCTGGTGGCACTAAAGGGGCATTTTTCTAATGGCACATTATGGGGGGCACTATGCTGGAGAGCAACATTATGGGGCATCTGGTGGCACTATAGGGGCATTATTTACTGGCACATTATGGGGGAGCTATGGGAGAGAGGAGAACTATGGAGACATCTGGTGGCACTAAGAAGGGGCATTTTTTACTGGCACATTATGGGGGCACTATGGGGAAGGGGGAGAGGAGCACTATGGGGGCATTTACTGGGGCACTATATAGGGATATTTTATACTGGCATACATTATGGGGACATTAGCTCAACTGAGGGAGTATTTCTTTACTGTCATATTATAAGGAGAATTATTACTACTAGGGGGCATTATGGTGGGCTGTACTACTACTGGGGGGCTATGGATAACCTGATTACTAGTATGGGCACTATGGGGGCATTATTACTACTAAGTGTGCTCTGGCGATTAATTATTTCTATTGGTGGGATTTTGGGGAGCACTATTACTTTGGTGGGCACCCTGGCACAGTATCAGCTTAGCACAATAATTTTTTGGGGACATTATGTTTATACTATTAGTGTCCAGGACACTATTTACTGGGTGCTTTTATTTTTTTGAGAGCATTGTGTCCCAATAATTATTGAAGGGGCACTATCTCTGTGGTACAAGTACTTTCAGGGGGACTGTTTCTGCAGTATACCGTTGGGGGTAGCAGGATGGGATGTTCAGAAGATGTGAGGATGATGGGAAACTAATGTCTGTTTGTCAATCTCTGCAGAGACAAGAGATGGCTGAAAAATCATCATAGCGTTCTGGTCTGAATGGAAAAGATGAGGAACATCTACATCAAAGGTGACATCACTGGATGTAAGAGATATGTGGCGCTATGTAGGAGAGGATATTCTCCGGCTCCTCCCCTGACGTTTGCAGAAGGAGGAGTCAGAGCTGGGTAGCTATAAGCATGGTGGTGGCTGCAAATGGAGCAGGGGGCTTCAGCCTGGTGAGGGCTGTCAAGGGGGCAGCAAGCCACGGGCGGGTGGTGGATGGGGGGAACCATAGGCCTCGAGCAGGATCCAGGGAGGAGATTCCTGGCTGTAGCCTGCTGTTGTCTATTGCATAATGTGAAGCAGGCAGTGCAGCCAGGACAGGCCCTCGCCTCTCTGTATGATGTGTAGAGCCGGGCTTCTCCACCCAAACCTACACACCATAAATATCGTGCAGCTCCTCCTCCACTCCTCTTTTGGCGCCTTCAGGACTAGGAGGGAGGAAGTGAAACTGCAATAGCTCCTACCATGGACCCACGTGGGGGCAGTGTGTGAAACAGAATTTTGGGGTGATTACAGTCACAGGGAGGGAAGAAGAAGAGTTTGAGTACAGTAGTTTTATGTCGGGGCCAAGAGGGCAAGGCTGCTACCTTCATTCTCAATAATATAATTTCAGCTGTACAGAGTTTGTTGGGAGTGGCCCATTATATGTAGGAGGGGCTTATAACAATGGGTGGGGCGAACATTTTTGCGTTGCGCGCCATATTTTAATTCATGGGAGGGGCTTATAATAATGGGCGGGTCCAGAATTTATTTCTCCTCGTTTTCCCCCTAGACAAAATTTCCGGGTGCTCCCCTAGGTGCATGTCCCTATATTTTGTATTTTACCTATGTTGTTTTACTAAAGATGTATGTCACAGGACCTACAAACAGGTTTAGTACACTTAGAACAACTAAGGCTACTTTCACACTAGCGTTCGGGTGTCCGCTCGTGCGCTCCGTTTGAAGGGGCTCACGAGCGGCCCCGAACGCATCCGTCTGGCCCCAATGCATTCTCAGTGGAGGCGGATCCACTGAGAATGCATCCGCCTGCCAGCGTTCAGCCTTCGCTCCGCTCAGTGAGCGGACACCTGAACGCTGCTTGCAGCGTTCGAGTGTCCGCCTGGCCGTGCGGAGGCGAGCGGATCCGTCCAGACTTACAATGTAAGTCAATGGGGACGGATCCGCTTGAAGATGACACCATATGGCTCAATCTTCAAGCGGATCCGTTCCCCATTGACTTACAATGTAAAGTCTGAACGGATCCGCTCAGACAACTTTCACACTTAGAAAATTTTCTAAGTTTTAATGCAGACGCATCCGTTCTGAACGGATGCGAACGTCTGCATTATCGGAGCGGATCCGTCTGATGAAACATCAGACGGATCCGCTCCGAACGCTAGTGTGAAAGTAGCCTAAGTCACTTAAAGTCAGTGACAAAAATACTGTATATATGTACAGTAATATAATATTTGAAGATTTGAAAACACTGTAACGTAATATTTGGGGGTCTGAAGACCAACGTCACATGATCAACATGTCTATTAACAAATAGACATCTCAATACTAAGCGTGCTCAGGGTGTGGCTGTATTCTACATCTGCTGTTTGTTTGCTCATGTTTTAATCAGTTTTCTTAACCCTTTTGAGCCTTTGCTCCTGGCTATTTGGCTTTAATTTATAATCATTGCTGTGCACACCATAATCTTCTATATATATATATAAAAGGACGTATGTATGTGTGTATGTTCCGCTATCACTCAAAAACGCAATCATCGATTTCAACAAGCTTGGTGTACACATCCCTTGCACCTGGAAAGAAATCTTTATATGGAGTAGGTATATAACCCGTAGGGGATATAAGACATAAGCGCTGGTGCACAATCAAATTCAGCTAGTCCTATGGAATTGGCACTATGCTTGGTGCCAATCTGAGTGATTCGGTGATTTTGCTGCACAATTAGGTGGTATTATGGTGTTAATAACTGTCGTGGTGGATCAGAATGTGTAGTCAACGGCTGAGAGTGGGCGGACAGTATGTAATATAAAGGTGTTAGCACTAGAAGAAAAAAAACGGCAAGTGGAAGGTGAATACTGGTATAAATACTATCCTGGGTACCTTGTTTGTTCTTTCTCCACGGAGTTCGTGATGTGGGTGTTCGTTCTGTATTCTTATTGTTGTTTCCGTGGGGATGTTGGTATCCTTTCAAGTCCCGGCGTTCTTCTTGCTCTCCTGTCAGCAGCAGCGCGGCCCCGGCCGGAAGCACGCGCGTCGCGAGGGAGCTTGGTTCGTTACCCGGGAAACCGCTGGCGGTGACGTCACCTGGTACGAGTATGGTGGCCTCCGTGGGGCAAAAGACTGTAACCTACGCGTTTCGGAGCCAAAACGGGCTCCTTCGTCAGGGTTAGTTTGCCTGTTGTTCTTTGGAGGGTTAAATAGCTCGTCTGGTTTCCCATGGCAACGGGTAAACACTGGTTTTGGAGTGGAAGAGGTGCCGGTTTAGTAATGGATATTCTGGATGCGATTGGTTTCCTCATGGATTGTATCAATAATCTATTATACGTGTGTTTTGTATAATCATTAGTGTAATATTCATTGCTAAATGGTAGTGAAAAACAACGGCTGCAATTTCTTTTGGTTTTTATGCAAAATTTGTAGGGCACCAACACTATGTTATTTATTTTTTATTTTTTATTTTTTCTATATATGTTTGTTGGTAGTTATTTATTAATGAAAGGCAAACAATTCTATTTCCTGGTTTAGTCCATTAGGGGCTAAGCTGTTGCATCTAAAAATCCACTTGCTCTCGGTCCTGGACATAATTTTAATGTAGTCGCCTCCCCTCCTATCCTGTTTAACTCTTTCTATACCCCCAAAGCAGGATCCTAAAAATTTTCCCTGGTGAAATTCTGTGTAATGACGTGATAATGGATGATTCTCTGATTTCTTATTAATGTTGTTGACGTGTTCTCTTATTCTAACTCTTAGTTCTCTTTTGGTTCGCCCCACATATATTTTACCACATGGGCACTTGATGAAATAGATAACTCCCTTGGTGTGGCAGGTGATGTAATCTTTTATCGTATATTTTTCTTGTGGGGTGTCTATTTGAAATATTGGTTTTACCTGGTGCCTCAGGATTTTGCAATTAGTACACAATCTGCAGGGGTAAAAACCCTTTTTACTACATGTTTTCAGATTTACTGTGTCATTCTTAATGGAGGGGGCTACCAAATTGGCCAAGTTGGGAGCCTTTTTAAAGATAAAGGTGGGGTTATTGGGGATCTTGTCGCCAATTATTTTATCATATTTTAAAATATCCCAATATTTATATATGATTTTTTTAAAGTTTTTGACCCTTACGCTGTATGTTGTGATGATGGGGATTTTGATATCATCGTGGTTTTCAGGGTCATTTTTTTCTTTTTTTTCCCTAACCCTAGGATTTTTGTCTTCTAATAGGGTATGGCGGTCCAGGTCTTCCACAGTTTTAGGGATAGGAATTTATTTTTCTAGTTTGTATCCTTTTTCTGTGAATTTAATATTTAGCATGTTCGCCTCTTCATGGTAATTGGCATTGGTGGTGCAATTTCTACGTGCTCGTATGTATTGGCTATAGGGAATGTTATTAAGCCATATAGGTAAGTGGCAGCTGTTCAGGGGAATGAATCCATTGGTGTCTGTTGGTTTGTGGTATGTTTTTGTGTGTAGTTTGCCCTTTTCAACAAATATATTCAGATCAAGGAAATTTATCTGTACTTTGTCGTAGGATGAGGTAAATTGTAAATAAAAGTCATTTTTATTTAAATTAGTTAAAAAGCTGTCAAGGGATATGGTGTCCCCTTGCCAGATAAAAACAATATCGTCGATGAATCGCTTCCAGAGGACCAGACCCGCACCGAGCCTGCCATGGGGAAAGATGGTAAGCTCCTCCCATCTACCCATGTAGAGATTTGCGAAACTCGGTGCGAATCTGCTCCTCATCGCGGTCCCCCACGTCTGGAGGTAAAAGTCAGGTCCATATTTAAAATAGTTGTGGTCTAAAATGAACGTGATGCAGTCACCTATAAAATTAATTTGGTCCCCTGACATGGTACTGTCTTTGTTTAAAAAATATTCCACGGCTTCACGGCCCTTTGTTTTTTCAATAACTGTGTATAGGGCGGTGACATCAAGAGTACCTAAAATGAAGTCTGCTTGCCACTGGATACCTTCTAATATTTGTAGAATGTGTTTGGTGTCTTTCAAGTAAGCAGGTAATTTGACTACTTCGTCCTGCAGCATAACATCGACATATTTTGATAGGTTAGAGGTGAGGCCTTCTATACCAGAGATTATGGGTCTGCCAGGGGGATTGGTTTTATTTTTGTGGATCTTGTTGATCTGAACAGCTGCCACTTACCTATATGGCTTAATAACATTCCCTATAGCCAATACATACGAGCACGTAGAAATTGCACCACCAATGCCAATTACCATGAAGAGGCGAACATGCTAGATATTAAATTCACAGAAAAAGGATACAAACTAGAAAAATTTATTCCTATCACTAAAACTGTGGAAGACCTGGACCGCCATACCCTATTAGAAGACAAAAATCCTAGGGTTAGGGAAAAAAAAGAAAAAAATGACCCTGAAAACCACGATGATATCAAAATCCCCATCATCACAACATACAGCGTAAGGGTCAAAAACTTTAAAAAAATCATATATAAATATTGGGATATTTTAAAATATGATAAAATAATTGGCGACAAGATCCCCAATAACCCCACCTTTATCTTTAAAAAGGCTCCCAACTTGGCCAATTTGGTAGCCCCCTCCATTAAGAATGACACAGTAAATCTGAAAACATGTAGTAAAAAGGGTTTTTACCCCTGCAGATTGTGTACTAATTGCAAAATCCTGAGGCACCAGGTAAAACCAATATTTCAAATAGACACCCCACAAGAAAAATATACGATAAAAGATTACATCACCTGCCACACCAAGGGAGTTATCTATTTCATCAAGTGCCCATGTGGTAAAATATATGTGGGGCGAACCAAAAGAGAACTAAGAGTTAGAATAAGAGAACACGTCAACAACATTAATAAGAAATCAGAGAATCATCCATTATCACGTCATTACACAGAATTTCACCAGGGAAAATTTTTAGGATCCTGCTTTGGGGGTATAGAAAGAGTTAAACAGGATAGGAGGGGAGGCGACTACATTAAAATTATGTCCAGGACCGAGAGCAAGTGGATTTTTAGATGCAACAGCTTAGCCCCTAATGGACTAAACCAGGAAATAGAATTGTTTGCCTTTCATTAATAAATAACTACCAACAAACATATATAGAAAAAATAAAAAATAAAAAATAAATAACATAGTGTTGGTGCCCTACAAATTTTGCATAAAAACCAAAAGAAATTGCAGCCGTTGTTTTTCACTACCATTTAGCAATGAATATTACACTAATGATTATACAAAACACACGTATAATAGATTATTGATACAATCCATGAGGAAACCAATCGCATCCAGAATATCCATTACTAAACCGGCACCTCTTCCACTCCAAAACCAGTGTTTACCCGTTGCCATGGGAAACCAGACGAGCTATTTAACCCTCCAAAGAACAACAGGCAAACTAACCCTGACGAAGGAGCCCGTTTTGGCTCCGAAACGCGTAGGTTACAGTCTTTTGCCCCACGGAGGCCACCATACTCGTACCAGGTGACGTCACCGCCAGCGGTTTCCCGGGTAACGAACCAAGCTCCCTCGCGACGCGCGTGCTTCCGGCCGGGGCCGCGCTGCTGCTGACAGGAGAGCAAGAAGAACGCCGGGACTTGAAAGGATACCAACATCCCCACGGAAACAACAATAAGAATACAGAACGAACACCCACATCACGAACTCCTTGGAGAAAGAACAAACAAGGTACCCAGGATAGTATTTATACCAGTATTCACCTTCCACTTGCCGTTTTTTTTTTCTAGTGCTAACACCTTTATATTACATACTGTCTGCCCACTCTCAGCCATTGACTACACATTCTGATCCACCACGACAGTTATTAACACCATAATACCACCTAATTGTGCAGCAAAATCACCGAATCACTCAGATTGGCACCAAGCATAGTGCCAATTCCATAGGACTAGCTGAATTTGATTGTGCACCAGCGCTTATGTCTTATATCCCCTAAGGGTGATATACCTACTCCATATACAGTTTTACTAGGGAGAACAATAGCTCCCCAAAGACATTAAGCAGCAGGATCTCCCCACCCAGGCAGATTGACACATATCTATTCAATAGGAGCGCAGGGGGGTCTCTATTTTCCCCTGGAAAGAAATCTTGTGGGGGTCTCAGCCCTCTAGGACGTTCCAGAGATAGTCCCAAAAAATGACCTGCATTAGCCAATACAAGCCTGCAACGTCTTTCTCTTCATATCCCAACTGCCATACACACGGTCACATGTCCCTTATCAGCCAATAGAAGCTCGCAGGTCCTTACTCTCCACATACACACAGTTTTACTCCAGGTTTCCATAACAACCCAGCCGTGGGCATGCTTTTGAGAAGGTCAATGTCAAGAGCGTGAGGTGCTGTGAAACTCACTGTTGAAGGGGTGGTCTGCTGTGAAGCTCAAAGTTAAGATGACGGGCTGCTATAGACGACCCATTGTAAGAAGGCAGAGCACTGTGGGGGGGTCAGTGTTAAGGGGTGAGGGGCAGTGGAGTTCCTTGTTAAGGGGGCAGGGTGCTGTAGAGGTCACTGATATGGGGGATACTGTCGATATCTTTTAACGACAACAAAAACATAAAATGAAATAGATTAAATATACCAGCAGATAATTTTAAATAACTGCTTTGATTATTATTTTTTTACTTACCGATGTTAATTGCATTCTGTGTATTTTGTATTCCTAAAACATTCACATCAGTAGTCCTTCCTGTAGATGTACTTCCGGTAAAGATACTGGTGCTTC
This sequence comes from Bufo bufo, assembly GCF_905171765.1. Taxonomy (NCBI): domain Eukaryota; kingdom Metazoa; phylum Chordata; class Amphibia; order Anura; family Bufonidae; genus Bufo; species Bufo bufo. Next base: position 201,644,346 of record NC_053396.1, on the reverse strand, counting down.
CAGTTTTAGCAGAGGTGTTACCAGTGAAGGGACTAGTACTTTCTGTTTTTACAGTGCTTGAAGATGTTGTTGCCAGTGTGGATGTGCCTGTTGTACCTGGTCTTGTTCCTGTGGCTGGTTTTGTGGCTGATGTTATAGCTGGTGTTGTTGTGGCTGATGTTATTGCTGGCGGTGTTGTGCCTGGTTTTGTGGCTGATGTTATAGCTGGTGGTGTTGTGTCTGGTTTTGTGGCTGATGTTATAGCTGGTGATGTTGTGGCTGATGTTATATCTGGTGGTGTTGTGGCTGGTTTTGTGGCTGATGTTATAGCTGGTGGTGTTGTGGCTGGTTTTGTGGCTGATGTTATATCTGGTGGTGTTGTGGCTGGTTTTGTGGCTGATGTTATAGCTGGTGATGTTGTGGCTGATGTTATATCTGGTGGTGTTGTGGCTGGTTTTGTGGCTGATGTTATAGCTTGTGGTGTTGTGGCTGATGTTATAGCTGGTGGTGTTGTGGCTGGTTTTGTGGCTGATGTTATAGCTGGTGGTGTTGTGGCTGATGTTATAGCTTGTGGTGTTGTGGCTGGTTTTGTGGCTGATGTTATAGCTGGTGATGTTGTGGCTGATGTTATAGCTGGTGGTGTTGTGGCTGGTTTTGTGGCTGATGTTATAGCTGGTGATGTTGTGGCTGATGTTATAGCTGGTGGTGTTGTGGCTGGTGTTATAGCTTGTGGTGTTGTGGCTGGTTTTGTGGTTGTTGTGGTTGGCTGGGGTTGGCTTTGTGCCTCTGAAAAGGGGAAAAAAGGGCAAAAATACTTAGAAAAGTGTAACTACAAGACGTAACTTCATAATCGCATTCTTTGGGCTATCTTAGAAATGTTAGATTAGCAGGGGTTCAACGTCTGGCAACAATCCGAATCATTACAACAGGGGAACCAGTTGTTTACCCATTTTTCTGACAGGTAACAGTGCAGAGTAATTGTATGAGAGGAAAGCTAAGCGCATGCATACAAGTCTATAGTAAATATACGAATACCAATAAACCTTAGTGTTTCAACCATATTGCAGCCTCATTTCAGATAATAATATTCAGGTACCTTCTCTGCATTCTGCAGACTGCAATTTTTTGATGTGGGAAGATAAATGACATCTAATTATTGTAACTAGAGCACATGACTCAGGTCTGTAAAACTAGGTGTATCTTATCTGAACATAAGCATTGTTTGTTACTAAAATGCTAAAAGTCATACTGCAGAACAGAGAGCAGACAAGCTCTGTGCCTTGCTTTATCTGGATGGAAGTGTGTTGTGTTAGTCAACTTTGATCTTTATACAGTTCAATATTGTGGAAATTCAACTGATTTTCAACATTCATTGGACAGTTGCTAGAATTTCTTGTTGAGTTTCTTCTACAAGAAATGGAAATTTGATTGTGACCATAAACTGATCCACAGAAGTTCTTCTTGGAAAAGACAATCTTAACTAGGTTTGTTGATAAGAAAAACCCATGGAATTCAAGGGAGCCATCTACTTTTCTTGTCCTCTTGCATTATGTATGCAGTCAGATAACTTTTTTAAACCTTTATGACTCCAGTTTTTAATGCATAAAACTGGTCTTAAGACCAACACCTTGTAGTGGACAATTACTCTTAAAAGTAAGTTTTTCAATATTGAAGCCTTATTTAAAAGGAATATACATAAATTATAGTAATTGATATACATTTTTTTTTTACATAGATATATGCCTACTGTTTATCCTTTGTTCATTTTGAATTTAATTGGGGGAGGGGTTACTTGCTTTAGACTTCTTTTCAAAATGTGGGTCTCCTAGATAAAACTAATGAAGCATTACTTGCAACTGCCCATTGACTTCAATAGTCACTGCACTTGATGAGACTTTTGTTCAAGATATAATTCATCACAGCAATATAGAGGTTTGAGTAAATGTTTAGAATTCCATTTAGTCTTAAGAAGGATATAGAAGCAGATCATCAGATAACCACTGTGGATAAAGGGAGATTTGGGACACCAATTAAAAAATGGGGGGGATTTGCTAATAGAGTTGCCATCATTCTGATCTACTCAAGATAATACAAATTGATATGTTTTCTATAGTAGATCATATACTTTGCTATTGACCTTCAATTTACATTGAAAGGATTTCCATAATACTGGCATTTCATGTTTTACTTCATTTCGATAATCTTATGTATGAAGATGCCATGAAGAATAAATTACTGTAGATTTAAGCCATAAAAAATGTTAACCACTTTGGCACTACCATTGCAGAGGATAGCCCTTAAAAACATGGGGAATGAAAGACACACAAGAGTCCCAAAACCAGCTTTCTTGAGGGTCCCTTAAAGGGAACCTGTCACCGGGATTTTGTGTATAGAGCTGAGGACATGGGTTGCTAGATGGCCGCTAGCACATCCGCAATACCCAGTCCCTATAGCTCTGTGTGCTTTTATTGTGTAAAAAAAAACCATTTGATACATATGCAAATTAACCTGAGATGAGTCAGAGCTTGAAAATATGACTCTTCTCTGGTCACACAAGTAAGATATGACTCTTTTATGTTAATTTGCACATGTATCAAATGTTTTTTTTTTTACACAATAAAAGCACACAGAGCTATGGGGACTGGGTATTGCGGATGTGCTAGTGGCCATCCAGCAACCCATGTCCTCAGCTCTATACCCAAAATCCAGATGACAGGTTCCCTTTAAAGGGAACCTGTAATCAACTTTATGCTACCCACACTAACAGCAGTATAAAGTAGAGACAGGTGAGTTGATTTCAGCGGTCTGTCATTTATAAGTTAAAAGTAAGTGGTTGCCGAGAACCAACATCACAATCATTGCAGACTGGGCCTGGAAAAGAGTCACGGCCACCTGAGAAGAGTCATGGTTATTCATGAATTCCTGCTCTCCTGCCCACCTGCTGACGACTGACCGGCTTCTACCTAGTTTTCTCCCTTTCTCTCTAGGAGAGAACTGACAGTCATCAGCAGATGGCGGGAGAGCAGGAGATTAGGAATAACCAGGACTCTTCTCAGGTAGATGTGACTCTTTCCAGGCCCGGGCTGCAATGATGAAGATGCTGATTCTCAGCAACCACTGACTATTAGCTCATAAGTGACACACCGTTGAAATCAGCATTTCTGACACTACTTTATACTGCCCTCAGTCAGGTCAGCATAAAGTTGATGGCAGGTTCCCTTTAAGAACAAATGTTGCTAATGGTCCTTGAGTATAATTCGAGGGTTAAGAATATATATATATATATATATATATATATATATATATATTGTTTTTAATTTGGATCTATGGAGGTTGAAATATTAAGGTATGAAAGTCAAAATAAGATGGATTTATTTTAGAAGCTTACTACTTAGTATTAGGGACAACTCAAAATAACTCAATTACATTAATTAACCTTTTTTTTAATAACTAAGTGGTGAATTAACTAATTAATTTACTTTATTTTTCAATAACTAAGTGGTGAATTAACTAATTAATTTACTTTATTGTAATTAAATTTTTTGATTAACTTTCATTTTCATTATCTTTAGTCATTCAAATGGAACTGAAATGACTATAAGTTGTCCGTTGTTTGTCATGCATCACCATTGTTTGGTCCTAAAATGTACCATGAATTCTTATTTTCCCAAAAATTTGGGCCAACTTTTTTGTATCATGATATCCATAAGTTGCATCAATTTAAAAAGAAAATACTGGTATATATTTTTTGGTTTAGGCTACATTTACCTGGTAAAATGTTCATCATTTTAAGCCCAATCAATACCAGTATCTTAATGGGTTTGTCTCCAATATTTTTACAAAATGCATAATACATTTTTCATCTTGTTTTCGCTGAATATATATATATATATATTGCAAATTATAGTCCCACTTGAATTCCTAAAACTTTACACACTATGAAAAGATGTGTAGGAGTTATATAAAAAAAAATTATATTGTGTAATTAATAATGAACAATACTCCTTACCTTTCATAATTAGAAGAAATACCAGCAAAAATCTTTTTATCAATGTCATTTTTGAATGTCCCATTATAGCCTTTATCTTCAGATCCCCTTGGCTGAGGCACACCAAAACTCCCAACTGTATGAATTGTGCATCTTATATACCTTTTGGAAATGTTACAAGTATGTATAAACCAGCTCATAAAAATAGCTATAAAAATTTGCACATGCTTTTAAATGCCATGCCTAAAAAATTGGGCATGAGATCTTGTCATGCATTAGACATCTAAATTAATTGAGGCTACAATAGTAATGAGGTAGTCTTCCTTAAAAGGTGACTCTCTCCCAATGAAATGTGTGAGAACACCACATCTGCAAAGCTATAACTAGGACAAACTACAGAATAATTGGATTTATTATTTCCAAAGCAATTTACAATACTGAAAATCGAACAGACATTCCCTCTTCAAATAAGGCCTCATGCACACGGCCGATGTCTAGCCGTATTGCAGACCGCATACACGGATGCGGACCACATTCACGGTAGATGCGGTGTGGAACGGAAGCATGGATCGGAAGCCCACAGAGTGCTTTTGTAGTGTTTCTGTCCGTGCCTCTGCACCGCCAAAAAAAAATAGAACATGCTAGAAATTTTACATTGCAAACGGATCACGGACCCATTCAAGTTGAATAGGGCTCGATCCATCCCGGCCGCCACACAGAAGTTGCCCGTGCATTGGGGACCACAAATTGATGCACGGAACGGCCGCACAATGGCCATGTGTATAAGGCCTAAGACTACTAATACAAGAAACAATCAGCTAAGGTGACCAGGGTTGGCTCGTCTCTCTGGGACTCTATAGTTTCTGGGACTCTATAGATTGAAAACATCCCATGAGTTTAGTATTATACTGTAGAGTATAATACTAAACTCATGGGTAAAGGTTTTGTATTAACATGACCAAACCTAGATGCTCTCAACATGAGGATAATCAGTCAGATACAGAACCCGGTCCATTAAAAGGTCTATGAAGTTTTTCAATCACATTGCATCTTACTGTACTTCTTGAAGCATAAAAGGTCATCTCTAAGTGAGGTTTCAGCTCAAGAGATGAGCAAATTGATTCTAACAAATCAAATTTCTCAAAAATTCTACTTTCAAATGAAAAAAAAAAACTTTTGGTGATTTGATTTAAACAAATGGCCCAAAATAGGGTCCCCCCATTTTACATATCAAATTCAGTACAGCAGTCATGGAAAGGCAATGTTAAAAATGTTCTACCATTCCGTAGTGGAAAGTGCCATGCCATCTTTTTTCGCGATCATATGCTGGGCAAGTGGTGTGTGGGTGGCTGACGCTAATAAGCTCAACAAGCTTATCAGGAAGGCAAGTTCTGCTGTTGGCTGCCATCTAGACACTTTTCAGGAGGTAGTGGAGGAAAGAATTCGGAAGAAGTGAATGGTGATTATGAACTATAATGTACACCCATAATATCAGCTTTTCTTTATGAGGCAGCTTGGCACTAGTGTTGAGCGCGAATATTTAAATCGCGAATTTGAATTGCAAATATCGCCACTTTGAGAATTTGCGAATATTTAGAATATAGTGCTATATATTCATATTCCGCGAATAGTGTTGATCGCAAATATTCTAATTGCGAGTTTATCGTGAATTTATCGTGAATATCGGCACTTAGCAACATCCCTAGCAACCAATAGGAAAGTTGCCTACCCCTTAGTGTTGATCGCGAATATTCTAATCGCGAATTTTCTTCGCGGATATATTACATTGCCGATTTTTGCAAACAAGTAAACAATGACGAGATCACAAATTCTCGAATTTGTGAATTTATGGCGGGTATTTGGCCAAATATTCGCGAAATATTGCGAATTCGAATATTGCCTATGCCGCTCATCACTACTTGGCACCACTTGGCACCCCCTTTCTGAAAAACAGCAGAAAGCCATTCTCTAAGAGAAGCTTCCACTCTGGCAGACTTGAGCCATCCATGTATTACATAGACAAGCATTTATCTTGCTTTCAATGGCAAAATAAGCTGCCTTTCGGATAGAGGGGGGGGGGTGGATTTGCTGTATAAAGTGGCAAGCGTAACCTTCTAAGAAAAGACAATATCTTCTAAAAGAGAATATTAAGAAGCTTCGGTGTGTATGCTATTTCTCTCCCTTCCCCAGCCACGGCCTCCCTACATATATACTATATTTAACAATGTATCTGGCTTTTTGCTGACAAACTATCACTTTCACTAGTGTATCTACTTGTTTGATTTGCTGCCAAGTCTGATTTCTGGCATCCCTGCTCCCCTTTACCTTTTCAGCAAGTCCCTGCCACTGGTCACAAAGTGTAAACCAGAAATATAAAGGAGAAAATGCTGTCAGTGATCAATGCTGGCAAGAAGACAAATGGGCAGGGATAATTGTAAGTAGAAAGCCAGATATATGGTTACCCAGAATACATACAGGTGAAACTCCAAAAATTTGAATATCGTGCAAAACTTAATTTATTTCAGTAATGCAAATTAAAAGGAATTTAAAATTAGAATTTTGTGAAAAAGTTAAATATTCTAGGCTCAAAGTGTCGCACTCTAGTCAGCTAATTAGTCCATACCCCCTGAGCAAAGGATACCTAAAAACTGTGACTTTGGGGTTTCATAAGCTGTAAGCCATAATCATCCAAATTATAACAAATAAAGGCTTGAAATATCTCACTTTGCATGTAATGAGTCTATCTCATATGTTAGTTTCATCATTTTAAGTTGCAAATGAACTTTGCACGATATTCTAATTTTTCGAGTTTCACCTGTATATGTAGGGAGGCAGTGGCTTGGGCAGGGAGAGAAGAGGCAGGTTGAGAACTACACTAGACACTGAAGACAGATTCTTCTTAGCAATGCCCAATTAGAGTAGGGACTCATTAGAGACATTTTTTAAACAAAGTACAATTTTTTAATATCTTATAGCTCCTACACAATATATGTGACGAGACCAATCTCGCCACATTGCATTGGAGAAGCCTGGTTGCCCGCCTGCTCCCTTTAGACTATGGCCCTATGTTGAAACGCTTGATTTTCCCCTGCAAAGACATTAAAGCCGGGTCATTTGGTACTTGCCCTATTTGAACAGTGATACCCCAGATAGCTATGTAAGAAAAGGAGAAAGACAGGAGGCAGCGCCTCGTGTGTAGAACCGTATGATAATATTAAAAACAACAATGCACTGATTGTGCTTACCGTATTGGGTTGTGATGAGTCACAACTCCTATGAATCGCTTGTGCTGGTAAAAGCCCGTCCAGCTTGCGGGGATGACTGCTGCTGCTGCCCAGGTTCTTACCCGTTTTCGTGGAGCACGATATCCGGGGTATGGAGAATAGTGGATAGGTATAAAAAATGAACCTTATAAAAAGCGGCGCTGCTGCAGAAGACAGGACTCAAATAGATAAAATAAAGTGGGTCTTTATTTATATTGGTCTACGCGTTTCAGGGGCGGATTGCCCCCTTCATCAGGACAATATGTCATTACATTGTGGGTGTGAACATTATGACTTTTTATTCTGTTTGTTTGGGCGCGATAATTCGGCCTCTGGGGGCGTGGGGGGGCGTGGGGGGAGAGGGGGGGCGGAGACATGAATGCACGTGTTTCTCTTGTTGATATGCCGCCCACAAGAGGTCTGCTGCGTGCCTTCTTTAGTGATGTGTTGAAGGACCTTGCTGACGTCTTTCTTGTGGGTGCGGAAGACCGCACCCACAAGAAAGACGTCAGCAAGGTCCTTCAACACATCACTAAAGAAGGCACGCAGCAGACCTCTTGTGGGCGGCATATCAACAAGAGAAACACGTGCATTCATGTCTCCGAATAGTGATTTCTGTCCTGTTGTCCCCACGTGTACAATGGCGATGTCCCTTTGTCCTGAGAGATAATTTAATTACTCCTAGGTTGTCTCCAGGGCAGAGAGGAGGAAACCAGGATGCATTGTGGGGATGTATTGTGTCTGTGTATCCTGAATTGCTGCTTATCTGTCCTGTCACAGTCTTCCATCTGGTCCCTCTAGGGGAGTGTCCACAAGATGGGGACCTGCATAAATACGGGCGGGTAGCCCTCAGTAAAGAGAGATTCTGATTTACCCTCAATACAAAGCTTTGTCTCGTTCTTGGGGGGATTTATTGTATGCTGTTCCAGTTCGTCTGCTAGGAGTGTAAACCTTTCATATGGTTTTTCCTATTCGGCTGTATGCAGCATTCATATGGTTTCCAGTTCGGGAGATTGGTGTCTTTAGTAGCCGCCTTTGCATCTGGAAAGGGAATATCTCTTAAACGGCTTTAACCCCATTTTATGCCCGGGGTGCCGTTACAATATACAATAAATGTTGTAATTTCCTCCCACCCCTTAGGTCCAGATAAGGAGAAAAAAAATGCCTTTATTTTAAAACCAACCCTCCTATATCTTAAAAAATCTATCAATTTGATTATCAATAAAAAATAAAATAAAAATCATAATCAACATTTATCTTCTCCAAATTTACCAATTTTCCAAAGCTGGTACTGATTCAGAGAGCATTATAATCATTAATACAGAGTTATGCCAATCTGAGATACTGTATATTGTCTAGCATTGTGCTCTTCAGAGGGACACCCAACATTTGCTTATCTTCTATTACCTTGAGTACTAGTTTCCACAATACCTGAATGACAGGTATTAGAACAGCTCCAAATAATGTGCAGAAAGTCTGCATTCGCTTCAGTACATCTTGGGAAATTGGAATTCCCCCTAATGACTGTTTTATATAGACTCAAAGGGGATCATTTACTAAACAGAAATTTGCCTATATTATGTGTATTTCTGGTGCTGATTGCGGCGCAAAGGTCCTTTGCGCCACAATCTGTGACTTTTCCCTACTCATGCCAGGTCTAAAAAAGTGGCGTGGGTGGGAAAGGGCCAGTAGGCCTGTGTCATTTACCATTTTCAATGCCAGGTTTAGGTGTAGAAAATGGTCTAAATGTAAGACAGCAAGGAAGCTGTCTTACATTTAGAAGCTGCTGTGGTTCTGCCAAAGGTATACTTGTACATAACAGCAGATCCACCACCAACTATAGTGGTTAGTAACAACAGAGGCTAATTATGACCCTCCAAGTTTATTAATAAATTGTAATTCAAAAGTTATTGAAATCACTCTCCTTATACTGTATAAGTAACCTAAGGTACCGGCCATGTTTAACAATATCTTTGGAATGAGTCACATATATTTTTAGTCAGGCTTGTAAATCCTAAATGCAGTACTTAAATGGCTGATGATGACGGGCATCTACATGTCTGTAATGGTTTCGGTTTATCTAACATAGCATCTGATTGAGCAATGAATAGTAGTTCAGTTATGTCAACAATGGTAGGGAAAATTTAGATCACGTAGACAGCAAAATATTTAATGGGGTTGTCTGGCAGGTAAAAATGTATTAACAAAAGTCTGAGAATTGGAAAAAAAATAAAAAAATAAGCATTATTCCCTTGATCAATCCCCTGCCAGTCCTGTTCTGATATGTCATAGGTCCCCCGCCAGTTTCTCCTTCCTGGTCCCCTGTTATGCAAGAAATTAACACTCATTCAATCACTGGTAGAAACCATAATTTCTTGTATGTCAAGAGGAACCAGGAGGGAGAAGTCTGTGGTAGACCCGGAAAGCTTTAGAATGGGAGCTGAAGGGGTCTGTGAGGAGACTGTTGCTTCTTACAGTACCTCTGTAATCTCGATTGATCAATATACTACTGCGTTGGTAGTCGATGTTTAGTAATCTATAACCCTGCATTAACAAACTGTATCCATGGTATACTTTTTTTTTCTGTCTAATAACCTGGGGCAATCGAGATGTCAGTTCTTACATAAATTGTATTCTTTGCTAACTAATAACTAATATTCTCAGACAATGCTGCGCATCTGATTAAGAGACAGAACAATCAATCAAAGGGGTTTATGAAAAATAGAAGTGATCCAAATTTCCCATCTAGATTGACATTGATGTGATGCGTTGAAAGCCAAGGCGAACATCCCTTCGTACCAGCATTGTTCATTGATGGACTGTAGAATGTTTGAGACGTGTATGGTCATTCTTGTTTTTCAATTGGCCACAATTTTTTATCACATAGCTATGCATGCATGAGAAACTATAGAAAAATGTAAAAAGGAGAACTGTTCTATACCAAGGGATAGAAGAGCTAAAGCCGGGTATAGGACAATTTGAAATTGGCATATATCGGATAATATAGAAAAAATCTGGTGGCAAACTTTCTTTATTAATCCACATTCCCACCACACATGCATATATGAACCAATTCCACTGTCACATCTCCAACACACATATGATGTGTTGGGAAAAATATGTGACAGGCGGCACGGTGTGAGGTACCATCTATAGAATACTTTTTGATGAGTTTCCAAGTGGGATATACACAATTTGCAAACAGAGGTAAGAGCAGATTGTCATTGATCATCAGTAAAGCTTTTATTTAAATCATGGTGCCAGTAGTCTTTAATTTTCCCCAATTTGTCCCCTTCCTCCATTAGCAAATTTCCATAGCAAAAGAATATGCTGTTCATATTAGAGTTAGGATTGGAGATTAGGGATGAGCGAACCCGAACTGTATAGTTCGGGTTCGTACCGAATTTTGGGGTGTCCGTGACACGGACCCGACCCCGAACATTTTCGTAAAGGTTCGGGTTCGGTGTTCGGCGCTTTCTTGGCGCTTTTTGAAAGGAAGCAAAGCAGCCAATCAACAAGCGTCATACTACTTGCCCCAAGAGGCCATCACAGCCTTGCCTACTATTGGCATGGCTGTGATTGGCCAGTGCAGCATGTGACCCAGCCTCTATATAAGCTTGGGTCACGTAGCGCTGCACGTCACTCTGCTGATTCAAGCATAGGGAGAGGTTGCAGCTGCGAATTTAGGGCGAGATTAGGCAGATTAACTCCTCCAAAAGACTTCATTCTGTGATCGATCTGCAGCTGTGGATCATTGAAGTGCTAATATCGACTTGCTCACTTTTTTGAGGCTGCCCAGAGCGTTTTTAGATCACTTTTTTCTGGGGTGATCGGCGGCCATTTTGTGACTTGTGGTGCGCCAGCACAAGCTATCACCAAGTGTATTTAACCATCAATAGTGTGGTTATTTTGTGCTATATCCTACATCAGCTGCAGGCTTAGCCTGTGTCACCGAAGTGCATTTAACCATCAACAGTCTGGTTATTTTTTGGCCATATACTACATCAGCTGCAGGCTGAGCCTGTGTCACCGAAGTGCATTTAACCATCAACAGTCTGGTTATTTTTTGGCCATATACTACATCTGGTGCAGGCTGAGCCTGTGTCACCCAAGTGCATTTAACCATCAATAGTGTGGTTATTTTTTGGCCATATACTACATCAGGGGCAAGTTGAGCCTGTCACCCAGCGCCTAAAAAATAGACCTGACATTTCTATTCAACCAAATTTGTACTGTTTTAGCTGGTCAAGTTATTTGTAGTGACCGTAAAAGCACAGTTTTTGTTCTGGGTTGAAAAACTATTCCCAAATTTGCCATTCTCAAAATACCTAGTTTCTGCTATATGAGGCCTACTTGAAATCTATCCCAAAAAGGATATCTTACATTGAAGGTGCTGATAGTGTCATTCAGAAAAACCTAAGACACACGCTACCGTGCAGATAGAAGTCTAATTCTGTGATTAAACCTATACCTGTCACACAGCGCAAAAAAAAAACCAGGCCTCACATCTCTATTCAACCAAATCTGTACTGTTTTAGCTGGTCAAGTTATTTGTAGTGACCGTAAAAGCACACTTTTTGTTCTGGGTTGAAAAACTATTCCCAAATTTGCCATTCTCAAAATAACTAGTTTCTGCTATATGAGGCCTACTTGAAATCTATCCCAAAAAGGATATCTTACATTGAAGGTGCTGATAGTGTCATTCAGAAAAACCTAAGACACACGCTACCGTGCAGATAGAAGTCTAATTCTGTGATTAAACCTATACCTGTCACACAGCGCAAAAAAAAAAACAGGCCTCACATTTCTATTCAACCAAATCTGTACTGTTTTAGCTGGTCAAGTTATTTGTAGTGACCGTAAAAGCACACTTTTTGTTCCGGGTTGAAAAACTATTCCCAAATTTGCCATTCTCCAAATAACTAGTTTCTGCTATATGAGGCCTACTTGAAATCTATCCCAAAAAGGATATCTCACATTGAAGGTGCTGATAGTGTCATTCAGAAAAACCTAAGACACACGCTACCGTGCAGATAGAAGTCTGATTCTGTGATTAAACCTATACCTGTCACACAGCGCAAAAAAAAACAGGCCTCACATTTCTATTCAACCAAATCTGTACTGTTTTAGCTGGTCAAGTTATTTGTAGTGACCGTAAAAGCACACTTTTTGTTCTGGGTTGAAAAACTATTCCCAAATTTGCCATTCTCAAAATAACTAGTTTCTGCTATATAAGGGCCTACTTGAAATCTATCCCAAAAAGGATATCTCACATTGAAGGTGCTGATAGTGTCATTCAGAAAAACCTAAGACACACGCTACCGTGCAGATAGAAGTCTAATTCTGTGATTAAACCTATACCTGTCACACAGCGCAAAAAAAAAACAGGCCTCACATTTCTATTCAACCAAATCTGTACTGTTTTAGCTGGTCAAGTTATTTGTAGTGACCGTAAAAGCACACTTTTTGTTCTGGGTTGAAAAACTATTCCTAAATTTGCCATTCTCAAAATAACTAGTTTCTGCTATATGAGGCCTACTTGAAATCTATCCCAAAAAGGATATCTTACATTGAAGGTGCTGATAGTGTCATTCAGAAAAACCTAAGACACACGCTACCGTGCAGATAGAAGTCTAATTCTGTGATTAAACCTATACCTGTCACACAGCGCAAAAAAAAAACAGGCCTCACATTTCTATTCAACCAAATCTGTACTGTTTTAGCTGGTCAAGTTATTTGTAGTGACCGTAAAAGCACACTTTTTGTTCTGGGTTGAAAAACTATTCCCAAATTTGCCATTCTCAAAATTGTGGTGAACGGGAACAATGAGGAAAACATGTAATAAGGGACACGGACGTGGACATGGTCGTGGTGGTGTTTGTGGACCCTCTGGTGCTGGCAGAGGACGTGGGCGTTCTGCCACAGCCACACGTCCTAGTGAACCAACTACCTCAGGTCCCAGTAGCCAGCAGAATTTACAGCGATATTTTGTGGGGCCCAATGCCGTTCTAAGGATGGTAAGGCCTGAGCAGGTACAGGCATTAGTCAATTGGGTGACCGACAGTGGATCTAGCACGTTCACATTATCTCCCACCCAGTCTTCTGCAGAAAGCGCACAGATGGCGCATGAAAACCAAGCCCATCGGTCTGTCACATCACCCCCATGCATATCATCGAAACTGTCTGATCCTCAAGTTATGCAGCAGTCTCTTATGCTGTTTGAAGACTCTGCTGCCAGGGTTTCCCAAGGGCATCCACCTAGCCCTTCCCCAGGGGTGGAAGAGATAGAATGCACTAACGCACAACCACTTATTTTTCCTGATGATGAGGACATGGGAATACCACCTCAGCACGTCTCTGATGATGACGAAACACAGGTGCCAACTGCTGCGTCTTTCTGCAGTGTGCAGACTGAACAGGACGTCAGGGATCAAGACTGAGTGGAAGACGATGCAGGGGACGATGAGGTCCTAGACCCCACATGGAATGAAGGTCGTGCCACTGACTTTCAGAGTTTGGAGGAAGAGGCAGTGGTGAGACCGAGCCAACAGCGTAGCAAAAGAGGGAGCAGTGGGCAAAATCAGAACACCCGCCGCCAAGAGACTCCGCCTGCTACTGACCGCCGCCATCTGGGACCGAGCACCCCAAAGGCAGCTTCAAGGAGTTCCCTGGCATGGCACTTCTTCAAACAATGTGCTGACGACAAGACCCGAGTGGTTTGCACGCTGTGCCATCAGAGCCTGAAGCGAGGCATTAACGTTCTGAACCTTAGCACAACCTGCATGACCAGGCACCTGCATGCAAAGCTTGAACTGCAGTGGAGTAAACACCTTAAAAACAAGGAAGTCACTCAGGCTCCCCCTGCTACCTCTTCTGCTGCTGCTGCCGCCGCCTCGGCCTCTTCCTCTGCCTCTGGAGGAACGTTGGCACCTGCCGCCCAGCAAACATGGGATGTACCACCAACACCACCACCTGCGTCACCAAGCATCTCAACCATGTCACACGGCAGCGTTCAGCTCTCCATCTCACAAACATTTGAGAGAAAGCGTAAATTCCCACCTAGCCACCCTCGATCCCTGGCCCTGAATGCCAGCATTTCTAAACTACTGGCCTATGAAATGCTGTCATTTAGGCTGGTGGACACACACAGCTTCAAACAGCTCATGTCACTTGCTGTCCCACAGTATGTTGTTCCCAGCCGCCACTACTTCTCCAAGAGAGCCGTGCCTTCCCTGCAAAAACAAGTGTCCGATAAAATCAAGTGTGCACTGCGCAACGCCATCTGTGGCAAGGTCCACCTAACCACAGATACGTGGACCAGTAAGCTCGGCCAGGGACGCTATATCTCCCTAACTGCACACTGGGTAAATGTAGTGGCGGCTGGGCCCCAGGCGGAGAGCTGTTTGGCGCACGTCCTTCCGCGCCAAGGATAGCAGGGCAACATTCTTTGCCTCCTGTCTCCTCCTCCTCCTACTCAGCTTCCTCCTCCTCTTCTTCCACCTGCTCATCCAGTCAGCCACACACCTTCACCACCAACTTCAGCACAGCCCGGGGTAAACGTCAGCAGGCCATTCTGAAACTCATATGTTTGGGGGACAGGCCCCACACCGCACAGGAGTTGTGGCGGGGTATAGAACAACAGACCGATGAGTGGTTGCTGCCGGTGAGCCTCAAGCCCGGCCTGGTGGTGTGCGATAATGGGAGAAATCTCGTTGCAGCTCTGGGACTAGCCGATTTGATGCACATCCCTTGCCTGGCGCATGTGCTGAATTTGGTGGTGCAGAAGTTCATTCGCAACTACCCCGACATGTCAGAGCTGCTGCATAAAGTGCGGGCCATCTGTTGGCGCTTCCGGCGTTCACACCCTGCCGCTGCTCGCCTGTCTGCGCTACAGCGTAACTTCGGCCTTCCCGCTCACCGCCTCATATGCGACGTACCCACCAGGTGGAACTCCACCTTGCATATGCTGGACAGACTGTGCGAGCAGCAGCAGGCCATAGTGGAGTTTCAGCTGCAGCACGCACGGGTCAGTCGCACTGCGGATCAGACACACTTCACCACCAATGACTGGGCCTCCATGCGAGACCTGTGTGCCCTGTTGCGTTGTTTCGAGTACTCCACCAACATGGCCAGTGGCGATGACGCCGTTATCAGCGTTACAATACCACTTCTATGTCTCCTTGAGAGAACACTTAGGGCGATGATGGAAGAGGAGGTGGCCCAGGAGGAAGAGGAGGAAGAGGGGTCATTTTTAGCACTTTCAGGCCAGTCTCTTCGAAGTGACTCAGAGGGAGGTTTTTTGCAACACCAGAGGCCACTTACAAATGTGGCCAGACACGGCCCACTACTGGAGGACGAGGAGGACGAGGATGAGGAGGAGGTGGAGGAGGATGAGGATGAAGCATGTTCACAGCGGGGTGGCACCCAAAGCAGCTTGGGCCCATCACTGGTGCGTGGCTGGGGGGAAACACAGGACGATGACGATACGCCTCCCACAGAGGACAGCTTGTCCTTACCTCTGGGCAGCCTGGCACACATGAGCGACTACATGCTGCAGTGCCTGCGCAACGACAGCAGAGTTGCCCACATTTTAACGTGTGCGGACTACTGGGTTGCCACCCTGCTGGATCCCCGATACAAAGACAATTTGCCCACCTTACTTCTTACACTGGAGCGTGATAGGAAGATGCGCGAGTACAAGCGCACGTTGGTAGACGCGCTACTGAGAGCATTCCCAAATGTCACAGGGGAACCAGTGGAAGCCCAAGGCGAGGGCAGAGGAGGAGCAAGAGGTCGCCAATGCAGCTGTGTCACGGCCAGCTCCTCTGAGGGCAGGGTTAGCATGGCAGAGATGTGGAAAAGTTTTGTCACCACGCCACAGCTAACTGCACCCCCACCTGATACGGAACGTGTTAGCAGGAGGCAACATTTCACTAACATGGTGGAACAGTACCTGTGCACACCCCTCCACGTACTGACTGATGGTTCGGCCCCATTCAACTTCTGGGTCTCCAAATTGTCCACGTGGCCAGAGCTAGCCTTTTATGCCTTGGAGGTGCTGGCCTGCCCGGCGGCCAGCGTTTTGTCTGAACGTGTATTCAGCACGGCAGGGGGCGTCATTACAGACAAACGCAGCCGCCTGTCTACAGCCAATGTGGACAAGCTGATGTTCATAAAAATGAACCAGGCATGGATCCCACAGGACCTGTCCATCCCTTGTGCAGATTAGATATTAACTACCTCCCCTTAACAATATATTATTCTACTTCAGGGCACTTCCTCATTCAATACTATTTTTAATTTCATTTTACCATTATATTGCGGGGCAACCCAAAGTTGAGTGAACCTCTCCTCTGTCTGGGTGCCGGGGCCTAAATGTGTGACAGTGGCCTGTTCCAGTGGTGGGTGACGTGAAGCCTGATTCTCTGCTATGACATGAAGACTGATTCTGCGCTGACATAAGGCCAGATTCTCTGTTACGGGACCTCTCTCCTCTGCCTGGGTGCCTGGGCCTAAATATGTGACAGTGGCCTGTTCCAGTGGTGGGTGACGTGAAGCCTGATTCTCTGCTATGACATGAAGACTGATTCTGCGCTGACTAAGGCCAGATTCTCTGTTACGGGACCTCTCTCCTCTGCCTGGGTGCCTGGGCCTAAATGTGTGACAGTGGCCTGTTCCAGTGGTGGGTGACGTGAAGCCTGATTCTCTGCTATGACATGAAGACAGATTCTGTGCTGACATAAGGCCAGATTCTCTGTTACGGGACCTCTCTCCTCTGCCTGGGTGCCTGGGCCTAAATATGTGACAGTGGCCTGTTCCAGTGGTGGGTGACGTAAAGCCTGATTCTCTGCTATGACATGAAGACTGATTCTGCGCTAACATAAGGCCAGATTCTCTGTTACGGGACCTCTCTCCTCTGCCTGGGTGCCTGGGCCTAAATGTGTGACAGTGGCCTGTTCAAGTAGTGGGTGACGTGAAGCCTGATTCTCTGCTATGACATGAAGACAGATTCTGTGCTGACATAAGGCCAGATTCTCTGTTACGGGACCTCTCTCCTCTGCCTGGGTGCCTGGGCCTAAATATGTGACAGTGGCCTATTCCAGTGGTGGGTGACGTGAAGCCTGATTCTCTGCTATGACATGAAGACTGATTCTGCGCTGACATAAGGTCAGATTCTCTGTTACGGGACCTCTCTCCTCTGCCTGGGTGCCTGGGCCTAAATGTGTGACAGTGGCCTGTTCCAGTGGTGGGTGACGTGAAGCCTGATTCTCTGCTATGACATGAAGACAGATTCTGTGCTGACATAAGGCCAGATTCTCTGTTACGGGACCTCTCTCCTCTGCCTGGGTGCCTGGGTCTAAATGTGGGACAGTGGCCTGTTCCAGTGGTGGGTGACGTGAAGCCTGATTCTCTGCTATGACATGAAGACAGATTCTGTGCTGACATAAGGCCAGATTCTCTGTTACGGGACCTCTCTCCTCTGTCTGGGTGCCGGGGCCTAAATATGTGACAGTGGCCTGTTCCAGTGGTGGGTGACATAAAGCCATATTCTCTGCTATGACATGAAGAGACTGATTCTCTGCTGACATGAAGCCAGATTCTTTGCTATGGCATGAAGAGACTGATTCTCTGCTGACGTGAAGCCAGATTCTCTGCTTTGGGACCTCTGTCCAATTGATATTGGTTAATTTTTATTTTTTTAATTTTTATTTTAATTCATTTCCCTATCCACATTTGTTTGCAGGGGATTTACCTACATGTTGCTGCCTTTTGCAGCCCTCTAGCTCTTTCCTGGGCTGTTTTACAGCCTTTTTAGTGCCCAAAAGTTCGTGTCCCCATTGACTTCAATGGGGTTCGGGTTCGGGACGAAGTTCGGTTCGGGTTCGGATCCCGAACCCGAACATTTCCGGGAAGTTCGGCCGAACTTCTCGAACCCGAACATCCAGGTGTTCGCTCAACTCTATTGGAGATCCATAGCCTTTATAAAGTAAAATTAGAGGATCAAGCAATGGGAATCAACCCAGAGCTAAGCATATGTCTAAGTTGCATGTACTAAAAGTACTCTGAGGATGGCAGGTTATGTTTGTCAGCTAAAATGTGGAATTGATGTAGAGTAGGAACACCCAGATCTTTCAAGAAGCGGAGGCATTTCTCAGACCAGAGTGATGCTGAGAAGTTAGGAACAAACAACTCAACAATAGATATAGAGATATCCATTAATTCTATGGTGTCAAAACATCTATAGAAGAATGGGTTAATCCACAGCCGTATCACAGCTGAGATCAGGCATGTTAAGTATGGAAAATTGTTGTGGAACCAAAAATATAAAAGGGAACATAAGAAAGTGCGAATTCTGCATCCCCTTAATAGGACAAGCTCAATCTAAACCCATTTTTAGAGACATCTCCTATCCACAATTGTTTCAGTTGGGCCAGTATCACGGATTTATAGTATAAAGACATAAAGACAGAGATGGGCAGTTCATCCCACCCTGATGAATATGGGAAAACAGGATGTCCACCTTGACCCTCGGTCTCTTCCCACCCCACACAAACCGCATAAGCAGGTTTTGCAAGGTTTGGATATAGGAGATTGAGATAAATATTGGTACATTTCTAAAAATATATAGGATCTTTGGTAGAAGTACCATCTTGGCCACAGCAATGTTCCCCAACCATGAGATGCCAAACAACCTCAAGGAGGATATTTTATTCTTAACCTCCTCTAATAATGTGAGATAGTTAGTTTGGAACAGTGTGGATGGTGGATAAGAGAGCACTATTCCCAAATTTAGCAAGTCAGTTTTGACCCATTGAAATTAAAATTGTGTTTTAAAATTTCAGAGTACTTTAAGGTCTATATTCATCGGTAATATTTGTGATTTGTTCACATTAATTTTGTAATAGGAGGATTCGCTAAAGCGATTAATTATACAACTGGCTGCATTCAAAGATTGGGAGGGATTGGAAAGACTAAAATAGTGTTATCTGCAAATAGACCAATTTTATTAGTAATGTCTCAGGATTTAAT
This sequence comes from Bufo bufo, assembly GCF_905171765.1. NCBI lineage: Eukaryota > Metazoa > Chordata > Amphibia > Anura > Bufonidae > Bufo > Bufo bufo. The sequence continues at coordinate 201,625,086 of NC_053396.1, read as the reverse complement.
CCCAGTGATCTCGGGTGAGCTTTGAATGCTTTCTGCTAGGGGTTCCATGATCAAAGTGAAAATGAGAGGGGACATGGGACACCCTTGTCCGGTTCCATTCGTAATGTCATACCTAGAGGATAGAAAGCCGGAAGTATAAACTTTTCCATTGGGGAAAGAATAAAGAGCTAGGATGGCTACAAAGAAGCTTCCTTGAAATCCAAATTTTTATGAAGTAGCTGTCAGAAAGCCTCAATGAACCCTGTCAAACGCCTTCTCAAAATCCAAAGAGCAGAGAAGGCATTCCACGTCTCCATATTATATCCAGGACGTCTATAAATATTCTGGTACCACCAGATGTCTGTCTATTTTTTACAAATCCAACCTGGTCATTATTTGTTAAAGTAGGTAAAATATCTACCAATCTATTTGACAAAAATTTAGAAAGGATCTTGAAATGGAAAATTGAGTAATGATATTGGGCAGAAATTTGCTGGAGTGTCAGGAGGTTTGCCTGCTTTGGGAAGTATGACTGATAGGGCTAAGAGCATTTCCTTGGGAATAGGATTACTTCCAAAGAATTGCTGAAAACATTCCTTCAGGTATGGAGAGAGGATCAGGGAAAATGTCTTGTAGTACTCATTGGTTAACCCGTCTGGCCCTGGTTAATTGTTTAGATTGAGAGAAGTTATTACTTGAGTGATTTCATCAATATGGATATCTGCATTTAATATACTGTATCTAATTGTTCTGTCGATAATTGGGGAAGAGAGATTTTATTCAGGAAAGTGTTAATTAGTTGAGGAGACCTCAGATGACCTCAGACCTCAGATGAGTTATTAAGAGTAAAATATTCCTGCAGAGTGGTGTGGAATAGAGGTAAGTATTCAGGGGTATTCAAAATGGAATTATTCAATCTCCAAAAAATCTTAATCCCACCTGGTCTCCGCCATTTTCCAGTGAACTGAGCTAAGTGCTATGAATAGTGTTTAACAAAGCTTAACTTGTAAAATATTGGATAGGGAGACTGTGGGAACAGTGCATGGACAGTGTAGGGAGATCATAGGGAGAGTCTTTGCACACTGTAAGGAGAGCATCGGGAGAGTACATGGACAGTGCAAACTGTGTAATCTGAAGCTAAAGGGATCTATAGGAGACAGCTCTTTTTGTATCAGAACAAATCCAATTGAACAGTGTTCATCTTGTTTAATAGATAAGCAATTCCATTAATCCTTGATTGATGGTGGCTCAGTGGTTAGCACTGGTTCCTTGCAGCGCTGGGATCCTAGGTTCATATCTAACCATCGATAACTGCATGGAGTTTGTATGTTCTCGCTGTGTTTGCATGGGTTGCCTCCAGGAACTTAGATTGTGATCTCCATTGGGGACAGCTTGATGCTAATGTCTGGAAAGCGCTGCAGAATATGCCAGGCTATATGAGTACATAAAATAAAAATAAAAATAAATAAATTCTCAAATTGGGGTGAATAAGCTGTGTAATTTAACTGCTATTGGGGTTTCTCCCTTGTTAAATAGATAAGCTATTCTATTGCGCCTTGATTCTCAAACTGGAGTGAATAATCTGTCTATTTTTACTATTACTGGGGTGCCCATGTTGTTTAATAGAAAAGCAATTCCATTAGACCTTGATTCTCAAATTGGGTGAATAAGTTGTTTAATTTTACTGTTATTGGGGTGTCCACCTCATTTATTAGATAGGCAATCCCATTAGCCCTTGATTCTCAAATTAGGGTGAATAAGTAGTGTAATGTAACTGGTATCGGGGTGCCCACCTTTTTAAATAGATAAGCAGATCTATTAGGCCTCGATTCTCAAATTGGGATGAATAAACTGTCTATTTTTACTGGTATTGAGGTGCATGCCTTGTTTCATAGATAAGCAATCCCATTAGGGCTTGGTTCTCAAATTGGGGTGAATAAATAGTGTAATTTAAAGGTAACCTGTCACCTGGATTTTGGGTATAGAGCTGAGGACATGGGCTGCTAGATCGTAATATCCAGTCCCCATAGATCTCTGTGCTTTTATTGTGTCAAAAAAACAATTTTATAGATATGTAAATTAACCTTAGATGAGTCCTGTCTCCTCCATGCTAGAGAGATGAGTCCAGCGTTCTCTAACTCTGAGCCCAGCCACGCCTACTGTGAAGGAGCCCAGCTCGGAATCTCCTCCTTGCTCCCCGACGTCACAAAGCTAGAGCTCCGTAATCTCGCGATGTACGAGCTAGCGCATGCGCAGTTCATTCCCTGAGGCTGATGCCAGCACAGGGAAGGAACACTATGCCAACACTGCGCATGTGCTAGCTCGTGCATCGTGATATTATGGCGTTCTAGCTTTGTGACGTCGGGGAGCAAAGAGGAGATTTGGAGTATGCGGGGCGGTGCTGGGCTCCTTCACAGTGGGAGTGGCTGGGCTCCAGAAACGTTAGTAGCCTCATTTACATATAAATAAAATAATTTTTTGACAATAAAAACACAGAGGGCTATGGGGAATGGATATTGCAGATGTGCTAGCGGCGATCTAGCAGCCCATGTCCTGAGATACCCAAAATCCAGGTGACAGGTTCCCTTTAACTGTTATTGTGGTTTCCACCTGTTCTATAGAAAAGTAAGATAAGGCGTGGATCAACCCGGATTTCCACACACCGGTGCCTGCTGCATCAGACTAGATCATTCTAACAGTAATGTTCTGACTGCAGTGTGCTGCCACACCAGAACATTGTGAAAAATGTCCCGTTACTTCTGGACACATGCCTCAGCCACTATTCTGATGCTGCCACCCGCCTGATGCCACATACCTGCTGCCTCTGCTGCCATCTTCTCCTACTGCCACTATCTTGTGCTGTTACTACCACTGCTGTTGACCCCCACCTCCCTGCTCTGTGACTAGGCCACTATGTTGACTCCTCATGCTGTTGCCACCCTTACCATTCTGTGACTGGGCCACTGTGTTGACTCCTCATGCTGTTGCCCCCCACCTCCCCACTATGTGACTGGGCCACTGTGTTGACTCCTCATGCTCACCAGTAAGTTCTGGGGACACTAGTGTCCCTGTTTGGTCTTGTTGACATCACAGATTATTTTACCATTCTCCTGATCCTTCAGAAGTACCAAAAAATAAAAAAAACACAATGGATCCCGTCTTTGGAGCATCTATAAGGCCTCTATCACATGGTCAGTATTTTGCATCAGAATTTTATCATGATTTGGAAGCCAACAGCAGGAGTGGGTACAATACACGGAAGACATGCAAATATTTACTTCACATGTCATCTCTGTTTTGGACCTACTCCTGTTTTTGCCTTACCAATACTGATCAATTACTGACCAAATACTGACCGTGTGAAGGCAGATGATGATCAAAAGACAGGATCCGTTTTATATGGGTTGTTCTTTTGACATATCAGAAGAAGGGAAAAATAAACATTGACATCAACACCAGCTTACTGCTGACACCCTCCTCACTCTGTCATGGGGGCACTACTTGTATCAGTAGGCAACAGAACAGTAATCTAGTTAGAAACAGCAGATGGTGTAAAACGAGACAGCTCTTTCACTTTATGGTAGAATTTTGGGCCACTGCACGGTTAACTACATTATACCTTACGCAAACATTGTTAGCTTTTGGTCAGTTAATTTCAGTAGTTATTGTATAGTGAGCCAGAACAAAGCAAATTTTTTTTGAAAAATTCGGTGAAGTGTCCGAATGGAATTTTTGAAAACTTCGCTCATAATTAATCATCACTACTTAGCTAATCAAAAAGGATCAAATAAGTTTTACGTTAGGAAGGCAAGTGACTGATTATAAGCAGAGACTTTTCTAAGGCCTCTTTCTGCTTTCTGCTATTATTTGTTCCAGCAGGCTGTAACGGCAGTGTTTTTTTTTTCGCTTAGTGACCAAATCCCTGCCTGACCCCAATATAGTCAATGAGGGCTGAATGCATTCTGGTAAGATCTGGTAATGCCAGATCCAGAGAGCTCTGGAAAGCTGTTCTCTGCTGGAACTAGAAACAGCAATGTGAAGCTGGCCAAACTCATCCAGTTAGCAGAATCCTCCCATTTCACTGTTACACTCCTTAACTTGGTTGCTGAGAAGGTGCGGGGAGATTTGTCTTCTCTGGCATGTCTGCTCTCTAAACTAACTCATGTGCTAAAGTTTTCACTAAAGGTTCTCTTTCAGAGCAGTTTGTTCTGACAAGTGGTACCAAGCACAGACAGGACTGCCTATTCTTACCTCTATTTTTTATTTTATCTATAGAACCTTTGGTGGAATTGATCGGAATCAGCACAAAAATCTTGGGATTATATGTGGGGTCTTATGAACATAAAGTGGCCTTGTTTGTCAATAATATTATTTCTTTCAACACCAACCCCTCAGAATCCCTAGCTGAAACTTTTATAACTCTGGGTCATTTTAGAAATGTATCATGTAGCAAGCTCAAAGACAACCAATTCCAGATCCTCCCTATCAATGTCCCTCCCCAATTACTATCACATTGAAACATCTTTATTCACTAGACTTATAACCTGAGAGGATCTCTTATTTGGGTGTCCAGTTGAGATATGTATCTTTACCAATTAAATTATTTCCTTTTGTTGGAAATGTAGTGGCCCAGAGGGACACTACCACTCCTACATTCCTATTGCTAGCCGGTTTGCTGCCATTGTATTGGTCTGTACCACAACCAGCAAAGTGTAATTTTGTTATATGCAAAGACTATTATGTACATGTAATGTGCCTGGTCCACCAGCAGGTGGCAGTGCAGCTGTCAGAGAGTACCACTAGACAGAATGGAACGTATCATTCCATTCTCCCCCAGAAGTGGGCTGGTCCCACTTCCCACCAAGGGAGGGGTTGCAGGAAGCTGTAGAGGAGATCAGAGTTGGAGCGAAAGAGTGAAGCAGCATGGTGTGGTAAGGGAGTGTTTTCCCATCACTGTTGCAGGTGCTTTGGGAAAATAGATCAGAGAGCAGCCCACTTCTGATATAAAAATGGACTTAGTACCACTGAGAGGGCAAAAGACACCCTACTTAGCAAAATGGGTCACAGAATACCTCACTCTCATAAGAAACAGTAACTAAAGCTGAAGCCAGAAATTAGCACAGCAGAGAGAAAGAAAGCAAAGTATTCAAGTTTAACTGCCAGTTTACCCATAGCCTTCAGGAGCAAAGAGAAAGATCACATATTGTTTGGATAACATAATTTTATCTCAATATTTATTCAAGTAAAACTGTTGAACTTTACCAAGTCTAGGCTCCAGTTATTTAACCACCTACAAGTCCTTGGATGCTACAGAGCCTAACCCTTGGTGGGGAGTGACAGTATCCAGGTAGGAGCACCGTGACACAATTAAGTATTAACTATTAACCTTAACTATTAAGGCCGCATTACTCGGCATTCCTATACACTGGGATTTGATTGCCCCATGAGTGGCCGTCCGCTGCAGTGCACCTAAAGTAATAAGTTGAATCCAGAAACATGATCAAAATTAGGGTTATTTAGTTTAGAAAAAAGATGATTAAGGGGAGATCTAATAACTGTGTATAAATATATCAGGAGTCAGTACAGAGATCTCTCCCATGATACATAGAAGGGTATTCCTTACTGTAAGAGCAGTGAGACTATGGAACTCTCTGCCTGAGGAGGTGGTGATGGTGAACTTATTAAAAGAGTTCAAGAGGGCTCTGGATGTATTTATGGAGAGCAATAATATTACAGGTTATGTAGTGTAAGGAAGAGATGAACTTGTGGCACTCACCAGATTCCTTTGCAGTTCATTTTTTCAACTTTAAAACATGGTCACTGGTGCTGGCACTCACTCAGCTACAGGTGACAGCCGTTTTTTGCTAGACCATGCTTCGTCTGGCCTCCCAGAATATTTCTTAGGGCTCATGCACGCGAAAGTATTTTCTTTCTGTTTCCGTTCCTTTTTTTTTGCAGAAGGTGTTAGATTTAGTGGCGGTTACTGAGATATGGTTCAATGGGAGTAATGACTGGGATATAACAATACCAGGGTTCTCTCTATATAGGAAAGACAGAGAAAGCAATAAAGAGGGAAGGGTGGCCCTGTATGTGAAATATACCATAAAATCTAATTTAATACAAGTTAGCGAGACCAATTTAGAGTCAGTTTGGGTTACCTTGCAGCTTGATAATCATAAGGTAACTCGTGTAGGTGTGATATATAGACCACCTAGCCAAGTCAAAGAATTAGATGATCTACTAGTTGAGAAAATAGCTAAAATTACATTAAAAGAGGAAGTTATCATTATGGGATACTTTAATCTTCCTGATGTAAACTGGAAAACCAAAATAGCTAGTTCTGCCAGGAGTACAGATATTCTAAATTCCCTACTGGGATTATCTCTACAGCAAGTAGTTGAGGAGCCAACCCGGAAGGAGGCCATTTTAGATTTAGTATTCACAAATAGGTATTTGGTATCTGATATTACTGTAGGGGAAAGCTTGGGATCTAGTGATCACCAGTCAGTGTGGTTTACTATAAGTACAGTGACTGAGTCACACCACACAAAAACAAAAGTTTTACATTTTAGAAAAACTGACTTTTCTAAAATTAGATTAGTGGTATACGAGTCCCTATCATATTGGAACAGTTTCAATGGAGTCCAGGAGAAATGGGACTACTTAAAAGTGGCACTATTGAAGGCAACAGATTAGGCTTGTCAGTAAAAGCAAAAAAAGGAAGAGACAACTGTGGTACTCAGCAGAAGTGGCCAAAATCATTAAAAACAAAAAGATAGCATTTAGTAATTATAAAAATAAAAAAAATGAGGATGACAGGCAAATTTATAAGATTAGGCAGAGAGAGGCCAAACAAGTTATAAGAGCTTCTAAAGCACAGGCAGAAGAGAAATTAGATTAGTTAGTGAAAAAAGGCGATAAGACATTCTTCAGATACATAAATGAAAAAAGGAAACTAAAACAAGGAATTACCAAATTAAAAACAAAAGAAGGAAGGTATATGGAAGAAGATAAAGAACTAGCTGACTGCCTCAATGAATACTTCTGTTCAGTTTTTGCAAAAGAAAATGAAGGAAAAGGACCTCAGTTAGGATAGAAGACTAATGAATCTTTTGATGCATGTGTCTTTGCAGAGGAAGAGGTTCTAAGTCAGCTGTCTAAAATTAATACAAATAAGTCACAGGGGCCTGGTGGGATGCACCCAAAGATATTAAAAGAGCTTAGCGGTAAACTAGCAAAACCATTAACAGATTTATTTAACCAATCACTGGTAACAGGAGTCGTCCCAGAAGATTGGAAATTAGCAAATGTTGTGCCCATTCACAAGATAGGTAGTAGGGAGGAATCGGGCAACTATAGGCCAGTAAGCATGACATCAACAGTGGGGAAATTAATGGAAACCATACTTAAGGAGAGGATTGTGGAACATCTAAAATCTCATGGATTGAAAGATGAAAAACAGCATGGGTTTACTTCAGGGAGATCATGTCAAACTAATCTTATTGATTTTTTTAATTGGGTGACTAAAATAATAGATAGCGGAGGTGCAGTAGACATCGCTTATCTAGACTTTATTAAGGCTTTTGATACTGTCCCACATAGAAGGCTTATCAATAAATTGCAGTCTTTGTGCTTGGACTCCCATATTGTTAAATGGATTAGGCTGAGGGACAGACAAGAGAGGGTTGTAGTCAATGGAGTATATTCAGACCATGGTCTTGTTAACAGTGGGGAACATCAGGGATCTGTTCTGTGACCCATATTGTTTAATCTATTTATCAGTGAAATTGGAGAAGGCCTCGATGGTAAGGTGTGTCTTTTTGCTGATGACACAAATATTTGTAACAGGGTTGATGTTTCTGGAGGGATACACCATATGGAAAAGGATTTTGGAAAACTAGAGGAATGGTCAAAAATCTGGCAACTAAAATGTAATGTTGATAAGGTGTAAAAATCCAAGAGCAGAATATAAAATCAGTGATACAGTCCTAACCTCAGTATCTGAGGAAAGGGATTTAGGGTTCATTATTTCAGTGTCACCGCCAGTTCTGTGAGAAGGTCTGGCAGACGTCCTTCTCTACCTCTTGCATGATGTTCTTTGTTTTGGTTTCACTTTGTCATCTCCTTTCCTTCTCCCAGGTGTCACCTATAGACTAATTGTCTCCCTTTATATTCCTTCCCATACTGCCTCACTTTGTGGTTTATACTACTTCCTTGATGAAGTGTTCACTGCTGGAGGCTGCTGCTGCTGCTGTTTACTCAGATAAGTCTTTTCATGTATTGTGTTTCCTTGCTGGCTTGATTCTAGGTGACCTGACTCCGTCCGTATTGAGTGCAGGGAGCCGGTGGTCGTGTCCCCTCACTATTATAGGGTTTTCAGGTGTCATACAGTCTTAGGTACGTGGGCATGCAATAGTCTATCATTGAGACCCTTGCATGGGCATAGCAGTCAGGGAGAGCTCTTAGGGTTTTATTGGGCTCACCTATATGCTCCTTAGTTTGGGATCAAGCCAGTCGGACGTTTATTCATAAGTTCCAGCTATCTGCAACATCATTCGTGACATTTAGAAGACTTAAAGGTAGGCAGACAATGTCATAGAGCAGCAGGAAATGCTAGCAGAATGCTTGGGTGTATAGGGAGAGGCATTACCAGTAGAAAAAGGGAGGTGCTCATGCCGCTCTACAGAGCACTAGTGAGACCTCATTTGGAGTATTGTGCTCAGTACTGGAGACCATATCTCCAGAAGGATATTGATACTTTGGAGAAAGTTCAGAGAAGAGCTACTAAACTAGTACATGGATTGCAGGATGAAACTTACCAGGAAATATTAAAGGACCTTAACATGTATAGCTTGTAAGAAAGACGAGACAGAGGGGATATAATAGAAACGTTTAAATACATAAAGGGAATCAACAAGTTAAAACAGGAGAGAATATTTAAAAGAAGAAAAACTGCTACAAGAGGACATAGTTTAAAATTAGAGGGGCAAAGGTTTAAAAGTAATATCAGGAAGTATTACTTTACTGAGAGATTAGTGGATGCATGGAATAGCCTTCCTGCAGAAGGGCTAGCTGCAAGTACAGTGAAGGAGTTTAAGCATGCATGGGATAGGCATAAGGCCATCCTTCATATAAGATAGGGCCAAGGGCTATCCATAGTATTCAGTATATTGGGCAGACTAGATGGGCCAAATGGTTCTTATCTGCCGACACATTCTATGTTTCTATGTTAATTTCAGCATGTATTTATGAGTATGTTTGAGCCAGCAACTGTCATATAATGTCCTAAATGAATTATTTAAGTGCCACCATAGTGTGACCCATCTGTAAACTGTGTTTGCAGGTCTTACATCATTTATTACAGTCTGATAGTGTTGTGGCAGACCAAGGGTCAGTCACATGATGATCGTTTCCTCGTGTTCAGGTGAATTATGTCGACAGAGAAAAATGACAGAAGTTTGAGTATAGTTCAAATTCTGGCAGAAACCCAAAGTGGGAGTGTCCTAGCCCATTTATTTATACCCAATTCAATAGGGTGTAACTTCTCAAAGTAAAACCTGATTGGTTTACAAATATTTCAATAATGGCTTTTGATTGGTACACAAATAATACTTCTGATTGGGTAGAACTGAATCCATCTATTTGATTGGTTAATATTTTACAAGTTTTCCCTTTTCCCAGAATGTATTTACTGCTTCAGTTTGGTTTTTAGCAAGAAATGCATATTTGGTTAGTAGTACGTACAAACCTTATCTTATCTTAAAAGAGGACCTTTCACTAGAATAGAAAATCTAAACTAAGTATACAGACATGTAGAGCGGCGCCCAGGGATCTCCCTGCACTTACTATTATCCCTGGGTGCCGCTCCATTCTCCCGCTATGCCCTCCGGTATCTTCGGTCACTAAGTTATGGTAGATACCGGAGGGCATAGCGGGAGAACGGAGCGGCGCCCAGGGATAATAGTAAGTGCAGGGAGATCCCTGGGCACCGCTCTCCATGTCTGTATACTTAGTTCACAATGTCAGGATCGGTGAAAGGTCCTCTTTAACACACACGGCTAACTCCTATGGTTTTAGCTTATGTCATTGTCATATGCTTGTTTTTTTTCCAATTGTTCTATCACATTCTACGTACACAGAGAAATGAAAAACATCTATGAATATTTTATATCCACTTTCAGAAAATGTGGATAATTTCCTTAACAATAGCAGCCATGTGCTTTCTATTCACCGCATGTTCTCACGTACAAAGTGATGGCTGCATTATTTCTGGATGCATGTTTCTGGTTATGACGTGACTCTTGTCAGCACATTACAATTTTTAAACTGTATGGATATGTAGAGAGAATCTCTAAATCGCACATCCTCATACCTATGCTTCTGATGTACAAATGTTTTCAATTATCAGCATTTCTTATGATAAAACATGGCTATACAGCGATGCTATCAATCATTTGCTGTGCACTATAAAGAGACAATTAGTATACAGTATACAGCTTTTTAATTAGCAGTAGTCTGCAAAGGGTCCATAAATTCCTACCACATCTCAGTTGGAGTTCCTGAGAGGCTGTGAACAGGTGAGCCATTTGCACCAGTTCACATGCGGCGCTGGACGGCGGCCGTCTCTGCTTCTGTGCCGTGCTGGTGGAGTGATGGGACCCGGGGCCCATGTGGCCTCACTGTACAGTGGGGCCGCTGTGCGGCTGCTGGATCCCGTTGCCTGCTGGAGCGGTGTGGAGGCGTGGTGGTCGCCGCACGGCTCTGCGCCATGGTTAGAGTAGGTTCCCACTTAAACAAGAGGCAACCTTGTCGCGGTAAGTGGGCCTATGCGCTTTGATCAAACTGTATACTAATTGTCTCTTTATAGTGCACAGCAAATGATTGATAGCATCGCTGTATAGCCATGTTTTATCATAAGAAATGCTGATAATTGAAAACAGTTGTATATCAGAAGCATAGGTATGAGGATGTGCGATTTAGAGATTCTCTCTACATATTCATACAATTTTTAAACTGTTCTTCTCATTATAAGTAAACACTATTATTAACTAGTTATGTGCCATAATGTAGATTAAAGTAACTGACCTAAGTTAGTGTGCAATTTGTGTACTTGAATAAGCGACCATTAAGTTATTAATGTACTGTACGTGTTTTAATTTTTTTACAGTAAACAAAGTGAAAACTCGTTAGCAATCCTGCCGAGACCAGTACCGCAAAGAGCAAATGCTCTTAAAGGGCCAGAGTGGGGACAGTAGCCTGAAAAAAAAAAACATACCATTGCACTGCCCAGTTGCAGTTTCTTGCTCCAGTTCTTGAGCTAAGGAGGAAAGTTACCTTGCGTATTTATCAATTGTATCATGCAATGTAATTTGGAACATATTCTTATATGCACATAATGTTGTGGACTAACTTAAACATCGGGCACTGGCTAGAGAGATACACCCCCAACCAGGCCCCAGTTCAGCTACTCAACGGCCAAGTCAGACTGGTTTTTCTCAGCCTTTGTTCAGTGAAGAAAGGCCTTATTATGGTCGTCCTGTTTCGGCCCATCCTCCTTCTTTTGGACCATTAGGGCAAAATGTTGAACCTTCAAGGCATGGAGAAGGCCATTTTACAAGGGAGCTGTTTGATTTATAATTTATTTGCATTATTGTTTTATATTGTTAGATTTTTTTGCAGTAGAAAAGGCTGAAGTGAAAGCCATATTTATTTTATTATTCGCATATTATAAAAACTTTTATTTAGACTACATCCTTTATTGTCTACTGTATTTATTCAACATAATTATATTTTATACAGTAAAACATTGTATGACAGTTTGCATAACATAACATAACATACACGTAGCACATACACTTGTACGTTTAAACATTATAATACATGGAGCCATTTCCAGGATTTCAAGGACATCCATGGTTTGCTACGTTCACTTCTCATCCTGACAATAGGACCTAAAAAAGAACAAAAATGAAAAATTAGTAATACATAAGCACATTTTTCTACGTAAAGGGGCTGGATAACGTATACAATTGCCAATTCCAACATGCAAATGTTCATACAAGCAGATTCTTTAGAGACTGTTATTAGCTCTTTTGCTTCCTATGCTGAATGCTTATTATAAACCATTATACACTGCTCTTTGCCAAGGAATAAACAACACCCTGCTATTAGGGTTGAGCGAACCCGAACTGTAAAGTTTGGGTTCGTACCGAACCTTAGGATTTTTGGACCCCGGACCCGAACGCGAACATTTCCGTAAAAGTTTGGGTTCGGGTTCGGTGTTCGGCGCTTTCTTGTCGCTTTTTGAAAGGCTGCACAGCAGCCATTCAACAAGCGGTTAACTGTCTGACCTTAGAAGCCATCACAGCTTTGCCTACTATTGGCATGGCTGTGATTGGCCAGTGCAGCATGTGACCCAGCCTCTATATAAGCTTGAGTCATGTAGCGCTGCACTTCACTCTGCTGATACAAGTGTAGGGAGAGGATGCTGCTGGACTTGTGATTTCAGGGAGAGAATAGGAGAGAATCTAACTCAGCGATCTACAGAGAAATAGTTGTGTGGGTGCAGGGCACAATCGTTTTACCCCGCCCTGAGGCCATTGACCAAAAAAAGCAATAACTTTAATAATTCTGTTAGTTAGGTGTGTGGTGGCGGCGGTGGCCATTTTATGCAAGTTCAGTGCACCAGCACTGCATCTGAGCTTTTGGGACATTGCAAATCACCATTTTCTTTGGGCAAACTACAACATCTGGATTAGTCAGTGTGCAATTTAAGGTAGAAATACACCCATCATTTTCTGGGTCGCGGCCTCTTCATCCACCTCTGGAGTGACAGTGCCACCTGGCACCCAGCAAACAGAGGATCTGCCAGCAACACCAACTCCTGGGTCACCAAGCATCTCCACACTGTCCCACGGAAGTGTTCAGCTCTCCATATCCCAAACGCTGGAGAGGAAGAGGAAGTACCCCCCTACCCACCCACGATCCCTAGCCCTGAATGCCAGCATTTCTAAATTACTGGCCTTTGAAATGCTGTCATTCCGTCTGGTGGAGACGGATAGTTTTAAAGGCCTTATGGCGGTGGCTGTCCCACAGTACGTCGTGCCCAGCCGCCACTACTTTTCAAGGCGAGACATCCCTTCCCTTCACAACCAAGTAGGGGACAAAATCAGGTGTGCTCTGCGCAACGCCATCTGTGGCAAGGTCCACCTGACTACGGATACGTGGACCAGTAAGCACGGTCAGGGCCGTTATATCTCCATAACAGCACACTGGGTAAATGCAGTGATGGCTGGGCCTGAGGCGGATAGCAGTTTGGCGCATGTCCTTCCACCACCGAGGATTGCAGGGTGCTTCAGTTTGCCTCCTGTTGCTTCCTCCTCCTATTCTGCTTCCTCATCCTCTACCAGCTCCTCATCCGGTCAGCGTAACACCTTCGCCACCAACTTCAGCACAGCCAGGGGTAAACGACAGCAGGCAGTTTTAAAACTTATCTGTTTGAGGGACAAACCCCACACCGCGCAGGAGCTGTGGATGGGCCTTGAACAACAGACCGATTAGTGGTTGGTGCCAGTCAGCCTCAAGCCCGGCCTGGTGGTGTGCGATAATGGGCGAAATCTCATAGCAGCTCTGGGACTAGCCGGTTTGACGCACATCCCTTGCCTGGCGCATGTGCGGAATTTGGTGGTAAAGAGATTCCTGAAAATTTACCCCGATATGTCAGAGCTGCTACATAAAAAACGCTCCTGGCGATGATGGAGGAGGATGTGGCACAGGAAGAGGAGGAGGAAGAGGGATTATTTCGTAGGGTTTCGAGCCAGTCATTCCCAAGTGGCTCCGAGGGTGGGTTTCTGCACCCACAAACCCAAGGTACACAATTGTCCAGCCAGGGCACAGTTCTGGAGGATGAGGAGGTGGAGGATGAGGAGGAGGAGATGGAGGAGGAGGAACCATGTTCACAGCAGGGTGGCACCCAGACCAGCTCATGGCCATCACTGGTGCGTGGATGTGGGGTATACAGAGGACACAGATGATACACCTCCCACAGAGGACAGCTTTTCATTGCCTCTGGGCAGCCTGGCACACATGAGCGATTACATGCTGCAGTGTCTCCGCAATGACTGCCAAGTCGCCCACATTCTAACCTGTGCTGATTACTGGGTGACCACGCTGCTGGATCCCCGTTACAAGGACAACATACCGTCCTTAATTCCGTCACTGGAGCGTGATCGTAAGATGTACGAGTACAAGCGCACGCTGGTAGACGCGCTGCTGGTGGCATTCCCACCTGACAGCGGGGGCACAGGGGAAGCACAAGGTGAAGGCAGAGGACGAGTAAGAGGTCGCCAACGCAGCTGTGGCACCGCCAGCACCTCAGAAGGCAGGGTTAGCATGGCCGAAATGTGGAAAAGCTCCACCAGCTGATATGGAACGTCTTAGCAGGAGGCAGCATTTCACCAACATGGTGGAGCAGTATGTATGCACACGCCTACACGTACTGAATGACGGGTTCCACTTCTGGGTCTCCAAATTGGGCACATGGCCTGAGCTTGCCCTTTACGCCTTGGAGGTGCTGGCCTGCCCTGCAGCCAGTGTATTATCTGAACGTGTGTTTAGCATGGCAGGGGGCGTCATTACAGACAAGCGCAGCTGCCTGTCCACAGCCAATGTGGACAAGCTCACGTTCATTAAAATTAACCAGGCATGGATCCCTCAGGACTTTTCCGTACCTTGTACAGAATAGACATGTATACCGGCACTAAGCAGCCATTGTTATACTGCAGCGCAATTGCTCATTCTTGTATTTTGGATATTTCATACACTTTTGGAGTGTACCTTAATTTTACAAAATTAAATTAAAACCAAAAACCTGTGTTGGCTATCTCGTCCTCCTCCACCGCCGCTTCCACCTACTCAGCTACGTCCACCGCGTCCTCAAACTCTTACTCCATATGGAACTCCACCTCATATATCCATTTTTTTTTTTTGTACGTCTTTTATTTTATATAATTTCACTACTTTGTCATTTACATTTTCTGGTGAAATTCACAAATTTTTGGGTGTATAGTACCACTGCTATACCTAGTAGGCCGGTAAAAAAATAAAATAAATTGTGATTAACATTTTCTTGTGAAATTAACCAATTTTTGGGTGTATAGTACCACTGCTATACCTAGTAGGCCGGTTAAAAAAATATATAAAATTGTCATTAACATTTTCTGGTGAAATTCACAAATTTTTGGGTGTATAGTACCACTGCTATACCTAGTAGGCCGGTTAAAAAAATATATAAAATTATCATTAACATTTTCTGGTGAAATTCACCAATTTTTGGGTGTATAGTACCACTGCTATACCTAGTATGCCGGTTAAAAAATAAAATAAAATTGTCATTAACATTTTCTGGTGAAAGTAACCAATTTTTGGGTGTATAGTACCACTGCTATACCTTGTAGACTGGTTAAACAATAAAAAAAAATTGTCTGTTACATTTTATGTTGAAATTCACAAATGTTTGGGTGTGATGTACCACTGCTATACCTATTAGACCTGTAAAAAAAAAAAAACATTTGTCAGTTACATTTTAGGGTCAAATTTATCAATTTTCGGGTCTAATATACCCCTCCTCTACCTAGTTGACAGCTTAATAAATTTCAATAATTTTTGTTTTACATTTTCGGGTGACAATAAACAATTGTTTTCTGTCGTAGACCCTTGCTCTACCAAGTAGACAGGTTAATTAATTTCTGTAATTTTTCAGTTACATTCTTGGGTTGACATTATACAATTTTAGACGTGAATAAACCCCTGCTCTGCATATGTGACAGAGAATAACATTTCTGAAATGCTTCTTTAATTGATGCACGCCACCTTCTTTGATTCAATGCTTAAACTTACCGTATTTTTCGCCCTATAAGACGCCTCCTCAACCTCCTACTCCATATGGACCTGGTCCTCCTATATCAAGATTATTATTTTTTATTTTTACGTATTTTATGTTATTTAAAGTAATTTCCCTATCCACATTTGTTTGCAGAGCACTTGCCATGCTCTTAACCACATTTTGACGACATTTGCAGCCCTCTAGCCCTTTCCATGACATTTTTACAGCCATTTTAGTGCTCAAAAGTTCGGGTCCCCATCGACTTCAATGGGGTTCGGGGTCAAGTTCGGTCCCCGAACTCGAACTTTTTTCCGAATTTCGGCCGAACATCCAGGTGTCCGCTCAACTCTACCTGCTATCCATCAGTAATGGTACTGAATTAACACTAGATGATAAAACACAGGCGTCTTTAGTGGCCGGGACCATGGGAGAGCACATGAGCCATCATTCTTTCATCTAGTGTTCAAGCACTGCCACTACTGATGGATTGGTGGCTGGTCCTTACCAATGGAAATAAGCATATAATATGTTTTCGAAAATAAGGTTGCTATCAAAGGAAACAATATGGTTAATAACAATATGTTACTAACTGCCTTGTATGACGTATGGAATTAAACTATTTTATTTGCACAAGTCAAACAACCCTTTAAATGTAAACATTTAATGAGGTATTAGAGGGTATATATATATATATATATATATATATATATACTGTATATATATATATATATTCAAATATATGGTCATTTTATTGTCAAATGTTCTTATGGCCAATATACTGGCACAGGAGAATAAAATGATTACATTGACCATGTTATTTGCCTACTATATACCCCAACCCGCAAGTCCACGTCAAGGGTCCTCATTGTCTTGCGAGTCCCTACACTATCTAGAACAGGGGGGAAAAAAGGACCTAACTAAAAAATAAATAAAACTAAGATGCCCAGAGTCTAGCATTCATCAATTTCTGCCACGAACTGCTGGAGAAATAGTTGGCATTCATTTCCCGAACAGCCATTCCAGCTGTTTCAGGTCGTCTATGTCAGCTAAAACTATATTCAACAGATGTAGCTATCAGATTTTGGACCTCTCCAGGATCTGAAGGAGCATCATGAATCCTGACGAAGTTGTGCATGCTTGAATAACCAGGGTGTCATTGTCTGATGACATTTGTAAGAATGACAGGAATACTCTCCATTTGTTGGTAAGTAAGTATTCCAAACGCACACTCAACATACCGACGGGCTCTTGTCAGCCGATAGTTGAATATACGTTCATGTCGCATCTGGGGAAGGGTTGCATGACTATTACAAACGGAGCCAGTGGTCCTGCAGATCCTGGCAGCCGTCTGGGCTCTGGGAGGGCAAGTTGGTTGGCTTGAAGCCTATCACCCATTCTAGAAGCCCTGAAAATGCAGGCATCTGCGGTGCTCCCATAGGCCCCAATATCAACAAGAATAAACATGTAGGTACTGTCATCCACGGCTAAAAGCACTACGGAAAAATATTGTTTATAATTGTAGAATCGCGACACTGAGTGAGGCGGCTTTTTCACACGGATGTGTTTGCCATCCATTGCCCCAATGCAGTTTGGGAACTGCGCATCACGTTCAAAGCCCTCAGCGATTCTTAGCCAATCATCTACCTTGGGCTCTGTCATCACCATGTCCTGGGGTTGCTGCCAAATGACTGGAAACATTTGACAAACAATCCGGGAAATTGTTGAGACGCCCAGCAGGAACTCAAAAAGACAGTGAAGCAAATGAATTGCCGGATGCCAGGAATCTAAAGTGTAAAAAAAACATCAAAATACATTACCAATTACTTTTGACTATAACATAGCCATCAGTAAATATATCGAATTCAACACTATAAAAGGTAACAAAAATATTATACACAAGCTCTTGTAGGGAACCTACCTCAACATAACGATGAGCCGTTCCTCTGGGGAAATGCAGCGCCTTATATTTGTGTCCTGGTAAGTGATGGCAGGACGCAGAGCCGCTAACAAAATGTCAAAGCTGCTCAGAGACATACGACAAAACCCATGAAATTTCTCTGGATACTGTTGCAAATCCAGGTACAGCGTGTGGAAGTGGCCAATGCCCAATGGTTCCTCAGTCCGCATAGTTGGCTGTCGTCCAAAATTCAGAGAAATAAGCCAGTGCAGGAGAACCCCTTCCTCCTTATTGTCACACATGATCCAGCAGATACAAAGTAGCCAGAAGACAATGCCAGCCAAGCACAGTATTCAAGCAAAGCTCTCAATGCTAAACCAAGCTGAAGAAAAAGCTGTGAAGGCACTCACATGACCATCTTATATAGGGGGTTGTGAAAAACGGGCAGTGGCTAACATTTTTAACTCTTTATTGCCTAATTATTTTGTCCATATACAATCCGCAAAAAATGGAACAAATACGGAACCCATACGGATATGTTTAGTTGCATAACGGAATGGATGCGGAGATGAACCAGGAAAAAAAAAAACTCTGATCCGGAACAACGGATCTGTGAAAAACGGACCGCAAGACAACAACGGTCGTGTGCATGAGCCCTTAATAATACAATATTACAGATTATAGTTACTAGATTTCTGGTTGTTGATCCAGGGAGTTATTTGGATTCCCTAATTGGAGTTTGGAAGAATTTTTTCCCCTAAATGAGTCAAATTTTCTTATACCTCATGAATTATTTTTGCCTTCCTCTTGAGCAACTTTGCAGGATAACAGGCTGAACTGGATGATTGATATACTGTATGTCTTTTTTCAGCTATTATTCAGCTTTTTAAACTGTGCTACTATGTAGGAAAGATATTCAGACTCTAGCATCCTGTTTATTATCTTGGTTTGTCAGAGTGGTGGCCTATAAAATGTTCCTCCTCCCCAAGCTACTGTATTTTATCTATTTAGGACCTTTCTGATATCCCTTCCAAGCTCCTTTTTCTGTAAAGTCCACAAATGATGGATTATGTTTGGAACAAAAGTCAAAGATCAGCAATTGGGATTGGCATCCCTAACCTAACAAAAAACATCATAAAGCTTGTATTTTAGTCCCCCCGGCCTACTGGGTGACAATAGAGTGAGAGGTACGTAACTTGCTTTTTCTCTTTAAAATCCCTTTTGATTGGTGGTTCCTGCAATACTTGTACTTGCTTTGTGTCTTAACCTCTTTTTCTTCTCCACCGGGTCAGACGTCTCCTTGTTGTAAGCAATTATAGGTAAGTAGCTCCAAATTACAGGTATTTGAAATGTTTATTTGTACTCTTTTTTCCTGAAAACTCTAATCAAATTATTGGAAAGTAAAGCGATTTACACCAGATTAGTAATTTCATATTACCAACAAGTACGGAAGCCTTTTTCAATATCTAAAAAAAAAAAAATACAATACAGATTGTGGACCCAGGCATTCGTACCACTTATTACGGTGCTTTGATGCGATGTGGCGGATCATGCTGGTGGTAGTGAGGTTGCTAGTGTTCACGCCCTGGCTCATTTTCGTATGGCACAGGTTGCAAACTACTATTCTTTTGTCGTCTGCACTTTCCTAAAACAAAAACCGCCATACTGCGGAACATCTAACCCTTGGCAAGGGAGATTTCCGCAAGGGGTTGCTCTGTTAAACAGTTGCGGGCCTGTGTGGTGTGGCCTGCCTTCTCCCTTTTGCCACCCCACTGCCTCTTCCAGCCTGTTTTGGTGCTGCAGATCCCTCCCCCTCTGTACTGCTGTCCTCGCCCGGCTTTCCATTTTCCCAGGTTGGGTGAGTGACCTCATCATCCACCACCTCCTCTTCCACTTACTCACTCTGATAATCCTCCTGATTTGTTGACCTAGCCACAACCTCAGTGATTGACAACTGTGTCTCATTCTCTTCATCAACCTCTTGAGACAGGTTGACTCATTGGCAACTGTGTCTCATCATCATCCACCTCATTAAACACTAATTGCCATTCCCCACCGTCATGTTCTTGTGACTGTGGATGTTCAAGAGGTTGGGAATCAGGACACAAGATCTCATGTCCCTCTTCAAGCGTGCTTGGCGAGAGGGCCAAATCAAGTAATGGTGATGAAAAGATGTCCTCGGAATATCCAAATGTGGTATCATTTGTTTGGCCAGACTGTAAATAGTGGGAGGAAGGAGGATCAGGGTGAGGATTGTGTTGACCAGACTCCTGGCTACTGAGAATAAACTTGGTGGAAGACAGGGTGGTGCTTAACCGACTGGGAGCATTATCTGCTGCAATCCAACTGACCACCTGGTCACACTGGTCTGATTTAAAGAGTGGTGTCCTGCGCCGCCCTGCAAACTGGGACATGAAGCTAGGTATCGTGGATGATTGTGTGGCAGCAGGCAGTTTCTTTGCGCCCAGTGCCACGGCCTCTGCGTGCAACATCAGCATCACGGCCACTTCCCCATCCCTTACTGCTCACCTTCTTCATTTTAAATGTGATATATGCTTGAAAATATGTCACACATGCAGTAGCGTACGATTTGAAAGTGTATGTGGAATTGTTTTTTACAAAGGTATTTGTGATGAGGAAACGTTATACAGCACAGGTACCACAGGTAATGTCACAGTTTGCAATGTCTATGGAAAAAATGTACTGGATGTCACTAATATTTTAGGGAATCGCACACTTTAAACAGGAGATGGGGCGCGGATAATTTAACTGTCCGCAGCAGACACCATCTATGGGAAAAGTGCACTGGATGTCACTGATATTTTAGGGATGTGCACACTTTAAACAGGAGATGGGGCGTGGATAATTTAACTGTCTGCAGGGGACACCGTCTACGCAAAAAGTGCACTGGATGTCACTAATATTTTAGGGCTGCGCACACTTTAAACAGGAGATGTGGCGCAGATAACTTAACTGTCCGCAGGGGACACCGTCTATGGAAAAAGTGTACTGGATGTCACAGATATTTTAGGGATGCGCACACTTTACACTGGAGATGTGGTGCGGATAATTTAACTGTCCACAGCGGACACCGTCTATGGAAAAACTGCACTGGATGTCACTGATATTTTAGGGATGTATGAATTTAGACAGCACTCCGACAGCAATTATGATGCTTAGTGAATTTTATCAAATATTATTTCAGCCGGGCACAGTGGTACACCAGAAGCAACGTTTCGGGCTAGTATAAGCCCTTCATCAGGCAGAACCGTGACCACATTAAGGATGCAGCCGGCGTGTTTAATTTAACTGTCCGCAGGCGACACCGTCTAAGCAAAAAGTGCACTGGATGTCACTGATATTTTAGGGATGTGCACACTTTAAACAGGAGATGTGGCGCGGGTAACTTAACTGTCCGCAGGGGACACCGTCTACGCAAAAAGTACACTGGATGTCACAGATATTTTAGGGATGCGCACACTTTAAACAGGAGATGTGGCGCAAATAATTTAACTGTCCGCAGCGGACACCGTCTACGAAAGAAGCGTACTGGATGTCACAGATATTTTAGGGATGCACACACTTTAAACAGGAGATGGGGCGCGGATAACTTAACTGTCCGCAGGGGACACCGTCTACGAAAGAAGTGTACTGGATGTCACAGATATTTTAGGGATGTGCACACTTTAAACAGGAGACGTGGCGCGGATATTAACTGTCCACAGGGGACACCATCTATGGAAAAAGTGCACTGGATGTCACTGATATTTTAGGGATGCGCACAATTTACACAGGAGATGTGGCACGAATAATTTAACTGTCCGCAGCGGCCTATTACACCGTATTTTGCGCAGGATGCGCTAAAAATATATATTGCTGCTGTCACACACAATAGTCCTTAAAAAGACTTTTGGTTCTCTGAAAAGTTTTTTGTATACAAATCTTCCTATTACACTCCCTACACTGTCTGTCCCTTCCTATGCACAGCTCTCCCTAACACTGAGCAATTTAGCGCAGGTTGCGCTACAAACATATATTGCTGCTGTCACACAATAGTTCTTACATGGAATTTTGGGTCTCTGAAATGTTTTTGTACAGAAATAATATTCAATTACACTCCCTACACTGTCAGTTCCATCCTATGCTCAGCTCTCCCTGACATAGAATAAGCTGAACACGCGTCATCGGGAGTTATATAGCACCCGATCACGCGTTCCGGTCAGCCAACATGGCTACTGGCATTACAGTGAGGGTAGAACTTACCTGCACCTTTATTGGCTGGTTAGCAGCCGCAAAATGTGCCTGGAGGCGACTCGAGCATTGCATTTGAGCACATGCGGTACTCGGGCGAGCATGCTTGCTCAACACTAGTTATGTGTCATCATTACACCTGTGACTCAATGGTGACACCTAAACACATCATACCATAAACAATTTGGAATGTATTATAATCATGTTGGATTCTTCTAAAACTAGAACAAGAAAATTCCAAGATGTTTAGTTGAAAGGTAAAAGCACTCATAGGTTAATATTACTCCACTGGAATATTAGGGATTAACAGAGAGGAAAGCATTTATTCACCTGGGTTGTTACTCAACGGACAGAGGAGAAGAGAACTTGTGTAGACTTGTTAATCCCTGGCTGTCTATTGTGCTTGAAAATCTGGCTCCTCTGATCCCAGCTGCTAGAGCAAGAGCTCAGGTGTCTATCGACAGCCAAGCACCCACTCTATTGGGCACACAGATGTAGTAGAGTTACCACACAGGCTTAACTAGACATATAACCAAAACTAGTTGAGTTAAAGGGCTTCTGTCACCCCCAAAACTCATTTGAGCATATTAAAATCCTTATTGGACGACTATTCCCTATATAGGGCTCTTACCTTGTTCTGTGGGTTCGTTTCATAAAAAAATCGAGCTTTTAAAATATGCAAATGACTTCACTACCAGCAAGTAGGGCGTCTACTTGTTGGTAGCCACCGCATCCTCCTTTTAAAAAACCGCCCCTCCTCCAGTTGATTGACAGGGCCAGCGAGCGCTCTCCTCCTTCGGCTGGCCCTGTCTGCAATTCAAATCCCGTGCCTGCGCCTTACGCGTCTTCATTCGGCGCAGGCGCTCTGAGAGAAGGACGCTCGCTTCCTCAGCACTCCCTCAGTGCGCCTGCGCCGATGACGTCACCTCTAAACCCAAAAGAGAAGACGTCATCGGCGCAGGCGCACTGAGGGAGTGCTGAGGAAGCGAGCGTCCTTCTCTCAGAGCGCCTGCGCCGAATAAAGACACGTAAGGCGCAGGCGCGGGATTTGAAATGCTGACAGGGCCAGCCGGAGGAGGAGAACGCTCGCTGGCCCTGTCAATCAACTGGAGGAGGGGGCGGTTTTTTAAAAGGAGGATGCTGCGGCTACCAGCAAGTAACCGCCCTACTTGCTGGTAGTAAAGTCATTTGCATATTTTAAAAGCTCGATTTTTTTTTAAACGAAGCCACAGAACAAGGTAAGAGCCCTATATAGGGAATAGTCGTTCAATAAGGATTTTAATATGCCCAAAAATGAAAAAATTTTGGGGGATGACAGAAGCCCTTTAAGCCAACACCATCAATTGCTTTTCAATGGCTTTTGTTTTGGGATATCAGGATGAGTTAAGAAATTTGAGTTAAGAGTTTGAGTGTTCGTAGGACACCAGTGCAGCAAATCTGGAATGGTGGGGTGACTAGACCTACTGGAGTTAATAACCCACATACAGCTATACATTTCTGCTTAGATGAACTACAAAAATGGCTGAGTACTGTACAAAACTAAGCACATACCAAACAGAGGTTTTCTTTGTTGGAGTTCAGCGCCTGACAGCAAAATGGCAACTTGCACATCCAACACCTCTATCCCTGGGTCTTCAATGCTCAGACCTCATACAGAATTTGGATGTTATTTATTTATAGGGCGTCTCAGCCTAGCCCTGTATTTGTAACAAATCCCTGTTAGGGGAATAAAAACGGGCACAAGGACAATCCATAAATTAAAAAGGTATATTAAAAGTAATATAATAAATTTTATTTCAAAGCAAAAAAAAACATTTATAAAAAAAAAAATAGAGCAGGGAGCCCGTTGTAGGGATGAGAGTAGCTGGTATCAGGAATGAAGCTGCTTGAGTCACCACTTGAGATACTGCAGGCATGTTCCATGCGCCATCTGGTGTTCGAAACCTAAATTACACCCTGAATTTAGTCACTTGTCTATTCTTCTGGCTTACTAATGAAATTGGATAGCGCTATGCGCTCACGCGACTCTGGAGGGAGCGCTAGCATTGACATAACTGTAGTTATTGATAGGAAACTGTCTTTCAGGAACCAGATATCAACCACTATTAAATATTTACCCTTCCACCTGAGGAACTTTCAAGAAATAAACACCTAATTTCTACTGTAACACCATATACATAGGCCTTACCAAGACACAATTCACTGTGTTCAGTTAGCCCAACATTCTGTGACTAGAATATAACCAAAAAACTTCTACAGGCTCCCATAGCACCATTCCTCTGCTCCTTGAACTGGCTGCCCGTAAATGGAGAATAATTAAAAATTATTTAAATTGACCTTTAATGTAAAAAACAACGGAAATATCCGGTACTTGAAAGAACTACTGACGCCCTACACTCCTTGTCATACTCTTAGATAAGTGGGCATGAACAAACTTTCAATACCGAAGATCCAACATAAAACATTTGGAGCTAGAGCCTTCTGTCTTAAAGTCCCCACTCTCTGTAAGTCACTACCCTGACCAATGAGACATATAATCCTTGTTCACATTTTCATCCAGGTTCAAAAATATACCTGAAATCGAATCCTGGCTGTCTGCTCACCAGCTGAAGATTTGAACCATAGTCACCGATAACGAGAAGAACATTCTGTCGGCACTGCGTGAAGGAGGGCTGATTCTTGTGCCGTGCATGGCACTCATCTTTAATTTGGTTGTAACCCAGTTCCTGAAAACTTCCACCCAACTGTAAGACGTCTTGAAAATGGCCAAGAAACTGTGCATGCACTTCAGCCACCCTTACTGTGCAAAACATGCCCTCCTTGAGCTGCAAAGGCAGAATGGTGTTCCCCAACAGCGCCTCATATGTGACTTTTTCACCCGTTGGAACTCCACTCTCCACTTGTTGGACCAACTATATAAGCAGAGGAAGGCCGTGAACGATTTCTTGATGATGCAGACAGGAGCACTCCCCTGTGTAAGTCAGACCTTAGCCAGTGGCAGCTCATGCATGACACCTGCCGTTTGCTCAGGCCCTTTGAGGAGGCCACTTTATTTGTCAGTCAGACAGTCACCAGGACTACGGGATGAATTATGTCTAGTGATGAGCGAGTATGTTCGGCTGAACTGCTGTTAAGCTCGAGCATCGCTATGCTCGACAGATCCGAGTGCTCGGCCGAATAATTCTGGTACTCCAATGCAATTTTATATAATTGAAGTCAATGGGAGAACCCCAGGCACCCCCTGCTCCGAAGAGAAGAGGGTGTCTGGTTCATAAAAAAAAGGTTAGAAATTGTTGGAAACCAAAATGGTTTGGCAACAACATTAAGAGGATAGCTGGATGCATCTTAGACTCCTATTATGTATGACATATAATAGACAACCCCACAAAGGCTATATGCCTAAAGCCAGGTATGTACAAGCCATCCATCTATCCATCCATGAGACAGATAACAGCCAGCATACCTTACAATGGCAGCCTCATGCACTATGAGACATTCCAAACCAGCTCTCATCTGACTGAGAACCAGTAAACCTCTAAGTTATTTTGCAACTGTTGGATGGCTTGGGTGGACCTGCACACCTAGATCAATATCATTAGGGTGCCAAAAAGTTTTCCGATTGTCCTAACATAATATTCAATAACCTTTCTATACAGTTTTGTCATGTAAAAACTCATTTGCATAAACATGGGAATATGGGAAAGACATGCAAATTAGCTGAATCTGCCTTGTTTTTCAGCTGTCTGGGTCTGGAGTTTCAGCTGCAGCACGCACGGTTGAGTCGCTCGGCGGAACAGCACCACTTCACCACCAATGACTGGGCCTCCATGCGAGACCTGTGTTCCTTGTTGCACTGTTTTGAGTACTCCACCAACATGGCCAGTGCCGATAACGCCATTCTCAGCGTTACTATCCCACTTCTATGCCTCCTTTAAAAAATGCTCCTGGCGATGATGGAAGAGGATGTGGCACAGGAGGAGGAGGAGAAAGAGGGATCATTTTGTAGGGTTTCCGGCCAGTCATTCCCAAGTGGCTCCAAGGGTGGTTACCTGCAGCCACAAACGCCAGGTACACAATTGTCCAGCCAGGGCACAGTTCTGGAGGATTCTGAGGTGGAGGCTTAGGAGGAGGAGATGGAGGAGGAGGAACCATGTTCACAGCAGGGTGGCACCCAGACCAGCTCATGGCCATCACTGGTGCGTGGCTGGGGGGATACAGAGGACACAGACGATACACCTCCCACAGAGGACAGCTTTTCGTTGCCTCTGGGCAGCCTGGCACACATGAGCGATTACATGCTGCAGTGTCTCTGCAATGACCGCCGAGTCGCCCACATTCTAACCTGTGCTGTTTACTGGGTGGCCACGCTGCTGGATCCCCGTTACAAGGACAACGTACCGTCCTTAATTCCATCACTGGAGCGTGATCGTAAGATGCGCGAGTACAAGCGCACGCTGGTAGATGCGCTGCTGGTGGCATTCCCACCTGACAGTGGAAGCACAAGGCGAAGGCAGAGGAAGAGGTCGCCAACGCAGCTGGGGCACCGCCAGCACATCAGAAAGCAGAGTTAGCATGGCCGAAATGTGGAAAAGCTTTGTCAGCACGCCACAACAACCAGCACCACCAGCTGATATGGAACGTCTTAGCAGGAGGCAGCATTTCACCAACATGGTGGAGCAGTATGTGTGTCCATTTACATTTTCTGGTGAAATTCACCAATTTTGGTGTGTATAGTACCATTGCTATACCTAGTAGACTGGTATAAAAAAAAAATTGTCAGTTACATTTTCTGGTGAATCTAACAAATTTTTGGGTGTATAGTACCGCTGCTATACCTAGTAGGCCGGTTAAAAAAAATAATAATTGTCATTTACATTTTCGAGTGAAATTAACCAATTTTTCGGTGTATAGTACCACTGCTATACTTAGTAGGCCGGTAAAAAATAAAATAAATTGTCTTTTATATATTCTGGTGAAATTCACCAGATTTTAGGTGTGATGTTCCACTCCTATACCTAGTAGACCGGGAAAAAAAAAAAAATTGTCAGTTACATTTTCTGGTGAAATTCACCAATTTGTGGGTGTGATGTAACACTGCTATACCTAGTAACATAGTAACATAGTACATAAGGCCAAAAAAAGACATTTGTCCATCCAGTTCGGCCTGTCATTCTGCAAGTTGATCCAGAGGAAGGCAAAAAAACCCTGCTGCGGTATTTTCTCCGGCCAAAAAACGTTCCGATCCGGAACTGAAGACATCCTGATGCATCCTGAACGGATTTCTCTCCATTCAGAATGCATTAGGATAAAACTGATCAGGATTTTTCCGGCATAGAGCCCCGACGACGGAACTCTATGCCGGAAAAAAATAACGCAAGTATGAAAGAGCCCTTACATTCAATGCTTAAAATTTGAAAAGTTGTCACACTTTTATGCTTTAATAATTTCTCCCATATTTTAACTCTATAATTTTACATTTGAAAAAATTCATCCTCCCTTGGATGTGGTCTCTCTTTCTCACGCTCCCTCTCTGGCCTGGAACCCTGAATCCCCGCCACCCCTGATCATCATGGTAGGCGCATAAAAGAACATTGAAAGTTGATAGAGCAGATATCAAATTGGATCGTGAACATCACGTGCGACATGGTGGGGCAGTAAGTGTGCACACGCCTACACGAACTGACTGACAGGGGTCAGCCCCTGCAACTTTTGGGTCTCCAAAATTGGGCACATGGCCTGAGCCTGCCCTTTACCCCTTGGAGGTGCTGGCCTGCCCTGCAGCCAGTGTATTGTCTAAATGTGTGTTTAGCATGACTGGAGGGGGTTATCACAGGTTATATTTCCCAATGTTTTGGGGTGTACCCTAATTTTAAAAATAAAATTTAAAACCAAAAAACTGTGTAGGCTACCTCCTCCTTCCACCTACACCGCCACATCCACCGCCTCCTCAACCTCATACTCCATATGGACCTCGTCCTCCTAGATCAAGATTATTATTTTTTATTTTAACCTATTTTATGTTATTTAAAGTTATTTACCTATCCACATTTGTTTGCAGAGCACTTGCCATGCTCTTAACCACATTTTAGCCCTCTAGCCCTTTCCATGACATTTTTACAGCCATTTTAGTGCTCAAAAGTTCGGGTCCCCATTGACTTCAATGGGGTTTCGGGTTCGGGGTCAAGTTCGGGTCCCGAACTCAAACTTTTTTCTCAAGTTCGGCCGAACCCGTCGAACCCGAACATCCAGGTGTCCGCTCAACTCTAAATAGGAGTCTAAAACGCATCCAGCTATTCACTTAATGCTGTTGCCAAACCTTTTTGATGGGGTTTCCATCAATTAAAAAAAAAAATATATGAACCAGACACCCTCTTCTCTTCCGAGCAGGGAGTGCCTGGTTGTCTCCCATTGACTTCTATTATACTCGGGTGCTCGGCCAAGCACACGAATATAGCAAATTCTTTGATGCTCGCTCATCACTAATTATGTCATTCCACTCCGTCACGTCCTGGAGCAGATGCTAATAAATCTGTCTGTCTAGGGAACAGGAGACATGGCACCTACATCTTAAGGCCACAGACCATGACATTATGTAGTGGAGGTGTAGGAAGGGGGGTTCCTTTGACTCTCTTTAGCAAATGGCCAGATGCATGTTGAGTTGCTTAATTAGTGACAGCTGCATTATCACCATTTCGCATGTTAGACCCTTGCTACCAGTCCAAAATAGGGGCTTTTTTCCCATCTTCTGGGAGGGATTATGAACTCAACTACTATCGAGACATCCTATGTAGGTAGTTAGTTGCTACCTATGTGCACCATCGCCCATTCTCAGGAAGGTCCGACTGGGAGGACCCTCTGTGCTCACGCTTCACTGCCATGACTGCTGGAGGAGAGGTGGGGGTCTTTTAGAGGGCCAGATCACCTGCAGGCCCTCTCGTGTAATGTTTTAGAGGGTCAGCTCACCAGCAGGCCCTCACCTACAATCTTTTAGATGGTCAGCTCAACTGCAGGCCTTTGCATATAATGTTTTAGAGGGTCAGCTCACCAGCAGGCCCTCACCTACAATCTTTTAGAGGGTCAGATCACCTGCAGGCCCTCACCTACAATCTTTTAGAGGGTCAGCTCACCAGCAGGCCCTCATCTACAATCTTTTAGAGGGTCAGCTCACCAGCAGGCCCTTAGCTACATTCCTTTAGAGGGTCATCTCACCTGCAGGCCCTCGTATATAATGTTTTAGAGAGTCAGCTCACCAGAAGGCCCTTGCATATTATGTCCCAACAGGCAAGACTTCGCTGTCGTCATCAGGAGTATGACTCTCAATCTTCTCATCCTCTTCCTCCTCTTCTGCCCATCCACGCTGAACATATGGAATTAAACTTCCATGGGTACTACCGTCTGTAGCAGAGGCAACCGTCTCCTGCTCTTCCTCCTCCTCCTCAACATCCAATTTGCACTAAGAAGACGAACTGAAGGTGGTCTGGCTGTCACCGTGTGCAATGTCAACCCCCATTTCCTTGTCTTCCACATGCAAAGCGTCGGCCTTAATTGTGAGCAGCGAGCGTTTGAGTGGACATAGAAGTGGAATGGTGATGCTGATAATAGCGTTATCGCCGCTCACCATCTGTGTTTATTCCTGAAAGTTTATTAAAACCTCACAGAGGTCAGACATCCATGCCCACTGCTCGCTTGTGAAAAGAGGAAGCTGACTGGAAAGGTGACGACCATGTTGCAGCTGGTATTCCACTACTGCCCTCTGCTGCTCACAAAGCCTGGCCAACATGTGGAACGTGGAGTTCCAGCACGTGCTTACGTCGCACAACAGTCGGTGAGCTAGCAGTTGTATGCGCTGCTGCAGTGCTGACAGACCGGCGGAAGCTGTCGATGACTTGCGGAAATGGGCACACATGCGGCGCACCTTCACCAGTAGCTCAGGCAAATTGGGGTAGGTTTTGAGAAACTGCTGAATCACTAAGTTGAAGACGTGGGCAAGGCATGGGATGTGTGTGAGCTTGCCGAGCTCCAAAGCCACCACCAAGTTACGGACATTATCAGACACAACCATGCCTGGTTCTAGGTTGAGTGGCGAGAGCCACAGCTCAGTCTGGTCTCTTATCCCCTGCCACAGCTCTGCAGCGGTGTGCTGTTTCTCACCTAAGCAGATCAGCTTAAGCACGGCCTGTTGGCGCTTCCCCACTGCAGAGCTACACTGCTTCCAACTACCGACCGATGGCTGACCGGTGCAAGAGGATAATTCTGAGGTGGAAGTGGAGGAGGAGGCGGAGGGGGAGAAGTGGGGGTTGGAACCACTAACATAGGTGGTGGCAGAAACCCTGATGGAATTAGGGTCTGCAATCCTTGGAGTCGGTAGCACCTGTGCCATCCAAGGGTGCGACTCGCTCCCGGCCTCCACAACGTTCACCCAGTGTGCCGTAAGGAAAATGTAGCTTCCCTGGCCGAAATCACTTGTTCATGTGTCAGTGGTTAAGTGAACCTTCCCAGTAATTGCGTTGGTCAGGGCACGGGTGATGTTACGAGACACATGCTGGTGTAAGGCTGGCATGGCACAGCGTGAAAAATAGTGGCAGCTGGGTACTGCGTAACGAGGGACGGCCGCCTACATCAGGCAGTGGAAGTCCTCAGTGTCCACAATCCTAAATGGCAACATTTCAAGGGCCAGTAATTTGCACATTTAATGCTATGGTGTGGGTGGCTGGGTATTTGCACTTGCGTTCAAATGCCTGGGGTAAGGACATTTGTACGCTGCGCTGGGACACGAAAGTGGATGTTGTTGCTGATGGTGCTTGCGAAGGTCAAGGTGCAGGGCGGGAGGCATCTGGGCCTGTGCCTTCGACAGGGGATTGGCCAGCACGTAACATAGGGGAAGAGGCGGCAGTGGTGTGACCCGCAGACACAGATTGTGGACCCAGGTATTCGGCCCACCTATTACGGTACTTTGATGCCATGTGGTGGATCATGCTGGTGGTGGTGAGGTTGCTGGTGTTCACGCCCCTGCTCATTTTTGTATGTCACAGGTTGCAAATTACAATTCTTTTGTCATTCGCACTTTCCTTAATAAAGCGCCAGACTGCAAAACACCTACCCCTTGGCAAGGGAGATTTCCGCAAAATGTGTGCTTTAGGAAACAGTTGCGTGCCTGTTTGGTGTGGTCCGCCTTCTCCCTTTTGCCACCCCACTGCCTCTTCCAGCCTGTTGCGGTGCTGTGGATCTCTCCCCCTCTGTACTGCTGTCCTCGCTCGGCTTACTACCTTCCCAGGTTGGGTCAGTGACTTCATTGTCCACCACATCCTCTTCCACTTCCTCACTCGGCTCATCCTCCTGACTTGTTGACCTCAACAACCTCACTTATTGTGAAGCCGCTGCTGACATCAGCGACATTATCTGCGGTATTTCTTCTATGTAACGTTTCCACATCCCAAATACCTGTGACATTCCCTGTAATTTTATATTAGCCACTGCTGACATCAGCGACATTATCTGCGGTATTTCTCCTATGTAACGTTTCCACATCCCAAATACCTGTGACATTCCTTGTAATTTTTTTATTAGCCGTTATATTAGCTATTATTAAAAATAGATATTGCTGCCACACACAATAGTCCTTAAAAGCAATTTAGCGCAGGTTGTGCTAAATATATATTTTGCTGCTGCCACCACATACAATAGTCTTTTTAAAGGACTTTTCGGTCTCTGACAAGTTTTTCAACTTACAATTTTTTTTACACTATCTTTCCCTTCTTCAGCACAGCTTTTCGGTCTCTGACAAGTTTTTCAACTTAAAATTTTTTTTACACTATCTTTCCCTTCTTCAGCACAGCTCTCCCTGACTAATACTGAGCTGAACACGTGTCATTGGGTGCTATATAGCACCCGATGAAGCGTTCCGGCCAGCCAATCACTGTAATGCCAGTAACCAACATGGCTACGGCATGATAGTGAAGGGCAGTACTTACCTGCACGTTTATTGGCTGCGTAGCATTGCGCTCGAGCACATGCGGTATTCGGCCGAATACCGCCATGTGCCAAGCATCGAGATGCTCGAGCCGAACTGGTGCTCGGCCGAGCATGCTCGATCAACACTAATGGTTAGCTAAGCAGCAGGCACTCGCCCATAATTTTTTCAATGGTCAGCTCAGCAGCAGGCACTCGCCCCTAATTTTTTCGATGCTCAGATCAGCAGCAGGCTCTCGCCCCAATGTTTTAGAATGTCAGCTCTGCAACAGACCCTCACCCCTAATGTTTTAGATGGTCAGCTTAGCAGCAGGCAATCACCCGTAATGTTTTAGAGGGTCACCAGCAGCCCCTTGCTCCTAATGTTTTTGAGGGTCACCAGCAGGCCATCAATCATAATTTGTCAAGGCTGTGTATTATGCCCTCCTTTATGTGTAATAAAGGGAGTATTAGAGTGCCGGTTCCTTTTAATTTTTGGAAGCCCTTTCACTTAGTGCATAGACTTTATGATTGTAGGAGTCCCACTACCTGAACAATTGTACCACAATGTGAATGAGGCCCTCCATTATGTGATATATTGGTTGTATCGGAGTGCCTCTTCCTTGTAATTTTTGGCAGCACTTGCACTTTATATACAATTAAATATATAGGAAAGAATGTTTCCTGAGAATATAGATTTAGTGGCTGTTACTGAGATGTGGTTCAATGGGAGTAATGACTGGGATATAACAATACCAGGGTTCTCTCTATACAGGAAAGACAGAGAAGGCAAGAAGGTGGAGGGTGGCCCTGTATGTGAAAGATAGCATCAAATCTAATATGATACAAGTTAGCGAGACCAATTTAGAGTCAGTTTGGGTTACCTTGCAGCTTGATAATCAAAAGGTAACTCGTGTAGGTGTGATATATAGACCACCTAGCCAAGTCAAAGAATTAGATGATCTATTAGTTGAGGAAATAGCTAAAATGACATTGAAGGGGGAAGTTATTATTATGGGAGACTTTAATCTTCCTGATGTAAACTGGAAAACCAAAATAGCTAGTTCTGCCAGGAGTACAGATATTCTAAATTCTCTACTGGGATTATCTCTACAGCAAGTAGTTGAGGAGCCAACCCGGAAGGAGGCCATTTTAGATTTAGTATTCACAAATGGGAATTTGGTATCTGATATTACTGTAGGGGAAAGCTTGGGATCTAGTGATCACCAGTCAGTGTGGTTTACTATAAGTACAGTGACTGAGTCACACCACACAAAAACAAAAGTTTTAGATTTTAGAAAAACTGACTTTTCTAAAAAGAGATTAGTGGTATACGAGTCCCTATCATATTGGAACAGTTTCAATGGAGTCCAGGAGAAATGGGACTACTTAAAAGTGGCACTATTGAAGGCAACAGAAAAATGCATTAGACTTTACAGTAAAAGCAAAAAAAGAAAGAGACCACTGGGGTACTCAGCCGAAGTGGCCAAAATCACTAAAAATAAAAAGATAGCATTTAGTAATTATAAAATAAAATAAAAAACGAGGATGACAGGGAAATTTATAAGATTAGGCAGAGAGAGGCCAAACAAGTTATAAGAGCTTCTAAAGCACAGGCAGAAGAGAAATTAGCTCAGTCAGTGAAGAAAGGCGATAAGACATTCTTCAGATACATAAATTAAAAATGGAAACTAAAACAAGGAATTACCAAATTAAAAACAAAAGAAGGAAGGTATATGGAAGAAGATAAAGAACTAGCTGACTGCCTCAATGAATACTTCTGTTCAGTTTTTACAAAGGAAAATGAAGGAAAAGGACCTCGGTTAGGAAAGAAGACTAATGAATCATTTGATGCATGTGTCTTTACAGAGGAAGTGGTTCTAAGTCAGCTGTCTAAAATTAATACAAATAAGTCACAGGGGCCTGATGGGATACACCCAAAGCTATTAAAAGAGCTCAGCGGCGAACTAGCAAAAACATTAACAGTTTTATTTAACAAATCACTGGCAACAGGAGTCGTCACAGAAGATTGGAAATTGGCAAATGTTGTGCCCATTCACAAGAAAGGTAGTAGGGAGGAATCGGGCAACTATAGGCCAGTAAGCCTGACATCAATAGTGGGGAAATTAATGGAAACCATACTTAAGGAGAGGATTGTGAAACATCTAAAATCCAATGGATTGAAAGATGAAAAACAGCATGGGTTTACTTCAGGGAGATCATGTCAAACTAATCTTATTGATTTTTTTGATTGGGTGACTAAAATAATAGATGGATGAGGTGCAGTAGACATCGACGTGGTGAGTGGCTTATTACGCTTTGGCCAAAATGTACACCAATGCCTCATTCAACATCCAGCATAGAGGCAGGGCAGAGTGCTGGTTGCAGAGTGCTATTGCATTTGTATTTTGCGTTTGTATATGTATTTCGCCATAGCGATGTGCACCTGCATACAGGGTTGTGCCCCAGATTTTAACTAAAATTTAATGTTGATAAGTGCAAGATAATGCACCTGGGGCGTAAAAACCCAAGAGCAGAATATAAAATCTGTGATACAGTCCTAACCTCAGTAGTATCTGAGGAAAGGGATTTAGGGGTCATTATTTCAGAAGATTTAAAGGTAGGGAGACAATGTCATAGAGCATCAGGAAATGCTAGCAGAATGCTTGGGTGTATAGGGAGAGGAATTACCAGTAGAAAGAGGGAGGTGCTCATGCCGCTCTACAGAGCACTAGTGAGACCTCATTTGGAGTATTGTGTGCAGTACTGGAGACCATATCTCCAGAAGGATATTGATACTTTGGAGAGAGTTCAGAGAAGAGCTACTAAACTAGTACATGAATTACAGGATAAAACTTACCAGGAAAGATTAAAGGACCTTAACATGTATAGCTTGGAAGGAAGACGAGACAGAGGGGATATGATAGAAACCTTTAAATACATAAAGGGAATCAACAAGGTAAAAGAGGAGAGAATATTTAAAAGAAGAAAAACTGCTACAAGAGGACATAGTTTTAAATTAGAGGGCCAAAGGTTTAAAAGTAATATCAGGAAGTATTACTTTACTGAGAGAGTAGTGGATGCATGTAATAGCCTTCCTGCAGAAGTGGTAGCTGCAAATACAGTGAAGGGGTTTAAGCATGCATGGGATAGGCATAAGGCCATCCTTCATATAAGATAGGGCCAGGGGCTATTCATAGTATTCAGTATATTGGGCAGACTAGATGGGCCAAATGGTTCTTATCTGCCGACACATTCTATGTTTCTATGTTTCTAACACTTTTTCCTCTAAAATCGATTTTATCTTCGGATTTGTGCGTAATATTGTCAGTCTATAAAAGTGGCGTACTACTCGGACAACATCATTCCCAGCAGCGACCTGGGAGTCCAAGATGTATCCAGACATCCTCCCCATGCTGTTCCTGAACCATTTTGGTGGTGTTTCCATCAATTTCTGACATTTTCCTATGAACCAGGCACTCTTCAGAGCAGGGGGTGCCTGGTTTAATGCCCAGGTTCTCCAATTGACTTCTATTGTGCTCAGGTGCTCGGTAGAGCACCCGAGCATCCCGAGGTGTTTGACCCGAGCACCCGAGTACTTTGGTGCTCGATAAACACTACTTAGAACATACTTATGTAGCAGGGTTAACACACATGTTTTATGAGACATGTTATCTAAATTAAATGCAAGTAAATGCGTTAAGCAATTGCTTTTCAATGGCTTTTGTTTTAAGATAATGCGATGAGTTAAGAAATTTGAGTTGAGTGTGTGTGTTACCACTGCTATATCAGTATAACTGCACCGCTGAACGGCAAATGATATATTTTTTTGCCACTAATACACACCAAAAAGGGCTGTCATTTTCTCACTTCACCACACAACGGCAAATACTTTTTTTTGTACCACTAATACACGCCAGAAAGGGCTTTAGAACATATAACTGTACCGCTGAATGCCAAATAATATATATTTTTTTGCCATTAATACATGACAAAAAGGGCTTTAGAACATTTAACTGCACAGCTGAACGGCAAATATATTTTTCTTTTACCACTAATACACACCAAAAAGGGCTGTAATTTTCTCACTTCACTACACAATGGCTAATAAGCCCTTTTTTTCCACTAATACAAGCCAAAAAATGCTTTAGAACATATAACTGCACCGCACTAGGGCAAATAAGACATAGAAATATTTTCTTGTAATAGACCCTGTTAATGGCTGTATCAATCCAGCACTTGCACCCCAAAAACAAGAACGGTTTGCTGGAATTACAGAGCTGTATAATGGCAATTTGGATCTGCAGTCAGTACAGCAAGGTTTAATAGGATTGCTCCTATTACCCAGGCTGTATCCTCCCCTACTGAACCCTGTTCTGCTTCAATAATGTGGAATGATCCCTCCCTATCCTTTCCCTGACCTTCTAAATATTTTTTTTTAGCACAATGAAGTCTTTCCTACCACTGTCCATAGCGCCTGCTGACGTTTCTCCCTGCACTAAGTACACTGGTAAATGACTGAATCCAAGATGGCTGAGGCTATTTATAGGGCTGTGACATCACAGGGCTAGCTGGATCTAACTGGCTGCATGCATAACATTGTGGGTGATCCCAGAGTTCCTTGCTACATGTCCTAACACGTGTTTTAGGAAAAATTCCACTTCGTCAACTTCGTTTCGCTCATCTCTAGCTAGGACTGTTGGTGGCCTGCACGATGATGCGCACATCCATATACTGTATAAGACCTGCCTGTCATACTGACGCACAATAAGTGCTTCACTACGAGAACGGATTAGCTATGCATGTTGCTGCAATGCACAATTATGAACACCTGCAGGATGGGATATAGCTTATTTAACGAGTCTCGTGACGAATTAATTCAGAATGAAGCAAATTTTGGGGAAAAAATTAAGCGAAACTTCCGAATCAAATTTTTTCAAACTTAGCTCATCTCTTTATTTCTTTTATAACTTTCATCAGCATTAGAAGATATCTTCAGAAATTTCAAATCAATCATTTATTTAAATTTGTAATTCTTGTTTAAAATAGAGACACGACAAAACAGCAATGCATGATGCTTAAGCCATCTTTATAGTGATTTTTTATATAAAATATAGTACAGTAATTTCAATAAATATAATATATAACATTATATACAAATGTACAAAAAATGGGTAGCTGTTGTTTAAGCTAGACCCTTACAATTCATCAATTGCGGGCATGTCCTCTGCATCGATAAGCATGTCCTCTGCGGGCATGTCCTCTGCGGGCATGTCCGATGCTGGCATGTCCTCTGCATCGATAAGCATTGGAACGTGAACAGTGTTGGATCAAAGAAGTGAGTATCACTTGTTTTCTTTCTTTGAACCCACTCTTAGCTATGTTTGTCTGCTGGGCAACCCCTTTAGTTTCTACTTTCCCAAACCATAAAGGTTATCATGCAACAGTACTCTCCAAACACTACTCCATATGTCCATGTCTTTCAGAACTGTCATTGATGACTGGGTCAGCTATTTTCAATGGAATCAATGGATTCAAGATACATAGTAGACCAATGTACATCTCCATCCCCTTGGCATTCGAAACAGATGCACTGGCATATTCCTTATATGTAGGATGAGACCAAGCTTTGTGAATACCTTCAAATTTAGGAAGACCTATCAATTCAGCCAACTCTTAGAGTATCTTAAAACACTTTTCCTGCAAGACCCAATGGGGGCTCATAGTCTCAAAATGGGCAATCTTGTGGCAGAAACCTCAAAACATTCTACAAAGCACATTGTATAGTACAGGAAGAGAATCAGATGGCAATATCGTTAGTAACGGTTTCCTTTGAAGGCTCATGGTCGTCTCCCATGTTCTCTCATTGCTATCCCACCTTCAGGGTCTGTCACTATGGATGGTCTTGCAGAATTTAACAAACCATGAGTGAAATAACTGGGATAACCGGTTACAGCATATGCAGAAGGAGAGCGGCAACTTGCCAATATCTATGGGAAAAAAATAATTACATGTAAAATATAAAAATATACAGTGTATTTTGTATTAAATAACATACATTTAACCACAGGGGTCAGATCGTTGGCAACCCCATGATCACACCCAAGGTATCTCCTCATCAAGTGAGGAGGTTACATGTAGACATAGCCAGGAAAGGACACTATATGAAAAATGCTGAATTGGTTGCTTTTGATCCCGTCTACAGATGACCTATGGCATATCAGTCATCGATTCATAAAAACCAAGTGTTCCCTATTCTAATGTTTTTTTAATGTCTTCATATTCAGATTCCCATGATTAAAAAGGTACTGAATTTTAGTCAAGGAAAAACAGCTTTTAACAAACATATAGGTACTTACCCCACATATTAGACATGCAATCAGCGCTACACCCAACAAAGAGACTAGTCCAAGAAGAATAATTCCCCAATAAGGAACTGCAAAACAAAAAGCAATCTGTATTGTAGCTGTGTGCCCTTATCAGAAAGTCGGAAGTTCAGAAACCAACATAGCAATTCTTAATAATACAGCAGCATAGTGGAGAGGAGTCTTATGCTGGATAACTTCCATGTTCATTATAGCCTATAGTAGCCTATGTTACTTTGGGCACATGCAAATGCACATAAAGGCTTTTCGTAGGGCTTCATACAAAATTCATGAGAAAAAGTATTGTGGCGTGTTCCAACACATGCTATATTGTAGAACTATCCTTTGTGAACCCACGAGGACACTTCAAAGCTATATATTCTATAATACATAATTATATATCTTCAGGTAAAAGTTTTTTTTTGCTATTATGTTTCTTGTTGGCCATTAAAGCAGTCACAATCGGCTGTCACTTCCTGTTTTCTGCTGCTCTATAGACTGCGACTTGATGAGCAGAGTCATCTCACTATCATTAGTGGATTGTCGAGTTAGTGATAGCTTTATTATACTGTTGGAGGTCTAGATAAGACAGATTAGTAACACTATACCCACAGATAAGGATGTGTATGAAGCTCCCGTGTCACCTTTTGGTTTTTAGGGGTGGAAGCTGTGGTCCATCACTTTCTGGAGACTATAGCAGTCTTTTCTGTGTCTAATTCATTTCAGCTGCCATGAAGCCATGCAACCTGCTGCACTATCATACAGGAAGGAAGTGTGTATCTGCATTATGGCCGCCCTACATAATTTGTTTTCTACATCTAATTGCTGAAAAAGAATATAGATGAGACCTCCACTTTATATATGATATGTACTTACTTGCAGATTGTTTTGAGGTTGTTTGGGTAGAGGTGATAGTGCTTAGAGATGATGTGCCTCCACTGGAACCTATGGAGATAAAATAAATGATTATTTTTTTATTTTATATAGTATATAAATGAACACCTCACCTCAATTAAGCAGAATGTTCTACCACCAAATGGCAGTCTTTCCTGGCAGCTATAGAATTTATTCCTGCACTTTGACATCACCAATTTGGGTAAGGAGAGACATAGAGCTGGCATTGAAAAGGATATTTTAATGTTGCATACAATAAATACTTTGGTAACTTACCGGTGTCTGTTGTAGAAGAGGTTATGACTGATCCAGGATTAGAACTTGTAGCTGTAATAATAGTCCCTGATGAGCCTGATCCAGTTGATCCTGATGTTGCTGCAGTGGTGTTGTTGGTGCCATTTGTACCACCATTAGCTGACCCAGTTGTAGAATTTGTGGATCCAGTAGGTTCTACAACTGTAGCATTAGAGCTGGCAGTAGGGGCTGTGGAGATACTGGATCCAGATGTGCTGTTGACTGTTATTGTGGTAGCAGTTGAATTTGATGAAGTATCAGTGCTTGCAGTATTTAGTGCTGATGTGTTAGAAGCACTCACAGCAGTCCCCAAAATGGTGGGTACAGTTGTAGTCATGGTACTGTTATTATTAGTACTAGGTACTGCTGAAGATATAATAACATTGCTTCCATTAACTGTTGAGCCTGTGGTGTTGGAAACAGTACTCCCAGTAATTGGGGAAACTGTGGTTACGGTACTGTTATCCATAATGTTAGGAGTAGTGGATCCAGAAAAGGTGGCAGTGCTTATTGTGGTCATATTCACATCAGATGCTATGGAGGAACTGGTATTTGTTGTTATCCCTGTGCCAGGACTAGTACTGATTATGTTACTTGTTAAATTGTTGGTTGTTCCAGTTATGCTAATATTATTAGTGACGGTTGATGTAGAGGAGTTATTGGTGGTAGGACTAGTTGTAACTAATGGTAGAGTATCTGCAGTGCCATTAGTTGTTCCGGTTGTGCTAATATTATTAGTGACGGTTGATGTAGAGGAGTTATTGTTGGTAGGACTAATTGTAACTAATGGCGGAGTAGCTGCAGTGCCATTAGTTGTTCCAGTTATGCTAATATTATTAGTGACGGTTGATGTAGAGGAGTTATTGGGGGTAGGACTAGTTGTAACTAATGGTAGAGTATCTGCAGTGCCATTAGTTGTTCCAGTTATGCTAATATTATTAGTGACGGTT
This sequence comes from Bufo bufo, assembly GCF_905171765.1. Taxonomy (NCBI): domain Eukaryota; kingdom Metazoa; phylum Chordata; class Amphibia; order Anura; family Bufonidae; genus Bufo; species Bufo bufo. Next base: position 201,584,625 of record NC_053396.1, on the reverse strand, counting down.
GATGTAGAGGAGTTATTGTTGGTAGGACTAATTGTAACTAATGGCGGAGTAGCTGCAGTGCCATTAGTTGTTCCGGTTGTGCTAATATTATTAGTGACGGTTGATGTAGAGGAGTTATTGGGGGTAGGACTAGTTGTAACTAATGGTAGAGTATCTGCAGTGCCATTAGTTGTTCCAGTTATGCTAATATTATTAGTGACGGTTGATGTAGAGGAGTTATTGGTGGTAGGACTAGTTGTAACTAATGGCGGAGTAGCTGCAGTGCCATTAGTGGTTCCGGTTGTGCTAATATTATTAGTGACGGTTGATGTAGAGGAGTTACTGGTGGTAGGAGTAGTTGTAACTGATTGTGTAATAGCAGCAGTGCCATTAGTTGTTTCACTGGCAGAACTAATGGTTGAGCCAGTGATGGTAGATGCTATGGTATCAGTTGTAACAGGACTAGTAGGTTGAGTTGAATTTGGTGCTAAACTAATTAGTATGCCTGTTGAAGTGGATGCAGTACTGGTAATCATAGATCCAGTGTTTGTAGGTTGGGTAGTATTGGATGTTGCTAAAGTAGTTAATGCTGTATTAGAGAGTGCAGTAGATACTGATGCCTGACTAGTGGTATTAGTATTAACTGCAAAATAAAACAAACATTGCATTAGTTAAAAACAATCTTATTTGGACATTACAGCATATTGAAGTATAACAGTGATTATGTCATACATATATGGCAAAAATTCAATATTCTTGAAATGTCTCTTCTTTTATTGATAGTGACTGTTACCGTGTCCATAATCCAGTCTGGTTGTAGTGCGTCAATCTTTTTTTCTTTTTAACAAAAAGCAGAAGTCATCTACTGGAGACTGAAGCAATAGGAGTGGCAGTGAGACTAATCTAAAATTGGCAAAGTCACGCAGGTGTGGCTGTGATGTCTGCTCTAATGTAACAGAGAAAGAATTTGTTGTTCTGATCAGGTGATGGTGGACAACGAAAAAAAAACAGCTTGTCAGATATCTGGGGATTATGTCTCAAGGAGGAGAAAAAAGCAACTTGTGGTTGTGTAGGAATGGGATTAAGATTGGTGGTAGTCTGCCAAGTTTCAGTACAAAAGACACAATTTTAGAACTCCTTTATCAGACAGGTAATGAATGTAAATTTGGTGGGAGTCCAAGATCTGAGACCCCAACGTTACAGAGATCGAGGGGCTCCAAGTTCTTCCCATGTGAGTAGCTACCCCCGCTGCTGGTGAAGCTCCCCCCTGCTGCACCGTTACAGAGGTTGAGGAGCCCCAAGTTCTTCACATGTGAGAAGCTGCCCCCAATGCTGGCGAAGCTCCCCCCTGCTGCTTGATTGACAGAGCTGGACATCAGGTCTGGACATGACAATCCTGCGCCAGCGGATAAACTCTGCTTCTGCTACCAGAGCAGTACCTGTGCATGCGCCGCTACACTTCCGGGTAGTCACGTGTTAAAATATGGACGGAACAGTTTTTAATACTGCAGCCTTTTGGCACTAGGTTCCTGGAAATGGTGAAATACAGACATGTTCTTCTTTGGTCTTCCACTTGACTTAGCATACTCTACCCTGAGATGTACGGTGTGAGATTATAGACTTTTACATTTGTAGGTACTCTGTCAGGAAATGTATAAGCCATATATATCTATGTACTGCCACCAGTGGTTGTGATGTGAATTGCAGCCTGTAGAGGTTTTTGCTGGTATGTCCCAATGTTGTATTACATTTGTGTTGTGCAAAGTTGGGGTGGAAAGTTAAGGGTAGAAACATCTCCACGGCACCTAATAGAAAATTTGCCTGTTAGTGAGCTGTGTTGGGGAAGCATAGGTTGTCAGATTCACTCATCCCTCATAGTGGTCACTTCTGATTGTATATATGCACATATGTTGTCCCAAGTTTTAAAGGTTTAGTATATATTGCTCTGCTTGATAACAGTTTTATATTCTTATGACACTCATACTGGGCAGAGTTTTCTATTTTAAACCCAGTAATCTTATTAGCTTCCTTAAAGGGGTTGTCCGGGTTCAGAGCTGAACCCGGACATATCCTTATTTTCACCCAGGCAGGATCCCTGAGGCTTGCATCGGAGCATCTCATGCTCCGATGCGCTCCCTTGCCCTGTGCTAGATCGCGCAGGGCAAGGGCTCTTTTGTTTATCATAACACACTGCCGGGCGGAAACCTCCGCCCGGCAGTGTGTTTGGTGATGTCACCGGCTCTGATGGGCAGGCTTTAGCGCTAAAGCCTGCCCATTAGTGCCGGTGACATCACCGGGCTTCCTGGCAGCCCCATGGAGAGCCCTGGTACGTCACCAGAACTCCTAAAAATGCCTTTGCCCTGTGTTATTTTTTAGCTCAGCACAAAGGAGAGCATCGGAGCATGAACTGCCCCGATGCTAAAGTCAGGGGGGCTGCCTGGGTGAAAATGGAGGTATGTCCGGGTTCAGCTCTGACCCCGGACAACCCCTTTAATACATGAATATGATTTTACAAAACAATGACTATGAAGTAATATTACTGCACAATTTACACCAAAATAATGGGCAATTTGCATAAAAAACTGGCATCCGTGCTTTCCACTGCATTTATCACGTGTTTTAGACACTTTTTGAACCTTTTTAATGCTTTGTCCAACTAAGGTTGAGGCTTAATGGGAAAGGGGCATGGCTTAAATGTGCTTCCCCCTTCCCCGATGTGCCAACATTTTTGCACGTTTTTAGAGTAAAACTAAGCCAACTTACACGTGGCATAAAATTTGGCCTAAACAGTTTAAAGGCTATGTAAAACTTTTTTATGATTATAGTTTACAAATTTTGGGCTAAAAATGTATTTATTCAATTGGTGTTTATTAAAAATGGTCAGCCATTTCTGAGAGGCAGGGGTTAAAAATCAGTCTGCTTACAAGCTGTTGCTTTCTGTTTTATTTGAATCCCATCAACTCATGTGTAGCTCTTATCTCTTATGTCCTGACCTTATAAATGCTTATTTAAGCCATATTCGTATCGGCTTGATACGAATTGGGCTATATTAAGTGTTTATGAGGTCAGAGATAACAACCACATATAATCCATTAGATGACGGGATTCAAAGAAAACTGAAAGAGACAACTTGCAAACAGACTGATTTGTGACACCCGTAGCTCAGAAATGGCTGAACATTTTTAATAAACACTAATTGAAAAAGATTTTTACCCCAAAATGAGTAAATGCAACCATAAAAATTGCTCCGAAGGTGTCCATTGCCTTTAAAGATGGGGCAGATTTGTCATCCAGCATAAGCCACTATGATACATCTGGTGCAGTTTAAGGGCTCATGCACACAAACGTAATGGCCAGCGAATTATCAGTGTGGAGGGAGGAGGCGGGGACACTCATGGCGGGGCCCGGTGCAGTGATTCTACTCTAATACACCAGGCCCCCGCAGCTGTTAAGTACATTCAATCCGAATAGGTCTGCAATTACTGTACTGTACTTGCTGTAGTACCTTATGTATAGCATTAATACGGCGCAGACCGGCAGCTCCCTTGGTCATGCGCCGCCTGCCCCAGACCCCTCCTCATGCGCCGCCTGCCCCGCTTGCCGCAGCTGTTCATTCATAAAGTAAGATAAGCAGGCAGGAGGGCAGGCGGCGCATGAGGAGGATGCTGCGGCAGGCGGGGCAGGCGGCGCATGACCGAGGGAGCTGCGGGTCTGCGCCGTCTTAATGCTATACATAAGGTACTACAGTAAGTACAGTACAGTAATTGCGGACCCATTCAGATTGAATGTACTTAACAGCTGCGGGGCCCGGTGTATTAGAGTAGAATCACTGCACCGGGCCCCGCCATGAGTGTTTCCACCTCCTCCCTCCACAACGATGCATCTGATGAGGGATCTGTAGATGACACTTATGGGGATCTGTGGATGACATAAGTGTCATCCACAGAGCCCCATAAGTGTCATCCACAGATCCCCCATCAGTGTAATCCACAGATCCCCCATCAGTGTAATCCACAGATCCCCAATCAGTGTAATCCACAGATCCCCCCATAACAGTGCATCATCCATAGATCCCCCATAACAGTGCGTCATCCACAGATCCCCCATAACAGTGCATCATCCACAGATTCCCCCATAACAGTGCGTCATCCACAGATCCTCCCATAACAGTGCGTCATCCACAGATCCTCCCATAATAGTGCGTCATCCACAGATCCTCCCATAACAGTGCGTCATCCACAGATCCTCCCATAACAGTGCGTCATCCACAGATCCTCCCATAACAGTGCGTCATCCACAGATCCTCCCATAACAGTGCGTCATCCACAGATCCTCCCTTAACAGTGCGTCATCCACAGATCCTCCCATAACAGTGCGTCATCCACAGATCCCCCATAACAGTGCGTCATCCACAGATCCCCCCATAACTGTGCGTCATCCACAGATCCCCCATAACAGTGCGTCATCCACAGACCACCATTAGTTCAAAACCTACCAAAAGCACACCTTTTGGTTCAAAATATTTTTTCTTATTTTCCTCCTCAAAAACCTAGGTGCGTCTTATCATCAGGTGCGTCTTATAAAGCGAAAAATACAATAACTTTTTTCGTTTCCGATCCCCAAAAAACGGATAGCATGCGGAAATCATACGGATATGTTTTGTGCAATAACAGAACGGAAGAGGACTTAAATCAGAGAAAAAAAAACTCAGATACGGAACAACGGATCTGTGAAAAATGGACTGCAAAACAACAACAGTCGTGTGCATGAGCCCTAACTTCTCCTTCACACTTCAGTGTTTGGTCAGTGATTTTCATCAGTGATTTTGAGCCAAAACCAGGTGCGGTTCTAAACACAGAACAGGTGCAGATCTTTCCCATATACCTGGTTTTGGCTCACAATCACTGATGGAAATCACTGACCAAAACATTGACATGTGAAAAATGCTACATGCACATGTGTTTTGCAGTCCGCAAATCTGTATGCCATTAGTTGTTTTTTTTTGCAGATCCATTGTAACAATGCCTAAAACGGACAAGAATAGGACATGTTCTATTTTTTTTGCGGGGCTACGGAACTGACATACTGATGCGGACAGCACACGGTGTGCTGTCCGCATTTTTTGCGGACCCATTAAAATGAGTGGGTCTGCATCCTATCCGCAAGAAAAAACGGAACGGACACAGAAACACAATACGTTTGTGCGCATGTAGCCTAAGGTTTAAGACTGTCTAGTCTACTTTCAGGCAATATTAGTAAATCTGCTCCAAAGTTTCCCTTTACTTATAAAGTTGCAGCAAATTCTGCAGTGTCTTTTAGAGTCACTGTTCATATTACACTACTACTACTACTACTACAAATACTACTACTAATAATAATAATAATGATGATGATGCTAAGAGAATATCATATTCTGTCACCAATTATAATGTTACCACTAATAAAATATTGTAACATAACAATAATCTATCATTGAATAATAATAACAATAATTATTATTATTCACTATTCATAACATGCTATCACTACCACCCCCACTAACAATAATAATAATAATAATAATAATAATAATAATAAAAATGATGATGATAATAATAATAATATTTGTCCTGATAACTAAATAATAATCAGTTACGATAAAACAATACGATAGTAATAATACTCCCTGTTGCCAAGATAACTCTATATTTTGTCACCAATTATGTCATACTACCACTAATAATAAAAATGACGATAATAGCGATAATTACAGCAATGAATTAATAACAATTATGATTCTTACTACTAAATAACAATGAAAGTAACTAATAAAATATAATTCCTTTGCTAGTAATAATGATCAGAACAAAAATGACTGCATAATCATAACAAAATAAGAACGTTAATAATAAAACAAAGCAATATGACTTTTACTAGATACAAACTATAAAACCGCACAGTAGCAAAATGACAATGTCTAGGAGCTACATAAACTAAGCAGGATGATAGCACAGGGCAGGCTTTCATCATACTGTGACTACTACTATATAATTACAGCCTTTCAGCAGATCTATGTTATTCTTTTGTACTGTAATAGTAAGACCCTATCATTATAACATAATTATTTTAGTGGGTTGATCTAGACAGCTATTAAGGTAGTGTAATAAAAAAAAAAAAAAAACACAATAGACTATACATCTCTTCAAAGTGTGGATTCCAAAAAATAGAAAAAAGCCCCTAAAAGTTGTACAGTTTACCCCAAATGAAGTATAAGCAAGTGTTACAAAAAGAAGTGTAAAAATGCTAATTCATAATTGGATTTTTGCGTCATCCATATTTGGCTTACCTATACGAACGAAAAATGCCCCAAAGAACAGAAGAAGAAGAAGACAGAGCTGTGAAGTCTTCATGATGTCTCGTATTATCGTCCTTCAATAAACTGAAGCAGCAGCCTCACACCAAGGCAGAAGGTTCACAGCCAGGGGTTTTATGCTTAGTCAGTGACTACCCATGTGTGTCATTGCTGGGGGTGACACCCTACGATACTTCTATCAATTGTTCTATCTGAGAAAAATATTTATACATCTTGCTTAGATATTCACCGTATCGGGTCCTGTGACACATTGTGTAGATATGTTCTTCAGGGCAAATGATTGTGTTAATAGGCAGAAAAGTGACGTCCTGCTCTGCTGAGGCATGCTGAGAACATTGACATGGAAGGACGGGTGTGTCCATTGTCACCAAAATAAGAAGAATGTGATGTAAAGTTGAAGTTTCGGCAAATTCCAGTAGATGGGTGGTTGCTCAGGGAAATAATATTGACTTCAATCATTTACGTAAGGACAGATTTGTTTTATTAATAAACACTACAGACTACTACCATGGAGGTTTGACACCAACATTTAATTCTGGCTCAGAGCATCAGCTTTTTAAAGGTTTACGTGGTTAGAACCCATACATTTCTGATTTTGTACTTCTCATTGCTCAAGTGGTTGGGTAATACAACCAATTAAATTGACGTCACTGGCCTGGAAAGATATTGTGGTGCTCACCATGGCCTCTTTAAACACCTGATCGGTGAGGGTCCCAAGTTTTGGACCCCCCCAGCCGTTCTGATATTGATGACCTATCCTGAGGATAGGCCATCAATATCAAAATCTTAGGAAAATTACTTTAACCCCATTATTGCCATGGTCACCAGAGGTGATACATTAACATCTTCACTGCCCTAGACTACCAAGGATTCTGAAATTAACCTTTTTACTGCCTAGACTGTCAGGAGTATTGACATTAACCCTCCCAGTGCTCTGAATAACCAGGGACTCAAACAGTTTTACTGCCACAGATCACTGAGTATATGGATAGTAACCCCTTTACTGTCCTAGACCACCAGTACTACAGACATAAACCCTAGGTATTAGACCATAACTTTCACTGTGCTCTTTAATATTATTTGCTAGGTGTCCATGCTTATCTGTTGTTTGTTTGCCTATATGCATTCTAATGTGTGAACCATTAGACCCCAAATTTGGCACACTGGTAAAATCAAGTGTTGAGTAAAGTTTTCATGAAGGTCTTGGCCTTGCTGGATGTCACTAGGTAATGGTAGGAGCAACAGGAGGGCTGTATCTCTAGCAAAAGTTACAATGCCTCCACCTTCCTTCTAATATCTTCTCATAGGCAACCATATTGGATCAGCCATATTCCTTACCTCGTTAGTCTTCTCACTCAAGTAGTCGCTCAAAGTAAGGCTATATATTTATTGAACAGTTTTCCAAATTACATCAACGTTGTTCTCTGCTATCAGCCACTTTCAGAGGATTGTAGACGGAGGATAGGATTGTAATCCGGTGTCCAGGAAGGTTTTTCTAAAGATCCTGACCTTGCTGAATACAATGGCATGCAAAAGTTTAGGCATCCCTGGTCAAAATTACTGTTACTGTGAACAGTTAAAAGGGTTATCTTACTTCAGCATATGGAATTTATCATGTAGACAATGTTAATACAAAGCACTTACTAATGTATTGTTATCATGCATATTGCCTCCTTTGCTGGCTGCATTCATTTTTCCATCACATTATACACTGTTCGTTTCCATGGTTACGACCACCCTGCAATCCATAAGTGGTGGTCGTGCTTGCACACTATAGGAAGAAGCGCCGGCCTATTTGGTGGCCTGGAATGTGGGAGCACACATAGGCTGGTGCTTTTTCGTATAGTGTGAAAGCATGACCACCACTGAAGGATTGTAGGGTGGTCATAACCATGGAAACAAGCAGTGGATAATGTAATGGAAAAATGAATCCAGCCAGCAGAGGAAGCAAAGGGGTACCTTGCAGAAGTATGGGAACCCAGACCGTAAGTAGCCTGTTAGGGTTAAGGATTGTTCACAATTATCATTAGGAAAGGCCAGGTGGTGCAAATTTCAAAGCTTTATAAATACACTTACTCCTCTAACCAAGCAGCTGCCAAACACAAAAATTAGAATAAAAATGCTTGAGGCCCACAAAGCAGGAGAAGGCTATAAGAAGATGGCAAAGCTTTTTAACATTTCCTCAGTTCGAAATGTAATTAAGAAATGAAAAAAAAAAAGGATGGCAGGTAACACGAACATTAATCACAGCTAAGACGATATCCCGTCAGAGGGAGTGATATCCACTGGTAATGTATGAGTATAATTATTGTAATCACAGGGTACAACCTGTTGTAAAACGTAGCTTTTAATCTAATTTACACATAAAATAACAAACTCCCACAGACACACATAGAAAAAGAACAAAAAGAGTTATAACCTTGATGACATGAGATGATGCTGTAATGTCTAATGGCACGGGTAAATGATGGACGGAGTGGACAGTCATGGATACTGATCTGTCCCTATACCTAGCCCTAGGCTCGGAACCCCTGCCTAGGAACGGAATGGCCGCCCTGATAAGGACGATCCCGTGTTCTGGAAACTCCTGGTGGGTCCTAAATAAACCCTATGATGCAGGTGAGTCCCTATTAGGGGGCCTACTCTAGGTACACAGAACAAAAAGAAAGAAAAATATAGTATAAGGAGCAATAGACCCCCCACATCCGTGGATGCTGCGTCTCGTGGGTGGACTATTGCTAGCAAGAACAACATCATACAAGGTTTACAGACAACCACATGTGTGATTATCCATGAGTATATATATCATCAGATAAACGATATCAATGTGTAATCTTCACACACCAGAGTAATTGTGTGATATTATTACACTCAGAATAGCCGTACACATTTGTACATGCTAGTGTATAAGTAAGATATATACACACACGCTAGGCACCAGGAGCACTGCCTCCTAGATTGGTGGCATACAGTCAGGTGCCAAAGTTCCAAAGCGTTTCACCCTAATTGATTGCCGGGTTCCTCAGGGGACATATTATAGTACAATGCTGTTTTTTTGGCATCGGTAAGAGGTAGCGAAGCAGTCAGCAGGCTCCTCAGTTATGATGACATAATTTGACCAGATTATTTACTGGTCGATTCAGTTCATTCATAAAATAGCTTGAGAAGGTCAGATATATAACGACCGTATTAGAGGACCTTTGAGAAGCACAAGGTGAGTAAATCACTTGCCATAATAGATATAGAGCATAAGGTACAGACTTAAACAAGGGTATACAGACTCATGCAAGCATAAGTGGTTCCCAGATAGATAATTGGAGTGACAACCTTCTAAGACAATCTCATCTGTGCAATACCATGTGTGATAGACACTGAGATAACAAACAAGTAACCAGATACTACTTGCATGTCCGGATACAGCCTAGGAGGCCCCACACTGTTCATGGGGTTTTCAGAATCACTCCAGCCGTAGTCCGTGTGCACACTGTTGGGGGCAGAAAAAATAATAATAATCAGCATTCTAAGCCAAATAAGGCCATAGACACCAACCTGTAACAGGTAAGAAGAACTTCCAATACTCAGAAAAAACTCACGGATAATGGTGCCTCACTGGTCCTGTGTGTAAGGTCGCCATGGAGGAAAACCTATCCTGTTTAAATCAACCACACACAGTTAATGGTGGGAGGGGCCGGACATATCCAGCCTATCCCTGTCCAGGCCTCAATTGGGCGTGGACCGGTGATGTAAGGTGCCCAGTGAACGCCCATATTGGGTGTGTATGACTCCCTGGATGACTGACAACTCCCATATTTAATACATTTTATGTTATATTGCGCCGTGTGTCGCCCACATAGAATGCGCCCCATTAATATAGGTCAGATTAATCCTGGTAATGTAACATCCACCTGACGGCATCAGAGCGATGAATGATGACGTCACCGATAGGACCCGATCACATGGTCTGGCCGGCGGAGCGTCATCAGCTCAGTGTCAGGGCCCAGCCTAATGACGTTGCCGGTCACCTCCGATCACGTGGCTAGGCAAATATAGTGAAGCACAGTTAGGTGCTAGCGGCGCTCCTATTCTATCATGATATCAATCCGGCCCAGTGAGATAAACAAAACTCATCATAATAAATATAAAATATAAAAGGAACCGTATTGCATCCGATTTATGCAACAGAGGTGCACAGATCATGATTTGTAAGTAACAGACAGTTTGCATGAAATAAGTGCGCTGAGCACAAGCCGAAAATGAGTAGGGTTGAGGCAGCGAATGGGACAAATACACATCAGATACACAATGCTGGGAGTGATCATATTCATGGGATCGATAGTGGGAGGGATAATATTCATAGGATAGGTATCCTGCAGGTGTAGTAACGCTATTAATGAATTCTTTCTAATTCTAAGGTAACACGAACAGTTGCTCGTAGGATTGCCAGAAAGGCTAATAAAAATTTCTGCTTGATTGCAAAAGACCTTCAGTAAGAATTAGAAGAATCTAGAGTGGTGGTACATTGCTCTAATGTTCAGCAACACATGCAGAAATATGGCTTTCATGGAAGAGTCATCAGCAGAAAACCTCTCTTGCATCCCCACTACAAACTTCAGCGTCAGAAGTTTGCAAAAGAACATCTAATCAAGCCTGATTCATTTCGGAAACAAGCCCTGTGGACCAATGAGCTTAAAATAGAACTCTTTGGCCACAATAACCAAAGACAGTTTGGAGAAAAAAGGGCACAGAATTTTATGAAAATAACACATCTCCAACTATTAAGCATGAGGGTGGATCAATCATGCCTGTTTGGCTGATATTAGAAATGAAAGTCCAGGGCCAGCAACACTGCAGCAACCAAGAGGGTGACCACTGACGGAAGGATGGGAAGAGGAGTGCAGCAAAGGTCAGGCAGGTGCTGGTGGTAGGAGACTCCTTTATTAGGCAGGCAAACAGGGTCATATGTGGCTGAGACCATGAATGCCGAACAGTGTGTTGTCTTCCGGGTGCTCGGGTTTGACATATTGCGTATTGGATAGCCAGATTGCTGCGTGGGGCTGGGTACACATTGATAATTTATAAGGACCTTCCATCTCCCTCTGTCAAAGTCAGGGGGAGTTGGAAGCTCCTTAAAAATTATTTCTGGGAACTAGGATAAAGCTCAATTCCAGAACCTCCAAGAGTTTTTTTCATAAATACTACTAGTGCCACGAGTGCTACTAGAGAAACAGCGGGAGGTTAAATAAGTGGCTCCGAAGCTGGTGCAGGAAGGAAGGGTTTGGGTTAATTGAAAACTGGTCTGACTTCTCTGTCGGCTACAGGCTCTAGAGTAAGGACGAGCTGCATCGTAATGGGCAAGGTGCAGCTGTGCTGGTGGAAGAAATGGTTAGATGGTGGAGGAGCTTTTAAACTAGGATCTGAAGGGAGGGGAGTCATACCAATAAGGGGTAGATAGTGTAGATAGAGAGTGGGATATAGGAGGGGACAGTGGGGATTTAGTGGGGGCTGGGGATAGTGAGGAAAGTAGGGAGGTGACTGGGTGGAACTGTATACTCAAGAAAAACAAAGCTGCTGGTAACATGTATCTGTTACAAACCAACAATATAAACCAAGGTACCCAAAAATCACAGATATTCACTCTCCGAGAACTGAATGTGGGAAATTAAAGGAGTTGTCTCACTTCAGCAAATAGCATTTATCATGTAGAGAAAATGAACACAAGCACTTACTAATTTACTGTGATTGTCCATATTGCCCCCCTTTGCTGGCTTGATTCATTTTTCCATCACATAATACACGTCTCACTTCCATGGTTACGACCACCCTGCAATCCAGCAGCGATGGCCGTGCTTGCACACTTCAGAAAAAAGTGCTGGACTATGTGCACTCCTGTACTCCCAGTCAACAGAAAGACCTGCTCTTTTTCCTATATTATGCAAGCACAGCCACCGCTGCTGGATTGCAGGGTGGTCATAACCATGGAAACAAGCTGTGTATAATGCAATGGAAAAATGAATCCAGACAGTATAGATTCAATATGGACAATCACAATACATTAGTAAGTGGCTTGTATTCACTTTCTCTACATGATAAATTCCATTGGCTGAATTGAGACAACCCCTTTAAATGTATGTTCACAAATGCTAGAAGTCCAGCAAGTAAAATGGGGGAGCTGGAGTCTATGGTACTAGAGGAACACATTTAGTTGGTTTTGGCTGGACTCTTCACATGACTGGGCTATTAATCTTCAGGGTTTTACACTCTTTAGGAAAGACAGGGTCAATAGAAAAGGCAGTGGCATTTGCCTGTATGTGAAGAGTGATCTGAAGGCAAGTGTAGAGAGAGGCAATTGTGGGTGAGGATGCTGAAACCTTATGGAAAATAAACTCCAAAAAAATAATACTTGGTGTAATCTATAGACCCCCTAATGTCACGGAGGAGATAGAAGTTCAGCTCTATAACCAAATAGAGCGGGCTGCACAGACTGGTACAATGATGGGAGATTTTAACTTCCCTGACATTGACTGGGGTCGAGTGCATTAACTACAAAGGGGAGAAGATTGCTCAACTTCCTGCAGGACCACTTTATAGGACAGTTTGTAGAAGATCACAATAGGGCTGCTGCTCTGTTGGATCTGGTAATTTCTAAAGAAGTAGAGCTTGTTGGAAATTTACTGTTTGTGAAACACTAAGTAATAATAACCACAATATAATTATATTCCCCATGTACTGTAAAAAACAAACTCTGGCTGGGAGAGCAACAAGACAGAATTTTAAAAAGGCCAATTTACCCAGGTTGAGGGCAGCATTTCAGGGCATAGACTGGGAGCAGCTAATGTCACATAATAATACTGAGGATAAATTGGAGAGCTTTAAATCCACATTGGGTAATTGTACAAAAAAAATGATTCCTATAGGTAACAAGTATAAACGGCTAAAATTAACCCCTCTAAAGCTTACAGCTACTGTAAAAAGGGCAATAAATGGCAAAAAAGCATTTAAAAAAGGCAAATCTGAGGGGCCAGCTGTAGCCTTTAAGATTTACAAAAAAGCTTAATAAAATCTGTAAAAAAAAAAATAGATAAAATCTACAAAAATACAAAACAAAAAGAAGGTGACAAAAGGGAGAAAAAATCCCCCCAAACATTTTTTAAATATATAAATGATAAAAAACCAAGGTCAAGGTAGGTAGGTTCAATAAATAACGGAAAAAGGGGGTCACTGAAAATAAGGAAAAGGCAGAGTTACTAAATGTTTTTTTTAGCTCTGTATATACAAAAGAAGAGAAAGGAGCTGATATGGGTGGTGCCAGGGCTGTTAGTACATCCAGTAATACAGTATACTCAAGTGGCTAATTGTAGATATGGTCCAAGCTAAGTTAAAGGGGTTCTCCGGGCTTTAAATATCCTCAGGATAGGTCATCAATATCAAATCGGCGGGGGTCCAACACCCAGTACCCCCAATCAGCTATATGAAGGGACTGCTCGCACAGCACAAGAGTGCCATCTCCCTTCTCTCTTCCTGCTGCTATGTCTATGGCGAGCAGGAAGAAACAAAGGAGATGGCACACATGCACTGCATGCTCCTTCCCTTCATATAGCTTATTGGTGGGGGTGCCGGGTGTCAGACCCCCGCCGATCTAATATTGATGACCGATTCTGAGGATAGGTCATCAATATTAAAAGCCAGGAGAAGTTTCCTGAAACTGGAGAAAATGGTTGGCAGCAACTTATGTGACTGTGAGGAAGAACTCCTGATTAGTGTTGGTCGAGCACAAGTAGAACACCTTGGGATGCTCGGGTGCTCTACCGAGCACCCAAACACAATGGAAGTCAATAGCAGTATACCGAGCATTAAACCAGGCACCCCCTGCTCTGAAGAGGGGAGGGTGTCTGGTTCATAGGAAAAGGTCAGAAATTGATGGAAACGCCACCAAAATGGTTCGGGAACAGCATGGGGAGGATGTCTGGATGCATCTCAGACTCCCAGGTCGCTGCTGGGAACGATGTTGTCTGAATAGTACGTTACTTTTACAGACTGACAATAATACGCACCAAACCGAAGATAAAATTGATTTTAGAGGAAAAATTGTTAGAAAACATTCTTTCCTGTATATTTACTTGTAAATAAAGTGTAAGTACTGCCAAAAATTACAAGGAAGAGGCACTCCGATACAACCTGTAAATCACATAAAGGAGGGCCTCGTTCACATTGTGGTACAATTGTTCAGGTAGTCGGACTCCTACAGTCATAAAGCCTATGCACTAAGTGAAAGGGCTGCCAAAAATTACAAAGAACCGTCACTACAATACACCCTTTATTATACATAAAGTAGGGCATCATACACAGCCTTGAAAAATTATGATTGCTGGCCTGCTGGTGACCCTCTAAAACATTAGGGACAAGGGCCTGCTGCTAATCTGACCATCTAAAACATTAGGGGCAGTGGCGTACCGCCAATATAGGCAGACCACGCCGTTGCTAAGGGGGCCCACAGCGCAGGGGGGCCCGAAGCGCATGGAAGGCCCCGCCCCCTCCATTTATTTTAGCCAGGCAGTACTAGTATAAACACACACTGTGGGCGGCGCAGGCACAGTGCGGGGCCGCGGCACTTGCCTTTGATCGGCGCCCGGCATCCTCCCCCCTCCCCTTGTATTAACCTGCTCATGCTGCCTCACTGCTTGAACTTGATTCTCCCGCCCGGCCAGCCTGCAGGTGTGTTCTAGTTTTCACAGACACTGGCCAATCAGCGCAAGTCAGCAGCACAAAGAGGCAGCTGCTGATTGGCCAGTGTCATTACACATTCATTCTCTGAGTCTGTCTGACCTGAGCTGAGCCACGACTCGAGTGAAGTAGGCAGCCTGCACCCTGCACCCTGCATCGATCCCTTCCCAGCCCCAGACTGAAGGACTGCTTGCCCGCTCCTGACCAGACACGGTTAGTGTCGGTGGTTTGTTATATTGGGAAGGGTCCCCAGGGATAGATAGGTTAATGCAGGCTGCAGCATTGCTGGCCCAGGCAGCAAGAGAACTCATAGGGAGGGGGGGCCATAGAGGACAGTCTGCTTTCCTCCTACTCTGTCCTGTATGAGCCGCCCCCCCCCCCCCCGAATCCTCTGAGCCCCCCTAATGCCCCCATTACCCCAAAACATCCAGGGGGGGAGGAGTAGGAGGAAAGCACACTGTCCTCTATGAGCCTCACCCCCCCCTGAGTCCTCTATGAGCCCCTCAACCCCTAATGCCCCCCAAAATGCCAGGGGGGAAGGAGTAGAAGGAAAGCACACTGTCCTGAGCATTTTGGGGGGCATTAAGAGTTTGGGGGGCTCATAGAGGACAGTCTGCTTTCCCCCTACTCTGTCCTGTATGATCCTCCCCCCCCCCTGAATCCTCTATGAGCCCCCATTACCCCAAAATGCCCAGGGGGGAGAGAAGTAGAAGGAAAGCACACTGTCCTTAACATTTTGGGGGGCATTAAGGGTTTGGGGGGCTCACAGTGGACAGTGTGCTCTCCTACTCCTTCCCCCCCCGGCATTTTGGGGGGCATTAGGGATTCTTTAATGGGGGTGTGGCATTGGAGGAGCCTGGACAGGAGGTGGGACGGGCCAGGGGTGGGTAGTGGGCGGGGTTATGGGGCCCAATTCAGATGCTTGCTATGGGGCCCAGTGATTTCTATGTACGCCCCTGATTAGGGGTGAGGGTCTGCTGCTGAGCTGACCATCTAAAACATTAGGGGTAAGGGCCTGCTGCCGAGCTGACCATCTAAAACATTAGGGGTGAAGGTCTGCTGCTGAGCTGACCTTCTAAAACATTAGGGGTAAGGGCCTGCTGCCGAGCTGATCATCTAATAAATTTTGTGGGCGAGGGCCTGCTGCCAAGCAGACCATCTAAAAAAAATTGTGGGCGAGGGCCTGCTGCCGACCTGACCATCTAAAAAATTTTGTGGGCGAAGGCCTGCTGCTGAGCTGACAATCTAAAAAATTTATTGGGCGAAGGCCTGCTGCCGAGCTGACCATCTAAAAAAATTATTGGGCGAGGGCCTGCTGCTGAGCTGACCATCTAAAAAATGTTGTGGATTTAATCTACTGGACAAATTAAAGTGTTGTGGGTCGACCAAACGTCTCATCTCCCACCTGCTTGCTGCCGCACGAGTCTTAGTTGCTGTAAAATGGCGAAATACCTCCCCTCCCTCATTGAGTACTTGGGAAATTAAATGTGACGATATATATAGGATGGAGCAAATAGCAGGATGGGAAAACAGATCCACTCTTGTATTCCAAAAAGTGTGGAGTCCATGGGTAACATACAGAGGCTTCCAATCTCCGTAAAGTAATACTTTTATCACCTTCTGGCCATAGGGCTGAAGAGGTCTGAGACCTGTCTATGTGAGAAAACTGAAACGTGTGCTGCAACATCTAATTCCCCCCCCCTTTTTTCTTCCCTTTATCCCCCCCCCCCCCATTTATACATATTTAATTTGTGCTTCACTCTAATGCTGTGATTTACTCTTTATCTCTGGTTTGTAAATCAAGAGGAAAAGCTGTCTTATAATGCATAAGATGTCATTATCATTTTCATTGACTTTTGTAAAGATATTTACAATATTTCTGTACTTATGAGACAAATATGAACATTAAAAATTGTTTGAATCTAAAAAATGTTGTGGGCGAGGGCCTGCTGCCGAGCTGACCATCTAAAAATTTAGGGGTGAGGGTCTGCTGCTGAGCTGACACTCGAAAAAATTATAGTTGAGGGCCTGCTGGTGACCCAGAAGTGGATATCCTAGCTGATGGTGCTTGCGAAGGTCCAGGTGCATGGCGGGAGGCATCCGGGCCTGCGTCTTGGACAGGGAAATGGCCAGTGCGTAACACAGGGGAAGAGGGGGCAGTGGTGTGACCCGCAGACACTGGTTGTGGACCCAGGCATTCGGCCCACCTATTAGGGTGCTTTGATGTCTCATTATCATCATCCGCCTCTTGAAACACTAATTGCCATTCCCCACTGTCATCTTCTTCTGACTGTGGATGCTCCAGAGTTTGGGAATCAGGGCACAACATCTCCTCATGTCCCTCTTCAAGCGGGCTTGGCGAGAGGCCCGAATTAAGGAATGGCGATGAAAACAGCTCCTCGGAATATCCGAGTGTAGGATCACTTGTTTGCCAAGACTCTCCATGGTGGGTGGAAGGAGTATCAGGGTGAGGATTCTGTTTACCAGACTCTTGGCTACTGAGACTGGACTTTGTGGAAGACAGGGTGGTGCTTAACTGACTGGAAGCATTATCTGCTGCAATCCAACCGACCACCTGGTCGCACTGGTGTGACATCGAGAGTGGTGTCCTGCGCTGCCCTGCAAACTGGGACATGAAGCTAGGTATCGTGGATGGGTGTGCTTCTTGTTCTCTGGCAGCAGGCACAGTTTCACCGCGCCCAGGGCCACTGCCTCTGTGTGCACCATCAGCAGCACGTCCTCTTCCCCGTCCCTTACTGCTTGCCTTGCGCATATTAAATGGTATATATGCTTGCAAGTATGTCACATGTTCAGTAGCGCAGGTTTTGTAAGTGTATGCGCAAATAATGTACACAGAATGTCACAGATATTTTTAGGATGCGCACACGTTAAACAGGAGGTATAGCGCAAGTAATGTCGCTGTCACTACCACCTAATAAAAAATTACACTGAATGAATGTCACTGATATTTAGGATGCGCACACGTTAAACAGGAGGTATAGCGCAAGTAATGTCGCTGTCACCAGCGGCTAATAAAAAATTACACTGAATGAATGTCACTAACATTTAAAATGCGCACACGTTAAACAGAAGGTATAGAGCAATTAATATCGCTGTCACCAGCGGCTAATAAAAGTTTACACTGAATTAATGTATTAGTTAACTGATATTTCGGGTGGGCAAACGTTATACAGGTAATGTCGCTCCCACCAGCAGCAAAAAAAATTGACTGAATGTCACTGATATTTCGGATAAGCAAACATTATACAGGAAATGTAGCGCAGGTAATGTAACTGTCCGCAGCAGACACCGTCTACAGAAAAAGTACACTGGATATCACAGATATTTTTAGGCTGCGCACATGTTACACAGGAGATGTAGTGTAGATAATGTCGCTGTCTGCAGCTGCCAAACAATTGTAAGCTCTTAAGCACAGGTTGCGCTAAAAATATACATTGCTGCCAGATAAAACAATAGTCCTCAAAAGGACTTTTGGGTCTATAATAAGTATAAAAAGTAAAATATTGCTATTTCAATCCCTACACTATCTCTCCTTTCTGCTCTCCTGCTCTCCCTGACTAATACTGAGCCAAACACGTGTCATCGGGTGCTATATAGCACCCGATGACACGTTCCGGCCAGCCAATCACTGTAATGCCAGCAGCCTACATGGCTACGGCATTACAGTGAATGGCAGTATTTTCCTGCACGTTTAGTAGCTGTGTAGCAGCCAACAAACATGCGGGGAGGAGGCTCGAGCATTGCGCTCGAGCACACGTGGTATTCAGCATCAGTGTCGCCCATGAACACATGCGAGCTGCCATCTTTATTCACAAGTCCGGCGATGCACAGGTAAGTCCTTACCTGTGCCTGTGCGCGAGCCGGTCTGAAATGAAATGCGGTCTCCGGGTGCAGGCAGTACCGAGAACAGCCCGATGAAGGCCCCCGGAGGCTGCTCTTGGAACTACATTCTCCCGGTGACCGCATTTCATTTCAGACCAGCTCGCGCACAGGCACAGGTAAGGACTTACCTGTGCATCGCCGGACTTGTGAATAAAGATGGCAGCTCGCATGTGTTCGCGGGCGAACACGGCAAACTGGCCATCACTGTTCGGCATGCTCGCCCAACACTTCTCCTGATCACTTTAAGTAATTTTACATTACAGCACTGTTATTGATTACATTTTGCATGCATGGCAGAACAATAGCTTTATATGCAGACAGAGTGCTCCAATATATTCGCGATTGCTCAAATCGGCACTAATGATGCCCATATTTTTTCGCAATAAATGAAACTTCACATTTTATCAGGTCTGAGTAGATATTACTGATTGGTGCACTAAGTATTGTTGTGCCATCACAATGTCTGTAGCATGTATGTATGGAGAGCAGAGAAATATCTCTCACATGCACATTGCACATCCATTTTCCTCCCACACACTATATACCACACACAGACACACAGTCTATATGCAGTGACCAGGCCGCAGGGGCAACACCTGAGCTTTGGTGGGCCGATGGGGGTAGTAGTAGTTTTACTCTTCGTTAGCAGTGCTCCCTGGGTCGGCGTGCAGTGAATAGAAGGATGGCACCAGTTCCTTCAGGGCACACTCAGTTGTCTAGGGATTCCAACCAGATGGTGGTTGAGGTGCTCTTGATTGAATGGGTTTTTGGGTGCCTTGGAGGCAGGGTCCCTGGTGTTGGTGACGCCAGCACCGTTAGGTGCAATGGAAGGTAGTAGAAAGGATGAGATGAGGAGTCAATGGTTAAAAGCAATGGAACTTTTACTTGATTAATTGTCTCAGAGTAGTCAGTACAGTTCATTGATATGGCAAAGATGATAATCCTCCCAGTAATATCTCAGCTTTAATCCTTGTAATAGGCTTGGCAATTGTGACTTGAGGAGTTTCCTTCTTATCTCTGTCTATACTATTTCCACACTCGAGTACTCAGGTACTGGATATAATAACTTCTTACTTGTAATTAGCAATCCACAGGGCGGTCTCCCTAACGGCAGGCATGAATCCTCTGCTCCATTCTTTGTGCAGGATGCTTTCATATACTCTGATCCACAATGTCCATAGAGGACTGTGGTAAAGGATAACTTTGCGCTTAGTCGTCTGGCCGTGTCCAGGTGCTTTTTGGCTTCTCCCGGTCACTGGTGCTTGTGGAGCCCATGAGCTAAGGCTGCTTCTATCTCCACTAGACTCACTCTACATGGACTCTCTGGTCTGTGCTAAGTAGCTGTAAGGATTTAGTCCACGCTCCCTCAGCTTGATCAGGGCCAAGGGGCTAAAGTGGTAGCTATATCTTGGACATCTGCTGCTCCACTCCTCCATTAACTTCCTTTTCTGCTAACTTCCTCTCTGTTCTCTCAGTATTAGAATCCCCTTAGAATCCCCTCAGCTATATATATGTGGTGCAGCACCTAGGGGTAAATAGATGTAATGACACTAACAGCCTGTTATAAAGAATATACTGTTTACATACAGCATTAAATTGACATAACACATACACCAGTTTAAAGTGCCCACGAATATCACTGAGTGGGACACTGCATATAGATTAGAGTTTGTGTCCTGTTGGTCAGGAGAAGCTTTATTTGTCTGACCGCCAGTATTTGCTGGCTGATTTAGCGTTAACCAGGGTGCACCACGGGGAGGCGAACCAGCTTTACACCCCATACCATACCATCACTTCACTAGACACGATTGCTCAGACCCACACACACATACAAATGCAATAATCACACTAATCCCTATCATAGCACAGTAATTCCTATCATAGCACAGTAATCCCTATCACAGCAAATAAAAACAGACAGCAAATTACTTTTCTTTTCTTTTTTCAAAGACGAAAGACAAAGACACTAATCCCTATCACAGCACAGTAATTCTTATCACACTACCTAACACCCAGCACTGGAACCTATCAGCTACACTATATCACTATCTAACCTACACTGACTATCTCCCACTAACTATCTGTATTTCATATATGAGCTAACTAACTATCTAATATAATAGAATAAGGATCCAGATGACTCAGCAAAGTACAGAGCACAGCAGTGAAACTGCAAAAAACAGAAGAAAATGGCTGCTGGGGAGTTTCCTATATAGTAAGGGGTAGGCAACTTTCCTATTGGTTGCTAGGGATGTTGCTAAGCTCAAACAAAGATATTGCATCCTTTTAATTGGCCGATGTCACGGCGGACGTACACTTAGTACAAAAGATAACACACCAACCAGGCTCTGGACGAGAGACAGGGGAAGGGTCACCTCCTAGCTTATCCCTGACCTCTTTCCCTGCACTGCTCAGCCCACAGCAGACCTTGATGGAAGGTGTGCTAGTGTCCTCCAGCCTGGGCTAACAAAACCCTGAACTCCCTAAGATGGTGAAGTGGGGAGATAGGAGCAGTCTGCTCGCACAGAACCTGGATGGAATAGAAGACACAAACAACCGAACTAGAAATGACACTTATCTCTGAGAGCAGGAACTGACAGCCAACCTTCCCTCCAAGCTTCCCATACCAGAATGAACTGTATAATCCGCTCAGGACACTGGGCAGTGTGCTATTTAAACTAAAGACCCCACCCAGTGCACCTGATGAGAGGCGGATCCAGCACGGCTCCAAAACAACATTAAACTCGTGCTGCTATCCTGGCTGACCTCCGCACATCGTCAAAGTGGGGCATGACAGCCGACAAGCAAGAAGCAGTGAGGGTACTGATGAAAAAAATCTAGAATACTCACGATATATCTCTAAATTCTAGATCTTCGCGAATTCTTGAAGTGCCAATTCACGATAAAAATTCACGAATAGAATATTCGCGATCAACACTAGTCATTAGGAAACCTTCCTTTAAAAATCCTGCATTTGCTCCTAGGTGCCTCCCTAAGGCTACCTGCACACATTGCAGATTAAACTTTTTCTGTGCAGATTTTCATGTGGAAGAACTGCAGCATAATACAGTACCATTAAAGTGAACAAGATTTGACAAATCTCATGTTTGCCGTGTGGATTTTAAAATCAGCAGCATGTCAATTGTAGTGTTGATCACGAATATTCGAATTGAGAATTTTTATCGCGAATATCGGCACTTTGAGAATTTGCGAATATTTTGAATATAGTGATATATATTCGTAATTTCGAGTATTCAAGATTTTTTTAAAATCAGTACACATGATCCCTCCCTGCTTCTAGCTTGCGGGCCAATGAGAAGGCTGCAATATCTTTGACTTTAGGAGTAGTATTAATTGCGAATTTTCGTAATGCAAATTTTCGGAATGAGAATCAATGAGATCGTGAAATCTCAGATCCGATGGTATATTCTAACCCCCAGGCATTCCCATGGTGACGGGGACTCTTGTCGGGGAGGAGTATGCCAAAGTGGAACAACTGTACAGATTTTTTTAAAAAGACGAATATTCTAAAAAATGAATATATTTGTTTTTTAGAATATTCGTAATATTCAAAAACAAGAATATATAGCAATATAGAGAATATAAAAAAAAGAATATAGAGCAATTTAGCAAATATAGTGCTATAATCTTCTTTGTCTAATAGTTGTAATTTTTTTTCACATCTGAAGTACATATTGGAAAAAAATTACAACTATTAAAAAAAAAAGATTATAGCACTACATTAGCTAAATTGTTCTACATTAGTTTTTTTTTTCGAATATTCGCTATATTGTTTTAGAATATTACGAATATTCGAAAAAACTAATATATAGCACTATATCGAATATATTAGTTTTTTAGAATATTCGTCTTTTTTTCCATCTGAAGTTATGATTCCTCCCTGCTTAAGTTACTTAAGCAGGGAGGAATCATGACTTCAGATGGAAAAAAAGACGAATATTCTAAAAAACGAATATATTCGATATAGTGCTATATATTCGTTTTTCGAATATTCGTAATATTCAGAAACAAGAATATATAGCAATATAGCGAATATTCGAAAAAAATCAAATGTAGAACAATTTAGCTAATATAGTGCTATAATCTTTTTTTTAATAGTTGTAATTTTTTTCCAATCTGAAGTTCAGATGTGAAAAAAATTACAACTATTAGACAAAGAAGATTATAGCACTATATTAGCTAAATTGCTCTATATTCGTTTTTTTCGAATATTCGCTATATTGCTATATATTCTTGTTTTTTAATATTACGAATATTCTAAAATACTAATATATTTGTTTTTTAGAATATTCGTCTTTTTTTAAAAATCTGTACAGTTGTTCCACTTTGGCATACTCCTCCCCGACAAGAGTCCCCGTCACCATGGGAATGCCTGGGGGTTAGAATATACCACCGGATCTGAGTTTTCACGATCTGATTGATTCTCATTACGAAAATTCACATTACGAAAATTCGCAATCAACACTACTCCTAAAATGAATATTCTAATTTGCGAATATTCGATGAATATTCTACTAAATATTCGCGAAATGTCGCGAATTCGAATATGAACCCTGCCGCTCATCACTAGTCAATTGTTTGTGAGATTGTCTAATGCAAAGAGTGAGATCGGGGCAAAACTGCATCAAAATGCGAAACTAAATCCACCAGAAACACAAACTGATTTTAGTGTAGATTTTGGTGCAGAAACTGAAAAATCTGAACAAATATTTCTGTTTTGAAACTTGTACCCATGTGCAGGTACCCTAAAAAGGGAAGTAGTGAAGTCAGTATATTTCAACCAGCGTTCCCATAATTTTTACATAAAACATGTAGTTATCACAAGGACATCCTTGGAAAAAACTAGTTGGTCTAAACAGGCTAAGAATTCAGAAAAAGCATGAGCTCAAATGATAAAGCCACCCAAAAATGATCTACCATATAAAGCACTTTTTTGGAGGGAAAATGGAAGCTCTCATTAGTATTCAGGACGCACAGGGAGTGGTGAGTGGGGTTCTGATTTGGGGGACTAATGAAGATTAGGGATCTGATTGGGGGTCTGATCTAAGGTCTTTTAAAGATTGGGGTCTGATTAGCAGGCCTGATCTGAGGTCTTTTAAAGATTGGGGTTCTGATTTGGGGGTCTGATGAAGATTAGGGGTATGATATGAGGTCTTTTAAAGATTGGGCATTTGATTTGGGAGTCTGATGAAGACTGGATGGGTCTGATGAAAAATATTTATTTTCTTATACCCCACCACTAAAACTTAGATGTGTCTTATGATCAGGTGTATCTTATAAAGAGAAAAATACAGTACCTATTTGTCAGAAGGTCACATTGGTGAAGTCCCCTGTGTGGGACCATCAATGATTTTAAGAATGAAGGAGTGCTGCAACTTCTTTTGGCAAGGAAAAGACACTTCCATTACTGGGAATTTCTAATACTAAATCTCTGTTGAGTTCAAAGGAAACTTCTTGGTATGACCAATTTTCCCAGTTATCTCTCACTGCAGACAAAGGGTTTTAGCTGCTCACTAGCTGAAGAATATATCGGAGGTCCAAGATCAGAGTTTCAACCAAAGTGATCTTTCAACCCGCAGTACATCTACAGGAGATCCTGCAAAATATACATTTGCTTTGCTAAAGGACAGAACTTTTTGGTATACAGTTCTATACGTCATGGGTCTTACATTTAGCATGTGTGATGGAAATGTTTCAAATTCCAATATTAAGCACAGTTAAACAGTCTAATCTTCTTGTTACTTATTTGTGCGGAGATGCACTGACACATAAACAATGGGGAGTTGGAGAACAAGTAGGATTTTCTATAAATGACAGATTGAGAAGACGTTAATCCCTTGTTCTCTCAGCTGACTCAAAGGTAAACTCCAAGCAGATACGGTACTGGAAGAAGAAAGGTACGAATTACATTCAGTGAAACATTCCTGGCTTCAGAGGTGGGAAATGCTGAGACCAAACCACCCATTTTCAGAAAGAAACTCAACACATAGTATCAATACTAGAAAGTCACATACGGTACGGTATACACCCATCAAAGAAATTAAAAGAACACTTCAGAATCACAGTATAACCCCACTTAAACTTCGGGAATATCAATCTGTCCAGTTAGGAAACATATGCAATTGTGAATCAATTTCACCTGCTCTGGTGCAAATGAATGTGGTAACAGGTGCACTGGAGAGGCAGCTGCAAGGCAATTGCCAAAAAGGGAGTTTTATAGGTGGAAGCCACAAACTCCTCATTCGTCCTGACTGATTCTTCTGTAGTTTTGCATTTTTCAAGTGTTTTGTCACTATTGTTAGCATAAGTAAATACATGCAACCAGATCAGGTTGCACAAGTAGTCCGGCTCCTCCCGGATGGCACATCCATCCCTACAAGGTTTGATGTGTCTCCCAGCACAGTCTAAAGAGCATGAAGACTAATCCAGAACATGGGCCTTTAGATGGAGAGAGCTGAACAGGGTCATAGAAGTGCATCAACCCAGTGTCTGCTTCTTTGTGCAAGGAGAAACAGGAGGAGTCCTGCCAGAGACCTACTAAATGGCCACCAGCAGGCTACTGGTCTGCATGTTTGTTTCTGACCAAACTCTAAGAAGCAGATTCCATGAGGGTGACATGATGTCCTGTAGCGGGAGTTGCGCTCACTGCCCAGCAACTCTAATGGCATTTGCCAGAGAACGTCAGAATTGGCCGGTCGACCATTGGTTCTGCATTCTCTTTACAGATGAGAACAGGTTCATACTGAGCATATGGTAAATACAGGAAAGAGGCTGGAGACACCATGGTGATCGTTTTGCAGCCCTGTTTCCCTCCTGCTACCGTGAAAAAAAGGACCAAGAGGCGTCCTATAGTGCAGAAAGGAAATACATAAACAATATATATTATGTAGTATGCTCACCAGATAAGGTTGTGCAACAGGACAGGCACAACTCTGTAGATAACGTGACCAGTGAGCTTGAATTTGGAACTGCCGATCCTTACCACAGGGTCCCAGAGACTGGATCCTGATTGCAAATGAAATGTAGAAGAAAACGGTTTCAAAAGGGCACTGTCCCACAAAAGAAAAAAAAAAGTAAAACATTAAAATAAGTATAAAACTTTTCAAGTGTGATGAATTTCAGAGGTGTGCAGCCTCCATTCTCAGACACATCTGAGGAAAGAGTCCACACACCTCCAAACCGTGTCACACATGGTTTTATACTTTTTTATTGCACCCCTTTGAACTCTTTTTTTTCCTTCTACACTTCAATCCATGGTGGACGGCCTCATGTGATCAAAGTGTATAGGCTGTTCCAGGATGAAGATGATAAAGGCATTGATGCTATTGACTGGTCCTAACATTGAGAACCTCTAGGAAGGGCTGGGTCGAAGGGTAGGTGGGAGCAGGTGCTCTCCTAGGGCACCACTTCATACCAAACAAAGAGGGGGAAGGGATGTAAAATTATCTTAATGTGCTACGAGTGCATGGCACCTTATAATTCATGTCACTCATTTCGGCTTCCTCCTTGCTCTGCTGCTCCACTCAATGCTGCCAGATCCTTCCCTAGCTGTCAGTATCTTCCCTGTGCCCTACCAAAACTGCATTGAGATTTTCTTGATCGCAGCACTGATAAACCGCAGGGGAGAAGCCCTCAGCGGGCTCTGGCTGTGCGGTACTAATCTATCACATTATGGCTGGTTAGGGGGCAGCTGGGCAGGCACAGAGCAAGGAGAAGTGCTGCTGGCATCAGTGGTAGGGCAGAGGACAAGCGAGCAGACTCGAGGGAGGATCAGCCTCGAAGGGGGAAAAAAAAGCAAAGCCGGCTCAGTGTGATGTAAGCACTAAGTGTAGGAGGTGGTGGCTAGGAGGTCAGTGTGGAGAGCGCCCAGAAGAGGAGGCAGAATCTAGGAGGTCAGTGTGGAGAGCGACCAGAGGAGGAAGCGGAATCTAGGAAGTCAGTGTGAAAAGTGCCCAGTGGAGGGGGCAAAATATAGGTCAGTGTGGAAAGCGCCCAGTGGAGGAGGCAGAATGTAGGAGGTCAGTGTGGAGAGCACCCAGAGGAGGAGGCAGAATCTAAAAGGTCAGTGTGGAGAGCGCCCAGTGGAGGAGGCAGAATCTAGGAGGTCAGTGTGGAGAGCACCCAGTGGAGGAGGCAGAATCTAGGAGATCAGTGTGGAGAGTGCCCAGTGGAGGAGGCAGGGTCTAGGAGGTCAGTGTGGAGAGCGTCCAGTGGAGGAGGCGGAATCTAGGAGGTCAGTGTGGTGAGTGCCCAGTGGAGAATGCGGAGTCTTCGAGTTCAGTGTGGAGAGTGGCCAGTGGAGGAGTCTGAGTCTCCGAGGTCAATGTGGAGAGCAGCCTCGAAGAGTCCCCTGAACAGGGGCATAGCGTGGGGGGGGCAGACGGGGCACGTGCCCTGGGGGCAGAAGCTGAGGGGGGGGTGCACTCACGCAGCAGTTCTTTTCACCACTGGGCAGTTTGTTTCCATAGTTTGTTAGCCATCTGCTCCCTGCTTCACTGTTCTGCCAGTGCTCCCCCCTCAGGCCGCACATCATACTGCTGGCTGTGGGAGGAGCACTGAAAGCCCGGGAATCAGCCTCCTGCACAGCAAGCAGCGACATGTGTGTGGGACCGCGTCATCAGGGAAGCAGGTAAGTATTTGTGTTTTTTTCTTTCTTTCATGGAGCTGGAGAGTGCACTGGGGGCCACAAGGAGGACATAACTACTGTGAGGGGGCACAAAAGTGAGCATAACTACAGTGAGGGGGAACATATCTGGCCATAACTACTGTAAGGGGGGCACATATCTGGCCATAACTACAGTGAGGGGGCGAAAAAGTGGGCATAACTACTGTGAGGGGCACATAATCTGAAATAACTACTGTGAGGTGCACATACCTGGGCATAGCTACAGTGAGGGGGCACATATCTGGCCATAAGTACTGTGAGGCACACATACCTGGGCATAACTACAGTGAGGGGGCACATATCTGGCCATAACTACTGTGAGGGGCACATACCCGGGCATAACTACAGTGAGGGGGCACATGCCCGGGCATAAGTACTGTGAGGGGCACAGAGGTGGGCATAACAACAGTGAGGGGCCACAAAGATAGGCATAACATCTGTGATGGGGCACAAAGATGGGCATAACTGGTATGAAGTGGGCACAAAGGTGGGCATGGCTACTGTTAGGGGGCAAAAAGGTGGGCATGACTACTGTGAAGGGGCACAAAGGTCGGCATAACTACTGTGATGAGCACAAAGGTGGGTATAACTACTTTGCTGAGCACAAAGGTGGGCATAACTATAGTGAGGGGCCACAAGGAGGACATAACATCTGTGAAGGGGCACAAAGGTGGGCATAAGTAATGTGAAGATGCAAAACGATGTCCATAACTAATGTGAAGGGGCCACAATGGAGGACAACTTCTGTTAGGGGGGCACAATGTGGCCATTTCAGCTATAAAGGAGGCACAATGTGGGCATTAGTACTGTGTGGTGGCACTACGGGGAAATGCCCTAGATTACCCTGTTATACATTGGGATGGCTCGGTCTTCTTGGAAGCAACACAGTGCCCCCTGCTGGGGATTTCACAGTGGCAGTTACTATCCCTTTTTTAGGTGATTATTCTTTTTTCTCCATCCCCACTGGGACCTTGTTCTGGATTCAGAGGACATCATGCCAACACACCAGCGACATCCTGGATGAGGTAGGACCAGTTGGGTCTTTTGTTATTGCACGGAGTATTGGTACCGCTGTGTACCCTATGATAGATTATGTTAGATTTTGTTAGTGTAAAGGGGGGGGGGACGCAAATCTAAATCCTTGCCCTGGGTGCAGGAAAGCCTAGCTACACCTCTGCCCCCTGACTGAAGCTATAGTGAGGTGAATGGGGTAGTGTCACGACTGAGGATGGGGGAAACCCTCAGCCGTGCGATGCCAGGAGATGTAAGAGGCTCCTCGGCCAGGACCACAGAATTAGGGAGCAGGTCACCTCCTATCGCATCCCTAATCTGATCCTGACTCCTAGCTGCATGAGCCGACCTTGATGGTAGGAGGGCTCATGCTCCGGAACCTCGGATCCCTACTAACCCTCCGCAGATCCCTGAGCTAGGAGCTGGGTAGACAGCCCGTTCCTCCTGGACGCGGAGAAACAGGAGTCTAAAGTGGCCAAGCTGCAAGGGGATAGGAACAAGAACAGCCTATGGATATGGCAGGAGAACTACACTAGTTCACACCTACCTGCCACAGCCTTGCTGACTGGATCCCGTGCTCACAGCTGATGTCCACACTATAAATAAATGGACTTAAACATGTTAAGTTGATGTTGTCTTCCTTTCATGTTTAATGCAGCTATGGATCTGGGTTGCTGTGTGTGTGTGTGTGTGTTTGCTGTGTCCATTTATTTATAGTGTGGACATCAGCTGTGAGCACGGGATCCAGTCAGCAAGGCTGTGGCAGGTAGGTGTGAACTAGTGTAGTTCTCCTGCCATATCCATAGGCTGTTCTTGTTCCTATCCCCTTGCAGCTTGGCCACTTTAGACTCATGTTTCTCCGCATCCAGGAGGAACGGGCTGTCTACCCAGCTTCTAGCTCAGGGATCTGCGGAGGGTTAGTAGGGATCCGAGGTTCCGGAGCATGAGCCCTCCTACCATCAATGTCGGCTCATGCAGCTAGGAGTCAGGGTCAGATTAGGGATGCGATAGGAGGTGACCTGCTCCCTAATTCTGTGGTCCTGGCCAAGTAGCGACCTACCATCTCCTGGCATCGCACGGCTGAGGGTTTCCCCCATCCTCAGTTGTGACAGTATGACCACAAGGGTGGCCCTCACTGACAGATGGTAATAACCAGGAGGATGACTCCAGCTTACAAACAAGGCTGGAGTACCCCCCCCCCCTGGTTATTACCATCTGTCAGTGAGGGCCACCCTTGTGGTCATACTGTCACGACTGAGGATGGGGGAAACCCTCAGCCGTGCGATGCCAGGAGATGGTAGGTCGCTACTTGGCCAGGACCACAGAATTAGGGAGCAGGTCACCTCCTATCTGACCCTGACTCCTAGCTGCATGAGCCGACCTTGATTGTAGGAGGGCTCATGCTCCAGAACCTCCTAGGGGCTGTCTACCCAGCTCCTAGCTCAGGGATCTGCGGAGGGTTAGTAGGGATCCGAGGTTCCGGAGCATGAGCCCTCCTACCATCAAGGTCGGCTCATGCAGCTAGGAGTCAGGGTCAGATTAGGGATGCGATAGGAGGTGACCTGCTCCCTAATTCTGTGGTCCTGGCCGAGCAGCCTCTTACATCTTCTGGCATCGCACGGCTGAGGGTTTTCCCCATCCTCAGCCGTGACAGGTAGGTGGCAACTTTCAGCTACATAGGGTTGGCAGCAATGTCTGTCCTCTAGTCTCTGACACTAGAGTGGGCATAGTGAAAGCGGCACATGGAGCAGCAGACATCTCCCCATGTGCTGCTCTCTCTGATCCCTCTTCCTGTCCCCTGAGAGCAGAAGTCTCTCTCCTCCACCCTGGTCTCTGAGGAACATGCAGGTATCTCACACTTACCTGCAGGATCTTGGTTTGGGTCCTGCATCCAACTCCTCCTTACTTCCCTGTGGCTGCTGCAGTCGGAACAGACAGGAGGAGGATGGAGGCAGAGTGCTGAGACCGCAGGAAACTGAACCCTGTCATGGGGTACAGCAGGTCCAGACAGCTTCAATGTCCAGCAGCAGCAGTCCTCTTCTTCCTGTCAGTTAATGAACACCCTTTCCCCCCCTCCTCCACTGCCATCCTAAGGGGCCACACTGCCAGCTGGAAAGAAGTGCAGAAAAGACTGCAAATGGTGTGTTCATGGACTTTTGTGTATTGTCTGCCCGTCTGTCTATCTGTCTGTATATCTCATCTATCTTTCTATGCCTACTTTCACACTAGCGGCAACCTTCTCCGGCAGGCTGTTCTGGCGGGGGAACAGCCTGCCGGATCCGTTCTACCGCTAGTGCACCGTGCCGCCGGAAGTCTGCTCTGGCCCCATTCACTATAACGGGGACGGGCCGCAGCACGGCAAACATGCCGAGAGGAGGCCGGAATAAAACTACGACGTGTCATAGTTTTATTTTGGCCCTATCATTTTATTCCGCCCGTCTCTCGCCATGTTTGCTGTGCTGCGGCTGAACCTCTGGCCCATCCCCATTATAGTGAATAGGGCTGGAGAGGACTTCCGCGTGCACGGTGCACTAGAGGTAGGCTGCCCATAGTGTGAAAGTATCCTAATGTTTCTAACCATCTGTCTGTCCGTCCGTCTATCTATCTGTCTATCATAGACATTTATGGAATAGGTACTGCATGAGATGGTGGATAAATAGATATGGAGATGGCCTTCACACATGTGACTGTGTCCATATTTAGCTCTACAAACAGTTTTGTTAAATATGGATATCTTCTGTGTGTGCTGCACATTTCTCTTACTACTGTCAACAGAATGGGGTATTCCATCCACAATACATAACAGAAGGTATTCTATAATGTTCAGAATGGCCACACACTGCAAAACCTCATAATACAAACCGCAGCTGCTGCAGAACCTCATAATACACACCACAGCTGCTGCAGAACCTCATAATATGCACTGCAGCTGCTGCATGCAGAACCTCATAATATACACTGCAGCTGCTGCAGAACCTCATAATACACACCACAGCTGCTGCAGAACCTCATAATATACACCGCAGCTGCTGCAAAACCTCATAATATAGACTGCAGCTGCTGCAGAACCTCATAATACACACCTTAGCTGCCGCAGAACCTAATAGTACATACCACATTGGCTGAGAACCTCTTAATACAAACCTCAGCTGCTGCAGAAGCTCATAATACACACCTCAGCTGCTGCAGAAGCTCACAATACACACCTGAGCTGCTGCAGAACCTCAAAATACACACCTCAGCTGCTGCAGAACCTCATAGTACACACCTTGTATTATGATGTTCTTCAACAGCTGCGGTGTGTATTACAATGTTCTTCAGCAGCTGAGGTGTGTAGTATGAGGTTCTGCAGCAGTTGAGGTGTGTATTATCAGGTTCTGCCGCAGTTGAGGTGTGTATTATGATGTTCTGCAGCAGCTGAGGTGTGTATTATGGGGTTCTGCAGCAGCTGAGGTGTGTATTATGGGGTTATGCAGCAGCTGAGGTGTGTATTATGAGGTTCTGCAGCAGCTCAGGTGTGTATTATGAAGTTCTGCAGCAGCTAAGGTGTGTACCATGGGGTTCTGCAGCAGCTAAGGTGTGTATTATGAGGTTCTCAGCAGTTGAGGTTTGTATTATGAGGTTCTGCAGCAGCTAATGTGTGTATTATGAGGTTCTGCAGCAGCGGAGGAGTGTGTTATTGGGAGACCATTTTGTCATAAACAAATCACACAGTTTATATCAGTAAAGATTTTCATCCACATCCAACGTTTGACTGAAGTGTTCCAACTTCCGTTACTTTTTTTGAGCTGTACACTATGGCGGAAATGTATCAAAACTGGTGTAAAGTAGAACTGGCCCATAGCAACCAATCATATTCCATGTTTTCTTTTCCAAAGGACCTACCTCTGAAAAATAAAAGGGGGAATCTTATTGGTTGCTAGGGGCAGCTAAGCCAATTCTACTTTAACCAGATTGATACATTTCCTCCTATGTATTTTTTGGGCCGTATCTAAAGAAAATATACAAATCCGCAAAGCT
This sequence comes from Bufo bufo, assembly GCF_905171765.1. Lineage (NCBI taxonomy): Eukaryota > Metazoa > Chordata > Amphibia > Anura > Bufonidae > Bufo > Bufo bufo. The sequence goes on along the minus strand of NC_053396.1, from coordinate 201,551,953 downwards.
TCCTGTAAAATCCTTCTGTGTAGATCCAGACAGGGGCTTGTATACAGGACAGACCACCAATGTGGCTTCTATTGGGCTCTTGAAGATTAGGAGGTTTAGGGAATTCCCTCTGGTACTGGGTAGGAGAACCTCTCTAGAACTATTAGTAACTATAGGGTGGTGAATTTCATGGAAAGATTTTGGAGGGAGAATCACGGTGTAGGGACCAGGAGCGGCGCCGGGACTGGGGTAAGTGCTGTATATTACCTGTGAGGGACCTGGCACATGTGGGGGGGGGGGGGCTGTTTGAGAAATCGGATACCCCTTCAAAGAAAATCCTATGTACTGTACAAAGGGGCAGATTTACTAATCCAGTCTAAAATGTAGACATCATCTCCTAATTCGATGGGATTTACTAATCCCATCTAAAATCTCTGCAGTATTAAGGTGCACCAAATGTCTCCCAGGGGCTGGATGATACATTTGGTGTGTGGCTAGACAGCTCTGTCTAAATTTACACCAACTATATAGTTTTCTTACTTTGCGCCAACATTTTGTGGCATGGTGTATACATCTTAGGCCGGGTTCACATTATTGTTATGGATTCCGTTATTGCTTTCCGTTATAATATGGTTATGATGGAAAATAACGGAATCCATAAGACGGATCTGTTATGCTGCCCATAGACTTCTACTATGACGGATCAAAACAGAATGCCTCTTAAAGGCTTCCGTTTTGATTTCCGTCTTATGGATTCCGTTATTTTCCATTATAACCATATTATAACAGAAAGCAATAACGGAATCCATAACGGCGATGTGAACCCGGCCTAAGATGCTGCAATGTTTAGCTTTCCGTTCTTCTGATCTGTCAGAAGAAGAGACAAAAATAAAACACGATCCTGTAAAAAAAACTAAAAAAAAACGGATCCTGTTGCATCAGTTGTTATTCGTTTGAGCCATTTCCATCTGAGATCCATTTTTTACACTGCATGCAGGATTTTTTTTTCCATCTAAAAAACGGATCTCAGATGGAAATGGCTCAAGTGGATGACAACTGATGCAACAGGATCCGTTTTTTTTTACAGGATCCTATTTTTCCCCCCTCTCTCTTCTTCTGACGGATCAGAAGAACGGAAAGCTAAGGGCGGGTTTGAACTATCGAATATTTCAACATTGAATTTTCTACCATTCAATTTATCGAATATTTCTATCGAATATATTTTTATCGAATATAGTATCGATCATATCTACCACAATATATGTGACTGTAATGTATATTATTGCTACATTGTTCTTATAAATTTTATGGGGATTTAATAAATATTAAAATCCCCATCCCCATCGCTCCGTACAGTATTGAAACAAAGTTTTAATGCGAATCGACTTCGGATGTTTCATCCAAAATCGAATCGCTCATCCCTAATCTTCTCACACCAGGCCATTGCCTAAGCGGTGTTAGAGAATTATCTTTCTACTATTGTAAGTATTTATTATAGGTCATTTTTTCCATTTGAGATTAAAAAAGAAAAAGAAAAAAATAACCCGATACGAAGGCCAGCTTTATTTTTTTTTTGCATTTTAATAGTCTATAATATAAATAGGTAAATAAATTGAGCTCATATAAATATAGAAGTTATACAATTATATCATACAATTTGGAATAATTAGAGAAGTAGAAAAATAAATATATGAAAGCATAGAAGACCATAAAACATTATAATATATTCAGAGTGATCCATTATATAGCACAGTAAAACGATATATATATAATGGATGCTGATAAATCAGTCTACTTTCATACTAGAGTTTTCAATTCCGCTGTTGAGATCCAGAAGAAAACGCTTCAGTTTTGTCCTCATTCATTGTCAATAGGGACAAAATTGAACTGAATGCATTCCGTTCCATTTGGTTACGTCCCCATCGCGGACAGAATAATGTTGCAAGCAGCGTTTTTCTGTCCGCGATGTGGTGCGGAGCAAGACGGATCCATCCTGACACACAATGTAAGTCAATGACTTTCAATGGTGTTCATGACGGATCCGTCATGGTTATATAAGACATAATACAAATGGATCCATTCATGATGGATGCATGCTGTTGTATTATCGTAATGGAAGTGTTTTTGCAGATCCATGACAAATCTGCAAAAAACTCTAGTGTGAAAGTAGCCTTACAGATTTGGAGGTAGATATGGAGATTACGTATTCCATAATGCCCACTGAAATACATGCCAATATAATGCCCCTCTTCGTTAAACCCCACGCCTCAAGATTTCTTCTCAGTCACATAATGTTCTAAACACTGCTTATACAATAAAGATCGATTCTCAAATCAGGATACAATTTCCTGAATGCATCAATAGTTGACAGCATAAATATGTTTTTAAGACTTTTCAGACTTTTGTGTCTTCACATGGTAGGTGACATTTCATCTTTAGTGATGTCACACAGGTTTTATGTCATTGACTAATAATTGTCTGGAACCAGCCGCTCCATAATTTCTACTTGTGACGCTGCCCTCTTTGGGATTGTCTGACTTGTTATAAACGATTTACTAAGGTTGACGACCTTCTACGAAGTTCCCTCAGGTTTAATCCTCTTTCGGGGTCTGTCGGTAAGGATGGTCTTGCAAAATTGCGCCAACTGTAGTGTGTGAAATAGGTTGGATAGCTGCTTACCCTATATGCGGAAGTGGAACGCAAACAGGACAATACCTGCAAGAATAAGGACAGTAAAATCATGTGGATGTTGGGCATAAACTGAAGCTTTCAGGCACTGACATAGCATGGGTCCCAATGTCTACTTCCTCATAAACAAATTAGATCAGTGCCCACAACATCTTTGACTTCATCCCGACAAGCAAAGATGTTGTGAGCACACTGGACACGAGTGCGGTCTAGCGCTGTTAATCTAAAGACAGGGGGGGGGGCATTATGAAAAGCAGAGGGGCGTCATTATGGAGCACCAGAGGCATCACTGGAGCGGTGCTCGAACTGCATAAGCCATTCTCCTGGTGCTCAAATAGTTCATTTGCATAATTGTAAAATTTCATTTTTTTTCTCTGCAACAATACCACTGACAGACATAAGACAGTTGACCCTGCCAGGCTATAGGTAGGGTAGGGTTGATCCAGGTGACAGAGCTGCTTTAACCCAATTGAGATGGTTTGGGATAAGTTGAAATTCAGAATGAAGGAAAAGAAGCCAAGAAGTGCTCAGAACCTCTAGGAACTCTTTCAAGATTGTTAGAAATTATTCTAGGTGACTATGTCATGGAACTTATTGAGAGAATGTCAAGAGTGTGCAGAGCAAAAGTATGCACTTTTTCTACTGTTTATAAGTGCACAAATAATCTTTTTTTAGTGTGTCAATACTAGTGTACAGGGAATGTTTAATTACCCCAAAACAAAAAGTTGGAATTTTTCTGCCATTTATTGGTGCACAATTTAGTGTATTTTAGTGCGCCAATACCAGTGTACAGAGTATGTACAGGATAAACATGAGCAGGCATCTGCCCCCTTTAAGGCATAATTTGTGAACTGCTTGTTCAGAATGAGCCAATTTTTTTCCCGATAACACCGTATGTGTTTAAACACTGTTTGCCCCCAATAAAGAACAATGTTTGGAATATTTTTTAATAAAAAAAAAAAGCTGTTTGTTAATGCTGTCAACCAAGCGTTTCCCAATAGTTTGATAGATCAGTGTCACTCTGACATTAGTTAGTATTGTTATCTTTGTGTTACAGAGCTTGAAGGTGGAAGGGGTTGAAAGAAAGAAAAAAGAGAGAAAGACGAGAGAAAAACATTCCTAGGAGACTTCAGAGAAACATACACAAATTTCAGACCAGTGGGATCACTTTTCACCTGGTTAGAATCAATTTGGACTCAAACAAATTTTTGGATCAATTTGTTAGAATTGGACCTAAAACTAATTGAAACTAAACTACTATCTAGAAATTTGCTCATCTCTAGTAATGGATTTTCTTAAAAAAGCTAGCACCTACTTGGAAGCTAAAAAATAGTCTTTGGGAGCCATCACAATGCAGGTTTTTAAAGAATTTTTGGAAGCCAAAATCAAGAGTGGATCATAAAATGAGGGAAAGTACTAAGGACAGATGTTACTTCACTTTTTTTAATCCACAACTCGTTTTGGCTTCAAAAACTGCAGATGTGGTGGTTCTCTTCTTGTCCCTTCTTTTGTGTCCACCACTGGAAGTTTTACGTAGAATTAATGATAATTATTAATGGGTTTATGCCACATATGGACAATCTTCACAGTGCTAATGAATAAATACCATAAAAGGACTTACCCCACAGCACAATCCCACAAGTAAGACAACGAGCAAAATTGCTACCAGTGAAAACAGAATGATTTCCCAATAGGCAACTACAAAGAAACATAATAAAATATAGATGTCACACAATTATAGACAACCTTCTGCCTACATATAAAATATTCATTGATTGATTTTCACCTAAGAGATTTATCACACTAGGATCCCATGATCACTCGGCTTGACAAAGCGCAGGGTGCGCAAAACGGCTGTTGCCTGATTTCTGGTGCCTGTGTCCAATCCTTTTTTATTTCCAATAAAGCTGCAAAGTGTATACTATGGTGAGTGCCGCTATTTGTTTTTCTTACTACTAAGTATTTATATTAATCTATTTAGCATAGCACCACCTAATATTGCTATTGATCTAGTGCTGATAAGGGTCTATTCAGATGGATCACACATCGGGTAGTGCCGGCTGCGTTTTTTTCTTGATAGACTAATGTACTGTATATAGTTTGGTATTTACCCCAAAAAATATCCGCAGACTATCTTGCTATGATGGTATATTTAAGGAATTTTGACTAGTGTTTTTCTGGGGAAATTCGCTTAATTAGGTCACTTGCCTATCTCGGCACCAGGTCATATTATTGGATATCTTTCTACTTTTTATACTTTGGTTACTAAGATCATACTCATCAAATGAGTGCATTCAATGGTTCGAGGTTGGATTTGCATTGACTGAGAAAACAAGTGAGCCAGCACTCTACTAGCTTTGTGAAGTTGGGCAAAGCGTTGATAGTTTGTCATTTATCTTTTCATTTAGATTCATGGTTCAAAATAAATGCCTTGGCTGGTAAATCAAACCCTTATCTTTTTTTAAAAAGTGTTGAATGTTTTCTCATCATTCAATTGAATCCTGGTCTACAAAATATGTTAAATGCCTAGCTTTTGGATAATTAACCCTGGTCTCACCAGTAAAATGGTGAGTGCTTCACTGTCAGTCATTTGACTTTCAGTCTCCCAGAAATGGTTGAATGCCACCCCATCAGAGACCCACCATGGTTTTCCCAAAGATTTTTTTTAATGCCCCTTCTTCGAGAATCAAGCCTTGCTCCCATACGTGAAATTAACCCATTGACTTGATTCACTGATAAGTAAGTGGTCACCATCCTAAGCTGCACTTAGACACTGCGAGGAATAGCCAGTTGTTGGGAAGGAACTGTTCCTTCCTGACAACTGGCTGCTCGTTAAGCGAAGGTGAATGACTGCTTTTACATGCAGTGATAACCTCCACAGTATGAGAATGGGTGATGGCTAATGCTATCGCACGTCCTCAAACAAAATTATTATTCCTTAGACAGCACAATCTTCTGACCAGGAGCAATGATTGAGGTGTCCACACTTCAGATCATTTCACCCTGTGAACGAACATTTTGCTTGTTCATCGGGTGATATCTGGCACCTTTACAGGGGTGGATAATCAGCAACCTCCGGCTCTCCAGCTATTCAGAAACTACAACGACCAGAGTCCTCCTTTCACTTCTATGGGAGTTACAAGAACAGACAAGTGTGCATGCTGGGAGTTGTAGTATCACAGCAGATGGAGTACCGAAGGTTGCTGATCCCTGAGCTATAACATTAGCAATCGCTTCTCCCCATACTGAGGAGAAGATCACTGCATGTAATAGCAGTGGTCTCCACCGCTGACGAGCAGGCGATTGTTTGGAAGGAATGTTTCTTTCCTGACAATCACCTGCATGATCTGCATGTGAATTATCCTTATCATTAGTGTATTTACCTGCAGATTGGTTGGAGAATGTTTGGATGGAGGTGACAGTACTAAGGGTAGCTTTTCCTCCATTCTGGGCTGTAAAAATAAAAACAAAAAATGTGTTTTAGACTATGATAGCATTACCTCACAATAATCAGTAATCAAATTATCCGATCATCCAAAGTTTTTGTAACTTACTGGTGACCGTAGCAGAAGAGATTTTATTTGATGTAGCTGTGTTGGATGCAGGTTTGGAACTTGTAGCTGTAGAATTACGAACAGCTGAGCTTGATCCAGAAGTCACAGTTGTATTATTACTAGTAGCCATGATTGTGGTATTAAATGTGCCACTGACAGTAGAACCTTCGGCGTTAGAAACAGTACTCTTAATAAAACCATAGCTTGCAGTAGGAGACATGGAAGTACCAGATCCAGATGTGAAGGTATTACTGATTTTGGTAGCAGGTAAATCTGATGTTGTTCCAGTTACCATAACACTCACTCCTGGTGTGTTAGTTGTACTGTTGACAGTCCCTGAAACAGTCGATTGACTAGTAGCCATACTACTAACATTACTGGTACCAGGTACTACTGTAGAAGTAATTACTGAGTTCCCACTGACAGTAGAACCTGTGCTATTAGAAATGGTACTTGCAGCAACTATGGACACTGTCGTTGTAGTACTATTAGTGATAATCATAGGGGTAACAGATCCAGACAAAGTGGTAGTACTTGTGGTCAAGGTTATATCAGATTGTACATTACTACTAGTATTTGCAGTAACTTCTGTAGTAATGGCTGCTGTTTGGGAAGCAGTACTCAAAGTGACCCTGTTAGTAACAGTTTCTGTAGAAACAGTATTATTAGTATTCTCGCTATCAGTAAATCCATTAATAGTAGAAGTTATACTGTTGGTCCCTGCTACAGTAGTAGTACCAATTATGCTATCTGTTGAAGTACTACCTGTTGTTCCTTTATCATTATTAGTGGCGCTCAAAGTTCCTAGTAGTGATGTTGAAACACTGATTGACGGACTTATTGTAGAGTAATTACTATTCGGTTGGTCACTTATAGATGTTGCTGAAGAAGTAGTTGGCAGAGAACTGCTGATTGATGAAATGAAAGAGGATGCTGGTGTTGTTACTGCTGTGGGTGATGTACTAAATGGTAACACATTCGTACTAGCTTGAGAAACAATGGATGATTCTGATCCAGTTGGTCCAGAAATGTTAGATGCAGTTACATTGGTTGAAGATCCAGTTAAAGTGGTAGAAGTGGTAGACTGACTCATACCGGTGGATGCAGTTGTATTAGTAGTAATAGATGTTGTTGAAATAGTAATTGGCAAAGAAGTAGTAGATTGAGTAATGGTGGATGTTGCCATATTTGTGGGTACAGTTATTTTGTTTGAAGTCCAGTTTAAAGTAGGTGCAGTAGAACTAATAGGTTGATTTGGTAAGGACGTTGCTACAGTAGTTTGACCAGCACTAGTTACAGCTGTAGCTGAAGAGGGTGTTGTTCTTATTGTTGCTATAGACATAAATTCACTACTACTAGGTTGAGCCATAATTGTTGTAGCTGAAGTGCTTGCTCCTATATTTATGGGCGCGGTTGTACTAGCTGAAACTTCAACTGTACTTGTTAGGTATGATGTACTAGTTGTAGCCTCAGTTGAAGTCAGTGTTGTTGAAGCAGTGGTGGATGGAGTAGTTGTAGATTGATTACTAATAGGTTGAGTTGTAACGTCAGTTGTAGGTTCAGCTGAAATGAGTATTGTTGTTACAACTTTGGTAGATAGAGCAGTTGTAGATTCATTGGTGGCAGGTGGAGTTGGTATTGATGTTGCTGAACTGCTTGATTCTGTACTTGTGCTACTTGTAGGAGCTGACGTCGGTGTTGTTGCAAAACTAGTAGATAGAGCAATTGTAGATTCACTAATAGGTTGAGTTTTAATGGATGTCATGGACATACTTGGCTTTGTACTTGTTTGTGATGTTGGAATAACTGTAGATTCAGTTGAAGAAATTGATGTTGAACTACTTGATTGGGTACTGGGTAACATTGTACTTGTAAGAGTGTCAGTTAAAGATGGAGAAGTAGCCACTGTTTGTGTTGTTGTGTCACTGATGGATAGAGTAGTTGTAGATTCATTGGTGGTAGATGCTATGGTAATCGATGTTGCTGAAGTATTTAAATGTGAACTTGCTAACACTGTACTAGTTGAAGCATTACTTGAAAATGCTGTTTCAACTGTTGATGTTGTGCCGCCGGTGGATAGAGTACTTGTAGATTCACTAGAGATTGGTTGAGTTGTAACAGACATTATCAAAATGGGTGATGCTGTACTTGTTAAGGATGTTATAGAATTGGTAGTATAAGGTGACATTGGTGTTGTGGCATTGCTTCTGGGTAGAGGAGTTGTGGACGTGCTAGAGATCGATTGACTTGGAACTGCCAATGTGCTTGATTCTGTTCTTGGTAATACTGTACTAGTTACAGGTTCAGTTGAAGTTGGGGTTAGTTCAACAGTGGCTGATAAAGTAGTTGTAGGTTCACTAATAATATATTTAGTTGTAAGTGATATTTCTGATGTACTTGTTTTTGCACTTGTTGGAAATGTACTTGAAGAATCAGATGATGTTTGTGTTGTTAAATCAGTAGTGGAAAGTGAAGTCATAGAATCACTAGAGAAAGATGCAGTTGTAAGTGATGTTACTGAAGAACTTGCTTCTGGAATTATGAAGGATGTTTTACTAGTTGTAACTTCAGGTAAAGTCTCTGTTGTTATATCACTGGTCAATAGAGTAGATGCAAATTCACGGGTTATAGATTCAATTGTAGGTGAGTAAGTTTCTGAAGTGCTTGCTTTTGTAGTTGGGGATGTTGAAGCTTCAAATGATGTCTCTGTTGTTACAGCACTGCTGGATAGAGAAGTTGAAGCTTCACTAGTAATAGATTCAGCTGTAAGTGATGTTTCTGAAGTAGTTGTTTCTGTAGTTGTTGGATGTATTGTGATTGAAGCTTCAGATGATGTCTGTGTTGTTACATCACTGGTTGTTAGATTAGTTATAAATTCACTTGTGATAGATTCCGTTGTATTTAGTGGTTGCAAAGTATTTTTTTCTCTACTTGTTGGGGTTGTTGTACTCGTGGCTTCAGAAGATGTCTGTGATGTTATGTCACTGGGGGTAAACGGGGATAAAGTAGTAGTAGATTCACTAGTGATAGATTCAGTTGTAAGTGATGTTTCTGAAGTACCTGCTTCTGCAGTTGTTAGAAATGTTGTACCAGCTATAGCTTCATGTAATGTCTGTGTTGTTTCCTCCCTGGTGGATAGAGTAATCAGAGATTTATTAGTGATATATTCTGTTACATCTCTGGTGGAAAGAGAAGTTGTAAATTCACTAGTTTTAGATAGATTTGTAGGTGGTGTTTCTGCAGTATTTGCTTCTACTGTTGTTGGGAATGGGGAGCTGGTTGAAGCTTCAGGTGATGTTGTTAAGTCACTGGTCGGTAGAGCTATTGATTTACTTGTAATAGATTGAGTTGTAAGAGATGTTTCTAAAGTACTTGCTTCAGTAGTTGGGGAATCTGTTCTAGTTATAGCTTGAGATAATGTCTGTTTTGGTATTTCACTTGTCAATGCAGATGTTGTAGATTCACTAGTGATAGATTCAGCTGTAAGAGTTGTTTTAAATGTACTTTCAGATGTAGTTCGCGATTCTGTACTAGTTGTAGCTTCAAAAGTTAAATCTGTTGTTAAATCACTAGTGGATAGAAAAGATGTTGATTCACTAGTGATAGAGTCAGTTGTAAGTGGTGTTTCTGAAGTACTTGCTTCTGCAGTTGTTTGGTATGGTATACTGGTTGTAGATTCAGGTGACGCCGTTGTTAAGTCACTGGTCAAAAGAGATGTTGTAGATTCACTAGTGATAGATTCAGTTGTAAGAGATGATTCTTCTGATGTACTTGTTTCTGTAGTTTGGAATTCTTTACTAGTTGTAGCATCAGATGATGTCTGTGTTATTAAATCACTGGTCAATAGAGATGTTGTAGATTCACTAGTGATAGATACAGTTGTAAGAGATGATTCTTCTGATGTACTTGTTTCTGTAGTTGGGAATCCTGTACTAGTTGAAGTATTAGATGATGTCTGTGTTGTTAAATCACTGGTGGATAGAGAAGTTGTAGATTCACTAGTAATAGAGTCAGTTGTAAGTGTTGTTTCTGAAGTACTTGCTTCTGCAGTTGTTTGGTATGGTATACTGGTTGTAGATTCAGGTGACGCCGTTGTTAAGTCACTGGTCAATAGAGATGTTGTAGATTCACTAGTGATAGATTCAGTTGTAAGAGATGATTCTTCTGATGTACTTGTTTCTGTAGTTGGGAATCCTGTACTAGTTGAAGTATCAGATGATGTCTGTGTTGTTAAATCACTGGTGGATAGAGAAGTTGTAGATTCACTAGTGATAGAGTCATTTGTAAGTGGTGTTTCTGAAGTACTTTCTTCTGCAGTTTTTCCAAATGTTGCACTAGTTGTAGCCTCAGGTGATGTCATTGTTAAGTCACTGGTCAATAGAGATGTTGTAGATTCACTAGTGATAGAGTCAGTTGTAAGTGTTGTTTCTAAAGTACTTGCTTCTGCTGTTGTTGGGATTAGTATACTGGTTGTAGCTTCAGATGATGTCATTGTTAAATCACTAGTCCATAGAGATATTGTAGATTTACTACTGATAGATTCAGTTGTAAGAGATGATTCTTCTGATGTAACTATTTCTGTAGTTTGGGATTCTGCACTCGTTGTAGCTTCAGTTAATGTCTGTGTTGTTAAATCACTGGTGGATAGAGAAGTTGTAGATTCACTAGTGATAGAGTCAGTTGTAAGTGGTGTTTCTGAAGTACTTTCTTCTGCAGTTGTTGGGAATGTTGCACTAGTTGTAGCCTCAGGTGATGTCATTGTTAAGTCACTGGTCAATAGAGATGTTGTAGATTCACTAGTGATAGATTCAGTTGTAAGAGATATATCTGATGTAGTTATTTCTGTAGTTGGGAATTCTATACTCGTTGTAGCTTCAGTTGATGTCTGTGTTGTTAAATCACTGGTGGATAGAGAAGGTGTAGATTCACTAGTGATAGATTCAGTTGTAAGAGATGATTTTTCTGATGTACTTGTTTCTGTAGTTGGGAATTCTGTACTCGTTGTAGCCTCCGATAATGTCTGTGTTGTTAATTCAGTGGTGAATAGAGAAGTTGTGGATTCACTAGTGATAGAGTCAGTTGTAAGTGTTGTTTCTAAAGTACTTGCTTCTGCTGTTGTTGGGATTAGTATACTGGTTGTAGCTTCAGATGATGTCATTGTTAAGTCACTAGTCAATAGAGATATTGTAGATTCACTACTAATAGATTCAGTTGTAAGAGATGATTTTTCTGATGTACTTGTTTCTGTAGTTGGGAATTCTGTACTCGTTGTAGCTTCAGTTGATGTCTGTGTTGTTAAATCACTGGTGGATAGAGAAGGTGTCGATTCACTAGTGATAGAGTCAGTTGTAAGTGTTGTTTCTGAAGTACTTGCTTCTGCAGTTGTTGGGTATGGTATACTGGTTGTAGATTCAGGTGACGCCGTTGTTAAGTCACTGGTCAATAGAGATGTTGTAGATTCACTATTGATAGATTCAGTTGTAAGAGATGATTCTTCTGATGTACTTGTTTCTGTAGTTTGGAATTCTGTACTAGTTGTAGCATCAGATGATGTCTGTGTTTTTAAATCACTGGTGGATAGAGAAGTTGTAGATTCAATAGTGATAGAGTCAGTTGTAAGTGATGTTTGTGAAGTACTTTCTTCTCCAGTTGTTGGGAATGTTGTACTTGTTGAAGCCTCAGGTGATGTCATTGTTAAGTCACTGGTAAATAGAGATGTTGTAGATTCACTAGTGATAGATTCAGTTGTAAGAGATGATTCTTCTGATGTACTTGTTTCTGTAGTTTGGAATTCTGTACTAGTTGTAGAATCAGATGATGTCTGTGTTGTTAAATTACTGGTGGATAGAGATGTTGTAGATTCACTAGTGATAGATTCAGTTGTAAGAGATGATTCTTCTGATGTACCTATTTCTGTAGTTTGGGATTCTGCACTCGTAGCTTCAGTTAATGTCTGTGTTGTTAAATCATTGGTGGATAGAGAAGTTGTAGATTCACTAGTGATAGAGTCAGTTGTAAGTGGTGTTTCTGAAGTACTTTCTTCTGCAGTTGTTGGGAATGTTGCACTAGTTGTAGCCTCAGGTGATGTCATTGTTAAGTCACTGGTCAATAGAGATGTTGTAGATTCACTAGTGATAGATTCAGTTGTAAGAGATAATTCTGATGTAGTTATTTCTGTCGTTGGGAATTCTGTACTCGTTGTAGCTTCAGTTGATGTCTGTGTTGTTAAATCACTGGTGGATAGAGAAGTTGTAGTTTCACTAGTGATAGTGTCAGTTGTAAGTGGTGTTTCTGAAGTACTTTCTTCTGCAGTTGTTGGGAATGTTGCACTAGTTGTAGCCTCAGGTGATGTCATTGTTAAGTCACTGGTCAATAGAGATGTTGTAGATTCACTAGTGATAGATTCAGTTGAAAGAGATGATTCTGATGTAGTGATTTCTGTAGTTGGGAATTCTGTACTCGTTGTAGCTTCAATTGATGTCTGTGTTGTTAAATCACTGGTGGATAGAGAAGTTGTAGATTCACTAGTGATAGAGTCAGTTGTAAGTGGTGTTTCTGAAGTACTTTCTTCTGCAGTTGTTGGGAATGTTGCACTAGTTGTAGCCTCAGGTGATGTCATTGTTAAGTCACTGGTCAATAGAGATGTTGTAGATTCACTAGGGATAGATTTAGTTGTAAGAGATGATTCTGATGTAGTGATTTCTGTAGTTGGGAATTCTGTACTCGTAGCTTCACTTGATGTCTGTGTTGTTAAATCCCTGGTGGATAGAGAAGGTGTAGATTCACTAGTGATAGATTCAGTTGTAAGTTTTGTTAAATCACTGGTGGATAGAGAAGTTGTAGATTCACTAGTAATAGAGTCAGTTGTAAATGGTGTTTCTGAAGTACTTTCTTCTGCAGTTGTTGGAAATGTTGCACTAGTTGTAGCCACAGGTGACGCCGTTGTTAAGTCACTGGTCAATAGAGATGTTGTAGATTCACTAGTGATAGATTCAGTTGTAAGAGATGATTCTTCTGATGTACTTGTTTCTGTAGTTTGGAATTCTGTACTAGTCGTAGCTTCAAATGATGTCTGTGTTGTTAAATCACTGGTGGATAGAGATGTTGTAGATTCACTAGTAATAGATTCAGTTGTAAGAGATGATTCTGATGTAGTGATTTCTGTAGTTGGGAATTCTGTACTCGTTGTAGCTTCAGTTGATGTCTGTGTTGTTAAATCACTGGTGGATAGAAAAGTTGTAGATTCACTAGTAATAGAGTCAGTTGTAAATGGTGTTTCTGAAGTACTTTCTTCTGCAGTTGTTGGGAATGTTGCACTAGTTGTAGCCTCAGGTGATGTCATTGTTAAGTCACTGGTCAATAGAGATGTTGTAGATTCACTAGTGATAGATTCAGTTGTAAGAGATGATTCTGATGTAGTGATTTCTGTAGTTGGGAATTCTGTACTCGTTGTAGCTTCAGTTGATGTCTGTGTTGTGAAATCACTGGTGGATAGAGAAGTTGTAGATTCACTAGTAATAGAGTCAGTTGTAAGTGGTGTTTCTGAAGTACTTTCTTCTGCAGTTAATGGGAATGTTGCACTAGTTGTAGCCTCAGGTGATGTCATTGTTAAGTCACTGGTCAATAGAGATGTTGTAGATTCACTAGTGATAGATTCAGTTGTAAGAGATGATTCTGATGTAGTGATTTCTGTAGTTGGGAATTCTGTACTCATTGTAGCTTCACTTGATGTCTGTGTTGTTAAATCACTGGTGGATAGAGAAGTTGTAGATTCACTAGTAATAGAGTCAGTTGTAAGTGGTGTTTCTGAAGTACTTTCTTCTGCAGTTGTTTGGTATAGTATACTGGTTGTAGATTCAGGTGACGCCGTTGTTAAGTCACTGGTCAATAGAGATGTTGTAGATTCACTAGTGATAGATTCAGTTGTAAGAGATAATTCTGATGTAGTTATTTCTGTAGTTGGGAATTCTGTACTCATTGTAGCTTCACTTGATGTCTGTGTTGTTAAATCACTGGTGGATAGAGAAGTTGTAGATTCACTAGTGATAGAGTCAGTTGTAAGTGGTGTTTCTGAAGTACTTTCTTCTGCAGTTGTTTGGTATGGTATACTGGTTGTAGATTCAGATGACGCCGTTGTTAAGTCACTGGTCAATAGAGATGTTGTAGATTCACTAGTGATAGATTCAGTTGTAAGAGATGATTCTGATGTAGTGATTTCTGTTGTTGGGAATTCTGTACTCGTAGCTTCACTTGATGTCTGTGTTGTTAAATCCCTGGTGGATAGAGAAGGTGTAGATTCACTAGTGATAGATTCAGTTGTAAGTTTTGTTAAATCACTGGTGGATAGAGAAGTTGTAGATTCACTAGTAATAGAGTCAGTTGTAAATGGTGTTTCTGAAGTACTTTCTTCTGCAGTTGTTGGGAATGTTGCACTAGTTGTAGCCTCAGGTGACGCCGTTGTTAAGTCACTGGTCAATAGAGATGTTGTAGATTCACTAGTGATAGATTCAGTTGTAAGAGATGATTCTTCTGATGTACTTGTTTCTGTAGTTTGGAATTCTGTACTAGTTGTAGCATCAGATGATGTCTGTGTTGTTAAATCACTGGTGGATAGAGATGTTGTAGATTCACTAGTAATAGATTCCGTTGTAAGAGATGATTCTGATGTAGTGATTTCTGTAGTTGGGAATTCTGTACTCGTTGTAGCTTCAGTTGATGTCTGTGTTGTTAAATCACTGGTGGATAGAGAAGTTGTAGATTCACTAGTAATAGAGTCAGTTGTAAATGGTGTTTCTGAAGTACTTTCTTCTGCAGTTGTTGGGAATGTTGCACTAGTTGTAGCCTCAGGTGATGTCATTGTTAAGTCACTGGTCAATAGAGATGTTGTAGATTCACTAGTGATAGATTCAGTTGTAAGAGATGATTCTGATGTAGTGATTTCTGTAGTTGGGAATTCTGTACTCGTTGTAGCTTCAGTTGATGTCTGTGTTGTGAAATCACTGGTGGATAGAGAAGTTGTAGATTCACTAGTAATAGAGTCAGTTGTAAGTGGTGTTTCTGAAGTACTTTCTTCTGCAGTTGTTGGGAATGTTGCACTAGTTGTAGCCTCAGGTGATGTCATTGTTAAGTCACTGGTCAATAGAGATGTTGTAGATTCACTAGTGATAGATTCAGTTGTAAGAGATAATTCTGATGTAGTTATTTCTGTAGTTGGGAATTCTGTACTCGTTGTAGCTTCAGTTGATGTCTGTGTTGTTAAATCACTGGTGGATAGAGAAGGTGTAGATTCACTAGTGATAGAGTCAGTTGTATGTGGTGTTTCTGAAGTACTTTCTTCTGCAGTTGTTTGGTATAGTATACTGGTTGTAGATTCAGGTGACGCCGTTGTTAAGTCACTGGTCAATAGAGATGTTGTAGATTCACTAGTGATAGATTCAGTTGTAAGAGATAATTCTGATGTAGTTATTTCTGTAGTTGGGAATTCTGTACTCGTTGTAGCTTCAGTTGATGTCTGTGTTGTTAAATCACTGGTGGATAGAGAAGGTGTAGATTCACTAGTGATAGAGTCAGTTGTAAGTGGTGTTTCTGAAGTACTTGCTTCTGCAGTTGTTGGGAATGTTGCACTAGTTGTAGCCTCATGTGATGTCATTGTTAAGTCACTGGTCAATAGAGATGTTGTAGATTCACTAGTGATAGATTCAGTTGTAAGAGATGATTCTGATGTAGTGATTTCTGTAGTTAGGAATTCTGTACTCGTTGTAGCTTCACTTGATGTCTGTGTTGTTAAATCACTGGTGGATAGAGAAGGTGTAGATTCACTAGTGATAGATTCAGTTGTAAGTGTTGTTAAATCACTGGTGGATAGAGAAGTTGTAGATTTACTAGTAATAGAGTCAGTTGTAAATGGTGTTTCTGAAGTACTTTCTTCTGCAGTTGTTGGGAATGTTGCACTAGTTGTAGCCTCAGGTGACGCCGTTGTTAAGTCACTGGTCAATAGAGATGTTGTAGATTCACTAGTGATAGATTCAGTTGTAAGAGATGATTCTTCTGATGTACTTGTTTCTGTAGTTTGGAATTCTGTACTAGTTGTAGCATCAGATGATGTCTGTGTTGTTAAATCACTGGTGGATAGAGATGTTGTAGATTCACTAGTAATAGATTCAGTTGTAAGAGATGATTCTGATGTAGTGATTTCTGTAGTTGGGAATTCTGTACTCGTTGTAGTTTCAGTTGATGTCTGTGTTGTTAAATCACTGGTGGATAGAGAAGTTGTAGATTCACTAGTAATAGAGTCAGTTGTAAATGGTGTTTCTGAAGTACTTTCTTCTGCAGTTGTTGGGAATGTTGCACTAGTTGTAGCCTCAGGTGCTGTCATTGTTAAGTCACTGGTCAATAGAGATGTTGTAGATTCACTAGTGATAGATTCAGTTGTAAGAGATGATTCTGATGTAGTGATTTCTGTAGTTGGGAATTCTGTACTCGTTGTAGCTTCACTTGATGTCTGTGTTGTTAAATCACTGGTGGATAGAGAAGTTGTAGATTCACTAGTAATAGAATCAGTTGTAAGTGGTGTTTCTGAAGTACTTTCTTCTGCAGTTGTTGGGAATGTTTCACTAGTTGTAGCCTCAGGTGATGTCATTGTTAAGTCACTGGTCAATAGAGATGTTGTAGATTCACTAGTGATAGATTCAGTTGTAAGAGATGATTCTGATGTAGTGATTTCTGTTGTTGGGAATTCTGTACTCGTTGTAGCTTCACTTGATGTCTGTGTTGTTAAATCACTGGTGGATAGAGAAGGTGTAGATTCACTAGTGATAGATTCAGTTGTAAGTGTTGTTAAATCACTGGTGGATAGAGAAGTTGTAGATTCACTATTAATAGAGTCAGTTGTAAATGGTGTTTCTGAAGTACTTTCTTCTGCAGTTGTTGGGAATGTTGCACTAGTTGTAGCCTCAGGTGACGCCGTTGTTAAGTCACTGGTCAATAGAGATGTTGTAGATTCACTAGTGATAGATTCAGTTGTAAGAGATGATTCTTCTGATGTACTTGTTTCTGTAGTTTGGAATTCTGTACTAGTTGTAGCATCAGATGATGTCTGTGTTGTAAAATCACTGGTGGATAGAGAAGTTGTAGATTCACTAGAAATAGAGTCAGTTGTAAGTGGTGTTTCTAAAGTACTTTCTTCTACAGTTGTTGGGAATGTTGCACTAGTTGTAGCCTCAGGTGATGTCATTGTTAAGTCACTGGTCAATAGAGATGTTGTAGATTCACTAGTGATAGATTCAGTTGTAAGAGATAATTCTGATGTAGTTATTTCTGTAGTTGGGAATTCTGTACTCGTTGTAGCTACAGTTGATGTCTGTGTTGTTAAATCACTGGTGGATAGAGAAGTTGTAGATTCACTAGTAATAGAGTCAGTTGTAAGTGGTGTTTCTGAAGTACTTTCTTCTGCAGTTGTTTGGTATGGTATACTGGTTGTAGATTCAGGTGACGCCGTTGTTAAGTCACTGGTCAATAGAGATGTTGTAGATTCACTAGTGATAGATTCAGTTGTAAGAGATAATTCTGATGTAGTTATTTCTGTAGTTGGGAATTCTGTACTCGTTGTAGCTTCAGCTGATGTCTGTGTTGTTAAATCACTGGTGGATAGAGAAGTTGTAGATTCACTTGTAATAGAGTCAGTTGTAAGTGGTGTTTCTGAAGTACTTTCTTCTGCAGTTGTTGGGAATGTTGCACTAGTTGTAGCCTCAGGTGATGTCATTGTTAAGTCACTGGTCAATAGAGATGTTGGAGATTCACTAGTGATAGATTCAGTTGTAAGAGATGATTCTGATGTAGTGATTTCTGTAGTTGGGAATTCTGTACTCGTAGCTTCACTTGATGTCTGTGTTGTTAAATCACTGGTGGATAGAGAAGGTGTAGATTCACTAGTGATAGATTCAGTTGTAAGTGTTGTTAAATCACTGGTGGATAGAGAAGTTGTAGATTCACTAGTAATAGAGTCAGTTGTAAATGGTGTTTCTGAAGTACTTTCTTCTGCAGTTGTTGGGAATGTTGCACTAGTTGTAGCCTCAGGTGACGCCGTTGTTATGTCACTGGTCAATAGAGATGTTGTAGATTCACTAGTGATAGATTCAGTTGTAAGAGATGATTCTTTTGATGTACTTGTTTCTGTAGTTTGGAATTCTGTACTAGTTGTAGCATCAGATGATGTCTGTGTTGTTAAATCACTGGTGGATAGAGATGTTGTAGATTCACTAGTAATAGATTCAGTTGTAAGAGATGATTCTGATGTAGTGATTTCTGTAGTTGGGAATTCTGTACTCGTTGTAGTTTCAGTTGATGTCTGTGTTGTTAAATCACTGGTGGATAGAGAAGTTGTAGATTCACTAGTAATAGAGTCCGTTGTAAATGGTGTTTCTGAAGTACTTTCTTCTGCAGTTGTTGGGAATGTTTCACTAGTTGTAGCCTCAGGTGATGTCATTGTTAAGTCACTGGTCAATAGAGATGTTGTAGATTCACTAGTGATAGATTCAGTTGTAAGAGATGATTCTGATGTAGTGATTTCAGTAGTTGGGAATTCTGTACTCGTAGCTTCACTTGATGTCTGTGTTGTTAAATCACTGGTGGATAGAGAAGGTGTAGATTCACTAGTGATAGATTCAGTTGTAAGTGTTGTTAAATCACTGGTGGATAGAGAAGTTGTAGATTCACTAGTAATAGAGTCAGTTGTAATTGGTGTATCTGAAGTACTTTCTTCTGCAGTTGTTGGTAATGTTGCACTAGTTGTAGCCTCAGGTGATGTCATTGTTAAGTCACTGGTCAATAGAGATGTTGTAGATTCACTAGTGATAGATTCAGTTGTAAGAGATGATTCTGATGTAGTGATTTCTGTAGTTGGGAATTCTGTACTCGTAGCTTCACTTGATGTCTGTGTTGTTAAATCACTGGTGGATAGAGAAGGTGTAGATTCACTAGTGATAGATTCAGTTGTAAGTGTTGTTAAATCACTGGTGGATAGAGAAGTTGTAGATTCACTAGTAATAGAGTCAGTTGTAAATGGTGTTTCTGAAGTACTTTCTTCTGCTGTTGTTGGGAATGTTGCACTAGTTGTAGCCTCAGGTGACGCCGTTGTTAAGTCACTGGTCAATAGAGATGTTGTAGATTCACTAGTGATAGATTCAGTTGTAAGAGATGATTCTTCTGATGTACTTGTTTCTGTAGTTTGGAATTCTGTACTAGTTGTAGCATCAGATGATGTCTGTGTTGTTAAATCACTGGTGGATAGAGATGTTGTAGATTCAATAGTAATAGATTCAGTTGTAAGAGATGATTCTGATGTAGTGATTTCTGTAGTTGGGAATTCTGTACTCGTTGTAGTTTCAGTTGATGTCTGTGTTGTTAAATCACTGGTGGATAGAGAAGTTGTAGATTCACTAGTAATAGAGTCCGTTGTAAATGGTGTTTCTGAAGTACTTTCTTCTGCAGTTGTTGGTAATGTTGCACTAGTTGTAGCCTCAGGTGATGTCATTGTTAAGTCACTGGTCAATAGAGATGTTGTAGATTCACTAGTGATAGATTCAGTTGTAAGAGATGATTCTGATGTAGTGATTTCTGTAGTTGGGAATTCTGTACTCGTAGCTTCACTTGATGTCTGTGTTGTTAAATCACTGGTGGATAGAGAAGGTGTAGATTCACTAGTGATAGATTCAGTTGTAAGTGTTGTTAAATCACTGGTGGATAGAGAAGTTGTAGATTCACTAGTAATAGAGTCAGTTGTAATTGGTGTATCTGAAGTACTTTCTTCTGCAGTTGTTGGTAATGTTGCACTAGTTGTAGCCTCAGGTGATGTCATTGTTAAGTCACTGGTCAATAGAGATGTTGTAGATTCACTAGTGATAGATTCAGTTGTAAGAGATGATTCTGATGTAGTGATTTCTGTAGTTGGGAATTCTGTACTCGTAGCTTCACTTGATGTCTGTGTTGTTAAATCACTGGTGGATAGAGAAGGTGTAGATTCACTAGTGATAGATTCAGTTGTAAGTGTTGTTAAATCACTGGTGGATAGAGAAGTTGTAGATTCACTAGTAATAGAGTCAGTTGTAAATGGTGTTTCTGAAGTACTTTCTTCTGCTGTTGTTGGGAATGTTGCACTAGTTGTAGCCTCAGGTGACGCCGTTGTTAAGTCACTGGTCAATAGAGATGTTGTAGATTCACTAGTGATAGATTCAGTTGTAAGAGATGATTCTTCTGATGTACTTGTTTCTGTAGTTTGGAATTCTGTACTAGTTGTAGCATCAGATGATGTCTGTGTTGTTAAGTCACTGGTGGATAGAGATGTTGTAGATTCACTAGTAATAGATTCAGTTGTAAGAGATGATTCTGATGTAGTGATTTCTGTAGTTGGGAATTCTGTACTCGTTGTAGTTTCAGTTGATGTCTGTGTTGTTAAATCACTGGTGGATAGAGAAGTTGTAGATTCACTAGTAATAGAGTCCGTTGTAAATGGTGTTTCTGAAGTACTTTCTTCTGCAGTTGTTGGTAATGTTGCACTAGATGTAGCCTCAGGTGATGTCATTGTTAAGTCACTGGTCAATAGAGATGTTGTAGATTCACTAGTGATAGATTCAGTTGTAAGAGATGATTCTGATGTAGTGATTTCTGTAGTTGGGAATTCTGTACTCGTAGCTTCACTTGATGTCTGTGTTGTTAAATCACTGGTGGATAGAGAAGGTGTAGATTCACTAGTGATAGATTCAGTTGTAAGTGTTGTTAAATCACTGGTGGATAGAGAAGTTGTAGATTCACTAGTAATAGAGTCAGTTGTAAATGGTGTTTCTGAAGTACTTTCTTCTGCAGTTGTTGGGAATGTTGCACTAGTTGTAGCCTCAGGTGACGCCGTTGTTAAGTCACTGGTCAATAGAGATGTTGTAGATTCACTAGTGATAGATTCAGTTATAAGAGATGATTCTTCTGATGTACTTGTTTCTGTAGTTTGGAATTCTGTACTAGTTGTAGCATCAGATGATGTCTGTGTTGTTAAATCACTGGTGGATAGAGATGTTGTAGATTCACTAGTAATAGATTCAGTTGTAAGAGATGATTCTGATGTAGTGATTTCTGTAGTTGGGAATTCTGTACTCGTTGTAGTTTCAGTTGATGTCTGTGTTGTTAAATCACTGGTGGATAGAGAAGTTGTAGATTCACTAGTAATAGAGTCCGTTGTAAATGGTGTTTCTGAAGTACTTTCTTCTGCAGTTGTTGGGAATGTTTCACTAGTTGTAGCCTCAGGTGATGTCATTGTTAAGTCACTGGTCAATAGAGATGTTGTAGATTCACTAGTGATAGATTCAGTTGTAAGAGATGATTCTGATGTAGTGATTTCTGTAGTTGGGAATTCTGTACTCGTTGTAGCTTCAGTTGATGTCTGTGTTGTTAAATCACTGGTGGATAGAGAAGTTGTAGATTCACTAGTAATAGAGTCAGTTGTAAGTGGTGTTTCTAAAGTACTTTCTTCTGCAGTTGTTGGGAATGTTGCACTAGTTGTAGCCTCAGGTGATGTCATTGTTAAGTCACTGGTCAATAGAGATGTTGTAGATTCACTAGTGATAGATTCAGTTGTAAGAGATAATTCTGATGTAGTTATTTCTGTAGTTGTGAATTCTGTACTCGTTGTAGCTTCAGTTGATGTCTGTGTTGTTAAATCACTGGTGGATAGAGTAGGTGTAGATTCACTAGTGATAGAGTCAGTTGTAAGTGGTGTTTCTGAAGTACTTGCTTCTGCAGTTGTTTGGTATGGTATACTGGTTGTAGATTTAGGTGACGCCGTTGTTAAGTCACTGGTCAATAGAGATGTTGTAGATTCACTAGTGATAGATTCAGTTGTAAGAGATAATTCTGATGTAGTTATTTCTGTAGTTGGGAACTCTGTACTCGTTGTAGCTTCAGTTGATGTCTGTGTTGTTAAATCACTGGTGGATAGAGAAGTTGTAGATTCACTAGTAATAGAGTCAGTTGTAAGTGGTGTTTCTGAAGTACTTTCTTCTGCAGTTGTTGGGAATGTTTCACTAGTTGTAGCCTCAGGTGATGTCATTGTTAAGTCACTGGTCAATAGAGATGTTGTAGATTCACTAGTGATAGATTCAGTTGTAAGAGATGATTCTGATGTAGTGATTTCTGTAGTTGGGAATTCTGTACTCGTTGTATCTTCAGTTGATGTCTGTGTTGTTAAATCACTGGTGGATAGAGAAGTTGTAGATTCACTAGTAATAGAGTCAGTTGTAAGTGGTGTTTCTGAAGTACTTTCTTCTGCAGTTGTTGGGAATGTTGCACTAGTTGTAGCCTCAGGTGACGCCGTTGTTAAGTCACTGGTCAATAGAGATGTTGTAGATTCACTAGTGATAGATTCAGTTGTAAGAGATGATTCTTCTGATGTACTTGTTTCTGTAGTTTGAAATTCTGTACTAGTTGTAGCATCAGATGATGTCTGTGTTGTTAAATCACTGGTGGATAGAGATGTTGTAGATTCACTAGTAATAGATTCAGTTGTAAGAGATGATTCTGATGTAGTGATTTCTGTAGTTGGGAATTCTGTACTCGTTGTAGCATCAGTTGATGTCTGTGTTGTTAAATCACTGCTGGATAGAGAAGTTGTAGATTCACTAGTAATAGAGTCAGTTGTAAGTGGTGTTTCTGAAGTACTTTCTTCTGCAGTTGTTGGGAATGTTGCACTAGTTGTAGCCTCAGGTGATGTCATTGTTAAGTCACTGGTCAATAGAGATGTTGTAGATTCACTAGTGATAGATTCAGTTGTAAGAGATGATTCTGATGTAGTTATTTCTGTAGTTGGGAATTCTGTACTCGTTGTAGCTTCAGTTGATATCTGTGTTGTTAAATCACTGGTGGATAGAGGAGTTGTAGATTCACTAGTAATAGAGTCAGTTGTAAGTGGTGTTTCTGAAGTACTTTCTTCTGCAGTTGTTGGGAATGTTGCACTAGTTGCAGCCTCAGGTGATGTCATTGTTAAGTCACTGGTCAATAGAGATGTTGTAGATTCACTAGTGATAGATTCAGTTGTAAGAGATGATTCTTCTGATGTACTTGTTTCTGTAGTTTGGAATTCTGTACTAGTTGTAGCATCAGATGATGTCTGTGTTGTTAAATCACTGGTGGATAGAGATGTTGTAGATTCACTAGTAATAGATTCAGTTGTAAGAGATGATTCTGATGTAGTGATTTCTGTAGTTGGGAATTCTGTACTCGTTGTAGCTTCAGTTGATGTCTGTGTTGTTAAATCACTGGTGGATAGAGAAGTTGTAGATTCACTAGTAATAGAGTCAGTTGTAAATGGTGTTTCTGAAGTACTTTCTTCTGCAGTTGTTTGGAATGTTGCACTAGTTGTAGCCTCAGGTGACGCCGTTGTTAAGTCACTGGTCAATAGAGATGTTGTAGATTCACTAGTGATAGATTCAGTTGTAAGAGATGATTCTGATGTAGTGATTTCTGTAGTTGGGAATTCTGTACTCGTTGTAGCTTCACTTGATGTCTGTGTTGTTAAATCACTGGTGGATAGAGAAGTTGTAGATTCACTAGTAATAGAGTCAGTTGTAAGTGGTGTTTCTGAAGTACTTTCTTCTGCAGTTGTTGGGAATGTTGCACTAGTTGTAGCCTCAGGTGATGTCATTGTTAAGTCACTGGTCAATAGAGATGTTGTAGATTCACTAGTGATAGATTCAGTTGTAAGATATGATTCTGATGTAGTGATTTCTGTAGTTGGGAATTCTGTACTCGTTGTAGCTTCACTTGATGTCTGTGTTGTTAAATCACTGGTGGATAGAGAAGGTGTAGATTCACTAGTGATAGATTCAGTTGTAAGTGTTGTTAAATCACTGGTGGATAGAGAAGTTGTAGATTCACTAGTAATAGAGTCAGTTGTAAATGGTGTTTCTGAAGTACTTTCTTCTGCAGTTGTTGGGAATGTTGCACTAGTTGTAGCTTCAGGTGACGCCGTTGTTAAGTCACTGGTCAATAGAGATGTTGTAGATTCACTAGTGATAGATTCAGTTGTAAGAGATGATTCTTCTGATGTACTTGTTTCTGTAGTTTGGAATTCTGTACTAGTTGTAGCATCAGATGATGTCTGTGTTGTTAAATCACTGGTGGATAGAGATGTTGTAGATTCACTAGTAATAGATTCAGTTGTAAGAGATGATTCTGATGTAGTGATTTCTGTAGTTGGGAATTCTGTACTCGTTGTAGCTTCAGTTGATGTCTGTGTTGTTAAATCACTGGTGGATAGAGAAGTTGTAGATTCACTAGTAATAGAGTCAGTTGTAAATGGTGTTTCTGAAGTACTTTCTTCTGCAGTTGTTGGGAATGTTGCACTAGTTGTAGCCTCAGGTGACGCCGTTGTTAAGTCACTGGTCAATAGAGATGTTGTAGATTCACTAGTGATAGATTCAGTTGTAAGAGATGATTCTGATGTAGTGATTTCTGTAGTTGGGAATTCTGTACTCGTTGTAGCTTCACTTGATGTCTGTGTTGTTAAATCACTGGTGGATAGAGAAGTTGTAGATTCACTAGTAATAGAGTCAGTTGTAAGTGGTGTTTCTGAAGTACTTTCTTCTGCAGTTGTTGGGAATGTTGCACTAGTTGTAGCCTCAGGTGATGTCATTGTTAAGTCACTGGTCAATAGAGATGTTGTAGATTCACTAGTGATAGATTCAGTTGTAAGATATGATTCTGATGTAGTGATTTCTGTAGTTGGGAATTCTGTACTCGTTGTAGCTTCACTTGATGTCTGTGTTGTTAAATCACTGGTGGATAGAGAAGGTGTAGATTCACTAGTGATAGATTCAGTTGTAAGTGTTGTTAAATCACTGGTGGATAGAGAAGTTGTAGATTCACTAGTAATAGAGTCAGTTGTAAATGGTGTTTCTGAAGTACTTTCTTCTGCAGTTGTTGGGAATGTTGCACTAGTTGTAGCTTCAGGTGACGCCGTTGTTAAGTCACTGGTCAATAGAGATGTTGTAGATTCACTAGTAATAGATTCAGTTGTAAGAGATGATTCTGATGTAGTGATTTCTGTAGTTGGGAATTCTGTACTCGTTGTAGCTTCAGTTGATGTCTGTGTTGTTAAATCACTGGTGGATAGAGAAGTTGTAGATTCACTAGTAATAGAGTCCGTTGTAAATGGTGTTTCTGAAGTACTTTCTTCTGCAGTTGTTGGGAATGTTGCACTAGTTGTAGCCTCAGGTGATGTCATTGTTAAGTCACTGGTCAATAGAGATGTTGTAGAGTCACTAGTGATAGATTCAGTTGTAAGAGATAATTCTGATGTAGTTATTTCTGTAGTTGGGAATTCTGTACTCGTTGTAGCTTCAGTTGATGTCTGTGTTGTTAAATCACTGGTGGATAGAGAAGTTGTAGATTCACTAGTAATAGAGTCAGTTGTAAGTGGTGTTTCTGAAGTACTTTCTTCTGCAGTTGTTGGGAATGTTGCACTAGTTGTAGCCTCAGGTGATGTCATTGTTAAGTCACTGGTCAATATGGATGTTGTAGATTCACTAGTGATAGATTCAGTTGTAAGAGATGATTCTGATGTAGTGATTTCTGTAGTTGGGAATTCTGTACTCGTTGTAGCTTCACTTGATGTCTGTGTTGTTAAATCACTGGTGGATAGAGAAGTTGTAGATTCACTAGTAATAGAGTCAGTTGTAAGTGGTGTTTCTAAAGTACTTTCTTCTGCAGTTGTTGGGAATGTTGCACTAGTTGTAGCCTCAGGTGATGTCATTGTTAAGTCACTGGTCAATAGAGATGTTGTAGATTCACTAGTGATAGATTCAGTTGTAAGAGATGATTCTGATGTAGTGATTTCTGTAGTTGGGAATTCTGTACTCGTTGTAGCTTCACTTGAAGTCTGTGTTGTTAAATCACTGGTGGATAGAGAAGGTGTAGATTCACTAGTGATAGATTCAGTTGTAAGTGTTGTTAAATCACTGGTGGATAGAGAAGTTGTAGATTCACTAGTAATAGAGTCAGTTGTAAATGGTGTTTCTGAAGTACTTTCTTCTGCAGTTGTTGGGAATGTTGCACTAGTTGTAGCCTCAGGTGATGTCATTGTTAAGTCACTGGTCAATAGAGATGTTGTAGATTCACTAGTGATAGATTCAGTTGTAAGAGATGATTCTTCTGATGTACTTGTTTCTGTAGTTTGGAATTCTGTACTAGTTGTAGCATCAGATGATGTCTGTGTTGTTAAATCACTGGTGGATAGAGATGTTGTAGATTCACTAGTGATAGATTCAGTTGTAAGAGATGATTCTGATGTAGTGATTTCTGTAGTTGGGAATTCTGTACTCGTTGTAGCTTCAGTTGATGTCTGTGTTGTTAAATCACTGGTGGATAGAGAAGTTGTAGATTCACTAGTAATAGAGTCAGTTGTAAATGGTGTTTCTGAAGTACTTTCTTCTGCAGTTGTTGGGAATGTTGCACTAGTTGTAGCCTCAGGTGATGTCATTGTTAAGTCACTGGTCAATAGAGATGTTGTAGATTCACTAGTGATAGATTCAGTTGTAAGAGATGATTCTGATGTAGTGATTTCTGTAGTTTGGAATTCTGTACTCGTTGTAGCTTCAGTTGATGTCTGTGTTGTTAAATCACTGGTGGATAGAGAAGTTGTAGATTCACTAGTAATAGAGTCAGTTGTAAGTGGTGTTTCTGAAGTACTTTCTTCTGCAGTTGTTGGGAATGTTGCACTAGTTGTAGCCTCAGGTGATGTCATTGTTAAGTCACTGGTCAATAGAGATGTTGTAGATTCACTAGTGATAGATTCAGTTGTAAGAGATAATTCTGATGTAGTTATTTCTGTAGTTGGGAATTCTGTACTCGTTGTAGCTTCAGTTGATGTCTGTGTTGTTAAATCACTGGTGGATAGAGACGGTGTAGATTCACTAGTGATAGAGTCAGTTGTAAGTGGTGTTTCTGAAGTACTTGCTTCTGCAGTTGTTTGGTATGGTATACTGGTTGTAGATTCAGGGGTCGCCGTTGTTAAGTCACTGGTCAATAGAGATGTTGTAGATTCACTAGTGATAGATTCAGTTGTAAGAGATAATTCTGATGTAGTGATTTCTGTAGTTGGGAATTCTGTACTCGTTGTAGCTTCAGTTGATGTCTGTGTTGTTAAATCACTGGTGGATAGAGAAGTTGTAGATTCACTAGTAATAGAGTCAGTTGTAAGTGGTGTTTCTGAAGTACTTTCTTCTGCAGTTGTTGGGAATGTCGCACTAGTTGTAGCCTCAGGTGATGTCATTGTTAAGTCACTGGTCAATAGAGATGTTGTAGATTCACTAGTGATAGATTCAGTTGTAAGAGATAATTCTGATGTAGTTATTTCTGAAGTAGTTGCTTCTGCATTTGTCGGGAATCGTGTACTGGTTGTATCTTCTGTTGTTATTGTATCACTGGTTGACAGAGTTGTAGACTCTATAGTGGTAGGATAAGTAGTTATCAAAGTTTCTGAAGTAATTAAGTTTTCACTTGTGGCTGCAGGTGTAGCACTCGTGTCCTCAGTTGAATCGGGTGGGGTTGTAACAATGGATGATGCAGCGGATTCATCAGTAATACTGGTAATACTATCTATTTCAAAAAAATATATATAATTAAATTATTTTAAAAAGTCATGCTATTTTAAATTTATTGAAGTTGTTTAAAAATTTTAATTTCATTCCATTTTATGTAGCGGGCGCATTTATGGTGAGTGGCGATTGCTTCTCTTCCCATCATTGAACCTCCCAGATGCCATGTTTAACGCTGATCGCGGCATCTGACTATTATTGGGATTAATCGGGTTAAAAACAAAAATAATAAACACTCACCTCGTGGAGAGGCCATCATGACCATCTTGATTGAAGAAAATGTGCCAAATCTCGTGCGCGCAGACATCACCGTGGCCGGCTGGCGTGATCACGGGGTAAGATCACATGTCAGCGCGCGTGAGATTTGGCCTGTTTCCTTCAATCAAGATGGCCGCGACGTCCTCTCTGCGAGCAAATGGATGAGGTTTTTTTTTTTTTGCTTTTTTTACCACCTTTTCAGGATAATTTGTTTCATTATCACAAAGTGTGAGGAAATTCGACTGCGTGATTAAACAAATTTTTACTGAAATTCGGATTGTAGTCCATTATTGTCAGTTTTTTGTCTCATTTTATATATTTTTTCCTTTCTGCCTGTTTTTCTAGGTATTTGTTGTATCTATGTATCTCGTATCTATCTTTCTATCTATCTATCTAATATCTATCTTTCCATTATCTATGAATCTATATATCAGTATACCTATTATTTTTAAAAATAAGCAGCACAGGACCAAGTTAGTGGGTGCTATTGCTTCGGTACCCAAGGCCAATGTCCTGCTAACAATACCTAAAAAAATGAGGCAGCACTCTTCTTTGGTAAAAAATAAAAAATAAAAATAAAAATATATATATATATATATTCACTGAGCATCTTTTGTGTGGACAGGAAGCCAGTATCTCTTTTCATTTGTAAGGCTTTAATAAGGGTAAGTGGAGAATCTGACTTCGTGTCCACACATAAGACACTGTGTCAGTTAGAGAGTCAGTCGGTCACATGACAGAGCTGAGAACCAGAAGGGGATAACTTACATGTACTTTAACTAGTAAAAAGGTTACCTTCACTACAGTCTATATCAGGTACCTTATTTATGGGCCAGTGAGTGAAAATATTTTTTGGGAGAACTTCTTTAAAGGGAACCTGTCATCAACTTTATGCTGACCTCACTGAGGGCAGCATAAATTAGTGACAGAAATGCTGATTTCAGCGATGTGTCACTCCTGAGCTAAAAGTAAGTGGTTGCCGAGAACCAGCATCATAATCATTGCAGCCCAGGCCTGGAAAAGAGTCTAATCTACGTGAGAAGAGTCATGGTTATTCATAATCTCCCGCCTATCTGCTGATTACTGTGACTAGACAGAAAGGGAGAAAACTAGGTAGAAGCCCGTCTGTCATCACAGGTGGTCAGGGAGAGCAGGAATTCATGAATAACCAGGACTCTTCTCAGGTAGATGTGACTCTTTTCCAGGCCCAGTCTGCAATGATTGTGATGTCGGTTCTCGGCAACCACTTACTTTTAACTTATAAATGACAGACCGCTGAAATCAACTCACCTGTCTCTACTTTATTCTGTCGTTAGTGTGGGCAGCATAAAGTTGATGACAGGTTCTCTTTTAACTCAATCCTGACCAGCGCCATACATGTACAGCGCTGGTCAGGACTTTAAACATGGCATCCGCTCACACATGCAGTGGGCGCCATAGCCGCCGGGTGCCTGCCGTTCACATAATAATACTTCAGGTCCCTCAGGAGAAGATTGGGGGGAGCCGGATGCATTCTACGACAGCTTCAGTCTTACAGAGTGTACTGAAGCTGCGGCGCACATTTGTTCCTAATGGAACTGTGGCAGGGCTTTATAGGAATACAATGCTAATGGAGTGTATGAGAGAAGAAATCTAATGACTGCTTGTTATAGTTCCTTTTGGGAACTGTAAAATAGTGTCCAATTTTTTTTTTAAATAAAAAAAAATATATATAAAAATTCAAATTACCTCCCCAAAATGTAAATAAAAAATGGGGGGAAAAAATTGGGTATCATCACGTGCGAAAACGCCACTACTATTAAATTATAAAAATATTTTTCTCATACGGCGAAAAGGAAAAAAAAGGCCGATTTGCCGTTTTTTGGTGTTTCATCTGCCACAATTTTTTTTATAAGAAGTGATCAAAAAGTCTTTTACACCCCTTAATGGTGACAATGAAAGTACAGATCGCCCCGCAAAAAATTAGCCCGTACACTTAACTACTGAGGATTAACCATCAGCATAAAAGGACCATAAAACCCCTTTAACTATGTCGCAGAGCTAAAATCAGAGCTTGCAACATTCATTGCTTGTTCAGTGTCTGCACACGGGTTTGCTCTTGTTATTTTAATTTTAAGACTCGTAATCTTCACCCCAGGCAATCTACAAAAGTGCTATACACTAACTGTGTATTGGATTATAGGTACTCAGCTAATCTGTCATATGTGTGCATGACATGAAGCTTGCTGACTGTTTCCATTATCAACCAGCAGAATAGTGAATGCAGCTCCGGTGTAAAAGACACTGGAACAGTATAATATAAGTTATATAATATATTTATAAAATTCATTAAATTGTTGCATAGTTTATATATAAAATGTAACAAAAAGGCAAATAAAGTATTTTGCACATTATTAGATTCTGTATTTTACAGCGTATACGTTTTTGTGGATGACATAAATGACTCATTCTGGTTGGATTGTCAGAGACAAGGAATGTTTTTGTGAAGATTACGGCTCAGTAGCAGAAGAGCCAGGAGTGACGGGGACAGTGATGTGCGGCTGGAACAGAAGGTGAGGCTTTGATTTCTGTCCAAACCTAACAGAGAAAGGTTTCATTCTGTGCAAAAAGGAACGAGACCGAAAAAGTAAAGAAAGGAGGAACATATAAGAGGAAGAGAAGGAGGTGAGAAGTAATAAGATAATCTACGTTACCTGGAGTAGAGCTCTGTGCACCTACGAGACAAGCAGAAGATCAAAAGTCATACAATGTGCCTAGTCATCAACAGATTACAAAACCTTATGCTTCTCTCACACATATGGGGCGCGGTAGTTTTTTAGTAAAGCATGTTATTCTGTTATTTTATAAGCCAGTATATCATTTTTTGACAGAATACCATGGTGTAGTACATACCGCATTGTGATTTTTTGGTGTTTTTGCACACATTGTATCATTAGTTTTGATGAATTTGATTCCATGACTGCGCATGCGCTGTTTATGACTGGCCTCATACATTCAAGCCATGAATGACTGCAGTATTATCTTATAATTGAGTAATTATAATACCAGTGATACGCGTTCCAGTCTAGAGATGAGCGAAGACTTGAAAAATTTTATTCAGCTGAATCGCCAAATTTTACAAAGCGCGTTTCTTTATAAGTAGTGGGTGCAAAGTCAGGGAGCGTCGATTGCGCTGCTCCCCCTTCATTGTACCCCTCATGATCGCAGTGTAAAATAATGAAAGGGGTATTTCCATCACATGCAATGGGGGCATATCGCTAGGATATGCCCCTATTGTCTGATAAGCGCGACCCGCACCTCTGGGACCCGCACCTATAAGGAGAATGGAGTGGGGAGAATGGTGGCTGGAGGACCACTAAGCGCTGCTCCCTGCTGCTCCCATACAAGTGAATGGGAGCGCACCGAGCATGCGCGGCCCCTGCTCCCATTCATTTCTATGGAGCAGACGGAAATAGCTGAGCCAGCGCTCGGCTATTTTCAGCGGCCCCATTGAAATGAATGGAGGGCGGCTGCGCATGCGCAGTGCACCCTCCATTCATTTCCCCGCTCCGTTCTCGTTGAGGTTCGGGTCCCAGAGGTGTGACCCGCACTGATCAGACAAAGGGGGTATATCCTAGCGATATGCCGCCAATGAATAAGATGGGGAAACCCCTTTAAATGATACTTACCTCATCCATTTGCTCACCATCATGATTGAAGCTCTGGCGTGAAATCTTGTGCAGCTGGTGATGACGTCATCACGTTGGCGCACAGGATTTTGTGTGAGATCTTCGAGCAAGATGGCGGTGGCTGGCCTGCCGCGAGCAAATGAATGAGGTAAGTATGATTATTTTTTTGTTTTTTTACGCTATTTCAGGTCAAATCGATTTTCTACAACGAAGCACAAGCAAATTTGGCTTTGCGTCAAATCGAATTTATCCTGAAATTTGTGGACTTCGATTCGCTCGACACTATTCGAGACCCTTCATTTACTTGATCTCTCTATGATATTATTTATAGAGGAACTGTCACCTCTCTTGTCATATCTGTGTTAGGGCTCATGCACATAATCGTATGTATTTTGCGGTCTGCAAAACACGGATCTGCAAAAAATATGGATGATGTCCGTGAGTATTCCGTATTTTGCGGATCGTAACAGCTGGCCCCTAATAGAATAGTCCTATCCTTGTCTGTAATGCGGACAATTATAAGACAAGTTCTATTGTTTTGCGGAACGGACACACGTTTTTTTTTTTAAATGAATAGTTCCGCATACAGTCCACAAAAAAACTAAACGGACACGGAAAGAAAATACATTCGTGTGCATGAGTACTTGTATTTCCCCATAAATTCTAAATTTTGTTATTATTCCTCCTAGAAATGAGTGAGTAATGATGGATTGAAACGTTCCAACCAGCCAGCAGTTATCAGGAAGGAAGCGTTCCTTCCCGACAATTAGCCGCTTGCTAAGTGGGGGTGTAATGCTGCATGTACACGCAGCGATCACCTGCACAGTATGAGGACGAACAATGGCTGCTGCTGGCGTTCATCCTCATTCTTCTGCAGCTGATAGCTGACAGCACAATCTGCTGCCCGGAAACGATCATTTTCTTGTCTGCATCAACGATGAAAGGTCCTCGATAATCTGCCCGACAACTGGGCAGTGTAAACCCAACTGGGCAGTGTCAAAAAAGATAATTTTTTTTCATGGCTAATGCAGTTATTTGCGAAAAAACCGGTCAGGGGAGTCGAAGAGTGCTCTTTAAATTCCTGTCATGCTCCGCTTCCTCACGCCCGGGGCGTAACATAATGGTTCCGTTTTGCCTGGAATGTTCCTTTGATGGTATTGTCTAATAAATCAGAGCAGGTCTACTATCTATTATGTTGAAATTGTAAAATATAAACAAACAAAACTTTTTTAACTCCTTCATCACCAGTAGTGTTGAACGCGAATATTCGAATCGCGAATATAGCCACTTCGAGAAATTGCGAATATTTAGAATAAAGTGCTACATATTCGTATTCATGAATAGTGTCGTGTTCTAATCGCAAATTTATCACGAATTTATAGCGAATATCGGCACTTGGCAACATCCCTAGCAACCAATAGGAAAGTTGCCTACCCCTTAGTGTTGATCGCGAATATTCTAATCGCTATTTTTTTTCCGCGAATATATTACATTGCCGCTTTTGCCATCAAGTAAATAATGATTGGAGATCACGAGTTCTCGAATTTGTGAATTTGTGAATTTGTGGCGAATATTTGGCCAAAAATTCACAAAATATTGCAAATTCGAATATTGCCTATGCCGCTCATCTCTCGTCACCAGCCTGTTTTCGGCCTTAATAACCAAGGGCTTGTTCACGTGTGAAGCCCGTGCCCGTGCTGTGGACCGCAAATTGCAGTCCGCAATGCAAGGGCACCCACCGGGGCCCAGCCGCATGGGGATCGCGGACCCATTCACTTGAAAGGGTATGTGATCCTTTTGTTCCACAAAAAGATAGAGCATGTTGTATCTTTTTGCAGTGCGGAGGCACGGAACGGAACCCCAGAAAGCACTCCGTAGTGCTTCCATAGTGTTCCATTCCATGCTTCCGTTCCGCATCTCCAGGTTTGCGGACCCATTGAAATGAATGGGTCAGCATCAGTGATGCAGAATGCACATGGAACGGTGCCCGTGTATTGCGGATCCGCAAATTTTTAACATTTTTTCATCGTCGTTGTCTTCTCAGAGCTGTAACTTTTTTTTTTTTTTCCCTCTATGGAGCTGTATGGGAGCTTGTTTTTTGTAGGACAAATTGTAGTTTTTAATGGTGCCATTTTAGGGGTACACAGAACTTGCTGATGAACTTTTATTAACTCTTTCTGGATTGGAAAAAAATAGCAATACCGCCACTGAGTTTTTACGTTATAAATTTTGCGGTATAGATAACATGATAAACGTTACCCTCTGGGTCAGTACGAATAAAGCGATACCAAATATATAAAGGATTTTTTGTTTACATTTTACTACTTATTTTCAATTAAAACTCTTCTTTTAGAACTGGCGGAGAATCCGCCGAAGTTATGGAGAGGCCGGCGCCTCTTCATAACTGCGGCGAATCCACCGCAAGTGCAGGGGCTTTATTAAGTACGGGGTCTTAATAAATGTGCCCCAAAATATTTTTGCTTCCCCGCATCCAAAGACTAATAATAAAAATTTCCCATTGAGATGTTTATTGAATGTTTGATTTTTGTTGGACAACTTGTAGCTTTCATTGGTATAATGTTGGAGTAAATAACACTATAGCTTTTTTTTCCTTTTTTTTTTTTTTTTTTGTGGCAAATAAACAAAAAGCATCAATTTTGTCTTTTTTTTTTTACCATGCTATTGCCCGCAGCATGTAAGGGGTTAAACGGCCTGGATAGTAGCCAATGCCAGTCCGGGCCATTACAGCAGGAGTGTGGCTCTAATGTTTGGGCCTAGCCCCTGCTCTCTGCTGCGTTGAACTATGGTATTGTTCATTGATTATTTATTCTTGTATTTATTCTATTATTTATGTTATCATTACTTGTGTTATTATGTATGATGTTATTGTATTATTTATGGATTATTTATAGTATTTATTATTTATGACACAATTTAATTATTATGCATTCTTGTATGTATTGTATTATTTATGTTTTATTGAGTTATTATTTATTGATTATTTATTACATGATTTAGTTATTATTTATGGTATTAGTTGTATTATTTGTATTATTTTTGGTATTGTTTATTTATTAAATATTTACAGTGGCAAGAAAAGGGGTGTGGAGTGGGGGGCGGAAGCAGATGGGCAAGCAGGCCCATCTCTCTTATCATTTTCCACAACCGTTTTTGCCATTGAAAATGGCTTAAATCTACACCAGCAAAGAAGCGGGTGTAGATTTAAAGGGAACCTGTCACCGGGATTTTGTGTATAGAGCTGAGGACATGGGTTGCTAGATGGCCGCTAGCACATCCGCAATACCCAGTCCCCATAGCTCTGTGTGCTTTTATTGTGTAAAAAAAACGATTTGGTACATATGCAAATTAACCTGAGATGAGTCCTGTCCCTGTGAATGGTGATATTATAATTACTACTACTAGTACTATTATTAGAAGTATTATTATTATTATTATTATTATTATACATTTTTATTACTATTATTGTTAGAAGTAGTAATTGTGCTATTATTACTAATTAGTAGTATAGTAGTAGTAGTCATCGTAGAATTATCCTTATTACCAGTATTAGAAGTAGTAGTAGTAGTAGTAGTACTATTGTTAGGAAAGAGCAAAACAGATCTACATTTCAAATTGAGTATGGATTTTTCAAAATATGCTAATTTCAGAGAATCCAAAACCTTTGTGATTCTTCCCTCACAAATCGCTGAAAATGGCTGCCATCCTTTTACATATTAGAAGACAGAGAGGGAGTCCTCTGCCACCAGAAAGGGAGCATTTTTGGACCATTTTGTTAATTTGAGAAAACCATGCCGTGTGTTATTAAGCAGGCTGTTTGTTACCCCCGCTATAATCCTAGGAGACCTCAGAAATTCATACATGACTTATTAGAGCAATTGGGGCTCTTTTGATTTTGAGAGAATTTCTTGAGGATGAATTGAATGTGATTTTCTGTACTTTGGGAAATGTGTTCATCTTAAAATATTATTAGTAGTACTATAACAATTAGTATCAGTAGTAATAGTCATAATAGTACTATTATTATTATTAATATTATCATTATTAGTAGATGTACTATTAATAGTAGTAGTACTATAACAATTAGTATCAGTAGTAATAGGCATAATAGTACTAGTATTATTAATATTATCATTATTAGTAGATGTACTATTAATAGTAGTAGTACTATTACAATTAGTATTAGTCATTGTACTATCATTATTATTATTATTATTATTATTATTATTATTATTATTAAAAGTAGTAGTCGTGGTAGTGGTCATCACAGTATAATTTTTATTATAATTATCTCAGAGGTATATAAATTGAGCAGAGTATTTGTCCAACATATTGTATTATTCTCACGCTAACTACACCCTTAGGGCTCATTCAGACGGCCGTATGCTGTGTGCAAAAATGCGGATCCGTTTTTTGCGGACCGTTCAGCGTGTCCGCAAAAAAACTGATTGCATACCGTTTTTTTTGCTGATCCATAGACTATAATAGGGCCATGTCCTGATTTTCACTGACAAGTATAGGACATGTTTAATTTTTTTGCTTAGTCGTGCAATGGAAGAAAAGGGCCCTATAGAACTGAATAGGACAGCATCTAATCCGCCAAAAAAGGAACTGCAAAAAAAACGGATCCGCATTTTTGCAGACAGCATACGGTTGTCTGAATGAGCCCGTATTATGACTGATTCCGTATAATGTAATAGGTCTGTTATCTTCCTTATGTGGGTTTTTCAGAGGCCCTTAGTCTTTAATAACTAAGAGTCATAATGAAAACATCCGCTCCTCCTGGCCTAATGAAACATAATCTAAGGGATTAATGAACCAGACATCCCTCCAAATCAAATGTCAACAACTTACCTGTACCACCTGCAAATGCTACAATGACCACAGCTGTGGCTGCTAGATAGAGTAGGGAAGTCTTCATGATATCTCGTCCTTCAGCATCAAGTACCAGTCTCCAGAAGCAATATCCAGGTATCTGATGTACAGATCTTCAGAAGGTCAGGGGTTTTATGTTTGGGTGTGTTGGACTGATGACAACCGATGTGTGTCATTGCTCAGAGTTGACACCCTATGATACTTATATAAGTAGATATCCATTGTTTTGGCTAAATATTTATATGATTACTACTAGAAGTTTAGACCTTTATCTTGTCACATTACTTAAATGTGAACTTTCAGTTAAATAAGTGTGTACAAAGAGCTGAAATGTCACGGGCTCCTCTGACGAAGATCTGTCAGTTATATCACAACAACACATGAATAGTTTATGGGGTGTGTCCATGTTAGTACAAAAAGAAAACCTTGAGGTACAAGGAAGATTTATTTGCCTATTTACAGAGTAGATAGACATATGTACGTAAGAAAAAAGTAAACCAAGACTATTTTTGTGATGACACATGATGGTGGTGATTTGACCATCTCCCGGGTGCCTAGAACTAAGGAACCATGGCCCCTACAGTTTCCTCTGTCACAACAACTTTCTCATTTAAGTGACCTGGTAAAATTATTCAAGCTGAATGAAATGAAAGTCCAAGAGTTTTTTAGATTTAAGCCTAGGTTGTTGTGTCATGATCAGGGGTCAGAAACAATCAGAATAAACCAGGTCAGAAAGGAACCGCAAATAAGAAAGAAAGCTGTACAGATCGGATTAGTAGCAAAAGTGTATCACTGTAAGAAGTGACTGGTTTGACTTTGGGCCAAACCCCAAAGGTGTTATTCCAGTTCTCCACTGGTTTTCATTCTTTTAACCGTGTATAGGGATCTGGTCTTCACCGCATGGGGGCGACCGGACTGCTACCTCCTGGGATGGTACCGGTATACTTGGCAGTTGACCTGCAAGGAAACTGAGGCACTGATGCAAGGCTCCAGCAATCCAGACATACAATATAGCACGCTGTTCAAACACTAGATCAGAATACAGGATCTCAGACAGAGTCACATAGCCAGGAACCCATACAAATAAGGATACACAGAGCAAGGCGAACATAGACAGATCAGAACATAATCAGAGAAATACAAGCATGCCTGTAACCCATGCGAAACAGGGAGCATGGCATTCACAGATAGACATGGAAACTTGCCTGGAGCCCATGCGGAACAGGGAGAATGGCGTTCACAGACAGACATGCATGGAACCAGGGGCGGATTGTCCATAGACCTTACAGAGAAACTTCCCGGTGTGCCGATGCCCAGAGGGCCATCAGACTGATTAGTAATGATCTGATGCTTCCTTCCTGACTCCTGAATTCAACTGTTATGCCATCCTTAGGCAACTGGAGTAGGAGGACAGAACATGGGAGCTGACGCTGGCCACCACAAAGGGGCAGATACTGGGAGGTATATTGTGTTGCTCCGGCATTATATTGTGCTGCACTGTGGTATTTGAGGTATTTGACTCTACCTGGGTTGGTATTATGTCCCGCAGTTTGTTAATGTTGGCTCCATCTTCTTGCATTGGTCCTGCCTTCTGTCAATTTGGACCTGCCTACAACATGGGGCTACTTTTAGTTTTTTTTCCAGGGCCACTTTAAGTTAAGTTATATGGCCAAGAAACTGTGCATGCACTTCAGCCACCCTTACTGTGCAAAACATGCCCTCCTTGAGCTGCAAAGGCAGAATGGTGTTCCCCAACAACTCCTCATATGTGATGTTTCCACCCGTTGGAACTCCACTCTCCACATGTTGGACCAACTACAGGTAGAGGCGTCGGCTTCTACATTACTTCGATGGATCCACCGCCGCTTCTAAATGTAAGACAGCTTCCTACCAGGCATAGAAAATGGTAAAGGAGACAGGCCTGATGGCATGTCCTCTTATCTGCCCCTGCCACGCCCACTTTTTTAGATCTGGCATGAGTGGGGAAAAGTCGCAGATTGCCGCAAAGGATCTTTGCACCGCAATCTGCGCCAGAACTACGCCTAATATAGGTGTATTTCTGGTTAGGAAATGACCCCCTATGAGTCCTAGGAGACTAGAGGGTGTGATAAACCAATTTCTAGGGCAATTGGAGCCATTTTGGTTCGGGACTAGGGTTGAGCGAACCCGAACTGTAAAGTTCGGGTTCGTACCAAACTTTTGGATTTTTGGACCCCGGACCCGAGCCCAAACATTTCAGTAAAAAATCGGGTTCGGGTTCAGTGTTCAGCGATTTCTTGGTGCTTTTTGAAAGGCTGCAGAGCAGCCAATTAACAAGCGTTTGACTCTGTGCCCTTAGAAGCAATCACAGCCATGCCTACTAATGGCATGGCTGTGATTGGCCAGTGCAGCATGTGACCCAGCCTCTATATAAGCTGGAGTCACATAGCGCTGCAGGTCACTCTGCTGTTACAAGTGTAGGGAGAGGATGCAGCTGCTGTGAGGGAGAGAATAGGAAAGAAATTTTAATCAGAACTGCAATTGAACTCAGCGATCTACATAGATTTAGTTGTGTGGGTGCAGTGCACAATCTTTTTACCCTGCCCTGAGCCCAATGACAGAGAAAAATAACTTTTATCTGTCTGTAATGCAAGCTCAGTGCACCAGCACTGCATATGTGCTTTTGTGACATTGAAATCCAAGCTTGAAATACTGCAATAATAATTTGGGTTTAAAAAAACTGAAATTTTTGGCAAAATCCTACATCTTTGCAGCATCAGTCAGTGTGCAATTTAAGCTAGAAATACAGCTATAATTGGGCAAAATACACAATTTTACAACCCTTGCTGCATCTGTACGTGTGAAATTCGAGCGTTATATACTGCTGTCATATTTTGTTAGTAAAAAAACACCCATTTTGGGCAAAATACTTAATATTGCAACCTTTGCTGCATCTGTGATTGTTAGAAACAAGCTTGAAATACTTCAATAATTTTCTGGCTTTTAAAAAACACCCATTTTTGGCAATAACCTTCATCTTGGACCTCTGTCGCATTAGTCAGTGTGCAATTTAAGCTAGAAATACAGTTTTATTTTTCTGGGTTTTAGAAAACACCTTTTTGGGCAAAATACTAAATTTTACAGCCCTTGCTGCATCTGCACATGTGAAATTCAAGCAATTTAAAATGCTGTCATATTCTGTTAGTAAAAAAACACCCATTTTGGGCAAAATACTTAATATTGCAGCCTTTGCTGCATCTGTTATTGTTAAAACAAGCTTTAAATACTTCAATAATTTTCTGGGTTTTAAAAAAAACACCCATTTTTTGCAATACCCTCCATCTGGGGCCTATGCCGCATTAGTCAGTGTGCAATATAAGCTAGAAATACAGCTTTAATTTTCTGGGTGTTAAAAAACACCCTTTTGGGCAAAATACACAATTTTACAGGCCTTGCTGCATCTGTACATATAAAATGCAAGCGTTATATACTGCTGTCATATTCTGTTATTATAAAAACACAATTTTTGGGCAAAGTACTTAATATTGCAGCCTTTCTTGCATCTGTTATTGTTAAAACAAGCTTTAAATACTTCAATAATTTTCTGAGTTTTAAAAAAAACACCCATTTTTTTGCAATACCCTCCATCTGGGGCCTCTGCTGCATTAGTCAGTGTGCAATTTAATTCTAGAAATACAGATATAATTTTCTGGGTTTTAAAAAACACCCTTTTTGGGCAAAATACTCAATTTTACAGCCCTTGTTGCATCTGTACGTGTGAAATTCAAACGTTATATACTGTTGTCATATTCTGTTATTAAAAAAACACCCATTTTGGGCAAAATACTTAATTTGCGGCCTTGTCTGCATTTGTCAGTGTGAAATTCGAGCATTATATACTGCTGTCATATTCTGTTATTAAAAAAAAACACCTTTTTTGGGCAAAGCCTTTGCTGCATCTGTGATTGTTAAAACAAGCTTTAACCTCTTCAGGACACAGGGCGTACAGGTACACCACCTTATGTCCTGGTACATAAGGACACAGGGCATACTTGTACGCCCTGTGTATTTCCGATCACCGCCGCAGGCACCTCAGCTAAATGCGCGGGGGGGTGACCCCCCCATGTCGGCTATCGCCACAAACCGCAGGTCAATTCAGACCTGCGGTTTGCGGCTTTTTATTGTGCGGGCGGCGGCAGCGGTGGTGCCATCGGGTCCCCGTGGGGCTGTAGGGGGGACCCGATGGCATGGAAGGCAGGGCGATGCCTTCCTTAGGCATCTGCGCTGCCTTCCGGTGATGAGCCTGTGAGATCCAGCCCCCTGGATCTCACAGGCCGAAAGCTGTATGAGTAATACACACAGTATTACTCATACAGCCAATGCATTCCAATACAGAAGTATTGGAATGCATTGTAAAGGATTAGACCCCAAAAAGTTCAAGTCCCAAAGTGGGACAAAAAATAAAGTGGAAAAAAAAGTTAAAAAAAATAAAGTTTCCCCCCCAAAAAATTTAAAGTTTCAAGTAAATATAAACAAAAACGTCATTTCCCCCCCAAAAAAAGAAAAATAAATTGGTAAAAAATAGGGGGATTTTTTTTTTTTACATATTAGGTATCGCCGCGTGCGTATCAACCGGCTCTATAAACATATCACATGACCTAACCCCTCAGATGAACACCGTAAAAAATAAAAAATAAAAACTGTGCTAAATAAACCATTTTTTTGTCACCTTACATCACAAAAAGTGTAATAGCAAGTGATCAAAAAGTCATATGCACCCCAAAATAGTGCCAATCAAACCGTCATCTCGTCCTTCAAAAATCATACCCTACCCAAGATTTTTTGTTTCAAAAATAAAATCATTGTGTAAAACTTACATAAATAAAAAAAAGTATACATATTAGGTATCGCCGCATCCACAATAAGTTACTCTATAAAATATCACATGAATTAACCCCTCAGGTGAACACCGTAAAAAATAAAAATAAAAACGGTGTAAAAAAAGCAATTTTTTGTCATCTTACATCACAAAAAGTGTAATAGGAAGCGATAGAAAAGGCATATGCACCCCAAAATAGTGTCAATCAAACCATCATCTCATCCCACAAAAAATGAGACCCTACCTAAGATAATTGCCCAAAAACTGAAAAAAACTATGGCTCTCAGACTGTGGAGACACTAAAACATGTTTTTTTTGTTAAAAAAAATGAAACCATTGTGTAAAACTTACATAAAAAATAAATTGCATACATATTAGGTATCGCCGCGTCCGTGAAAACCTGCTCTATAAAAATATGCCATGATCTAACCTGTCAGATGAATGTTGTAAATAACAAAACTAAATGGTGCCAAAACAGCTATTTCTTGTTACCTTGCCTCACAAAAAGTGTAATATAGAGCAACCAAAAATCATATGTACCCTAAACTAGTACCAACAAAACCTCCACCCTATCCCGTAGTTTCTAAAATGGGGTCACTTTTTTGGAGTTTCTACTCTAGGGGTGCATCAGGGGGGTTTCAAATGGGACATGGTATAAAAAAAAACTGTCCAGCAAAATCTGTCTTCCAAAAACCGTATGGCATTCCTTTCCTTCTGCGCCCTGCCGTGTGCCCGTACAGCAGTTTACGACCACATATGGGGTGTTTCTGTAAACTAAAGAATCAGGGCCATAAATATTGAGTTTTGTTTGGCTGTTAACCCTTGCTTTGTAACTGGAAAAAAAATATTAAAATGGAAAATCTGCCAAAAAAGGGAAATTTTGAAATTGTATCTCTAGTTTCCATTATTCTTGTGGAACACCTAAAGGGTTAACAACGTTTGTAAAATCGTTTTGAATACCTTGAGGGGTGTAGTTTCTATAATGGGGTCATTTTTGGGTGGTTTCTCTTATGTAAGCCTCACAAAGTGACTTCAGACCTGAACTGGTCCTTAAAAAGCTGGTTTTTGAACATTTCTGAGAAATTTATTTCTAAACTTCTAAGCCTTGTAACGTCCCCGAAAAATAAAATGTCATTCCCAAAATGATCCTAACATGAAGTAGACATATGGGGAATGTAAAGTAATAACTATTTTTGTAGGTATTACTATGTATTATAGAAGTAGAGAAATTGAAACTTGGAAATTTGCAAATTTTTCTAAATTTTTGGCAAATTTGGTATTTTTTTTATAAATAAAAATTATTATTTTTTACTCCATTTTACCACTGTCTTGAAGTACAATATGTGATGAAAAAACAATCTCAGAATGGCCTGGATAAGTCAAAGCGTTTTAAAGTTATCACCACTTAAAGTGACACTGGTCAGATTTGCAAAAAATGACCTGGTCCTTGAGGTAAAATAAGGCTATGTCCTTATGGAGTTAAATACTTTAATAATTGGGTTTTAAAAAAAAACATTTTTTGCAATACACTCCATTTGGGGCCTCTGCCGCATTATACAGTGTGCATTTGAAGCTAGAAATACAGTAATAATTTTCTGGGTTTAAAAAAACACCCATTTAGGGCAAAATACTTAATTTGCGGCCTTGTCTGCATCTGTCAGTGTGAGATACACGCTTTAGATACTGCTGTGCTATTCTGGTATAAAAAAAACACCCATTTTGGGCAAAGTACTTAATTTGCGGCCTTGTTTGCATCTGTACATGTGAAATTCAAGCGCTACATACTGCTGTCATATTCTGGTATTAAAAAAACACACATTTAGGGCAAAAATATTAATTTTGCAGCCTTTGCTGCATATGTCATTGTTACATACACCCTTTAGATACTGTTGTTCTATTCTGCTATTAAAAAAAACACCCATTTAGGGCAAAAATCTTAATTTTGCATCCTTCGCTGCATCTGTCATTGTGAGATACACAAATATTTACATACTGCTGTGCTATTCTGGTATTAAATAAACACCAATTTTGGGCAAAATACTTAATTTGCGGCCTTGTCTGCATTTATACGTGTGAAATTCAAGCATTATATACTGCTGTTATTTTCTGGTATTAAAAAAAAAAACATTTAGGGCAAAAAACTTATTTTGCAGCCTTTGCTGCATTTGTCATTGTGAGATACACCCTTTAGATACTGTTGTTATATTCTACTATTGAAAAAACACCCATTTAGGGCAAAAATCTTAATTTGCAGCCTTGTCTGCATCTGTACGTGTGAGATACACGCTTTAGATGCTGCTTTGCTATTCTGGTATTAAAAAAACACCCATTTAGGGCAAAAATCTTAATTTTGCAGCCTTTGTTGCATCTGTCATTGTGAGATACACGCATTAGATACTGTTATTCTATTCTGTTATTTAAAAAACACCAATTTTAGGCAAGATCCTAAATTTGAGAAAAATTAGAAGAGCGTCAAATAAGGGATGTGGCCCCGGT
Source organism: Bufo bufo (assembly GCF_905171765.1). Lineage (NCBI taxonomy): Eukaryota > Metazoa > Chordata > Amphibia > Anura > Bufonidae > Bufo > Bufo bufo. Next base: position 201,507,924 of record NC_053396.1, on the reverse strand, counting down.
CGTGGTGCTGCTGGTGGAGCTCCTGCTGCAGGGAGAGGACGTGGTCGATCTGTGCCAGCTACACGCACAAGTGAAACACCTTCCTCAGGTGCGAGTAGGCGACAGAACCTTCAGCAGTATTTGGTCGAGCCTAATGCGGCTCTACGAATGGTGAGGCCAGAACAAGTACAGGCGATAATAGATTGGGTTACTGACAGTGCCTCCAGTTGCTTCACATTGTCTCCCACCCAGTCTCCTGCTGAAAGATCAGAGATGGCACCTGCAGCCGATGTCCATCAGTATTTCACCTCACCCCCTTGCAAATCAGCCAAGCAGTCTGAGCCCCAAGTCATGCAGCAGTCTCTTCTGCTTTTTGATGACTCTGTTAGCAGGGTTTCCCAGGGCCATCCACCTAGCCCTGCCCCAGAAGTGGAAGAGATTGAGTGCACCGATGCCCAACCACTTATGTTTCAAGATGAGTACATGGGAGGACCATCGCAGCACATCTCGGATGATGACGAAACACAGGTGCCAACTGCTGGGGCTTTCGAAAGTGTGCAGACCAACAAGGAGGGCAGGGGTGAAGACTGGGTGGAAGATGATGTGGAGGACAATGAGGTCTTCGACCCCACATGGAATCAAGGTCATGCGAGTGACCTGTGTAGTTCAGAGGAAGAGGCGGTGGTCGCAAAGAGCCACAAGCACAGCAGAAGAGGGAGCAGGGTGCAAAAGCGGAGCGGCCGTCCCCTAGACAGTACGCCTGCTACTGCCCACCGGAACAAGGGACCGAGCACACCAAAGCCAGCTCCAAGGAGTTCCCTGGCGTGGCACTTCTTCAGACAAAGTGCTGACGACAAGACACGAGTGGTTTGCACACTGTGCAATCAGAGCCTGGAGCGAGGCATAAACGTTCTCAACCTGAGCCCAACCTGACCAAAGCACGAGCTGCAGTGGAGTAGACACCTCAAAAACCAAGAAAGGTCCTTGGCTCCTCCTGCTTCCTCTTCTGCTGAAGTTTTGGCCTCTTCATCCACCTCTGGAGTGACAGTGCCACCTGCCACCCCGCAAACAGAGGATCTGTCAGCAACACCACCATCTGGGTCGCCAAGCATCTCCACAATGTCCCACGGACGTGTTCAGCTCTCCATCTCCCAAACACTGGAGCGGAAGAGGAAATACCCCCCTACCCACCTGCGATCTCTGCCCTGAATGCCAGCATTTCAAAATTACTGGCCTTTGAAATGCTGTCATTCCATCTGGTGGAGACGGAGAGTTTTAAAGGCCTTATGGCGGTGGCTGTCCCACAGTACGTCGTGCCCAGCCACCACTACTTTTCCAGGTGAGTCATCCCTTCCCTGCACAATCAAGTGGGGGACAAAATTAGATGTGCACTGCGCAACGCCATCTGTGGCAAGGTGCACCTCACTACGGATACGTGGACCAGTAAGCACGGTCAGGGACGTTATATCTCCATAACAGCACACTGGGTAAATGCAGTGGCGGCTGGACCTGAGGCGGATAGCAGTTTGGCGCATGTCCTTCCACCACCGAGGATTGCAGGGTGCTTCAGTTTGCCTCCTGTTGCTTCCTCCTCTTACTCCGCTTCCTCATCCTCTACCTCCTGCTCATCCAGTCAGCGTAACACCTTCACCACCAACTTCAGCACAGCCAGGGGTAAACGACAGCAGACAGTTTTAAAACGTATCTGTTTGGGGGACAAACCCCACACCGCGCAGGAGCTGTGGACGGGCCTTGAACAACCGACCGATGAGTGGTTTGTGCCAGTGAGCCTCAAGCCCGGCCTGGTGGTGTGCGATAATAGGCGAAATCTCGTAGCAGCTCTGGGACCAGCCAGTTTGACGCACATCCCTTGCCTGGCGCATGTGCTGAATTTGGTGGTGCAGAGATTCCTTAAAAATTATCCTGATATGTCAGAGCTGCTGCATAAAGTGCGGGCCGTCTGTGCGCGCTTTCGGCGTTCTCACCCTGTTGCTGCTCGTCTGTCAGCGCTGCAGGGTAACTTCGGCCTTCCCGCTCACTGCCTCATATGCGACGTGCCCACAAGGTGGAACTCCACCTTGCACATGCTGGCCAGCCTGTGCGAGCAGCAGCAGGCGATAGTGGAGTTTCAGCTGCAGCACACACGAGTGAATCGCTCTGCGGAGCAGCATCACTTCACCACCAATGACTGGGCCTCCATGCGAGACCTGTGTTTCTTGTTGTGCTGTTTCAAGTACTCCACCAACATGGCCAGTGCTGATAATGCCGTTCTCAGTGTTACTATGCCACTTCTATGCCTCCTTGAAAAAATGCTGCTGGCGATGATGGAAGAGGATGTGGAACAGGAGGAGGAGGAGGAAGAGGGATCATTTCATAGGGTTTCCGGCCAGTCATTCACAAGTGGCTCCGAGGGTGGGTTCCTGCACCCACAAACGCCAGGTACACAATTGTCCTGCCAGGGCACAGTTCTGGAGGATGAGGAGGTGGAGGATGAGTAGATGGAGGAAAAGAAATTGTGTTCACAGCAGGGTGGCACCCAGACCAGCTCATGGCCGTCACTGGTGCGTGGCTGGTGGGGATACAGAGGACACAGACAATACACCTCCCTCCTATTTCATTTTATGTCAATTTACTAATTTGTCTGTTAAATTTTTGGGTGACATTCACCAATTTTTGGGTGTGATATACCACTGCTATACCTAGTAGACAGGTAAAAAAAAAAAATATCACTAATTTTTCTGTTACATTTTCGGGTGAAATACACCAATTTTTGGGTGTGATATACCACTGCTATACCTAGTATACAGGTTAAAAAAATTCACTAATTTGTATGTTAAATTTTTGGGTGAAATTCAGCAATTTTTGGGTGTGATATACCACTGTTCTACCTAGTAGACAGGTTAAAAAAATTCACTAAATTGTCTGTTACATTTTCGGGTGAAATTTACCAATTTTTGGGTGTGATATACCACTGCTATACCTAGTAGTCAGGTAAAAAAAAAACACTAATTTGTCTGTTACATTTTCGGGTGAAATTCAGCTATTTTTGTGTGTGATATACCACTGCTATACCTAGTAGACAGGTAAAAAAAATTCACAAATTTGTCTGTTACATTTTTGGGTGAAATTCCCCAATCTTTGGCTGTGATAAACCCCTGCTCTACCTAGTAGACAGGTTAATAAATTTCACAAATTTTTCTGTTACATTCTTGGGTTTACATTTTTTGCCGTGAATAAACACCTGCTCTGCATAGGTGACAGGGACCGAAATTTTTAAAAATAATCTGTTTCATTGGTGGGTGACATTAACCCATTTCTGGCGATGAAAAACCCCTGTTCTGCATAGGTGACAGGGACTTAATAACTTGTCCCACATTTCCGCTTCATCCTATTGCAGCCATTGACCTCCCTTGGATGAGGTCTCCCTTTCTCACGCTCCCTCTCCGGCGTGGAACACTGATTCGCCGATAACCGTGATCAACATGGTAGGCTCAGAAAAGAACATCGAAAGTTGGATCGTAGACGTCACATGGTCGTGCGATCAGGCAGAAGTTATCTAGCAGGGCCTCTCTTGGCTTACTTTTCCAAATCCAAAATACCCCAGTGACATTCCCTATAATTTTTTATTAATCATTCCAATAACGGGGCATCTTAAGAGTCCTGTATTGTTATTTATCTTCACTACCTCCCCTAGTCGGGAGTGGGTAATTGCTGCTCGCCCCCTCCTTAACTTGGCAGCTTATGCTTCAATACTTTGTCCCACATTTCCGCTCAATTACATTTAATTTCATCCATTGATATCCCTTGGATTTGGTATCCCTTTCTCAGGCTCCCTCTCCGGCCTGGAACCCTAATTTCCCGCCACCCGTGATCACAATGGTAGACACATAAAAGAACATCGAAAGTTGATAGAGAAGATATCCAATTGGATCGTGGACATCACGGGGACGTGCGACATGGTGGAGCAGTATGTGTGCACACGCCTACACGTACTGACTGATGGGTCTGCCACATTCAACTTCTGGGTCTCCAAATTGGGCACATGGCCTTAGCTTGCCCTTTACGCCTTGGAGGTGCTGGCCTGCCCTGCAGCCAGTGTATTGTCTGACCATGTGTTTAGCACGACTGGAGGGGGTTATAACAGGTTATATTTCCCAATGTTTTGGGGTGTATTCATTTTTTTTAAATTTAAAACCAAAAAGCAGTGTAGGCTACCTCCTCCTCCACTGCCGCTTCCACCTACACTGCCACATCCACCACCTCCTCAACCTTCTACTCTATATGGATCTCGTCCTCCTAGATCAAGATTATTAATTTTATTTTTTATGTATTTTATGTTATTTTAAGTCATTTCCCTATCCACATTTGTTTGCAGAGCACTTGCCATTCTCTTAACCACATTTTGATGCCATTTGCAGCCCTCTAGCCCTTTCCATGCCATTTTTACAGCCATTTTAGTGCTCAAAAGTTCGGGTCTTCATTGACTTCAATGGGGTTCGGGGTCAAGTTCGGGTCAAGTTCGGGTCCCAAACTCGAACTTTTTCTGAAGTTCGGCCGAACCCGTCGAACATCCAGGTGTCTGCTGAACTCTATTCGGGACGAATTAATCCAGGTCTGATCCAAACTTGTTAAATTTTTTTAAAAGGTTCACTCACCTCTAGGGCGGGGGTAGTGGTGGATGCCGGGAACAAGGCAGGCAGTAACCAAAACTATAGCACTGACTGGGCAGACAAACTAAGGCCTCATGCACATGGCGGTTGTCTGGCTGTGCCCATATTGGGACCCGCAAACAGCACGTCCGCAATATATGGGCACCGGCCATTTGTGTATCGCGCCATTGAATGGGTCCGCAATCTGGAGTGCTTCCGTGGTGTTTCTGTCCGTGCCTCCGCCCCGCAAAAAAAATAGAACATGTTCTATTTTTTTGCAGTGCGGACGAATCACGGACTCATTCCAGTTGAATGGGCATGAATCCATCTGCTTCAGCTGTATGGATGTTGTCTGTGTATTGGGGACTGCAAATTGCGGTCCCCAATGAATGGAACAGCCAGGCAATGGCCGTGTGAATGAGGCCTAATAGGACAGAAACACAAACTTAAACTGTCTTGGCTGTTAGGTACAAGATAAACACCTCAGAACAATTTCCAGACCATATAATGGTGCAGTGGGCCCTGGTATCCTCCTGGATGATAAAGACATTGATGTTATTGACTGACCCTCAAGTTCCACAGACCGGATTACAATTGAGAAACTTGGTGACGTTATGTATCGGTGCATCTGATGCCGCTAACAGATTTTGCAGGAACTCACTGATGCCCTGATCGAGGTCTGGGAAGAGATCACCCAGGACACCATTTGCCACCTTACCAGAAGTGTGCCCAGATGTTGTAAGGAGTGCATAGAGTCCTGTGGAGCCATACACACTACTGAGCCATGTTATGAGTTTTTATGATGAAATTAATTTAAATTGGATCTGCCTGTGGTTTAATTTTCTATTTTGATTTTTGGGTGATTTAGAATCCCGACCACAATTGTTTGATGATTTAGGTTTCCATTATGTAGTATTAGCCTCAGTATATCATTACATGGATAGTAATTACTGTATAGAGCAGGGAACAGCAACCTTCGGCACTCCAGCTGTTGTGAAACTACAATTCCCAGCATGCTCCATTCATTTCTATGTGAGTTCCTAGAAGAGCAGAGCAAGTATGCATGCTGGGAGTTGTAGTTTCACAACTGCTGGAGTGCCAGAGGTTACCTACTCCTGGTATAGAGAATTACTGTAGATCACGGTCTTTTTTTAACAAACTAAATAACCCCAAGATGGATCATTTTGTCTTATGATCCATCTCTTCCCCGAGTTACTTTGGTTGGTTGGCCCCTTCAGTTACTTAATGAAAAAATCCAAAGGATTTAGTTATCTTGTCTGAAGTGTAGACATGGATGATACATTTGGTACATAACTAGACCAATCTAGCTTTTTGTAGCATCTTACCCCACTAGGTCATGATCTTTCCTATCAAGCCATGCCCCTTATAGGGTAAGGTGCAGTGGATTAAAATATGTAGCTCATCAGGGCTGCCTTCCGGTGACAGACAGACACAGAGTGCATTATCAACATCATTGAAAATATACTAGAAATAAAACTTAAAGGGAATCTGTCACTTGCATATTATCAATTTTATTTTTTTATGAATCCATGTGTAATAAAGTATCTTATATCCATATGTCTTGTTGCTATTACACTTTTTGTGATGTAAGGTGACAAGAAATGCCTTTTTTTACACCGTTGTTATTTTATTTATTACGGACGCGGCGATACCTAATATGTATACTTTTTTAAATTTACTTAAAGGGAATCTGTCACTAGCATATTAGCAAATTTTTTTTTAATGAATCCATGTGTAATAAAGTACCTTATATCCATATGTCTTGTTCTTTTTATTGTGAGTCTTGTCATTTCTTCCAAAAAACGCTTCTTATGATATGCAAATGAAGCTGTAAGGAGCCCAGAGGGCGTTATTCTTTCTCCACGGTGCCCAGGAACGCCCCTCTGAAGTGCCGTGCCCGCCTAAATTTAAAAACTAATAACTCCTCCAAGTTCAGCTAAATCGCCTCCCAGAGGCGAGGCTAAGTGCTCCCCCCCCCCAGCGCCGCGCTCAGCGGCAAACACCCCCGATCCTCCTCTTGCCTGCAACCGAAATCCCACGCAACCGAAAACATGCTGATAAATCTGCCTTTGTTGAGCTGGATAAAAAATTGCAGGACAACCTGAATAAACTAGAAGGAAATCTCATCCACCTGAAACAGTTCAAATTCAATGACCTAGTCCAGGGATCGGCAACCTTCGGCACTCCAGCTGTTGTGAAACTACAATTCCCAGCATGCTCCATTCATTTCTATGTGAATTCTTAGAAAAGCAGAGCAAGTATGCATGCTGGGAGTTGCAGTTTCACAACAGCTGGAGTGCCAGAGGTTGCTGATCCCTGACCTAGTCCGAGGGACCTAATGGACTATCAAACCAACTCTTTCTACAACTATCTATATGCCTCGTTTTATAATAAAAAAGAACCAACAAAAAAAGAAACCCGTCACCAAGGTTTCATTTAGCTCCACAGAGCTGGACTCCTCGGATTCCACATCAGAAAATGATCAAGATTCCTCTGGTTCATACACTGAGCCTGCGAATATTTCCACCGCTTCAGCTTCACAACATAAAAGATCTTCAAAAAACGAAGAGCGGGTAGGAAACACCGGAAAAAAACTGCGCTATCCATCATGCCACAGGAGAACATAGAGGATCTCCAGGTGATTAACCTGTCGGGGTCCATTTTTTATCACTAGATCAACTGAAAGTTCTTAAAGGGGTTGTCCGAGTTATTTTTTTGTTCTTTCTATGTTCCTAACTGGGCAAATATAACAGCTTTCCAATTAACTCACCTTATCTGCAGTGCCTTGTTTCTCAGATTTCACTGAGGGTCACATGACCTGTGATGTCAGCTTCTCTCCCTGCTCTGATAAAGGTTGTTTACAAGCCTGTAAACGAAACGTCACTGTGCTGGCCACACCCCCTTCACTGCCTCTGTCCTAGGATTCTTAACCCCTTCAGCTGCACACACTGGGTATCTGCAGCAGTGACAATTCTGGGCACAGGAGCTGAAGGACTAGAGAGAGCATTGCACAAGAAGGTAGGAGGAAGATCCTGTGTGTATTAGCAGTGTCATTATACAGCTGGGACTTGTAGTTCTACACATACAACATGGTGCAGAGTCTCCCAGTAGGCAGACATATCACTCAGGGCAGCTCTTGTATTCACTCCCTTAGCAGTGTCATTGTACAGCTGGGACTTGTAGTCCTACACATAAAACATGCTGCAGAGTCTCCCAGTAGGCAGACATGTCCCTCAGGGCAGCTCTTGTATCCACTCCCTTAGCAGTGTCATTATACAGCTGGGACTTGTAGTCCTACACATACAACAAGCTGCAGAGTCTCCCAGCAGGCAGACATGTCACTCAGGGCAGCTCTTGTATCCACTCCCTTAGCATTGTCATTATACAGCTGGGACTTGTAGTCCTACACATACAACATGCTGCAGAGTCTCCCAGCAGGCAGACATGTCACTCAGGGCAGCTCTTGTATCCACTCCCTTAGCATTGTCATTGTACAGCTGGGACTTGTAGTCCTACACATACAACAAGCTGCAGAGTCTCCCAGCAGGCAGACATGTCACTCAGGGCAGCTCTTGTAATCACTCCCTTAACATTGTCATTATACAGCTGGGACTTGTAGTCCTACACATACAACATGCTGCTGAGTCTCCCAGCAGGCAGACATGTCACTCAGGGCAGCTCTTGTAATCACTCCCTTAACATTGTCATTATACAGCTGGGACTTGTAGTCCTACACATACAACATGCTGAAGAGTCTCCCAGCAGGCAGACATGTTACTCAGGGCAGTTCTTGTATTCACTCCCTTAGCAGAGCAGGGGGAGGGGCAGAGGTTGTTTTTATTGCATGTAAACAAAGGGCCAGAAAAGAACCAGGGAAATGAGGAAATATATATATTTTTTGCATAAAACTTGCTTAGCTTTGTTATATATTGCTGCCCATTAGATTTTCAGTGCTATATATTTTTTTTTTCATAAGTCGGACAACCCCTTTAAGAAAGGACTGTATTTTCGCCAACATTTCACTTTGATTTGTATAAAACAATCTTAGATGTAAATAGATTGGCACGTAATTTAATGGTAAAAAATCATTTTTCAGGGGAGGAGGTTGCCAGTGGTGATTCTATGCAGGGTGGGGATTTGAATACTTGTGATGTAACCCTAGCTAACACTAATAATGACATCTCAGGCATGAGTATGAGTTTTGAGGAATTAATACATATTTGTTCCCCACAGGAAATGCGAGCTGAGCAGAGAAACACTGCATCTATTCATAACTCCAAACAATTTAAAACCAAAAACAGGGATTTCAATTCCCTATTATATCTATTTTCCATGCACTGCCAAAAATCCACAAAACCGTTTTTCCTCCACCTATGAGACCCATTGTGGCGGGCATAGGATCTTTCTCAGAGAGAATATCTGAGTGGGTTGACTCCCTTCTCCAGCCCCTTATCCAACATATTCCTGGGTATATCAAGGACACCAGGTCTGTACTACAGGCTTTTGATAGGTTTGTATGGAAGGACACCTATGCCTGGATTACGTCAGACGTAGTGTCCCTATAAACTAACATTCCGCATAGTATGGCTCTCATGGCCTTTTGATGATTCCTGTATACATACAGTGACTATACTCCAGTATTACAGAAACATAGAAACATAGAATGTGTCGGCAGATAAGAACCATTTGGCCCATCTAGTCTGCCCAATATACTGAATACTATGGATAGCCCCCGGCCCTATCTTATATGAAGGATGGCCTTATGCCTATCCCATGCATGCTTAAACCCCTTCACTGTATTTGCAGCTACCACTTCTGCAGGAAGGCTATTCCATGCATCCACTACTCTCTCAGTACAGTAATACTTCCTGATATTACTTTTAAACCTTTGCCCCTCTAATTTAAAACTGTGTCCTCTTGTGGTAGTTTTTCTTCTTTTAAATATGCTCTCCTCTTTTACCTTGTTGATTCCCTTTATGTATTTAAAAGTTTCTATCATATCCCCTCTGTCTCTTCTTTCTTCCAAGCTATACATGTTAAGGTCCTTTAATCTTTCCTGGTAAGTTTTATCCTGCGATCCATGTACTAGTTTAGTAGCTCTTCTCTGAACTCTCTCTCTGAACTCTCTCATATTCCTCTCTACAGGAATATGTTGTAACGGTGACAGAATTTCTCCTTGAACATAATTTTTTTATGTTTAATAATATTTGCAGAAATCTGGAGTCTCAATGGGAGCTAAATTTTCCCCATCCATCGCTATTATTTTCATGGCGTGGTGGGAGAAATGTTTTTTTTTTTCTAACACCAACTCTTTCTCTGAAGCAATAAGGTGGTATGGCCGTTACATCGATGACCTGCTCTTCATCTGGTCTGGTGATGGGGCGGCCATACCAACCTTTTTTGCCTATCTTAACCAGTGTTTGGAAGCTATTTCCTTTGACTGCCAATATGACACTGATTGCATCCACTTTCTGGATCTGTCCCTTAGGGGTGATGTTGACATGTCCGGTATCCATGTTTCCCTCTACAGGAAAGATACAGTGGGCAATACAATGTTGTTGGCAACTTCGTGCCATCCATCACATGTGGTGCGCAACATCCCTAAGGGGGAAATGATCCGTACCAGGCGTAATTGCACTGATGTGCGCACATTTAATAGGAGTCCAACAAAGTCAAGGGGAGATTGAAGCAGAGGCTCTATCCCCCAGAATTATTAACTGGTCAGAGGAACTTGGCGCTATCATTGGATAGAAAGGCTCTGGAATGGAGGTGGTCTGTCCGATGATAACGCTATCATGTTCTCCACGGTTTATAGTGAGGAGTACAGGGACATATGCCATATAATCAAAAAACATCTCCCTGTTCTGAGTTTTGATAAGGATTGGTCCAAGTTCACAAAGGGCGGTATTAAGTGTATTGCGCGACGGGCGCCAACACTGGGAAATCTACTTAGCCCTAGCCTCTACATGGAGGTTCCCAAGTTACAATCAACCTGGTTATCCAACAAAGGCAGTTTTAAATGCGGGTATACTAGATGTATTTGCTGTGGCCACATGGAGAGAAGCAGCACTTTTACATCTACGGCAAATGGGAGACAATTTGCAAGCAAGACTTTCTTGAATTGCAATACCAAATATGCCATTTATTTAAAGCGAACCTTTCACCAGGATTTCACCTAATAAACCATTACCAGTACCTTATAGATTATGCTCATTCTTGGGATGTATATTGATGAAAAAAACGACTTATAAAGTCCTCGTCTCCAGCTCCTGCAGTCACGGTGGAAGTCAAGGGGGTAGCCCTTCCCTCACTCCGGGCTGTACCTCCCCTGCCATAACCCCTCCTCTAACTAGTGTAACTGACACCCGGCTCAGTTCTTCAGGCGCGCGCCTGAATAGAAGACAGGGAGGCATCGGGGACGGACGGCGCATGCGCAATTCACTTACAGGATCGCGCTTCAGTCCGCGCGATAGACGGGATCGCGCTGCTACTGAGACCAACGGCGCATGTGCCGCCAGTACAAGCGCGGTCCCGGCGACTGAGCCGGGTGTCAGTTACACTAGTTAGAGGAGGGGTTATGGCAGGGGAGGTACAGCCCGGAGTGAGGGAAGGGCTACCCCCTTGACTTCCACCGTGACTGCAGGAGCTGGAGACGAGGACTTTATAAGTCGTTTTTTTCATCAATATACATCCCAAGAATGAGCATAATCTATAAGGTACTGGTAATAGTTTATTAGGTGAAATCCTGGTGAAAGGTTCGCTTTAATTACTTGTCAAGTCTGCTTACTCCAATATGTGGGTTGCACAACAAATACAATAAAAACCAGGATCAGGAAACATATATCCGATATACTGCATTTTAAAACAAGAAACGTCTGCGCTGTCAGTCTGCATTTTGCCCTAGAACATGGAGGCGACTCTTCAGCCTTGAAGGTGCTGGGTATTGAAAGGGTTACAGCTCCCTTACGGGGTGGGGACCATCGGAGAAAGCTTCTCAATAGAGAGACATTCTGGCTGTTCCAGCTTAATACCCGCATTCCAGCAGATTTAAATAAAAGATTTAATCTTACAGTAACATTAGTTACTTTTCACACCATATTGCGATGTATAAGCTTCTGTGTTTTTTGCTGTGTTTGGATTTTATTAGTATATGCACAAGCTGTTTTAGTAAAATGTTTGTTCTAATCCTACTGAGGGGTTAATAACCATGTGACATCTTAACCCCCACGGATTGGTGTGGGAGGAGTATATTAGTAACTTCTCAGTATGTGTTATCCATGTCATGATTAAGGACTGAAATATGAAGGCCTGAAACGCGTAGACTGTACTCTTGCCTATGAGGATTGGAAAGTTTTTACTGCATCAATAAAAGTGTCTCCTGTTGTTTAAGAGCCAGATTTTTCTCATCAATTTTATTGAATTTGCTTCAACAGCCGTGCCCAGGCTGGTAACCGTGCTCACAGCAGGTGCAACAGGTGAGAGCTGCTAAACCTTTCTATTGATTCTTTCGTCATTCACAAAATGATCCAAACATGAAGTAGACATATGGGGAATGTAAAGTAATAACTATTTTTTGAGGTATTACTATCTATTATAAAAGTAGAGAAATTGAAATTTGGAAATTAGTGAATTTTTCCAAATTTTTGGTAAATTTTTAATTTTTTTATAAATAAAAATTCATTTTTTTTACTGAATTTTACCACTGTCATAAAGTACAATACGTGACGAGAAAACAATCTCAGAATGGCCTGGGTAAGTAAAAGCGTTTTAAAGTTATGACCACATAAGGTGACACATGTCAGATTTGCAAAAAATGGCCTGGTCCTTAAGGTGAAAATGAGCCCGATCGTCAAGGGGTTAATAGCCCCCTGTAAAATTCTTTAAAAAATATCATCTTGGTACAGTATGGGAATATATTTATTTATGATGTTGACAACTTGTCTGTACTCCAAGCTGTATACTGTAGAAAAAAAACAACACCTTTCTTTTTCTAGCCGGCTCATACGTGTACTCCTAAAAGATGAAGCCAATAAGTCCCTCCTACTAGTTCGGGAGGCATATTTAACGCCTCGATCCAATGACCAGGTGGGATATTCTCTAGCTAAAAAACGACTAGAGATTCTTTGGCATTCACTCTGAAAAGTCGCATCCTCTGAACAGTTACGTCTAGACCTTATAAACTCACCCTTCGGGATATTTTTAATAATGTGTAGTGGATGACAATTTTTCTCATGTAGTAAAGAATTACCAGCAGTGAGTTTAGTGTAAGTGGCAGAAACAATATCATGATTATATGCAGTAAGTGACAAATCCATTTTCTTCTAATAAAGTGACCAGTTTGGAATACGGCAGTGCTGGCCTTTTTCTCACTTGGATTCAAGAGTCTCTGCTCACCGGGACACGCAGACAGCCTTGTGGATGTTGTGGTTCTCTGATTGAGCTGGGAAGGGGGAGATTCCCTGTATCGTATTTCTTTTTTTATATGATTACGTAATATGATGCATTTCTCATGTATTGGGCGCGAGTTCCAACAGAGGAGGTTGTGGTTGGCAATATTTGGCAGCAGCAGGGCTAACCACCCTGTTCCTCCAATCTTGGTACAGGAGGGCAGATATTACTTCCTGCCAGGAGGGGGAGTTTCAGTCCAGAGAGAAAATGCAAAGAAAGCCACATATGAAAGCTTCTCCTCCTCTGAACCAGATCCAGTTCTACTATTAGACCAACATTCCAGAGAGATCAGCAAAATCAAGAACACTGTATCAAGTGTGAGAAGCCAGCACGGTGATTAGCGAAATCCAGCTTTACAGACACTCTGCAAGGTGAGGGACTACGGCTCAGACACCCATCACTTAAACTACTGCAAATTGATTCGAGGAAACTTGGACGAAATTGGGCTTTACCGCAAATTGAATTCTCCCTGAAATTCGGAGCGAAGTACACTTCGGATAATTCACTCAACCCTATTAAGTTTACTGGCCGCTAATGTCCTAAAGTCTTTCAGTGTAAGTTTTAAATTGAAGATAGAGAATTAGTATACTGCTTATACTGCACAGACATATGTGTGCTGTATACACTTATAAGCATGTACCCAGCATCTCTGCCACATATCACCTCCTATACTGTCTATATCTTCTCACACCAGGCCATTGCCTAGTCCAGGGATCAGCAACCTTCGGCACTCCAACTGTTGTGAAACTACAATTCCCAGCATGCTCCATTTATTTCGATGTGAGTTCTAAGAAGAGCAGAACAAGTATGCATGCTGGGAGTTGTAGTTTCTCAACAGCTGGAGTGCCGGAGGTTGCCTACCCCTGGCCTAGTCTGTGGTAGAGAATTATCTTTCCACTCTATCTATTAGAGGCACTTTTTTTTCCATTTGATCTCGACTTTGATAACAAAATAGGAAGGCCAGCTTTATTTTTGTGCTTTTAAATAGTCTATAACACAGAATGTTAATAAATAGAACTTTTTAGCAAATATATAAATATACAAGTAATGCTCAGCATTTTTAACATAAACTGTATAATAGTTATAGAGATACAAAAGTAAACAATGAAAGCACAGAAAGCCATAAAACATTATAACATTTGCTGCGGGATCCATTTAATAGCATAGTAAAATAATATGTACTGTATACTGGTTAATTAAACATGTAGAGGTAGGCATGGAGAAATGTAAGAGTATCCTCAGATTGTAAACTTTTAACAACTCGTAAGGTAGCTATGAGAAAAGGTCCATCCTTTTATTCTAGCTTCTCAAAATTGGTCAGCAGCATATACCTATTTTTTAAAGGGTTGTCTGCTCTGAGGAGGACAGCTCCCACAATTACCTGGAATTTGTGGAGGAACCTAAGTGCTACTAACTGTTCACTTCTTTGCAGTTCCACCACAGGTTAAGTATTAAATAGTGCCCATAGAAATGCTTAAGCTGTCTGTCTAATTCATAGGGATTCTGTGTTCTACAGAACCTCTCTGAAGGTTATGCACAGCAAACTTCATATATTAAACATTTGTTTTGTACACCAGACAAGCCCTTCAAGATTTTAGAGAAATGCAGTCTTCTATATCTAAACCTTGCTGCTGTGTGGTCTGCATGATGAACAATACTAACTGCTATCATAATGACTTTTCTTCTCTTAAACCATCATTTCTGTGCAGCTAGATGACAATGCATCATATTCGTAACAGCCATCTAGTGGTTGAAAAGTGCTGAAAATTATAGGCATCTTGTATAAGCCAGATCTGTTGCCCCATGGAGTTTGCTAAGACCAACTTCTCAAGATTTCTTCTCAGTCACTTAAAATTATAAACACCGCTTATGCAGTCAGTGACCCTGCTTCCTCTATACCGTCATGACCAACTTTACCCTCTCCTACTGTGTCCCTCTGTAGATAGTAAGCCCTCACGGGCAGGGTCCTCTCTCCTTCTGTACCAGTTTGTAACTCGTCTTGTTCATGCTTAGTGCAATTGTCTGTATTATGTATGTATACTCCTTTTCATATGTACAGCGCTAAGGAATGAATGGCGCTTTAATAATAAATAAATAGTATTAATAATAAGGATTGATACTGAAATCAATGCAATTTTCTGTTGAGATACAGTTTGAGAGGATTGACATGTTTTTAAGTACTTTTCTTTATAGTGTTCACATAGTTGGCGGCATATTATCTGTGGTGATATCACATAGACTTTACGCCGTTGTCTACTCATAACCGGAACAAGTCTTTCTGTATTTCGACTTTTGACTCTGCCCTCTTTGGGATTCTTTGAATTGTTGGTAACGTTCTCCTCTTGAAGCTGGTGGTCATCTATGATGTTCTGTCCGTTCTGTTCCTGTTTCCAGGTCTATCACAGTGTTGCGCCAACTGTAATGTGTGAAATAACTTGGGTAACTTCTTACAGCATATGTGGAAGCAGAACGAATACAAGCCAGTATCTGCAAAAATAAGGACAATGAAACCATTGGTATGTTAGGTATAAATCAAAGCTCTCAAGGACAGACATAGTAAGGGTCTCTATTGTGTAATACATTTCTGAGTCTCTGCTCCAGAAGCCAGGCAAAGAGGTAAGATAGGAGAAGGTGCAGCATGACAAGTTCACATGTTCTGGAGCAGAGAAGCAGAACGGGATGTGGCTTTAGAGGCAACCAGTGAGCCGTATGCTCTACATAAATCTTGTTGTTGGACTGTTCTATGCCAGTTATTGAATTTTCAACCTGGTTCTTATATGTGCTAGATTACTTTGTGCATTTTATGAGCACTCTTATTTGCTACTGAGTTTCACCTTAGACTGTTTAATGACCATTCTCCGGCCTTTGTATCTCTGTACCTTTGTCTCCCTTTGTTCTTACTCAGCTTGTTTCTGCAGGTGGCTTTGGCATAGGCATTGACCCAGCTAATATGACTACTCAACCAGTTCTCTCCTAGCAGCTACTAGGTAGGTATAGGATAGGACACCATCTGCAGGAATTACTCAGGGTTAACTGGTTAGTTTCCTGATTGGAATCACTGTTATGGAGGACACTATTTCACTGTAGGCTGGGATCCTGTAGATAAAGGGTTCTTGCAGGGCCAGTTCTTGCTGAACCTGGTAGCTAGTGCCAAGTCTGGAAGTGGATATGTAGTTTGCTGGACAGGTGACCTCAATTATGCCACAGAAAGTAACCCCTAGTTAAACAAATTACATTAGTGCCAACAAGGCTATAATCATACACTGTGCATACACACAGCACAAGACTTGAGACTTGATATAAACCCCCATGGTGTTCATGTACCACAGGCTGAAAACCTACCTATGTGACCTACATTACACATACAACACATGTAAATCTCAGACTTATTAATGTACAGTATTTCTACTATGGTGATGAATTTTTTTAAAAAAACACGACAATAAGTGGCTAGCACTCCACTTAGAAGCCAAAAAAGACTCTTCTGGTATGGCCACGCATATTTTTTTATACAGTTTTTGAAACAAAAAAAAAAAATCTGAAATGGATCTAAAAAGGAGAGAAAATATTAAGGACAGATATCACTTTTGTATTATTGAACCCACTCCTGGTTTTTACTGTAAAAACTGTTTTAAAAAAAACTTGCACATTTGGCTGTAATTGGTTTATGACACATGTAAGCAATCCAGTAGAGTAAAAAAATAACACAGAAGGACTTACCCCACATAATAATCCTACAAGTAAGATAACACCCAAGACAGCGATCAGTGAAAACAGAATGATTTGCCAGTATGTAACTACAAAGAAATATAAACAAATTAGATGTAACATAATTATGGACAACTTTCCAGCCACACACGAATGGTCCATCAATTTGTTTTCACTTTTGAGATTTATCACACTAAGACGACATGATTACTCATTCTGGCAGACTGTAAAATATAATATTGTATTTACCTAAAAGATATTGAAAGACTATTAGGCTGTGATGGTGTATCTAAGGAACTTTGGCTAGCGTTTTTAGGGAAAGTCACTTAATAGGTCCACTTGCCCCTCTCTGCACCAGATCAATGTATTGCATAATTTTCCATTTTGCATATTTTGGCTACTAAGATCAGGCCCATCAATTGAGATTAATCCCTTGCTTGAGATTGGATTGGCATTGACTGAGAAAAAGAAATGGGCCGGGTCTAAGCGAGCTTTGTTCAGTTCGGCAAAGCACATTAACTCTTACAAGTTCCGCACCAAAAAGGAAAAGTTGCGGAGTTATGGAAATGACAGGATCAGCAAACATGTTAATGATATGCAAATGATAAAAAAATAGAAACAAAACATGGAAAACATCGACATTTATTCAGTGTCGAGTATGAGCGAGAAGCACAGAAATACACACACTTACTGTACATGCCTTGGCATGCCATCAGTGAGGTTATTAACCCTTTCAGGACCGGGCCATTTTCCGTTTTTGCTTTTAACTCTATGCCTTCTCGGAGCCATAACTATTTTATTTTTTTCTGTTCACCTAGCCATTTGTGGCTATTATTGCTGATTTCCAACATAACCCCCTGGGACTTTAAACTGCTGTTTAAGGGTACTTTCACACTAGATTTATTCTTTTCCGGCATTGAGTTCCGTCCTAGGGGCTCAATACCGGAAAAGAACTGATCAGTTTTATCCTAATACATTTTGAATGCAGAGCAATCCGTTCAGCATGCACCCGGATGTCTTCAGTTCAGTCTTTTTCCCTTTTCAGGACGGAGATTTTTTCCCATTGAAATACATTATTGCCGGATCCGGCCCAAGTATTCTGGCAAAACGGATCCGGCATTGCAGTCTGCGCATGCTCAGACCGCAAAAAATAAAAAATAAATAATTCCGGATCTGTTTTTCCGGATGACACCGAAGAGACGGATCCGGCATTTCAATGCATTTGTAAGACGGATCAGGATTCTGATCCGTCTGACAAATGCCATCAGTTTGCATACGTTTTGACAGATGTGGCAGGCAGTTCCGGCGACGGAACTTCCTGCCGGAATCCTCTGTCGCAAGTGTGAAAGTACCCTAAAACAGAAGAAACCCGGCGGCTATGGCGCCGACCCCACTCGCAAGTGGGTACCATTTTTACAATCCCAGACTTCCACTGTAAATATACGCCTCTGCTCCTGAAGGGGTTAACGATTGTCTGAGGAATGTTCTACCAGGCTGAACCCACTTGGGCATTCAAATCATCAAGATCTGCTGCTGGCAGCTCCCTTTGCAATTGCTGACCAATGAAGTCCAAGATGTGCTTGATTGTAGCCAAGTCCAGGGAAACTGCTAGCCATGGTAGCACATTTAGGCCATGCAGGCCGCTCACAATAGCACAAGGAACATGCGACCCGTCACTGTCCTTTTGAAAAAAGGCTCCTGGGACACTTTGACTAAATGGCCGTATCCCTGGTTCCACAACTAAATCAATGTAACGCTGAGCTGTTAGTGTACCTGAAAAAAAGGCTAATGGGGTTTGTCTACCATACATTGTGCTACCCCAAACCATAATCCAAGGTTTAGGACTAATGTAAGGTTTCTTTGTGAAGACCTCTTTATGGGGTTGCCCACATGGTCTTCACACCAATCTCTAGCTATCTTTGCTACCTCCATTCCAGCCTCTAATGCAGCTTTAATGTGCACCATGATAGCCTTTGATAGCAGTGATGTGAGGTCAGTGGAGCACTAGGAGCTGAATTACTGGCTTGTAACCCAGTGTGATGCAGATGCCATCTGCTGGTTTGTGTAGGCACTGTTTGCCTCCCTAGGCTTGGGTGATGACATCCAATTTCATTTGCAGTACAGTACGGATTACTATTCGCCATTCTTCTAATGAGAAAGTTCATTGTTGTCAACTAAAGGGACAAGCAATATTTAACTGTGCTGACATCTCGGCCTAAACATGTAGCGATTAGTGTTGAGCGAATCGAGATCCAAATTTTAAGATAAATTTGATTCAACTTGAAGCTGAATTTCCTCGTGCTTTGTGGAAGCGAATCTATTTAACCTGAAATAGTTCAAAAGCCCCCAAAAAATCATACTTACCTGATCCATTTGCTTGTGACAGGCCAGCCACCGCCATCTTGCTTGAAGATCTCGCAAGAAATCCTGTGCATGGTGACTTATAATGTCACCACGTCGGCCAGGGAGATTACATCATTTCGGGCCAGATCTTCAAGCAAGATGGCGGCCGCCGACCCGTCGCAAGCAAATGGATCAAGTAAGTATGATTTTTTTATTTTATTATTTTACACCCTATTATGTCTATCAGATGCAATGATCATGTATGAACACAACATCTGAGTGGTACAATGACAGGGAGCGGCACAATCGCACCCACTTCTTACAAAGTGGTATTTTTTTGGTAAAATTCTGCGAAGCAGCCGAATCAAATTTTCCAATACTTTGCTCATCTCTAGTAGAGATTTGTCAGCGTGATAAACCAGGGTCTCAGTTCAAGGATTCTGTTCCTCCCAGTTTCCGAGCATAGTGAACATAACCGGCATGTCGACGAACAGGAGAGATTGCACAATCACCTTACATGACTGGATTTTACTTTTGAGGTTTCCGTCTAGTTCTATGCCCCTCCCACATGCCCCGATTGAACATAGGTGCTTGAAATCAAATCAGATCTTGTTCGTAATAAATTCCTTTTATGATTAATCAAACTTCAATTTTTTTAAACCTGTGAATGTTTTTTCATCGTTTAGTTAAATCCTGTTTTCCCCCAAAAAAATGTATACCTAGCCTTTGGGCGATTAAGACATGTTCTTCCATTAGTAAAATGGTGAATGCCTCACAGTCAGTGAATTGAATTAAGTCGAACATCATAACCCAATAATGTTAAATCCCTCTGTCTGGCAATCAAACCCTGGTCTCCTACAAAAAGCCTCCTCATTGGAGAATTAAACACCGGTCTCACAAAAAAGGGCTAAATTCTTTCACTTTGAAAAATCAAACTGCGGTCTACCAAAAATGGTAAATGCCCCCAGTTTATGAACAAAATTCTGGTCTCCCACGAAAAGTCTTATGCTTCCTTATTGGTGAAATTAAGCCCATGGCTAGATTCCCCAATAGGGAAGAATTCAACATCTTAAGGTTTGCTATAGTTTACTCTTAGAGCGAGTCATTTGCGGGAATCACACTCCGTGTGTGAGCGTGGTCCTCAGTTCTGGACTTGCAGGAATGCAGGGCATTACCATGATTTATAATGCTATGTGCCTCTGTGTGACCTTACTACTACAGGATGATACTGACAGCTTGATGTCACTATGATTCTGTAGAATTAAGGTCAAGCAGAGGCACACAGCATTATAAATCACAATAATGCTGTGTGCTCCTGCAAGTCCAGAACTGAGGATCACGCTTACACATGGAGTGTGATTCCCACAATGGCATCGCTCTCGTGAAACAGCCCTTAGACTTATCCTTATTATTAGTGCATTTACCTGCAAATTGGTCTGAGGTTGTTTGGGTGGAAGTGACAGAACTAAGGGTGGATGTTCCTCTATTCTGGGCTGAAAAAAGAAAAGAAATACATTTTTAGAATACAATAGGACTGAACACAAAATGGCACACAACACCTTTAGTATGGACAAAGTTTTTTGCACTTACTGGAGACTGGGGCAGACGAGCTTGTACTTGATGTGGCTGTGCTAGGTGCGGGATTAAACCTTGTAGTCGCTGAATTGCTAACGACTGTGCTTGATCCGGAATTAGCAGTAATGTTATTATCGTTTACATTTGTCTCAGAGGTAGTCGATTTTGTGATCGCTTTGGATTCAGTTAAGGCTATAACTATAGAACTAGAGGTTCCAGTATTCACAAAAGTGCTAGATCTAGTTATGGATGTATTATTTATTGAGGAAGCAGTTACATTTGATGAAGTACCAGTACTCACTCCTGGTGTGTTAGTAGTACTGCCAACAGTAACTAAAACAGTTGATTGACTAGTAGTCATGCTACTGGTATTAATGGTACCAGGGACTGTTGTAGATGTTATAACTGTATTTCCAACAGAAGGACCAATAGTGTTAGAAACATCACTTTCCGTAAAACTAGAGCTTGCGGTTGGAGTTATAGAAATACTTGATCCAGATATGGCGGTCTGTGAAACAGTTGATTCACTATTAGCCATGGAACTGGCATTAATGGTACTAGGTGCTGTTGAAGATGTAAGAACTGAGTATCCACTAGCAGTAGAACCTGTGGTGTTAGAAACAGCATTTTCACTAAAAGTAGAGATTGCAGTAAGAGTAATGGAAGTACCGTCTCCAGATGTGGGAGTATTATTAACTGTATTAGCAGTTAAGTCTGATGTACCAGTGTCCATAGGACTCACTCCTGGTGTGTTAGTAGTACTGCTAACCGTCCCTAAAGCAGTTGATTGACTAGTAGCCATGCTTGTGGTATTAATGGTACCAGGTACTATTGTAGATCTAATGATTCCACTAAAAGTAGAATCTGTGGTGTTAGAAACAGGAATCTCACTGGTGAAAGATGAAGTGGTACTCACTGTTCTTGATTCTTCACTTGGTAACATTTTTGTAGTTGAAGTGTTTGTTAAAGATTGGGATGTTGCAACCGTTGGTTTTATTGTTCCAGTGGTGGAAAGAGTAGTTGTAGAGTCACCAGTGACAGATGTAGTTGTAATTAATGGTGCCGACGTACTTGATTCTGTACTTGGTAAAATTGTAGTAGTTGAAGTATGACTTGAAGATTGGGCTGTTGCAACTGTTGATATTGTTTTTTCATTGGTTGATACTGTAGATGTAGATTCACTGGTGACAGATGTAGCTGTAATCGATGTTGCTGATGTACTGAATTTTGTACTTGGTAATATTGAAGTAGTTGAGGTGTCAGTTGAAGATTGGGTTGTTGCAACTCTTGGTGTTGTTGCATCCCTAGCTGATAGAGTAGCTGCTAATTCACTGGAAACAGATGTTCTAATTGATCTTGCTGATGTGTTTGATTCTGTACTTGGTATCACTGTAGTAGTTAGAGACTCAGTTAAAGTTTGTGTCGTCAAATATGTAGGTGTTTTCTGACTGGTTGATAGACTGGTTTTCGATTCACTGGTGAGAGATGTAGTTGCCCTGCTTGATTCTGCACTTGATATCATTGTAGTAGTTGGACTGTTTGTGAAGGATTGGATTGTTGCAACTTTTGGTGTTGTTATCTCATTAGTAGATAGATCAGTTGAAGATTGACTGGTGTCCATTGCAGTCATAGTCGATGTTGCTAGTGCGCTTGATTCTGTACTTGGTATCATTGTAGTAGTTGGAGTGTCAGTTGAAGATTGGGTTATTACAATTGTTGGTGTTGATGTATCACTGGTTGATACAGTAGTTGCAGATTCACTGGTGACAGATGTTGTAATCAATGCTAGTGACATGCTTGACTCTGTATTTGGTGTCATTGTAGTTGCTGAAGTGTCTTTTGAAGTTTGGGTTGTTGCAACTGTTGGTGTTGTCTCAATGGTAGATAGGTTACTTGTAGATTCACTGGTGAAAAATGTAGATGTAATCGGTGTTTTAGACGAGATTGATTTGGTACTTGGTACCATTGTAGCAGTTGGAGTGTCAGTTGGAGATTGGGCTATTGCAACTGTTGGTGTTGATGTGTCACTATTTGATACAGTATTTGTAGATTCACTGGGTACAGACGTTGTAATCAATGCTTCTGACGTGCTTGATTTTGTACTTGGTATCACTGTAGTAGTTGGAGTGTCAATTGAATATTGGGTTGTTGCAGTTGTTGGTGTTGTCTTACTGGTGGATAGAGTACTTGTAGAGTACTGGTGACAGATGCCGTTGTTATCGATGTTTTAGACGTGCTTGATTCTGTACTTGGTATCACTGTAGTAGTTGAAGTGTCTGTTGAAGATTGGGTTGTTACAACGGTTGGCGTTTTCTCACTGGTGGATAAGGTACTAGTAGATTTACCGATGACAGATGATGTAGTAATCAATGATTCAGAAGTACTTGATTCTATACTTGGTACAATTGTACTAGTTGGAGTGTCACTTAAAGATTGGGTTGTTGGAACTGTTAGTGTTTTCTGAGTGTTTGATAAGGTATTTGTAGATTCACTGGTGACAGATGCAGTTGTAATCAATGATTCAGATGTGGTTGATTCTGTACTTGGTAGCATTGTAGTAGTTGGAGAGTCACTTAAAGATTGGGTTATTGCAGACGTTGGTGTTGTCTCACTGGTTGATACAGTAGTTGAAAATTCACTGGTGACAGATGTAATCAATGCTTTTGATGTACTTGATTCTGTACTTGGTATCATTGTAGAAGTTGAAGTGTGCGTTAAAGATTGGGCTGTAGTAACTATTGATGTTGACTCATTGGTGAAATTGGTACTTGTAGATTCAATAGTGACAGATGTAGTTATAATCAATGTTTCAGATGTACCTGATTCTGTACTTGATAACATTGTTATAGTTGGAGTGTCAGTAGAAGATTGGGTTGTTGCAACTGTTGGTGTTGTCTCACCGATGGTACTTGTAGATACACTGGTCACAGATGCAGTTGTATTTGATATTTCAGATGTGCTTGATTCTGTACTTGGTACCATTGTAGTAGTTGGAGAGTCACTTAAAGATTGGGTTGTTGCAACTGTTATTGTTGCTGTCTCAGTTGTTGATACAGCAGTTGAGGATTCACTGGTGACAGATGTAATCAATGCTTCTGATGTGCTAGATTCTGCACTTTTTACCATTGTTGTAGTTGGAGTGTCAGTTGAAGATTGGGTTGTTTTAACTGTTGGCATTGTCTCACTGGTTAATAGGGTACTTTTAGATTCACCGGTGGCAGATGTAAGTATAATTGATGTTTCTGATGTGCTTAATTCTGTACTTGATAACACTGTAGTGGTTGGAGAGTCACTTAAAGATTGGGGTGTTGCAACTATTGGTGGAGTCACAGCGGTTGATAAGGAATTCGTAGAATCACTGGTGACAGATGGAGTGGTAATTGCTGATTCTGACATGCTTGATTCTGTACTTTGTACCATTGTAGTAGTTGGAGAGTCACTTAAAGATTCGGTTGTTACATCTGTTGGTGTTGTTTCACTGGTGGTTAAGGTACTTGTAGTTTCAATGTTGACAGATGTAATTGTTATCGATGTTTCATACGTGCCTGGTTCTGTACTTGGTACCATTGTTGTAGTTGGATTGTCAGTTAAAGATTGGGTCGTAGAATATGTTGATGTTGTCTCACTGGCAGAAAGGGTACTTGTAGATTCACTGGTGAAAGAAGTAGTTAAAATTGATGTATCAGATGTGCTCGATTCTGTACTTGATAACATTGTAGTAGTTGGAGAGTCACTTAAAAATTGGGTTGTTGCAACTGTTTGTGTTGACTCAGGGGTTAATAAGGTATTCGTAGAGTCACTGGTGACAGATGGAGTGGTAATCGATGATTCTGACATGCTTGATTCTGTTTTTGGTATTATTGTAGTAGTTGGAGACTCACTTAAATAATCGGTTGTTGCAATTGATGGTGTGGTTGTCTCAATGGTTGATACAGTACTTGAATATTCACTGGTGACAAATGTAATTGATGCTTGTGATGTGCTTGATTCTGTACTTGATACCATTGTAGTAGTTAAAGTGTCAGTTAAAGATTGGGTTGTTGCAGTTGTTGCTGCTGATGTCTCAATGGTTGATACAGTAGTTGAAGATTCACTGGTGACAGATGTGATCGATGCTTCTGACGTGCTAGATTCTGTACTTGGTACCATGTTAGTAGTTGGAGTTAAAGATTGGGTTGTTTCAACTATTGGTGTTGTCTCACTGGTGGATAGGGTACTTGTAGATTCACCGGTGACAGATGTAGTTACAATTGATGTTTCAGATGTGCTCGATTCTGTACTTGATAACATTGTAGTAGTTGGAGAGTCACTTAAAGAATGGGTTGTTGCAATTGTTGGTGTTGTCTCAGTGGTTGATAAGGTATTTGTAAAGTCATTTGTGACCGATGCAGTGGTAATTGCTGAATCTAACAAGCTAGATTCTGTACTTAGTACCATTGTAGTAGTTGGATTGTCAGTTAAAGATTGGGTTGTTTCAACTGTTGCTGTTGCCTCACTGGTGGAAAAGGTAGTTGTAGATTCACTTGTGACAGATGTAGTTGTAATCAATGTTTTCAATGTGCTTGATTCTGTACTTAATAACATTGTAGTAATTGGAGAGTCACTTAAAGATTGGGTTGTTGCATCTGTTGGTGTTGCTGTCTCAGTGGTTGATACAGCAGTTGAGGACTCACTGGTGACAGATGTAATCAATGCTTCTGCCGTGCTAGATTCTGTACTTGGAACCATTGTTGTAGTTGGAGTGTCAGTTGAAGATTGGGTTGTTTTAACTGTTGGCATTGTCTCACTGGTTGATAGGGTACTTTTAGATTCACCAGTGACAGAAGTTGTTATAATTAATGTTTCAGATGTGTATGATTCTGCACTTGAGAACACTGTAGTGGTTGGAGAGTCACTTAAAGATTGGGTTGTTGTACCTATTGTTGTTGTCTCAGGGGTTAATAAGGTATTTGTAGAGTCATTGGTTACAGATGGAGTGGTAATTGATGATTCTGACATGCTTAATTCTGTACTTTGTACCATTGTAGTAGTTGGAGAGTCACTTAAAGATTCGGTTGTGGTATATCTTGGTGTTGTCTCACTGGTGGTTAAGGTACTTGTAGGTTCAATGTTGACAGATGTAGTTGTTAACAATGTTTCAGACGTGCTTGATTCTGTACTTTGTACCATTGTTGTAGTTGGAGTGTCAGTTAAAGATTGGGTTGTTTCAACTATTGGTGTTGTCTCACTGGTGGATAGGGTACTTGTAGATTCACCGGTGACAGATGTAGTTACAATAGATTTTTCAGATGTGCTCGATTCTGTACTTGATAACATTGTAATAGTTGGAGAGTCACTTAAAGATTGGGTTGTTGCAATTGTTGGTGTTGCTGTCTCAGTGGTTGATACAGCAGTTGAGGATTCACTGGTGACAGATGTAATCAATGCTTCTGACGTGCTAGATTCTGTACTTGGTACTATTGTTCTAGTTGGAGTGTCAGTTGAAGATTGGGTTGTTTCAACTGTTGCTGTTGCCTCACTGGTGGATAAGGTAGTTGTATATTCACTGGTGACAGATGTAGTTGTAATCAATGTTTCCGATGTGCTGGATTCTGTACTTAATAACATTGTAGTTGTTGGAGAGTCACTTAAAGATTCGGTTGTTGCATCTGTTGGTGTTGTCTCACTGGTAGTTAAGGTACTTGTAGTTTCAATGTTGACAGATGTAGTTGTTATCAATGTATCAAACGTGCTTGATTCTGTACTTGGTACCATTGTTTTAGTTGGATTGTCAGTTAAAGATTGGGTTGTATCAACTATTGGTGTTGCCTCACTGGTGGATAGGGTACTTGTAGATTCACCGTTGACAGATGTAGTTACAATAGATTTTTCAGATGTGCTCGATTCTGTACTTGATACCATTGTAGTAGTTGGAGAGTCACTTAAAGACTGGGTTGTTGCAACTGTTAGTGTTGCTGTCTCAGTGGTTGATACAGCAGTTGAGGATTCACTGGTGACAGATGTAATCAATGATTCTGCCGTGCTAGATTCTGCACTTGGTACCATTGTTGTAGTTGGATTGTCAGTTGAAGATTGGGTTGTTTCAACTGTTGGCATTGTCTCACTGGTGGATAAGGTAGTTGTAGATTCACCAGTGACAGATGTCGTTATAATTAATGTTTCAGATGTGTTTGATTCTGTACTTGATAACACTGTAGTGGTTGGAGAGTCACTTAAAGATTCAGTTGTTACATCTGTTGGTGTTGTCTCACTGGTGGTTAAGGTACTTGTAGTTTCAATGTTGACAGATGTAGTTGTTTTCAATGTATCAAACGTGCTTGATTCTGTACTTGGTACCATTGTTGCAGTTGGATTGTCAGTTAAAGATTGGGTTGTTTCAACTATTGATGTTGTCTCACTGGTTAAAGGGGAACTTATAGATTCACCGGTAACAGATGTAGTTACAACTGATGTTTCAGATGTGCTGGATTCTGTACTTGATAACATTGTAGTAGTTGGAGAGTCACTTAAAGACTGGGTTGTGGCAATTGTTGGTGTTGCTGTGTCAGTGGTTGATACAGCAGTTGAGGATTCACTGGTGACAGATGTAAGCAATGCTTCTGACGTGCTCGATTCTGTACTTGGTACCATTGTTGTAGTTTGAGTGTCAGTTGAAGATTGCGTTTTTTCAACTGTTGGCATTGTCTCACTGGTTGATAGGGTACTTTTAGATTCACCAGTGGCAGATGTCGTTATAATTAATGTTTCAGATGTGTTTGATTCTGTACTTGATAACACTGTAGTGGTTGGAGTGTCACTTAAAGATTGGGTTGTTGTAACTATTAACGTTGTATCAGGAGTTAATAAGGTATTTGTAGAGTCATTGGTTACAGATGGAGTGGTAATTGATGATTCTGACATGCTTAATTCTGTGCTTTGTACCATTATAGTAGTTGGAGAGTCACTTAAAGATTCGGTTGTTGCATCTCTTGGTGTTGTCTCACTGGTGGTTAAGGTACTTGTAGTTTCAATGTTGACAGATGTAGTTGTTATCAATGTTTCAGAAGTGCTTAATTCTGTACTTTGTACCATTGTTGTAGTTGGATTGTCAGTTAAAGATTGGGTTGTTTCAACTATTGGTGTTGTCTCACTGGTTGAAGGGGAACTTATAGATTCACTGGTAACAGATGTAGTTACAATTGATGTTTCAGATGTGCTCGATTCTGTACTTGATAACATTGTAGTAGTTGGAGAGTCACTTAAAGACTGGGTTGTTGCAATTGTTGGTGTTGCTGTCTCAGTGGTTGATACAGCAGTTGAGGATTCACTGGTGACAGATGTAATCAATGCTTCTGACGTGCTAGATTCTGTACTTGGTACTATTGTTGTAGTTGGAGTGTCAGTTGAAGATTGGGTTGTTTCAACTGTTGCCTCACTGGTGGGTAAGGAAGTTGTAGATTCACTGGTGACAGATGTAGTTGTAATCAATGTTTCTGATGTGCTTGATTCTGTACTTAATAACATTGTAGTAGTTGGGGAGTCACTTAAAGATTCGGTTGTTGCATCTGTTGGTGTTGTCTCACTGGTGGTTAAGGTACTTGTAGTTTCAATGTTGACAGATGTAGTTGTTATTAATGTTTCAGACGTGCTTGATTCTGTACTTGGTACCATTGTTGTAGTTGGATTGTCAGTTAAAGATTGGGTTGTTTCACTGGTTGAAGGGGAACTTATAGATTCTCCGGTGACAGATGTAGTTACAATTGATGTTTCAGATGTGCTCGATTCTGTACTTGATAACACTGTAGTAGTTGCAGAGTCACTTAAAGATTGGGTTGTTGCAACTGTTTGTGTTGCTGTCTCAATGGTTGATACAGCAGTTGAGGATTCACTGGTGACAGATGTAATCAATTCTTCTGACGTGCTCGATTCTGTACTTGGTACCATTGTTGTAGTTTGAGTGTCAGTTGAAGATTGGGCTTTTTCAACTGTTGGCATTGTCTCACTGGTTGATAGGGTACTTTTAGATTCACCAGTGGCAGATGTCGTTATGATTAATGTTTCAGATGTGTTTGATTCTGTACTTAATAACACTGTAGTGGTTGGAGAGTCACTTAAAGATTGGGTTGTTGTAACTATTAACGTTGTCTCAGGGGTTAAGGTCTTTGTAGAGTCACTGGTGACAGATGGAGTGGTAATTGATGATTCTGACATGCTTAATTCTGTGCTTTGTACCATTGTAGTAGTTGGAGAGTCACTTAAAGATTCAGTTGTTGCATCTGTTGGTGTTGTCTCACTGGTGGTTAAGGTACTTGTAGTTTCAATGTTGACAGATGTAGTTGTTATTAATGTTTCAGACGTGCTTGATTCTGTACTTGGTACCATTGTTGTAGTTGGATTGTAAGTTAAAGATTGGGTTGTTTCAACTATTGGTGTTGTCTCACTGGTTGAAGGGGAACTTATAGATTCACTGGTAACAGATGTAGTTACAATTGATGTTTCAGATGTGCTCGATTCTGTACTTGATAACATTGTAGTAGTTGGAGAGTCACTTAAAGATTGGGTTGTTGCAATTGTTGGTGTTGCTGTGTCAGTGGTTGATACAGCAGTTGAGGATTCACTGATGACAGATGTAATCAATGCTTCTGACGTGCTCGATTCTGTACTTGGTACCATTGTTGTAGTTGGAGTGTCAGTTGAAGATTGGGTTGTTTCAACTGTTGCCTCACTGGTGGGTAAGGTAGTTGTAGATTCACTGGTGACAGATGTAGTTGTAATCAATGTTTCTGATATGCTTGATTCTGTACTTAATAACATTGTAGTAGTTGGGGAGTCACTTAAAGATTCGTTTGTTGCATCTGTTGGTGTTGTCTCACTGGTGGTTAAGGTACTTGTAGTTTCAATGTTGACAGATGTAGTTGTTATCAATGTTTCAGACGTGCTTGATTCTGTACTTGGTACCATTGTTGTAGTTGGATTGTCAGTTAAAGATTGTGTTGTTTCACTGGTTGAAGGGGAACTTATAGATTCTCCGGTGACAGATTTAGTTACAATTGATGT
This sequence comes from Bufo bufo, assembly GCF_905171765.1. Lineage (NCBI taxonomy): Eukaryota > Metazoa > Chordata > Amphibia > Anura > Bufonidae > Bufo > Bufo bufo. Next base: position 201,478,165 of record NC_053396.1, on the reverse strand, counting down.
TTCAGATGTGCTGGATTCTGTATTTGATAACACTGTTGTAGTTGCAGAGTCACTTAAAGATTGGGTTGTTGCAACTGTTGATGTTGCTGTCTCAGTGGTTGATACAGCAGTTGAGGATTCACTGGTGACAGATGTAATCAATGCTTCTGACGTGCTAGATTCTGCACTTGGTACCATTGTTGTAGTTGGAGTGTCAGTTGAAGATTGGGTTGTTTCAACTGTTGGCATTGTCTCACTAGTTGATAGAGTACTTTTAGATTCCCCAGTGACAGATGTCGATATAATTAATGTTTCAGATGTGTTTGATTCTGTACTTGATAACACTGTATTTGTTGGAGAGTCACTTAAAGATTCAGTTGTTGCATCTGTTGGTGTTGTCTCACTGGTGGTTAAGGTACTTGTAGTTTCAATGTTGACAGATGTAGTTGTTATCAATGTATCAAACGTGCTTGATTCTGTACTTGGTACCATTGTTGCAGTTGGATTGTCAGTTAAATATTGGGTTGTTTCAACTATTGATGTTGTCTCACTGGTTGAAGGGGAACTTATAGATTCACCGGTAACAGATGTAGTTACAATTGATATTTCAGATGTGCTCGATTCTGTACTTGATAACATTGTAGTAGTTGGAGAGTCACTTGAAGACTGGGTTGTTGCAATTGTTGGTGTTGCTGTCTCAGTGGTTGATACAGCAGTTGAGGATTCACTGGTGACAGATGTAATCAATGCTTCTGACGTGCTCGATTCTGTACTTGGTACTATTGTTGTAGTTGGAGTGTCAGTTGAAGATTGGGTTTTTTCAACTGTTGGCATTGTCTCACTGGTTGATAGGGTACTTTTAGATTCACCAGTGGCAGATGTCGTTATGATTAATGTTTCAGATGTGTTTGATTCTGTACTTGATAACACTGTAGTGGTTGCAGTGTCACTTAAAGATTGGGTTGTTGTAACTATTGGCGTTGTCTCAGGGGTTAAGGTATTTGTAGAGTCACTGGTGACAGATGGAGTGGTAATTGATGATTCTGACATGCTTAATTCTGTGCTTTGTACCATTGTAGTAGTTGGAGAGTCACTTAAAGATTCAGTTGTTGCATCTGTTGGTGTTGTCTCACTGGTGGTTAAGGTACTTGTAGTTTCAATGTTGACAGATGTAGTTGTTATCAATGCTTCTGACGTGCTAGATTCTGCACTTGGTACCATTGTTGTAGTGGGAGTGTCAGTTGAAGATTGGGTTGTTTCAACTGTTGGCATTGTCTCACTGGTTGATAGGGTACTTTTAGATTCATCAGTGACAGATATCGTTATAATTAATGTTTCAGATGTGTTTGATTCTGTACTTGATAACACTGTAGTTGTTGGAGAGTCACTTGAAGATTCAGTTGTTGCAACTGCTGGTGTTGTCTCACTGGTGGTTAAGGTACTTGTAGTTTCAATGTTGACAGATGTAGTTGTTATCAATGTATCAAACGTGCTTGATTCTGTACTTGGTACCATTGTTGTAGTTGGATTGTAAGTTAAATATTGGGTTGTTTCAACTATTGATGTTGTCTCACTGGTTGAAGGGGAACTTATAGATTCACCGGTAACAGATGTAGTTACAATTGATGTTTCAGATGTGCTCGATTCTGTACTTGATAACACTGTAGTAGTTGCAGAGTCACTTAAAGATTGGGTTGTTGCAACTGTTGATGTTGCTGTCTCAGTGGTTGATACAGCAGTTGAGGATTCACTGGTGACAGATGTAATCAATGCTTCTGACGTGCTAGATTCTGTACTTGGTACTATTGTTGTAGTTGGAGTGTCAGTTGAAGATTGGGTTGTTTCAGCTTTTGCTGTTGCCTCACTGGTGGATAAGGTAGTTGTAGATTCACTGGTGACAGATGTAGTTGTAATCAATGTTTCTGATGTGCTTGATTCTGTACTTAATAACATTGTAGTAGTTGGAGAGTCACTTAAAGATTCGGTTGTTCCATCTGTTGGTGTTGTCTCACTGGTGGTTAAGTTACTTGTAGTTTCAATGTTGACAGATGTAGTTTTTATTAATGTTTCAGACGTGCTTGATTCTGTACTTGGTACCATTGTTGTAGTTGGATTGTAAGTTAAAGATTGTGTTGTTTCACTGGTTGAAGGGGAACTTATAGATTCTCCGGTGACAGATGTAGTTACAATTGATGTTTCAGATGTGCTCGATTCTGTACTTGATAACACTGTAGTAGTTGGAGAGTCACTTAAAGATTGGGTTGTTGCAAATGTTGGTGTCGCTGTTTCAGTGGTTGATACAGCAGTTGAGGATTCACTGGTGACAGATGTAATCAATGCTTCTGACGTGCTAGATTCTGTACTTGGTACCATTGCTGTAGTTGGAGTGTCAGTTGAAGATTGGGTTTTTTCAACTGTTGGCATTGTCTCACTGGTTGATAGGGTACTTTTAGATTCACCAGTGGCAGATGTCGTTATGATTAATGTTTCAGATGTGTTTGATTCTGTACTTGATAACACTGTAGTGGTTGGAGTGTCACTTAAAGATTGGGTTGTTGTAACTATTGGTGTTGTATCAGGGGTTAATATGGTATTTGTAGAGTCACTGGTGACAGATGGAGTGGTAATTGATGATTCTGACATGCTTAATTCTGTGCTTTGTACCATTGTAGTAGTTGGAGAGTCACTTAAAGATTCGGTTGTTGCATCTGTTGGTGTTGTCTCACTGGTGGTTAAGTTACTTGTAGTTTCAATGTTGACAGATGTAGTTTTTATTAATGTTTCAGACGTGCTTGATTCTGTACTTGGTACCATTGTTGTATTTGGATTGTAAGTTAAAGATTGTGTTGTTTCACTGGTTGAAGGGGAACTTATAGATTCTCCGGTGACAGATGTAGTTACAATTGATGTTTCAGATGTGCTCGATTCTGTACTTGATAACACTGTAGTAGTTGCAGAGTCACTTAAAGATTGGGTTGTTACAATTGATGTTTCAGATGTGTTTGATTCTGTACTTGATAACACTGTAGTGGTTGGAGAGTTACTTAAAGATTCAGTTGTTGCAACTGTTGGTGTTGTCTCACTGGTGGTTATGGTAATTGTAGTTTCAATGTTGACAGATGTAGTTGTTATCAATGTTTCAGACGTGTTTGATTCTGTACTTGGTACCATTGTTGTAGTTGGAGTGTCAGTTAAAGATTGGATTGTTTCAACTATTGTTGTTGTCTCACTGGTTGAAGGGGAACTTATAGATTTGCCGGTGACAGATGTAGTTACAATTGATGTTTCAGATGTGCTCGATTCTGTACTTGATAACATTGTAGTAGTTGGAGAGTCACTTAAAGATTGGGTTGTTGCAATTGTTGGTGTTTCTGTCTCAGTGGTTGATACAGCAGTTGAGGATTCACTATTGACAGATGTAATCAATGTTTCTGACATGCTTGATTCTGTACTTGGTACTATTGTTGTATTTGGAGTGTCAGTTGAAGATTGGGTTGTTTCAACTGTTGCTGTTGGCTCACTGGTGGATAAGTTAGTTGTAGCTTCACTGGTGACAGATTTAGTTGTAATCAATGTTTCCGATGTGCTTGATTCTGTACTTAATAACATTGTAGTAGTTGGAGAGTCACTTAAAGATTCGGTTGTTGCATCTGTTGGTGTTGTCTCACTGGTGGTTAAGTTACTTGTAGTTTCAATGTTGACAGATGTTGTTACAAAATATTTTTCAGATGTGCTCAATTCTGTACTTGATAACACTGTAGTGTTTGGAGAGTCACTTAAAGATTGGGTTGTTACAACTATTGGTATAGTCTCAGGGGTTGATAAGGTACTTGGTAATGTTGTACTAGTGAAAGTTGGGTTTAATTCAGCATTGGTAAATCGAGTACTCATAGATTTAGTAGTGATAGGTTCAGTTGGAAATAGTGTCTCTGAATTACTTGTTTCTGTACTTGTTATTCTAGTGGTAGTTTCAGATGAAGTCTTGGATGTTACATCAAGTGTGTGTAGAGTAGTTGTAGTTTCACTAGTGATAGATTTGATTGTAGTTGATGTTACTGAAGTGCTTGTTTCTGTACTTGTTAGGAATTTTGTGCTAATTGTATCTTCTGATGTGGTTGGTTGAGTAATAGTCAAAGTTTCTGAAGTTATTATTAGGTTTTCACTTGTGGTTGCAGGTGTAGAACTTGTAGACTCACTTAAACTGGGTGGTGTTGTAACAATGGATGTTGCAGTGGATTGACCAGTATTACTAGTATTTGGATCTATCCCTAGAAAAAACACAAAGAAATGACCAAAGAAAAGTCATGAAATGTTGAATTGATTGAATATTTACGTCTTTTGCTGCTAATTGTCATATTAGTCTGATGTTTGACTGATTTGATATTCCTTCTAGAGATGAGCTAACCTGTCAAGATTCAGTTTTGCTAAGGTTTGCCCAATAAAATAAAGAAAAACTTGATTAGGGCCAAACGAAAGTGGCTCCAATTTTCCTAAAAATTGGTATATAACACCCTCTAGTCTCCTAGGACTCATGACAAGACACAAACAGTGTGTTTAAAAACACACCACACAGTCAAGTGTAATGCTTATTCCAAAGCTTCCATAAATTGCCCCTTATGAAACATAACATGCAACATATGAAATAAGTCCACAGGGAAATAAATAATACAAGTAAAATACTGACCAGTGTAACTCCAACCCGGACGTATTCCCTGAGGAAGCTCGAGGCAAAAGGTACGTCGGGGTTGGAGTTACACTGGTTGGTATTTTACTTGTATTATTTATTTCCCTGTGGACTTTCATATGTTGCACTGGTTATGTCAATATGAATTTGCGCTGAAGGATTGTACTGTATTTAATGAGATTATTACGTTTACTATAACCTCTGTTCTGCATTGCACTAGGCACTTAACATGTGATTATTGGGGGTGTGTGATGATAGAAGAGGGCGCCAAACTCATGTGCGCCGATTTAAACATTGGAATGATCATTGGGGTCACGCGTCCCATGTATCTCCATTTAGTGTATATGTATGCCGCTGTTATATGATGAATTTTAATACTATGTAATGGGCACTAATAAAGTTATAGACTTTTCTAAATTCATTGAGAACTGTGTGGGAGTTGGCTTTTTTAATTGGAGCCGTGTAGGAGTGTACCGCTTCTAAGGCGTTATAGACATATGATATTCATGTGTCTATTTTGTGAGGAAAATGTTAAAAATATGCATTATGTGCAATTTTTATAAAATTGTTTAAACACTTGATAAATGATAAGTTTAGTTATATTTACTGGAATTAGAAATAAAAAGTATTTAAAGAGTATTGCCACTAGGGGTTAGCAAATCGCACTTCGGATCTAAGATCCGAAGTCGATTCCTTCCCAACTTTGTTTTAATGCTGTACAAAGACCTGTCTCTGTACAGCATTAAAATGTATAGGTTTCTCGGAGGCAAACTTAGTTAAGTGTGAATGAATGGGGCTGAGCTGTAGGCCACATGACTGATAAACGTGTCATTACTGGCGTAGGAAAAGCAGAAAGAAGGCTGTGGCACTCACGGGAAAGCCGCAGCCTTCTCGAACAGCTGATCGGCGAGGGGCCTGAGTACCGGACCTCCACCAATCAGATACCGACGACCTATCCAGAGGTTAGTTCATCATAAAAATATAAAAAATCGTGGAAAACCCCTTTAAGAATTAAATTAAAGGAGTTTTTGTGTTCCTAATAGAGAAAGGTTTCATTCTGTGCGAAAGGGAACAAAACTGAAAAAAATAAAGAAAGGAGGAACATATGAGAGGAAGAGAATGAGGTGAGTAATAATAAGATAATCAACGGTACCTGGTGTAGAGCTCTGTGCACCTACAAGACAAGCAGAAGATCAAAAGTCATACAATGTGCTTATTGTCATAAATGACTAGTTTTACAAAACGTTCTTCCTCTTTCACACGTAAGGGGCACAGTCATTTTTTTTTTTCTAAAACATGTTATTCTGTTATTTTATGACCAAATATATCATTTTATATAATGCAAAATACCATGATGTAGTACATACTGTATTGCAATGTTCTGGCGTTTGTGTACATAGGACATACATTTGACTCCATGACTGCAAGTGTGCTGTTTATCACTGGTCTCAAATATTCAAGCCTGAAAACTTAGCAATGACTGCTGTAGTATGTTAAAGGTTTGTCTCACTTCAGCAAATGGCTCTTACCATGTAGAAAAAGTTAAAGAGGTTGTCCGGTCCCATATCCAAATTCTTTTTATGTGCTCCTAACACCCCTCACCATGCATACCTATGCCCCCAATACCTGTTTTACATGTCTGTGCTTTCTTTCCCCGTGTCTGGCCATCAGCCTATCCTGGCAGAACTGTTTACATTCACAGCATCCTGTTTATGTGGCTGCTCTTCAGAGTCACAGGCTGGCCCCGTCCCCACACTGTTCAGTCTGCAGGAGCTTCGCCCACTACACCTTCTGTGGCCATGTTACTGCACCTATACACAGTGGCGTACACAGAGAAGTAAGGGCCGCATAGCAAGGATAAAACCAGGCCCCCCACACAGGACAGACCCTTGGGTCATTTTTTCCACTTCCTCATTTGCTAAAAGTTGTTCCTTTAGAGGGTGGAGTTCTGACCAAGTTTTCACCCCAAGTGGAAGAGGAGATAATCCCAACTAAGACTGAGCGCCCACTTGCCCTGGGCCCCATAGCAGTCGCGTGGTCTGCCGCTATGGTAGTTATGCCCCTGCCCATACATGAATCCTGATAGGTTGTTTCTCACTCCAGTCCACAGGCTCTTCCCTCACCATCTCGGAGTCCAATAAACATCAAAATACATCAGCGATTAATACTGTTCACTGTGCCTCTGTATCTCAGTCTATCATCTATGATATAGTCTACTGTTCCTGTGCCAAAGTTTCTCATGTGTGATACTGCCTGCTGAGCTGTGTATCTAATCCTATCTTGTATGCTACTGTCTGGTGTGGTGTGTATCTAAGCTTGTCATGTCAGATACTGTGTGCTGTGCCTATGTATCCAAGTCTATCATGTGCAGTACAGTCTAAAGATCCTTTATCAAACTTATTTGTACTATCTGATGAATTGTGTATCTAAGGTCTTATTGACACGACTGTATCCGTTTTGAAGTCAGCAAATCACGTATCTGCAAAATAAGGATATCATCCGCGTGGGATCCACATTTGTTTGCGGACCTATTAACTTCAATAGCACTTCATATTTTTTGTGCAACGGACATCAAATATACATTATTTTTTTGCCTTCTACACCCGTACGTCAGGTCTGCAAAAGATAGAACATGTCCTATTCTGGTCCACAAAATGCAGAAATACAGAACGTGTATGGTCGTGTGCATGAGGCCTAATCCTAGCTTCTTTGCTATTGCCTGCTGAAGTGTTTATCTAGGACTATCATTTGAGAAACTATCAGATAAGCCTCTGTATCTAAGGGCTCATGCATACGATCGTAATCGGCCCAGGATCTTGGTCCGTGTGTTGGCTAGTGATGAGCGGCAGGGGTTATATTCGAATTCATGATATTTTGCGAATATTTTGTAGAATATTAGTTGAATATTCGCAAATTCGAATATTCGTTATATTCTACATTCTTTTTTTTTTACTCGAAAATCGGCAAGGTAATGATCGCATAATATGCGAATATTACACAATCAATACAGGCGAGGGTCTAAAACAAATATATAGCACTATAGAATATAATGCTATATATAATTTTTTTTTAATATTCGTCATTTTTTCCATCTGAAGTCATGATTCCTTCCTGCTTAAGTTGCTTGTGGGCCAATGACTCATTGGCCCACAAGCAAGAAGCAGGGAGGAATCCTGTGTTCAGTTGGAAAAAATGACGAATATTTGAAAAACAAATATATAGCACTATATTAAAAATTTTCTCAAATTCTCAAAGTGCAGATATTCGCAATTAAAATTCGTAATTCGAATATTCGCGCTCAACACTAGTGTTGGCGTCATCTCCCAGCCCGACACTCTATAACAGTAATTTATGATACATTTAGTGTCTATCTGATCGCAGGGCTGCATGACGATATGAGGACATTGCAATAGACCCACAATCAGATAGAGACTGATCCACTGATCAAAATTTACTGTAATACAGTGTCTGCTCCCATAACAGTAACATGTACAGAGCCCTCCATAACAGTGGCATTAACAGTGTTTCCATAACAGTGACATCCACAGTGCCCTCTATTACTATGACATCCGCAGTACCCCCATAACAGTGACATCCACAGTGCTCACCTAACAGTGACATCCACAGTGCCCCCATAACAGTGACATCCACAGTGCCCCTATAACAGTGACATCCACAGTGCCCTCCAAAGCAGTGACATCCACAGTGCCCTCCAAAACAGTGACATCCACAGTGCCCTCCAAAACAGTGACATCCACAGTGCCCTCCATTACTATGACATCCACAGTAGCCCCATAACAGTGGCATCCACAGTGCCCCCATTGCAGTGGCATCCACAGTGCCCTCCATTACTATGACATCCACAGTACCCCCATAACAGTGACATCCACAGTGCCCCCATAACAGTGACATTCACAGTGCTCCCTTAAACGTGACATCCACAGTGCCCTCATAACAGTGACATCCACAGTGCCCTCATAACAGTGACATCCACAGTGCCCTCCAAAACAGTGACATCCACAGTGCCCTCCATTACTATGACATCCACAGTACCCCCATAACAGTAACAACCACAGTGCCCTCCATAACAGTGACATCCACAGTGCCCCATAACAATGACAACCACAGTGCCCTCCTTTACTATGACATCCACAGTGCCCCTATAACAGTGACATCTTAATGGCCTCATTACTGTGACATCCATAGAACCCTCTTAACAGTCAAATTTTTATTGCCCCTTTACTGTCACATCCAAAGAACCCCCATAACAGTCACATCTTTACTGCCCAATTACTGTCACATTCATAGAGCCCCCATAAGTCAAATTTTTATTGCCCTATTATTGTCACATCTGCAGTGTCCCTTACACAGCCCAGTGCAGACTACTCATAGAAACCTTCTGGGCACCACTGAATGGCCCTGTCAGCTCTGACAGCCTCTTCAGTGCAGAGATGCAAAATACAGGCTTCACACTGAAGCCTTCAAGATAACATTGACATCAATGATACGTCAGCTGAAGAAGTCCCAGCAATAGTATTTTGCTTGCATGCATGCGCCGGGAACTAAAGATGTCGGTGCTTTGGTCTCCCTTGTGTAGTAGGCGGTGACATCAGTGGTGACACAAAGTCTACTGCTGAAGGCAGGAAGATAGAAGATGGGATCCCACCAGAAGGGTAGAGAACTCAGAAGAGGTGGTCACGTGACCATGAACAGGACCTGGGTAACAGCAGCACTGCTGCTGGTGAGTACTGACCGTCGAATCTTCCCTCTTCCCTCCACTGGTTACATCTACTCAACACCTTTTATATTTGGCTTGGAGAACCCCTTCAGCACAAGGCATTACTAATATATTGTGATTGTCGATATTGCCACCTTTGCTAGCTTTTTTCATCACATTATACACTACTTGTATCTAGGGGTTACAACCAACCTGAAAGCCAGCAATGGTGGACGTGCATGAATGGGACCTTGGGATCATGCATAGGCACACATGCTCAGAAACTCCTGTCCTGGTCACCTAATATCTGTGCTGCAGCGGTGGTCCTAACCCCTGGATACGAGCAGTGTATAATACAATGGAAAAATTAATCAAGCCAGCAAAGGAGGCAATATAGACAGGCACAATACATTAGTAAGTGCCTTGTATTTTCCGGACTATAAGACACACCTAGGATTTGGAGGAGGAAAATAAGAAAAAAATATGTTCCATCGGACCTCAGAGAAGAACCCAAAATTAGATCACCATTCTTTATCAGACCTTAGATCAGACCCTAATCAGACCCCCCAATTCTCAACAGACGCCAATTCTTCATCATCAGACCCCAAAATCAAATCTAACCTCCATCATTCTCAGATCTGAACCCCCATAAGCCTCAAATAAGCCTCCCATCAGACCATTAGCCTCAGATTAGCCCCCCATCAGACCCCCCGCCCATTCAGACTCAGACAAAACCCCAATCAGCCTACGATCGGACCCCTGGGCCCGTCAGACCTCAGATCAGACGTTACAAAAAAAAAAATACTTTGCTTGCTCCTGACTTGCGCTGCAGATCCAGAACTCACCACTTCATCCCTTCTTCCTGGTCCCACTGTGTACTGTGACCTGATGGCGCACAGCGCATTACATCCTGACGCTTTGCATGGTCAGGACACAATGCACAGTGGGACCCAGAAGAAGACCAGGGATGGTGAGTACAGCCAGCGCAGCACTGCCTTCACCTCCCTGTGTCTCCCGCATGCTAATGACCGCTTCCATAATGGAAACGGTCTTTAGCATTCGGATTATAAGATGCACTGCCACTTTTCCCTCATTTCGGGTTGGAAAATTGAGTCTTATAGCCCGGAAAATCCTGTAGCTCTGTCTAGATCAGTGTTTCCCAACCAATGTGCCTCCAGCTGTTGCAAAACTACAATTCCCAGCATCCCCGGACAGCCTTCGGCTGTGCGGGCATGCTGGGAGTTGTAGTTTTGCAACAGCTGGAGGCACACTGGTTGGGAAACACTGGTCTAGATGATAAATGCCATATTAATGCTACAAGTACAGGATGATCCAATATCAAGCATCAAGTGAAACCAGCAATTCTCTTATTCATAAAAGTTAAAAATGACTAAGAACACAGGTAAGAATTTTTTTATGTCTTCTCTTGGTGAAGCATTGTTTTCTTAAACTTTTCTTGTCATGGCTGTTTTTAGATGAAACATTTTGTTGCATTTTTTTTTAGCTTCCCGTGTTTTACTGTTCCACTATTACTGTAATGCTGTACTTTATATACTTTATATTATCGGGAAGGATGCGTTCCTTCCAAACAATTGGCTACTTGCTCAGTGGGGGTGAAGCACTGCATTTACATGTAGCGACCACCTCCATAGTATGAGGACGAGAGATGGCTACTGCTGTCGCTCGTCCTTATGCAGCTGCATTGTCTGTGAGCAGCAGATCGCAGTTCAGATGATATGCTACACAGGAATGATAATTTACTTGTCTACTTGTCAACTTTTTCACCTGATGACCGAGCGCGCCTTTAGATGAGCAGATTATTGTGAACGAGCATTCGTAGAAATATTCGTCCCCAATAATCTGCTTGGGCAGGTAAATCCACCTTAAAAGTGTTCTCATTTACCCCTTCATAGGAAATGCAATTATTTACTAAAACCGGTCAGGGGAGTTGACAAGTGCTCCTTAAATTCCTGCCATGCTTAACTTCCTCACGCCCGAGGCGTAACATAATGGTTCTATTTTGCCTGGAATGTTCCTTTGAGGATTTTGTGTCTAGTAGATCATAGCAGGTTGGTAAGATAATGATTTTCCTTACCCATCTAATGGGTTAAAATGGTAAAACACAAAAAAATTACTTTTAGGGCACCCGACCACCCGAGCACAATGGAAGTCAATGGGAGAACCCGAGCATTAAACCAGGCACCCCCTGCTCTGAAGAAGGGAGGGTGTCAGGACTCTATTTTGGCTTAGGAGTCCCTGCTCTGACCCTATATATAGCTATGTCCATATACAGAGTCAGTGCTTGGGGACACCCAGTGTATTTAAATCTAATTTAGCCTCTATTTCTGAAAAGGTTCTGGCAGGATTTGAACTCATAACCTTCTACATTACAGCCAAGAATGTTAACCACTACACTATAGAGCTGCATGGCTGGTTACTTTAAAAAAAAAAAAAGACTTCTGCTGTATAGCAGTGGTTAACATTCTTGGCTGTAATGTAGAAGGTTCTGAGTTCAAATCCTGCCAGAAACTTTTCAGAAATAGAGGCTAAATTAGATTTAAATACACTGACTCGAGCATTGCGCTCGAGCACACGCGATATTCGCCCAACACCAGTACTATTTATGAAAACATTTATTGCATCATTTCTGTTATATTTTATGGTGTTATTATTGTATTATTTATTTTGGATTGGATTATTTCTGATATGTATTTATGGTATTATTTATTGTATTGATTATTTACAGTATTTATTGTTTTTATGGTATTTATAGCAGTATTTATTGATTATTTATGGTATTATTTATTGATTATTTAAAGTATTATTTACTGATGTTGGAGTTTAAGTACAACAATGTTGGTCTGGATACCCTAAATGTAAACACAGTGAGCTGCTTCAAAATGTATTTATTTAGTAGTAGTATTATTTTTATTATTAATAAAAGTATTGGTAAAATTACTTTTAATATAATTATTAGCAGTAATGGTGTTGATATTATTATTATTAATATTATTATTATTATTATTATTATTATTATTATTATTAATAGAAGTAGCAGTAGAACTATTTAAATCTGATTAGTAGTATAGTGGTGATATCACCCGATTCATCCCCACACGTAATGATCCTCACAAGACCTCCTTCTCTCCTGTCCTCTTATCACCTCTTCCCACAATCGCCTTCAAGATTTCTCCCATGCATCCCCCATACTCTGTAACTCTCCACCCCAACATATTAGACTCTTACCTACAGTGGAATCCTTCAAAAGAAACTTAAAAACCCACCTCTTCAGACCAGCCTACAACCAGTGACCCTGCTGCCTCTATACCGCCATGACCAGCTTCACCCTCACCTACTGTGTCCTTCTTCCATACCATGTAGATAGTAAGCCCTCACGGGCTGGGCCCTCTCTCCTTCGGTACCAGTTTGTAACTCGTCTTGTTTATGCTTAGTGCAGTTGTCTAGATTATGTATGTATACTTCTTTTCATATGTACAGCGCTATGGAATGAATGACACTTTCATAATAAATTATTATTAGCCTTATTAGAAGTAGTATTAGTACTATTGTCATTATTTTTCCTATTATTATTTTATTATAAATTAGTAGTAGTAGTCGTCATAGTATTATCATTATTTCCAGTAATAGAAGTAGTACAATTGTTAGTAGACATGAGAGAAAGAGCTCTCCATGCATCCAATTCACTATGGATTTACCAAAATATGCTTATTTCAGCGAATCAGAAACTTTTGTGATTTGTCCCGCACGAATTGCTAAAAATAGCTTCCACCCTTTTACGGATAAGAAGACAAAGAATTCCTCTGCCAACAAAAAGGTATCTTTTTTGCAAAAAATAATCGACCATGAAGTATATTATTAAACATAGAAACATGGAAACATAGAAACATAGAATGTGTCGGCAGATAAGAACCATTTGGCCCATCTAGTCTGCCCAATATATCTGAATCCTATGAATAGTCCCTGGCCCTATCTTATATGAAGGATAGCCATATACCTATCCCATGCATGCTTAAACCCCTTCACTGTATTTGCAGCTACCACTTCTGCAGGAAGGCTATTCCATGCATCCACTACTCTCTCAGTAAAGTAATACTTCCTTATATTACTTTTAAACCTTTGTCCCTCTAATTTAAAACTGTGTCCTCTTGTGGTAGTTTTTCTTCTTTTAAATATGCTCTCCTCCTTTACCGAGTTGATTCCCTTTATGTATTTAAAAGTTTCTATCATATCCCCTCTGTCTCTTCTTTCTTCCAAGCTATACATATTAAGGTCCTTTAACCTTTCCTGGTAAGTTTTATCCTGCAATCCATGTACTAGTTTAGTAGCTCTTCTCTGAACTCTCTCTAGAGTATCTATATCCTTCTGGAGATATGGCCTCCAGTACTGCGCACAATACTCCAAGTGAGGTCTCACCAGTGTTCTGTACAGCTCTTTCTACTGCTTATACCTCTCCCTATACATCCAAGCATTCTGCTGGCATTTCATGCTGCTCTATTACATTGTCTTCCCACCTTTAAGTCTTCTGAAATAATTACTCCTAAATCCCTTTCCTCAGATACTGAGGTCAGGACTGTGTCAAATATTCTATATTCTGCCCTTGGGTTTTTACGCCCCAGGTGCGTAACATGTTAGTATGTTAACTTTCTTATGTGTATAATGTAATAGGTCTGTTATCTTCCTTAGGTGGGTTTTTCAGATGCCCAAAGTCCTTAATAACTAAGAGTCATGATGAGAACATCCGCTCCTCCTCGCCTAATGAAACATAATCTAAGGGTTTTATGAGCCAGACATCCCTCCAAATGAAATGCCAAACAACTTACCTGTATCGGCTACAAATCCTACAAGGACCATAGCTGTGGCTGCTAGATAGAGTAGGTAAGTCTTCATGATATCTCGTCCTTCAGTATCAAGTACCAATCTCCAGAAGCAATACCCACTTATCTGATGTACAAATCTTCGGAAGGTCAGAGGTTTTATGTTTGGGTGTGTTGGACTGATGACAACCGATGTGTGTCATTGCTCAGAGTTGACACCCTATGATACTTATATAAGTAGATATCCATTGTTTTGGCTAAATATTTATTTGATTACTACTAGAAGTTTAGACCTTCATCTTGTCACATCATTTAAATATGAACTTTGAGATAAGTGTGTACAAAGCAGAAAATTTTGAGGCGGCTCTGACGAAGATGTGTCAGTTATAGCCAGAACACATGAATAGTTGATGGGGTGTGTTCATGTCACTACAAAAAGAAAGCCCTAAGGTACAAGGATGATTTATTTACTATTTACGGAGTAGATAGACATATGTACGTAAAAAAATAAAAAAATAAAGACTATTTTTGTTACTTCCTCATTCTTAGTGATGTCTAAGATTTTTGGCACCACAAATCATGATGACACATGATGTTTTGACCAATTCACGGGTGCCTAGAATGGAGGGACCATGGCCCCTACAGTTTCCCCTGGCACAACAACGCTCTCAGTTAAGATTTTCAATTCGAATGCCACAGCTCCGACTACGGATTGGCTCTGTTCAATGGTGCTAAACAGTGTGTGGACACCTGATATGCATTTTTTTGATGTGGCTTTGAAATGGATGCATAAAAAATCCACAGCTGTATGCAGATATTACCATAGAGATCAAATGATACTAGTGCTAGAACGTCATTTCCAGTCACGTCAACTCAACTCAGCCCGTCTCTTAGCTCTCTATATTTCGTAAAACAAATTTGAACTGTCTTTAGATGCGCTGTACAGATTTCAGACTAGTATTGCACCTGTTTTCACTCATAAATTAAAAAAGTTACAATCTGTATTGTAAAACATATTTTGCACAATTATATTGCTATATTTTGCAAAACAATTTTTTTTTTAACTGTGGGCAGATGCCCTGACACAGATTTCAGACTAGTATTTCATGTGTTTTTCAACAATGCAACAATGCAACAATGTATTGTAAAACACACGTTGCACACTGCTTTTTTTTCCCAAAACAAAAAACTCTTCAACTGTTTAGAGATACCTTGACACAGATACTGGGCTAATATTTCTAATGTTTTCACTGAGATGTAAAATACTACCCTCTGTATTGTAAAACATACATTGCACACTTTCATAGCTTTTTCCTCAAAACAAAAAAACTTTGAACTGTCTGGAGATGTTCTGACACAGATTTTAGATTAGCATTGCAAGTGTTTTCACTCAGAGATTTAAATCACTATCCTCTGGATTGTAAAACACATGTTCCATACTTGTATTTCTTTTTTTGCAAAACAAAAAAAAATCATGAATTGTCTGGAGATATCTTGACACAGATTTTGGACTAGTATTTCAAGTGATTTCACTGAGATTTAAAATGCTACCTATGCTCTGGATGGTAAAACACTTGTTGTACAGTCTTATTGAGCTTAGGTCCCACAGCTTGACAGTCAGCAAGTGTTTATTTCCGACTGAACTTTGATAATGCCTTTATGGTATAAAAGGCTCATGACTAGGGTTGAGCGAACCCGAACTGTAAAGTTCGGGTTCGTACCGAACTTTAGGATTTTTGGACCCCGAACCCGAACATTTCCGTAAAAGTTCGGGCTCGGGTTCGGTGTTCGGCGCTTTCTTGGCGCTTTTTGAAAGGCTGCACAGCAGCCAATCAACAAGCGTCATACTACTTGCCCCAAGAGGCCATCTCAGCCATGCCTACTAATGGCATGGCTGTGATTGGCCAGAGCAGAATGTGACCCAGGCTCTATATAAGCTTGAGTCACATAGCGCTGCACGTCACTCTGCTGTTACGAGTGTAGGGAGAGGATGCTGCTGGACTTGTGATTTCAGGGAAAGAATAGGAGAGAATCTAACTCAGCGATCTACAGACAAATAGTTGTGTGGGTGCAGGGCACAATCATTTTACCCTGCCCTGAGTTCATTGACCAAAAAAAACTAACTTTTATAATTCTGTTAGTTAGGTGGATTAGTCAGTGTGCAATTTAAGGTAGAAATACACCCATCATTTTCTGTGATTTAAAAAACACACTTTTTTTTCTTCAGAAAATAGTATTTTCCAGATCTGCAAGTGTTAAATTCAAGTTTAATATATACAGCTTTTATATTCTGCTACCAAAAAAAACACACTTTTTTGGCAATCTACAACATCTGGATTAGTCAATGTGCAATTTAAGCTAGAAATGCACCCATCATTTTCTGGGGTTTGAAAAACACACTTTTTTTTTTCAAAAGACAGTATTTTCCTGTTCTGCAAGTGTTAAATTCAAGTTTAATATATACAGCTTTCATATTCTGCTACCAAAAAAAAACACTTTTTTGGCAATTTACAACATCTGGAACAGTCAGTGTGCAATTGAATCTAGAAATACACCCATCATTTTCTAGGGTTTGAAAACACACATTTTTGACAAAAAACACAATTTTCAGCAGCATCAGCACGTGTAAAATTACAGGCTTATATACTGCTGTCAAATTCAGTTGTTAAACAAACACTCGATTGGGCACAAAAAATATACTTGGCAGCGTTTGATGCAGATGTCATTGTGAGATACACCTTAATACATTTGGGTTACATTCTGAGATTTTAAATACCACCATTTGGTGCACCAATATTGAATTCAGGGCTACAATGGATCAGGCCCTGTGAGATACCCCCTCTACATACAGGGGTTTGAATCAGGCATTTGAAATACAGCCATTTGAAAAACAGCCATTTTGGGCAAAGAAATATTTAGTTCGGGCCTTCACTGGTTCAGGCCCCGTGAGATACCCCCTCTACATACAGGGGTTTGATTCAGTGATTTGAAATACAGCCATTTGAAATACAGCCATTTTGTGCAAAGATATATTTACTTCAGGCCTACACTGGTTCAGACCGTGTGAGATACTCCCTCTACATACAGGGGTTTGATTCAGGGATTTGAAATACAGCCATTTGAAATACAGCCATTTTTTGCAAAGATATATTTACTTCAGGCCAGGGGCGTCGTTAGGTCAAAACATTCGGGGCTTGAGCCCTTGATGTTTTGACCAGTGCCCCGAATGTATTGCTGGCAGTGCACTAGCAGGGCCGGCCGGCGCATTGACTCTCCTGCGCTACACCGGCCCCGCCGCTCATGTCCTAATCCGCCTGCAGAGTGCAACTGCAGACTTAACTTAACTTGAAAGATTTTCCGAAGATTCCGCAGCCCGTAGGTGATTCCTACTACAGCTCCGCCTCCGGCCACAGCAGGCAGTGCAGGTGGCGCTCGCTCACTGACGTCAGGCGCCTGCTCCTCCCACTAGGCGACGCAGGCGCGTGACGTCAGTGAGTGAGCACCGCCCGCACTGCCTGGAGGCTGGAGCTGACTAGCTGTGGGAGACTCTCTGACTGAGTAAGACTAGACTAGGTCACTATCATTCATCATCACTATGAGCAAATTAAGTTAAAGGATTACAGTTTAAAATAATGTGGAGGGGAGGGGGATCTGTGGTGGATGGCACTGTTATGTGGAGGAAGGGGGATCTGTGGATGGCACTGTTATGGGGAGGGCTGGGATCTGTGGATAACACAGTTATGGGGAGGGGGGTCTGTGGATAACACTGTTATGGGTAGGGGGATCTGTGGATGGCACTGTTATGGGAGGGGGATCTGTGGATGGCACTGTTATGGGGAGGGGAATCTGTGGATGGTACTGTTATCAACGGGGGACTGCTGAATGGGGTTAATAACTACAGTGAAGGGCCTAGTCATCTGGGCAACCCCACAGATCATCCATAACAGTGTTATGGATGATCTGTGGGGTTGCCCAGATGGCTAGGCCCTTCACTGTAGTTATTAACCCCATTCAGCAGTCCCCCGTTTACTGAAGGGGGGACTGCTGAAAGGGGTTAATAAATACTGTGAAGGCCCCCCCCTTTTTAGTGGTGATGAGGGCGTGGCTTCATGGGATGGGGGCGTAGCTTCATGGGGTGGGGGGCGTGGTTTCACTTGGGCTCGTGCCCCAGATGTCTTCAGACCCTAGCAACGCCCCTGCTTCAGGCCTACATTGGTTCAGGCCCTGTGAGATACTCCCTCTACATACAGGGGTTTGATTCAGGGATTTGAAATACAGCCATTTGAAATACAGCCATTTTGGGCAAAGAAATATTTACTTCAGGCCTACGCTGGTTCAGACCGTGTGAGATACCTCCTCTACACACAGGGGTTTGATTCACGGATTTGAAATACAGCCATTTGAAATAAAGCCATTTTGTTCAAAGATATATTTACTTCAGGCCTACACTGGTTCTGGCCCTGTGAGATACACCCTCTACATACAGGGGTTTGATTCAGGGATTTGAAATACAGCCATTTAAAATACAGCCATTTTAGGCAAAGAAATATTTACTTCAGGCCTACAGTGGTTCAGACCGTGTGAGATACCCCCTCTACATACAGGGGTTTGAATCAGGCATTTGAAGTACAGCCATTTGAAATACAGACATTTTAGACAAAGAAATATTTACTTCAGGCCTACACTGGTTCAGGCCCTGTGAGATACTCCCTCTACATACAGGGGTTTGATTCAGGGATTTGAAATATAGCCATTTGAAATACAGCCATTTTTTGCAAAGATATATTTACTTCAGGCCTGCACTGGTTCTGGCCCTGTGAAATACCCCCTCTACATACAGGGGTTTGATTCAGGGATTTGAAATACAGCCATTTGAAATACAGCCATTTTGTGCAAAGATATATTTACTTCAGGCCTACACTGGTTCAGACCGTGTGAGATACCCCCTCTACATAGAGGGGTTTGATTCAGGGATTTGAAATACAGCCATTTGAAATACAGCCATTTTGGGCAAATAAATATTTACTTCAGGCCTACACTGGTTCAGGCCCTGTGAGATACTCCCTCTACATTCAGGGTTTTGAATCAGGCATTTGAAATACAGCCATTTTGGGCAAAGAAATATTTACTTCAGGCCTACGCTGGTTCAGACCGTGTGAGATACCTCCTCTACACACAGGGGTTTGATTCACGGATTTGAAATACAGCCATTTGAAATAAAGCCATTTTGTTCAAAGATATATTTACTTCAGGCCTACACTGGTTCTGGCCCTGTGAGATACACCCTCTACATACAGGGGTTTGATTCAGGGATTTGAAATACAGCCATTTAAAATACAGCCATTTTAGGCAAAGAAATATTTACTTCAGGCCTACAGTGGTTCAGACCGTGTGAGATACCCCCTCTACATACAGGGGTTTGAATCAGGCATTTGAAGTACAGCCATTTGAAATACAGACATTTTAGACAAAGAAATATTTACTTCAGGCCTACACTGGTTCAGGCCCTGTGAGATACTCCCTCTACATACAGGGGTTTGATTCAGGGATTTGAAATATAGCCATTTGAAATACAGCCATTTTTTGCAAAGATATATTTACTTCAGGCCTGCACTGGTTCTGGCCCTGTGAAATACCCCCTCTACATACAGGGGTTTGATTCAGGGATTTGAAATACAGCCATTTGAAATACAGCCATTTTGTGCAAAGATATATTTACTTCAGGCCTACACTGGTTCAGACCGTGTGAGATACCCCCTCTACATAGAGGGGTTTGATTCAGGGATTTGAAATACAGCCATTTGAAATACAGCCATTTTGGGCAAATAAATATTTACTTCAGGCCTACACTGGTTCAGGCCCTGTGAGATACTCCCTCTACATTCAGGGTTTTGAATCAGGCATTTGAAATACAGCCATTTGAAATACAGCCATTTTTTGAAAAGATATATTTACTTCAGGCCTACACTGGTTCAGGCCCTGTGAGATACCACCTCTACATACAGGGGTTTGATTCACGGATTTGAAATACAGCCATTTGAAATACAGCCATTTTGTTCAAAGATATATTTTCTTCAGGCCTACACTGGTTCTGGCCCTGTGAGATACACCCTCTACATACAGGTGTTTCATTCAGGGATTTGAAATACAGCCATTTAAAATACAGCCATTTTAGGCAAAGAAATATTTACTTCAGGCCTACACTGATTCAGGCCCTGTGAGATACTCCCTCTACATACAAGGGTTTGATTCAGGGATTTGAAATACAGCCATTTTTAGCAAATATATATTTACTTCAGGCATACAGTGGTTCAGACCGTGTGAGATACCGCCTCTACATACAGGGGTTTGAATCAGGCATTTGAAGTATAGCCATTTGAAATACAGCCATTTTGGGCAAAGAAATATTTACTTCAGGCCTACACTGGTTCAGGCCCTGTGAGATACTTCCTCTACATACAGGGGTTTGATTCAGGGATTTGAAATACAGCCATTTGAAATAAAGCCATTTTGTGCAAAGAGATATTTACTTCAGGCCTACACTGGCTTTGACCGTGTGAGATACTCCCTCTACATACAGGGGTTTGATTCAGGTATTTGAAATACAGCCATTTGAAATACAGCCATTTCGTGCAAATAAATATTTTCTTCAGGCCTACACTGGTTCAGACCGTGTGAGATACCCCCTCTACATACATTGGTTGGAATCACGCATTTGAAATAAGGCCATTTGAAATACAGCCATTTTGGGCAAATAAATATTTAGTTCATGCCTACAGTGGTTTAGGCCTTGTGAGATACCCCCTCTACATTCAGGGGTTTGATTCAGGGATTTGAAATACAGCCATTTGAAATACAGCCATTTTGGGCAAAGAAATATTTACTTCAGGCCTACGCTGGTTCAGACCGTGTGAGATACCTCCTCTACACACAGGGGTTTGATTCACGGATTTGAAATACAGCCATTTGAAATAAAGCCATTTTGTTCAAAGATATATTTACTTCAGGCCTACACTGGTTCTGGCCCTATGAGATACACCCTCTACATACAGGGGTTTGATTCAGGGATTTGAAATACAGCCATTTAAAATACAGCCATTTTAGGCAAAGAAATATTTACTTCAGGCCTACAGTGGTTCAGACCGTGTGAGATACCCCCTCTACATACAGGGGTTTGAATCAGGCATTTGAAGTACAGCCATTTGAAATACAGACATTTTAGACAAAGAAATATTTACTTCAGGCCTACACTGGTTCAGGCCCTGTGAGATACTCCCTCTACATACAGGGGTTTGATTCAGGGATTTGAAATATAGCCATTTGAAATACAGCCATTTTTTGCAAAGATATATTTACTTCAGGCCTGCACTGGTTCTGGCCCTGTGAAATACCCCCTCTACATACAGGGGTTTGATTCAGGGATTTGAAATACAGCCATTTGAAATACAGCCATTTTGTGCAAAGATATATTTACTTCAGGCCTACACTGGTTCAGACCGTGTGAGATACCCCCTCTACATAGAGGGGTTTGATTCAGGGATTTGAAATACAGCCATTTGAAATACAGCCATTTTGGGCAAATAAATATTTACTTCAGGCCTACACTGGTTCAGGCCCTGTGAGATACTCCCTCTACATTCAGGGTTTTGAATCAGGCATTTGAAATACAGCCATTTTGGGCAAAGAAATATTTACTTCAGGCCTACGCTGGTTCAGACCGTGTGAGATACCTCCTCTACACACAGGGGTTTGATTCACGGATTTGAAATACAGCCATTTGAAATAAAGCCATTTTGTTCAAAGATATATTTACTTCAGGCCTACACTGGTTCTGGCCCTGTGAGATACACCCTCTACATACAGGGGTTTGATTCAGGGATTTGAAATACAGCCATTTAAAATACAGCCATTTTAGGCAAAGAAATATTTACTTCAGGCCTACAGTGGTTCAGACCGTGTGAGATACCCCCTCTACATACAGGGGTTTGAATCAGGCATTTGAAGTACAGCCATTTGAAATACAGACATTTTAGACAAAGAAATATTTACTTCAGGCATACACTGGTTCAGGCCCTGTGAGATACTCCCTCTACATACAGGGGTTTGATTCAGGGATTTGAAATATAGCCATTTGAAATACAGCCATTTTTTGCAAAGATATATTTACTTCAGGCCTGCACTGGTTCTGGCCCTGTGAAATACCCCCTCTACATACAGGGGTTTGATTCAGGGATTTGAAATACAGCCATTTGAAATACAGCCATTTTGTGCAAAGATATATTTACTTCAGGCCTACACTGGTTCAGACCGTGTGAGATACCCCCTCTACATAGAGGGGTTTGATTCAGGGATTTGAAATACAGCCATTTGAAATACAGCCATTTTGGGCAAATAAATATTTACTTCAGGCCTACACTGGTTCAGGCCCTGTGAGATACTCCCTCTACATTCAGGGTTTTGAATCAGGCATTTGAAATACAGCCATTTGAAATACAGCCATTTTTTGAAAAGATATATTTACTTCAGGCCTACACTGGTTCAGGCCCTGTGAGATACCACCTCTACATACAGGGGTTTGATTCACGGATTTGAAATACAGCCATTTGAAATACAGCCATTTTGTTCAAAGATATATTTTCTTCAGGCCTACACTGGTTCTGGCCCTGTGAGATACACCCTCTACATACAGGTGTTTCATTCAGGGATTTGAAATACAGCCATTTAAAATACAGCCATTTTAGGCAAAGAAATATTTACTTCAGGCCTACACTGATTCAGGCCCTGTGAGATACTCCCTCTACATACAAGGGTTTGATTCAGGGATTTGAAATACAGCCATTTTTAGCAAATATATATTTACTTCAGGCATACAGTGGTTCAGACCGTGTGAGATACCGCCTCTACATACAGGGGTTTGAATCAGGCATTTGAAGTATAGCCATTTGAAATACAGCCATTTTGGGCAAAGAAATATTTACTTCAGGCCTACACTGGTTCAGGCCCCGTGAGATACTTCCTCTACATACAGGGGTTTGATTCAGGGATTTGAAATACAGCCATTTGAAATAAAGCCATTTTGTGCAAAGAGATATTTACTTCAGGCCTACACTGGCTTTGACCGTGTGAGATACTCCCTCTAAATACAGGGGTTTGATTCAGGTATTTGAAATACAGCCATTTGAAATACAGCCATTTCGTGCAAATAAATATTTTCTTCAGGCCTACACTGGTTCAGACCGTGTGAGATACCCCCTCTACATACATTGGTTGGAATCACGCATTTGAAATAAGGCCATTTGAAATACAGCCATTTTGGGCAAATAAATATTTAGTTCATGCCTACAGTGGTTTAGGCCTTGTGAGATACCCCCTCTACATTCAGGGGTTTGATTCAGGGATTTGAAATACAGCCATTTGAAATACAGCCATTTTGGGCAAAGAAATATTTACTTCAGGCCTACGCTGGTTCAGACCGTGTAAGATACCCCCTCTAAACACAGGGGTTTGATTCACGGATTTGAAATACAGCCATTTGAAATAAAGCCATTTTGTTCAAAGATATATTTACTTCAGCCTACACTGGTTCTGGCCCTGTGAGATACACCCTCTACATACAGGGGTTTGATTCAGGGATTTTAAATACAGCCATTTAAAATACAGCCACTTTAGGCAAAGAAATATTTACTTCAGGCCTACAGTGGTTCAGACCGTGTGAGATACACCTTCTACATACAAGGGTTTGATTCAGGGATTTGAAATACAGCCATTTTGTGCAAAGAGATATTTACTTCAGGCCTACACTGGCTTTGACCGTGTGAGATACTCCCTCTACATACAGGGGTTTGATTCAGGGATTTGAAATACAGCCATTTGAAATACAGCCATTTTGTGCACATAAATATTTTCTTTAGGCCTACACTGGTTCAGACTGTGTGAGATACCCCCTCTACATACATTGGTTAGAATCAGGCATTTGAAATACAGCCATTTGAAATACAGCCATTTTGGGCAAATAAATATTTAGTTCAGGCCTACAGTCGTTTAGGTCTTGTGAGATACTCCCTCTAAATACAGGGGTTAGATTCAGGGATTTAAAATACAGCCATTTGAAATACAGCCATTTTTTGCAAAGATATATTTACTTCAGGCCTACACTGGTTCACGCCCTGTGAGATACCCCCTCTACATACAGGGGTTTGATTCAGGGATTTGAAATACAGCTATTTGAAATACAGCCATTTTGGGCAAAGAAATATTTACTTCATGCCTACACTGGTTCAGGCCCTGGGAGATACTCCCTCTAAATACAGGGGTTAGATTCAGGGATTTGAAATACAGCCATTTAAAATACAGCCATTTTTTGCAAAGATATATTTACTTCAGGCCTACACTGGTTCTGGCCCTGTGAAATACCCCCTCTACATACAGGGGTTTGATTCAGGGATTTGAAATACAGCCATTTGAAATACAGCCATTTTGGGCAAAGAAATATTTACTTCAGGCCTACACTGGTTCGGGCCTTGTGAGATACTTCCTCTACATACAGGGGTTTGATTCAGTGATTTAAAATATAGCCATTTGAAATACAGCCATTTTTTGCAAAGATATATTTACTTTAGGCCTACACTAGTTCAGGCCCTGTGAGATACCACCTCTACATACAGGGGTTTGATTCACGGATATGAAATACAGCCATTTGAAATACAGCCATTTTGTTCAAAGATATATTTTCTTCAGGCCTACACTGGTTCTGGCCCTGTGAGATACACCCTCTACATACAGGTGTTTGATTCAGGGATTTGAAATACAGCCATTTAAAATACAGCCATTTTAGGCAAAGAAATATTTACTTCAGGCCTACACTAGTTCAGGCCCTGTGAGATACTCCCTCTACATACAAGGGTTTGATTCAGGGATTTGAAATACAGCCATTTTTAGCAAATATATATTTACTTCAGGCAAACAGTGGTTCAGACCATGTGAGATACCGTCTCTACATACAGGGGTTTGAATCAGGCATTTGAAGTATAGCCATTTGAAATACAGCCATTTTGGGCAAATAAATATTTACTTCAGGCCTACACTGGTTCAGGCCCTGTGAGATACTTCATCTACATACAGGGGTTTGATTCAGGGATTTGAAATACAGCCATTTGAAATAAAGCCATTTTGTGCAAAGAGATATTTACTTCAGGCCTACACTGGCTTTGACCGTGTGAGATACTCCCTCTACATACAGGGGTTTGATTCAGGGATTTGAAATACAGCCATTTGAAATACAGCCATTTCGTGCAAATAAATATTTTCTTCAGGCCTACACTGGTTCAGACCGTGTGAGATACCCCCTCTACATACATTGGTTGGAATCAGGCATTTGAAATACAGCCATTTGAAATACAGCCATTTTGGGCAAATACATATTTAGTTCAGGCCTACAGTGGTTTAGGCCTTGTGAGATACTCCCTCTACATTCAGGGGTTTGATTCAGGGATTTGAAATACAGCCATTTGAAATACAGCCATTTCGTGCAAAGATATATTAACTTCAGGCGTACACTGGTTCTGGCCCTGTGAGATACCCCCTCTACATACAGGGGTTTGATTCAGGGATTTGAAATACAACCATTTGAAATACAGCCATTTTGGGCAAATAAATATTTACTTTATGCCTACACTGGTTCAGGCCCTATGAGATACTCCCTCTACATACAAGGGTTAGATTCAGGGATTTGAAATACAGCCATTTTGTTCAAAGATATATTTACTTCAGGCCTACACTGGTTCTGGCCCTGTGAGATACACCCTCTACATACAGGGGTTTGATTCAGGGATTTGAAATACAGCCATTTAAAATACAGCCATTTTAGGCAAAGAAATATTTACTTCAGGCCTACACTGGTTCAGGCCCTGTGAGATACTCCCTCTACATACAAGGGTTTGATTCAGGCATTTGAAGTACAGCCATTTGAAATACAGCCATTTTGGACAAATAAATATTTACTTCATGCCTACACTGGTTCAGGCCCTGTGAGATACTCCCTCTACATACAGGGGTTTGATTCAGGGATTTGAAATACAGCCATTTGAAATAAAGCCATTTTGTGCAAAGAGATATTTACTTTAGGCCTACAACGGCTTTGACTGTGTGAGATACTCCCTCTACATACAGGGGTTTGATTCAGGGATTTGAAATACAGCCATTTGAAATACAGCCATTTTGTGCAAATAAATATTTTCTTTAGGCCTACACTGATTCGGACCGTGTGAGATACCCCCTCTACATACATTGGTTGGAATCAGGCATTTGAAATACAGCCATTTGAAATACAGCCATTTTGGGCAAATAAATATTTACTTCAGGCCTACAGTGGTTTAGGCCTTGTGAGATACTCCCTCTACATACAGAAGTTTGATTCAGGGATTTGAAATACAGCCATTTGAAATACAGCCATTTCGTGCAAAGATATATTTACTTCAGGCCTACACTGGTTCTGGCCCTGTGAGATACCCCCTCTACATACAGGGGTTTGATTCAGGGATTTGAAATACAGCCATTTGAAATACAGCCTTTTTGGGCAAAGAAATATTTACTTCATGCCTACACTGGTTCAGGCCTTGGGAGATACTCCCTCTACATACAGGGGTTAGATTCAGGGATTTGAAATACAGCCATTTGAAATACAGCCATTTTTTGCAAAGATATATTTACTTCAGGCCTACACTGGTTCTGGCCCTGTAAAATACCCCCTCTACATACAGGGGTTTGATTCAGGGATTTGAAATACAGCCATTTAAAGTACAGCCATTTTGGGCAAACAAATATTTACTTCAGGCCTACACTGGTTCGGGCCCTGTGAGATACTCCCTCTACATACAGGGGTTTGATTCAGTGATTTGAAATATAGCCATTTGAAATACAGCCATTTCGTGCAAAGATATATTTACTTCAGGCCTACACTGGTTCAGACCGTGTGAGATACCCCCTTTACATAGAGGGGTTTGATTCAGGGATTTGAAATACAGCCATTTGAAATACAGCCATTTTGGGAAAAAAAATATTTACTTCAGGCCTACACTGGTTCAGGCCCTGTGAGATACTCCCTCTACATTCAGGGGTTTGAATCAGGCATTTGAAATACAGCCATTTGAAATACAGCCATTTTTTGCAAAGATATATTTACTTCAGGCCTACACTGGTTCAGGCCCTGTGAGATACCCCTTCTACATACAGGGGTTTGATTCACGGATTTGAAATACAGCCATTTGAAATACAGCCATTTTGTTCAAAGATATATTTACTTCAGGCCTACACTGGTTCTGGCCCTGTGAGATACACCCTCTACATACAGGTGTTTGATTCAGGGATTTGAAATACAGCCATTTAAAATACAGCCATTTTAGGCAAAGAAATATTTACTTCAGGCCTACACTGGTTCAGGCCCTGTGAGATACTCCCTCTACATACAAGGGTTTGATTTAGGGATTTGAAATACAGCCATTTGAAATAAAGCCATTTTGTTCAAAGATATATTTACTTCAGGCCTACACTGGTTCTGGCCATGTAAGATACCGCCTCAACATACAGGGGTTTGAATCAGGCATTTGAAGTACAGCCATTTGAAATACAGCCATTTTGGGCAAAGAAATATTTACTTCAGGCCTACACTGGCTTTGACCGTGTGAGATACTCCCTCTACATACAGGGGTTTGATTCAGGGATTTGAAATACAGCCATTTGAAATACAGCCATTTTGTGCAAATAAATATTTACTTCATGCCTACACTGGTTCAGGCCCTATGAGATACTCCCTCTACATACAGGGGTTAGATTCAGGGATTTGAAATACAGCCATTTGAAATACAGCCATTTTGTGCAAAGATATATTTACTTCAGGCCTACACTGGTTCTGGCCCTCTGAGATACACCCTCTACATACAGGGGTTTGATTCAGGGATTTGAAATACAGCCATTTGAAATACAGCCATTTTGGGCAAAAAAAAAAATTACTTCAGGCCTACTCTTGTTCTTACCATGTGAGATACCCCCTCTACATACAGGGGTTTGATTCAGGGATTTGAAATACAGCCATTTGAAATACAGCCATTTTGTTCAAAGATATATTTACTTCATGGCCTACACTGGTTCTGGCCCTGTGAGATACACCCTCTACATACAGGGGTTTGATTCAGGGATTTGAAATACAGCCATTTGAAATACAGCCATTTTGGGCAAAGAAATATTTACTTCAGGCCTACACTGGTTCAGGCCCTGTGAGATACTGCCTCTACATACAGGGGTTTGATTCAGGGATTTGAAATACAGTCATTTTTTGCAAAGATATGTTTACTTCAGGCCTACACTAGTTCAGACTGTGTGAGATACTCCCTCTCCATACAGGGGTTTGAATCAGGGATTTGAAATACAACCATTTGAAATATAGCCATTTTGTGCAAAGAAATATTTACTTTAGGTCTACACTGGTTCAGGCCCTGTGAGATACTCCCTCTACATACAGGGGTTTGATTCAGGGATTTGAAATACAGCCATTTGAAATACAGCCATTTTGGGCAAAAAAAAAAATTACTTCAGGCCTACTCTTGTTCTTACCATGTGAGATACCCCCTCTACATACAGGGGTTTGATTCAGGGATTTGAAATACAGCCATTTGAAATACAGCCATTTTGTTCAAAGATATATTTACTTCATGGCCTACACTGGTTCTGGCCCTGTGAGATACACCCTCTACATACAGGGGTTTGATTCAGGGATTTGAAATACAGCCATTTGAAATACAGCCATTTTGGGCAAAGAAATATTTACTTCAGGCCTACACTGGTTCAGGCCCTGTGAGATACTGCCTCTACTTACAGGGGTTTGATTCAGGGATTTGAAATACAGTCATTTTTTGCAAAGATATGTTTACTTCAGGCCTACACTAGTTCAGACTGTGTGAGATACTCCCTCTCCATACAGGGGTTTGAATCAGGGATTTGAAATACAACCATTTGAAATATAGCCATTTTGTGCAAAGAAATATTTACTTTAGGTCTACACTGGTTCAGGCCCTGTGAGATACTCCCTCTACATACAGGGGTTTGATTCAGGGATTTGAAATACAGCCATTTGAAATACAGCCATTTTGGGCAAAAAAAAAAATTACTTCAGGCCTACTCTTGTTCTTACCATGTGAGATACCCCCTCTACATACAGGGGTTTGATTCAGGGATTTGAAATACAGCCATTTGAAATACAGCCATTTTGTTCAAAGATATATTTACTTCATGGCCTACACTGGTTCTGGCCCTGTGAGATACACCCTCTACATACAGGGGTTTGATTCAGGGATTTGAAATACAGCCATTTGAAATACAGCCATTTTGGGCAAAGAAATATTTACTTCAGGCCTACACTGGTTCAGGCCCTGTGAGATACTGCCTCTACATACAGGGGTTTGATTCAGGGATTTGAAATACAGTCATTTTTTGCAAAGATATGTTTACTTCAGGCCTACACTAGTTCAGACTGTGTGAGATACCCCCTCTCCATACAGGGGTTTGAATCAGGGATTTGAAATACAACCATTTGAAATATAGCCATTTTGTGCAAAGAAATATTTACTTTAGGTCTACACTGGTTCAGGCCCTGTGAGATACTCCCTCTACATACAGGGGTTTGATTCAGGGATTTGAAATACAGCCATTTGAAATACAGCCCTTTTGTGCAAAGATATATTTATTTCAGGCCTACACTGGTTCTGGCCCTGTCATATACACCCTCTACATACAGGGGTTTGATTCAGGGATTTGAAATACAGCCATTTGAAATATAGCCATTGTGTGCAAAGATATATTTTCTTTAGGCCTACACTGGTTCAGACCCTGTGAGATACCCCCTCTACATACAGGGGTTTGAATCAGGCATTTAAAATACAGCCATTTGAAATACAGCCATTTTGTGCAAAGATATATTAACTTCAGGCCTACATTGGTTCAGACAGTGTGAGATACCCCCTCTACATACAGGGGTTTGAATCAGGCATTTGAAATACAGCCATTTGAAATACAGCCATTTTGTGCAAAGATATACTTACTTCAGGCCTACACTGGTTTAGGCCTTGTGAGATACACCCTCTACATACAGGGGTTTGATTCAGGCATTTGAAATACAGCCATTGTGGGCAAAAAAATCTTTTATTGAGGCCTAGTCTGGTTCAGGCCGTGTGAGATACACCCTTTACATACTGTTGTTCTATTTTACAACTTTAGGGCAAGATCCTAAATTTGAAAAATATGAGGAGAGCGTCAAATAAGAGCCGTGGCCCAGGTCGTGGTGCTGCTGGTGGAGCTCCTGTTGCAGGGAGAGGATGTGGTCGATCTGTGCCAGCTACACGCACAAGTGAAACCCCTTCCTAAGGTGCGAATAGGCGACAAAACCTGCAGCGGTATTTGGTCGGGCCTAATGCTGCTCTACGAATGGTGAGGCCTGAACACGTACAGGCGATATTAGATTGGGTTGCTGACAGTGGATCCAGTTCCTTCACATTGCCTCCCACCCAGTCTCCTGCTGAAAGACCCCCCTTGCAAATCAGCCAAGCAGTCTGAGCCCCAAGTCATGCCACAGTCTCTTCTGCTTTTTGATGACTCTGTTAGCAGGGTTTCCCAGGGCCATCCACCTAGCCCTGCCCCAGAAGTAGAAGAGATTGAGAGCACCGATTCCCAACCACTTATCTTTCAAGATGAGTACATGGGAGGACCATCGCAGCACGTCTCGGATGATGACGAAACACAGGTGCCAACTAATGGGGCTTTCGAAAGTGTGCAGACCGACAAGGAAGGCAGGGGTGAAGACTGGGTGGAAGATGATGTGGAGAACGATGAGGTCCTCGACACCACATGGAATCAAGGTCATGCGAGTCACCTATGTAGTTCAGAGGAAGAGGCGGTGGTCGCACAGAGCCACCAGCACAGCAGAAGAGGGAGCAGGGTGCAAAAGTGGAGCGGCCGTCCTCTAGACAGTACGCCTCCTACTGCCCATCGCAGCAAGGGACCGGGCACACCAAAGCCAGCTCTAAGAGGTTCCATGGCGTGGCAGTTCTTCAGACAATGTGCTGACGAGAAGACAGGAGTGGTTTGCACTCTGTGCAATCAGAGCCTGAAGCGAGGCATAAACGTTCTCAACCTGAGCAAAACCTGCATGACCAGGCATTTATGTGCAAAGCACGGGCTGCAGTGGAATAGACACCTCAAAAACCAAGAAAGGTCTCTGGCTCCTCCTGCTTCCTCTTCTGCTGCAGTCGCGGCCTCTTCATCCACCTCTGGAGTGACAATGCCACCTGGCAGCCCGCAAACAGAGGATCTGCCAGCAACACCAACACCTGGGTCACCAAGCATCTCTACAATGTCTTACGGAAGCGTTCAGTTCTCTATATCCCAAACGCTGGAGAGGAAGAGGAAGTACCCCCCTACCCACCCGCGATCCCTAGCCCTGAATGTCAGCATTTCTAAATTATTGGCCTTTGAATGGTTGTCATTCCGTCGGGTGGAGACGGATAGTTTTAAAGGCCTTATGGCGGTGGCTGTCCCACAGTACGTCGTGCCCAGCCGCCACTATTTTTCAAGGCGAGCCATCCCTTCCCTTCACAACCAAGTAGGGGACAAAATCAGGTGTGCACTGCGCAACGCCATCTGTGGCAAGGTGCACCTGACTACGGATAAGTGGACCAGTAAGCACGGTCAGGGCAGTTATATCTCCATAACAGCACACTGGGTAAATGCAGTGGCGGATTGGCCTGAGGCGGATAGCAGTTTGGCACATGTCCTTCCACTACAGAGGATTGCAGGGCGCTTCAGTTTGCCTCCTGTTGCTTCCTCCTCCTACTCTGCTTCCTCATCCTCTACCAGCTCCTCATCCGGTCAGCGTAACACCTTCACCACCAACTTCAGCACTGCCAGTGGTTTATGACAGCAGGCAGTTAAACCTATCTGTTTGGGGGACAAACCCCACACCGCGCAGGAGCTGTGGACGGGCCTTGAACAACAGATGAGTGGTTTGTGCCAGTCAGCCTCAAGCCTGGCCTGGTGGTGTGCGATAATGGGCGAAATTTCTTAGCAGCTCTGGGACTAGCCGGTTTGATGCACATCCCTTGCCTGGCACATCTGCTGAATTTTGTGGTGCAGAGATTCCTTAAAAACTACCCCGATATGTCAGAGCTGCTGCATAAAGTGTGGGCCATCTGTGTGCGCTTTCGGCGTTCTCACCCTGCTGCTGCTCGCCTGTCAGCGCTGCAGCATAACTTCCGCCTTCCCGCTCACCGCCTCATTTGCGACGTGCCCACAAGGTGGAACTCCACCTTGCACATGCTGGCCACACTGTGCGAGCAGCAGCAGGCGATGGTGAGTCGCTCGGCGGAACAGCACCACTTCACCACCAATGACTGGGCCTCCATGCGAGACCTCTGTTCCTTGTTAGGCTGTTTCGAGTACTCCACCAACATGGCCAGTGCCGATAACGCCGTTCTCAGCGTTACTATCCCACTTCTATGCCTCCTTGAAAAAACGCTCCTGGCGATGATGGAAGAGGATGTGGCACAGGAGGAGGAGAAGGAAGAGGGATCATTTCGTAGGGTTTCCGGCCAGTCATTCCCAAGTGGCTCCGATGGTGGGTTCCGGAACCCACAAACCCAAGGTACATAATTGTCCAGCCAGGGCACAGTTCTAGAGGATGAGAAGGTGGAGGATGAGGAGGAGGAGATGGAGGAGGAGGAACCATGTTCACAGTAGGGTGGCACCCAGACCAGCTCATGGCCATCACTGGTGCGTTGATAGGGGGATACAGAGGACACAGTGGCACAGTGGAAGCACTAGGCGAAGGTAGAGGATGAGGAAGAGGTCGCCAACGCAGCTGGGGCACCGCCAGCACCTCAGAAGGCAGGGTTACCATGGCCAAAATGTGGAAAAGCTTTGTCAGCACGCCACAACAACCAGCACCACCAGCTGATATGGAACGTCTTATCAGGAGGCAGCATTTCACCAACATGGTGGAGCAGTATGTGTGCACACGCCTACACATACTGAATGACGGGTCTGCCCCCTTCAACTTCTGGGTCTCCAAATTGGGCACCTGGCCTGAGCTTGCCCTTTACGCCTTGGAGGTGCTGGCCTGCCCTGCAGCCAGTGTATTATCTGAACGTGTGTTTAGCACGGCAGGGGGCGTCATGACAGACAAGCGTAGCCGCCTGTCCACATCCAATGTGGACAAGCTCACGTTCATTAAAATGAACCAGGCATGTATCCCTCAGGACTTGTCCGTACCTTGTGCATAATAGACATGTATACCGGCATTAAGCAGCCATTGTTATACTGCAGCGCAATTGCTCATGTTTGTATTTTGGATATTTCACACTCTTTTGGAGTGTACCTTAATTTTACAAAATTAACTTAAAACCAAAATCTGTGTTGGCTATCTTGTCCTCCTCCACCGCCGCTTCCACCTACTTCGCTACGTCCACCGCCTCCTCAAACTCCTACTCCATATAGAACTCCACCTCATAAATCCATTTTTTTTTTTGTACGTGTTTTATTTTATATCATTTCACTACTTTGTAATTTACATTTTTGGGTGAAATTCACCAATTTTTGGATGTATAGTACCACTGCTATACCTAGTAGACCGGTAAAAAAATAAAATTAAATTGTTAGTTACATTTTTTGGTAAAATGAACAAATTTTATGGTGTATAGTACCACTGCTATACCTAGTAGACAGGTTAAAAAAAATAAAAATTGTCAGTTATATATTCTGGTAAAATTTACCAATTTTGGGGTGTGATGTACCACTCCTATATCTAGTAGACCGGAAAAAAATATATATTTGTCAGTTGCATTTTTTTGTGAAATTGACAAATTTTTGGGTGTAATATACCCCTCCTCTACCTTGTTGACAGCTTAATAAATTTCAATAATTTTTCTGTTACATTCTTGGGTTGACATTATACAATTTTAGACGTGAATAAACACCTGCTATGCATAGGTGACAGGGAATAAAATTTAATGAATTATTCAGTAATTAATGCGCGCCACATCCTTTCATTCAATGCTTAAACTTTGAAAAGTTGTCACACTTTTATGCTTTAATAATTTCTCCCATATTTCAACTCTAATTTTAAATTTGAAAAAATGAATACTCCCTTGGATGTGGTCTCTCTTTCTCACGCTCTCTCTCTGGCCTGTAACCCTGATTCTCCACCACCTGTGATCACCATGGTAACATCGAAACATCGAAAGTTGATAGAGCACATATCAAATTGGATGGTGAACATCACGAACTGACTGACAGGGGTCAGCCCCTGCAACTTCTGGGTCTCCAAATTGGGCACATGGCCTGAGCTTGCCCTTTACGCCTTGGAGGTGCTGGCCTGCCCTGCAGCCAGTGTATTGTCTGAACGTGTGTTTAGCACGACTGGAGGGTTATATTTCCCAATGTTTTGGGGTGTACCCTAATTTGAAAAAATAAAAATTATTTTTTAACCAAAAAGCAGTCTAGGCTACCTCCTCCCCCTTCACCGCCACTTCTACCTACACCGCCACATCCACCGCCTCCTCAACCTCCTACTCCATATGGACCTGGTCCTCCTAGATCAAGATTATAATTTTTTATTTTTACGTATTTTATATTATTTTAGGTCATTTCCCTATCCAAATTTATTTGCAGAGCACTTGCCATGCTCTTAACCACATTTTGACGCCATTTGCAGCCCTCTAGCCATTTCTATGACATTTTTACAGCCATTTTATTGCTCAAAAGTTCGGGTCCCAATTGACTTCAATGGGGTTCGGGTTCGGGGTAAAGTTCGGGTCCCGAACTCGAACTTTTTTCCGAAGTTCGGCCGAACCCGTCGAACCCGAACATCCAGGTGTCCGCTCAACTCTACTCATGACACATTCAACTGCCTGCTGTTAGCTGATAAACCTTGATGATGCCGGTTTCACGGTGAAACGTGTTAGGTGAGGTACATTATTTCTTATTTAATGCATCCCTCTGTGTTTATGACTGAATGGCAGTGTTGTACTGCAAATGCTGTTACACTGGACAGTATTGCTGAATCAAATAGCTGGTTTCAGTAAGATACATAGTTGCCAGGCAATGTCATCTGTTGCCAGCAAAACACTTTCAACTATAAATGAAATTCATTTCGGTATTCCTATATACTTATTTAAAAACATTTAAAAAAAATATGGGAATCTGAGGTGGGGTTCATTACATTACAGAGGTACCAGCCGGAGCTTATTAAAATAGGTAATTTGAACCTATTTGTTACCACAAGCAGTCAGTAATCCTTGGCATAATCATTAACAAGAAATAACTTATAGGGTTACATCAATTCATCCTTGATTCTGGGGTAAATTGAGGCCTGATACTACACAATTTAGGCTGCTCATGTTCTCATATATAAGTACAGCCATTCATCCTTGTTTTGGGGGTGAAATTGAGGCCTGACACTACTGCTCTTTTACCCTTACAGTTACTATTACAGTACAGTATGTCTGACAAACAGATGACATGCCCTTCTAAGAAAAAAGCAGTGGCCAAAATGTTTCTGGAGGCGGCAGAAGTAGCAACAGAAGAAGGGGGTGGTAGCAGTCGCAGCAACAGGTCAGTGCTGCCAGTGTCATCCAGCAGTCGTTTTTTGACCAGCAACCCAGCTGTCCTTGAATAGTTGACTTGGTCTACCTCATCTCAAGTGACATCAGACACCCCCAGCCAGAAGTCGGTGGGTTCTTCTGACACCACGCTTAGTTGGCATGGCCCGGGAACAAGCTCTGTACCCCCACCTGTCCTGAACCTGCCGCTTTCATTTTCTATTCCTTCTGCTTGGGTAGTATTGTATGCCATCAGCTTGGCTCCGCTTTTCAGCGAGGACGAGCTTCTAGAGGACAGTCACCAGCTACTGCCCAGCCAAGACGTGAAGGAGAAATCCGCTGCTTCCTCCAGTAGGCGGGCAACTAGCAGCGATGAGAGTCGCGTGGGAGCTGGTGTTGCAAGCGGTCAAGCACGTGACCCTGAGACTGGTGATGGTGACATCAGTGACATGCAGACAGTAATGAATGATGATGTAGCCGATCGCACGTGGGAGTCGGGTGAAGAGGGTGCTTCATCATTATCAGGAAAAGAGGGGGGGCAACTTGCGCGTGAGGCAGAGGCTGAGCCAGCAGGGTGGTAGCATGGCCGTTAGTCAGCAGGGTGGCAGCAGTGTGACTTCTGGAGCCAAACGTGCCCGGGGTAGACCTTCTGCTACGCAGGAGCCTACCTTTCCGGAAAATGCCCTAATCGGCAATGTGGGAATTTTTCATCAAGCCACCGAAGGATGTCAGCGTGGCCATTTGTAGAATCTGTGGGTAGAAGGTGAATCATGGCCAGGGTGCCAATGTTTGAACCACGGCCCTGAGTCCACATATACGGCATCACCATAAATTGGCCTGGGAAAACCGTGGCACTAATGTAGTGGTCCAGCCTGATGGAGCAACCGCTACATAACCCAGTGGCCCACATCTTTTCTCCAGCAGTCAAGACTCCACCACCTTAGCAGAAGGGAGCTGTGTTTTCTTCCCATCATTTACTGGCCCTTATCCTCCTGCTCCTCCTACTCCTCATCACTCATTTTGTCAGCAATCGATCACTGAAGCGATTGCAAAAAGACAACAGTATCCAGGCACTCATACAACGATGCAGAAGCTGAACGTGCTCCTGGACAAGATGTTGGTACTACAGTCCCTCCCTTTACATGTGTTGGACTCTGTCCCTTTCAGAAAACTAACAGCTTGTGCTGAGCCAAGGTGGATAATCCCAAGCAGTCATTATTTCTTCAGAAAGGCTGTACCAGCCCTGCACACTTATGTTGAACAGAAGGTCTCCTTGAGCCTGTCGGTGTCTGCTAAAGTTCATGGCAGCGCCAACATGTGGAACTGTAACTAGGGTGAAGGACAATATAATGTCCTTTATGGCCCACTGGGTAAATGTAGTTCCTGCATAGCCACACCAGCAATTTGGCCAGTGACGGCACTGCCGCCTCCACGTTCTCAAGCTGTGAGTCCTGCGGCAATGTCCTCTACTGCCTCCTCATCCTCCACCTTGTCCTCAGCCTCCACAATTCAGGCACAATTCGGAGTGCTACTCCAGCATACTACCTGTGAAGAGCATGGCTATGTCATGCTGTTCTGCACCTGGTTTGCCTGGCTTAACAGAGTCACACTGGTAGGAACTGCTCTGCATCCTTCAAGAGTAAATCAAATCCTGGCTGTCTCCTCACCAATTTAAAATCAGAACCATGGTCACCGATAACGTGAAGAACGTTGTGTCAGCGCTGCGTCAACAAGGGTCGACTCATGCGCCCTGCATGGCGCACGTCTTTAATCTGGTTATAAAGCAGTTCCTGAACTGCAATACATCCTGAAAATGGCTAGGTGAATGCACTTTAGCCATTCTTACACTGCAAAGCATCCCCTCCTTGAGCTGCAGGTGAATGCACTTTAGCCATTCTTACACTGCAAAGCATCCCCTCCTTGAGCTGCAAAGGCAGAATAGCATTCCCCAACATCTCCTGAAATGTGACGTTTTGACCCATTGGAACTCCACCCTCCACATGTTGGACTAACTATATGAGCAGAGGAAAACCGTAAATGATTTCTTGATGATGCAGGTGGACGGGAGCACTCCCCTGTGTAACTTTGACGTTAGCCAGTGGCCGCTTATGCATGACACCTGCCGTTTGCTCAGGCCCTTTGAGGAGGCCGCTTTATTTGTTAGTCGCCAGGACTACAGGATGAACAATGTCATTCCACTCCTTCACGTCCTAGAGCAGATGCTGATAAATATGGCTAGCCAGAGGACAGGAGACGTGGGGCCTACATCTCACAGCCACCTGAGCCCAGTAGGGGCTGAACTGGAGGAGAAGGAGGACATTCATGCACAAGCAATGTTCACAGAAAAGGGTGATTTTTCTGAACAAGTGAAAGGAGAGGAAAGGAGAGGAGCAGGAGGAACTAGAGGGCGATGAGGAAGACGAGGCAGATGACCCCTATACAACGTTGCAGTATGCAGTGGAGATGGAGGCTGGGAGTCCCTCCGAGTCCCTAGAGCAAATGGCCAGATGCATGCTGAGTAGTGTTGATCACGAATATTCTAATTGCGAATTTTAATAGCGAATATCGGCATTTTGAGAATTCGCAAATATTTAGAATATCGCTAAATATATTCGGAATCGCGAATATATATTTTTTTTTAAATACCATTTCATGCTAATTTTTATGTGAATATTTTATGCGAATTTTATGAGAATTTTTCGCATTCAAGAAAATAATGCCTGGAGATCATGAATTCACGAATTCTCGAATATATGGCGAATATTCGCCCAAATATTCGCGAATCCGAATATTGCCCCTGCCGCTCATCACTAATGCTGAGTTGCTTGCGTAGTGACAGCCGTATTATCACCATTTGGCAGAGGGATGACTACCATCTTAGACCCTCGCTACCTGTCCAAAATGGGGGCCTTTTTTCCACCAACTGAGAAGGAGCATAAACTCAACTACTATCGAGACATCCTATGTGGTCAGTTGGCTGCTGCCTACAGATGCGTCCACTCTTACCTGATCTCCAAACTGGAAGTGGTGTCAAATTTGTCCTGACAGCAAAACAACATAATATCGCGAGACTGTAACTAAACTCTAAATGACATCACATCACAACCACTGGGTGGTGAGTGCTTCACATATAGCTTATTGCTCAAGCTGCTATTTCTTCTGTTTAGAGAACAAAGAAGCTGGCATCAGATATGAGATATTTATTGGCAGACCCAGTTAAATTTGGAAAGAGCTATTAAGAATATTAAGTATGTGAAAGTCAAACACATGAGACTAAAGGAATACAAAATCCAGAATCCAAACATCATGTGTGATACTGTCTGCTCAGCTGCGTATCTAATTCTAGTATGTGTGATACTTTCTGCTGAGCTGCATATCTACCCCTATCATTTGTGATACTGCCTGCTGAGCTTTGTATCTAATTCTATCATGTGTGATACTGCATGCAGAGCCGTGTATCTAATCCTATCATGTGTGATACTGCCTGCTGATCCGTATATCTTATCCTATCATGTGTGATACTGTCTGCTGAGCTATGCATCTAATCCTATCCTATGTTATACTGTCTGCTGAGCTATGTATCTAATCCTATCATGTGTGATACTGTCTGCTGAGCTATGTATCTAATTCTATCCTATGTTATACTGTCTGCTGAGCTATGCATCTAATCCTATCATGTGTGATACTGCCTGCTGGTCTGTGTATCTAACCATATCATGTGTAAAACTGTTGGCTGAGCTGGGTATCTAATCCTATCATGTGTGATACTGCCTGCTGGGCTGTGTATCTAATCCTATCCTGTATGATACTGTCTCCTGAGCGTTGTATCTAATCCTATCCTGTGTGATACTGTCTCCTGAGCTTTGTATCTAATCCTATCATGTGTGATACTGTCTGCTGAGCTATGTATCTAATTCTATCTTGTGTGATACTGTCTGCTGAGCCATGCATCTAATCCTATCATATGTGATAATATGTGATACTGCCTGATGATCCATGCATCTAATCCTATAATGTGTGATACCCTCTGCTGAACTGGGTATCTAATCCTATCATGTGTGATACTGCCTGCTGAGCTATGTATCTAATTCTATCCTGTGTGATACCCTCTGTTGAACTGGGTATCTAATCCTATCATGTATGATACTGCCTGCTGGGCTGTGTATCTAATCATATCATGTATGATACTGTCTGCTGAGCTCGTTATCTAATCCTATCATGTGCGATACTGCCTGCTGGGCTGTGTATCTAATTCTATCCTGTGTGTTACTGTCTCCTAAACTTTGTATCTAATCCTATTCTGTGTTATACTGTCTCCTGAGCTTTGTATCTAATCCTATCCTTTGTAATACTGTCTGCTGAGCCATGTATCTAATCCTATCCTGTGTGATACGGTCTGCTGAGCTATCCAAAGAAAAAACTTGTGGTCCAGCTTCCCATAAAAACTTGCGGCTTCCATTTTTAATCATTTTTTGTTATTTTTCTATCCAAAGCTGCCTTTTGGGGAAATATTAATTTCTTTCTGTCTAAAGAGAGACCCCATTTTTTGGCCTCCTCTATAGACAGCGTAGCATATTTTCTCAAAAGCATTCTGCTACTGATATTATCTGCTTCCCTTATAACTGCAGTACTATACAAACAGTTGCGTCTTGCTCGCAACATATTGCCCCTTGGTATGTTCCTTATCACATGAGATGGGTGACATGAAGTCGCTAAAAGGGTAGTTCTGCCAGCCATCTCTTTTCTATGGGTTGATGTTGAAATTACTGAATTAGCGGGGGCGTGGTCTGGCTGCCTAGGCGGATGGGTGCATAGAGCCTGAGCTCCTGTGTCAGCGCTGACTTAAGCGACTTTACAAAGCTCAGTGATACTCCATTCTGCCTAAAAACCGAGGGGAACCTCTCAGGACATGACTGGGCGCAGGAAGAAGTTGGCTAATCAGCCTAAACTTACAAAGTTTTACTTCTCCAGAGACGCCGGGGACATCCAAGATGGCGCCGGAAAAGAAGCTGTCTCTCCTACTGAGCGCGCGAAGACACTGGACCTCCAGCTTAGCTCTCCGGCTTCAACTCTGCGGAGATCGCTCTCTGACTCGGCGCTCCCCACCCAGCTGGAACTGGGAGATCATTGTACATCAGCCGGCGGGTCAGAGAGGCCTTTAGGCCTGGAAGAAGCACAAGGTCCGGTGAGTCACAGCTCCCCGCCCCGTCTCACATCAAGGGAGCTTCCCTCTGCTTCTCCCCCTTCCCCGTGGGAACTCTCACAGATACAGGCCCAACATGCGGCCGCTATTTTACCCTTAAACAGGGTCACAAAGAGCTCTCCTGCAGTCCCAGATGAAGACGGGGAAACAACGGTACTAGCGTTACCGGTGTCTAACACAGCCCTAACAGACATCGCCATGCGGGACATGCTTATCTTACAGCGGCGATCCTTGCTGCTGGACATAAAGTCCATCATAGCACCTCTGCGCTCTGACATTGATGAACTGGGGGCCCGGACGGACAATCTGGAAAACAAATTTGGGGACTTTGCATCCTCGCATAACACCCTAATCGACGCTCACGCAGAGCTAGAGGCAGAAGTAGAAAGCATTAAGGCCAAAATGGCTGACCTGGAAGACAGAAGCAGACGCAATAATATCAAGTTGAGAGGGATTCCAGAATCGGTGACTCCTAAAGAAATCCCTGACTATGTGCGGTCTCTTCTGAAAGCAGTTCTGCCAGAATGTCCTGAAAGGGACTTGGAGATTGATAGGGCGCACCGTGTACCTCGACCGCGGAATCTGGAGGACTCAGTGCCGCCGGATGTGCTAGCCAGAATCCATTTCTTCAAAATCAAGGAACAGCTGCTGTCTTCGGTGAGGAAAAGTGGGGGTCTCCCTGCACCCTTCCATAAGGTACTCTTGTTTGCCTACTTATCTGCAGCTACACTGCGTCTGAGAAGGGCCTTCTCGCCTATCACGTCGGCCCTTAGGAGTGCCGATATACCGTACCACTGGGGGTTTCCAGTTCGCCTGCTGATACACCACAACGGAACCTTCCACACTATCAAGACCCTGGAAGAGGTGCTATTACAAAGCTGGAACATCTCAGTTTCCTCCACGGATGAAGTTCAACTCCATGCTCCAGCCAAAGTCCGTAAAGACTGGTCAAGAGTACGCTGAATCATTTTTTTTTATTTTTTTTGGTCGGGTACGCCTCGCCATCAGGTGCTGTACGTTTGTACGGGTTCTGTCGCCCTAACCTGCCTTATTTCTAGGTTGCAGACGGGACATTTGCCCTACTCCTTGTATTGAGCCTCTTTTAGGCTTACTATGTTTTACATTTGTTTGAGTTTGTTGCCTTACCTCCTATTTTTTGGGGGGTAATTTCTCTAGGAGCTCATATATTGCCTGTTCTCTCTTGTGCTACCTATGTCCGGGGGATGCAGACGTCCTCGCTGGGAGACGTTCTGTGTCTGGTATCTCTCTTATTACCTGCCAGTAACAGAATGCTGTTTATTTTAATTTATCATGGTAATAACATTTGCTAGCTTAAATGCCAATGGTTTAAATAGCCCCATGCGCAGAGCGCATCTGTGGAAAGAATCTAAGGTACTACAGTGTGATGTTCTGGGGATACAGGAGACACATATGCTTCAGCGTGATGCTTTCAGGTTGAAGCATTCACAGTTTCCTCACATTTTTCAATCGCACCCCAGAGGGGTCATGTTAGCTATTAAAAACACGGTAGCATTTTCCCATGTAGCTGACCACATAGATCCTCTAGGGCGATTTATTATATTGATATGCACTCTCAACAATGTATTATTTACCATAGTGTCTCTATATGCTCCTAACCATGGCCAAGTGCATTTCTTTCACAAGTTAATGAAACTAATCCACAAGAAGCAACAGGGAAAACTGGTAATATGTGGGGATTTTAATCTGACATCAGACCCGACGGTGGATACCTCCACCTCCTCAACGCGGGCCCCCCCCCTCCCTCGCTACTACTTTCTGGAAGGAGGAGCTCTATGACGTTTGGCGTATCCAACATGGGTCTGCTAGAGATTATTAATTTCACTCTGGGGTTCACAATGTGTATTCCAGAATCGACATGTTTCTTGTAGACGGAGCACTTCTTCCCTACGCCAAAAACTCCTCCCTAGAAACTATCAAATGGTCTGACCATGCAGCTATTACCTTGATGGTCTCGGAATCTATCAATTCCCCTCAAACATACTTGTGACGAAGTAGCCCTCTTTTGGTATCAGACCCTCAGTAGAGATCCCGCATAGAATCAGATCTCCAGGACTTTGTCAAATTTAATGACTCCTCTCACACTGATCCAGTGACTCTATGGAATGCTCACAAGGCATGTATCCGGGGGTCCTTTATACAGCAGGGTGCGATATGAAAAAAAAGAATGGAAGCTAAAATGTCAGACATCTTGTCCCAGCTACAACAGGTAGAGGCAAAAAACAAAGTGAATCCTACTCCTCTGTTAGCGGATAAGCTCAAACGCCTTAGGCAGGAGTTGAGAGGCTATATGCTTTCCTCCTATGAGAAAATGCTTCGTAAAACAAAAGCGACTTATTATTCACAAGATAACAAGGCGGGTAAACTTTTGGCGTCTAGATTTAAGGCTCGTCACACAAAAAGCAGAATCCCACACATTTTTCACCCTCATTCTCAGGAGAAGGTTTACTCCCCCATAGACATTGTTAATGGCTTTCAATCATACTATGTGGTCCTTTATAATTTGCAGAACTCCCATCCTACCCCAGTAGAGCTAGATGACCGGGTCAACCTCTATCTCAAATCCTTACACTTACCCACACTAAATAGTTCTCAGCTTCAGGGTCTTAATTCCCTGATTACTACCGAGGAGGTGGAGGCAGTGATTGCGT
Organism: Bufo bufo; assembly: GCF_905171765.1. Lineage (NCBI taxonomy): Eukaryota > Metazoa > Chordata > Amphibia > Anura > Bufonidae > Bufo > Bufo bufo. The sequence goes on along the minus strand of NC_053396.1, from coordinate 201,434,419 downwards.
CTCTTCCAAGAGACAAAGCCCCTGGCCCCGATGGCTTCGCTAGTAGGGATGAGCGAACCCGAACTGTATAGTTCGGGTTCGTACCGAATTTTGGGGTGTCCGTGACACGGACCCGAACCCGAACATTTTCGTAAAAGTCCGGGTTCGGTGTTCGGCGCTTTCTTGGCGCTTTTTGAAAGGCTGCAAAGCAGCCAATCAACAAGCATCATACTACTTGGCCCAAGAGGCCATCACAGCCATGCCTACTATTGGCATGGCTGTGATTGGCCAGTGCACCATGTGACCCAGCCTCTATTTAAGCTGGAGTCACGTAGCGCCGCATGTCACTCTGCTATGATCAGTATAGGGAGAGGTTGCAGCTGCGACGTTAGGGCGAGATTAGGCAGATTAACTCCTCCAAAAGACTTCATTCTGTCATCGATCTGCAGCTGTGGATCATTGAAGTGCTATTATTGACTTGCTCACTTTTTTGAGGCTGCCCAGAGCGATTACTTTTTTTCTGGGGTGATCGGCGGTCATTTTGTGACTTATGGTGCGCCAGCACGAGCTATCACCAAGTGTATTTAACCATCGATAGTGTGGTTATTTTGTGCTATATCCTACATCAGCTGCAGGCTGAGCCTGTGTCACCGAAGTGCATTTAACCATCAACAGTCTGGTTATTTTTTGGCCATATACTACATCAGCTGCAGGCTGAGCCTGTGTCACCCAAGTGTATTTAACCATCGATAGTGTGGTTATTTTGTGCTATATCCTACATCAGCTGCAGGCTGAGCCTGTGTCACCCAAGTGCATTTAACCATCAACAGTCTGATTATTTTTTGGCCATATACTACATCTGGTGCAGGCTGAGCCTGTGTCACCCAAGTGCATTTAACCATCAACAGTCTGATTATTTTTTGGCCATATACTACATCTGGTGCAGGCTGAGCCTGTGTCACCCCAGTGCATTTAACCATCAACAGTGTGGTTATTTTTTGGCCATATATTACATCAGGGGCAAGTTGAGCCTGTCACCCAGCGCCTAAAAAATAGACCTGACATTTCTATTCAACCAAATCTGTACTGTTTTAGCTGGTCAAGTTATTTGTATTGACCGTAAAAGCACACTTTTTTTTCTGGGTTGAAAAAGCATTCCCAAATTTGCCATTCTCAAAATAACTAGTTTCTGGTATTTGAGGCCTACTTGAAATCTATCCCAAAAAGAAAATCTTACATTGAAGGTATTGATAGTGTCATTCAGAAAAACCTAAGACACACGCTAGCGTGCTGATAGAAGTGTGATTCTGTGATTAAACCTATACCTGTCACACAGCGCAAAAAAAAACAGGTCTCACATCTCTATTCAACCAAATCTGCACTGTTTGAGCTGGTCAAGTTATTTGTAGTGACCGTAAAAGCAGACTTTTTGTTCTGGGTTGAAAAAGCATTCCCAAATTTGCCATTCTCAAAATAACTAGTTTCTGGTATTTCAGGCCTACTTGAAATCTATCCCAAAAAGAAAATCTTACATTGAAGCTAGTGATAGTGTCATTCAGAAAAACCTAAGACACACGCTAGCGTGCTGATAGAAGTGTGATTAAACCTATACCTGTCACACAGCGCAAAAAAAAACAGGTCTCACATCTCTATTCAACCAAATCTGCACTGTTTGAGCTGGTCAAGTTATTTGTAGTGACTGTAAAAGCAGACTTTTTGTTCTGGGTTGAAAAAGCATTCCCAAATTTGCCATTCTCAAAATAACTAGTTTCTGGTATTTGAGGCCTACTTGAAATCTATCCCAAAAAGAATATCTTACATTGAAGCTAGTGATAGTGTCATTCAGAAAAACCTAAGACACACGCTAGCGTGCTGATAGAAATCTGATTCTGTGATTAAACCTATACCTGTCACACAGCGCAAAAAAAAACAGGCCTCACATCTCTATTTAACCAAATCTCTACTGTTTTAGCTGGTCAAGTTATTTGTAGTGACCGTAAAAGCAGACTTTTTGTTCTGGGTTGAAAAAGCATTCCCAAATTTGCCATTCTCAAAATTGTGGTGAACGGGAACAATGAGGAAAACATCTAATAAGGGACGCGGACGTGGACATGGTCGTGGTGGTGTTAGTGGACCCTCTGGTGCTGGGAGAGGACGTGGCCGTTCTGCCACAGCCACACATCCTAGTGAACCAACTACCTCAGGTCCCAGTAGCCAGCAGAATTTACAGCGATATTTGGTGGGGCCCAATGCCGTTCTAAGGATGGTAAGGCCTGAGCAGGTGCAGGCCTTAGTCAATTGGGTGGCCGACAGTGGATCCAGCACGTTCACATTATCTCCCACCCAGTCTTCTGCAGAAAGCGCACAGATGGCGCATGAAAACCAAGCCCATCGGTCTGTCACATCACCCCCATGCATATCAGGGAAACTGTCTGAGCATCAAGTTATGCAGCAGTCTCTTATGCTGTTTGAAGACTCTGCTGCCAGGGTTTCCCAAGGGCATCCACCTAGCCCTTCCCCAGGGGTGGAAGAGATAGAATGCACTAACGCACAACCACTTCTTTTTCCTGATGATGAGGACATGGGAATACCACCTCAGCACGTCTCTGATGATGATGAAACACAGGTGCCAACTGCTGCGTCTTTCTGCAGTGTGCAGACTGAACAGGAGGTCAGGGATCAAGACTGGGTGGAAGACGATGCAGGGGACGATGAGGTCCTAGACCCCACATGGAATGAAGGTCGTGCCACTGACTTTCACAGTTCGGAGGAAGAGGCAGTGGTGAGACCGAGCCAACAGCGTAGCAAAAGAGGGAGCAAAATCAGAACACCCGCCGCCAAGAGACTCCGCCTGCTACTGACCGCCGCCATCTGGGACCGAGCACCTCAAAGGCAGCTTCAAGGAGTTCCCTGGCATGGCACTTCTTCAAACAATGTGCTGACGACAAGACCCGAGTGGTTTGCACGCTGTGCCATAAGAGCCTGAAGCGAGGCATTAACGTTCTGAACCTTAGCACAACCTGCATGACCAGGCACCTGCATGCAAAGCATGAACTGCAGTGGAGTAAACACCTTAAAAACAAAGAAGTCACTCAGGCTCCCCCTGCTACCTCTTCTGCTGCTGCTGCCTCGGCCTCTTCTGCTGCTGCCGCCGCCTCGGCCTCTTCCTCCGCCTCTGGAGGAACGTTGGCACCTGCCTCCCAGCAAAAATGGGATGTACCACCAACACCACCACCTGCGTCACCAAGCATCTCAACCATGTCACACGGCAGCGTTCAGCTCTCCATCTCACAAACATTTGAGAGAAAGTGTAAATTCCAACCTAGCCACCCTCGATCCCTGGCCCTGAATGCCAGCATTTCTAAACTACTGGCCTATGAAATGCTGTCATTTAGGCTGGTGGACACACACAGCTTCAAACAGCTCATGTCACTTGCTGTCCCACAGTATGTTGTTCCCAGCTGCCACTACTTCTCCAAGAGAGCCGTGCCTTCCCTGCACAAACAAGTGTCCGATAAAATCAAGTGTGCACTGCGCAACGCCATCTGTGGCAAGGTCCACCTAACCACAGATACGTGGACCAGTAAGCACGGCCAGGGACGCTATATCTCCCTAACTGCACACTGGGTAAATGTAGTGGCAGCTGGGCCCCAGGCGGAGAGCTGTTTGGCGCACGTCCTTCCGCCGCCAAGGATCGCAGGGCAACATTCTTAGCCTCCTGTCTCCTCCTCCTCCTACTCAGCTTCCTCCTCCTCTTCTTCCACCTGCTCATCCAGTCAGCCACACACCTTCACCACCAACTTCAGCACAGCACGGGGTAAACGTCAGCAGGCCATTCTGAAACTCATATGTTTGGGGGACAGGCCCCACACCGTACAGGAGTTGTGGCGGGGTATAGAACAACAGACCGGCGAGTGGTTGCTGCCGGTGAGCCTCAAGCCCGGGCTGGTGGTGTGCGATAATGGGCGAAATCTCGTTGCAGCTCTTGGCCTACCTGGATTGACGCACATCCCTTGCCTGGCGCATGTGCTGAATTTGGTGGTGCAGAAGTTCATTCGCAACTACCCCGACATGTCAGAGCTGCTGCATAAAGTGCGGGCCGTCTGTTCGCGCTTCCGGCATTCACACCCTGCCGCTGCTTGCCTGTCTGCGCTACAGCGTAACTTCGGCCTTCCCGCTCACCGCCTCATATGCGACGTACCCACCAGGTGGAACTCCACCTTGCATATGCTGGACAGACTGTGCGAGCAGCAGCAGGCCATAGTGGAGTTTCAGCTGCAGCACGCACGGGTCAGTCGCACTGCGGATCAGACACACTTCACCACCAATGACTGGGCCTCCATGCGAGACCTGTGTGCCCTGTTGCGTTGTTTCGAGTACTCCACCAACATGGCCAGTGGCGATGACGCCGTTATCAGCGTTACAATACCACTTCTATGTCTCCTTGAGAAAACACTTAGGGTGATGATGGAAGAGGAGGTGGCCCAGGAGGAAGAGGGGTCATTTTTAGCACTTTCAGGCCAGTCTCTTCGATGTGACTCAGAGGGAGGTTTTTTGCAACACCAGAGGCCAGGTACAAATGTGGCCAGACAGGGCCCACTACTGGAGGACAAGGATGAGGAGGAGGTGGAGGAGGATGAGGATGAAGCATGTTCACAGCGGGGTGGCACCCAAAGCAGCTCGGGCCCATCACTGGTGCGTGGCTGGGGGGAAACTCAGGACGATGACGATACGCCTCCCACAGAGGACAGCTTGTCCTTACCTCTGGGCAGCCTGGCACACATGAGCGACTACATGCTGCAGTGCCTGCGCAACGACAGCAGAGTTGCCCACATTTTAACGTGTGCGGACTACTGGGTTGCCACCCTGCTGGATCCCTGGTACAAAGACAATGTGCCCACCTTACTTCCTACACTGGAGCGTGATAGGAAGATGCGCGAGTACAAGCGCAGGTTGGTAGACGCGCTACTGAGAGCATTCCCAAATGTCACAGGGGAACCAGTGGAAGCCCAAGGCGAAGGCAGAGGAGGAGCAAGAGGTCGCCAACGCAGCTGTGTCACGCCCAGCTCCTCTGAGGGCAGGGTTAGCATGGCAGAGATGTGGAAAAGTTTTGTCAACACGCCACAGCTAAGTGCACCACCACCTGATACGGAACGTGTTAGCAGGAGGCAACATTTCACTAACATGGTGGAACAGTACCTGTGCACACCCCTCCACGTACTGACTGATGGTTCGGCCCCATTCAACTTCTGGGTCTCCAAATTGTCCACGTGGCCAGAGCTAGCCTTTTATGCCTTGGAGGTGCTGGCCTGCCCGGCGGCCAGCGTTTTGTCTGAACGTGTATTCAGCACGGCAGGGGGCGTCATTACAGACAAACGCAGCCGCCTGTCTACAGCCAATGTGGACAAGCTGACGTTCATAAAAATGAACCAGGCATGGATCCCACAGGACCTGTCCATCCCTTGTGCAGATTAGATATTAACTACCTCCCCTTAACAATATATTATTCTACTCCAGGGCACTTCCTCATTCAATACTATTTTTAATTTCATTTTACCATTATATTGCGGGGCAACCCAAAGTTGAATGAACCTCTCCTCTGTCTGGGTGCCGGGGCCTAAATGTGTGACAGTGGCCTGTTCCAGTGGTGGGTGACATGAAGCCTGATTCTCTGCTATGACATGAATACAGATTCTGCGCTGACATAAGGCCAGATTCTCTGTTACGGGACCTCTCTCCTCTGCCTGGGTGCCTGGGCCTAAATGTGTGACAGTGGCCTGTTCCAGTGGTGGGTGACGTGAAGCCTGATTCTCTGCTATGACATGAAGACAGATTCTGCGCTGACATAAGGCCAGATTCTCTGTTACGGGACCTCTCTCCTCTGTCTGGGTGTCGGGGCCTAAATGTGTGACACTGGCCTGTTCCAGTGGTGGGTGACGTGAAGCCTGATTCTCTGCTATGACATGAAGACAGATTCTGCGCTGACATAAGGCCAGATTCTCTGTTATGGGACCTCTCTCCTCTGCCTGGGTGCCTGGGCCTAAATGTGTGACAGTGGCCTGTTCCAGTGGTGGGTGACGTGAAGCCTGATTCTCTGCTATGACATGAAGACAGATTCTGCGCTGACATAAGGCCAGATTCTCTGTTACGGGACCGCTCTCCTCTGTCTGGGTGCCGGGGCCTAAATGTGTGACAGTGGCCTGTTCCAGTGGTGGGTGACGTGAAGCCTGATTCTCTGCTATGACATGAAGACTGATTCTGCGCTGACATGAAGCCAGATTCTCTGCTATGGCATGAAGAGACTGATTCTCTGCTGACGTGAAGCCAGATTCTCTGCTATGGGACCTCTGTCCAATTGATATTGGTTCATTTTTATTTTTTTTAATTTTTATTTTAATTCATTTCCCTATCCACATTTGTTTGCAGGGGATTTACCTACATGTTGCTGCCTTTTGCAGCCCTCTAGCTCTTTCTTGGGCTGTTTTACAGCCTTTTTAGTGCCCAAAAGTTCGGGTCCCCATTGACTTCAATGGGGTTCGGGTTCGGGACGAAGTTCGGTTCGGGTTCGGATTCCGAACCCGAACATTTCCGGGAAGTTCGGCTGAACTTCTCAAACCCGAACATCCAGGTGTTCGCTCAACTCTATTCGCTAGCCATTATTATAAACATTTTAAGCAGGTTATCAGTCCTTACCTAAAAAACTTCTGTCAAGCCGCTATGTCCCAGGGCTCTCTGCCAGCTGAAAATTTAAAAGCCTTTATAATCACTCTCCCTAAACCTGGCAAACCACCTGATAGACCCCAAAACTTTAGGCCCATCTCCCTCCTAAACCAGGATGTCAAAATATATGCAAAGCTTTTGGCCACCCGCTTAGGCTACTTTCACACTTGCGTTCGGGGTTCCGCTTGTGAGCTCAGTTTGAAGGCTCTCACAAGCAGCCCCGAACGGATCCGTACAGCCCCAATGCATTCTGAGTGGATGCAGATCCGCTCAGAATGCATCAGTTTGGCACCGTTTGGCCTCCGTTCCGCTCAGCAGACGGACACCCGAACGCAGCTTGCAGCGTTTTTGTGTCCGCTTGGCCGTGCGGAGCCAAACGGATCCGTCCAGACTTACAATGCAAGTCAATGGGGACGGATCCGTTTGACGTTGACACAATATGGTGCAATTTCAAACGGATCCGTCCCCCATTGACTTTCAATGTAAAGTCAGGAGTCCCCTATTAATATACCATCAGATCGGAGTTTTCTCCAATCCGATGGTATATTTTAACTTGAAGCATCCCCATCACCATGGGAACGCCTCTATGTTTAGAATATACCATCGGATTTGAGTTAGATCGTGAAACTCAGATCCGACAGTATATTCTAACACAGAGGCGTTCCCATGGTGATGGGGACGCTTCAAGTTAGAATATACTGAGAACTGTGTACATGACTGCCTCCTGCTGCCTGGCAGGTGCTGCCAGGCAGCAGGGGGCAAACCCCCCCTGCCCCCCCCTGTATTTAACTCATTGGTGGCCAGTGCGGCCCCCCTCCCTCCCCAGTATTAAATGTGACCAGTGCGGCCCCCCTCCCTCTATATTTATTGGTGGCCAGTGCGGCCCCCCATCCCTCCCCAGTATTAAATGTGACCAGTGCGGCCCCCCTCCCTCTATATTAATTGGTGGCCAGTGCGGATTCCCAGTATTAAATGTGACCAGTGCGGCCTCCCCTCTCCCCCCCCCCTAATTAAAATCACCTCCCCCATCATTGGTGGCAGCGGAGAGTTCCGATCGGAGTCCCAGTTTAATCGCTGGGGCTCCGATCGGTTACCATGGCAGCCAAGACGCTATTGCAGTCTTGGCTGCCATGGTTACTTAGCAATAAATAGAAGCATTATACTTAGCTGCGATGTCTGTGACCGGCCGGGAGCTCCTCCTACTGGTAAGTGAAAGGTCTGTGCGGCACATTGCCTATAGCACAGACCTGTCACTTACCAGTAGGAGGAGCTCCCGGCCGGTCACAGACATCGCAGCTCGCAGGTAAGTATAATGCTTCTATTTATTGCTAAGTAACCATGGCAGCCAAGACTGCAATAGCGTCTTGGCTGCCATGGTAACCGATAGGAGCCCCAGCGATTAAACTGGGACTCCGATCGGAACTCTCCGCTGCCACCAATGATGGGGGGGGGTGATTTTAATTAGGGGGGGGGGAAGAGGGGAGGCCGCACTGGTCACATTTAATACTGGGAATCCGCACTGGCCACCAATGAATATAGAGGGGGGGGGCCGCACTGGTCACAATTAATACTGGGGAGGGAGGGGGGGGCCGCACTGGCCACCTATGAATATAGAGGGAGGGGGGCCGCACTGGTCACATTTAATACTGGGGAGGGAGGGAGAGGGGGCCGCACTGGCCACCAATGAATATAGAGGGAGGGGGCCGCACTGGTCACATTTAATACAGGGGAGGGAGGGGGTCTGCCCCCTCCTGCCTGGCAGCACCTGATCTTTTACAGGGGGCTATGATTCACACAATAATTGTGCAGATCACAGCCCCCTGTAAGAGATCGGGTGCTGCCAGGCAGCAGGGGGCAGTCATATACACAGTTCTTTTAGTATATTCTAACTTGAAGCGTCCCCATCACCATGGGAACGCCTCTGTGTTAGAATATACTGTCGGATCTGAGTTTTCACGAAGATCTGTTATGCAGACGGATCCGTTCTGAACGGATGCAAGCGTTTGCATTATAGGAGCGGATCCGTCTGTGCAGACACCAGACGGATCCGCTCCAAACGCAAGTGTGAAAGTAGCCTTAGCTAAATTTCTCCCTTCTATTATCCATGTGGACCAGGCCGGTTTCGTCCCGACCCGTCAGACCTATTATAACACGAGACGCCTACTAGGTATTATTCATCATGTCCACAAGAATGGAATTCTCACGTTGGCCCTAGCCTTGGATGCCGAGAAGGCGTTCAATAGACTTAGATGGTCGTTCGCCTTCTCGGTACTTGAACAGATGGGTTTCACCGGACATATACTCACCGCCATTAGAGCACTTTATAGCAATCCCACAGCCAGAACGTTTGTGAACGGGGCCTTGTCGGATGTATTCGAGCTCACAAACGGCACCAGACAGGGATGACCTCTATCCCGCCTTATTTTTATAATAGCCATGGAACCACTGGCCCAGGCGATTAGACAAGACCCCAATATAACAGGGGTTACTGTGGGTGGTCGATCCCATGTCATATCCTTATATGCAGATGACGTATGTCTAACCCTCACAAACCCTGAAGAGTCCATGTCGGCGGTTATGGCCCAAATTTTCCAATATGGCGACCTTTCATACTACCACCTCAACTCCTCCAAAACGCAAGCCTTACAAATTAACTTACCAGAAGCCCTGGTGTCGAACCTTCGTAGGACTTGGACTTTCGATTGGCAACACTACAGCATTAAATACTTAGTCGTCAACATGTCTTATACCCAGGCCCAGTTGTACGCACTCAATTATGAATCTCTCCTACTCTCCACGGAAAAGGAACTCGTAGAGTTTGCCAGACTTAACACCTCGTTGATGGGTAAGATCGCACAATTTAAAATGTTTATCCTTCCTAAGTTTTTATATTTGTATCGCACCCTGCCCACAATCCTCCCGGAGAGGTTCTTTTCCCGAGCGCAATTAGTACTCTCTAATTATGTTTGGGAAAGAAAACACCCCAGGGTTGCTCTTGACATCATAACCAGGGAATGTTGTATGGGAGGCTTAGCATTGCCAGATCTAAAATTTTATTATATATTCTATTTGGTCTCCATGCTGAAGGGCTGGGCTCAGTCCTCCCAGGACCTACCTTGGGTTCACCTAGAAGCATCACAAGCTGCCCCATAATCCTTGTGGGAGATGTTGGACCTACCATTTTGGAAGATCCCTATTCCCAAAAACCTAGGCCCGACGGTGTGGGCATCGCTGAAGGCAGGGTCTACATACCATGTACTGGCAGATGCTGATGAACCCCCTACAACTGCCTCTATTCCCTTCTCTATGCTCCGATCTCTACTTCCTCAATCTGATCTGTCACTGTGGGCTTCGGCTAATATCCGTACTGTGGGGGACCTATTAGACCAAGGGGTACTACAGCCTTTTCAATGGATACGTGAAAAGTTTTCTATCTTGAGCAGGGAATTCTTTAAATATCTCCAAATCCGCCATTTGTTACAGGACCTGCAGCCATCCGGTGTAAAACTAGACAAACTAGCTAAACTATATATCACAGGCAACATGAAGGGTTTGAAACCCTTATACAATTCCATCCTCCAGCCGGTGCATTTTAAACGCTCTCACCCTATGATCGATTGGGAGAGGGACCTGAACTTGTCTATTTCTGAAGCGGATTGGCTGCAGGCCCTCAGAATGATCCACAAACATCTGAAATGCATTTCCCATGTAGAATCAGCTGTACAAACTGTTCTCAGGTGGTACTACACGCCGGACAGACTGGCTCTTATGTATGCTCCTGTCTCTAACTTATGCTGGAGAGGTTGCGGTTGCAGAGGCACTCTATTACATATATTATGGCAATGCCCTAAGATTCAATTGTATCGGTCCGCTTGAAGAGACCTACTTGACCGGATTATACCCTCTGAGGTAACCTGGTCTCCGCAACTGGTCCTTCTATTGATAGGAGTTGATATCCTGCCAGCCCGTATGAGTGCTCTGTTCTGCATATACTGTGTAATAGCAAAACTGTTATTGTTACGGAAATGGAAGACACCGGACATTTCAGATATCTCTGAATTAATATCTACACTCAACACTACCTACTCTTATGAGAAGGTTATCGCTATGTTCAGTTATATGTTACTTTGTCTCACCTTGTTTAATCAGTTTGATTGATCATTAATTGAATACCACACATTAGAATGGGTGGAGACGTCCCTAGATGGGCGGTACTATATGTTATATATAGCTTGATTTTTCTGTTTTGGATGAATCTGTTGAGAAAGGCTTGTATGCCAAAACCGGTCCTGGTTGTAGGACATTCTACTTTGAGAAAATAAAAAGAGGCTTATTCACAAAGACACAGCAGCTGGGATTCCTTTAACTATTTACACAGGGACACTGTTATGTGGGGGGATCTGTGGATGACACATATATAGCAAGATGCTATATATGTGTCATCCACAGGTCCCCCCCCTAGGCAGTGTCATCCACAGGTCCCCCCCTAGGCAGTGTCATCCACAGATCCCCCAATAGCAGTGTCATCCACAGATCCCCCCCATAGCAGTGTCCTCCACAGATCCCCCCCATAGCAGTGTCATCCACAGATCGCCCCATAACAGTGTCATCCACATATCCCCATAACAGTGTCATCCACAGATACCCATAACAGTGTCATCCACAGATCCCCCATAACAGTGCGTCATCCACAGATCCCCATAGCAGTGCATAATCCACAGATCCGCCATAACAGTGTCATCCACAGATACCCATAACAGTGTCATCCACAGATCTCCCATAACAGTTTTATCCACAGATCCCCCATAATAGTGTCATCCACAGACCACCATTAGTTCAAAACCCACCAGAAGCACACCTTTTGGTTAAAAATATTTTTTTCTTATTTTCCTCCTCAAAAAACCTAGGTGCGTCTTATCATCAGATGCGTGTTATTAAACGAAAAATACGGTATATCAAACAATTATAGATGTCAACAAACTAGCACAAATTTTGACTTTAAAAAAACATTTCCAGACCATGAATGACTCTGCTGCCCAAGGCAAAAATTGAACCCCCCTCCAATGCAAAATTCTTTACATGTGAAACTTTTTTTTTTATTAAATTTTTTTAACACTTTATTTTTTATTTTACACTTTTCGTCCCCCATAAGGTCATACAAGACCTTTGGGGGACATTTACTTCACTGAAAGACCTCACACAGAGAGGCTGTACAGTGCAATCTCTGAAAGACCTCACACAGCTCCTGCACTCTCCGGTGCACGCTGTGTATGCAGCGATCCAGAAGTCAGGGACACCTGGGCACTGTCCCTGCCTTCTCTCTGGGTTGCCCTGCTGTCACCGATCAGCAGCTGTACGATTAGCTGTACGTGCAGCTGCAGTTTCTGAATATGTTTCGAAATATGGCACCTCCAGCTCATCACTATTTGTAATATCATACAGCGACATTTTCCTGTATTAAATTTTGACCAGGAGTGGAAAGGTATAGTCAATAAGGGGGTTAAATGTGTGGCCACAACCATAGGACAAAAAAATCAGCCCCAGTCTTTTCCAGGACCGATCAGCTACTCCACCTATGTGGTTCACCTATAAAGGGAGCTACGAATGTGGTAGTGACAGATGTTTCTGCTGTAAATACACGTCAGTGTGTCAAAATGTGACATCTACTGTCAATGGCAAGAATTACACCATAAAACAATATCTGAACTGCAACACAGATTATGCCATTTATTTAATCACCTGCAGCGATTGTCTTCTACAATATGTAGGTTGCACTACAAAACAAATAAAAAGCAGAATACGCAAACATTTATCAGATATACCACATTATAAAACTCGCAATGTATCTGCAGCTTAGCTTTCACTTTGCCACTGTGCACAAAGGAGATACAAGAGCGTTTTCTGTTCAGGGAATGGAAAGGGTTACTCTTCCCATTAGAGGAGGCGATCACAAACATAAGCTCCTCAGCCGGGAGGCATATTGGATGTTTGAATCGAGAAGTTGCTTTCCCACAGGTCTGAACAGAAAACACGATCTGATTTTATAATATCGTTAAAAGAACTATCATTGTAGTTTTTCAGCACTATATATAAGTGAAACTCGAAAAATTCGAATATCGTGCAAAAGTCCATTTATTTCAGTAATGCAACTTAAAAGGAATTGCATTAGTGCAGCTTAAAATTAGAATTTTGTGAAAAGGTTCAATATTCTAGGCTCACGCTAGTCAGCTAATTAATCCATACCCCCTGAGCAAAGGGGACCTCAAAATTGTGACTTTGGGGTTTCATAAGCTAGAAGCCATAATCATCCAAATAATAAAAAGTAAAGGCTTGAAATATCTCGCTTTGCCTGTAATGAGTCTCATGTGTTAGTTTCACCTTTTAAGTTGCATTACTGAAATAAATGAACTTTGCACGATATTCAAATTTTTCGAGTTTCACCTGTACATGTTGTCTTTTCTTTCTGATCCACTGGGTGTTGGTTTTTGGTGTCTGATTAGTTGTCCTCCCTTTTTGAGCATGTGATGCCGAAGTCGTGATTACCTGGTGCACCACATGTTTAAAGAGAGGTGAACATTCACTTTTCTATATGTCATGAGTAAGGACCAAGATTGTGGAGTCCAAAACGTGTAGACGTTGAGGATCTTGTATGGGACTCGTGTTTGGATAACAGTTTTTTATTGTTATTAATAAAGCTACACAATTTTATGGGAAGCTGGAGCACGTTTTTTCTTTGGATTACATTTGTATACAGTCAAGTCCTGACTGGTCCCGTGCTTCCATGAAAGTAACAAAGGTGAGAAGCTGTCTTATTTATATTTGGAACTTTGGTATGCTGAGCTGTGTATCTAATCCTATCCTGTGTGATACTGTCTGCTGAGCTGTGTATCTAATCCTATCCTGTGTGATACTGTCTGCTGAGCTATGTATCTAATCCTATCCTGTGTGATACTGTCTGCTGAGCTGTGTATCTAATCCTATCCTGTGTGATACTGTCTGCTGAGCTGTGTATCTAATCCTATCCTGTGTGATACTGTCTGCTGAGCTGTGTATCTAATCCTATCCTGTGTGATACTGTCTGCTGAGCTGTGTATCTAATCCTATCCTGTGTGATACTGTCTGCTGAGCTGTGTATCTAATCCTATCCTGTGTGATACTGTCTGCTGAGCTATGTATCTAATCCTATCCTGTGTGATACTGTCTGCTGAGCTGTGTATCTAATCCTATCCTGTGTGATACTGTCTGCTGAGCTGTGTATCTAATCCTATCCTGTGTGATACTGTCTGCTGAGCTATGTATCTAATCCTATCCTGTGTGATACTGTCTGCTGAGCTATGTATCTAATCCTATCCTGTGTGATACTGTCTGCTGAGCTGTGTATCTAATCCTATCCTGTGTGATACTGTCTGCTGAGCTTCATTTCTAATCCTATCATGTGTGATACTGTCTGCTGAGCTGTGTATCTAATCCTATCATGTGTGATACTGCCTGCTGAGCTGTGTATCTAATCCTATCCTGTGTGATACTGTCTGCTGAGCTATGTATCTAATTCTATCATGTGTGATACTGTCTGCTGAGCTATGTATCTAATCCTATCATGTGTGATACTGTCTGCTGAGCTGTGTATCTAATCCTATCATGTGTGATACTGCCTGCTGAGCTGTGTATCTAATCCTATCCTGTGTGATACTGTCTGCTGAGCTATGTATCTAATTCTATCATGTGTGCTATTGTCTGCTGAGTTGTGTATCTAATCCTATCCTGTGTGATACTGCCTGCTGAGCTTCATATCTAATCCTATCCTGTGTGATACTGTCTGATGAGCTGTGTATCTAATTCTATCATGCGTGATACTATCTGCTGAGCTGTGTATCTAATCTGAAGGGTTGGGAGTGGAACTGAGGGAGGTGGGGATTTTGTTAAACAGTGGCTTACTTTAAATTCCCAGCTTTTCCTGTCCCTATCATTCTTAAGATTCGCTCTAGAGACAGATCTGAGCAGGAGGTCAGATGGAGGAAGAGATAAGAAGTTCCCTGCTGGGTTCAGGGGTTTTAGGGTATACAATCCTGGTATAATTTTATTTTGTGCACTTAGGAAATTTGCATTTTGGATGAAGACCAATGTCTCAGAAGAACTAAAGCCTTACATTTACACTTCTAGGAACAATAGAGGAGGGGCTGTATTTACCTTAAAGAACAGTTGGATACACGGGTGAATAGTCAGATCAAACAAGCAGGTAATAAAGACACAGGGAATGGAGACTGGAACGTTGACATAAGCAGTAAATATGAGGCCTGGACACTTAGATGATAGGAAAGTTGTGAGAAGCTATAATGCTGAATGCTGACAAACTAGGGCTAAACACAGCCAATTTTCAGCCAAAGCCAGAAGTGGATGCAGCAGAAAGGAGAAGTATAAATCCTTCCTTTATATTTCTAATTTCTTTCCAATCCATTTCTGACTTTGGCTGAAAATCTTGTAGGCAGGTCTGCTTCAAATCCTCATCCAAAAAACTCCATGTGAATTTAAGCCTTAGTGCATTTACATGACCAGAGGTCGCAATAACGCCTGTACAAGCGTCATAGACGCCTGTTCAGGCTATTTTACTTCCTGGAAAAATTCCTTTTCATCAGCGCAGGGCGCACTATGAACGGCACAGGCAGCAAAGCGATGGTGCCTGTGCCTGCAATAACCAATAGCAAAGCTCCGGACAGCAAGGAGCTTTGCTATTGGTTAGTTTGGGCGGGCGCTGGAGCGATACAGCGCCCTGCAGCAGGGAAAGTTGGAAGGAGGAACAGCCGGCTCCCAGGGGTCGCTGCGCAAGGACCCAGAGAAACATGGCGGCGTAGGAGCTGAAGCCTACAGCTCAGACATTAAGATGGACCTGCACAAGAAGGTGACAGCACAGGGTGTAATGTATTGATGTGTGTAATGTATGTAGTGCAGTGTGTGATCATCAAATACTACACTACACACATCACACACATGTATACATCACACACTGAACTACATACATCACACACTGCACTACATACATCACACACATATATACATCACACACTGCACTACATACATCACACACTGAACTACATACATCACACACATATATACATCACACACTGCACTACATACATCACACACATATATACATCACACACTGAACTACATACATCACACACATATATACATCACACACTGCACTACATACATCACACACATGTATACATCACACACTGCACTACATACATCACACACATGTATACATCACACACTGCACTACATACATCACACACATGTATACATCACACACTGCACTACATACATCACACACATGTATACATCACACACTGCACTACATACATCACACACATGTATACATCACACGCTGCACTACATACATCACACACATGTATACATCACACACTGCACTACATACATCACACACATGTATACATCACACACTGCACTACATACATCACACACATGTATACATCACACACTGCACTACATACATCACACACATGTATACATCACACACTGCACTACATACATCACACACATATATACATCACACACTGCACTACATACATCACACACATATATACATCACACGCTGCTCCACATACATCACACACATGTATACATCACACACTGCACTACATACATCACACACTGCACTACATACATCACACACTGCACTACATACATCACACACTGCACTACATACATCACACACATGTATACATCACACACATATATACATCACACACTGCACTACATACATCACACACTGCACTACATACATCACACACATATATACATCACACACTGCACTACATACATCACACACTGCACTACATACATCATACGCTGCTCCACATACATCACACGCATGTATGCGGCGCAGCGTGTAGTGAATGCAGGCAGGCAATTATAGCCAATTGGTAAAGTACAGGTAAGATCCGTCATATTAGACTGGACTTTATCACTTGGCTATAATTGCCTGATGTTAGACCAGTAATGGTCCCCCTGCATACCCACCTCTTAGGCCCCGTTCACACCAGCGCTATTTATTTCTGTTGCTCTGCTCATCTAATAGAGCAGAACAATGAAAATAACGGAAGTGGGTTTTTGTCATATGTTCAACACACAACAGACGTCATACTGTGGCATCCGGCACCATGGAGATCCATTGTAAAAAAAATTTTTAATTTTTTAAAAAATGTATAAGTTTTTTTGCAGAACTGTGCAGGGTTGGTAAGTCTACTGTACCACGGTTTTCCATCCTGCAAAGGCCAACAAAAAAAACATGTAGGCTGACGTATATATTTTTTTAAACAATGGAATTCTATGTTGACAGATGCTACAGTATGGCGTCTGTCTGAGGCGTCTGGTGACACATATATACATTTTTTGTGTGTACAGTCGTGGCCAAAAGTTTTGAGAATTAGATAAATATTGGAAATTGGAAAAGTTGCTGCTTAAGTTTTTATAATAGCAATTTGCATATACTCCAGAATGTTATGAAGAGTGATCAGATGAATTGCATAGTCCTTCTTTGCCATGAAAATTACCTTAATCCCAAAAAAAACTTTCCACTGCATTTCATTGCTGTCATTAACGGACCTGCTGAGATCATTTCAGTAATCATTTCAGTAATCGTCTTGTTAACTCAGGTGAGAATGTTGACGAGCACAAGGCTGGAGATCATTATGTCAGGCTGATTGGGTTAAAATGGCAGACTTGACATGTTAAAAGGAGGGTGATGCTTGAAATCATTGTTCTTCCATTGTTAACCATGGTGACCTGCAAAGAAACGCGTGCAGCTATCATTGTTGCATAAAAATGGCTTCACAGGCAAGGATATTGTGGCCACTAAGATTGCACCTCAATCAACAATTTATAGGATCATCAAGAACTTCAAGGAAAGAGGTTCAATTCTTGTTAAGAAGGCTTCAGGGCGTCCAAGAAAGTCCAGCAAGCGCCAGGATCGTCTCCTAAAGAGGATTCAGCTGCGGGATCGGAGTGCCACCAGTGCAGAGCTTGCTCAGGAATGGCAGCAGGCAGGTGTGCGCGCATCTGCATGCACAGTGAGGCGGAGACTTTTGGAAGATGGCCTGGTGTCAAGAAGGGCAGCAAAGAAGCCACTTCTCTCCAAAAAAACCATCAGGGACAGATTGATCTTCTGCAGAAAGTGTGGTGAATGGACTGCTGAGGACTGGGGCAAAGTCATATTCTCCGATGAAGCCTCTTTCCGATTGTTTGGGGCATCTGGAAAAAGGCTTGTCCGGAGTAGAAAAGGTGAGCGCTACCATCAGTCCTGTGTCATGCCAACAGTAAAGCATCCTGAGACCATTCATGTGTGGGGTTGCTTCTCATCCAAGGGAGTGGGCTCACTCACAATTTTTCCCAAAAACACAGCCATGAATAAAGAATGGTACCAAAACACCCTCCAACAGCAACTTCTTCCAACAATCCAACAACAGTTTGGTGAAGAACAATGCATTTTCCAGCACGATGGAGCACTGTGCCATAAGGCAAAAGTGATAACTAAGTGGCTCGGGAACCAAAACGTTGACATTTTGGGTCCATGGCCTGGAAACTCCCCAGATCTTAATCCCATTGAGAACTTGTGGACAAACAAAAACCCACTAATTCTGACAAACTCCAAGAAGTGATTATGAAAGAATGGGTTGCTATCAGTCAGGAATTGGCCCAGAAGTTGATTGAGAGCATGCCCAGTCGGATTGCAGAGGTCCTGAAAAAGAAGGGCCAACACTGCAAATACTGACTCTTTGCATAAATGTCATGTAATTGTCGATAAAAGCCTTTGAAACGTATGAAGTGCGTGTAATTATATTTCACTACATCACAGAAACAACTGAAACAAAGATCTAAAAGCAGTTTAGCAGCAAACTTTGTGAAAACTAATATTTGTGTCATTCTCAAAACTTTTGGCCACGACTGTACATTAAGTGTATGAAAAAGACGTGATGTGAACCCGGCCTAACTGACAGGGAAGAAGCTGAACAGACTCCAGCCGACCATGATGGAGACCGTTCAGTTTCCATTTGTGATCTCTCTTTTTATCAGACAAAAAAGTCCTTCAAAAAGAGCTTTTTTGTCTGGCCTTTTTGACAGAATCGGCAACAGAGGCTCCAAACAGAATTGGGCAAGTATAGGCCCTTTATATCATGTATCTGAATTACTGCAAATTTCGTACTCCTCCTCGTGTAAAAATACTCCTCCAAAATGGTCAGAGGAGTATTTTTATTCTTCTAGAAGAAATGTAGTGCAACCCATTCAATGGGGGCAAAAAAGATGTGGACAACACCATGTGCTGCCTGCATCTGAATGTCTGTTCTGTGCCCCCCCCCCCCCCCCCCCCCCAAGAATATAGAACCTGCCCTGTTCTTGTCTGTTTTGCAGGGGATATTCTCTATTGGCAATACAGGGTGGTCAATATATATTTATTGGCAATGCACGCAATATGAGGAGGGAGGTCGAAAGAGGATTATATACTGGAACTACTGACGGAAACGGAGGAGCATTAAACACTGACACTATTGAATATATATACAGACACTTCAGGGGGCATTATAATACAGGGCCCAGTACAGGGGAGGTATAACTGCAGAGGGCATTAGAACTACATGGGGACCTGCAGGGGCGGCATTATAAATACTGAGGGCACTATGGTGATATTATTACTTAGGAATCGTTGCGTTGCTCGTTAGTGAAGGAGACGGCTGCTATCACATGTAGCGATCTCCTTCATACTATGGGGAGGAGCTATCGCTAATGCCATCGCTCCTCCCCATATAGAATGGGTTAAATCACTCCTTAGCTGCACAGTCCCAAAGTTGCATTTTACCCTTCTGATTGTAAAGTACATTTTTATACCATTTTCTATATTTTTTTATTTACTGTCCTTCTGTGATCATTGCGCCTACAGTCATATTTGTACATTACAATAAAAATATAAAACCAAACAGATACATGCGGTTATTTTGTTTAAAAAAAAGAAAATCATTTACTTACAATAACATCAGCAAAAACAATCACAAAAATCGAAAGTATATTATGTATGCAATGGACATGTGCTTATGTAGCATGGCGGAAATGCAGTGTTTTTTTTTATTTGAGACACACATCACATCCGGACAGAAAAGTCTCTTCTGTGAAAAAAGGGGGATGGGGGGGACTGAAATATAGCAGCACCTCCCCCACTTCTCTTAGGCTACTTTCACACTCGCGTTTCACCTATCTATTTAAAACGGATCCGTCTCCAAACAGGCTAAACGGATCCAAACATTGGACTTTTTTTACGGATCCGCCTGTAAAGCGGATCCGTTCTTTACGTTTGCTTCCGTTTTGGCTTCCGTTTAGCGGATCTGTTTTTAAAGAAGAAGGTGTGTCTCAAAGAGTCCACCCACTTTAACAGAGTATTTAAGCAGGTAAACCTCCATTCAGGCTCATTGTATTTCAGAACCATGTTGCCTGCACACTTGCGTCTGCGATTGAGGTTTCTAGTCCTGAAAGCGAGACGGAGAAGACGAGACCAGGAAAGAAAAAGACCCCGGTATTGGATACACCCTATAACTTCCAAACGGATGACCAGAGGCGTTTTTTCAGTCCTGTATTTGGAGCTTTGTGCGAATCCAGATTTTTTTTATACGTGCATGACAGTTGATAGTTATGATCAGCTGCTGCAGCGCATTTCTTCACGCATTGAAAGACAGGATACCCGCTACAGAAGGGCCATTTTTCATGCATAGCGGATAACGGTGACAAATAGAGAAAAAAATTGTCTTTTTTGGATAGCTGTGTATATATTGTCTAGTTTTTTTTTTTTATTCTTTTTTTTTAAAGGGAACCTGTCATGTGGATATTTGATTATAATCTAACTAATTATATACAATCATTAACTACTAAAAAAGTACCTTAGATGTATTCACTTACTGGTGTGACAGATGGTTACCTCATAATATACACACAAAGATGCCTCATGCTAATGAGCTGATTTGAGTCCAGCGTGATGTCATTGAGTCCAGCGTTTATTTAATTAACAGCTATAGCCACTCCCTTGCCCACCTGCTGCTGATTCATATGGAAAAAAACTGTCACTCAGCAGCCGGTAGGCGGGTAGAGTCAGGAGCTCATGAATATTCAGGACTCATCATTATCAGCTGGAGCTTTTCAATACAAGATGTTGGCAGATTGACTGGGTCAATTAAAGAAAGTGACCCAGCATTTTGCTAAGAGAATCAGTCACTTATTTATGTTGCCCCTAGTTAGGACACCATAAAACTGGTTTCTTGCTACTGTCATCGTTACATTACCAATATCGTATGGGAATTTCTACGATCTCCGGAGTAGTCAGAGATACTTGTCGTGCATTGTGGGAGGTTTTGCATGAGGATTTCATCCCACATCCAACAACAGAACGGTGGCTTCAAATAGCAGACAAGTTCATGGAAACAAGCCAGTTCCTTAATTGTGTAGGAGCTGTGGATGGCAAACATATAAGGATTGTAAAACCTTCTGGAAGTGGATCTAAATTTTTGTAATTCAAAAAAAAAAATCTCCATTTATCTTAATGGCCATTGAAGATGCTAATTATCGATTTGTCGCAGTTGACATTGGAGTGTATGGACAGACAAATGACTCGATTGCTTTTAAAACCTCCTCTATGGGACACCTTCTGTATTCAAAGCAATTTGGATTACCACCTCTATGACCTTTGCCAGGTACTGATGGACCTCCAATGGCATTTGTCGTAGTAGGGGACTAGGAGTTCCAAATGTGTGAGAACCAGTGATGGCCAGTTCGCAGTGTTCGCCAGCGAACACATGCGGGCTGCCATCTTGACTCACAAGTCTGGCGATGCACAGGTAAGCCCTTACCCGTGCCTGTGCCGCGAGCCGGTCTGAAATCAAATGCGGTCACTGGGAGCAGGCAGTTCCGAGAACAGCCAGATGAAGGCCCCCGGCGGCTGTTCTCGGAACTGCCTGCTCCCATTGACTGCATTTGATTTCAGACCGGCTCCCGACACAGACACAGGTAAGGGCTTACCTGTGCATCGCCGGACTTGTGAGTCAAGATGGCAGCCCGCATGTGTTCGCTGGCGAACACTGCGAACTGGCCATCACTGGTGAGAACCTCATAAAGCCATACTTCAGCCGTGACTTGAACTCTACAAACCGCGTGTATAACTACAGACTGACACAAGCTAGACGACTGGTGGAGTGCACCTTTGGCATTTTAGTTGCCAAATGGCGGATTCTCACCAAAGCCATTAACCTCAAAGTGGAAACCATAGACAATGTAGTCAAGGCTTGTGTAGTTCTACATAACTATCTTTTATCTGAGGAACCACTACACCTGATTGTACACTCACCAAGATGCAACATTTGTCATATCAGTGAATCCTTGCCGTTGCCAGAATGAGGGACTGTTTTGCCGATAACTTTGCTTCAGATGCGGGTAGAGTGAGTTGGCAGGATATTGTTTTGTATTCTTTTAAATTTTTTATCTTATACTAAATAAAAATTTGTTTTTTATTACACCTGTCTTCAACTTTTTATAATCAACTAACAAGAATGGTTATGCTAAAGTTGTGATATTTAGTATTTTATGACAACTCATAATCTGCCTTGCTAAACATGGACATATCTATATTTTGAACCTAATGTCAACACTGAATATTGCAGGGTATTTGCATTTTACAGAGAAACAATACAGGGAGTGCAGAATTATTAGGCAAGTTGTATTTTTGAGGATTAATTTTATTATTGAACAACAACCATGTTCTCAATGAACCCAAAAAACTCATTAATATCAAAGCTGAATATTTTTGGAAGTAGTTTTTAGTTTGTTTTTAGTTTTAGCTATTTTAGGGGGATATCTGTGTGTGCAGGTGACTATTACTGTGCATAATTATTAGGCAACTTAATAAAAAACAAATATATACCCATTTCAATTATTTATTTTTACCAGTGAAACCAATATAACATCTCAACATTCACAAATATACATTTCTGACATTCAAAAACAAAACAAAAACTAATCAGTGACCAATATAGCCACCTTTCTTTGCAAGGACACTCAAAAGCCTGCCATCCATGGATTCTGTCAGTGTTTTGATCTGTTCACCATCAACATTGCGTGCAGCAGCAACCACAGCCTCCCAGACACTGTTCAGAGAGGTGTACTGTTTTCCCTCCTTGTAAATCTCACATTTGATGATGGACCACAGGTTCTCAATGGGGTTCAGATCAGGTGAACAAGGAGGCCATGTCATTAGATTTTCTTCTTTTATACCCTTACTTGCCAGCCACGCTGTGGAGTACTTGGACGCGTGTGATGGAGCATTGTCCTGCATGAAAATCATGTTTTTCTTGAAGGATGCAGACTTCTTCCTGTACCACTGCTTGAAGAAGGTGTCTTCCAGAAACTGGCAGTAGGACTGGGAGTTGAGCTTGACTCCATCCTCAACCCGAAAAGGCCCCACAAGCTCATCTTTGATGATACCAGCCCAAACCAGTACTCCACCTCCACCTTGCTGGCGTCTGAGTCGGACTGGAGCTCTCTGCCCTTTACCAATCCAGCCACGGGCCCATCCATCTGGCCCATCAAGACTTACTCTTATTTCATCAGTCCATAAAACCTTAGAAAAATCAGTCTTGAGATATTTCTTGGCCCAGTCTTGACGTTTCAGCTTGTGTGTCTTGTTCAGTGGTGGTCGTCTTTCAGCCTTTCTTACCTTGGCCATGTCTCTGAGTATTGCACACCTTGTGCTTTTGGGCACTCCAGTGATGTTGCAGCTCTGAAATGTGGCCAAACTGGTGGCAAGTGGCATCTTGGCAGCTGCACGCTTGACTTTTCTCAGTTCATGGGCAGTTATTTTGCGCCTTGGTTTTTCCACACGCTTCTTGCGACCCTGTTGACTATTTTGAATGAAACGCTTGATTGTTCGATGATCACGCTTCAGAAGCTTTGCAATTTTAAGAGTGCTGCATCCCTCTGCAAGATATCTCACTATTTTTGACTTTTCTGAGCCTGTCAAGTCCTTCTTTTGACCCATTTTGCCAAAGGAAAGGAAGTTGCCTAATAATTATGCACACCTGATATAGGGTGTTGATGTCATTAGACCACGCCCCTTCTCATTACAGAGATGCACATCACCTAATATGCTTAATTGGTAGTAGGCTTTCGAGCCTATACAGCTTGGAGTAAGACAACATGCATAAAGAGGATGATGTGGTCAAAATACTCATTTGCCTAATAATTCTGTACAGGGTGTACATACTGTGTTCTCCATAGTGCTGCCAGCCATAGCACTATGGCATAACCTGCACTATTGGGCCAGCTGTAGCCCTGCCATAGCCTGTCAAACT
Organism: Bufo bufo; assembly: GCF_905171765.1. Lineage (NCBI taxonomy): Eukaryota > Metazoa > Chordata > Amphibia > Anura > Bufonidae > Bufo > Bufo bufo. Next base: position 201,410,321 of record NC_053396.1, on the reverse strand, counting down.
GCTAGGACATTGCTAAAGCCTGGCCTTTACAGATTGTGAAATAAACAACAGACTGTTTAACAGAATCCTCCGCTTAGCAGTGTGTTGTTGTCAGTAGGGATGAGCGAACCCGAACTGTATAGTTCGGGTTCGTACCGAATTTTGGGGTGTCCGTGACACGGACCCGAACCCGAGTTCGGGTTCGGTGTTCGGCACTTTCTTGGCGCTTTTTGAAAGGCTGCAAAGCAGCCAATCAACAAGCGTCATACTACTTGCCCCAAGAGGCCATCACAGCCTTGCCTACTATTGGCATGGCTGTGATTGGCCAGTGCAGCATGTGACCCAGCCTCTATATAAGCTTGGGTCACGTAGCGCTGCACGTCACTCTGCTGATACAAGCGTAGGGAGAGGTTGCTGCTGCGACGTTAGGGCGAGATTAGGCAGATTAACTCCTCCAAAAGACTTAATTCAGTGATCGATCTCCAGCTGTGGATCATTGAAGTGCTGATATTGAATTGCTCACTTTTTTTAGGGTGCCCAGAGCGTTTTTATATCACTTTTTTCTGGGGTGATCGGCGGCCATTTTGTGGCTTGTGGTGCGCCAGCACAAGCTACCACCAAGTGCATTTAACCATCAATAGTGTGGTTATTTTTTGGCCATATACTACATCAGGTGCAGGCTGAGCCTGTGTCACCCAAGTGCATTTAACCATCAATAGTGTGTTTATTTTTTGGCCATATACTACATCAGGGGCAAGTTGAGCCTGTCACCCAGCACCTAAAAAATAGGCCTGACATTTCTATTCCTCCAAATCAGTACTGTTTTAGCTGGTCAAGTTATTTTTAGTGACCGTAAAAGCACAGTTTTTGTTCTGGGTTGAAAAACTATTCCCAAATTTGCCATTCTCAAAATTAGTAGTTTCTGCTATATCAGGCTTACTTTAAATCTATCCCAAAAAGGGTATATTAGATTCAAGGTGCTGATAGTGTCATTCTGAAAAACTTAACACACACGCTACAGTGCAGATACAAGTCTAATTCTGTGATTAAAGGTATATCTGTCACACAGCGCGTAAAAAATAGGCCTGACATTTATATTCATCCAAATCTGTCATTACTGTTTTAGCTGGTCAAAATATTTGTAGTGACCGTAAAAGCACAGTTTTTGTTCTGGGTTGAAAAACTATTCCCAAATTTGCCATTCTTAAAATTAGTAGTTTCTGCTATATCAGGCCTACTTTAAATCTATCCCTAAAAGGGTATATTAGATTCAAGGTGCTGATAGTGTCATTCTGAAAAACTTAACACACACGCAACAGTGCAGATACAAGTCTAATTCTGTGATTAAACGTATTCCTGTCACACAGCGCCTAAAAAATAGGCCTGACATTTATATTTAGCTAAATCTGTCATTACTGGTGTGCCTGTATTAGTGTAATACGGTAACTAAATAGATAGCCAGACAGTGTTAGGTGTCTGTAAAAAAAGGCCTGAATTTTAATTCAATACATTGGTCCGAATAATATTTTTCTTATTGTGGTGAACGGTAACAATGAGGAAAACATCTAGTAAGGGACGCAGACGCGGACGTGGACATGGTTGTGGTGGTGTTAGTGGACCCTCTGGTGCTGGGACGTGGCCGTGGCCGTTCTGCCACAGCCACACGTCCTAGTGTACCAACTACCTCAGGTCCCAGTAGCCGCCAGAATTTACAGGGATATTTGGTGGGGCCCAATGCCGTTCTAAGGATGGTAAGGCCTGAGCAGGTACAAGCATTAGTCAATTGGGTGGCCGACAGTGCATCCAGCACGTTCACATTATCTCCCACCCAGTCTTCTGCAGAAAGCGCACAGATGGCGCATGAAAACCAAACCCATCAGTCTGTCACATCACCCCCATGCATATCAGGGAAACTGTCTGAGCCTCAAGTTATGCAGCAGTCTCTTATGCTGTTTGAAGACTCTGCTGCCAGGGTTTCCCAAGGGCATCCACCTAGCCCTTCCCCAGGGGTGAAAGAGATAGAATGCACTAACGCACAACCACTTATGTTTCCTGATGATGAGGACATGGGAATACCACCTCAGCACGTGATGACGAAACACAGGTGCCAACTGCTGCGTCTTTCTGCAGTGTGCAGACTGAACAGGAGGTCACGGATGAAGACTGGGTGGAAGACGATGCAGGGGACGATGAGGTCCTAGACCCCACATGGAATGAAGGTCGTGCCACTGACTTTCACAGTTCAGAGGAAGAGGCAGTGGTGTTACCGAGCCAACAGCGTAGCAAAAGAGGGAGCAGTGGGCAAAATCATAACACCCGCCGCCAAGAGACTCCGCCTGCTACTGACCACCGCCATCTGGGACCGAGCACCCCAAAGGCAGCTTCAAGGAGTTCCCTGGCATGGCACTTCTTCAAACAATGTGCTGACGACAAGACCCGAGTGGTTTGCACGCTGTGCCATCAGAGCCTGAAGCGAGGCATTAACGTTCTGAACTTTAGCACAACTTGCATGACCAGGCACCTGCATGCAAAGCATGAACTGCAGTGGAGTAAACACCTTAAAAACAAGGAAGTCACTCAGGCTCCCCCTGCTACCTCTTCTGCTGCTGCCGCCGCCTCGGCCTCTTCCTCCGCCTCTGGAGGGACGTTGGCACTTGCCGCCCAGCAAACATGGGATGTACCACCAACACCACCACCTGCGTCACCAAGCATCTCAACCATGTCACACAGCAGCGTTCAGCTCTCCATCTCACAAACATTTGAGAGAAAGCGTAAATTCCCACCTAGCCACCCTCGATCCCTGGCCCTGAATGCCAGCATTTCTAAACTACTGGCCTATGAAATGCTGTCATTTAGGCTGGTGGACACACACAGCTTCAAACAGCTCATGTCGCTTGCTGTCCCACAGTATGTTGTTCCCAGCCGGCACTACTTCTCCAAGAGAGCCGTGCCTTCCCTGCACAACCAAGTATCCGATAAAATCAAGTGTGCACTGCGCAACGCCATATGTGGCAAGGTCCACCTAACCACAGATACGTGGACCAGTAAGCACGGCCAGGGACGCTATATCTCCCTAACTGCACACTGGGTAAATGTAGTGGCGGCTGGGCCCCAGGCGGAGAGCTGTTTGGCGCACGTCCTTCCGCCGCCAAGGATCGCAGGGCAACATTTTTTGCCTCCTGTCTCCTCCTCCTCCTACTCAGCTTCCTCCTCCTCTTCTTCCACCTGCTCATCCAGTCAGCCACACACCTTCACCTCCAACTTCAGCACAGCCCGGGGTAAACGTCAGCAGGCCGTTCTGAAACTCATATGTTTGGGGGACAGGCCCCACACCGCACAGGAGTTGTGGCAGGGTATAGAACAACAGACCGACAAATGGTTGCTGCCGGTGAGCCTCAAGCCCGGCCTGGTGGTGTGCGATAATGGGCGAAATCTCGTTGCAGCTCTGGGACTAGCCGGTTTGACGCACATCCCTTGCCTGGCGCATGTGCTGAATTTGGTGGTGCAGAAGTTCATTCGCAACTACCCCGACATGTCAGAGCTGCTGCATAAAGTGCGGGCCGTCTGTTCGCGCTTCCGGAGTTCACACCCTGCCGCTGCTCGCCTGTCTGCGCTACAGCGTAACTTCGGCCTTCCCGCTCACTGCCTCATATGCGACGTGCCCACCAGGTGGAACTCCACCTTGCACATGCTGGACAGACTGTGCGAGCAGCAGCAGGCCATAGTGGAGTTTCAGCTGCAGCACGCACGGTCAGTCGCACTGCGGAACAGCACCACTTCACCACCAATGACTGGGCCTCCATGCGAGACCTGTGTGCCCTATTGCGCTGTTTCGAGTACTCCACCAACATGGCCAGTGGCGATGACGACGTTATCAGCGTTACAATACCATTTCTATGTCTCCTTGAGAAAACACTTAGGGCAATGATGGAAGAGGAGGTGGCCCAGGAGGAAGAGGAGGAAGAGGGGTCATTTTTAGCACTTTCAGGCCAGTCTCTTCGAAGTGACTCAGAGGGAGGTTTTTTGCAACAGCAGAGGCCAGGTACAAATGTGGCCAGCCAGGGCCCACTACTGGAGGACGAGGAGGACGAGGATGAGGTGGAGGAGGATGAGGATGAAGCATGTTCACAGCGGGGTGGCACCCAAAGCAGCTCGGGGCCATCACTGGTGCGTGGCTGGGGAGAAACACAGGACGATGACGATACACCTCCCACAGAGGACAGCTTGTCCTTACCTCTGGGCAGCCTGGCACACATGAGCGACTACATGCTGCAGTGCCTGCGCAACGACAGCAGAGTTGCCCACATTTTACCGTGTGCGGACTACTGGGTTGCCACCCTGCTGGATCCCCGGTACAAAGACAATGTGCCCACCTTACTTCCTACACTGGAGCGTGATAGGAAGATGCGCGAGTATTAGCGCACGTTGGTAGACGCGCTACTGAGAGCATTCCCAAATGTCACAGGGGAACCAGTGGAAGCCCAAGGCGAAGGCAGAGGAGGAGCAAGAGGTCGCCAACGCAGCTGTGTCACGGCCAGCTCATCTGAGGGCAGGGTTAGCATGGCAGAGATGTGGAAAAGTTTTGTCACCCCGCCACAGCTAACTGCACCACCACCTGATACGGAACGTGTTAGCAGGAGGCAACATTTCACTAACATGGTGGAACAGTACCTGTGCACACCCCTCCACGTACTGACTGATGGTTCGGCCCCATTCAACTTCTGTGTCTCCAAATTGTCCACGTGGCCAGAGCTAGCCTTTTATGCCTTGGAGGTGCTGGCCTGCCCGGCGGCCAGCGCTTTGTCTGAACGTGTATTCAGCACGACAGGGGGCGTCATTACAGACAAACGCAGCCGCCTGTCTACAGCCAATGTGGACAAGCTGACGTTCATAAAAATGAACCAGGCATGGATCCCACAGGACCTGTCCATCCCTTGTGCAGATTAGACATTAACTACCTCCCCTTAACAATATATTATTGTACTCAAGGGCACTTCCTCATTCAATCCTATTTTTATTTTCATTTTACCATTATATTGCGGGGCAACCCAAAGTTGAATGAACCTCTCCTCTGTCTGGGTGCCGGGGCCTAAATGTGTGACAGTGGCCTGTTCCAGTGGTGGGTGACGTGAAGCCTGATTCTCTGCTATGACATGAAGACTGATTCTGTGCTGACATGAAGCCAGATTCTCTGTTACGGGACCTCTCTCCTCTGCCTGGTTGCCTGGGCCTAAATATGTGACAGTGGCCTGTTCCAGTGGTGGGTGACGTGAAGCCTGATTCTCTGCTATGACATGAAGACTGATTCTGTGCTGACATGAAGCCAGATTCTCTGTTACGCGACCTCTCTCCTCTGCCTGGGTGCCTGGGCCTAAATATGTGACAGTGGCCTTTTCCAGTGGTGGGTGACGTGAAGCCTGATTCTCTGCTATGACATGAAGACTGATTCTGTGCTGACATGAAGCCTGATTCTCTGTTACGGGACCTCTCTCCTCTGTCTGGGTGCCAGGGCCTAAATGTGTGACAGTGGCCTCTTCCAGTGGTGGGTGACGTGAAGCCTGATTCACTGCTATGACATGAAGCCTGATTCTCTGCTATGGGACCTCTCTCCTCTGTCTGGGTGCCGGGGCCTAAATGTGTGACAGTGGCCTGTTCCAGTGGTGGGTGACGTGAAGCCTGATTCTCTGCTATGACATGAAGACTGATTCTGTGCTGACATGAAGCCAGATTCTCTGTTACGGGACCTCTCTCCTCTGTCTGGGTGCCAGGGTCTAAATGTGTGACAGTGGCCTCTTCCAGTGGTGGGTGACGTGAAGCCTGATTCTCTGCTATGACATGAAGACTGATTCTGTGCTGACATGAAGCCAGATTCTCTGTTACGGGACCTCTCTCCTCTGCCTGGCTGCCTGGGCCTAAATATGTGACAGTGGCCTGTTCCAGTGGTGGGTGACGTGAAGCCTGATTCTCTGCTATGACATGAAGACTGATTCTGTGCTGACATGAAGCCAGATTCTCTGTTACGGGACCTCTCTCCTCTGCCTGGTTGCCTGGGCCTAAATATGTGACAGTGGCCTGTTCCAGTGGTGGGTGACGTGAAGCCTGATTCTCTGCTATGACATGAAGACTGATTCTGTGCTGACATGAAGCCAGATTCTCTGTTACGGGACCTCTCTCCTCTGCCTGGTTGCCTGGGCCTAAATATGTGACAGTGGCCTGTTGCAGTGGTGGGTGACGTGAAGCCTGATTCTCTGCTATGACATGAAGACTGATTCTGTGCTGACATGAAGCCAGATTCTCTGTTACGCGACCTCTCTCCTCTGCCTGGGTGCCTGAGCCTAAATATGTGACAGTGGCCTTTTCCAGTGGTGGGTGACGTGAAGCCTGATTCTCTGCTATGACATGAAGACTGATTCTGTGCTGACATGAAGCCAGATTCTCTGTTACGGGACCTCTCTCCTCTGTCTGGGTGCCAGGGCCTAAATGTGTGACAGTGGCCTCTTCCAGTGGTGGGTGACGTGAAGCCTGATTCACTGCTATGACATGAAGCCTGATTCTCTGCTATGGGACCTCTCTCCTCTGTCTGGGTGCCGGGGCCTAAATATGTGACAGTGGCCTGTTCCAGTGGTGGGTGACGTGAAGCCTGATTCTCTGCTATGACATGAAGACTGATTCTGTGCTGACATGAAGCCAGATTCTCTGTTACGGGACCTCTCTCCTCTGTCTGGGTGCCAGGGTCTAAATGTGTGACAGTGGCCTCTTCCACTGGTGGGTGACGTGAAGCCTGATTCTCTGCTATGACATGAAGACTGATTCTGTGCTGACATGAAGCCAGATTCTCTGTTACGGGACCTCTCTCCTCTGCCTGGCTGCCTGGGCCTAAATATGTGACAGTGGCCTGTTCCAGTGGTGGGTGACGTGAAGCCTGATTCTCTGCTATGACATGAAGACTGATTCTGTGCTGACATGAAGCCAGATTCTCTGTTACGGGACCTCTCTCCTCTGCCTGGTTGCCTGGGCCTAAATATGTGACAGTGGCCTGTTCCAGTGGTGGGTGACGTGAAGCCTGATTCTCTGCTATGACATGAAGACTGATTCTGTGCTGACATGAAGCCAGATTCTCTGTTACGCGACCTCTCTCCTCTGCCTGGGTGCCTGGGCCTAAATATGTGACAGTGGCCTTTTCCAGTGGTGGGTGACGTGAAGCCTGATTCTCTGCTATGACATGAAGACTGATTCTGTGCTGACATGAAGCCAGATTCTCTGTTACGGGACCTCTCTCCTCTGTCTGGGTGCCAGGGCCTAAATGTGTGACAGTGGCCTCTTCCAGTGGTGGGTGACGTGAAGCCTGATTCACTGCTATGACATGAAGACTGATTCTGTGCTGACATGAAGCCAGATTCTCTGTTACAGGACCTCTCTCCTCTGCCTGGCTGCCTGGGCCTAAATATGTGACAGTGGCCTGTTCCAGTGGTGGGTGACGTGAAGCCTGATTCTCTGCTATGATATGAAGACTGATTCTGTGCTGACATGAAGCCAGATTCTCTGTTACGGGACCTCTCTCCTCTGCCTGGCTGCCTGGGCCTAAATATGTGACAGTGGCCTGTTCCAGTGGTGGGTGACATGAAGCCTGATTCTCTGCTATGACATGAAGACTGATTCTGTGCTGACATGAAGCCAGATTCTCTGTTACGGGACCTCTCTACTCTGCCTGGGTGCCTGGGCCTAAATATGTGACAGTGGCCTGTTCCAGTGGTGGGTGACGTGAAGCCTGATTCTCTGCTATGACATGAAGACTGATTCTGTGCTGACATGAAGCCAGAGTCTCTGTTACGGGACCTCTCTCCTCTGTCTGGCTGCCGGGGCCTAAATATGTGACAGTGGCCTGTTCCAGTGGTGAGTGACGTGAAGCCTGATTCTCTGCTATGACATGAAGACTGTTTCTGTGCTGACATGAAGCCAGATTCTCTGTTACGGGACCTCTCTCCTCTGCCTGGCTGCCTGGGCCTAAATATGTGACAGTGGCCTGTTCCAGTGGTGGGTGACATGAAGCCTGATTCTCTGCTATGACATGAAGACTGATTCTGTGCTGACATGAAGCCAGATTCTCTGTTACGGGACCTCTCTCCTCTGCCTGGGTGCCTGGGCCTAAATATGTGACAGTGGCCTGTTCCAGTGGTGGGTGACGTGAAGCCTGATTCTCTGCTATGACATGAAGACTGATTCTGTGCTGACATGAAGCCAGATTCTCTGTTACGGGACCTCTCTCCTCTGTCTGGCTGCCGGGGCCTAAATATGTGACAGTGGCCTGTTCCAGTGGTGAGTGACGTGAAGCCTGATTCTCTGCTATGACATGAAGACTGATTCTGTGCTGACATGAAGCCAGATTCTCTGTTACGGGACTTCTCTCCTCTGTCTGGGTGCCAGGGCCTAAATGTGTGACAGTGGCCTCTTCCAGTGGTGGGTGACGTGAAGCCTGATTCTCTGCTATGACATGAAGCCTGATTCTCTGCTATGGGACCTCTCTCCTCTGCCTGGCTGCCTGGGCCTAAATATGTGACAGTGGCCTGTTCCAGTGGTGGGTGACGTGAAGCCTGATTCTCTGCTATGACATGAAGACTGATTCTGTGCTGACATGAAGCCAGATTCTCTGTTACGGGACCTCTCTCCTCTGTCTGGGTGCCAGGGCCTAAATGTGTGACAGTGGCCTCTTCCAGTGGTGGGTGACGTGAAGCCTGATTCTCTGCTATGACATGAAAACTGATTCTGTGCTGACATGAAGCCAGATTTTCTGTTACGGGACCTCTCTCCTCTGTCTGGGTGCCAGGGCCTAAATGTGTGACAGTGGCCTCTTCCAGTGGTGGGTGACGTGAAGCCTGATTCTCTGCTATGACATGAAGACTGATTCTCTGCTGACATGAAGCCAAATTCTCTGTTACGGGACCTCTCTCCGCTGTCTGGGTGCCAGGGCCGAAATGTGTGACAGTGGCCTCTTCCAGTGGTGGGTGACGTGAAGCCTGATTCTCTGCTATGACATGAAGACTGATTCTCTGCTGACATGAAGCCAGATTCTCTGTTACGGGACCTCTCTCCTCTGTCTGGGTGCCAGGGCCTAAATGTCTGACAGTGGCCTCTTCCAGTGGTGAGTGACGTGAAGCCTGATTCTCTGCTGACATGAAGCCAGATTTTCTGCTATGGCATGAAGAGACTGATTCTTTGCTGACATGAAGCCAGATTCTCTGCTATGGCATGAAGAGACTGATTCTCTGCTGACGTGAAGCCAGATTCTCTGCTATGGGACCTCTGTCCAATTGATATTGGTTAATTTTTTTTTTTTTTTTTTTTTTTTTTATTCATTTCCCTATCCACATTTGTTTGCAGGGGATTTACCTACATGTTGCTGCCTTTTGGAGCCCTCTAGCTCTTTCCTGGGCTGTTTTACAGCCTTTTTAGTGCCTAAAAGTTCGGGTCCCCATTGACTTCAATGGGGTTCGGGTTCGGGACGAAGTTCGGGTCGGGTTCGGATCCCGAACCCGAACATTTCCAGGAAGTTCGGCCGAACTTCTCGAACCCGAACATCCAGGTGTTCGCTCAACTCTAGTTAAGTAAGCTACAACAGCCTAGGATTACCGTGCTTCAGATCTGGAAGAAAGCCAGAAATGGTGTTTTTTTATGTAATAAGGGAGATTTCAATTTGATGCGTGGAATGCTGTTTGGAAATCTTCTGCAGAGTCATCTCTGATCTGTCACGTATCTTGTGCTTAGGTTGATGATGAGCTATGGGGATGTCCAAACCAAGTACCAGAACTCTACTGTAATATTTAGAAAGAGCTTTAGATCTGAGTTCTCTCTTAAAGGAGTAATCTCAGCAAGTCAACTGCTTCTCAATTGATCACTGCCGGTTCTGAATATATTGGGGAATGGCAATGGTTGATCTGGCCCACCAGAGGATTGTCCAGTAGGCCTAGGTTTAGATACCATAATGAGTCCCAAAGGTCCAGTAGAAAAAAAATACACATTTGGAGCTACCCTTGGAGCCAATCACCTGACACTGGTATCTATTTATTTGTTTTAAAACCTATTGGACTATGTTTATGATATAGGGGTTGAGTTTCAAAAATAGTTTCCTCTGGTGGGCCCAATAAACCCCATTGTGACACTGGGAGATAGTATCATCATAGCGATACATTTACAAACATACCGTAGCATGGCATGCTGGTCAGTCTAAAAAATGGTCATCCATGTAATACATAGACAGCTCAGGTCACCCAGAGCAGTAGCTGCTCTTACTTGCGTGTAGTGTCTCAACCTATGTTTATGCCAGAAAACTTAGTAATCTCAGCAAAGTTCTTACCCCCTATTTATCTTTTGGAAAATTTTTGCTAATGCTGAGATGTTTAGGGAAGCACCTGTGATTTATATGATTAGGTATTACCTTAAAAATTATGTCATTGACCTCATATGGCAGCTTAGGTATGTAGACCCAGTCTTAGTAGTCTTGTGAAAAATACAAGCAGTTCCTCTAGACAATTAGGTGGAGATTTATCAAACTGGTGTAAAGTAAAACTGGCTTACTTGCGCATAGCAACCAATCAGATTCCACCTTTCATTTTTGACAGCTCCTTTAGAAAACGAAAGGTGGAATCGAATTGGTTTCTATGGGCAACTAAGGCTACTTTCACACCTGCGTTTAGGTGCGGATTCGTCTGGTATCTGCACGGACGGATCCGCACCTATAATGCAAATGCTTGTATTCGTTCAGAACGGATCCGTTTGCATTACCATGAACAAAAAAAATAATACATTTTTTTTTTATTTTTTTTTTGTTTAATGATAATGCAAACGGATCCGTTATGACTTACATTGAAAGTCAATGGGAGGCGGATCCGTTTTCAATTGCACCATATTGTGTCAGTAAAAACGGATCCATCCCCATTGACTTACATTGTAAGTCAGGACGGATCCGTTTGGCTCAGTTTCGTCAGACGGACATCAAAACGTCTGAGAAAAAAAAATCTATTTCCGCTAACTTGTGCCAAAAAAAAAAATCTTCTATGAACTCGCCATGCCCCTCACGGAATACCTTGGGGTGTCTTCTTTCCAAAATAGGGTCACATGTGGGGTATTTATACTGCCCTGGCATTTTAGGGGCCCTAAAGCGTGAGAAGTCTGGAATCCAAATGCCTAAAAATGCCCTCCTAAAAGGTACTCATTGGCCCCTTTGCGCATCTTGGCTGCAAAAAAGTGTCACTCATGTGGTATCGCCGTACTCAGGAGAAGTAGGGCAATGTGTTTTTTGGGGTGTATTTTTACATATACCCATGCTGGGTGAGAGAAATATCTCTGTAAATTGACAACTTTGTATAAAAAAATTTAAAAAGTTGTCATTTACAGAGATATTTCCCACACACAGCATGGGTATATGTAAAAATACACCCCAAAACACATTGCCCTACTTCTTCTGAGTACGGCAATACCACATGTGTGACACTTTTTTGCAGCCTAGGTGCGCAAAGGGCCCCGAATTCCAATGAGTTCATGTAAAATTTAAATTTTTGTCACAAGTTAGTGGAATATGAGACTTTGTAAGAAAAGGAAAAAAAAATCAATTTCCGCTAACTTGTGCCAAAAAAAAATATCTTCTATGAATTCGCCATGCCCCTCACGGAATACCTTGGGGTGTCTTCTTTTCAAAATGGAGTCACTTGTGGGGTATTTATACTGCCCTGGCATTTTAGGGGCCCTAAAGCGTGAGAAGTAGTTTGGAATCCAAATGCGTAAAAATGCCCTGTGAAATCCTAAAGGTACTCAATGGAATTTGGGCCCCTTTGTGCACCTAGGCTGCAAAAAAGTGTCACACATGTGGTATCGCCGTACTCAGAAGAAGTAGGGAAATGTGTTTTGGGGTGTATTTTTACATATACCCATACTGTGTGTGAGAAATATCTCTGTAAATGACAACTTTTTAATTTTTTTTATACAAAGTTGTCAATTTACAGAGCTATTTCTCTCACCCAGCATGGGTATATGTAAAAATACACCCCAAAACACATTGCCCTACTTCTCCTGAGTACGGTGATACCACATGTGTGACACTTTTTTGCAGCCTAGGTGCGTAAAGGGGCCGAAAGACCAAGGAGTACCTTTACGCTTTACAGGGTTGATCACATTTTAGCCCCGCCCAAAATGCCAGAACAGTAAACACACCCCACAAATGACCCCATTTCGAAAAGTAGACAAAAATAATAATAAAAAATAAATAATAAAAAATAAATAATAAAGTTTCCATTTCTGCTAACTTCTGGCAAAAAAAAAAAAAATCTCCCACGGACTCACTATGCCCCTCAAGTGAATACCTTGATTCACTGAGGGGCATAGTGAGTCCGTGGGAGATTTTTTTTTTTTTTTGCCAGAAGTTAGCAGAAATGGAAACTTTATTATTATTTTTTTTCCTCAGAGAGTGTCATTTTCCGCTAACTTGTGAAAAAAAATTAAATCATACATAAACTCACCATGCCCCTCCGCGAATACTTTGGGGAGTCTTCTTTCTAAAATGGGGTCATTTGGGGGGTATTTATACTATCCTGGCATTCTAGCACCTCAAGAAACATGACAGGTGCTCAGAAAGTCAGAGCTGCTTCAAAATGCGGAAATTCACATTTTTGTACCATAGTTTGTAAACGCTATAACTTTTGCGCAAACCAATAAATATACACTTATTGGATTTTTTTTTATCAAAGACATGTAGCACAATAAATTCTGACACAAACTTGTATAGAAATGTAATCATATTTGAACAATTTTACCAGAAAAAGTTAAAAATACACTTTTTTTGAAAAAAATATTGCGTTCTATTTTGATTAATATCAGAAAAACGAAAAATGTCAGCAGCAATCAAATACCACCAAAAGAAAGCTGTATTTGTGAGAAGAAAAGGAGGTAAAATTCATTTGGGTGCTAAGTTGCATGACCGAGCAATAAACCGTTAAAGTTGTGAAGTGCCGATTTGAAAAAAGGGCCTGGTCACTAGGGGGGAATAAACCTGTGGTCCTTAAGTGGTTAACTCTGTCTACATGATAAATGCCATTTGCTGAAGTGAGACAACCCCTTTAAGATGGCTGGCTTGTGTCTGTAATAGTTGTATGTCAGCGATAAGGCAGACACCTCCTGTTACATCAGTAGCTGAACTCACAATGGCGTCTGTGCTTCAGAGCTAGCACAGAGCCTGATAGACCAGCCAATATCCTTCCTCCTGATTGGTTGTCAGGCTGCCTGCCATGCCCGGGGTCACGTGATTCACCATCTTCATCCTGCCTGCTGTGTTTCCCTTGCTAGGCTACTCAAGTTTTAAAGTAAAATGGCTGGGACCGTTTTGAACGATTTGTTCCAAGCACATCACCAAAGCTTTAGATTCGTTTGGCAGAAGAATTTTTGTGAAATTTTTGACAAATTCGAATTGTTTAACCACCTCCGGACCGCCTAACGCACGGATGCGTCCGGAAGGTGGTTGATTCATTCCTCCTGGACGCATCCGTGCGTCATCTCGCGAGACGCGAGATTTCGGTCAGAGCCGGCCTGCGCATGCGCATCGCGGGCCGGCAAAAGTTAAAGGAGTATTTCGTCAGCAACCTGCCAGCCAATGATCGTCGCTGGCAGGTTGCTGATTTTTAAAAAATCAAATCACAAGCCAGATAACAGATCATATTAGTAAATATGATCTGTTATATGGCTTCCCTGCTCCTCTGCTGGTCCTTTTCGTCGGTTGGATCCAGCAGAGGAGCAGGCTTCACAGTGAGTAGCACCAACACTACACTTTAGCCCCAGATCCCCCCCTGCACCCCAATTAACCCTTTGATCACCCCTTTGATCGCCCCTGTCAATCACTAGTGAAAGGAAAAAAGTGATCAGTGTAAACTGTCACTTTTTTTTTCACTGGTATTGACTGTTAGGTTTTAGGGATAGTTTAGGTCCCTTGGTTAGGTAGTTTAGGGATCAGTTAGTGCCCAGCCCACCGCACCGCAGTCCCTTATTCGCTGATTAGCGTATAGCTAATCAGCATTTGTACTTTTATAGTATCTGTAAGTGATCAAAACTGATCACGGTCAGATCTATAATAGTATTAGTGTCACTTTAGTTCGCCCTCCACCCAAAACGCAGTGTTTGCCTTATCAGGCCTGATCGGTCGCCCACACGTGCGTTCACCCACGCCCGCCCCACCGCAGTGACAAAAAAATTATTTTTTTTGATCACTGCACATTCACTTAACACGCGCTGCGGCGATAAAAAAAAATCTGTTTTGATATTTTTCATCAACCGCAGCGGCCTCCGGTACTTCGCTAGCCTCCCATTTGTAAGACAGGCTTGCTTTTTTTCTTGGGTAGTCTCAGGGAATACCCCTAAATTTAGTTGCCCAAATGTCAAACAGGGGGTATTCTTCTGAAGAGGCCTAAAGGATTCTGACCCAGTCGGATGAGGAGTCGGAACCCTCATCTGATGAATCTAGCGGGTCAGAATATGAACCTGTAGAAAGCAGTGGCTCTCTGACCCAAAGTTCGGACGAGGAGGCTGAGGTCCCTGATAGCACCAGGCGTACCCGGCCCCGTGTCGCTAGACCACAGGTTGCGCAGGATCCGCTTCAAGAGCAGCAGAGTGGGGCTGGCGCTGTCAGATTACGTGGTGAGGCATACACCAGCAGCGCAGCCCTTCCTGGACCTAGTACCAGCACTGCCGTACAACATGGTGAAGTAGCGAGCACCAGAAGGGCAGTTGAAGCTGGTACGGTGGCACGTGCAGTAGTTACCCCGTCGCAGCCACCGCAAAGACGGGCCCGTAGAGCCCCTAGAATCCCTGAGGTGCTGGCAAACCCTGATTGGCAGTCCCCAACTTCAGCCGCACCTGTAGTTCCCCCTTTCACCGCCCAGTCTGGAGTTCGGGTTGAGACAGCTCAGATCGGTTCGGCCCTGGGATTTTTTGACCTGTTCTTGACTGCGGAGCTCTTAGACTTAGTTGTGGCAGAAACAAATCGGTATGCCACACAATTTATAACCGCCAACCCGGGAAGCTTTTATGCCCAGCCTTTCCGGTGGAAACCAGTCCAAGTTTCCGAATTAAAAAATTTTCTGGGCCTTCTCCTCAACATGGGTCTAACTAAAAAGCATGAATTGCGGTCATATTGGTCCACAAACCCAATTCATCACATGCCCATGTTCTCTGCTGCTATGTCCAGGACACGATTTGAGACCATCCTGCGTTTCCTGCACTTTAGCGACAACACCACCTCCCGTCCCAGAGGCCACCCAGCTTTTGACCGGCTCCACAAAATTCGGCCCCTCATAGACCATTTCAACCAGAAATTTGCAGATTTGTATACCCCAGAGCAAAACATCTGCGTAGACGAGTCCCTAATACATTTTACCGGGCGCCTTGGCTTCAAACAATACATCCCAAGCAAGCGCGCCCGGTATGGGGTCAAATTGTATAAGCTCTGTGAAAGGGCCACAGGCTATACCCACAAATTTCGTGTCTATGAGGGAAAAGATCAGACCCTGGAGCCAGTCGGTTGCCCTGACTACCTGAGGAGCAGTGGGAAGACAGTCTGGGACTTGGTGTCACCCTTATTCGGCAAGGGGTACCATCTTTATGTGGACAATTTCTACACAAGTGTGGCCCTCTTTAGGCATTTGTTTCTAGAAAAGATTGGCGCCTGTGGCACCGCGCGAACTAGTCGCGCGGGCTTCCCCCAATGGCTCGTTACCACCCGTCTTGCAAGGGGGGAGAGGGCTGCCTTGTGTAACGAAGAACTGCTCGCGGTGAAATGGAGAGACAAGTGTGACGTTTGTTCTCTACAGTAAGGCTGGGAGAACACGATCCTTCCTCAAATTTCAGGAGGTTCCGTGGCCCCATCCACCAGTGTAGTTAGCCGTCTACACGAGCGACATTTCCCCAATGTCGTTGCCGGTACCTCAACCCAACCGTCACCCCGAAAAAGATGTTGTGTCTGTAGCAGGAGTGGAATAAGGCGTGACACCCGCTATTTCTGTCCTGACTGTCCTGACCACCCTGCCCTATGCTTAGGGGAGTGTTTCCGGAAGTACCACACACAGGTACACCTAGCATAAGGATCACATCTCACCAGGACAGGCACACAGGGCTATTAGGGCCCATTCACTCACAGCTGCTGCAAACGTCGCCTTTCACCTGGGACAAAGTGCATAACGCACTTCGCCACATCTTTGGGCGATTTGCGCTTTGCACATTGACCCATGGGGAAGGAGAGGTTTGTTCTATAAAGGTAAAAAACAAACAAAAAAAAACAAAACACCAGTAAGCAAAAAGGTTAATGTTCAGTTCAAAAAGTTAAAGTTTATATGTTCTGTTCCAAAGTTAATAAAATTATTGCGTTGCGGCCTGTTTTTTTTTTTTTTTACCTTCCAGGTGGACCAACCGTTCGACTAGCTGCAGCACTGATGTGCATTCTCACAGAAGCATTGCGCTGCTGTCAGATTACACGCAAGTCGGTGTATGCGGCGCTGCAAGACGAGATTTCTCCTCTGCAGTAAAAGATACGTTTGCCAAGGCATATGAGCTGAGGAGGAGGCGGTGTTCCTATTCTTTGTCAAACACTTTGTATATAAAAAAAAAATAAAAAAAATCCCGGCAATGATTTATTCATCCACATCGATTGATGTGAATGGAGAAATCTGGTTTGCCAGGGCATACGAGCTAAGTGGGTATGGATGTTGGGCGGAGCTCCTATGTCCTGGCAGACGCCTTTCCCCTCGTTTTTTTTTTGGCAGAGATTTTTTCATCAACATTGATTGATGCGAATGAAGAAATCTGTGCCGTTCATTTTTTTCTTTCATCTCATTACCTGTATGCTCAATATAAGGAGAATAGCAGAAACTCCTAATGCTGGCCATACATGCCAGGGCAGGGCAGTACAAACAACCCACAACTGACCGCATTTTGGAAAGAAGAACACCCCAAGGTATTCGCTGAGGGGCATATTGAGTCCATGAAAGATTTAAATTTTTGTCCCAAGTTAGCGGAAAGTGAGACTTTGTGAGAAAAAACAAAAAAAAATCAATTTCCGCTAACTTATGCCAAAAAAAATAATTCTATGAACTCGCCAGGCCCCTCATTGAATACCTTGGGGTGTCTTCTTTCCAAAGTGGGGTCACATGTGGGGTATTTATACTGCCCTGGCTTTTTAGGGGCCCTAAAGCGTGAGAAGAAGTCTGGGATCCAAATGTCTAAAAATGCCCCCCTAAAAGGAATTTGGGCACCTTTGCGCATCTAGGCTGCAAAAAAGTGTCACACATGTGGTATCGCCGTACTCAGGAGAAGTTGGGGAATGTGTTTTGGGGTGTCATTTTACATATAACCATGCTGGGTGAGATAAATATCTTGGTCAAATGCCAACTTTGGATTTCACCGGCCATTTTTTACAGATTTTGATTTCAAACTACTTACCACACATTAGGGCCCTTAGAATGCCAGGGCAGTATGACTACCCCACAAGTGACCCCATTTTCGAAAGAAGACACCCCAAGGTATTCCATGAGGGGCATGGCGAGTTCCTAGAATTCTTTATTTTTTGTCACAAGTTAGCGGAAAATGATGATTTTTTTTTTTTCTTACAAAGTCTCATATTCCACTAACGTGTGACAAAAAATAAAAACTTCCATGAACTCACTATACCCATCAGCGAATACCTTGGGGTGTCTTCTTTCCAAAATGGGGTCACTTGTGGGGTAGTTATACAGCCCGGGCATTTTAGGGGCCAGAATGTGTGGTAAGCAGTTTGAAATCAAAATGTGTAAAAAATGGCTGGTGAAATCCGAAAGGTGCTCTTTGGAATGTGGGCCCCTTTGCCCACCTAGGCTGCAAAAAAGTGTCACACATGTGGTATCTCCGTACTCAGGAGAAGTTGGGCAATGTGTTTTGGGGTGTCATTTTACATATAACCATGCTGGGTGAGATAAATATCTTGGTCAAATGCCAACTTTGTATAAAAAAATGGGAAAAGTTGTCTTTTGCCAAGATATTTCTCTCACCTAGCATGGGTATATGTAAAATGACACCCCAAAACACATTGCCCAACTTCTCCTGAGTATGGAGATACCACATGTGTGACACTTTTTTGCAGCCTAGGTGGGCAAAGGGGCCCACATTCCAAAGAGCACCTTTCGGATTTCACCCGCCATTTTTTACAGATTTTGATTTCAAACTACTTACCACACATTAGGGCCCCTAGAATGCCAGGGCAGTATAACTACCCCACAAGTGACCCCATTTTGGAAAGAAGACACCCCAAGGTATTCGCTGATGGGCATAGTGAGTTCATAGATGTTTTTATTTTTTGTCACAAGTTAGTGGAATATGAGACTTTGTAAGAAAAAAAAAGAAAAAATCAGCATTTTCCGCTAACTTATGACAAAAAATAAAAAGTTCTATGAACTCACTATGCCCATCAGCGAATACCTTAGGGTGTCTACTTTCCGAAATGGGGTCATTTGTGGGGTGTTTGTACTGTCTGGGCATTGTAGAACCTCAGGAAACATGACAGGTGCTCAGAAAGTCAGATCTGCTTCAAAAAGCGGAAATTCACATTTTTGTGCCATAGTTTGTAAACGCTATAACTTCTACCCAAACCATTTTTTTTTTACCCAAACATTTTTTTTTTATCAAAGACATGTAGAACAATAAATTTAGAGAAAAATTGATATATGGATGTCGTTTATTTTGCAAAATTTTACAACTGAAAGTGAAAAATTTCATTTTTTTGCAAAAAAATCGTTAAATAACAAAAAAAAATCGTTAATAACAAAAAAAGTAAAAATGTCAGCAGCAATGAAATACCACCAAATGAAAGCTCTATTAGTGAGAAGAAAAGGAGGTAAAATTCATTTG
This sequence comes from Bufo bufo, assembly GCF_905171765.1. Classification (NCBI taxonomy): domain Eukaryota; kingdom Metazoa; phylum Chordata; class Amphibia; order Anura; family Bufonidae; genus Bufo; species Bufo bufo. The sequence goes on along the minus strand of NC_053396.1, from coordinate 201,391,433 downwards.
GGTGGTAAGTTGCATGACCGAGCAATAAACGGTGAAAGTACTGTAGGTCAGAAGTGTAAAAAGTGGCCTGGTCATTAAGGGTGTTTAAGCTAAGGGGGCTGAGGTGGTTAAGATCGATTCGCTCATCTTTACTATGGTCCTTTCATTCTAGGCACTGGGAAGATATTCAAAAGATTCAATTGATGTCATAGATGGGAAAAACCCTAAAACCCCACCAAAAGGAGGAAATGCCAATGTTGTTTTTGTTTTTACTTACAACGTAAGACCGCTGCATGCTTGTAAAATAAGTCATTCTTGTTCCTCAGAGTTTTCTTATTTTAGTGACATGGACACACCCTGTCTCCTATTCGTTTGCTGCAGGCATACCTGACACATGTTCATCACAGTAAGACGTAATATTTCAGCTCTATGTACACATTTCTCCTGGCTGAAAGTTCACATTGACGTGATGTTTTAAAGGACCCGACAAAGGTCTAATCTCTCAGAAGTAATCATCTAAATATTTAGCGGAAACAATTGAAGTATCTACATATGTAAGTGGGGTGGCAACTCTGAGCAATGACACACATGGGTTGTCACCAGTCCAACTTAACTCAGCATAAAAACCACAAACTTCAGAAGATCTCTACATCAGATATGTGGCTATTGCTTCAGAATACTGGTACTTTCACTGAAGGACGAGGAGACATCATGAAGACTTCGCTACTCCATCTTGTAGCCACGCTTGTGTTCCTTGTAGCATTTGCTGGCAGCACAGGTCAGTCATTGGGCATTGCATTTAGAGGGATATCTGGTTCATGAAACCCTTCTATTGTCTCATTAGACCAAGAGCCACTGATGTACTATGGAAAAAACTTTATAAAAAGATAACAGACCAGTTACATTATAAGGAAGCAGTCATAATAAGGGTCTAATTAGGATGAGAATAATAAAATACGTTGGGAAAATACTATGCTCAGTTTATATAGCATCTGGATTCTAGATATTTTATTAGATAATTGATTTAGTTTATATATATATAAATTCTATATCATTAGTGAGCAGAATATGATGATAATAATAATATTAATAATAATAATAATAATAATAATAGTCCTACTATACTGCTACACCTACTACAATCTACTTCTCCTACTTGTATAATAGTGATGATAATGATAATAATAACAGTATTAATAATTATAGCACTACTACTACTATTGTTACAACTACTACAAATACTACTACTTCTTTTATAATGGTGATACTACTACTACTACTACTAATAATAATAATAATAATAATAAAAATAATAGTACTGCTACTAATACTATTTGTTAAAATAGTAATACTACTACATCTACTACTACAAATGAAATAATGAAAATAATGAAACTATAACTACTATTATTACTACTACTTTTACTAATACTACTACTAATTGTAATATTAATACTACTATGACTACCAATACCCATTGTAATAGTACCACTACTAATAATAGTACGACTACGACTACTAATCATAATATTAATAACAGTAGATTTTAGTTCCATGTTATTGCTGTTACAAGCTATCAGGGTTGTCAACTGTCCAGAATTTTCGGGACAGTCTGTAAAAATAGGTGACTTTTTATCTGTGTCTGAGAAAAAAATAGATAGTTTTTTAGTCTGGTGGTACTTTACTGGGTTATTTTTGTGGTTATTATTATCATTTTATAGTCCACAGTAAATGTTGGTAATGAGTTCTTATCGGTATATTGAGCTATAGACATGTATTACTTAAATCTTTATCATTAGTTATGGTTTTCCAAACTGTCCGTTAAAAATGTTGGCTGTCCGTGATTTTGGAAAAAGTTGTCCAGAAAAAAAGAAAGATTCTGGTTGACAACCCTGCGTGCTATTAAAGTGTAACTGCCATTCTATTTTTATTTTTGTAATGTAAAGGGGCAGTGATACTGATAATTTTTGTAATATACTTTAATTACTGAATTCATACATTTCTATTCGAAAAATAGCTCCAAAGTAGGCCATTTTTAGCCTTAGTAACGCTCCTCTGTCTTCTGTTTACATAACTGTGGAAACACGTTCCACGCTGACTGTGTTATGTAAGCAGAAGACAGAGAAGCGTTACTGAGGCTCAATATTGGCCACTTTATAGCTATTTTTCTAATAGAAATGTGCGATTTCAGTAATTAAAGTATATTACAAAATGGTCAGAACGGTTACACTTTAACAAAATAAAATAAAATGTGAAACAAGACTAATTCCCCCCTTTTTTTTCTACATTTTCCTGGTTAGAAAAAATAAAAATGACATAAAAATAAAGCCCCGTGGTTTACCGAAAAAGGTGCACAAGTTATTTACATAGTAAAACATAAAAAGAAGTTATTTCTATGATGGACTGGAATAAAAAAAAAATGGAAAATGCACCTGTTCAGGAAGGGGGTTAAATGTACTGGTCTGGAACTGGTTAAAAAAAAAAAATAATAATAATAATACCATAAACAATCAATAAAAAATCCTGTAAATAATCAATTAATATTGTCATAATTACTCAATAAATAATACAATAAATATTAACATGAATAAACAATAAATAATACCATAAAAATCCAAAAAATAATTAGAAAAATTATGCATAGATAATTAATAAATAAAATAAATAATACTATAGATAATCAATACATAATACTTTAAATAATAAAATAAATTGTACAATAATGAACACCATATATTACCATAATCAATAAGTAATACTAATAATATAAAAAATGATAAATGATAAATAAAATGCTCAATAAACAATACTATGAATAATAAATAATACCATAAATAAAATTGAATTTTCTACAATAAAAATATCATAAATAATCAATAACACAATAACCCCCCCCCAAAAAAAAAAAAATTAACTAATAAAACAGGAAATGATATAATAAGTAATCATTAAATAAGACAATAAATACTACTATAAGTGATCAATAAATAACACCATAATTAGTACTAAAAGTAATGTAAAACATAATAACATAAATAGCCAATAGATAATACCATAATAATATCAAAATTACTGCAAATAAAAAATCCATAAACAATACTGAAAATAATCAATAAATAATACCATAAATAATCAATAAATCAATAATAATACCATCGTCATTTATCTAAAAAAAAAAAAATTGTTTGTATTTTACAATTTCAACTCAATAGATAGATGAGCAAAATAATTTTCCTGTCAACCTACTATGATCCACAAGGCACCAGAATTCTTATGCCTAGGGTATGAGGAAACAGAGCATGGCCCAGGATCATAAAGGGCACTTCCCAACTTCCATCACCTGTACGGAATTGCATTTCCCATGAAATAACTATTCTGGAGCATCTTTTCTAGAAACTCTATATTCCTCTGTTACTCCATCTAGAAATGTTTGAATACATTGACAACTGAGTGTTACCAGTTGGTGGCGTGCGACTATACTTATTTGCATTGTGCAATCAGAGCTGCCAGTGACTGACCGTGTAGGGGCACATCCCATTTGACAAGGGGACTGAGAACTGTCAGTTGTCAATTTCCTCACAGGAGGAATAACAGAGGAAACGCACAACCCAAAGAGCTAAAGAAAAGATGCACCAGAATTTGGAATTTCTGGGGGGTGCAAGTGCTTTGTAAAACGGACATAACAAGAGAGGTGACAGCTCCTCTTTTTAATAATAATGATGAGAGAAAAAACTAAATAAGGGGTCTCACACATAGTGTCACTGGGGCCGGATTAAATGGATGATGCTTTCACTGCCTGGCCCTGTCAATTATAGTGGAGGGGGGGCGGCAGTGGCGGTGTCTTATCTGATGCCTCTTGCTATCACCCCCCCTTCTTAAGCTATTTAGAGCACCAAGGCCTTCTCACAGCTCACCAAGCACAGCGCCGTACATTGTATAGCGGCTGTGCTTGGTATCGCGCTCAGCCCCATTCACTACTATGAGGCTGAGCTGCTCCTAGGCCACGTGACCGATAAACCGTGCCGTCACTGCCCTAAGAAAAGCTGTGGGAAGGCCGCAGCGTTACTGCTAGTGCCACTGCCTTCTCAAACAGCTGATCGGCGGAGGTCTCGGGGGCGTCGGACCATCAAATACCAGATACTGATGACCTATCCTGATAGGATAGGTCATTGGTATTAAAAACTCGGAAAATCCGTTGTTAACGTCTGCAGTCATGGAGCCAAATTTATGCCCTAAGTAAAAAAAATAAACGCTACAAATTTGCAATGCGGTTTGTGCTACACCATGGTATTCTGTATTAAAGAATGGTCTTTTTTCACAAAATGATGCTATAAAATAACAGAATAACATGTTTTACTAAAAAACGACCGCGCCCCATATGTGTGAGAGAAGCATAAGGTTTTGTAATCTGTTGATGACTAGGCACATTGTATGACTTTTGATCTTCTGCTTGTCTCGTAGGTGCAGAGAGCTCTACTCCAGGTAACGTAGATTATCTTATTACTTCTCATCTCACCTCATTCTCTTCCAGTTAGATGTTTCTCCTTTCTTTACTTTTTCGGTCTCGTTCCTTTTTGCACAGCATGAAACCTTTCTCTGTTAGGTTTGGACAGAAATCAAAGCCTCACCTTCTGTTCCAGCCGCACATCACTGTCCCCGTCACTCCTGGCTCTTCTGCCCCTGAGCCGTAATTTTCACAAAAACATTCCTTGTCTCTGACAATCCAACCAGAATGAGTCATTTATGTCATCCACAAAAACGTATACGCTGTAAAATACAGAATCTAATAATGTGCAAAATCATTCTTTCTAGGCCATTTTTTTTATATCATAGATTGTGTTGGGCAAATCAAAGTATCCGAAGTGGACTTCAATTCGAACTTCAGGAAAAATTTGATTTGTCACAAAGTCGAATTTCCTGGTGCTTTGTCGTAACGAATCAATTTTTCTTAAAATGGTGAATGAAAAAAAATGATTTTCACCTTATCCACTTGCTTGCGGAGAGGCGGTCCTCTCCCTTCTTGATTGAAGAAAACCTGCCAAAGGACCTGCGGCGAGCTTGTTTATGTCTCTACATGATCATGCTGGGCGCGCGGTGACGTACAAGCTCGCCGCAGTTCTTTTGGCGTTTTTTTTTTTAATCAAGACAGGAGCGGACTGCCTCTCTGTGAGCAAGTGGAGGAGGTGAGTATAATTTTTTTAAACCCCTGTTTAACCCCTGAAAGGCTGAATGTGAGTCAGAGATGTCACGATCAGTGTTGAACGTGACATCTGAGGGGTTAATTGACGGGGAGCAATGTGATCGCCGTTCCCCATCATTGCGCCTGCTCCATACAATGGAAATTGATCCATTATGAAGTAATTCGTAACAAATTCATTTTCTTATCGAAGTTCAGCGAAGCTGCCGAATCGAATTTTTCTAAACTTTGCTCATCACTAATTATATATCAGAATTAGTAGTTCTTATCCACAAAAATGTAATTGCTGTAGGATACAGAATCTAATAATGTACAAAATCATTCTTTATGGGTATTTTTTTATTTTATTTCATATCTGGATATAGTTTATGCAAAAATTTGATTATTTTTATAATTATATTACATTGCTTACATTATACTGCTACAGTGTATTTTACACCAGTGTTGCATAAACTGTCCTGCTGATTAATAATGGAAACATTGTCTTGCACACATATAACAGATTATCTAAACTCCAATAATGCAAAGGATAGTTAGTGTACTGTAACTTCATCATATTACGGTAGATTACCTTGGGGGAGGATTGAAGTGCAGCCACTGAACAAGCAAGATCAGCTCTGCTAGATTGGCGATGGCTGACACTCATTGAAGTCAATAGGGGCAGCACTGCAGTAAGCGGCTCAAGGATAGACCATCGATATAAAGAGACCACGAAAACCCCTTTAATAAAGGAGACCTGAGGGCTGACCTTAACAAAGGCTGTAGCAGAGGAACAGCACAACACAAATAGTGCAAGAAATTTACAATGCAACTCAGCCTTTTGTCTAGATCGGTGGTCATGCTCTTTAAATACCTTTTTTTCTAATATTAGTAAATATAATTGAAATTATAATTTATAAAGTGTTCATAAACATTTAAACATTTTATTGAAATCTATTCCAAATTGAATATAATGAATTTTCGGAACAGACTTTATTTTCTGTACCAAATAGACACCTGTTATATGGCTGAAATGTCGGCAATGTACAAGTGTACAGGGAAAAGAAGGGCAGAAGAAACAGAAAGAAAGAAAAATTTCAAACCAGTCAAACATCTGAATAATATGACAAAGAGTAACAAATGTATGGGGAGCGATTTGTTTACAGGATATTTTGTGACACCAAAAGCATTTTGTATAGACAAAATTACATTCTGTGTGACAAACTGAATTTTGTAATTCTGTGTCAAAAAATGACATTCTGTGCAACAAAATAAAATTATGTGTGACAGAATTTCATTTCGTGACACGGATCGTCATTTTCTGGTACAAAATGTCTTATTGTCACACAGAATTTTATTATGTCCGACAAAATGTCATTTTGTGACACTGAATGCCATTTTGTCATACAGAATATAAATTTTTGACAGAATTCTAGAAAATGAATTTTGTTTATACATAATACATTTGGTGTCAAAAATACAATGTCAACAAACGACGCCCCATACAAATGATGTAAACATTTAATCAATTCAACATATAATGACTTTTCTTTAATAATTTCTTTGCATTTCATCTGGAAATAATTCCAAATACCATTATTACAGGTGAATCCACTGCATTATCCATTGTTACAACACCGCCAAGCTCCACCGAGTCTACAAGTGCTACACCTGCAACCACAAGTGAAACCATAACAACTTCAGAAAATTTGACTACTACTCAACCTATCACATTGCTAACAGTAACATTGACAACAACCCAATCTATCACTAGTGAATCTACAACTACTCTATCCACCAGCAATTTAATAATACAGACTTCACTTGACACCCCAACTACTACAGGGATACCAAGTACAGAAACAAGCCCTTCAGAAACACCTCTTACAACTACATCTGTCACCAGTGAATCTTTGACTACTCTATCCACCAGTGAGACAACACCAACAACTGCAACAACCCAATCTTCAACTGACACTCCAACTACTACAATGATTTCAAGTACAGAATCAAGCACGTCACCAACATCGATTGTAACTACATCTCCCACCAGTGAATCTTCGACAACTTTATCCAACAGTGAGACAACACCAACAACTGCAACAACGCAATATTCAACTGACACTCCAACTACTACAGTGATACCAAGTACAGAATCAAGCACGTCAGCAAAATCGATTGCAACTACATCTGTCACCAGTGAATCTTCGACTACTCTATCCACCAGTGAGACAACACCAACAACTGCAACAACCCAATCTTCAACTGACACTCCAACTACTACAATGATTTCAAGTACAGAATCAAGCACGTCACCAACATCGATTGTAACTACATCTCCCACCAGTGAATCTTCGACAACTTTATCCAACAGTGAGACAACACCAACAACTGCAACAACGCAATATTCAACTGACACTCCAACTACTACAGTGATACCAAGTACAGAATCAAGCACGTCAGCAAAATCGATTGCAACTACATCTGTCACCAGTGAATCTTCGACTACTCTATCCACCATTGAGACAACACCAACAACTGCAACAACACAATCTTCAACTGACACTCCAACTACTACAGTTATACCAAGTACAGAATCAAGCACGTCAGCAACATCGATTGCAACTACATCTGTCACCAGTGAATCTTTGACTACTCAATCCACCAGTGAGACAACACCAACAACTGCAACAACCCAATCTTCAACTGACACTCCAACTACTACAGTAATACCAAGTACAGAATCAAGCACGTCAGCAACATCAATTGCAACTACATCTGTCACCAGTGAATCTTCGACTACTCTATCCACCAGTGAGACACTAACAACTGCAACAACAGAATCTTCAACTGACACTCTGACTACTACAGTGATACCAAGTACAGAATCAAGCACGTCAGCAACATCGATTGCAACTACATCTGTCACCAGTGATTCTTCGACTACTCTATTCACCAGTGAGACAACACCAACAACTGCAACAACCCAATCTTCAACTGACACTCCAACTACTACAGTGATACCAAGTACAGAATCAAGCACGTCAGCAACATCGATTTCAACTACATCGGTCACCAGTGAATCTTCAACTACTCTATCCACCATTGAGACAACACCAACAACTGCAACAACCCAATCTTCAACTGACACTCCAACTACTACAGTTATACCAAGTATAGAATCAAGCACGTCAGCAACATTGATTGCAACTACATCTGTCACTAGTGAATCTTCGACTACTCTATCCACCAGTGAGACAACACCAACAACTGCAACAACCCAAACATCAACTGACACTCCAACTACTACAGTGATACCAAGTACAGAATCAAGCACGTCAGCAACATCAATTGCAACTACATCTGTCACCAGTGAATCTTCGACTACTCTATTCACCAGTGAGACAACACCAACAACTGCAACAACAGAATCTTCAACTGACACTCTGACAACTACAGTGATACCAAGTACAGAATCAAGCACGTCAGCAACATTGATTGCAACTACATCTTTCACCAGTGATTCTTCGACTACTCTATTCACCAGTGAGACAACACCAACAACTGCAACAACCCAATCTTCAACTGACACTCCAACTACTACAGTGATACCAAGTACAGAATCAAGCACGTCAGCAACATCGATTTCAACTACATCTGTCACCAGTGAATCTTCAACTACTCTATCCACCATAGAGACAACACCAACAACTGCAACAACACAATCTTCAACTGACACTCCAACTACTACAGTTATACCAAGTACAGAATCAAGCACGTCAGCAACATCGATTGCAACTACCTCTGTCACCAGTGAATCTTCGACTACTCTATCCACCAGTGAGACAACACCAACAACTGCAACAACCCAATCTTCAACTGACACTCCAACTACTACAGTAATACCAAGTACAGAATCAAGCACGTCAGCAACATCAATTGCAACTACATCTGTCACCAGTGAATCTTCGACTACTCTATCCACCAGTGAGACACTAACAACTGCAACAACAGAATCTTCAACTGACACTCTGACTACTACAGTGATACCAAGTACAGAATCAAGCACGTCAGCAACATCGATTGCAACTACATCTGTCACCAGTGATTCTTCGACTACTCTATTCACCAGTGAGACAACACCAACAACTGCAACAACCCAATCTTCAACTGACACTCCAACTACTACAGTGATACCAAGTACAGAATCAAGCACGTCAGCAACATCGATTTCAACTACATCGGTCACCAGTGAATCTTCAACTACTCTATCCACCATTGAGACAACACCAACAACTGCAACAACCCAATCTTCAACTGACACTCCAACTACTACAGTTATACCAAGTATAGAATCAAGCACGTCAGCAACATTGATTGCAACTACATCTGTCACTAGTGAATCTTCGACTACTCTATCCACCAGTGAGACAACACCAACAACTGCAACAACCCAAACATCAACTGACACTCCAACTACTACAGTGATACCAAGTACAGAATCAAGCACGTCAGCAACATCAATTGCAACTACATCTGTCACCAGTGAATCTTCGACTACTCTATCCACCAGTGAGACACTAACAACTGCAACAACAGAATCTTCAACTGACACTCTGACAACTACAGTGATACCAAGTACAGAATCAAGCACGTCAGCAACATTGATTGCAACTACATCTTTCACCAGTGATTCTTCGACTACTCTATTCACCAGTGAGACAACACCAACAACTGCAACAACCCAATCTTCAACTGACACTCCAACTACTACAGTGATACCAAGTACAGAATCAAGCACGTCAGCAACATCGATTTCAACTACATCTGTCACCAGTGAATCTTCAACTACTCTATCCACCATAGAGACAACACCAACAACTGCAACAACACAATCTTCAACTGACACTCCAACTACTACAGTTATACCAAGTACAGAATCAAGCACGTCAGCAACATCGATTGCAACTACCTCTGTCACCAGTGAATCTTCGACTACTCTATCCACCAGTGAGACAACACCAACAACTGCAACAACCCAATCTTCAACTGACACTCCAACTACTACAGTGATACCAAGTACAGAATTAAGCTTGTCAGCAACATCGATTGCAACTACATCTGTGACCAGTGAATCTTCGACTACTCAATCCACCAGTGAGACAACACCAACAACTGCAACAACCCAATCTTCAACTGACACTCCAACTTCTACAGTGATACCAAGTACAGAATCAAGCACGTCAGCAACATTGATTGCAACTACATCTGTCACCAGTGAATCTTCGACTACTCTATCCACCAGTGAGACAACACCAACAACTGCAACAACGCAATATTCAACTGACACTCCAACTACTACAGTGATACCAAGTACAGAATCAAGCACGTCAGCAACATCGATTGCAACTACATCTGTCACCAGTGAATCTTCGACTACTCTATCCACCAGTGAGACAACTTCAACAACTGCAACAACCCAATCTTCAACTGACACTCCAACTACTACAGTGATACCAAGTACAGAATCAAGCTTGTCAGCAACATCGATTGCAACTACATCAGTCACCAGTGAATCTTCGACTACTCTATCCACCAGTGAGACACTAACAACTGCAACAACAGAATCTTCAACTGACACTCTGACTACTACAGTGATTCCAAGTACAGAATCAAGCACGTCAGCAACATCGATTGCAACTACATCTGTCACCAGTGAATCTTCGACTACTCTATCCACCATTGAGACAACACCAACAACTGCAACAACACAATCTTCAACTGACACTCCAACTACTACAGTTATACCAAGTACAGAATCAAGCACGTCAGCAACATCAATTGCAACTACATCTGTCACCAGTGAATCTTCGACTACTCTATCCACCAGTCAGACACTAACAACTCCAACAACAGAATCTTCAACTGACACTCTGACTACTACAGTGATACCAAGTACAGAATCAAGCACGTCAGCAACATCGATTGCAACTACATCTGTCACCAGTGATTCTTCGACTACTCTATTCACCAGTGAGACAACACCAACAACTGCAACAACCCAATCTTCAACTGACACTCCAACTACTACAGTGATACCAAGTACAGAATCAAGCACGTCAGCAACATCGATTTCAACTACATCGTTCACCAGTGAATCTTCAACTACTCTATCCACCATTGAGACAACACCAACAACTGCAACAACCCAATCTTCAACTGACACTCCAACTACTACAGTTATACCAAGTACAGAATCAAGCACGTCAGCAACATTGATTGCAACTACATCTGTCACTAGTGAATCTTCGACTACTCTATCCACCAGTGAGACAACACCAACAACTGCAACAACCCAAACATCAACTGACACTCCAACTACTACAGTGATACCAAGTACAGAATCAAGCTTGTCAGCAACATCGATTGCAACTACATCTCTCACCAGTGAATCTTCGACTACTCAATCCACCAGTGAGACAACACCAACAACTGCAACAACCCAATCTTCAACTGACACTCCAACTACTACAGTGATACCAAGTACAGAATCAAGCACGTCAGCAACATCAATTGCAACTACATCTGTCACCAGTGAATCTTCGACTACTCTATCCACCAGTGAGACACTAACAACTGCAACAACAGAATCTTCAACTGACACTCTGACTACTACAGTGATACCAAGTACAGAATCAAGCACGTCAGCAACATTGATTGCAACTACATCTGTCACCAGTGATTCTTCGACTACTCTATTCACCAGTGAGACAACACCAACAACTGCAACAACCCAATCTTCAACTGACACTCCAACTACTACAGTGATACCAAGTACAGAATCAAGCACGTCAGCAACATCGATTTCAACTACATCTGTCACCAGTGAATCTTCAACTACTCTATCCACCATAGAGACAACACCAACAACTGCAACAACACAATCTTCAACTGACACTCCAACTACTACAGTTATACCAAGTACAGAATCAAGCACGTCAGCAACATCGATTGCAACTACCTCTGTCACCAGTGAATCTTCGACTACTCTATCCACCAGTGAGACAACACCAACAACTGCAACAACCCAATCTTCAACTGACACTCCAACTACTACAGTGATACCAAGTACAGAATCAAGCTTGTCAGCAACATCGATTGCAACTACATCTGTCACCAGTGAATCTTCGACTACTCAATCCACCAGTGAGACAACACCAACAACTGCAACAACCCAATCTTCAACTGACACTCCAACTTCTACAGTGATACCAAGTACAGAATCAAGCACGTCAGCAACATCGATTGCAACTACATCTGTCACCAGTGAATCTTCGACTACTCTATCTACCAGTGAGACAACACCAACAACTGCAACAACCCAATCTTCAACTGACACTCCAACTACTACAGTGATACCAAGTACAGAATCAAGCTTGTCAGCAACATCGATTGCAACTACATCTGTCACCAGTGAATCTTCGACTACTCTATCCACCATTGAGACAACACCAACAACTGCAACAACACAATCTTCAACTGACACTCCAACTACTACAGTTATACCAAGTACAGAATCAAGCACGTCAGCAACATCAATTGCAACTACATCTGTCACCAGTGAATCTTCGACTACTCTATCCACCAGTGAGACACTAACAACTCCAACAACAGAATCTTCAACTGACACTCTGACTACTACAGTGATACCAAGTACAGAATCAAGCACGTCAGCAACATCGATTGCAACTACATCTGTCACAAGTGAATCTTCGACTACTCTATCCACCAGTGAGACAACACCAACAACTGCAACAACCCAATCTTCAACTGACACTCCAACTACTACAGTGATACCAAGTACAGAATCAAGCACGTCAGCAACATCGATTGCAACTACATCTGTCACCAGTGAATCTTCGACTACTCTATCCACCAGTGAGACAACACCAACAACTGCAACAACCCAATCTTTAACTGACACTCCAACTACTATAGTGATACCAAATACTGAATCAAGCTTGTCAGCAACATCGATTGCAACTACATCTGTCACCAGTGAATCTTCGACTACTCAATCCACCAGTGAGACAACACCAACAACTACAACAACCCAATCTTCAACTGAAACTCCAACTACTACAGTGATACCAAGTACAGAATCAAGCACGTCAGCAACATCGATTGCAACTACATCTGTCACCAGTGAATCTTCGACTACTCTATCCACCAGTGAGACAACACCAACAACTGCAACAACCCAATCTTCAACTGACACTCCAACTACTACAGTGATACCAAGTACAGAATCAAGCTTGTCAGCAACATCGATTGCAACTATATCTGTCACAAGTGAATCTTCGACTAATCTATCCACCAGTGAGACAACACCAACAACTGCAACAACACAATCTTCAACTGACACTACAACTACTACAGTGATACCAAGTACAGAATCAAGCTTGTCAGCAACATCGATTGCAACTACATCTGTCACAAGTGAATCTTCGACTACTCTATCCACCAGTGAGACAACACCAACAACTGCAACAACCCAATCTTCAACTGACACTCCAACTACTACAATAATACCAAGTACAGGATTAAGCTTGTCAGCAACATCGATTGCAACTACATCTGTCACCAGTGAGTTTTCGACTACTCTATCCACCAGTGAGACAACACCAACAACTGCAACAACCCAATCTTCAACTGACACTCCAACTACTACAGTGATACCAAGTACAGAATCAAGCACGTCAGCAACATCAATTACAACTATATCTGTCACCAGTGAATCTTCAACTACTCTATCCACCAGTGAGACAACACCAACAACTGCAACAACCCAATCTTTAACTGACAGTCCAACTACTACTGTGTTACCAAGTACAGAATCAATCACGTCAGCAACATCGATTGCAACTACATCTCCCACCAGTGAATCTTCGACAACTCTATCAAACAGTGAGACAACACCAACAACTGCAACAACGCAATATTCAACTGACACTCCAACTACTACAGTGATACCAAGTACAGAATCAAGCACGTCAGCAACATCGATTGCAACTACATCTGTCACCAGTGAATCTTCGACTACTCTATCCACCATTGAGACAACACCCACAACTGCAACAACACAATCTTCAACTGACACTCCAACTACTACAGTTATACCAAGTACAGAATCAAGCACGTCAGCAACATCGATTGCAACTACATCTGTCACCAGTGAATCTTCGACTACTCTATCTACCAGTGAGACAACACCAACAACTGCAACAACTCAATCTTCAACTGACGCTCCAACTACTACAGTGATACAAAGTACAGAATCAAGCACGTCAGCAACATCGATTGCAACTACATCTGTCACCAGTGAATTTTCGACTACTCTATCCACCATTGAGACAACACCCACAACTGCAACAACACAATCTTCAACTGACACTCCAACTACTACAGTTATACCAAGTACAGAATCAAGCACGTCAGCAACATCGATTGCAACTACATCTGTCACCAGTGAATCTTCGACTACTCTATCCACCAGTGAGACACTAACAACTGCAACAACAGAATCTTCAACTGACACTCTGACTACTACAGTCATACCAAGTAAAGAATCAAGCACGTCAGCAACATTCATTGCAACTACATCTATCACCAGTGATTTTTCGACTACTCTATTCACCAGTGAGACAACACCAACAACTGCAACAACCCAATCTTCAACTGACACTCCAACTACTACAGTGATACCAAGTACAGAATCAAGCACGTCAGCAACATCGATTGCAACTACATCTGTCACTAGTGAATCTTCAACTATTCTATCCACCATTGAGACAACACCAACAACTGCAACAACACAATCTTCAACTGACACTCCAACTACTACAGTTATGCCAAGTACAGATTCAAGCACGTCAGCATCATCGATTGCAACTACATCTGTTTCCAGTGAATCTTCGACTACTCTATCCACCAGTGAGACAACACCAACAACTGCAACAACCCAATCTTCAACTAACACTCCAACTACTACAGTGATACCAAGTACAGAATCAAGCTTGTCAGCAACATCGATTGCAACTTCATCTGTCACCAGTGAATCTTCGACTACTCAATCCACCAGTGAGACAACACCAACAACTGCAACAACCCAATCTTCAACTGACACTCCAACTACTCCAGTTATAACAAGTACAGAATCAAGCACGTCAGCAACATCGATTGCAACTACATCTGTCACCAGTGAATCTTCGACTACACTTTCCACCAGTGAGACAACACCAACAACTGCAACAACCCAATCTTCAACTGACACTCCAACTACTACAGTTATACCAAGTACAGAATCAAGCACGTCAGCAACATCAATTGCAACTACATCTGTCACCAGTGAATCTTCGACTACTCTATCCACCAGTGAGACACTAACAACTGCAACAACAGAATCTTCAACTGACACTCTGACAACTATAGTGATACCAAGTACAGAATCAAGCACGTCAGCAACATTGATTGCAACTACATCTGTCACCAGTGATTCTTCGACTACTCTATTCACCAGTGAGACAACACCAACAACTGCAACAACCCAATCTTCAACTGACACTCCAACTACTAAAGTGATACCAAGTACAGAATCAAGCACGTCAGCAACATCGATAGAAACTACATCTGTCACCAGTAAATCTTCGACTACTCTATCCACCAGTGAGACAACACCAACAACTGCAACAACCAAATATTCAACTGACACTCTGACTACTACAGTGATACCAAGTACAGAATCAATCACATCATCAACATCAATTACAACTATATTTGTCACTAGTGAATCTTCGACTACTCTATCCACCAGTGAGACAACACCAACAACTTCAACAACCCAATCTTTAACTGACACTCCAACTACAACAGTGATACCAAGTACAGAATCAAGCACGTCAGCAACATCAATTGCAACTACATCTGTCACTAGTGAATCTTCGACTACTCTATCCACCAGTGAGACAATACCAACAACTGCAACAACCCAATTTTCAACTGACAGTCCAACTACTACTGTGTCACCAAGTACAGAATCAAGCACGTCAGCAACAACGATTGCAACTACATCTGTCACCAGTGAATCTTCGACTACACTTTCCACCAGTGAGACAACACCAACAACTGCAACAACCCAATCTTCAACTGACACTCCAACTACTACAGTTATACCAAGTACAGAATCAAGCACGTCAGCAACATCAATTGCAACTACATCTGTCACCAGTGAATCTTTGACTACTCTATCTACCAGTGAGACAACACCAACAACTGCAACAACCCAATCTTCAACTGACACTCCAACTACTACAGTGATATCAAGTACAGAATCAAGCACGTCAGCAACATCGATTGCAACTACATCTGTCACCAGTGAATCTTCAACTTCTCTATCCACCAGTGAGACAACACCAACAACTGCAACAACCCAATCTTCAACTGACACTCCAACTACAACAGTTATACCAAGTACAGAATCAAGCACGTCAGCAACATCAATTGCAACTACATCTGTCACCAGTGAATCTTTGACTACTCTATCTACCAGTGAGACAACACCAACAACTGCAACAACCCAATCTTTAACTGACACTCTGACTACTACAGTGATAACAAGTACAGAATCAAGCACGTCAGCAATATCGATTGCAACTACATCTGTCAACACTGAATCTTCGACTACTCTATCCACCAGTGAGACAGCACCAACAACTGCAACAACCCAATCTTCAAGTGACACTTCACCCACTACAGTTATACCAAGTACAGAATCAAGCACGTCAGCAACTTCCATTACAACTACATCTCTCATCGTTGAATCTTCGGCTACTCTATCCACCAGTGAGACAACACCAACAACTGCAACAACCCAATCTTCAACTGACACTCCAATTACTACAGTTATACCAAGTACAGAATCAAGCACATCAGCAACATCAATTGCAACTACATCTGTCACCAGTGAATCTTTGACTACTCTATCCACCAGTGAGACAACACCAACAACTGCAACAGCCCAATCTTCAACTGACACTCCAACTACTACAGTACTACCAAGTACAGAATCAAGCACATCAGCAACATCGATTGCAACAACATCTGTCACCAGTAAATCTATAAATGCTCTATCCACCAGTGAGACAACACCAACAACTGCAACAACCCAATCTTCAACTGACACTCCAACTACTACAGTTATACCAAGTACAGAATCAAGCTTGTCAGCAACATCGATTGCAACTACATCTTTTACCAGTGAATCTTCGAGTACTCTATCCACCAGTGAGACAACACCAACAACTGCAACAACCCAATCTTCAACTGACCCTCCGACTACTGCAGTGATACCAAGTACAGAATCAAGCACGTCAGCAACTTCCATTACAACTACATCTGTCTTCGTTGAATCTTCGACTAATCTATCCACCAGTGAGACAACACCAACAACTGCAACAACCCAATCTTCAACTGACACTCCAACTACTACAGTTATACCAAGTACAGAATCAAGCTTGTCAGCAACATCGATTGCAACTACATCTTTTACCAGTGAATCTTCGAGTACTCTATCCACCAGTGAGACAACACCAACAACTGCAACAACCCAATCTTCAACTGACCCTCCGACTACTGCAGTGATACCAAGTACAGAATTAAGCACGTCAGCAACTTCCATTACAACTACATCTGTCTTCGTTGAATCTTCGACTAATCTATCCACCAGTGAGACAACACCAACAACTGCAACAACCCAATCTTCAACTGTCACTCCAACTACTACAGTTATACCAAGTACAGAATCAAGCACGTCAGCAACATCGATTACAACTACATCTGTCCCCAGTAAATCTTCGACTACTCTATCCTCCAGTGAGACAACACCAACAACTGCAACAACACAATCTTCAACTGACACTCCAACTACTACAGTTATACCAAGTGCAGAATCAAGCACGTCAGCAACATCGATTGCAACTACATCTGTCACCAGTGGGAGTTTTGTTTCTAACTCCACAGGTTCTACTGTGAGTGGAAACACAGTTAACCCATCTACAACAGCTCCTGGTACCATTAATGCTGATATTATGGGTACTAGTGGATCAACTGTTTCAAGTATTTTCAGCAGTACCACTAACACTACAGGCGTAAGTACTGTAAGCTCTGCTACTTCACCTGATTTAACCGCTGCCACAATAAATAATATTGCCACATCTGGAACCAGTGCATCTGTAACTACTGGAACCCCTAGTTCTACAGTAATAACCTTTACTGAATCCACTGCTACCATAAAATCTACTACAAATGCAAGCAATAATAACACCACTGTGAATTCTGGATCAAGCACAGCCGGTGGCAATTCTGCAGCCACAAATTCTAATTCTGCACCCAACACTGCTACATCAAGTACAAGTTCTTCTGCCACTGCCTCCAGTGAGTACAAAAACATTGTTCATACATTGTGTGCCATTTTGTATTCAGTCTTATTGTATTCTAAAAATATTGTGTTTCTTTTATTTTTCCAGCCCAAAATGGAGGAACTTCCACCCTCAGTTCTGTCAACTCCACCCAAACAACCTCAGACCAATCCGCAGGTAAATAATAGATGATAAGTAAAGTTTTATAGCAAACCAAGATGTTGAATTCTTTCCTATCAGTGAATCAAGCCAATGGGTTCATTTTACCAATATCGAAGCATGAGACTTTTTATGAGAGACCAAACCCTGGCCTCATAAACAGGGGGGGGGGGGGGGGCATTTATTAGTTTTGGGAGTCTGTGGTTTGATTTTTTAAAGAGGAAGAATTTAGCTTTTTTTGAGAGACAGGTGTTTCTGATGGGGTGGCATTTTTGGGATACCTAAATTCAATTCACTGACAATGAGGCATTTACTATTTTACTAAAGGGAGACTAAGTCTTAATTGTCGAAAAGTTAAGCATTTAACAACCAAGGGGATCATTAACTATGCTGAAATACGCCTAAATTCAGCGTATTTCAGGAGCAGATAGTGGTGCAGTGGTTAGTTGAGCTGCTATCTGTGACTTGCCCTGCTCACGCCAGGTCTAAAATTGTGGGCATGGCGTGGTCAGGCAAGGAAGGGGATAAATTGGTCTGGTGTTGATGTGGGCAAGTGGACCTATTATACGACTTTCCCCAAAAACGCTAGCCAAAGTTCCTTGGATACACCAACACAGCCAAATAGTCTTTCAATATCTTTTAGGTAAATACAATAGTATTTTTTACAGCCTGCCAGAATGAGTAATCATGTGGTCCCTGTATGATAAGTCTCAGGTGAAAACAAATCGATGGATGTTTCATATGTGGGTGGAAAGTTGTCCATATTTGTGTTACACCTAATTTCCTTATATTTCTTTGCAGTTACATACTGGCAAATCATTCTGTTTTCTCTGGTCGCTGTCTTGGGTGTTGTGTTACTTGCCGGATTATTATTTGGGGTAAGTCCCTCTATAGTATTTCCTTACTCCACTGAGTGGATTGTCTACAGTACAAGTGGCAGAAACCAATTAATAATTATAATCTATGTAAACAGAATACAATTTATTTTGACAAAATAGATGTAAAAAGAATGTAAATCTTGTAGAGGTGGACAAAACAGTATGGGCAAGATGGGTATAGCTTCATGTGCAGGTTTAAAGCAGTTTTTAACCTGAAACCAGGGAGCAGATTAAAAAAGTGCAAAAGTAATATCTGCCCTGAATACTTTTTCTCCTTTTAGGGTTCATTTCAGATTTTTTTAATAAAAACCTTCACATGTCGCTATACCCGAAGAGTATTTTTCAGCATCCAAGTAGGGTGCTTTCCACTCATTGTCATGTCATATATTTTTTTTAGAATAGACATCACCATTGTGTAAATACTGTACATTAGTAAGTTTGAGATTAAGCCTATTACATGTGATCTACGTGTAATGTAGATTATATAGGTTCTCAGCCTTTAGCACATGGACACCATGTTGTGCAATGTGTAGGCATAGCTTTTTAATAGGCAGCACAGTGTATGATTAAAGCCTTGTGGGCACTGATGTAATTTATCTAAGTAGACGTTACTTTTGGTGACAGAATTGGGATACAGGTAACCTGTCCAGCAAACTGCACATCAACTGCCAGACTTGGCACTAGCTTCTTGGTTCAGATGGAGAATCAGTCCTGCAAGAACCCTATATCTACAGGATCCCTGCCTACAGTGGAATAGTTGCCTCCATAAAGGTGATTCCATTCAGCAAACTAAACACTTAACCCTGAGTGATGCCTGCAGATGGTATCCTATCCTATAATCACCTAGTAGCTGCTAGAAGGAGAGGACGGGTTGAGTAGTTGTATTAGCTGGGGCCAAAATAGAGTCAGTGCCTATGCCTAAGCCACCAGCAGAAACAACCTGAATAAAAACCAAGAGAGACAGAGATAGAAAGGCAGAAGAAGAGAGGTAATTAATCAGCAGAAGTTGAGGCTCAGTAGCCAACAAGAATACTCATAAAATGCACAAAGTAATCTAGCACACACAAGAACCAGGTTGAAACTTCAATAACTGGAATAGAACAGTCCCACAACAAGATTTATGTAGCGCATACAGCTCACTAATTGGTTCTCAATCCACACCCCGTTCTGCTTCCCTGCTCCAGAACATGTGAACTTGCAATGCCGCACCCTCTCCAGCCTATCCTCGTCTCCTGGCTTCTGGAGCAGAGACTCAGAAATGTATTACACAATAGAGACCCTCACTGTGTCTGTTCCTGAGAGCTTTAGTTTATACCTAACATACCGATGATTTTATTGTACTTATTTTTGCAGATACTGGCTTGTTTTCGTTCTGCTTCCACATATGCTGTAAGCAGTTATCCAAGTTACTTCACACATTACGGTTGGCGCAATACTGCAAGACCAAACTTAGCAACAGACCTTGAAAGAGGAATATAACTGACGGAACATCATAGATGACCACCAGTGTCAAGAGGAGAACGTTACCAACAATTCAGAGAATCCCAAAGAGGGCAGCGTCACAATTAGAGATACAGAACGACCTGTTCCAGACGATTATGAGTAGACGACGGCGTAAAGTCTGTGTGATATCACCACAGATAATATGCCACTTACTATGTGAAGACAATGAAGAAAAGCACTTAAAACATGCCAATCCTTTCAATTAATGAAACATTTGGGAAACTGTATCTAAACAGAAAATTGCATTGATTTCAGTATCAATGCAGAGTTTTAAGTGACTGAGAAGTGATCTTACGAAGTTGGGTTTAGCGAACTCTATGGGACAGTTGATCTGGCTCATACAAGATGTCTATACTTTGCGGGTCCTTTTTGACCTTTAAATGGCAGTTGCGAACATGATGCAATGTCAGCTTTCTGTACAGAAATGATTTTTGGAGAAGAAAAGTTATTATGATAGCAGTTAGGATTGTATATCATGCAGACAACATAGCAGCAACGTTCAGGCAGATATAGACTACCTTTCTCTAAAATCTTGTCTGTTTTAGAAAACACGTTTTTAATAAATTAAGTTGCCTTTGCATAACCCTCAGAGCAGCTCCAAATAATGCCACTCTCTCTGGGGAACCCAGCATCCCAATGTATTAGACAAAGTATTTCTGTAGGCACTATGTAATACCTAACTTGTGGTGGAGCTGCAGAGAAGTGAACAGTTGCATTTAGGCTCCCCCACAAATTCCAGGTAATTGTGGGGCTTCCCTCATCAAAAGGACCTTCTACCACAAAAAGGGCTTGTTCAGAGAAGACAACACTTTAAAAATTAGGTTTATGGCGTTAACCAATTTCGAGGAGCTAGAATGATAAATGTAGGATGGACCTTTTCTCATAGCTACCCTACCAGATGTTAAAAGTTTACAATGGGAGGATACTCTTCCGATTTCTCCATATCTACCTCCACCTCTGTAATTAATCAGTATTCAGTGTATATTGTTTTATTAGGTTATACAATGTCATACTGTTTTATGGCTTTCTATGCTTTTATATATATTTATTTTTATATCAACATAAATATTACTAATTTTATATTAAAAATGCTGAGCATCACTTGCATATTTGTAAAGTTGCTAAAATGTTCTATTTATTAACTTTTCTGTGTTATAGACTATTTAAATTAATAAAAAATAAAGCTGGCCTTTTATCGGGTTGTTTTTTTTAAAAAAAAATCTGTTATTAAAAAGTATCTCTAATAAATACCTATATTAGTGAACAACTACCATATATCGTGTGAGAGGATATAGACAGCAAAGTGTTTGTAGGTGTGTACAGCATACAGTTGGGTGCCAGTGTAGTATAAGCAGAATGCCAACTTACATTGGAAAATACTCGAGGACAATGGAGTAAAGTAAACCTAACATTATCAATCAATGTCAGGCAGCTGCTGTTAAAGGGGTTATTCCATGATTAATGGAACATGTGAAAATCAGACATCATATAGTACATGACAATCTCTTTTTAACCAAGTTAGATACAGCCCTATACCTCACATGGGTCCAGAGATCTCCCCATTCATTGCTCTAATTGCTCTGCTAGATTTATTTCAATCTCAGGGGCACATTCTTTCTGCTGCATCCCTTTCCATATAACAGTTCAGGGTGTATGTCCTTTCAGCTGCAGCGCCTCCTCTCTCTGTATCTGTCACAGCTTCTAACAGGAGATATAGGTGGTGGCAGTTGAAGGATGAAACTGAGCATGTGTGACCAACTCATCAATTTTACTGAGGTGGACAGAGAATTAAGAACATACAGGCATATGACGCAATACAACTAGATTTATTGAATAGCTCGGTGGCTGTACAAAATTCTTAGTTACGGTACTTGCAGTTACCAAAGTATTCAGATCCAGATGCTGGTTTGAAAATGTTTTTTTTTTTTTATTATGGGGTATCAAAAGGAATCATGACAAAAAAATAGGTTTATCCATAAGTTAAATCACTACTCATATTTGCCAACAGTGACTACTGTGATTGATTTTAGATTTTGACATAAAAGGCACAAAAAATTGTGTATTTCTGGGGTGTAATGTTGCAAGTTTTACACCCATTTCATCAAATGGGCTTAAAAAAAAAATCCACTGCACCCGATGAGGGGAGATATCTTAATAAGAAAAGACATGGCCTACTGGAAAGTGGGATAAGATGCTACAAAATGCCACAAAATTTTCCCAAATTCTGGTGCAGAGTAAGACAACTAATAATTAGTGTTGATCACGAATATTCGAATTGCAAATTTTCATCGCGAATATAGGTACTTCGAAAATTCGCAAATATTTAGAATATAGTGATATATATTCGTAATTTCGAATATTCGAGATTTTTGTATTGCGAATTTTCGTCATGTGAATCTTTGAATTGCCGAGTAAAAATATGATTCCTCCCTGCTTTTTGGCCCACAAGCAAGAAGCAGGGAGGAATCATTACATTAAATGGTGATGCCACACTACTGGCCGGGCAGGAAAGCTTGTCCAGGGCAAACTCGGCCAGTTGCGGCCACAAATTAAGTTTGGCTGCCCAGTAGTCCGGGGATCTTGGATGTCGGTTGTCAGGGTACAGTCCAAGTATGCCACCACCTGCTGGTTCAGGTTCTGCTCCATATCTTGCTGCTGCTGGTGGGTGGTTTCTTCAGTAGGCAGGTGAAGAAAAGTGCTCATTAGAGACTCCAGACTGATGGAGATGGTGCTGCTTTTGCCTCTCCACCACCCTCCAGCAGCCATGGCAGTAGAACGTGAGCGCAAAATTCCCCCCTGGTCAGACCTTCGTAAGGATGGGCGATGGTTGCAATCATTACCATATATTTTGACCTGTGTCATTGTTCACTACAATTCTATATGCCGTATGCTTTGATTTAGATACACTTGGTGTCAGTATACAGTGCTAGTCTAGTATTATATTAATTATATTCAAAATATTATTATATACTTTTAACAGTCCCATTATATGTTACAAATGTACATAATAAAGCAATAGTGATATAGACAGGCATCTATATCTAGAGTCATGCAGAGATATTTGGATATAATTATCTATTTATGAAAAAATATATGTATAAAAAAACTACATAAGACTGTATAAAAATGTAGAAGTCTAAAGGACACACAGATTTGATGTATTATTATTTGGAAGCGCTTCCATAAACGAAATTACCTGCCCACGTCGACCTGCGCACGCATTTGAATTCCCGAGCATCCCAGTACAGAGCCACGTGGGACGCCGAGTACACAGCACTACGCGCATAGAGTGCCAACCACACAGCAGCGGTCACAGTCCGTGAAGATGTCGGGACAGGTAATAGCGGCCAGTATACAAGTGCATTGTGGGACGCCACCGGAGGCACAGAAAAATACTGCCACAACTTGACACTTGGAGCACTGGATACAATGTTCTAAGTTAAAATTGGAACGGTTTGCTGCGCGGTACAATACAGTAGACCCAATCATTGGATGTCTGATTGTATACTGAGGCAGTCCAATTATACTGCGGTATTATTAGATCACGTTAATACAGAATTACTACAAACTGTTGTACATTTGTAAGGTACCGACAACAGGTGCTGTTTACTTTCAGGAGAAGGACTCTCTGTCTGATCGATGTTATGCTGAATATACTTACCATTCTAGGAATCTGAGGACAAACTTGTTTTTACTTGTTTTTTATCTTTACTTCTATCTTTATTTATTTCTACTTCATGATATATGTATTAGCTTATTCCAGGTATGATCACGCATGCCTCTACTTATTAGTGGTAATACCACCACCATCTCAAATCTGTGTGTCCTTTACACTCCTACATTTTTAACAGTATTATGTACCTTTTATATATATATATATATATACATATATATATACAGTACAGACCAAAAGTTTGGACACACCTTCTCATTAAAAGAGTTTTCTTTATTTTCATGACTATGAAAATTGTAGATTCACACTGAAGGCATCAAAACTATGAATTAACACATGTGGAATTATATACATAACAAACAAGTGTGAAACAACTGAAAATATGTCATATTCTAGGTTCTTCAAAGTAGCCATCTTTTGCTTTGATTACTGCTTTGCACACTCTTGGCATTCTCTTGATGAGCTTCAAGAGGTATCCCCCTGAAATGGTTTTCACTTCACAGGTGTACCCTGTCAGGTTTAATAAGTGGGATTTCTTGCCTTATAAATGGGGTTGGGACCATCAGTTGCGTTGAGGAGAAGTCAGGTGGATACACAGCTGATAGTCCTACTGAATAGACTGTTAGAATTTGTATTATGGCAAGAAAAAAGCAGCTAAGTAAAGAAAAACGAGTGGCCATCATTACTTTAAGAAATGAAGGTCAGTCAGTCAGCCGAAAAATTGGGAAAACTTTGAAAGTAAGGGCTATTTGACCATGAAGGAGAGTGATGGGGTGCTGCGCCAGATGACCCGGCCTCCACAGTCACCGGACCTGAACCCAATCGAGATGGTTTGGGGTGAGCTGGACCGCAGAGTGAAGGCAAAAGGGCCAACAAGTGCTAAGCATCTCTGGGAACTCCTTCAAGACTGTTGGAAGACCATTTCAGGGGACTACCTCTTGAAGCTCATCAAGAGAATGCCAAGAGTGTGCAAAGCAGTAATCAAAGCAAAAGGTGGCTACTTTGAAGAACCTAGAATATGACATATTTTCAGTTGTTTCACACTTGATTGTTATGTATATAATTCCACATGTGTTAATTCATAGTTTTGATGCCTTCATAGTCATGGAAATAAAGAAAACTGTCCAAACTTTTGGTCTGTACTGTATATATATATATTAATAAATAGATAATTATATCCAAATATCTCTGCATGAATCTAGATATAGAGTGCCTGTCTGTATCACTATTTCTTAATTATACCTTACTGACTGGGTGAGTCAGATTAGGCGCGTAGCACCTAGCACAAATTGATAAACAGGTGAGCCACCACACTCTCTGTTGTAAATGTACATAATACAATTCAGACACATTGGGTGTCAGTATATACCACAATTCTTGCATGACATTTAAAATACTTATTGATTATTGTATGCTGAGCTACAGTATGTATCTAATCTAATCATGTGTGATACTGTCCTCTGACCTGTGTGTCTAATCCTACCATGTGCAGTACTGTCTGCTGAGCTGTGTATCTAGTCCTATTATGTGTCATACTGTCCTCTGAGCTATGTATCTTATTCTACCATGTGTGATACTGTCAGCTGAGCTGTGTATCTAATTTTATCATGCGTGATACTGTATGATGAGATTTGTATCTAATTATGCCATGTGTGATAATGTTTGCTGAGCTGCTGCATCTAATACTGTTACATAGTGGAAGGAGCAGGGTCCAAGCAGCACAGAGGATTTCAGAAGAGAAGAGTGCTGATCTTGTGGAGGTCATAGGATAAGAGTTACATAGTGGAAGGACCAGGGTCCTCCCAGCAGCACAGAGGATTTCAGGAGAGGAGTGTGCTGATCTTGCAGAGGTCAGAGGATGAAAGTTAAATAGTGGAGGAGCAGGGTCCCCAGCAGCACAGAGGAATTCAGAAGAGTCGTGTGCTGATTTTGTGGAGGTCACAGGGTGAGAGTTACATACTGGAAGGAGCAGGATCCAAGCAGCACAGAGTATTTTATGAGAGGAGTGTGATGAGCTGTGTATCTAATCCTATCATGTGTGATACAGTCTGCTCAGCTGTGTATCTAATCCTAGCAGGTGTGTATACTGTCTATGAAGCTCTTGTATGTGTCTGTATAGAATGTGATGCAGATACAGAGATAAGGAGTAGAGTTGAGCGAACACCTGGATGTTCGGGTTCGAGAAGTTTGGCCGAACTTCCCGGAAATGTTCGGGTTCGGGATCCGAACCTGACCCGAACTTCGTCCCGAACCCGAACCCGAATCCCATTGAAGTCAATGGGGACCCGAACTTTTCGGCACTAAAAAGGCTGTAAAACAGCCCAGGAAAGAGCTAGAGGGCTGCAAAAGGCAGCAACATGTAGGTAAATCCCCTGCAAACAAATGTGGATAGGGAAATGAATTAAAATTAAAATTAAAAAAATTAAAATTAACCAATATCAATTGGACAGAGGACCCATAGCAGAGAATCTGGCTTCACGTCAGCAGAGAATCAGTCTCTTCATGCCATAGCAGAGAATCTGGCTTCATGTCAGCAGAGAATCAGTCTTCATGTCATAGCACAGAATCAGGCTTCACGTCACCCACCACTGGAACAGGCCACTGTCACATATTTAGGCCCCGGCACCCAGACAGAGGAGAGAGGTCCCGAAACAGAGAATCTGGCTTCATGTCAGCACAGAATCAGTCTTCATGTCATAGCAGAGAATCAGGCTTCACGTCACCCACCACTGGAACAGGCCACTGTCACACATTTAGGCCCCGGCACCCAGACAGAGGAGAGAGGTCCCGTAACAGAGAATCTGGCTTCATGTCAGCACAGAATCAGTCTTCATGTCATAGCAGAGAATCAGGCTTCACGTCACCCACCACTGGAAGAGGCCACAGTGACACATTTAGGCCATGGCACCCAGACAGAGGAGAGAGGTCCCGTAACAGAGAATCTGGCTTCATGTCAGCACAGAATCAGTCTTTATGTCATAGCAGAGAATCAGGCTTCACGTCACCCACCACTGAAACAGGCCACTGTCACATATTTAGGCCCCGGCACCCAGACAGAGGAGAGAGGTCCCGTAACAGAGAATCTGGCTTCATGTCAGCACAGAATCAGTCTTCATGTCATAGCAGAGAATCAGGCTTCACGTCACCCACCACTGGAAGAGGCCACTGTCACACATTTAGGCCCTGGCACCCAGACAGAGGAGAGAGGTCCCGTAACAGAGAATCTGGCTTCATGTCAGCACAGAATAAGTCTTCATGTCATAGCAGAGAATCAGGCTTCACGTCACCCACCACTGGAACAGGCCACTGTCACATATTTAGGCCCCGGCACCCAGACAGAGGAGAGAGGTCCCGTAACAGAGAATCTGGCTTCATGTCAGCACAGAATCAGTCTTCATGTCATAGCAGAGAATCAGGCTTCACGTCACCCACCACTGGAAGAGGCCACTGTCACACATTTAGGCCCTGGCACCCAGACAGAGGAGAGAGGTCCCGTAACAGAGAATCTGGCTTCATGTCAGCACAGAATCAGTCTTCATGTCATAGCAGAGAATCAGGCTTCACGTCACCCACCACTGGAACAGGCCACTGTCACATATTTAGGCCCCGGCACCCAGACAGAGGAGAGATTCATTCAACTTTGGGTTGCCCCGCAATATAATGGTAAAATGAAAATAAAAATAGGATTGAATGAGGAAGTGCCCTGGAGTACAATAATATATTGTTAAGGGGAGGTAGTTAATGTCTAATCTGCACAAGGGATGGACAGGTCCTGTGGGATCCATGCCTGGTTCATATTTATGAACGTCAGCTTGTCCACATTGGCTGTAGACAGGCGGCTGCGTTTGTCTGTAATGACGCCCCCTGCCGTGCTGAATACACGTTCAGACAAAACGCTGGCCGCCGGGCAGGCCAGCACCTCCAAGGCATAAAAGGCTAGCTCTGGCCACGTGGACAATTTGGAGACCCAGAAGTTGAATGGGGCCGAACCATTAGTCAGTACGTGGAGGGGTGTGCACAGGTACTGTTCCACCATGTTAGTGAAATGTTGCCTCCTGCTAACACGTTCCGTATCAGGTGGTCGTGCAGTTAGCTGTGGCGTGTTGACAAAACTTTTCCACATCTCTGCCATGCTAACCCTGCCCTCAGAGGAGCTGGCCGTGACACAGCTGCGTTGGCGACCTCTTGCTCCTCCTCTGCCTTCGCCTTGGGCTTCCACTGGTTCCCCTGTGACATTTGGGAATGCTCTCAGTAGCGCGTCTACCAACGTGCGCTAATACTCGCGCATATTCCTATTACGCTCCAGTGTAGGAAGTAAGGTGGGCACATTGTCTTTGTACCGGGGATCCAGCAGGGTGGCAACCCAGTAGTCCGCACACGTTAAAATGTGGGCAACTCTGCTGTCGTTGCGCAGGCACTGCAGCATGTAGTCGCTCATGTGTGCCAGGCTGCCCAGAGGTAAGGACAAGCTGTCCTCTGTGGGAGGCGTATCGTCATTGTCCTGTGTTTCCCCCCAGCTACGCACTAGTGATGGGCCTGAGCTGCTTTGGGTGCCACCCCGCTGTGAACATGCTTCATCCTCATCCTCCTCCACCTCCTCCTCATCCTCTTCCTCCTCATCCTCCAGTAGTGGGCCCTGTCTGGCCACATTTGTACCTGGCCTCTGGTGTTGCAAAAAACCTCCCTCTGAGTCACTTCGAAGAGACTGGCCTGAAAGTGCTAAAAATGACCCCTCTTCCTCCTCTTCCTCCTGGGCCACCTCCTCTTCCATCATCGCCCTAAGTGTTTTCTCAAGGAGACATAGAAGTGGTATTGTAACGCTGATAACGGCGTCATCGCCACTGGCCATGTTGGTGGAGTACTCGAAACAGCGCAACAGGGCACACAGGTCTCGCATGGAGGCCCAGTCATTGGTGGTGAAGTGGTGCTGTTCCGCAGTGCGACTGACCCGTGCGTGCTGCAGCTGAAACTCCACTATGGCCTGCTGCTGCTCGCACAGTCTGTCCAGCATGTGCAAGGTGGAGTTCCACCTGGTGGGCACGTCGCATATGAGGCGGTGAGCGGGTAGGCCGAAGTTACGCTGTAGCGCAGACAGGCGAGCAGCGGCACGGTGTGAACGCCGGAAGCGTGAACAGACGGCCCGCACTTTATGCAGCAGCTCTGACATGTCGGGGTAGTTGCGAATGAACTTCTGCACCACCAAATTCAGCACATGCGCCAGGCAAGGGATGTGCATCAAACCGGCTAGTCCCAGAGCTGCAACGAGATTTCGCCCATTATCGCACACCACCAGGCCGGGCTTGAGGCTCACCGGCAGCAACCACTCGTCGGTCTGTTGTTCTATACCCCGCCACAACTCCTGTGCGGTGTGGGGCCTGTCCCCCAAACATATGAGTTTCAGAACGGCCTGCTGACGTTTACCCCGGGCTGTGCTGAAGTTGGTGGTGAAGGTGTGTGGCTGACTGGATGAGCAGGTGGAAGAAGAGGACGAGGAAGCTGAGTAGGAGGAGGAGGAGACAGGAGGCAAAGAATGTTGCCCTGCGATCCTTGGCGGCGGAAGGACGTGCGCCAAACAGCTCTCCGCCTGGGGCCCAGCCGCCACTACATTTACCCAGTGTGCAGTTAGGGAGATATAGCGTCCCTGGCCGTGCTTACTGGTCCACGTATCTGTGGTTAGGTGGACCTTGCCACAGATGGCGTTGCGCAGTGCACACTTGATTTTATCGGATACTTGGTTGTGCAGGGAAGGCACGGCTCTCTTGGAGAAGTAGTGCCGGCTGGGAACAACATACTGTGGGACAGCAAGCGACATGAGCTGTTTGAAGCTGTGTGTGTCCACCAGCCTAAATGACAGCATTTCATAGGCCAGTAGTTTAGAAATGCTGGCATTCAGGGCCAGGGATCGAGGGTGGCTAGGTGGGAATTTACGCTTTCTCTCAAATGTTTGTGAGATGGAGAGCTGAACGCTGCCGTGTGACATGGTTGAGATGCTTGGTGACGCAGGTGGTGGTGTTGGTGGTACATCCCATGTTTACTGGGCGGCAAGTGCCAACGTCCCTCCAGAGGTGGAGGAAGAGGCCGAGGCGGCGGCAGTAGCAGAAGAGGCCGAGGCGGCAGCAGCAGAAGAGGTAGCAGGGGGAGCCTGAGTGACTTCCTTGCTTTTAAGGTGTTTACTCCACTGCAGTTCATGCTTTGCATGCTGGTGCCTGGTCATGCAGGTTGTGCTAAGGTTCAGAACGTTAATGCCTCGCTTCAGGCTCTGATGGCACAGCGTGCAAACAACTCGGGTCTTGTCGTCAGCACATTGTTTGAAGAAGTGCCATGCCAGGGAACTCCTTGAAGCTGCCTTTGGGGTGCTCGGTCCCAGATGACGGCGGTCAGTAGCAGGCGGAGTCTCTTGGCGGCGGGTGTTCTGATTTTGCCCACTGCTCCCTCTTTTGCTACGCTGTTGGCTCGGTCTCACTACTGCCTCTTCCTCTGAACTGTGAAAGTCAGTGGCACGACCTTCATTCCATGTGGGGTCTAGGACCTCATCGTCCCCTGCATCGTTTTTCACTCAGTCTTGATCCCTGACCTCCTGTTCAGTCTGCACACTGCAGAAAGACGCAGCAGTTGGCACCTGTGTTTTGTCATCATCAGGGACGTGTTGAGGTGGTATTCCCATGTCCTCATCATCAGGAAACATAAGTGGTTGTGCGTTAGTGCATTCTATCTCTTCCACCCCTGGGGGAGGGCTAGGTGGATGCCCTTGGGAAACCCTGGCAGCAGAGTCTTCAAACAGCATAAGAGACTGCTGCATAACTTGAGGCTCAGAAAGTTTCCCTGATATGCATGGGGGTGATGTGACAGACTGATGGGCTTGGTTTTCATGCGCCATCTGTGCGCTTTCTGCAGAAGACTGGGTGGGAGATAATGTGAACGTGCTGGATGCACTGTCGGCCACCCAATTGACTAATGCATGTACCTGCTCAGGCCTTACCATCCTTAGAACGGCATTGGGCCCCACCAAATATCCCTGTAAATTCTGGCGGCTACTGGGACCTGAGGTAGTTGGTACACTAGGACGTGTGGCTGTGGCAGAACGGCCACGTCCTCTCCCAGCACCAGAGGGTCCACTAACACCACCACGACTAGATGTTTTCCTCATTATTACCGTTCACCACAATAAGAAAAATATTATTCGGGCCAATGTATTGAATTAAAATTCAGGCCTTTTTTTTACAGACACCTAACACTGTCTGGCTATCTATTTAGGTACCGTATTACACTAATACAGGCACACCAGTAATGACAGATTTAACTGAATATAAATGTCAGGCCTATTTTTTAGGCGCTGTGTGACAGGCATACCTTTAATCACAGAATTAGACTTGTATCTGCACTGTAGCGTGTGTGTTAAGTTTTTCAGAATGACACTATCAGCACCTTGAATCTAATATACCCTTTTTGGGATAGATTTAAAGTAGGCCTGATATAGCAGAAACTACAAATTTTTTGAATGGCAAATTTGGGAATTGTTTTTCAACCCAGAACAAAAACTGCTTTTACGGTCACTAAATATAACTTGACCAGCTAAAACAGTACAGATTTGGAGGAATAGAAATGTCAGGCCTATTTTTTAGGCGCTGGGTGACAGGCTCAACTTGCCCCTGATGTAGTATATGGCCAAAAAATAACCACACTATTGATAGTTAAATGCACTTGGGTGACACAGGCTCAGCCTGCACCTAATATAGTATATGGCCAAAAAATAACCACACTATTGATGGTTAAATGCACTTGATGAAAGCTTGACACTGATGTAGGATATAGCAAAAAATAACCACACTATTGATGGTTAAATGCACTTGGGTGACACAGGCTCAGCCTGCACCTGATGTAGGATATAGCAAAAAATAACCACACTATTGAAGTTAAATGCACTTGGTGGTAGCTTGTGCTGGCGCACCACAAGCCACAAGATGGCCGCCGATCACCCCAGAAAAAAAGTGATATAAAAACGCTCTGGGCAGCCTAAAAAAAGTGAGCAATTCAATATCAGCACTTCAATGATCCACAGCTGGAGATCGATCTCTGAATTAAGTCTTTTGGCTAATCTCGCCCTAACGTCGCAGCAGCAACCTTTCCCTACGCTTGTATCAGCAGAGTGACGTGCAGCGCTACGTGACCCAAGTTTATATAGAGGCTGGGTCACATGCTGCACTGGCCAATCACAGCCATGCCAATAGTAGGCATGGCTGTGATGGCCTCTTGGGGCAAGTAGTATGACGCTTGTTGATTGGCTGCTTTGCAGCCTTTCAAAAAGCGCAAAGAAAGCGCCGAACACCGAACCCGAACCCGGACTTTTACGAAAATGTTCGGGTTCGGGTCCGTGTCACGGACACCCCAAAATTCGGTACGAACCCGAACTATACAGTTCGGGTTCGCTCATCCCTATACTTAACTAATAACTTCTACATTTCTAAGAAAGATTATATCCGTCTGGTAGTTTCTCACAGGCTGAAGAGTTCCAACTAGAGATGATTGAATCGTATCTAGTGAATCAATTAATGTCAACAGCAAAAGTTCTTCACTTGTGAGGGGCTGTCCCCACATATGAAGAAGTGCCCATCTGTCTGAAGAACTTTGGTAACTGCAAGTACTGTAACTAAAAATTTTGTACAGCCACCAAACTATTCAATAAAATCTATTTGTGCTCGGATCGGCTCATGCTGAGAGGGTCCCCTACCTACGCCTATACTCCACCCCCCCAACCTAGAAGCAGCAGAGTTATGCCGGAACTGCTTATCGAAGGGTAGCCTAAAGGGGGCTACCCCAATAATGAGACCTGAAAGAAGGGAGGGCTCCTGGGTGGGTTGAAATCGTTCGAACCGACAAGTGGGGGGAGGAGGGCCAGGTTTAAATAGTGAACGCCCCGCCTCCCCTCACACAAATACGGCACTCTTAATTGCCTACCACTTGTGCTCGGATCGGCTCATGCTGAGAGGGTCCCCTACCTACGCCTATACTCCACCCCCCCAACCTAGAAGCAGCAGAGTTATGCCGGAACTGCTTATCGAAGGGTAGCCTAAAGGGGCCAAAAGAACCATGCATAGGAGTTAGAAAACTTGATAACAGAAACTACAGACCAAAACTCGAAAGCCAATGATATTTCGTATAAGGATCCGGGATATTACGTATGGAACACACGGAACTGCGACGACCCAACC
Organism: Bufo bufo; assembly: GCF_905171765.1. Taxonomy (NCBI): domain Eukaryota; kingdom Metazoa; phylum Chordata; class Amphibia; order Anura; family Bufonidae; genus Bufo; species Bufo bufo. Next base: position 201,357,381 of record NC_053396.1, on the reverse strand, counting down.
GTTTGATGACATGTACTGGCACCTTATGCATGGACGCCGCCGCTGCCGCGCCCATGCGGAAGGAATGTCCTGTGATCCAGCGAGGACCGACCCCTGGACCTGTCAACTAACCTGAAAGTACGTAAGAAAGGCCGCGGTGGTTAGCCGGGCATTGACTAGTTCGAGTACGGGAGAACATGCCGCTTGGACTAAATACTACGCAGCCAAGCCTCCAAGGCCTGCACCGGACACCATCTGCTGTCCGTGGGAAAGTATCTGACCGCCACTGGTTGCCCCGGCCGTGACGTCTTGGACGAGGCCAAGGTGAGGACATAGATGGACCCGCGCCGGATGAGCTGACCTTTCCGCAGGCACCCAGCCAGCGTATTGGTGCCCATGAGCTCGCCTGACCTGAGGAATCCATGGAAAGCCAGGTACAAGGCTGTTTCTACCAGAGCGCTAACCTGCGGCCCGAACGGTTTGCCCCTGCAGTTTGCCTGTCACGGCCTGAACAAGCTACCGGTAAATGGCTGACGCCCATGTCGTTTCACAACAGACATCTTGCGCAAACCCTTCAACGCCGCTTTGATCGGGTGGGCGGAGAAGAGTGACGGTAGGTCCGGATGTAGCCTGCACCAATGGTGCTGAATACCTGCCATGTATAGTTAACAATGCTATAGGACAGGTTTAATTGAGAGTGGCAAAAACCCTGACAAAGCCCAATAGGTGAGTGATAGGTCCCCGGCCAGCGGCCGGGTAGGTGTTCTCATATCTCTGAAACAGGTGCCAAGCTGTCTTGTAAGCCCTCAGAGTATTACTGGCCAAGGAATTGGCCATCAGTCTCTTAGCTATGGTGAGATGGGAGACTAGTCCCAGCGCAGCTGGGCCTGGTGAGGAAATTTTTTTTTTTTTTTTTTTTTTTTTTAATCTCCATGCGTGAGAGACTCTAATGGCGGAGTCATATGTGTAAAACTAAAATGGAGAAGCTCTGCGTGAGGGACTCAGATGGCGGAGTCATATGTGTAACCTAAAACGGAGAAACCATGCGTGAGAGACTCTAATGGCGGAGTCATATGTGTAACCTAAAACGGAGAAGCCATGCGTGAGAGACTCTAATGGCGGAGTCCTATGTGTAAAACTAAAACGGAGAAGCTCTGCGTGAGGGACTCTAATGGCGGAGTCATATGTGTAAAACTAAAACGGAGAAGCCATGCGTGAGAGACTCAGATGGCGGAGTCATATGTGTAAAACTAAAATGGAGAAGCTCTGCGTGAGGGACTCAGATGGCGGAGTCATATGTGTAACCTAAAACGGAGAAACCATGCGTGAGAGACTCTAATGGCGGAGTCATATGTGTAACCTAAAACGGAGAAGCCATGCGTGAGAGACTCTAATGGCGGAGTCCTATGTGTAAAACTAAAACGGAGAAGCTCTGCGTGAGGGACTCTAATGGCGGAGTCATATGTGTAAAACTAAAACGGAGAAGCCATGCGTGAGAGACTCAGATGGCGGAGTCATATGTGTAACCTAAAACGGAGAAACCATGCGTTTGAGACTCTAATGGCGGAGTCATATGTGTAACCTAAAACGGAGAAGCCATGCGTGAGAGACTCTAATGGCGGAGTCCTATGTGTAAACCTAAAACGGAGAAGCCATGCGTGAGAGACTCTAATGGCGGAGTCATATGTGTAAAACTAAAACGGAGAAGCTCTGCGTGAGGGACTCTAATGGCGGAGTCATATGTGTAAACCTAAAACGGAGAAGCCATGCGTGAGAGACTCAGATGGCGGCGTCAAATGTGTAACCTAAAACGGGGAAGCCATGTGTGAGAGACTCTAATGGCGGAGACATATGTGTGAACCTAAACGGAGAAGCCATGCGTGAGAGACTCTAATGGCGGAGTCATATGTGTAACCTAAAACGGAGCAGCCATGCGTGAGACTCTAATGGCGGAGACATATGTGTGAACCTAAACGGAGAAGTCATGCATGAGAGACTCAGATGGCGGAGTCAAATGTGTAACCTAAAACGGAGAAGCCATGCGTGAGAGACTAATGGCGGAGTCATATGTGTAAAACTCACACGGAGAAGCCATGCATGAGAGACTCTAATGGCAGATCTGTATGTGTAAAACTAACACGGAGAAGCCATGCGTGAGAGACTCAAAAATGTATATATTATTTATTTATTTTTTTATATATATATATATATATATATATATATATATATACACATACTTTTTTTTTTTTTTTTTTCACTATCAACCACTTAAGCAGCTCCCGTATGGGCACAGCTCTGAGTACGAGCATGAAGAGCATGGTATAACGCAGATCACCTGCACGGACTAACTAACATCTTGTGCCTAAATAACCCCCTTGAAACCTAATGTACGGCCGGCAGCAGGAAGCCAGCCACCGCCTATGATCTGCTCCCCCTGACCGAGCCTAGTACTCCTTCCCCTGATCCCTGCCTACCTAACGGCACGGCGGCCCGTGCCAGACTTTATTGAAGATGAGGAGCCTTACCCCCCAGCCGCGTGGGGAGCTCACGCTGCTCCCTGGCAGAATGCACCAGTGCGGGAGGGCCGACCCACCGCCGGCTGGACACTCGTACCGCGTGGGGAGCAGCGCCACTCCCTGGCAATGTGCATCGGATCAGAGGGAGCCCTTCCTTTACCGTGGGCCCCGGCCCCCGCTGGTTTGAACCGTGTGCCGCGTGAGGAGCCGCACAGCTCCCTGGCATTGTGCGCCGGTGCGGGAGTGCCCCCCCTCACCTAGGGGCTGGTTATTGTGACTGGAACCCGCTGGGAGACTGAAGCCTAACTGGACCTACCTGTGACCGTGAAGGCTGACCTCCCAGGCCGTGGCTGACCCACGTGCGTAGTCGTGACGCAACTACCCGTAGATGCCCACCCAGTGCCTGTAGTTAACGGGAGTGCGACCGAGTCTGTGGATGTGACCGACTAGCCCCTATAGTCGTGAGGGGACCCTACATCGAGAGTAGCGGTAACGGACCATCGCCTGTAGACGTGGTAGTATTACCTCATGAGTCTGTTGACATGAGACTAATGCCTGCAGTCGTGGCCGGTCTTAATAATGAGTCTGCAGTCGTAACGGATTTGTGCCTGCAGTCGTGGCAGGGCTTTAGAGCGGGTCTGTAGTCGTGACAGACTGATGCCTGCAGTCGTGGCAGGACTTTATAACGAGTCTGTAGTCGTGACAGACTGATGCCTGCAGTCGTGGCAGGGCTTTATAACGGGTCTGTAGTCGTGACAGACTGATGCCTGCAGTCGTGGCAGGACTTTATAACGAGTCTGTAGTCGTGACAGACTGATGCCTGCAGTCGTGGCAGGGCTTTATAATGGGTCTGTAGTCGTGACAGACTGTTGCCTGCAGTCGTGGCAGGGCTTTAGAGCGGGTCTGTAGTCGTGACAGACTGATGCCTGCAGTCGTGGCAGGGCTTTATAAGGAGTCTGTAGTCGTGACAGACCTGGCAAAGCAACATTCCTATCTATACCATTATTATAATTTTTTCTTTTTTTTTTTTTTTTTTCTTTTCCCCCCCACCAAAGGCCACGACTGTAGGCGCCACCCTGTAAGAGATGCGCCAGAGGCCTGGACATAATAGACCACCATCCCCTGTCCCCAAAGCCTATGCAGGAGAAAAGAGGGGGTTGGCCCCCGCATGCACCACCCCTGACTCACCTGGTGGCCATGACAGCCACGAACCCCACAGTATCGTAAGTTAGCCCACCACCTGTGGACCTGAATAACCAAGGACAGACGTGTGAGTGAGCGCACGCCAGCTGGGCGACACTTCACTCATGCCACCGCTCCCTAGCTAACCACCGGATTATTGTGACTGCGCCCGAACCAACCCCCTGACTGACCGTATGGGCTTATGGGCGGCCCGGCTGCGTGCGCAAAGTGACGTGGCCAGCCCCCCTCCTTGAAGCCCTCTTTATATTTGATCCTTGAACATATTCCAAATTTTTTTAAATTTTTTTTTTTTTTTTTTTTACTCCTGCCTTAGTACCTAGCCACTGTGCCTGAGCAGAGGAGCCCTGCACCAAGACTGCAGTACCAGTATGGGCCTGTAGGTGTCGACCATCCCCCGCCCTCTCTCAAGCCAGGACCTGCTGGAGCGCAGCAAGCCAGTGATTCCCTTCTAGGTTAGAATTAACCATTGAAATCATAACTTGTTATACAGTGCACATGTCTGAGTATCTGCTTATCTCGTCTTGCCTGAGTTTGGCGCAGTAAAGAAGACGAGTTTATTCTGCAGCGGATTCCTAGACATGAATAAGCATGTCCACCTTCACAGCCTCGCTAATTGTAATTACCAGGAGAACGTGCATCAGGATCGGCTGCGAGGGATTTGCGCTCCGCCATGTGGAACATTGCATCCCGTGCCCACCGCTATCGACTATTTGTACAGGGAAAGCCGCGGCGTATTAATCGCCTATAGGTTTCGGCTTCCGTCCCCTGATCCTGCAGCTGAACCTCCGCTTACTGATTGCAGCTAATGAATAGATCCCTGTGTGAGCGGACGGCGTTTTCCTCTACGGCGGAACGTTCTGATACGGGAGTGAGTGATATATAACGCTGCGTCGTGGAGCCGACGGCCGGCGTGACCGATGCTCAGGGTATGCGAGCGGACGTCGTGACCCGTCGCTGCTGAGCCACAGGTGAGGGGTGCCTGCCTGGGGGACGCTGCATGTGGGAGCGGGGGTGCTTAGCGCAGGGCCTGGAGCGGATCGGGGTGCCTGTCTCGGGGTGCCGGAAGCGATCGGGAGTGCGGGCAGTCTCCAGCGCAGCTGGGGACCGGCGGCACGCTCGGCAGCCCCACATGTTATACATAGCGAGACGGGTGTGCAAGCCACCCTGCCTACCTAATCACCGTAGCGACGAGCTCGACGCAGCCGATCCCCCGATCCTCCAGTGACGCATGCCCTTCTCTGGCACCAACCCACAAGCCGATTCGAAATCGTTCGAACCGACAAGTGGGGGGAGGAGGGCCAGGTTTAAATAGTGAACGCCCCGCCTCCCCTCACACAAATACGGCACTCTTAATTGCCTACCACTTGTATTGCGTCATATGCCTGCATGTTCTTAATTCTCTGTCCACCTCAGTAAAATTGCTGAGTTGGTCACACATGCTCAGTTTCATCCTTCAACTGCCACCACCTATATCTCCTGTTAGAAGCTGTGACAGATACAGAGAGAGGAGGAGCTGCAGCTGAAAGGACATACACCCTGAACTGTGATATGGAAAGGGATGCAGCAGAAAGAATGTGCCCCTGAGATTGAAATAAATCTAGCAGAGCAATTGGAGCAATGAATGGGGAGATCTCTGGACCCATGTGAGGTATAGGGCTGTATCTAACTTGGTTAAAAAGAGATTGTCATGTACTATATGATGTCTGATTTTCACATGTTCCATTAATCATGGAATAACCCCTTTAACAGCAGCTGCCTGACATTGATTGATAATGTTAGGTTTACTTTACTCCATTGTCCTCGAGTATTTTTCCATGTAAGTTGGCATTCTGCTTATACTACACTGGCACCCAACTGTATGCTGTACACACCTACAAACACTTCGCTGTCTATATCCTCTCACACGATATATGGTAGTTGTTCACTAATATAGGCATTTATTAGAGATGCTTTTTCCATTCTCAAGTTTGATAACAGATTTTTTTTTTTTTAAACAATCCGATAAAAGGCCAGCTTTATTTTTTATTAATTTAAATAGTCTTTAACACAAAAAAGTTAATAAATAGAACATTTTAGCAACTTTACAAATATGCAAGTGATGCTCAGCATTTTTTATATAAAATTAGTAATATTTATGTTGATATAAAAATAAATATATATAAAAGCATAAAAAGCCATAAAACAGTATGACATTGCATAACCTAAAAAAACAATATACACTGAATACTGATTAATTATAGAGGTGGAGGTAGATATGGAGAAATCGGAAGAGTATCCTCCCATTGTAAACTTTTAACATCTGGTAGGGTAGCTATGAGAAAAGGTCCATCCTACATTTATCATTCTAGCTCCTCGAAATTGGTTAACACCATATACCTAATTTTTAAAGGGTTGTCTCCTCTGAACAAGCCCTTTTTGTGGTAGAAGGTCCTTTTGATGAGGGAAGCCCCACAATTACCTGGAATTTGTGGGGGAGCCTAAATGCAACTGCTTACTTCTCTGCAGCTCTACCACAAGTTAGGTATTACATAGTGCCTACAGAAATACTTTGCCTAATACATTGGGATGCTGCGTTCCCCAGAGAGAGTGGCATTATTTGGAGCTGCTCTGAGGGTTATGCAAAGGCAACTTAATTTATAAAAAAAGTTTTTTCTAAAACAGACAAGATTTTAGAGAAAGGTAGTCTATATCTGCCTGAACGTTGCTGCTATGTTGTCTGCATGATATACAATCCTAACTGCTATCATAATAACTTTTCTTCTCCAAAAAAATCATTTCTGTACAGAAAGATGACATTGCATCATGTTCGCAACTGCCATTTAAAGGTCGAAAAGGACCTGCAAAGTATAGACATCTTGTATGAGCCAGATCAACTGTCCCATAGAGTTCGCTAAACCCAACTTCGTAAGATCACTTCTCAGTCACTTAAAACTCTGCATTGATACTGAAATCAATGCAATTGTCTGTTTAGATACAGTTTCCCAAATGTTTCATTAATTGAAAGGATTGGCATGTTTTAAGTGCTTTTCTTCATTGTCTTCACATGGTAAGTGGCATATTATCTGTGGTGATATCACACAGACTTTACGCCGTCGTCTACTCATAATCGTCTGGAACAGGTCGTTCTGTATCTCTAATTGTGACGCTGCCCTCTTTGGGATTCTCTGAATTGTTGGTAACGTTCTCCTCTTGAAGCTGGTGGTCATCTATGATGTTCCGTCAGTTATATTCCTCTTTCAAGGTCTGTTGCTAAGTTTGGTCTTGCAGTATTGCGCCAACCGTAATGTGTGAAGTAACTTGGATAACTGCTTACAGCATATGTGGAAGCAGAACGAAAACAAGCCAGTATCTGCAAAAATAAGGACAATAAAATCATCGGTATGTTAGGTATAAACTAAAGCTCTCAGGAACAGACACAGTGAGGGTCTCTATTGTGTAATACATTTCTGAGTCTCTGCTCCAGAAGCCAGGCGACGAGGATAGGCTGGAGAGGGTGCGGCATTGCAAGTTCACATGTTCTGGAGCAGAGAAGCAGAACAGGGTGTGGATTGAGAACCAATTAGTGAGTTGTATGCGCTACATAAATCTTGTTGTGGGACTGTTCTATTCCAGTTATTGAAGTTTTAACCTGGTTCTTGTGTGTGCTAGATTACTTTGTGCATTTTATGAGTATTCTTGTTGGCTACTGAGCCTCAACTTCTGCTGATTAATTACCTCTTTTCTGCCTTTCTATCTCTGTCTCTCTTGGTTCTTAATCAGGTTGTTTCTGCTGGTGGCTTAGGCATAGGCACTGACTCTATTTTGGCCCCAGCTAATACAACTACTCAACCCGTCCTCTCCTTCTAGCAGCTACTAGGTGATTATAGGATAGGATACCATCTGCAGGCATCACTCAGGGTTAAGTGTTTAGTTTGCTGAATGGAATCACCCTTATGGAGGCAACTATTCCACTGTAGGCAGGGATCCTGTAGATATAGGGTTCTTGCAGGACTGATTCTCCATCTGAACCAAGAAGCTAGTGCCAAGTCTGGCAGTTGATGTGCAGTTTGCTGGACAGGTTACCTGTATCCCAATTCTGTCACCGAAAGTAACGTCTACTTAGATAAATTACATCAGTGCCCACAAGGCTTTAATCATACACTGTGCTGCCTATTAAAAAGCTATGCCTACACATTGCACAACATGGTGTCCATGTGCCAAAGGCTGAGAACCTATATGATCTACATTATACGTAGATCACATGTAATAGGCTTAATCTCAAACTTACTAATGTACAGTATTTACACAATGGTGATGTCTATTCTAAAAAAAAAAATATAACATGACAATGAGTGGCTAGCACCCTACTTGGATGCTGAAAAATACTCTTCGGGTATAGCGACATGTGAAGGTTTTTATCCAAAAAATCTGAAATGAACCCTAAAAGGAGAGAAAGTATTCAGGGCAGATATTACTTTTGCACTTTTTTAATCTGCTCCCTGGTTTCAGGTTAAAAACTGCTTTAAACCTGCACATGAAGCTATACCCATCTTGCCCATACTGTTTTGTCCACCTCTAGAAGATTTACATAGAATCAGTCTTTTTACATTTATTTTGTCAAAATGAATTGTATTCTGTTTACTTAGATTATAATTATTAATTGGTTTCTGCCACTTGTACTGTAGACAATCCACTCAGTGGAGTAAGGAAATACTATAGAGGGACTTACCCCAAATAATAATCCGGCAAGTAACACAACACCCAAGACAGCGACCAGAGAAAACAGAATGATTTGCCAGTATGTAACTGCAAAGAAATATAAGGAAATTAGGTGTAACACAAATATGGACAACTTTCCACCCACATATGAAACATCCATCAATTTGTTTTCACCTGAGACTTATCATACAGGGACCACATGATTACTCATTCTGGCAGGCTGTAAAAAATACTATTGTATTGATATTGAAAGACTATTTGTCTGTGTTGGTGTATCCAAGGAATTTTGGCTAGCGTTTTTGGGGAAAGTCGTTTAATAGTTCCACTTGCCCACATCAACACCAGACTAATTTATCCCCTTCCTTGCTTGACCACGCCATGCCCACAATTTTAGACCTGGCGTGAGCAGGGCTAAGTCACAGATAGCAGCTCAACTAACCGCTGCACCACTATCTGCTCCTGAAATACGCAGAATTTAGGCGTATTTCAGTATAATTAATGATCCCCTTGGTTGTTAAATGCTTAACTTTTTGGGAATTAAGACATGGTCTCCCTTTAGTAAAATAGTAAATGCCTCATTGTTAGTGAATTGAATTTAGGTATCCCAAAAATGCCACCCTATCAGAAACATCGGTCTCTCAAAAAAAGCTAATTTCTTCCTCTTTAAAAAATCAAACTACACACTCCCAAAACTAATAAATGCCCACCCCCCACCCGGTTTATGAGGCCAGGGTTTGGTCTCTCATAAAAAGTCTCATTCTTTGATATTGGTGAAATGAACCCATTGGCTTGATTCACTGATAGGAAAGAATTCAACATCTTGGTTTGCTATAGTGCACCCTTAAAACTTTACTTATCATTTTTTATTTACCTGCGGATTGGTCTGAGGTTGTTTGGGTGGAGTTGACAGAACTGAGGGTGGAAGTTCCTCCGTTTTGGGCTGGAAAAATAAAAGAAATACAAAATTTTTAGAATACAATAAGACTGAATACAAAATGGCACACAATGTATGAACAATGTTTTTGTACTCACTGGAGGCAGTGGCAGAAGAACTTGTACTTGATGAAGCAGTGTTGGGTGCAGAATTAGAATTTGTGGCTGCAGAATTGTCAGTTGAAGATTGGGTAGTTGCAGTTGTTGGTATTGTCTCACTGATGGATAGAGTAGTCGAAGATTTGCTAGTGACAGATGTAGTTGCAATTGATGTTGCTAACGTGCTTGATTCTGTACTTGGTATCACTGTAGTAGTTGGAGTGTCAGTTAAAGATTGGGTTGTTGCAGTTGTTGGTGTTGTCTTAGTGGTGGATAGAGTAGTCGAAGATTCACTGGTGACAGATATAGTTGTAATTGATGTTGATGATGTGCTTGATTCTGTACTTGGTATCACTGTAGTAGTCAGAGTGTCAGTAAAAGATTGAGTTGTTGCAGTTGTTGGTGTTGTTTCACTGGTGGATAGAGTAGTCGAAGATTCACTGGTGACAGATGTAGTTGCAATTGATGTTGCTGACGTGCTTGATTCTGTACTTGGTATCACTGTAGTAGTTGGAGTGTCAGTTGAAGATTGGGTTGTTGGACTTGTTGGTGTTGTCTCACTGGTGGATAGAGTAGTCGAAAATTCACTGGTGACAGATGTAGTTGCAATCGATGTTGCTGACAAGCTTGATTCTGTACTTGGTATTACTGTAGTAGTTGGAGTGTCAGTTGAAGACTGGGTTGTTTCAGCTGATGGTGTTGTCTCACTGGTGGATAGAGTAGTCGAAGATTCACTGGTGACAGATGTAGTTGAAATCGATGTTGCTGACGTGCTTGATTTTGTACTTGGTATCACTGTAGTAGTTGGAGTGTCAGTTGAAGATTGGGTTGTTGCAGTTGTTGGTGTTGTCTCACTGATGAATAGAGTAGTCAAAGATTCACTTGTGACAGATGTAGTTGCAATCGATGTTACTGACAAGCTTGATTCTGTACTTGGTTTAACTGTAGTAGTTGGAGTGTCAGTTGAAGATTGGGTTGTTGCAGTTGTTTGTGTTGTCTCACTGGTGAATAGAGTAGTCGAAGATTCACTGGTGACAGATGTAGTTGCAATTGATGTTGCTGACGTGCTTGATTCTGTACTTGGAATCACGGTTGTAGTTGGAGTGTCAGTTGAAGATTGGGTTGTCGCAGTTGTTGGTGTTGTCTCACTGGTGGAAAGAGAAGTTGAAGATTCACTGGTGACAGATATGGTTGCAATCGATGTTGCTGACGTGCTTGATTCTGTACTTGGTATCACTGCAGTAGTCGGAGGATCAGTTGAAGATTGGGTTGTTGCAGTTGTTGGCGCTGTCTCACTGGTGGATAGAGTACTCGAAGATTCACTGGTGACAGATGTAGTTGCAATTGATGTTGCTGACGTGCTTGATTCTGTACTTGGTATAACTGTAGTAGTTGGAGTGTCATTTGAAGATTGGGTTGTTGCAGTTGTTGGAGTTGTCTCACTGGTGGAAAGAGTAGTCGAAGATTCACTAGTGACAGATGTAGTTGCAATCGATGTTGCTGACGTGCTTGATTCTGTACTTGGTATAACTGTAGTAGTTGGAGTGTCAGTTGAAGATTGGGTTGTTGCAGTTGTCGGTGTTGTCTCACTGGTGGAAAGAGTAGTCGAAGATTCACTAGTGACAGATGTAGTTACAATCGATGTTGCTGACGTGCTTGATTCTGTACTTGGTGACACAGTAGTAGTTAGACTATCAGTTGTAGATTGGGTAGTTGCAGTTGTTGGTGTTGTCTCACTGGTGGATAGAGTAGTCGAAGATTCACTAGTGACAGATGTAGTTGAAATTGATGTTGCTGACGTGCTTGATTCTGTACTTGGTATCACTGTAGTAGTTGGAGTGTCAGTTAAAGATTGGGTTGTTGCAGTTGTTGGTGTTGTCTCAGTGGTGGATAGAGTAGTCAAAGATTCACTGGTGACAGATATAGTTGTAATTGATGTTGATGATGTGCTTGATTCTGTACTTGGTATCACTGTAGTAGTTGGAGTGTCAGTTGAAGATTGAGTTGTTGCAGTTGTTGGTGTTGTTTCACTGGTGGATAGAGCAGTCGAAGATTCACTGGTGACAGATGTAGTTGCAATCAATGTTGCTGACGTGCTTGATTCTGTACTTGGTATCACTGTAGTAGTTGGAGTGTCAGTTGAAGATTGGGTTGTTGGACTTGTTGGTGTTGTCTCACTGGTGGATAGAGTAGTCGAAAATTCACTGGTGACAGATGTAGTTGCAATTGATGTTGCTGACAAGCTTGATTCTGTACTTGGTATTACTGTAGTAGTTGGAGTGTCAGTTGAAGACTGGGTTGTTTCAGCTGATGGTGTTGTCTCACTGGTGGATAGAGTAGTCGAAGATTCACTGGTGACAGATGTAGTTGAAATCGATGTTGCTGACGTGCTTGATTCTGTACTTGGTATCACTGTAGTAGTTGGAGTGTCAGTTGAAGATTGGGTTGTTGCAGTTGTTGGTGTTGTTTCACTGGTGGATAGAGTAGTCGAAGATTCACTTGTGTCAGATGTAGTTGCAATCAATGTTACTGAAAAGCTTGATTCTGTACTTGGTATAACTGTAGTAGTTGGAGTGTCAGTTGAAGATTGGGTTGTTGCAGTTGTTTGTGTTGTCTCACTGGTGGATAGAGTAGTCGAAGATTCACTGGTGACATTTGTAGTTGCAATTGATGTTGCTGACGTGCTTGATTCTGTACTTGGTGTCACTGTTGTAGTTGGAGTGTCTGTTGAAGATTGGGTTGTCGCAGTTGTTGGTGTTGTCTCACTGGTGGAAAGAGAAGTTGAAGATTCACTGGTGACAGATGTAGTTGCAATCGATGTTGCTGACGTGCTTGATTCTGTACTTGGTATCACTGCAGTAGTCGTAGGGTCAGTTGAAAATTGGGTTGTTGCAGTTGTTGGTGTTGTCTCACTGGTGGATAGAGAACTCGAAGATTCACTGGTGACAGATGTAGTTGCAATTGATGTTGCTGACGTGCTTGATTCTGTACTTGGTATAACTGTAGTAGTTGGAGTGTCAGTTGAAGATTGGGTTGTTGCAGTTGTTGGTGTTGTCTCACTGGTGGAAAGAGTAGTCGAAGATTCACTGGTGACAGATGTAGTTGCAATCGATGTTGCTAACGTGCTTGATTCTGTACTTGGTATAACTGTAGTAGTTGGAGTGTCAGTTGAAGATTGGGTTGTTGCAGTTGTTGGTGTTGTCTCACTGGCGGAAAGAGTAGTCGAAGATTCACTGGTGACAGATGTAGTTGCAATCGATGTTGCTGACGTGCTTAATTCTGTACTTCGTGACACAGTAGTAGTTGGACTGTCAGTTAAAGATTGGGTAGTTGCAGTTGTTGGTATTGTCCCACTGGTGGATAGAGTAGTCGATGATTCACTAGTGACAGATGTAGTTGCAATTGATGTTGCTGACGTGCTTGATTCTGTACTTGGTATCGCTGTAGTAGTTGGAGTGTCAGTTAAAGATTGGGTTGTTGCAGTTCTTGGTGTTGTCTCAGTGGTGGAAAGAGTAGTCGAAGATTCACTGGTGACAGATATAGTTGTAATTGATGTTGATGATGTGCTTGATATTGTACTTGGTATCAATGTAGTAGTCAGAGTGTCAGTTGAAGATTGGGTTGTTGCAGTTGTTGGTGTTGTTTCACTGGTGGATAGAGTAGTCGAAGATTCATTGGTGACAGATGTTGTTGCAATCGATGTTGCGGACATGCTTGATTCTGTACCTGGTATCACTGTAGTAGTTGGAGTGTCAGTTGAAGACTGGGTTGTTGGAGTTGTTGGTGTTGTCTCACTGGTGGATAGAGTAGTCGAAAATTCACTGGTGACAGATGAAGTTGCAATCGATGTTGCTGACAAGCTAAAATCTGTACTTGGTATTACTGTAGTAGTTGGAGTGTCAGTTGAAGACTGGGTTGTTTCAGCTGATGGTGTTGTCTCACTGGTGGATAGAGTAGTCGAAGATTCACTGGTGACATATGTAGTTGAAATCGATGTTGCTGACGTGCTTGATTCTGTACTTGGTATCACTGTAGTAGTTGGAGTGTCAGTTGAAGATTGGGTTGTTGCAGTTGTTGGTGTTGTATCACTGGTGGATAGAGTAGTCGAAGATTCACTGGTGACAGATGTAGTTGCAATAGATGTTGCTGACGTGCTTGATTCTGTACTTGGTATCACTGTAGTACTTGAAGTGTCAGTTGAAGATTGGGTTTTTGAAGTTGTTGGTGTTGTCTCAATGGTGAATAGAGTAGTCGAAGGATCACTGGTGACAGATGTAGTTGCAATCAATGTTGCTGACGTGCTTGATTCTGTACTTGGTATCACTGTAGTAGTCAGAGTGTCAGTTAAAGATTCTGTTGTTGCAGTTGTTAGTGTCTCACTAGTGGATAGAGTAGTCGAAGATTCACTGGTGACAGATGTAGTTGCAATTGATGTTGCTGACGTGCTTGATATTGTACTTGGTATCACTGAAGTAGTTGGAGTGTCAGTTGAAGATTGGGTTGTTGCAGTAGTTGGTGTTGTCTCACTGGTGGATTGAGTAGTCGAAGATTCACTAGTGACAGATGTAATTGCAATCGATGTTGCCAACAAGCTTGATTCTGTACTTGGTATAACTGTAGTAGTTGGAGTGTCAGTTGAAGATTGGGTTGTTGCAGTTGTTGGTGTTGTCTCACTGGTGGATAGAGTAGTCGAAGATTCACTGGTGACAGATGTAGTTGCAATCGATGTTGCTGACGTGCTTGATTCTATACTTGGTACTACTGTAGTAGTTGGAGTGTCAGTTAAAGATTGGGTTGTTACAGTTGTTGGTGTTGTCTCACTTGTGAATAGAGTAGTCGAAGAATCACTGGTGACAGATGTAGTTGCAATCAATGTTGCTGACGTGCTTGATTCTGTACTTGGTATTACTGTAGTAGTCAGAGTGTCAGTTGAAGTTTCTGTTGTTGCAGTTGTTAGTGTCTCACTGGTGGATAGAGTAGTCGAAGATTCACTGGTGACAGATGTAGTTGCAATTGATTTTGCTGACGTGCTTGATTCTGTACTTGGTATCACTGTAGTAGTTGGAGTGTCAGTTGAAGATTGGGTTGTTGCAGTTGTTGGTGTTGTCTCACTGGTGGATTGAGTAGTCGAAGATTCACTGGTGACAGATGTAGTTGCAATCGATGTTGCTGACAAGCTTGATTCTGTACTTGGTATTACTGTAGTAGTTGGAGTGTCAGTTGAAGATTGAGTTGTTGCAGTTGTTGGTGTTGTCTCACTGGTGGATAGAGTAGTCGAAGATTCACTGGTGACAGATGTAGTTGCAATCGATGTTGCTGACGTGCTTGATTCTGTACTTGGTATCACTGTAGTAGTTGGAGTGACAGTTGAAGATTGTGTTGTTGCAGTTGTTGGTGTTGTCTCACTGTTGGATAGAGTTGTCGAAGTTTCACTGGTGGGAGATGTAGTTGCAATCGAGGTTGCTGACGTGCTTGATTCTGCACTTGGTGACACAGTAGTAGTTGGACTGTCAGTTGAAGATTGGGTTGTTGCAGTTGTTGGTGTTGTCTCACTGGTGGATAGAGTAGTCGAAGATTCACTGGTGACAGATGTAGTTGAAATCGATGTTGCTGACGTGCTTGATTCTGTACTTGGTATCACTGTAGTAGTTGGAGTGTCAGTTGAAGATTGGGTTGTTGGTGTTGTCTCACTGGTGGATAGAGTAGTCGAAGATTCACTTGTGACAGATGTAGTTGCAATCGATGTTGCTGACAAGCTTGATTCTGTACTTGGTATAACTGTAGTAGTTGGAGTGTCAGTTGAAGATTGGGTTGTTGCAGTTGTTGGTGTTGTCTCACTGGTGGATAGAGTAGTCGAAGATTCACTGGTGACAGATGTAGTTGCAATCGATGTTGCTGACTTGCTTGATTCTGTACTTGGTATAACTGTAGTAGTTGGAGTGTCAGTTGAAGATTGTGTCGTTGCAGTTGTTGGTGTTGTCTCAATGGTGGATGGAGTAGTTAAAGATTCACTGGTGACAGATGTAGTTGCAATCGATGTTGCTGACGTGCTTGATTCTGTACTTGGTATCACTGTAGTAGTTGGAGTGTCAGTTGAAGATTGGGTTGTTGCAGTTGTTGGTGTTGTCTCAGTGGGGGATAGAGTAGTCGAAGATTCACTGGTGAGAGATGTAGTTGCAACCGACGTTGCTGACGTGCTTGATTCTGTACTTGGTATCACTGTAGTAGTTGGAGTGTCAGTTGAAGATTGGGTTGTTGCAGTTGTTGGTGTTGTCTCACTGGTGGATAGAGTAGTCGAAGATTCACTTGTGACAGATGTAGTTGCAATCGATGTTGCTGACAAGCTTGATTCTGTACTTGGTACTACTGTAGTAGTTGGAGTGTCAGTTGAAGATTGGGTTGTTACAGTTGTTGGTGTTGTCTCACTGGTGAATAGAGTAGTCGAAGAATCACTGGTGACAGATGTAGTTGCAATCAATGTTGCTGACGTGCTTGATTCTGTACTTGGTATCACTGTAGTAGTCAGAGTGTCAGTTGAAGATTCTGTTGTTGCAGTTGTTAGTGTCTCACTGGTGGATAGAGTAGTCGAAGATTCACTGGTGACAGATGTAGTTGCAATTGATGTTGCTGACGTGCTTGATTCTGTACTTGGTATCACTGTAGTAGTTGGAGTGTCAGTTGAAGATTGGGTTGTTGCAGTTGTTGGTGTTGTCTCACTGGTGGATAAAGTAGTTGAATATTCACTGGTGACAGATGTAGTTGCAATCGATGTTGCTGACGTGCTTGATTCTGTACTTGGTATAACTGTAGTAGTTGGAGTGTCAGTTGAAGATTGGGTTGTTGCAGTTGTTGGTGTTGTCTCACTGGTGAATAAAGTAGTCGAAGAATCACTGGTGACAGATGTAGTTGCAATCAATGTTGCTGACGTGCTTGATTCTGTTCTTGGTATTACTGTAGCAGTCAGAGTGTCAGTTGAAGATTCTGTTGTTGCAGTTGTTAGTGTCTCACTGGTGGATAGAGTAGTCAAAGTTTCACTGGTGACAGATGTAGTTGCAATCGATGTTACTGACAAGCTTGATTCTGTACTTGGTTTAACTGTAGTAGTTGGAGTGTCAGTTGAAGATTGTGTTGTTGCAGTTGTTGGTGTTGTCTCACTGGTGGATAGAGTAGTCGAAGATTCACTTGTGACAGATGTAGTTGCAATCGATGTTGCTGACAAGCTTGATTCTGTACTTGGTATAACTGTAGTAGTTGGAGTGTCAGTTGAAGATTGGGTTGTTGCAGTTGTTAGTGTTGTCTCACTGGTGGATAGAGTAGTCGAAGATCCACTGGTGACAGATGTAGTTGCAATCGATGTTGCTGACGTGCTTGATTCTGTACTTGGTATAACTGTAGTAGTTTGAGTGTCAGTTGAAGATTGGGTTGTTGCAGTTGTTAGTGTTGTCTCACTGGTGAATAGAGTAGTCGAAGATTCACTGGTGACAGATGTAGTTTCAATCGATGTTGCTGACGTGCTTGATTCTGTACTTGGTATCACTTTAGTAGTTGGAGTGTCAGTTGAAGATTGCGTTGTTGCAGTTGTTGGTGTTGTCTCACTGTTGGATAGAGTTGTCGAAGATTCACTCGTGGGAGATGTAGTTGCAATCGATGTTGGTGACGTGCTTGATTCTGTACTTGAAATCATTGTAGTAGTTGGAGTGTCAGTTGAAGATTGAGTTGTTGCAGTTGTTGGTGTTGTCTCACTGGTGGATAGAGTAGTCAAAGATTCACTGGTGACAGATGTAGTTGTAAGAGGTGTTTCTGAAGTGCTTGTTTCTGTACTTGGTATACCTGTAGTAGTTGGGGTGTCAAGTGAAGTCTGTATTGTTACATCGCTGGTGGATAGAGTAGTTGTAGATTCACTAGTGATAGATTGGGTTGTTGTCAATGTTACTGAAGTACTTGCTTCTGTACTTGTTAGCAATGTTTTGATAGTAGTATCTTCTGATGTGATAGGTTGAGTAGTAGTCAAAGTTTCTGAAGTTGTTATGGTTTCACTTGTGTTTGCAGGTGTAGCACTTGTAGACTCATTGGAGCTTGGCGGTGTTGTAACAATGGATAATGCAGTGGATTCACCTGTAATAATTGTATTTGGAATTATTTCCAGACGAAATGCAAAGAGTTTATTAAAGAAAAGTCATTATATGTTGAATTGATTGAATGTTTACATCATTTGTATGGGGCGTCGTTTCTTGACATTATATTTTTGACACCAAATGTATTATGTATAAACAAAATTAATTTTGTAGAATTCTATGTCAAAAATTTATATTCTGTATGACAAAATGGCATTCAGTGTCACAAAATGACATTTTGTCGGACATACTAAAATTCTGTGTGACAATAAGACATTTTGTACCAGAAAATGACGATCTGTGTTACGAAATGAAATTCTGTCACACATAATTTTATTTTGCCACACAGAATGTCATTTTGTGACACAGAATTTCAAAATTCAGTTTGTCACACAGAATGTCATTTTGTCTATACAAAATGCTTTTGGTGTCACAAAATATCCTGAGAACAAATCGCTCCCCATACATTTGCTACTCTTTGTCATATTATTCTGATGTTTGACTGGTTTGATATTTTTCTTTCTTTCTGCTTCTTCCGCCCTTCTTTTCCCTGTACACTTGTACATTGCCGACATTTCAGCCGTATAACAGGTGTCTATTTGGTACAGAAAATAAAGTCTGTTCCGAAAATTCATTATATTCAATTTGGAATAGATTTCAATAAAATGTTTAAATGTTTATGAACACTTTATAAATTATAACTTCAATTATATTCACTAATATTAGAAAAAAAAGGTATTTAAAGAGCATGACCACCAATCTAGACAAATGGCTGAGTTGCATTGTAAATTTCTTGCACTATTTAATTAAATTAGAGTGGCAAAGGTTTAAAAGTAATATAAGGAAGTATTACTTTACTGAGAGAGTAGTGGATGCATGGAATAGCCTTCCTGCAGAAGTGGTAGCTGCAAATACAGTGAAGGGGTTTAAGCATGCATGGGATAGGCATAAGGCCATCCTTCATATAAGATAGGGCCGGGGGCTATCCATAGTATTCAGTATTTTGGGCAGACTAGATGGGCCAAATGGTTCTTATCTGCCGACACATTCTATGTTTCTATGTTTCTATGTTTCTATGTTTCTATGTTTCTATGTTTCTATTTGTGTTGTGCTGTTCCTCTGCTACAGCCTTTGTTAAGGTCAGCCCTCAGGTCTCCTTTATTAAAGTTTTTTTTGTTGGTCTCTTTATTTCGATGGTCTATCCTCGAGCGGCTTACTGCAGTGCTGCCCCTATTGACTTCAATGAGTGTCAGCCATCGCCAATCTAGCAGAGCTGATCTTGCTTGTTCAGTGGCTGCACTTCAATCCTCCCCCAAGGTAATCTACCGTAGTATAATGTAAGCAATGTAATATATTTATAAAATTAATGAAATTTTTACATAAACTATATCCAGATATGAAATAAAAGAAAAAATACCCATAAAGAATGATTTTGTACATTATTAGATTCTGTATCCTACAGCATATACATTTTTGTGGATAAGAACTACTAATTCTGATATATAATTAGTGATGAGCGAAGTTTTGAAAAATTCGATTCGGCAGCTTCGCTGAACTTCGATAAGAAATTGAATTTGTTACAAATTACTTCATGATGGATCAATTTCAATTGTATGGAGCAGGCGCAATGATGGGAAACGGAGATCACATTGCTTCCCGTCAATTAACCCTTTAGATGTCACGTTCAACACTGATCGTGGCATCTATGACTCACATTCAGCCTTTCAGGGGTTAAACAGGGGTTTAAAAAAATTATACTCACCTCCTCCACTTGCTCACAGAGAGGCAGTCCGCTCCTGTCTTGATTTAAAAAAAAAACGCCAAAAGACCTGCGGCGAGCTTGTACGTCACCGCGCGCCCAGCATGATCATGTAGAGACATAAACAAGCTCGCCGCAGGTCCTTTGGCAGGTTTTCTTCAATCAAGACGGGAGAGGACCGCCTCTCCGCAAGCAAGTGGATGAGGTGAAAATTATTTTTTTTCATTCACCATTTTAAGAAAAATTGATTTGTTACGACAAAGCACCAGGAAATTCGACTTGAAGATACTCGAAGTTCGAATTGAAGATACTTTGATTCGCCCAACACTATCTATTATATAAAAAAAAATGGCCTAGAAAGAATGATTTTGCACATTATTACATTCTGTATTTTACAGCGTATATGTTTTTGTGGATGACATAAATGACTCATTCTGGTTGGATTGTCAGAGACAAAGGAATGTTTTTGTGAAGATTACGGCTCAGTAGCAGAAGAGCCAGGAGTGACGGGGACAGTGATGTGCGGCTGGAACAGAAGGTGAGGCTTTGACTTCTGTCCAAACCTAACAGAGAAAGGTTTTATGCTGTGCAAAAAGGAACGAGACTGAAAAAGTAAAGAAAGGAGAAACATATAAGAGGAAGAGAAGGAGGTGAGAAGTAATAAGATAATCTACGTTACCTGGTGTAAAGCTCTGTGCACCTACGAGACAAGCAGAAGATCAAAAGTCATACAATGTGCCTAGTCATCAACAGATTACAAAACCTTATGCTTCTCTCACACATATGGCGCGCGGTCGTTTTTTAGTAAAACATGTTATTCTGTTATTTTTTACATCACTTTGTGAAAAAAGACCATTCTTTAATACAGAATACCATGGTGTAGTACAAACCGCATTGCAAATTTGTAGCGTTTATTTTTTTTACTTAGGGCATAAATTTGGCTCCATGACAGCAGACGTTAACAACGGATTTTCCGAGTTTTTAATAAAAATGACCTATCCTATCAGGATAGGTCATCAGTATCTGGTATTTGATGGTCCGACGCCCGAGACCCCCGCCGATCAGCTGTTTGAGAAGGCAGTGGCACCAGCAGTAACGCTGCGGCCTTCCCACAGCTTTTCTTAGGGCAGTGACGGCACGGTTTATCGGTCACGTGGCCTAGGAGCAGCTCAGCCTCCTAGAAGTGAATGGAGCTGAGCGCAATACCAAGCACAGCCGCTATACAATGTACGGCGCTGTGCTTGGTGAGCTGTGAGAAGGCCTTGGCGCTCTAAATAGCTTAAGGGGGGGGGGGATAGCAAGAGGCATCAGATAAGACACCGCCACTGCCGCCCCCCCTCCACTATAATTGACAGGCAGTGAAAGCATCATCCATTTAATCCGGCCCTGCCAGTGACACTATGTGTGAGACCCCTCATTTAGTTTTTTCTCTCATCATTATTATTAAAAAGAGGAGCTGTCACCTCTCTTGTTATGTCCGTTTTACAAAGCACTTGCATCCCCCAGAAATTCCAAATTCTGGTGCATCTTTTCTTTAGCTCTTTGGGTTGTGCGTTTCCTCTGTTATTCCTCCTGTCTGACAGTTCTCAGTCCCCTTGTCAAATGGGATGTGCCCCTACACGGTCAGTCACTGGCAGCTCTGATTGCACAATGCAAATAAGTATAGTCGCACGCCACCAACTGGTAACACTTAGTTGTCAATGTATTCAAACATTTCTAGATGCAGTAACAGAGGAATATAGAGTTTCTAGAAAAGATGCTCCAGAAAAGGTTATTTCATGGGAAATGCAATTCTGTACAGGTGATGGAAGTTGAGAAGTGCCCTTTATGATCCTGGGCCATGCTCTGTTTCCTCATACCCTAGGCATAAGAATTCTGGTTCCTTGTGGATCATAGTAGGTTGACAGGAAAATTATTTTGCTCATCTATCTATTGAGTTGAAATTGTAAAATACAAACAATTTTTTTTTTTAGATAAATGACTATGGTATTATT
Organism: Bufo bufo; assembly: GCF_905171765.1. NCBI lineage: Eukaryota > Metazoa > Chordata > Amphibia > Anura > Bufonidae > Bufo > Bufo bufo. The sequence continues at coordinate 201,336,086 of NC_053396.1, read as the reverse complement.
ATTATTGATTTATTAATTATTTATGGTATTATTTATTGATTATTTTCAGTATTGTTTATGGATTTTTTTATTGCAGTATTTTTGATATTATTATGGTATTATCTATTGGCTATTTATGTTATTATGTTTTACATTACTTTTAGTACTAATTATGGTGTTATTTATTGATCACTTATAGTAGTATTTATTGTCTTATTTAATGATTACTTATTATATCATTTTATGTTTTATTAGTTGATTATTTTCGTTTTTTTTTATTGTGTTATTGATTATTTATGGTATTTTTATTGTAGAAAATTCAATTTTATTTATGGTATTATTTATTATTCATAGTATTGTTTATTGTGCTTTTTATTTATCATTTATAATTTATGATATTATTAGTATTACTTATTGATTATGGTAATATATGGTATTCATTATTGTACAATTTTTTTTATAATTTAAGGTATTATTTATTGATTATCTATAGTATTATTTATTTTATTTATTAATTATCTATGCATAATTTATCTTATTATTTTTTGTATTTTTATAGTATTATTTATTGATATTTCATGTTAATATTTATTGTATTATTTATTGAGTAATTATGACAATATTAATTGATTATTTACAGGATTATTTATTGATTGTTTATGGTATTATTTATTTTATTTATTTATTTTTTAACCATTTCCAGACCAGTACATTTAACCCCCTTCCTGAACAGGTGCATTTTCCATTTTTTTTATTCCAGTCCATCATAGAAATAACTTCTTTTTATGTTTTGCTATGTAAATAATTTGTGCACCTTTTTCGGTAAACCACGGGGCTTTATTTTTATGTCATTTTTATTTTTTCTAACCAGGAAAATGTAGAAAAAAAAGGGGGGAATTAGTCTTGTTTCACATTTTATTTTATTTTGTTAAAGTGTAACCGTTCTGACCATTTTGTAATATACTTTAATTACTGAAATCACACATTTCTATTAGAAAAATAGCTAAAAAGTGGCCAATATTGAGCCTCAGTAACGCTACTCTGTCTTCTGCTTACATAACACAGTCAGCGTGGAACGTGTCTCCACAGTTATGTAAACAGAAGACAGAGGAGCGTTACTAAGGCTCAGTAATTAAAGTATATTACAAAAATTATCAGTATCACTGCCCCTTTACATTACAAAAATAAAAATAGAATGGCAGTTACACTTTAATAGCACGCAGGGTTGTCAACCAGAATCTTTCTTTTTTTCTGGACAACTTTTTCCAAAATCACGGACAGCCAACATTTTTAACGGACAGTTTGGAAAACTATAACTAATGATAAAGATTTAAGTAATACATGTCTATAGCTCAATATACCGATAAGAACTCATTACCAACATTTACTGTGGACTATAAAATGATAATAATAACCACAAAAATAACCCAGTAAAGTACCACCAGACTAAAAAACTATCTATTTTTTTCTCAGACACAGATAAAAAGTCACCTATTTTTACAGACTGTCCAGAAAATTCTGGAGAGTTGACAACCCTGATAGCTTGTAACAGCAATAACATGGAACTAAAATCTACTGTTATTAATATTATGATTAGTAGTCGTAGTCGTACTATTATTAGTAGTGGTACTATTACAATGGGTATTGGTAGTCATAGTAGTATTAATATTACAATTAGTAGTAGTATTAGTAAAAGTAGTAGTAGTAATAGTAGTTATAGTTTCATTATTTTCATTATTTCATTAGTAGTAGTAGATGTAGTAGTATTACTATTTTAACAAATAGTATTAGTAGCAGTACTATTATTTTTATTAATATTATTATTATTATTATTATTATTATTAGTAGTAGTAGTAGTAGTAGTATCACCATTATAAAAGAAGTAGTAGTATTTGTAGTAGTTGTAACAATAGTAGTAGTAGTGCTTTAATTATTAATACTGTTATTATTATCATTATCATCACTATTATACAAGTAGGAATGGTAGATTGTAGTAGGTGTAGCAGTATAGTAGGACTATTATTATTATTATTATTATTATTATTATTATTATCAATATTATTATTATCATCATATTCTGCTCACTAATGATATAGAATTTATATATATAAACTAAATCAATTATCTAATAAAATATCTAGAATCCAGATGCTATATAAACTGAGCAGAGTATTTGCCCAACGTATTTTATTATTCTCATCCTAATTAGACCCTTATTATGACTGATTCCTTATAATGTAACTGGTCTGTTATCTTTTTATAAAGATTTTCCATAGTACATCAGTGGCTCCTGGTCTAATGAGACGATAGAAGGGTTTCATGAACCAGATATCCCTCTAAATGCAATGCCCAATGACTGACCTGTGCTGCCGGCAAATGCTACAAGGAACACAAGCGTGGCTACAAGATGGAGTAGCGAAGTCTTCATGATGTCTCCTCGTCCTTCAGTGAAAGTACCAGTATTCTGAAGCAATAGCCACATATCTGATGTAGAGATCTTCTGAAGCTTGTGGTTTTTATGCTGAGTTAAGTTGGACTGGTGACAACCCATGTGTGTCATTGCTCAGAGTTGCCACCCCACTTACATATGTAGATACTTCAATTGTTTCCGCTAAATATTTAGATGATTGTCGGGTCCTGTGAAACATCACGTCAATGAGAACTTTCAGCCAGGAGAAATGTGTACATAGAGCTGAATTATTACGTCTTACTGTGATGAACATGTGTCAGGTATGCCTGCAGCAAACAAATGGGAGACAGGGTGTGTCCATGTCACTAAAATAAGAAAACTCTGAGGAACAAGAATGACTTATTTTACAAGCATGCAGCGGTCTTACGTTGTAAGTAAAAAAAAAAAACATTGGTATTTCCTCCTTTCGCATCTATGACATCAATTGAATCTTTTAAATATCTTCCCAGTGCCTAGAATGAAAGGACCATGGTAGAGATGAGCGAATCGATCTTAAACAATTAGAATTTGTCAAAAATTTCACAAAAATTCTTCTGCCAAACGAATCTAAAGCTTTGGTGATGTGCTTGGAACAAATCGTTCAAAACGGTCCCAGCCATTTCACTTTAAAACTTGAGTAGCCTAGCAAGGGAAACACGGCAGGCAAAATCTGAATCAAGGTATTCACTGAGGGGCATAGTGAGTCCGTGGGAGATTTTTATTTTTTTTGCCAGAAGTTAGCAGAAATGGAAACTTTATTATTTATTTTTTAATATTTATTTTTTATTATTATTTTTGTCTACTTTCCGAAATGGGGTCATTTGTGGGGTGTGTTTACTGTTCTGGCATTTTGGGCGGGGCTAAATTGTGAGCAACCCTGTAAAGCCTAAAGGTACTCATTGGACTTTCAGTCCCTTTACGCACCTAGGCTGCAAAAAAGTGTCACACATGTGGTATCACCGTACTCAGGAGAAGTAGGGCAATGTGTTTTGGGGTGTATTTTTACATAAACCCATGCTGGGTGAGAGAAATATCTCTGTAAATTGACAACTTTGTATAATTTTTTTTTAAAAGTTGTCATTTACAGAGATATTTCTCACACACAGTATGGGTATATGTAAAAATACACCCCAAAACACATTGCCCTACTTCTTCTGAGTACGGCGATACCACATGTGTGACACTTTTTTGCAGCCTAGGTGCACAAAGGGGCCCAAATTCCATTGAGTACCTTTAGGATTTCACAGGACATTTTTACGCATTTGGATTCCAAACTACTTCTTACGCTTTAGGGCCCCTAAAATGCCAGGGCAGTATAAATACCCCACAAGTGACTCCATTTTGGAAAGAAGACACCCCAAGGTATTCCGTGAGGGGCATGGCGAGTTCATAGAAGATATTTTTTTTTGGCACAAGTTAGCGGAAATATTTTTTTTTTTTTTTCTTTTCTTACAAAGTCTCATATTCCACTAACTTGTGACAAAAATTTGAATTTTACATGAACTCATTGGAATACGGAGCCCTTTGCGCACCTAGGCTGCAAAAAAGTGTCAAACATGTGGTATTGCCGTACTCAGAAGAAGTAGGGCAATGTGTTTTAGGGTGTATTTTTACATATACCCATGCTGTGTGTGGGAAATATCTCTGTAAATGACAACTTTTAAATTTTTTTTATACAAAGTTGTCAATTTACAGAGATATTTCTCTCACCCAGCATGGGTATATGTAAAAATACACCCCAAAACACATTGACCTACTTCTCCTTCGTACGGCGATACCACATGAGTGACACTTTTTTGCAGCCAAGATGCGCAAAGGGACTAATGAGTACCTTTTAGGAGGGCATTTTTAGGCATTTGGATTCCAGACTTCTCACGCTTTAGGGCCCCTAAAATGCCAGGGCAGTATAAATACCCCACATGTGACCCCATTTTGGAAAGAAGACACCCCAAGGTATTCCGTGAGGGGCATGGCGAGTTCATAGAAGATTTTTTTTTTTGGCACAAGTTAGCGGAAATAGATTTTTTTTTCTCAGACGTTTTGATGTCCGTCTGACGAAACTGAACCAAACGGTTCCGTCCTGACTTACAATGTAAGTCAATGAGGACGGATCCGTTTTTACTGACACAATATGGTGCAATTGAAAACGGATCCGCCTCCCATTGACTTTCAATGTAAGTCATAACAGATCCGTTTGCATTATCATTAACAAAAAAAAAAAAAAAAAAAATTTATTATTTTTTTTTGTTCATGGTAATGCAAACGGATCCATTCTGAACGAATACAAGCATTTGCATTATAGGTGCGGATCCGTCTGTGCAGATACCAGACGGATCCGCACCTAAACGCAGGTGTGAAAGTAGCCTTAGTTGCCCATAGAAACCAATTAGATTCCACCTTTCGTTTTCTAAAGGAGCTGTCAAAAATGAAAGGTGGAATCTGATTGGTTGCTATGCGCAAGTAAGCCAGTTTTACTTTACACCAGTTTGATAAAATTCCACCTAATTGTCTAGAGGAACTGCTTGTATTTTTCACAAGACTACTAAGACTGGGTCTACATGCCTAAGCTGCCATATGAGGTCAATGACATGATTTTTAAGGTAATACCTAATTATATAAATCACAGGTGCTTCCCTAAACATCTCAGCATTAGCAAAAAAATTCCAAAAGATAAATAGGGGGTAAGAACTTTGCTGAGATTACTACGTTTTCTGGCATGAACATAGGTTGAGACACTACACGCAAGTAAGAGCAGTTACTGCTCTGGGTGACCTGAGCTGTCTATGTATTACATGGATGACCATTTTTTAGACTGACCAGCATGCCATGCTACGGTATGTTTGTAAATGTATCGCTATGATGATACTATCTCCCAGTGTCACAATGGGGCTTATTGGGCCCACCAGAGGAAACTATTTTTGAAACTCAACCCCTATATCATAAACGTAGTCCAATAGGTTTTAAAACAAATAAATAGATACCAGTGTCAGGTGATTGGCTCCAGGGGTAGCTCCAAATGTGGATTTTTTTTCTACTGGACCTTTGGGACTCATTATGGTATCTAAACCTAGGCCTACTGGACAATCCTCTGGTGGGCCAGATCAACCATTGCCATTCCCCAATATATTCAGAACCGGCAGTGATCAATTGAGAAGCAGTTGACTTGCTGAGATTACTCCTTTAAGAGAGAACTCAGATCTAAAGCTCTTTCTAAATATTACAGTAGAGTTCTGGTACTTGGTTTGGAAATCCCCATAGCTAATTATCAACCTGAGCACAAGAGACGTGACAGATCAGAGATGACTCTGCAGAAGATTTCCAAAAAACATTCCAAGCAATAAAATTTAAATCTCCCTTATTACATAAAAAAACACAATTTCTGGCTTTCTTCCAGATCTGAAGCACGGTAATCCTAGGCTGTTGTAGCTTACTTAACTAATAACTTCTACATTTCTAAGAAAGATTATATCCATCCGGTAGTTTCTCACAGGCTGAAGAGTTCCAACTAGGAATGAGTGAATCGTATCTAGTGAATCAATTAATGTTAACAGCAAGAGTTCTTCACTTGTGAGGGGCTGTCCCCACATGTGAAGAAGTGCCCATCTGTCTGAAGGTCTTTGGTAACTGCAAGTACCGTAACTAAAAATTTTGTACAGCCACCGAGCTATTCAATAAAATCTAGTTGTATTGCGCCATATGCCTGTATGTTCTTAATTCTCTGTCCACCTCAGTAAAATTGATGAGTTGGTCACACATGCTCAGTTTCATCCTTCAACTGCCACCACCTATATCTCCTGTTAGAAGCTGTGACAGATACAGAGAGAGGAGGCGCTGCAGCTGAAAGGACATACACCCTGAACTGTGATATGGAAAGGGATGCAGCAGAAAGAATGTGCCCCTGAGATTGAAATAAATCTAGCAGAGCAATTAGAGCAATGAATGGGGAGATCTCTGGACCCATGTGAGGTATAGGGCTGTATTTAACTTGGTTAAAAAGAGATTGTCATGTACTATATGATGTCTGATTTTTACATGTTCCATTAATCATGGAATAACCCCTTTAACAGCAGCTGCTTGACATTGATTGATAATGTTAGGTTTACTTTACTCCATTGTCCTCGAGTATTTTTCAATGTAAGTTGGCATTCTGCTGATACTACACTGGCACCCAACTGAATGCTGTACACACCTACAAACACTTCGCTGTCTATAGCCTCTCACACGATATATGGTAGTTGTTCACTAATATAGGCATTTATTAGAGATGCTTTTTCCATTCTCAACTTTGATAACAGATTTTACAAAAAAAACAACCTAATAAAAGGCCAGCTTTATTTTTTATTAATTTAAATAGTCTATAACACAGAAAAGTTAATAAATAGAACATTTTAGCAACTTTACAAATATGCAAGTGATGCTCAGCATTTTTAATATAGTAATTAGTAATATTTATGTTGATATAAAAATAAATATATATAAAAGCATAGAAAGCCATAAAACAGTATGACATTGTATAACCTAATAAAACAATATACACTGTATACTGATTAATTACAGAGGTAGAGGTAGACATTGTAAACTTTTAACATCTGGTAGGGTAGCTATGAGAAAAGGTCCATCCTACATTTATCATTCTAGCTCCTCGAAATTGGTTAACACCATATACCTAATTTTTAAAGGGTTGTCTCCTCTGAACAAGCCCTTTTTGTGGTAGAAGGTCCTTTATATGAGGGAAGCCCCAGAATTACCTGGAATTTGGGGGGGAGCCTAAATGCAACTGCTTACTTCTCTGCAGCTCTACCACAAGTTAGGTATTACATAGTGCCTACAGAAATACTTTGCCTAATACATTGGGATGCTGGGTTCCCCATAGAGAGTGGCATTATTTGGAGCTGCTCTGAGGGTTATGCAAAGGCGACTAAATTTATTAAAAATGTGTTTTCTAAAACAGACAAGATTTTAGAGAAAGGTAGTCTATATCTGCCTAAACGTTGCTGCTATGTTGTCTGCATGATATACAATCCTAACTGCTATCATAATAACTTTTCTTCTCAAAAAAAATATTTTCTGTACAGAAAGCTGACATTGCATCATGTTCGCAACTGCCATCTAAAGGTCGAAAAGGACCCGCAAAGTATAGACATCTTGTATGAGCCAGATCAACTCAATCAATCCCATAGAGTTCGCTAAACCCAACTTCGTAAGATCACTTCTCAGTCACTTAAAACTCTGCATTGATACTGAAATCAATGCAATTTTCTGTTTAGATACAGTTTCCCAAATGTTTAATTAATTGAAAGGATTGGCATGTTTTAAGTGCTTTTCTTCATTGTCTTCACATAGTAAGTGGCATATTATCTGTGGTGATATCACACAGACTTTACGCCGTCGTCTACTCATAGTCGTCTGGAACAGGTCGTTCTGTATCTCTAATTGTGACGCTGCCCTCTTTGGGATTCTCTGAATTGTTGGTAACGTTCTCCTCTTGAGGCTGGTGGTCTACTATGTTCCGTCAGTTCTATTCCTCTTTCAAGGTCTGTTGCTAAGTTTGGTCTTGCAGTATTGTGCCAACCGTAATGTGTGAAGTAACTTGGATAACTGCTTACAGCATATGTGGAAGCAGAACGAAAACAAGCCAGTATCTGCAAAAATAAGTACAATAAAATCATCGGTATGTTAGGTATAAACTAAAGCTCTCAGGAACAGACACAGTGAGGGTCTCTATTGTGTAATACATTTCTGAGTCTCTGCTCCAGAAGCCAGGAGACGAGGATAGGCTGGAGAGGGTGCGGCATTGCAAGTTCACATGTTCTGGAGCAGAGAAGCAGAACGGGGTGTGGATTGAGAACAAATTAGTGAGCTGTATGCGCTACATAAATCTTGTTGTGGGACTGTTCTATTCCAGTTATTGAAGTTTCAACCTGGTTCTTGTATGTGCTAGATTACTTTGTGCATTTTATGAGTATTCTTGTTGGCTACTGAGCTTAAACTTCTGCTGTTTAATGACCTCTCTTCTGCCTTTCTATCTCTGTCTCTCTTGGTTATTATTCGGGTTGTTTCTGCTGGTGGCTTAGGCATAGGCACTGACTCTATTTTGGCCCCAGCTAATACAACTACTCAACCCGTCCTCTCCTTCTAGCAACTACTAGGTGATTATAGGATAGGACACCATCTGCAGGCATCACTCAGGATTAAGTGTTTAGTTTGCTGAATGGAATCACCCTTATGGAGGCAACTATTCCACTGTGGGCAGGGATCCTGTAGATATAGGGTTCTTGCAGGACTGATTCTCCATCTGAACCAAGAAGCTAGTGCCAAGTCTGGCAGTTGATGTGCAGTTTGCTGGACAGGTTACCTGTATACCAATTCTGTCACCGAAAGTAACGTCTACTTAGATAAATTACATCAGTGCCCACAAGGCTTTAATCATACACTGTGCTGCCTATTAAAAACCTATGCATACACATAGCACAACATGGTGTCCATGTGCCAAAGGCTGAGAACCTATATAATCTACATTACACGTAGATCACATGTAATAGGCTTAATCTCAAACTTACTAATGTACAGTATTTACACAATGGTGATGTCTATTCTAAAAAATATATATAACTTGACAATGAGTGGCTAGCACCCTACTTGGATGCTGAAAAATACTCTTCGGGTATAGCGACATGTGAAGGTTTTTATCCAAAAAATCAAAAATGAACCCTAAAAGGAGAGAAAGTATTCAGGACAGATATTACTTTTGCACTTTTTTAATCTGCTCCCTGGTTTCAGGTTGAAAACTGCTTTAAACCTGCACATGAAGCTATACCCATCTTGCCCATACTGTTTTGTCCACCTCTACAAGATTTACATTCTTTTTACATTTATTTTTACATGTATTCTGTTTACATAGATTATAATTATTAATTGGTTTCTGCCACTTGTACTGTAGACAATCCACTGAGTGAAGTAAGGAAATACAATAGAGGGACTTACCCCAAATAATAATCCGGCAAGTAACACAACACCCAAGACAGCGACCAGAGAAAACAGAATGATTTGCCAGTATGTAACTGCAAAGAAATATAAGGAAATTAGAAGTAACACAAATATGGACAACTTTCCACCCACATATGAAACATCCATCGATTTGTTTTCACCTGAGAGTTATCATACAGGGACCACATGATTACTCATTCTGGCAGGCTGTAAAAAATACTATTGTATTTAACTAAAAGATATTGAAAGACTATTTGGCTGTGCCGGTGTATCCAAGTAACTTTGGCTAGCGTTTTTGGGGAAAGTCGTTTAATAGGTCCACTTGCCCACATCAAGACCAGACTAATTTATCCCCTTCCTTGCCTGACCACGCCATGCCCACAATTTTAGACCTGGCGTGAGCAGGGCTAAGTCACAGATAGCAGCTCAACTAACCACTGCACCACTATCTGCTCCTGAAATACGCTGAATTTAGGCGTATTTCAGCATAGTTAATGATCCCCTTGGTTGTTAAATGCTTAACTTTTCGACAATTAAGACTTAGTCTCCCTTTAGTAAAATAGTAAATGCCTCATTGTCAGTGAATTGAATTTAGGTATCCCAAAAATGCCACCCCATCAGAAACACCGATCTCTCAAAAAAAGCTAAATTCTTCCTCTTTAAAAAATCAAACCACAGACTCCCAAAACTAATAAATGCCCCCCCCCCCCCTGTTTATGAGGCCAGGGTTTGGTCTCTCATAAAAAGTCTCATGCTTCGATATTGGTAAAATGAACTCATTGGCTTGATTCACTGATAGGAAAGAATTCAACATCTTGGTTTGCTATAAAACTTTACTTATCATTTATTATTTACCTGCAGATTGGTCTGAGGTTGTTTGGGTGGAGTTGACAGAACTGAGGGTGGAAGTTCCTCCGTTTTGGGCTGGAAAAATAAAATAAATACAATATTTTTAGAATGCAGTAGGACTGAATACAAAATGGCACACAATGTCTTTAGTATGGACAATGTTTTTGGACTCACTGAAGGCAGCGGCAGAAGAACTTGTACTTGATGTAGCAGTGTTGGGTGCCGAATTCGAATTTGTGGCTTCAGAATTACCACCGGCTGTGCTTAAACCAGAATTCACAGTGGTGTTATTATTGCTTGCATTTGTAGTAGATACTATGGTAGCAGTGGATTCAGTAAAGGTTATTACTGTAGAACTAGGTGTTCCAGTAGTTACAGATGCACTGGTTCCAGATGTGGCAATATTATTTATTGTGGCAGCGGTTAAATCAGGTGAAGTAGCAGAGCTTACAGTACTTATGCCTGTAGTGTTAGTGGTACTGCTGACAATACTTGAAACAGTTGATCCACTAGTAGCCGTAATATCGGCATTAATGGTACCAGGAGCTGTTGTAGATAGGTTAACTGTGTTTCCACTCACAGTAGAACCTGTGGTGTTAGAAACAAAACTCCCACTGGTGACAGATGTAGTTGTAATGGATGTTGTTGACATACTTGATTCTGAACTTGGTATCACTGTAGTAGTTGGAGTGACAGTTAAAGATTGGGTTGTTGCAGTTGTTGGTGTTGTCTCACTGGTGGAAAGAGTAGTCGAAGATTCACCGATGATAGATGTAGTTGCAGTCAATGTAGCTGACGTGCTTGATTCTGTACTTGGTATCACTGTAGTAGTTGGAGTGTCAGTTGAAGATTGGGTTGTTGCAGTTGATGGTGTTGTTTCACTGGTGGATAGAGCATTTAAAGATTCACTGGTGACAGATGTACTTGCAATCGATGTTGCTGACGTGCTTGATTCTGTACTTGGTATAACTGTAGCAGTCGGAGTGTCAGTTGAAGATTGGGTTGTTGCAGTTGTTGATGTTGTCTCACTGGTGGATAGAGTAGTCGAAGATTCACTGGTGACAGATGTTGCACTGGTGACAGATGTAGTTGCAATCGATGTTGCTGACGTGCTTGATTCTGTACTTGGTATAAGGGTAGTAGTAGGAGTGTCAGTTGAAGATTGGGTTGTTGCAGTAGTTGGTGTTGTCTCACTGGTGGATAGAGCATTTAAAGATTCACTGGTGACAGATGTAGTTGCAATCGATGTTGCTGACGTGCTTGATTCTGTACTTGGTATCATTGTAGTAGTTGGAGTGTCAGTTGAAGATTGGGTTGTTGCAGTTGTTGGTGTTGTCTCAGTGGGGGATAGAGTAGTCGAAGATTCACTGGTGAGAGATGTAGTTGCAACCGATGTTGCTGACGTGCTTGATTCTGTACTTGGTATCACTGTAGTAGGTGGAGTGTAAGTTGAAGATTGGGTTGTTGCAGTTGTTGATGTAGTCTCACTGGTGAATAGATTAGTCAAAGATTCACTGGTGACCGATGTAGTTGCAAATGATGTTGCTGAAGAGCTTGATTCTGTACTTGGCAATACTGTAGAAGTTGAAGAGTCAGTTGAAGATTGGGTTGTTGAAGTTGTTGGTGTTGTCTCACTGTTGGATAGAGTAGTTGAAGATTCACTGGTGACAGATGTAGTTGCAATCGAGGTTGCTAACGTGCTTGATTCTGTACTTGGTATCAATGTAGTAGTCAGAGTATCAGTTGAAGATTGGGTTGTTGCAGTTGTTGGTGTTGTCTCACTGGTGGACAGAGAAGTCGAAGATTCACTGGTGACAGATGTAGTTGCAATCGATGTTGCTGACGTGCTTGATTCTGTACTTGGTATCAATGTAGTAGTCAGAGTATCAGTTGAAGATTGGGTTGTTGCAGTTGTTGGTGTTGTCTCACTGGTGGACAGAGAAGTCGAAGATTCACTGGTGACAGATGTAGTTGCAATCGATGTTGCTGACGTGCTTGATTCTGTACTTGTTATCACTGTAGAAGTCAGAGTGTCAGTTGAAGATTGGTTTGTTGCAGTTGTTGATGTAGTCTCACTGGTGGATAGATTAGTCAAAGATTCACTGGTGACCGATGTAGTTGCAAATGATGTTGCTGAAGAGCTTGATTCTGTACTTGGCAATACTGTAGAAGTTGAAGAGTCAGTTGAAGATTGGGTTGTTGCAGTTGTTGGTGTTGTCTCACTGGTGGATAGAGTAGTCAAAGAATCACTGGTGACAGATGTAGTTGCAATTAATGTAGCTGACGTGCTGGATTCTGTACTTGGTATCACTGTAGTAGTTGAAGTGTCAGATGAAGATTGGGTTGTTGCAGTTGTTGGTGTTGTCTCACTGGTGGATAGAGTAGTCGAAGATTCACTGGTGACAGATGTAGTTGCAATCGATGTTGCTGACGTGCTTGATTCTGTACTTGATATTACTGTAGTAGTTGGAGTGTCAGTTGAAGATTGGTTTGTTGCAGTTGTTGGTGTCTCACTGGTGAATAGAGTTGTCGAAGATTCACTGGTGACAGATGTAGTTGCAATCGATGTTGCTGACATGCTTGATTCTGTACTTGGTATAACTGTAGTAGTTGGAGTGTCAGTTGAAGATTGGGTTGTTGCAGTAGTTGGTGTTGTCTCACTGGTGGATAAAGTAGTCGAAGATTCACTGGTGACAGGTGTAGTTGCAATCGATGTTGCTGACGTGCTTGATTCTGTACTTGGCATCATTGTAGTAGTTGGAGTGTCAGTTGAAGATTGGTTTGTTGTTGATGTCTCACTGGTAAATAGAGTTGTCGAAGATTCACTGGTGACAGATGTAGTTGCAATTGATGCTTCTGACGTGCTTGATTCTGTACTTGGTATCACTGTAGTAGTTGGAGTGTCAGTTGAAGATTGGGTTGTTGCAGTTGTCGGTGTTGTCTCACTGGTGGAAAGAGTAGTCGAATATTCACTGGTGACAGATGTAGTTGCAATTGATGCTTCTGATGTGCTTGATTCTGTACTTGGTATCACTAAAGTAGTTGGAGTGTCATTTGAAGACTGGGTTGTTTCAGCTGATGGTGTTGTCTCACTGGTGAATAGAGTAGTCGAAGATTCACTGGTGACAGATGTAGTTGAAATCGATATTGCTGACGTGCTTGATTCTGTACTTGGTATCACTGTAGTAGTTGGAGTGTCAGTTGAAGATTGGGTTGTTGCAGTTGTTGGTGTTGTCTCACTGGTGGATTGAGTAGTCGAAGATTCACTGGTGAGAGATGTAGTTGCAATCGATATTGCTGACGTGCTTGATTCTGTAATTGGTATTACTGTAGTAGTTGGAGTGTCAGTTGATGATTGGGTTGTTGCAGTTGGTGTTGTCTCACTGGTGAATAGAGTTGTCAAAGATTCACTGGTGACAGATGTAGTTGCAATTGATGCTTCTGACGTGCTTGATTCTGTACTTGGTATCACTGTAGTAGTTGGAGTGTCAGTTGAAGATTGGGTTGTTGCAGTTGATGGTGTTGTCTCACTGGTGGATAGAGTAGTCGAAGATTCACTGGTGACAGATGTAGTTGCAATCGATGTTGCTGACGTGCTTGATTCTGTACTTGATATTACTGTAGTAGTTGGAGTGTCAGTTGAAGATTGGTTTGTTGCAGTTATTGGTGTCTTACTGGTGAATAGAGTTGTCGAAGATTCACTGCTGACAGATGTAGTTGCAATCGATGTTTCTGACATGCTTGATTCTGTACTTGGTATAACTGTAGTAGTTGGAATGTCAGTTGAAGATTGGGTTGTTGCAGTTGTTGGTGTTGTCTCACTGGTGGATAAAGTAGTCGAAGATTCACTGGTGACAGATGTAGTTGCAATCGATGTTGCTGACGTGCTTGATTCTGTACTTGGTATTACTATAGTAGTTGGAGTGTCAGTTGAAGATTGGGTTGTTGCAGTTGGTGATGTCTCTCTAGTGAATAGAGTTGTCAAAGATTCGCTGGTGACAGATGTAGTTGCAATCGATGTTGCTGACGTGCTTGATTCTGTACTTGGTATAACTGTAGTAGTTGGAATGTCAGTTGAAGATTGGGTTGTTGCAGTTGTTGGTGTTGTCTCACTGGTGGATAGAGTAGTCGAAGATTCACTGGTGACAGATGTAGTTGCAATCGATGTTGCTGACGTGCTTGATTCTGTACTTGGTATTTCTGTAGTAGTTGGAGTGTCAGTTGAAGATTGGGTTGTTGCAGTTGGTGATGTCTCTCTAGTGAATAGAGTTGTCAAAGATTCGCTGGTGACAGATGTAGTTGCAATCGATGTTGCTGACGTGCTTGATTCTGTACTTGGTATCACTGTAGTAGTTGAAGAGTCAGTTGAAGATTGGGTTGTTGCAGTTGTTGGTGTTGTCTCAGTGGGGGATAGAGTAGTCGAAGATTCACTGATGAGAGATGTAGTTGCAACCGATGTTGCTGACGTGCTTGATTCTGTACTTGGTAACACTGTAGTAGTTGGAGTGTCAGTTGAAGATTGGGTTGTTGCAGTTGTTGTTGTTGTCTCACTGGTGGATTGAGTAGTCGAAGATTCACTGGTGACAGATGTAGTTGCAATCGATATTGCTGACGTGCTTGATTCTGTACTTGGTATTACTGTAGTAGTTGGAGTGTCAGTTGATGATTGGGCTGTTGCAGTTGGTGTTGTCTCACTGGTGAATAGAGTTGTCAAAGATTCACTGGTGACAGATGTAGTTGCAATTGATGCTTCTGACGTGCTTGATTCTGCACTTGGTATCACTGTAGTAGTTGGAGTGTCAGTTGAAGATTGGGTTATTGCAGTTGTTGGTGTTGTCTCACTGGTGGATAGAGTGGTCGAAGATTCACTGGTGACAGATGTAGTTGCAATCGATGTTGCTGACGTGCTTGATTCTGTACTTGGTATAACTGTAGTAGTTGGAGTGTCAGTTGAAGATTGGGTTGTTGCAGTTGTCGGTGTTGTCTCACTGGTGGAAAGAGTAGTCGAAGATTCACTGGTGACAGATGTAGTTGCAATTGATGCTTCTGACGTGCTTAATTCTGTACTTGGTATCACTGTAGTAGTTGGAGTGTCAGTTGAAGACTGGGTTGTTTCAGCTGATGGTGTTGTCTCACTGGTGAATAGAGTAGTCGAAGATTCACTGGTGACAGATGTAGTTGCAATTGATGCTTCTGACGTGCTTGATTCTGTACTTGGTATCACTGTAGTAGTTGGAGTGTCAGTTGAAGATTGGGTTGTTGCAGTTGTTGGTGTTGTCTCACTGGTGGATAGAGTAGTCGAAGATTCACTGGTGAGAGATGTAGTTGCAACCGATGTTGCTGACGTGCTTGATTCTGTACTTGGTATTATTGTAGTAGTTGGAGTGTCAGTTGAAGATTGGGTTGTTGCAGTTGGTGTTGTCTCACTGGTGAATAGAATTGTCGAAGATTCACTGGTGACAGATGTAGTTGCAATCGATGTTGCTGACGTGCTTGATTCTGTACTTGGTATTACTGTAGTAGTTGGAGTGTCAGTTGATGATTGGGTTGTTGCAGTTGGTGTTGTCTCACTGGTGAATAGAGTAGTCGAAGGTTCACTGGTGACAGATGTAGTTGCAAATGATGCTTCTGACGTGCTTGATTCTGTACTTGGTATCACTGTAGTAGTTGGAGTGTCAGTTGAAGATTGGGTTGTTGCAGTTGTTGGTGTTGTCTCACTGGTGGATAGAGTAGTCGAAGGTTCACTAGTGACAGATGTAGTTGCAATCGATGTTGCTGACGTGCTTGATTCTGTAGTTTGTATTACTGTAGTAGTTGAAGAGTCAGTTGAAGATTGGGTTGTTGCAGTTGTTGGTGTTGTCTCACTGGTGGATAGAGTAGTCGAAGATTCACTTGTGACAGGTGTAGTTGCAATCGATGTTGCTGACGTGCTTGATTCTGTACTTGGTATTACTGTAGTAGTTGGAGTGTCAGTTGAAGATTGGGTTGTTGCAGTTGTTGGTGTTGTCTCAGTGGGGGATAGAGTAGTCAAAGATTCACTGGTGACAGATGTAGTTGCAATTGATGCTTCTGACGTGCTTGATTCTGTACTTGGTATCACTGTAGTAGTTGGAGTGTCAGTTGAAGATTGGGTTGTTGCAGTTGTTGTCTCACTGGTGGATTGAGTAGTCGAAGATTCACTGGTGACAGATGTAGTTGCAATCGATATTGCTGACGTGCTTGATTCTGTACTTGGTATTACTGTAGTAGTTGGAGTGTCAGTTGATGATTGGGTTGTTTTAGTTGGTGTTGTCTCACTGGTGAATAGAGTTGTCAAAGATTCACTGGTGACAGATGTAGTTGCAATTGATGCTTCTGACGTGCTTGATTCTGTACTTGGTATCACTGTAGTAGTTGGAGTGTCAGTTGAAGATTGGGTTGTTGCAGTTGTTGGTGTTGTCTCACTGGTGGATAGAGTAGTAGAAGATTCACTGGTGAGAGATGTAGTAGCAACCGATGTTGCTGACGTGCTTGATTCTGTACTTGGTATCACTGTAGTAGTTGGAGTGTCAGTTGAAGATTGGGTTGTTGCAGTTATTGGTGTCTCACTGGTGGATAGAATAGTCGAGGATTCACTGGTGACAGAAGTAGTTGTAAGAGGTGTTGCTGACGTGCTTGTTTCTGTACTTGGTATCACTGTAGTAGTTGGGGTGTCAGGTGAAGTCTGTATTGTTACATCGCTGGTGGATAGAGTAGTTGTAGATTCACTAGTGATAGATTGGGTTGTAGTCAATGTTACTGAAGTACTTGCTTCTGTACTTGTTAGCAATGTTTTGCTAGTTGTATCTTCTGATGTGATAGGTTGAGTAGTAGTCAAAGTTTCTGAAGTTGTTATGGTTTCACTTGTGGTTGCAGGTGTAGCACTTGTAGACTCAGTGGAGCTTGGCGGTGTTGTAACAATGGATAATGCAGTTGATTCATCTGTAATAATGGTATTTGGAATTATTTACAGGCGAAATGCAAAGAAATTATTAAAGAAAAGTCATCATATGTTGAATTGATTGAATATTTACATCATTTGTATGGGGCGCCGTTTGTTGACCTTGTATTTTTGACACCAAATGTATTATGTAAAAACTAAATTCATTTTGTAGAATTCTATGTCAAAAATCGATACTCTGTGTGTCAAAATGGCATTCAGTGTCACAAAATGACATTTTGTCCGACATAATAAAATTCTGTGTGACAATAAGACATTTTGTACCAGAAAATGACGATCTGTGTCATGAAATAAAATTCAGTAATTTTGTCACACATAATTTTATTTTGTTGCACAGAATGTCATTTGATGACACAGAGAATTTGTCACACAGAATGTAATTTTGTCTATACAAAATGCTTTTGGTGTCACAAAATATCCTGAGAACAAATCGCTCCCCATACATTTGCTACTCTTTGTCATATTATTCAGATGTTTGACTGGTTTGAAATTTTTCCTTTTTTTCTGTTTCTTCCGCTCTTCTTTTCCCTGTACACTTGTACATTGCCGACATTTCAGCCGTATAACAGGTGTCTATTTTGTACAGAAAATAATGTCTGTTCCGAAAATTCATTATATTCAATTTGGAATAGATTTCAATAAAATGTTTAAATGTTTATGAACACTTTATAAATTATCATTTAAATTATATTCACTAATATTAGAAAAAAAGGTATTTAAAGAGCATGACCACCGTTCTAGACAAAAGGCTGAGTTGCATTGTAAATTTCTTGCACTATTTATGTTGTGATGTTCCTCTGCTTCAGCCTTTGTTAAGGTCAGCCCTCAGGTCTCCTTTATTAAAGGGGTTTTCGTGGTCTCTTTATATCGATGGTCTATCCTTGAGCCGCTTACTGCAGTGCTGCCCCTATTGACTTCAATGAGTGTCAGCCATCGCCAATCTAGCAGAGCTGATCTTGCTTGTTCAGTGGCTGCACACGGTTTTGCTCTGTAATCCTGTAATCTTCCCCCAAGGTAGTCTACCGTAATATGATGAAGTTACAGTACACTAACTATCCTTTGCATTATTGGAGTTTAGATAATCTGTTATATGTGTGCAAGACACCAACTTGTTGACTGTTTCCATTATTAATCAGCAGGACAGTTTATGCAACACTGGTGTAAAATACACTGTAGCAGTATAATGTAAGCAATGTAATATATTTATAAAAATAATCAAATTTTTACATAAACTATATCCAGATATGAAATAAAATAAAAAAAATACCCATAAAGAATGATTTTGTACATTATTAGATTCTGTATCCTACAGCATTTAAATTTTTGTGGATAAGAACTACTAATTCTGATATATAATACGTTTTGAAAAATTCGATTCGGCAGCTTCGCTGAACTTCGATAAGAAATTTAATTTATTTTACGAATTACTTCATGATGGATCAATTTCCATTGTATGGAGCAGGCGCAATGATGGGGAACGGCGATCACATTGCTCCCCGTCAATTAACCCCTCAGATGTCACGTTCAACACTGATCGTGGCATCTCTGACTCACATTCAGCCTTTCAGGGGTTAAACAGGGGTTTAAAAAAAAAATTATACTCACCTCCTCCACTTGCTCACAGAGAGGCAGTCCGCTCCTGTCTTGATTTAAAAAAAAAAACGCCAAAAGAACTGCGGCGAGCTTGTACGTCACCGCGCGCCCAGCATGATCATGTAGAGACATAAACAAGCTCGCCGCAGGTCCTTTGGCAGGTTTTCTTTAATCAAGACGGGAGAGGACCGCCTCTCCGCAAGCAAGTGGATGAGGTGAAAATCATTTTTTTTCATTCACCATTTTAAGAAAAATTGATTCGTTACGACAAAGCACCAAGAAATTCGACTTTGTGACAAATCTAATTTTTCCTGAAGTTCGAATTGAAGTCCACTTCGGATACTTTGATTCGCCCAACACTATCTATGATATAAAAAAAAAAGGACCTAGAAAGAATGATTTTGCACATTATTAGATTCTGTATTTTACAGCGTATACGTTTTTGTGGATGACATGAATGACTCATTCTGGTTGGATTGTCAGAGACAAAGGAATGTTTTTGTGAAAATTAAAATTACGGCTCAGGGGCAGAAGAGCCAGGAGTGACTGGGACAGTGATGTGCGGCTGGAACAGAAGGTGAGGCTTTGATTTCTGTCCAAACCTAACAGAGAAAGGTTTCATGCTGTGCAAAAAGGAAGGAGACCGAAAAAGTAAAGAAAGGAGAAACATATAAGAGGAAGAGCATGAGGTGAGATGAGAAGTAATAAGATAATCTACGTTACCTGGAGTAGAGCTCTCTGCACCTACGAGACAAGCAGAAGATCAAAAGTCATACAATGTGCCTAGTCATCAACAGATTACAAAACCTTATGCTTCTCTCACACATATGGGGCACAGTAGTTTTTTAGTAAAACATGTTATTCTGCTATTTTATACATCACTTTGTGAAAAAAGACCATTCTTTAATACAGAATACCATGGTGTAGTACAAACCGCATTGCAAATTTGTAGCGTTTTTTTTTTACTTAGGGCATAAATTTGGCTCCATGACAGCAGACGTTTACAACGGATTTTCCGAATTTTTAATACCAATGACCTATCCTATCAGGATAGGTTATCAGTATCTGGTATTTGATGGTCCGACACCCGGGACCTCCGCCGATCAGCTGTTTGAGAAGGCAGTGGCACCAGCAGTAACGCTGCGGCCTTCCCACAGCTTTTCTTAGGGCAGTGACGGCACGGTTTATCGGTCACGTGGCCTAGGAGCAGCTCAGCCTCCTAGAAGTGAATGGAGCTGAGCGCAATACCAAGCACAGCCACTATACAATGTACGGCGCTGTGCTTGGTGAGCTGTGAGAAGGCCTTGGTGCTCTAAATAGCTTAAGGGGGGGGGGGGATAGCAAGAGGCATCAGATAAGACACCGCCACTGCCGCCCCCCCTCCACTATAATTGACAGGCAGTGAAAACATCATCCATTTAATCCGGCCCTGCCAGTGACACTATGTGTGAGACCCCTCATTTAGTTTTTTCTCTCATCATTATTATTAAAAAGAGGAGCTGTCACCTCTCTTGTTATGTCCGTTTTACAAAGCACTTGCATCCCCCAGAAATTCCAAATTCTGGTGCATCTTTTCTTTAGCTCTTTGGGTTGTGTGTTTCCTCTGTTATTCCTCCTGTGAGGAAATTGACAACTGACAGTTCTCAGTCCCCTTGTCAAATGGGGTGTGCCCCTACACAGTCAGTCACTGGCAGCTCTGATCGCACAATGCAAATAAGTATAGTCGCACGCCACCCACTGGTAAGACTCAGTTGTCAATGTATTCAAACATTTCTAGATGGAGTAACAGAGGAATATAGGGTTTCTAGAAAAGATGCTCCAGAATAGTTATTTCATGGGAAATGCAATTCCGTACAGGTGATGGAAGTTGAGAAGTGCCCTTTATGATCCTGGGCCATGCTCTGTTTCCTCATACCCTAGGCATAAGAATTCTGGTGCCTTGTGGATCATAGTAGGTTGACAGGAAAATTATTTTGCTCATCTATCTATTGAGTTGAAATTGTAAAATACAAACAAATGACTTTTTTTAGATGAATGACTATGGTATTATTATTATTGATTTATTGATTATTTTAAGTATTTTATTGCAGTATTTTTAATATTATTATGGTGTTATCTATTGGCTATTTATGGTATTATGTTTTACATTACTTTTATTACTAATTATGGTGTTTTTTATTGATCACTTATAGTAGTATTTATTGTATTATTTAATGATTACTTATTATATCATTTCATGTTTTATTAGTTGATTATTTTCAGGGGGTTTTATTGTGTTATTGATTATTTATGATATTTTTATTGTAGAAAATTATATTTTATTTATGGTAATATTTATTATTCATACTATTGTTTATTGTGCTTTTTATCTATCATTTATAATTTATGATATTATTAGTATTACTTATTGATTATGGTAATACATGGTATTCATTATTGTACATTTTTTTTATTATTTAAGGTATTATTTATTTATTATCTATAGTATTATTTATTTTATTTATTAATTATCTATGCATTATTTATCTTAATATTTTTTGTATTTTATGGTTTTATTTATTGATTATTCATAATACTATTTATTGTATTATTTATTGAGTAATTATGACAATATTAATTGATTATTTACAGGATTATTTATTGATTGTTCATGGTATTATTTATTTTATTTATTTATTTTTTAACCAGTTCCAGACCAGTACATTTAACACCCTTCCTGAACAGGTGCATTTTCCATTTTTTATTTCAGTCCATTTTTAGAAGGTCATAACTTCTTTATATGTTTTGCTATGCAAATAATTAGTGCATCTTTTTCGGTGATCCACGGGGCTTTATTTTTATGTCATTTTTATTTTTTCTAACCAGGAAAATGTAGAAAAAAAAGGGGGGAATTAGTCTTTTTCACATTTTATTTTATTTTGTTAAAGTGTAACTGCCGTTCTGACCATTTTGTAATATACTTTAATTACTAAAATTGCACATTTCTATTAGAAAAATAGCTATAAAAGAGCTATTTTTCGAATAGAAATGTATGATTTCAGTAATTTAAGTATATTATAAAAATTGTCAGTATCACTGCCCCTTTACATAACAAAAATAAAAATAGAATGGCAGTTACACTTTAATAGCACGCAGGGTTGTCAACCAGAATCTTTTTTTTTCTGGACAACTTTTTCCAAAATCACAGACAGCCAACATTTTTAACGGACAGTTTGGAAAACCATAACTAATTATAAAGATTTAAGTAATACATGTCTATAGCTCAATATACCGATAAGAACTCATTACCAACATTTACTGTGGACTATAAAATGATGACAATTACCACCAAAATAACCCAGTAAAGTACCACCAGACTAAAAAACGATACATTTTTTTCTCAGACACAAATAAAAAGTCACCTATTTTTACAGACTGTCGAGAAAATTCTGGACAGTTGACAACCCTGATAGCTTGTAACAGCAATAACATGGAACTAAAATCTACTGTTATTAATATTATGATTAGTAGTCGTAGTCGTACTATTATTAGTAGTGGTACTATTACAATGGGTATTGGTAGTCATAGTAGTATTAATATTACAATGAGTAGTAGTATTAGTAAAAGTAGTAGTAATAATAGTAGTTATAGTTTAATTATTTTCATTATTTCATTAGTAGTACTAGATGTAGTAGTATTACTATTGTAACATTTAGTATTAGTAGCAGTACTATTATTTTTATTATTATTATTAATAGTAGTAGTAGTATCACCATTATATAAGTAGTAGTAGTAGTATTTGTAGTAGTTGTAGTAGTTGTAACAGTAGTAGTAGTGCTATAATCATTAATACTGTTATTATTATTAATATTATCATCACTATTATACAAGTAGGAATGGTAGATTGTAGTAGGTGTAGCAGTATAGTAGGACTATTATTATTATTATTATTATTATTATTATTATTATCATCATCATCATATTCTGCTAACTAATGATATAGAATTTATATATATATAAACCAAATCAATTATCTAATAAAATATCTTGAATCCAGATGCTATATAAACTGAGCAGAGTATTTGCCCAACATATTTTATTATTCTCATCCTAATTAGACCCTTATTATGACTGATTCCTTATAATGTAACTGATCTTTTTATAAAGTTTTTTCCATAGTACATCAGTGGCTCCTGGTCTAATGAGACAATAGAAGGGTTTCATGAACCAGATATCCCTCTAAATGCAATGCCCAATGACTGACCTGTGCTGCCGGCAAATGCTACAAGGAACACAAGCGTGGCTACAAGATGGAGTAGCGAAGTCTTCATGATGTCTCCTCGTCCTTCAGTGAAAGTACCAGTATTCTGAAGCAATAGCCACATATCTGATGTAGAGATCTTCTGAAGCTTGTGGTTTTTATGCTGAGTTAAGTTGTACTGGTGACAACCCATGTGTGTCATTGCTCAGAGTTGCCACCCCACTTACATATGTAGATACTTCAATTGTTTCCGCTAAATATTTAGATGATTACTTCTGAGAGATTAGACCTTTGTCGGGTCCTGTGACACATCACGCCAATGAGAACTTTCAGCCAGGAAAAATGTGTACATAGAGCTGAAATATTACATCTTACTGTGATGAACATGTGTCAGGTATGCCTGCAGCAAACAAATGGGAGACAGGGTGTGTCCATGTCACTAAAATAAGAAAACTCTGAGGAACAAGAATTGCTTATTTTACAAGTCATGCAGCGGTCTTACGTTGTAAGTAAAAAAAAAAAAAACATTGGTATTTCCTCCTTTTAGTGGGGTTTTAGGGTTTTTCGCATCTATGACATCAATTGAATCTTTTGAATATCTTCCCAGTTCCTAGAATGAAAGGACCATGGTAAAGATGAGCGAATCGATCTTAAACAATTCAAATTTGTCAAAAATTTCGCAAAAAATCTTCTGACAAACGAATCTAAAGTTTTTGCGATGTGCTTTGGACAAATCGTTTAAAACGGTCCCAGCCATTTTACTTTAAAACTTGAGTAGCCTAAGATAAGATAAGATAAGATGCCTTTATTGTCACTGTACAATACAATGTAATACAATGTACAATACAATGAAAGGTTGTTTGGAGCAATCCTAGATGCCATGGACAGGGGAACAAGAACTGACATTTAAACTAAAACATTACACTAGAAAAAACTATAATTGCACTAGAAAGCATTACTATTCCCAGTTCACAGCATATATATAGCAAGAGCAAAGTAGGAAGTGCTTCTGAGTATATATACACACTGATTCAGACACCACTGCAGACAAGAGATCATCATGGGTTCATGAATGCAGCAGTCACTTTCAGTCTGTGGTAGTTTCTATCCTAGGAAGGGGCAATAGTCTCTGAGCATTTAAGAGACTGATTGCTTTGGGGTAAAAGCTGTTCTTCAGCCTAGTGGTGCGGGCGTGTAGGGCTCTAAGACGCCTACCAGAGGGTAGGGGAATGAAAAGGCTGTGGCCGGGGTGAGTTGGATCTAGCAAGGGAAACACAGCAGGCCGGATGAAGATGTTGAATCACGTGACCCCGGGCATGGCAGGCAGCCTAACAACCAATCAGGAGGAAGGATATTGGCTGGTCTATCAGGCTCTGTACTAGCTCTGAAGCACAGACGCCATTGTGAGTTCAGCTACTGATGTAACAGGAGGTGTCTGCCTTATCGCTGACATACAACTATTACAGACACAAGCCAGCCATCTTAAAGGGGTTGTCTCACTTCAGCAAATGGCATTTATCAAGTAGACAGAGTTAATACTAGGCATTTAGAAATGTAGAGAGGCCACAGCTATTTCCTATAGCATGCAAGCACGTCCACCATTGCTGGATTGCAGGGTGGTCATAACCCCTGGAAATGAGCAGTGTATAATATGATGGAAAAATAAAGCCAGCCAGCAAAAGGGGCAATATGGTCAATCCTAATACATTAGTAAGTACCTTCTATTAACTTTATAGACATGATAAATGCCATCCACTGAAGTGAGACAAGCCTTTTAAGATCTTGTAGGGATTGTGAAGAGTATATATTTAGTTAGGTAGATTGAACTACTAGGTAGAAAGTCAGGTTTTATCATTAGGGTCAGGATAGAGGCAGTTAATGTACTGTGTGTCTTACAGTCAATACTGATGATGCTGTTTTAATAGCTTCATGCATCCCCCATGTAATAACAATTCTGGAGCATCTAGTCTTATGGCTCTATGTTGTACCATTCTTTTATTATCTATACTAAAGGTTATGAATGAATTGCTAGCAGACTGCAGTAAGGGTACAGAGGGGTGTAACCAGTTGGAGGGGTGTCCCTGCACAGTCTCACTCTATCCAATCAGTGCTGCCAATGTCAGGCTATGCAGGTACACCCCCCCCCCCCCCCCCCAACTGATTACCACCCCTCTGTACCCTTACTGCAGACTGCTAGTAATTTATTTATTCAACTTCTAGTTGAAATAATAAAGGAATGGTACAACATAGAGCCATTAGAATAGATGTTCCAGAATTGTTATTACACGAGGAACGCATGTAGCTATTAAAACAGAAATGTCAGGAGAGATGACAGATCCTCTTTAAATAGACAGTAATTGCTTTTTCTGTGCATGTGCAAGCCTCTTTAGTCCTAAAACCTGATGCAAGGCTTCTTCAGTTCATAAGTATTTATAAGTATATTCCCTACATCACCAGTAGTGTACATCTTGCTGCATAAACTGCATAATTGTGCCTCTTTCTTTCTAAAAACCTGCTGTATTTTTTCTTCTATGATTGTGCAAATAATCTAATTTTAGTGTGTCAATACCAGTTTTTAGTGTGTTCTCAGCAAGAGGATGTGTAATTTTTACCCCAAAAAACAGATGTAATTCTGCTACAATTTATGTGTCCATATTTTAGCACATTTTAGTGCATCAATACCAGTTTAGAGTGTGCTCTCATTCAGAGGATGTGTACTTGAGCTTGTATTTGCTACCAAACACTCATTTGTAGACCATGGTCTTTCCGTTCTGTATGAGGTGACCTGGTTCTAGGTAACATAGTTTGAGGCTAGTGGTAGATTGGGTGAAGTTTATATTTCATTGATATGGTTGAGGTGGTTGAAATAAAGGTCCAAGATTTTTATTTTATTTAACCCTATGTGGTGAGTCTTTCTGAAATCAAACCGGGGGGCAGATTTATCAAACAGGTGTAAAGTTGAACTGGCTTAGTTGCCCATGGAAAGCAATTAGATTCCACCTTTCATTTTCTAAAGGAGCTGTCAAAAATGAAAGGTGGAATATGATTGGTTGCTATGCGCAAGTAAGCCAGTTTTACTTTACACCAGTTTGATAAATCTCCACCTAATTGTCTAGAGGAACTGCTTGTATTTTTCACAAGAATACTAAGACTGGGTTTACATGCCTAAGCTGCCATATGAGGTCAATGACATAATTTTTAAGGTAATACCTAATCATATAAATCACAGGTGCTTCCCTAAACATCTCAGCATTAGCAAAAAATTTCCAAAAGATAAAGAGGGGGTAAGAACGTTTTCTGGCATGAACATAGGTTGAGACACTACACGTAAGTAAGAGCAGCTCCTGCTCTGGGTGACCTGAGCTGTCTATGTATTACATGGATGACCATTTTTTAGACTGACCAGCATGCCATGCTACGGTATGCTTGTAAATGTATCGCTATGATGATACTATCTCCCAGTGTCACAATGGGGTTTATTGGGCCCACCAGAGGAAACTATTTTTTAAACTCAACCCCTATATCATAAACGTAGTCTAATAGGTTTTAAAACAAAGAAATAGATACCAGTGTCAGGTGATTGGCTCCAAGGGTAGCTCCAAATGTGTATTTTTTTTCTAATGGACCTTTTGGACTCATTATTGTATCTGAACCTAGGCCTACTGGACAATCCTCTGGTGGGCCAGATCAACCATTGACATTCCCCAATATATTCAGAACCGGCAGTGATCAATTGAGAAGCAGTTGACTTGCTAAGATTACTCCTTTAAAAGAGAACTCAGATCTAAAGCTCTTTCTAAATATTACAGTAGAGTTCTGGTACTTGGTTAGGACATCCCCATAGCTCATTATCAACCTGAGCACAAGAGACGTGACAGATCAGAGATGACTCTGCAGAAGATTTCCAAACAGCATTCCACGCCTCAAATTGAAATCTCCCTTATTACATTAAAAAAACACAATTTCTGGCTTTCTTCCAGATCTGAAGCACGGTAATCCTAGGCTGTTGTAGCTTACTTAACTAATAACTTCTACATTTCTAAGAAAGATTATATCCATCCGGTAGTTACTCACAGGCTGAAGAGTTCCAACTAGAGATGAGTGAATCGTATCTAGTGAATCAATTAATGTCAACAGCAAGAGTTCTTCACTTGTGAGGGGCTGTCCCCACATGTGAAGAAGTGCCCATCTATCTGAAGATTGACAGGGAAGGACATCTCACCCAACCTTGTCAATCTTGTGCCTGCATTGCTGCTCTGAGTTACAACGTAGCACAGAGGCTCTGCTGCAGGAGCTGCGACTGATTATGAGCCGCTAAACTTCCAGGTAGGTGCCAGATTGTTAGGGCTGGGCAAGATATCAGTTTCTGTCAATCTTTAGGCAGTTTGGCGCTTCTTCACTTGTAGGGACAGCTCCTCCCAGTTAAAGAACTTTTTACTAATGAGATAATCGATTTACGGATCCCTAGTTCCAACCTTTTGATAAGGACATTTTTGAGGGGATGTTTGATGTTGAGTTCAAGCATCTAAATCTGCAGTTCAAGTTTCACTGGGAACAACTTAGGGGAGTCCTGAACTTCAGGGTGCTACATCCATTAATTGTGATCAGTGGTTCAGGTAGCATGAGTCAATTAGAAAAAGATATTTAAAGGGATTCTGTTACCAGGAAAGTCAAAATTACACTGGGCACAGCACAGCTAAATATAATGATAGCTTTCACTTAGCAATGTGGTTTTTTTTTATTCTGGAGAAAAAGTAATGATGTTACATTCCTTTACTATTCCTACAAAAAGTTATGAATAGATTTTCATTATTGTTGATCGAGCAGCAAAGTGCTCGGGTGCTCGAGTCAAACACCTCGGGATGCTTGGGTGCTCTACTGAGCACCCGAGCACAATGGAAGTCAATGGGAGAACCCAAACATTAATCCAGGCATCCCCTGCTCTGAAGGGGGTTGGATCACATGAAAAGGTCAGAAATTGATGGAAACACCAATGAAATTTGGGAACAGCATGGGGAGGATGTCTGGATGCATCTTGGACTCCCAGGTCGCTGCTGGGAACGATGTTGTCTGAGTAGTACGCCACTTTTACAGACTGACAATAATACTGTATGCACAAAACCAAAGAAAAAATCGATTTTAGAGGAAAAAGTGTTAGGAAACATTCTTTACTGTATATTTACTTCTATATAAAGTGCAAGTGCTGCCAAAAATTAGAAGAAAGATGAACTCAGATACAATATGTATATCACATAAAGGAGGGCTTCGTTCACATTGTGGTCCAATTGTTCAGGTAGTGGGACTCCTACACTCATAAAGCCTATGCACTAAGTGAAACGGCTGCCAAAATTTACAAGGAACTGGCACTACAATACATCCTTTATTACACATAAAGGAGGGCATCATACACACCCTTAAAAATTATGATTGATGGCCTTCTGGTGACCCTCAAAAACTATTGGAGCAAGGGCCTGCTGATCTGACCTTCTAAAACATTAGGGATGAGGGCTTGCTTCTGAGCTGACCCTCTAAAACATTAGGGGCGAGTGCCTGCTGCTGATATGACCATATAAAACATTAGGGGTGAGGGTCTGCTGCTGAGCTGACCTTCTAACACATTAGGGGTGAGTGCCTGCTGCTGAGCCAACCCTCTAAAACATTAGGGGTGAGTGCCTGCTGCTGATCTGACCTTCTAAAACAATAGGGGCGAGAGCCTGCTGATGATCTGACCTTCTAAAACATTAGGGACGAGGGCCTGCTGCTGAGCTGACCCTCTAAAACATTAGGAGCGAGTGCCTGCTGCTGATCTGACCATCTGAAACATTAAGGGTGAGGGTCTGCTGCTGAGCTGACCCTCTAGAGCATTAGGGACGAGTGCCTGCTGCTGATCTGACCCTCTAAAACATTATGGGTGAGGGCCTGCTGCTGAGCTGACCCTCTAAAACATTAGGAGCGAGGGCAGCCTAATAAGCATGTTGATATGAGGGAGGAGGAGGACGAGAAAAGGGAGATTGAACCATATACCTTTTTAGTGGTGGAAGGGGTGCATGGGAATACAGTGTATTCAATACACCATAAAAGCCACATTTAGAGTGCCTTTATGTTCAGCCGCTTTTCTCTGGTGTATTAGAGAAGTCAGGGGCAATCCAGGCCGTGTTCATTTTTATAAGAATCAATCCGTCAGCATTTTCAGTTGACAGGAGAATGCGCTTATCAGTTATTATGCCCCCAGCACCACTAAATACACGCTCTGACAAAATGCTGGCGGCGGGGCAGTCCAGCACCTCCAAGGCGTAGAGTTCGTGCCACGTGTCTTGCTTGGACACCCAGTAGTTGTAAGGCACAGAGGGATCATTGAGGACGCTGACACGGTCTGCTACGTACTCCTTCACCATCAAATTGGAGCAATTTTTCCACAAGGACCTTCTGGTATTGCACCATTTTGCTCGTCCTCTCCACCACAGGAATGAGAGATGATTAGTTCTCTTTGTAGCAGGAGTCGAGAAGGGTGAACAGTAGTGTTGATAGAGCATGTTCGGCCGAACACACTATGCTCGGCACATCCCGGAGTTTGGCCGAACACCGCATGTGCTCGAGTCAGTGTATTTAAATGTAATTTAGCATCTATTTCTGAAAAGTTTCTGCCATGATTTGAACTCCCAAGGATGGTAACCACTACCCTATAGACCTACATGTTAACCTGCCCAGAAATATTAAATAAGTCTTCTGCTGAATACGAATACTTACTAGTAATGAGGGGCTATATTAGAATTTGCAATATTTCATGAATATTTGGGCGAATCTTCGTCATATATTTGCGAATTTGCGAATTCGAGATAATTTTCTTGATTGTGAAAAATTGGCAATGTTATTTTCGCGTAATGTGCGCGTAATACAGGCAAAAACACTTTTGCTACATTTTCCAAGCTGCTAGACGTTTCCTGAGACTAGAGAAAATGGTTGGCACGGCAGAACATAAAAAATGGCTTTATGTGCAGTTAGAGCGCTCCAATATATTCGCGATTGTGCTAATCGGCACTAATGATGCAAATATTTTAGCGCAATACGTGAAACTTCACATTTTTGTAGGTCTGCATGTACAGTGGGATGCGAAAGTTTGGGCAACCTTGTTAATAGTCATGATTTTCCTGTATAAATCGTTGGTTTTTACTATAAAAAATGTCAGTTAAATATATCCTATAGGAGACACACACTGATATTTGAGAAGTGAAATGAAGTTTATTGGATTTACAGAAAGTGTGCTATAATTGTTTAAACAAAATTAGGCAGGTGCATAAATTTGGGGACCACAAAAAAGAAATGAAATCAATATTTTGTAGATCCTCCTTTTGCAGAAATTACAGCCTCTAAACGCTTCTTGTAGGTTCCAATGAGAGTCTGGATTCTGGTTGAAGGTATTTTGGACCATTCCTCTTTACAAAGCATCTTTAGTTCATTCAGGTTTGATGGCTTCCGAGCATGGACAGCTCTCTTTAAGTCACACCACAGATTTTCAATTATATTCAGGTCTGGGGACTGAGATGGCCATTCCAGAACGTTGTACTTGTTCTTCTGCATAAATGCCTTAGCGGATTTTGGCCAGTGTTTAGGGTCGTTGTCTTGTTGAAAGATCCAGCCCCGGCGCAGCTTCAGCTTTGTCACTGATTCCTGGACATTGGTCTCCAGAATCTGCTGATACTGAGTGGAATCCATGCGTCCCTAAACTTTGACAAGATTCCCAGTCCCTGCACTGGCCACACAGCCCCACAGCATGATGGAACCACCACCATATTTTATTGTAGGTAGCAGGTGATTTTCTTGGAATGCTGTTTTCTTTTTCCTCCATGCATAACGCCCCTTGTTATGGCCAAATAACTAAATTTTAGTTTTATCAGTCCACAGCACCTTATTCCAAAATGAAGCTGGCTTGTCCAAATGTGCTTTAGCCCACCTCAAGCGGCACTCTTTGTGCTGTGGGCGTAGAAAAGGCTTCCTCTGCATCACTCTCGCATACAGCATCTCCTTGTGTAAAGTGCGCCGAATGGTTGAACAATGCACAGTGACTCCATCTGCAGCAAGATGATGTTGTAGGTCTTTGGTGCTGGTCTGTGGGTTGACTCTGACTGTTCTCACCATTCGTCGCTTCTGTCTATCCGATATTTTTCTTGGTCTGCCACTTCGAGCCTTAACTTGAACTGACCCTGTGGTCTTCCATTTCCTCAATATGTTCCTAACTGTTGAAACAGACGGCTGAAATCTCTGAGACAGGTTTCTGTATCCTTCCCCTAAACAATCTTTGTCTTCAGCTCATTTGAGAGTTGTTTTGAGACCCCCATGTTGCTACTCTTCAGAGAAAATTAAAAGAGGAGGGAAACTTACAATTGACCCCCTTAAATACTCTTTCTCATAATTGGATTCACCTGCGTTTGTAGGTCAGGGGTCACTGAGCTTACCAAGCCAATTTGAGTTCCAATAATTAGTTCTAAAGGTTTTGGAATCAAAAAAATGACAACAGTGCCCAAATTTATGCACCTGCCTAATTTTGTTTTAACAATTATAGCACACTTTCTGTTAATCCAATAAACTTCATTTCACTTCTCAAATATCACTGTGTGTGTCTTCTATATGATATATTTAACTGGCATTTTTTATCGTAACAACCAACGATTTATACAGGAAAATCATGACGATTAACAAGGTTGCCCAAACTTTCGCATCCCACTGTATGTATGGACAGCAGAACCTATCACACTACCTAACACACTGCACTGTAACAGCTACACTATATCAGGATATAACCTACACTGACTATCTCCCACTAACTATCTGTATTATATATAAGCTATCTAACTATCTATCAAATGTAGTGTGGAAAGCACAGAGCAAAGCAATGTCACTTCTGTCTCTCTCAGAACTTTAAAAAAACTGTAGAAAATGGCTGCTGTTGGGAGGTTCTTATATAGTAAGGGGTAGGCAACTTTCCTATTAGTTGCTAGAGATGTTGCTAAGGTCTCACAAAGACTTTGCAGCCTTCTCATTGGCCCACAAGCAAGTTGTTACTGATTAAACAAAAATCTAGAATATTCTAAATTACGAATATATATCACTATATTCTAAATATTTGCGAATTCTCAAAGTGCCGATATTCACGATTATTATTCATGATTCTAATATTCGCGCCCAACACTAATACTCACTACATCAGAAACTTCTATGAGGTTTATCTGACACAGTTTAGCATCCAGCTTTATAGCTGAATGGATAAGGTCCTTGCCTCTAATGTACAACATTGGGAGTTCAAATCCTAGCAGAAACTTTTCAGAAATTAGATTTAAATACACTGGGGTGTCCCCAAGCACTGACTCCATATATGGATATAGCTATATATGGAGTCAGAGCAGGGACTCCTAAGCCGAACTAGAGTCCCGACACCCTCCTCTCTTCAGAGCAGAGGGTGCCTGGGGTTCTCCCATTGACTTCCATTGTGCTCGGGTGCTCCGTAGAACACCCGAGCATCGCAAAATGTTCTGCTCGAGCACACGAGCACTTTGGTGCTCAATCAGCACTAGTAAACAACCAGTAATCGGTGTTGGCCAAAATGTGTACAACGCAAGGATCAAAGGAAAGGCAGCCTAACATAAAGTCATCCATGTGTGCCAGAGTCCCAACAGATAAGACTTCGCTGTCCTCATCAGGAGGATGACTCTCAATCTCCTCATCCTCTTCCTCTTCTTCTACCCATCCATGCTGAACAGATGGAATTAAACTTCCATGGGTACTACCCTCTGTAGCGGAGGAAACCGTCTCCTACTCCTCCTCCTCAACATCATCCAATTTGTGCTGAGAGGACGAACTGAGGGTAGTCTGGCTATCATCCTGTGTACTGTCTTCCCCCATTTCCACCTCTTCTACAGGAAAAGTGTCCGCCTTAATTGTGAGCAGTGAGCGTTTGAGTAGACACAGAAGTGGGATAGTTATGCTGATAATAGCGTTATCGCTGCTCACCATCTTTGTTTATTTCTCAAAGTTGCGTAGAACCTCACAGAGGTCAGACATCCTTGCCCACTCGTCGCTTGTGAATAGCAGAAGCTGACTGGAAAGGCGATGACCATGTTGCACTACTGCCCTCTGCTTCTTACAAAGCCTGGCCTGGCCAACAAGTGGAACATCGAGTTCCAGCACGTGTTCACATCGCACAACAGTCGGTGAGCTCGCAATTGCACTGCTGCAGCGTTGACAGACTGGCGTAGGCTGTTGATGACTTGCAGAAAAGGGCAGACACACAGCGCACCTTCACCAGTAGCTCAGGCAAATTGGGGTAGGATTTGAGAAACCGCTGAACCACTAGGTTGAAGACGTGGGCCAGGCATGCTATATGTGTGAGCTCCAAAGCCGCCACCAAGTTACGGCCATTATCAGACACAACCATGCCTAGGTTTAGTGGCGAGAGCCATAGCTCAGTCTGGTCCCTTATCCCCTGCCACAGCTCTGTGGCGGTGTGCTGTTTGTCACCTAAGCAGATCAGTTTCAGCACGGCCTGTTGCCGCTTCCCCACTGCAGTGCTACACTGCTTCCAGCTAATGACTGATGTCTGACTGGGGCTGAAAGATGATAATTCAGAGGTGGATTTGGAGAATGGGGGTTGCAGCCACTAACGTAGGTGCTGGCGGAAGCCCTGATAGAAGTAGGGCCCGCAATCCTTGGCGTCGGTAGAACCTCTGCCATCCCAGGGTACGACTCGCTCCCGGCCTTCACAACATCCCTGGCCAAAAGCACTTGTCCATGTGTCAGTCGTTAAGTGGACCTTCCCAATAACTGCATTGGTCAGGGCAGAGTTGGGCGCTAATGGTCAAACGACTGTGGTTAGCATATCTTGTCTGGCTGTTCAGGGGCTTGTTGGGGGCTATTGAATATTGTTATTGGGGTAAGCATGCGCCTAGAATAGGTATGGTCGCATGTTTTCTGATACCTGTTACATACGGGACGCATGTCTCCAAGCTACGCATGCTGTGTTTAAAGAGGACCTTTCACTAGTTTAAAAACTAAAAACGAACTATATCAGTGGGCAGAGCGGCGCTCTGCCCACTGATATAGTTAGTTTTTAAAAACGCTCATACTCAGAGCTGTGCCCATACCATGTTTTAAGCACCACTCACATCCAGAGCTGCATTCACCCACTTGTTCTTACATCATGTGTTATACTCTGCTTCCACTTAAAGCTGCATTTCTTTTCATTGCTAGGCCAATAGGAGTAAGTTCCTACTAGGTTTTCACAAGTTGTTCATTCGTTTGTAACGACAAGGGTCTTCTCTTAGCGAACTGCAATGCCTCTGGCTCTTGTTTTTCTCCCATCTGTTTCAATTTCACGGTTCGCGGTTGGTTAATGTTTCGGTTGTGCACGTGGTTCGGATCACTAATGTCTATGCATTTTCCATCAGGTCTGGCTCACGTTTAATTACTTATCGTCACTGTACTGTCTTCCAGTTCAGTCTCTTGGATTCGGGGGGCCTCATGGCTTCGGGTTAGGGTTAGGGTTACAATATGGTTGTAGGCTGGTTAGAGTCCCAAGTTCACTGTTGGAGAGGGTCATGGTTATGCGAGTCCCCAAGTCATACTGGTGCTGCATAAGTGGTTTTATAATATGGTCATATGTTGTTAGTCAACATAGGAGTAAATCGTTTCTGGTTACCGGCCACTCTTTCAATCGCATTAGCATTAACCATCTCCAAGAACGATGTGCCGGTGCACATGACAAAGAGGTCAGGTAGATGGAAGTCACTGTGATATATACAGTATATTCTGCACCTTCATCGTGAAAGGTCTTTTTCGTTCAAAATTGGGTGTCGTAACGGTATGTATATATTTACTCTAAACTAAGGTCTGCTCTTTTTGGCCCCTTTAGGCTGCCCTACCACAGCAGTTATGGCATAACTCTACTGCTTGTTGTAGATAGGGTTAGATAGGTTAGGTTCACCTTTCTGATAGCCGATCCGACCACAAATATAAGTTTTCAAGTCTTTTCTACCACTGTCCCTAGCGCCTGCTAACATCTCTCCCTGCACTAAGTACACTGGAAAATTGCTGTATCCAAGATGGCTGAGGCGATTTATATGGCTGTGACCTCACAGAGCTGGCTGGCTGCTGATTGGCTGCATGCAAGGCATTGTGGGTGATCCCTCATTCCCAGAGTTCCTTGCTCCATGTCCTAACACGTGCAGCAGACATGTGAGAAAATTCGGATTCAGTGCGAATCAAATTTTTTCTGAAAATCGTATCGAATTCCACTTCGTCAATTTCGATTCGCTCATTTTTAATTATAATGGTCTATTTATCATATATAAAAATATTGGTGACTAGTCATGTACAGTATGTTTTTCCTAAGTCTGGCAAAGCTGCGTGCCTGGAGCCTGTTTTAATGTGAATTCAAAAATCAATAATAAATAGGCTTACCCAGGCTAAAGGTAGATTTACACGGGAGGACTGTGCAGCCGATTGTCAGGAAGCATTCAGTGAAGGAGACCGCACATACCATGTGCCACTGTATGGTGTGAGGCACTGCGGGGGTCATTTACTATACTGAAATATGCCTAAATTAGGTGTTTTCAGGCGCAGATGGGGTGCAATGGTTAGCTGTGCTGCTATCTGCAACTTCTCCCTGCTCACACCAGGTAAGAAAAGTGTTGGCGTAGCAGGGAAGGGGACGGACCGACAGGCCCATCTCATTCATCATTCTCTACGCCTGTTTTAGACATAGAAAATTGTCTAAATGTAAGACAGCAAGGAAGCTGTCTTACATTTTGAACTGGCACTGGATGTGCCAAAGTTATGGAAAATTCTGCAACTCTACATAACTTCGGTGGATCCACCGCTAGCACAGGGCCATCTCTTGTGAGACCATTAAAGGGCTACAGTGGTTTACATTACCATGGTCAGGGCACCAAAATTCTGTCACTTTAGGGACCAAAAGGAGCGTAGAAGAGGCCCCCGGCCGTCATTAAAGGGGTTGTGTCATCTCAAATATTGGCAGCTTCCAGTTCTGGGACCCGTAGCTATCTCTAAAACAGAGCCTGCAAAGTAAAGAATTGGAGGCCCACACATGTACGGCCGCCCTCCATTAATTTCTATTGGAGTGCTGAAAATAGCCGAGCACCAAATTCATGGAGTCCCATAGAAATGAAAGGGAAGCGCACCGCGTAAGCGTCTCTAGCACTCTGGGGGCCATAGAAATGAATGGATGGTGGCCGCACACGCATGGTCTTCTCTCCTCCACTTTTAGGGCTTCGTTCTAGACATAGGTGCATGTCCCAGAATTAGGACTTACTGTATGAGACCTAGCGATATGCCAAAAGTGCTTGAGATGACACAACCCTTTTAAGGGCTCATTCAGATGGCTGTATGCTGTCCTCAAAAATGCGGATTAGTTTTTTTGCGGACAGTTTAGCATGTCCGCAAAAAAAGGATTGCATTCCATTTATTTTGCTGATCCTTAGACTTCAATAGGGCCATGTCTTGATTTTCACTGACAAGTATAGGACATGTTTCATGTTTCATGTTTCATGTTTCATAGAAATGAATGGGACAATATCTAATCCGCAAAAAAACGGATCTGTATTTTTGCAGACAGCATACGTCCATCTGAATGAGCCCTAACCCTATTGCCATCAACCATTCATGTCACAGTTACAAAGGTCCAAGAATCTGAGAGATTTGTTAAGGGCTTTCTATTGTACTCGAACGTGTCATCCATGTTTTTTTTTCGTGGTCAACAGAAGGAAATTATGAAGAAATCTGATTTTGTCTACCCTGTAATTCAGCTCTCCATATTTGATGTCCTGTGAGTGCATCATGAGAAGGAGGAGGGACATGGTGAATGGAGTCTCACCTGAATATATGGGTTTTCAGTGGAAATTTTAAGTCTTCCCATCATAACAATGACTTGACAGTTTTTGAGTGGGGTGTGTGCATTGATCAAGCTTGATCAGACTATAAATGATCTGTAGTAATGGGTGTTTTGTGTCATATGTCAATGAGTAACTCCTCAAATGTAATAATCAACTCAGTGACACTGTAGATTCTTCTCCCTTCATCCTCAACTAAAAACAAAAAGTTGGCAATTTGTTTTCCTATGAAAAACATTGAGCGTTTCAATAACGTTTAAAAAAGATTTTCGATTTCTTTTAATCATAAATAATAATAAAAGCCCCATCACATCATGGATCATAAAAATAAAGCTACAAACCTGTGCATACAAATATAAAATGGGGTTCACCTGTAGTAGAAAATAGAAGGTACTCAATAATACAATATGTATATATACTAGTAGAAAGCTTTGCTTGGGTATATTTCATCTATTTCATTTAATGTCTGTGTGTGTCGTTAAAGGATATCGACAGTATCCCCCATAACAGTGACCTCTACAGCACTTCGTCCCTTCAACAGTGAACTCCACAGTTCCCTACCCCTTAACATTGACACTCCCCCCCCCCCCCAATAGGACTTTTCTCTTTTTGTCTGATCCCGTGTAGGGGTATTCACTGCCTCATTCAAAATTTTCTCGGGATAGCACCTCAGTCTAAATCTCTAAACCATTTCATCTATTCTTTGTCCCTGTATCTCTGGATATATATGTATATATATACGTCTCACACGCTGGATCTGTCATTTCGGAATCGCCTTTTTTAGCGGTAAAAGGTGAGCACTATCAAAATGCAATACACTGTTCTTATCAGTTTCCTTCCTAAAAAGGTCAGTATATATAAACCCTTCGGGCCAGATTTATCATTACTCTGACAGCTCACTCCACTTTCACATATGGCTAAAGTCAGTTTTAGCCAAGTCAGATTTATAATCGGCCCTTTTAGACTGTAATAAATGTGGTTTGACGGTAGCAGTTTATCCGTCAGTAAGCAGCTTTACAAAAGTTGCACATCTTTACGAAAAAGTCGCACGTTTTTATGAAAAAGTCGCATGTTCTATTAAAAAGTCTCATAAGATAAGCATGGTCCTCACTGGAGTGAAATTGTGACTTTTTTGCGACTTTTTAAATAGTCCCAATAGTAAATCTGTCTAGAGATTCATTTACATAAGAAAACACGCCCACTTTCAGAAAACTGGCGAGCATAGTGCAGAGCAGAAAAAAAGTCGCAAATTTGTGCGCAGTTTTAGCGTTTGGGACTTTTTTGGGGACTTTTTCACTCCATTATTCTGACCTGAGCTAATGATAAATCTGGCCCTTCATCTTTAATCACCACAGTATCCAAAAAAAACTGACCCTCACCTGATCATAGGTCATAGTAAATTTCAAACCGTCCACTGAATTATTCAAATGCTCATGGAAGGTCAAGTGGCCAAGAGGCCACTCGAGTCCCTCTTGGCCTTCCATGAGCATTTGAATAATTCAGTGGACGGTTTAAAATGTATCTAATAAAATGCCCTTGTGGTTTCATTTATATTGGGGAAACTATGCAAACTGTGGAGATCGCATTGGCAAACATAAATCGACAATACGGACGGGCAATTTGTTACTTCCCATACCAGCACACTTTTCGTGATTCTCGGCATTCGATCGCACAGCTGCGATTTCAGGTGATCGAACTGGTCAAAAGACCTAGAAGAGCGGGTGATATCAAAAAAGAGTTGCTCCGCAGGGAAACTTACTGGATTCACACCCTGAGCACACTACAACCCAGGGGGTTGAATAGAGATTATGAGATCACTCAGTTGTAATAGTGTTATTTGTCTAATACATGCAACTAAAAGAATATTTCTTTTTTACAGACTGGGAATCTCTTTACTGTTCTAATTGTGTTTGTTGTTATTATTTGTATCTATGTAACCATTTGATTGACATGTATGTCTAAGCACCGCCACTGGCGTCTGACGTCACTCCATGTGCTTAATTGATTTGTTATAAATATGTGCAGGAATGTATGATACACTGAGCTGATGAAGGCTATATGAGCCGCAACGCGTTCTTAGATTATATCCTTTGAATTGATGAATTAAAACAAGCATATTGAAATAAGAGAACGTCCGCTGAGATTTATTACACACGGTCTGGATATAGATATCTTTCTCGTGCGGACCAGTTTTAGTTGAGTGCCGACTGATTTTCACTTTAAACCCATGACATATCCATCAGGTGGTCAAAGTTCGGAGCAATGCAAAAGAATATGGCGCATGCAAACATTGCCATATGTTGGGCGAATTGCGAACTAGCAAAGTTCGGCGCGAAACGACCGCCGGGCGAAATGCAAGGCCATCTCTAATGTGAACTCTGTTTTTATATCTTTTTGGCAGCAGTTAAAACCATGTTAAACTGCTGGCAGCACGAGATAGGGGCAGGATATAGCATCATAATCATACCTTTTGTATAATTTTTATCTTTAGGGGTAGTGTGAATATGATGTTTTATTCAGCCAGGCTCTGCTTCTGCAAGTGTTGAGGGTGGAGCTTCACTGTGAAATGTTCTCTGTATTGATCTGCTTTAGCTCCTTTCTTCAGCTCTGAGTGATAGCTGCAGTTGTTGCCTGGTTGGATGCTACAGCTGTCACTCGGAGAAGAGGGGAGGGGCTGTGAAACGGCTAAATGCAGAGAGCACTTCACAGTCAAGTGCTGCCTCCTGGAAACTTGCAGGTGCATAATGTGGCACAATAAATGTTCATAATCTCACTACTCCTGATATAAAAACGCTCCATAAAAAGGCATGTTTGAACTGCTCTCCCCAGCCTTGACCTAGTACTATCATCAGTTTAGCGTGGTCAAAACTGCTGATAGACTCCCTTTAACAAGGACTTCTACGGGATTTTGTAATAGGCTTTTTTTCTTGTCTAAAAATATATACAGGTCTCATTTCACTAAACATAATTTTATGAAGACAATATAAAATGTAACACAGAACTTTTAGGGGATAGTATCTGGTTATAGCACTTTTTTTTTTCAACCTGTAGCCATTAGATAGATTTACTGTCCATAAGGGTCCATTCACACGTCCGTGTGTGTTTTGCGGACTGCACATCACCGTCACTTAATAGAAAATGCCACTTAATAGGAATTGCGGCCCCGGAAGTGCGGATCCGCAATTCCGGATCCGGGCAGCACATCGTGCGGCCCCATAGAAATTAATGGGTCGGCAATTCTGCGGAACGAAATTGTGGACGTGTGAATGGGGCCTTACTATAACACAATCTATCTGGAGGTTGAAAATCTGTCAGCAATTTATTCCTTTTTCTCCAGGCCGTAGGAATAACAAATAAATTGTTAGTTCACGTACTGGTGGAAGAGTACTTGACCAGATACACAATATAAGAGCACTATCACATTCACATATATCAAATCAAGAAAAGAAAATCTTTTAATTAATATTTTAATATACAGCATTGTCACCTCTATATAGTCGTATGGAACTAAAGTATAAAATAAAATAAGTACTTGCCCCAAAAAGAAGCCCTGCAAGCCTAGCAAGAGCCAGGATGGCGACCAGTGCAATTAGGATGATGCCCCAGAATGGCACTGTAATTAAGAATAATCTGCATAATGAATCTGGCCGTGCCAATAATTAACATGATTTTAAATAATGAGAAATTAAAGTAGTGATGATGGTGGTGTATTAATATGGTAAACAATAGCACAGCGCCATGATGTTTCGCACACACACACACACACAGCCATCTAAATTCCGCTGCATTTCAGGGACAGGGATGTACACTTGCCCCTTGGGAGTTTTAATCTGTTTCTAATCTGCTAATTTTCTGTTAGAAATAACTGAAAGGGCACCAGGCTGGCAGCCATTTCAGTAAGAGTTTGGTTACCTAGGCAACCTGTCAGAGTCTGTGTGAGCTGGACGCAGGCAGCCATTTTGTGGTTTAGTTGAGAGCAGCAGCAGAGGAGAGAGCTGTGTGGTAACCGCTCTGACAGGACACCAAATGTGTGCAGGACTCTAGACATAACCTAAGAGCCGGGATAATACTCATTTATGAAAGGTATTTTTTTTCAATGTTAAACCCCTTTTGTTTACATTTCATGCCCTATGTCTTGTCTACAATTTTTTCTGTAAATCTTTGAAAACGCATCTTGTTATGACTGACTTTGTTCCATTAAAAATAACTATTTCTTTTTAATTGTCTGTTTCCTTTCTCTCTGAAATATTAAGGCTCCATTCACACGTCCGTGGCGTGTTGCGGACCCGCAAATTGCGGATCCGCAACACACCCGCCCGGCACCCCCTATAGAAATGCCTATTCTTGTCCGCAAGCTGCGGACAAGAATAGGACATGTTCTATCTTTTGCGGATCTGAAGATCGGGGCCGCGCTCCGCAAATGCGGATGCTGACAGCACACTGTGTGCTGTCCGCATCCATTCCGTCCCCATAGAAAATTAATGGGTCCGCACCCGTTACTGCAAAATTGCGGAACGAATGCGGACCCATTTGCGGACGTGTGAATGGAGCCTTACAGCTTGAGAATCCAACTTCCTTCAGGAGAGAATTGGTATATTCCAGTGTTATGGTTAAGATTTAATTGTATGACGATTGTAAATGGATGGGGACTGTCCAATCAGATGTGGGTCATCTGAGAGAAGATTATTGTGTCCAGGAAAGTGACAAATAGGTCTTTTGGTATAGACCCCAAGTGTTACAGTGCAATAGTTCATAGGCGATCGAAAAGATATCGATCGGCAGGGAGCAAGTTGATTCTTACTTGACGGTAGATTGGCAATTACAGTATCAAAATCCGTGATCCTCAGGTTTAGTGCGGTTCTCTTTACGAACCTGGTGGCAGAAAATATAGGGTGTGAGGAGTTAATGCTTTGATTTATTCTCGGCACCCATATATTGTCACGGCCGTGTTACGTGGACAGGCTCTTTCCAGCAGGCGCTTGTGTTACCAGTAGCAACTGGAAGTGGTTGCACCGGG
The DNA here is from genome assembly GCF_905171765.1 of Bufo bufo. Classification (NCBI taxonomy): domain Eukaryota; kingdom Metazoa; phylum Chordata; class Amphibia; order Anura; family Bufonidae; genus Bufo; species Bufo bufo. Next base: position 201,294,095 of record NC_053396.1, on the reverse strand, counting down.
CTTAGGCTACTTTCACACTGGCGTTTCTGGGTCCGCTTGTGAGATCCGTTTCAGGGCTCTCACAAGCTGCCCAAAACGGATCAGTTCAGCCCGAATGCATTCTGAATGGATAAGGATCCGTTCAGAATGCATCAATTTGGCTGCGTTTGGTCCCCGTTGCGCTTTTTAGACGGTCACTAAAACACAGCTTGCAGCGTTTTAGTAACCGTCTGACTATGCGGAGCCTAACGGATCCGTCTAGACTTACAATGTAAGTCAATGGGGACAGATCAGTTTTTCACTGACACAATATGGTGCAATTGAAAACGGATCCGTCCCCTATTGACTTTTAATGTAAGTCAAGAAGGATCCGTTTTGACTTAGACTTTTTTTGAATGAATAATGCAAACGGATCCGTTATTAACGGATACAAGCATTTGCATTATTTGTGCGGATCCGTCTGTTCAGATACAAGACGGATCCGCACAAAACGCGAGTGTGAAAGTAGCCTTAGCTTGGCTGTGGGCGCGGTTTGTTATATCTGTGTCATATAATTCTCCAAATACTGATGAAAAAGATAAGATTTACAATGGATATAAAAAGTCTACACATCCCTTTTAAAATGCCAGGTTTGTGTCATATAAAATGATTGTCAAGGAGAATAATTTCAAAACTTTTTGCACATTTGTCACCTGTAATCTGTACAATTCAATTAAAAAGCAAACTGAAATCTTTTAGGGTGGAAAAATAAAAATAAAAAATAATACTAAACTAAGATAAACTGGTTGCACAACCTTAATCTAATACTTTGTTGAAGTACTCTTTGAATTTATGACCGCATTCAGTCTTTTTGGGCAGGAGTCTATCAGCGTGGCGCATTTTGACTTGGCAATCTTGGCTTAGTTTTCCTTGCAAAATCACTCCAAATCTGTTATATTGTGGTGGCACCACCCTCTTCAGGTACACCCACAGATTTGTTATTGGATTCAGGTTTGGTCTCTGGCTGGACCATTCCAAAAACTTTGATCTTCTTCTGGCGAAGCTATTCTTTTGTTGATATGGAGGTATGTGTTGGGTCATTGTTGTGCTGAAAGGTGAAATTCCTCTTCATCTTCAGCTTAGTAGAGGCCTGAAGGTTTTCTGCCAAAACTGACTAATATTTGGAACTGTCCATAATTCCTTCCACCGAAAGCCCCAGTTCCAGCTGCAGAAAAACAGCCCCAAAGCATAATGCTATCTCCACCATGTTTAACTGTGGGTGTGGTGTTCTTTTGATGATGCACAGTGTTGGATTTGCCCCATACCTTTTGGAATTATGTCCAAAAAGTTAATCCTTTGGTCTCACCAGACCATAACACGTTTTTCCACATGATTTTGGCAGACTTGATGTATATTTGGGCAAAACACAGCTGAGTTTGGATGTTTTTCTTTGTAAAAACAGGCTTCTGTCTTGCCACCCTACCCCACTGCCCAGATATATGAAGAATACGGGAGATTGTTGTCACTGGCAGTACACAACCAGTACTTGCCAGAAATTACTGCAGCTCCTCTAATGTTTCTGTAGGCCTCTTCGAAGCCTCCCAGACCAATTGTTTTTATGTCTTTTCATCAATTTTTGAAAGACGTCTAGTGCTTGGTAATGAGCCAAATTTTATGCACCTCTTGATGACCTTCGTCACTGTGTTCCTTGGATTATCTAATGGCTTAGACTTTTTTTTTATACCCTTCTCCTGACTGATATCTTTCAACAATGAGATCCCTTTGGTATGTTGGAAGCTGTTTATGGACCATGGTTTTTGCTGTAAAATGCCAATAAGAAAGGAAAATCTGACTAGAAGAGCTGGACTTTATATGGGGTTCATCAGAATCACGTTAAATGAAACCAGCTTTGTACTGACTACAATTTAACATGAACTTAGATGTGATTATTTATACTGCGGTAATTGTGAACACAACCACATCTCCAGTTATAGAGGTTCACACTTATGCAATCATATTATTTTAGTTTTAGTTGTATTCCTCCCCCCCCCCCCCTCTAAATTATTGCAATTTACTTTTCAATGCAGATTATGGGTTACATTGAACATGGGAATAAATCTAGAATAATTTGTCTTGGTCTGTTTTCAAACCTGGCATTTTAACAGGGAATGTCACCCTGAAGTTGCAGGAAATATGCCAATATATGATCTACAGTAGTTTTTCACCACAATGTTCCTTGCTGGCTCCAAATCTCCAAACCCGAACAGTTAAATTCTTATTTTCCCATGTTACCTATTAAAACCTCTACTGACCATGGCAACTTCATACTGGACTGTAAATTATTTTACAGTTACTTCTATTATTACTATTTTTATTATATTATTTTATAATATAGTTTGCCCAAGCAGTTTACTCAAGAATCAAAGTGAAGCTATTTTTTTATTGCAGAGAAGGCTTTCAATCTGCCGTTGTGCAGCCTACCACAGGACGTGGTGTAAGTTGCTTGTAAAGTATGATGTTTATTAGACTTTGCATTTTTCCACTCACATTATAGTATAAACCTTACAAAAGCCTGCACAACGGAAGCTATAGCCCACATGATGATAAGGTAACTCAATCATAGTTATTAAGGAACACTGACACATGACATGACTTGGAAGCCCAAGTGAACTGAGAGCACAAATGCCTTGTTCCACTTAGCACCAAAACACAATGAAATGTGATGTTCTCAGTAAACATTTAAACTGTGGGTGTAGGCTCCTGGAAAAGAGAATATAGCTGAAGTGGAAAGTAAAACATGCACGTAATACAATCTGAACTATAAGTAAAACAACTTCAGTGAGAAGTTCTCTTTCTGCTACTTGTTTGGGTCATTTTGGTAGGGGGAGCATAATATCATAAGGTACGGTAGTCCTTCTGTTTTTATTTTTCAGGACTCCTCTTGGCATTAGGGTAGGGCCACATGGTCGTGTTTCTTAATGCAGTTTTGGAAGGCAAAGAGTGGATCATAAAAGAAGATAACATATTTAGGGCATATACCACTTTTTGAATTCACTCCTGATCTTCCAAAACTACTAGTGTTGGGCGCGAATATTTGAATCGTGAATTTAAATCGCGAATATCGCCACTTTGAGAATTTGCGAAGATTTAGAATATAGTGCTATATATTCGTATTCGTGAATATTCTAGATTTCTTTTCATCTGAACCCATGATCCCTCCCTGCTTCTTGCTTGTGGACCAATGAAAAGGCTGCAATGTCTTTGTCTGAGCTTAGCAACATCCCTAGCAACCAATAGGAAAGTTGCCTACCCCTTTACTATATAAGAACCTCCCCAGCAGCCATTTTCTACAGTTTTTTAAAGTTCTGAGAGAGACAGCAGTGTCTTTGCTGTGCTCTGTGCTTTGCTGTGTCATTACATTAGATAGTTAGTTAGTTAGCTTATATATATAATACAGATAGTTAGTGGGAGATAGTCAATGTAGGTTATATCCTGATATACAAAAATGCATTCTGCCCTGCCTCCATGCTGGATAAGACATTGGTGTACATTTTGGCAAAAGCGTAATAAGCCACTCACCGCGTCAAGGTCGTCTCATTTGAGTGGTCCCTAACGCTAGTTCCTACCTGTTTATGGGCCATGACAGCCACACAAAGTCCAGGGAATGCAGGTCAGCATGCAAGCCAAGCACACTCTGCTTTTAACCCCGTCCGGTGCCATTACAGCTTTCATCGGATCCAGGGATGCAAGTACCAACGTGCACTCAACCCCCCACATTTTTTCTTTGTAGCATATATCCTGATATAGTGTAGCTGTCCATACATACATGTTACAGACATAGTGCTGTGATTTCACAACATTACTTAGAGCACCTTTCAGTAATATGTAGTCAGACCTGCTAAAATGTGAAGTTTCGCGTATTACGCCAAAATATGCGCATCATTACTTGCCGATTTGCACAATCGCGAATATATTGGAGCACTCCAGTCTCAGGAAACTTCTAGCAGTTTAAAAAATGTAGCTAAAGTGACCCACGCCATACGCGCATATTACATTGCTGATTTTCGCAATCAAGAAAATAATGGCGAAATTTGACATTTGCAAATTTATGACAAATTTTGACCCAAATATTCGCAAAACATCATGAATTCGAGTATTGCCCCTACCACTCATCACTAAAAACTACATGCAGAAACCTGACCTGATCTGTAAATTATTAACAGGTCATAAACACTTATTTAATCTACATTTTTATCAGTAAAATAAGGAGGTTAGGAGCCGTCAGCTAAGCTGACTGACGGAACAGAGTGAAAACAGACAGCATGGTAGTAGAGAATCTCAAGGCTGTATAAAGAAAAGGGCTCAAAATTTTTAATAAAGACCAATTGAATTTTTTTTAGCTCAAATTCAGTACAGTGCAATAATTTAAAAAAAAGTCTCCCCCAAAATTGTACATAGCATTTAAGGAGGGTTTATCTGAGATAATAAAAAATCTCAGACAAGGCTCGGAATGGTCAAAAAAGGGATTCTATGCTTACCTCTTTCTCCAACTGCAACTGAGAGCTGTGTTTTCTAAGAGTGCAATATGTTAAACATGACCCAGCAAGTTCCCAGGACATAGGGGTACTGGATACATGAACGATTGGTTCTGTGGCCAGTTAGCTTTTTTTTTCTGGGAGAGATTACCCATATATACTGTACACTGTAATAATAAAGGTATAGCTATGAATGCATTGTGTGACTAGGAACAACCTCTTAGACACGTTGCATCAGTCGACACTGATGGTGTACAGCCCCACTCATTTGTCTTACCCCCTTGCATTTGCTTCCTACAGAATTTTGATGCTGAGTTGCCTACTCAGAGTTTATGGGATTTATCAATAAATATGCTTTGTTTTCTTTTTCCTTTTTTCATTTTTTTTTTATTTTTTTGTGGCACTAAAGCATCCATGCAGCAGTGGCAGCAAATCCAGACCGGAGACGCATGGAATGGCACTGGAAAAAGAGGTATGCATAGCATTTAATTTTTCCTTTTTTAGACCATTCAGAGGCTGAGATTTTTAATTATCTTGGACAATCCTTTTAAGTGACTGAACTTCTCTTCCTGGAGAGTCACTGATCTGATTAATCACATTCCAGCCTTGTGTGAGTCTCAATGTATCTGAACCACATCCTCCCTGATAGAAGGGGAGGCCATTGCACCCATGGCAAAAGGCTTGCAGATTAAAGTTTATGCTGTCCTGAAAAATAAAAACGGAAGGACTACCCTACTATAATATGCTTTCCCCCTACCAAAATGCCCCAAACACATAGCAGAATGATGATCTCTCAATAAGGTTCTCCCACAAACAGTTCAACTTGTATTGCGTGCATGTTTTACTTTCCACTAAGGCTATATTCTCTTTTCCACGTGCTGCTTTGCTTACACCCAAAGTCTAAATATTTGCAGAGAGCATTGTATTTAATTTCATTGGAACAACCAATTTGTGCAGTTCAGTTTGGCCTCCTAGTCATGTAAGGTTTCCGTGTTACCTAATTCACTGTGAGCATAAGGTTCATACTATAAGGTGGGTGGAAAAATGCAAATAATTGCAAACATCATACTATACAAGTAAGTTACAACGTGACCTATAGTAGGTCACACAACTGCAGATTTAAAGAGGTCTCTGTTATAGATGAGAGAATCAAAGCTGACAAAGTGGAATTCGATCCGAATTTCAGGAAGAATTTGATTGGCACCGAAGCCGAATTTCCTCACGCTTCGTGGTAATGAATGTCATTTTTTCCTAAAATGGCTGCTGCACGTGTGAGGAAATGGAGCAAGGAACTCTAGGAAGGCGGGATCACCCATGATGCCATGCATGCAGCCAATCAGCAGCCAGCCCTGTGATGTCACAGCCCTATAAATAGCGTCAGCCATCTTAGATTCTGCCATTTTCCAGTGAACTTAGTGCAGGGAGAGACATCAGCACGCGCTAGGGACAGTGCGAGAAAAAACGTAATTGTGCAAAAAAAATGATTTACAAGTTCAGGAAAAGATTATTCAAGGTGTAGGGAAAGGATAGGGAGGAATCATTCCACAGCATTTATGTAGAACAGGGTTCAGTAGGGGAGGTTACAGCCGGGGTAATAGGAACAATCATATTACACCTTGCTGCACTGACTGCGGATCCAAATTGCCATTATACAGCTCTGTAATTCCAGAAAACGGTTCTTATTAGGGTGCAAGTGCTGTTTGATGCAAGCATTATTAGGGTTTATTACAAGGAAATATTTCTACATCTTATTTGCCCTTGTGTGGTGCAGTTATATGTTCTAAATATTTTTTTTGGCTTGTATTAGTGGGAAAAGGGGCTTATTAGCTGTTGTGTGGTGAGGTGCTAAAAATACAGCCCTTTTTGTCTTGAATTAGTGGAAAAAGAAAAAATATATTTACCGCTCAGCGGTGCAGTTATATGTTCTAAAGCTTTTTTGGGCATGTATTAGTGGTAAAAAAAAAAAAAACGGCTTATTAGCCGTTGTATGCTGAAGTGAGAATTACAGACTTTTTTGGGGTGTTTTAATTTGATTTTTATTTATTTATTTGATCTAACAGTATATCAGACAAAGAAGTGCCAGAGGCGGAGCCAGCAAGTCGCTAGCGAGGCCGGGAACCCCTAAAAATACACTACACAGCAATTGATAATAGAAAAATGTTTATTGTACAATTACCAAATATAATAAAATACATGTATAGGTGGCTTATACAGACACAGGACAAAACACGGACTACATATACTTTGTTATACAAATATAAAAAGTGCAAAATGCATAGAGGAGAGAGTCGCCAAGGGAGAATCAACTGCCAATTGTATACAGAGCAATGTAGTCCAGGGCCCTGGCGTGGCCGGGAGTCAGCAGGGTGGCAGCAGTGGGAGGTTGGGAGTCAAACATGCCCGGGGTAGACCACCTAACTTGCAGGAACCTACCTGCCTGGGAAGTAGCGGTGCACGGGTTCACAGAGGCAGCGGCGATAGCAGTCAGTCAGTGTGTAGTGTTGGGGGTAAAAACACCTACTCAGCGGTGTGGCAGTTTTTTTGTTAAGGAGGTGAACATGGCCATATGTAGAATATGTGGAATATTCTCAAAAAGGCAGTACTACATGTAGAACAGAAGGTGGGCCAGTCCTTGAGCCTTTTTGGTGTCTGCCAAAGTGCACGGCAGCGCAAACGTGTGCAGCTGTAACTACGGTCAGGGACAATACATGTAATTAACAACTCACTGGATGAATGTGGTTCCTGCACAGCCACTCCAGCAACTCGGCCAGGTGATGCCTCTTTCGCCTCCACGTTTCCATGCTGTTGGTCCTGCGACAATGTCCGCCTCTGCCTCCTTATCCTCCACCGTGTCCTCAGCCTCCACTGCAGGGACAATTCACAGGGGCCCTCCAGCATACCACATGTGCTGGGAACTACGGTGTCATGATGTTCTGCACCTAGTTTTCCTGGGCGAACGGAGTCACACAGGGAAGGAACTGCTCCATGTCCTTCATCAACAAATCGAATCCTGGCTTTCTCCACGACATTTGAAAATCGAAACCATGGTGACCGACAACAGGAAGAACATGATGTCGGCAATGCGTCAAGGAGGGCTGAGCCATGCGCCCTGCATAGCACACGTGTTCAATCTGGTTGTCAAGCGGTTCCTAAAATCTTCCACCCACCTGAAAGATATCCTAAAAATGGCCAGGAAACTTTGCATGCACTTCAGCCACTCATACACCGCAAAGCACACCCTCCTTGAGCTGCAGCGGCAGAACAACATCCTCCAATATAGGCTGCAACGTTTCCACCCGTTGGAATTCCACCTCCATATGTTGGACCGACTGTATGAACAGAGAAAGGTCATAAACGATTTATTGATGATCCAAACCGACAGGAGTACTAACTCCCCTGTGTAACTTCGATGACAGGCAGTGGCAGCTCATGCGTGACACCTGCCATTTGCTCAGGCCCTTTGAGGAGGTACATTATTTGTCAGTTGCCAGGACTACGGGATGAACAACGTAATTCCACTGCTTCATGTCCTGGAAGAGATGCTGGTAAATATGGCTGGTCAGGGGACTGCAGACTTGGCGCCTAGATCTCACGGCCACATGAGCCATATGGAGGCTGAACTGGAGGAGGACATTGGAGCACAAGCAATGTGTAGCGAAATGGGTGGTTTTTCTACACAGGTGACAGGAGAGGAGGAGCAGGAGCAGCCAGAGGAGCTACAGGGCAATGAGGAGGAAGAGGCAGGAGACCCAGACACACCGTGGAAGTATGCAGTGGAGATGGATGCAGGAAGTCCCTCCAAGTCACTTGCATAAACGGCCTGATGCATACTCACTTACTTGCGTAGTGACAGCCAAATTGTCACCATTCGGCAGATGGATGACTTCTGGCTCTCCACCTTGTTGGACCCTCGCTACTGGTCCAAAATGGGGGCCTTTTTTTACACCCGCTGAGAAGGAGGACTAACTGAACTACTATAGAAACATCCTATGTAGTCAGTTGGCTGCTGCCTATCTGCACCATCGTCCATCCTCTCGTAGGTCTGACTTCGGGGGGCCTCTGTGCTCACGTTCCTCTGCCATGGCTGCTGTGGCAGGGTGATGGGGTAGGAGAAGTTCCAGCTCCATCAGCAGCAACTTCAGTCTAGAGTCGCTGATGAGCAGCTTTCTGCACCCACCTAGTGAAGAAACTACTCACCAGCAGCAGCAGCAGCTAGACCTGGAGCAGGACCTAAACCAGCAGGTGGTGGCATACTTGGACAGCACCCTGCCACCCCACATTGAATATCTACTGGACTACTGGGCAGCCAAAATGAATTTACCCTGGAAAACCTGTCCTGCCTGGCCAGTAGTGTGGCATCAGAGCGGGTGTTTAGTGCGGCGGGGGCCAAAGTTACACCAATAATAACTCGACTGTCCACCCAAAATGTGAAGATACTGACCTTTGTCAAAATGAATTAGGAATGGATCAGCCAGGATTCCCACCCACCAATGCCTGATGAATCAGACAAGATCCATGGTTCCACACCAACACTTTGACAAAAGAGACCGGTTTCTTCTGGCTATCTGCCTTAGCTACTATTCTGATGCTGCCACACGCCTAATGCCACACAACTGATGCCAAGTCCTCCTTCTTTCCCCCTCCATCTTCAGCTGGTACTGTTATTCCCACCCACTTCCCACTCTGTCACCGAATCACTTTGTGGTCTCCTGATGCTGCTGTCACCTCCACACTATGTCACCTTGCCACTCTGTGGCCTTCTGATGCTGATGCTACCACCTCCACACTGTCATTTTGCCACCCTGTGGCCTCCTCCTGATGCTGCTGCTGCTACCACCTCCACACTGTCATTGTGCCACCCTGTGGCCTCCTCCTGATGCTGCTGCTGTCGCCACCTCCACACTCTGTCATTGTGCCACTCCGTGGCCTCCTGATGCTGCTGCCACCTACACACTGTTATTGTGCCACCCTGTGGTCTCCTCCTGATACTGCTGCTGCCGCCACCTCCAAACTCTGTCATTGTGCCACTCCGTGGCCTCATGATGCTGCTTCCACCTTCACACTGTCATTGGGCCACTCTGTGGTCTCCTCATGCTGCTTCCACCTCACCAATGTCATAGGTCAACTTTGCGGACATCTCATGCTGTTCCCTCCCTCCCCACTTCATGACTGGGCCACTAGTTTGCCTTTTGGCCTGGCTGACATCATCATGTATTTGACCCTTCCTCTGATCTGTCAGAAGGAAGGAAAAATGAGACGCAAAACAGATCCTGGCTATGTAACAGCTGTAAGGCCTGCATGACATGGTCCCTATTTTGCATCAGAATTTGCTTATGATTTCTTAGCCAAAAGCAGGAGTGGGTACAAAACACAGAAGACATGCAAATATTCCATTCACCTATCATCTGTGTTTTGGATCCACTCCTGATTTTTTTTGGGCTTTAGCAATACTGATAGATTACTGACCAAATGCTGACCAAGTGAAGGCGGATGCTCCGCAGATAGGATCCGTTTTTTGGGGGTTATTGTTCTGACGGATCAGAGGAAGGGCAAAATAATCAGTGACGTCAACACAAGCTTACTGTCGGGGGGGCTCTACTTGCATAAGCGTTTGATAGAACAGGTTCTGTAGACATCTATGTGGAATCAGCTGACGGGGGTGTAAAAGGAGTGCGCTTCTTCTTGGTGCTAACATCGACCTGTAAGGCTGAGTTCACACTTGAGTTATTTGGTCAGTTTTGGCCCCGTGACTGCCCAAATAAGTGAAGCGTGCAGTGATTCTAAGAGCAACGCCTGTCATCTGCATGTCATACTGACTCACAGTATTGTTTCAATACCAAAGCTGACTCCCTATGCGTGTTACTGCAAGGCACAGTGTTCTACACCACTATAAAGGCTCTGTGCAGCCAGGAAATAGCCGGTTTTTAACGCGATTTGCCACAAATAAATTTGGATCGAACCAAATTTTTGGGGAAAATTCGGCGAACCAGCAAAATAGAATTTTTTTAAAATTCGCTCATCTCCAATTATGATGCAGGTCACACTAGATAAACATACAGTATGGGCAACATGTGCATCTCAACAAGGGCCCACAGGAAACAAGGGAAATAAAACTACTTCCTGGTGGTTACTAGCCTGATTTTGAGTCTTATAGGAATGAATAGAGAAACTGAATAGAGAAAATCATTCCTGCATCTCAGAATGTCTGTCATAAATGCATTCTATTAATCCTCCAGGTTTTAATTAAATGACAAAATTTAAACTGATGGAGCAAGATGGCATTTTGACATTTTAGACTTTTAATGGAATTATTCATTTGGACAATGTGATGATGACATTGAACACAATTTAAAGGTCATTTCCAGCCATGGGATTTGCATGGATGGATGCAATCAGCATACTGAACTCTTTAGGAGTTAAAAAAAAAACAGCCATTCTTCAGGGTCTCAAAATGTAGAAGCTTATTATTTGGTGGAGGATGCAGTACTCATAATTGCCTTAGGGTACTTTCACACTAGAGTTTTTGTCTTCCGGTATTGAGTTCCGTCACAGGAGCTCAATACCGGATTAAAACTGATCAGTTTTATCCTAATGCATTCTGAATGGAGAGTATTCCGATCACGATGCGTCAGTTCAGTCCCTTTTACGTTTTTTGGACAGAGAAAATACCGCAGCATGCTGCAGTTTTATCTCTGGCCAAAAATACTGAACACTTGCCGGAATGCTGAATCCGGCATTAATTTACATTGAAGTGCATTAGTGCCGAATCCGGCATTAAGTGTTTTGGCAAAACGGATCCGGCTTTTCGGTCTGTGCATGCGCAGAACTTTAAAAATGCAAAAAAAAAAATAATTCATACCGGATATACGTTTTTCCGGATGACCCCGGAGAGACGGAACCGGTATTGCAATGCATTTCTCAGACGGATCCGCATCCGCACTTCAATGGGGCAAAGTTGTGTCTAGGTCATGTGACCAATGAACATGATGTGACATGACCTAGACTAAACCGAGAGAAGGCCGAGGGGGCTACTACGCTTGAGCCTTCTTAAACAGCTGATCAGAACGGGTGCTGGGTGTCGCACCCCCACAATCAGATTCTGATGACCTATCCAGAGGAACGTGACAGATAAGATAATGACTAATCTTATACAATCGGTGGCCTGGTGACAACCAGTTAGAGATTTATTTATAAACTTCCAGCAGGCATCAGTGCTCTGTCCATAAAATATTTTCTCCACACAATCCTTTTCGCTAAGGCGAAATCAGATTTTGCTGCTCCCTTGCTAAGACAACCATAGGAAAGAATGAATCATGAGAATATGCAGAAACTTGACTTTATTGAAATAAAAAAGTTTGAGTGATATCATCCAAAAGTAGATACTTGTTTAAAAAATATCTTGTATGAGAATCGAAAAAAAAATCCACCCCCTGTCTCCATCAATCTAGTGCAGACTGCTTGGTTTTCTATAAATATAAAGAGTTACGTATTCTAGGAAAAAGGTACAACTGGGTGCTACCAGTGAAGGGGTGGGTTGTGTTAATGCAAGCCGGACACTGGCAGCACTGACTGGAAAGTCCCAGACTGTGCAGGAACATCCTTCCCTCCATTTCCCTAGTAACACCCAGTTGGATGTTTGTTGGATGTTTGCATTGGCAAAGCACAGAGTCATAAGGGTAGATGTTGCAGCATTGTTAAAACAGACGTGTCGGAATTGGTGACAGATCCTCTTTAATGAAGCCTTTAATACTTTAATTAGTAATAATGTCTTTATGAATATCTGTCAAATTATAAAGAAGTCTAACAAACAGCGTAAAGGCAAATACATGTGAGTAGTAAGGGACGACAGTATTTGTCACACTCAAAAGTGACAGGTACTACGCCCCCTTTTCAGTCAGTGACACCTGTTCCCAGTGACCTTACGGCAGGTCCGAAAATAGCTAGGATACTTAATGCGCAGCTGTTCAGAGCCACAGCCGGTCAGATGACTTTCTGTGATTTTCACAGAATCAGCAATTCTCTTACAGTTTATAACTGTAATTTTGCTAAGTTTTAACATGTTTAGAAATAAAATCATAAATGATATCAAGCTTGTAGTAAACTTAATATCAATACGTAAAGCGTCAGCTAGATATTATATATTATTCAATACAGACTTGCCTGACGCGTACATAAATATTTATAATAATAAAATATATAAAAACGAATATTAATAAAATAACATCTACAGGGAGTGCAGAATTATTAGGCAAGTTGTATTTTTGAGGATTAATTTTATTATTGAACAACAACCATGTTCTCAATGAACCCAAAAAACTCATTAATATCAAAGCTGAATATTTTTGGAAGTAGTTTTTAGTTTGTTTTTAATTTTAGCTATTTTAAGGGGATATCTGTGTATGCAGGTGACTTTTACTGTGCATAATTATTAGGCAACTTAACAAAAAACAAATATATACCCATTTCAATTATTTATTTTTACCAGTGAAACCAATATAACATCTCAACATTCACAAATATACATTTCTGACATTCAAAAACAAAACAAAAACAAATCAGTGACCAATATAGCCACCTTTCTTTGCAAGGACACTCAAAAGCCTGCCATCCATGGATTCTGTCAGTGTTTTGATCTGTTCACCAGCAGCAGCAACCACAGCCTCCCAGACACTGTTCAGAGAGGTGTACTGTTTTCCCTCCTTGTAAATCTCACATTTGATGATGGACCACAGGTTCTCAATGGGGTTCAGATCAGGTGAACAAGGAGGCCATGTCATTAGATTTTCTTCTTTTATACCCTTTCTTGCCAGCCACGCTGTGGAGTACTTGGACGCGTGTGATGGAGCATTGTCCTGCATGAAAATCATGTTTTTCTTGAAGGATGCAGACTTCTTCCTGTACCACTGCTTGAAGAAGGTGTCTTCTAGAAACTGGCAGTAGGACTGGGAGTTGAGCTTGACTCCATCCTCAACCCGAAAAGGCCCCACAAGCTCATCTTTGATGATACCAGCCCAAACCAGTACTCCACCTCCACCTTGCTGGCGTCTGAGTCGGACTGGAGCTCTCTGCCCTTTACCAATCCAGCCACGGGCCCATCCATCTGGCCCATCAAGACTCACTCTCATTTCATCAGTCCATAAAACCTTAGAAAAATCAGTCTTGAGATATTTCTTGGCCCAGTCTTGACGTTTCAGCTTGTGTGTCTTGTTCAGTGGTGGTCGTCTTTCAGCCTTTCTTACCTTGGCCATGTCTCTGAGTATTGCACACCTTGTGCTTTTGGGCACTCCAGTGATGTTGCAGCTCTGAAATATGGCCAAACTGGTGAAAAGTGGCATCTTGGCAGCTGCACGCTTGACTTTTCTCAGTTCATGGGCAGTTATTTTGCGCCTTGGTTTTTCCACACGCTTCTTGCGACCCTGTTGACTATTTTGAATGAAACGCTTGATTGTTCGATGATCACGCTTCAGAAGCTTTGCAATTTTAAGAGTGCTGCATCCCTCTGCAAGATATCTCACTATTTTTGACTTTTCTGAGCCTGTCAAGTCCTTCTTTTGACCCATTTTGCCAAAGGAAAGGAAGTTGCCTAATAATTATGCACACCTAATATAGGGTGTTGATGTCATTAGACCACACCCCTTCTCATTACAGAGATGCACATCACCTAATATGCTTAATTGGTAGTAGGCTTTCGAGCCTATACAGCTTGGAGTAAGAAAACATGCATAAAGAGGATGATGTGGTCAAAATACTCATTTGCCTAATAATTCTGCACGCAGTGTATCTATCTCCCATTATCTATGTATCTCCCCATATAACTATTTTATCTATTTATCTATATAACTCAGACTATCGCGTAGATAAATATTTATAGTAAAATAATAGCTGTTTATAGGAAAATATATAAAACTAATTTTAATAAAATAACATCAATTTTATCTAATATCCACTTATCTACTCATCATACTGTTATTTATCTATCTACTTATCTATCTATCCATCTATCTACCATTTTATCTATCTATCTGTCTATCTATTTATATTTGTATCTATATATCTATCTATTTATCTCTATTAGTGATAAGCGGGCATGCTCGGCCGAATACCGGTTCGATTCGAGCATCGCTACGCTCAACACATGGCGGTACTCGGCCGAGTACCGCATGTGCTCGAGCGCCATGCTGGAGTCTCCTCCCCGCACGTTTCGTGGCTGCTAAGCAGCCAATAAACGTGCAGGTAAGTACTGCCATCACTGTAATGCCAGTAGCCATGTTGGCTGCTGGCATTACCGTGATTGGCTGTCCGGAATGCGTCATCGGGTGCTATATAGCACCCGATGACACGTGCTCGGATCAGTCATAGTCAGGGAGAGCAGAGCGTAGAAAGGAAAAGGCAGTGTAGGGAGCGAAATTCACAGTTATTATTCTAAGAAAGCTTTTCAAAGACCCAAAAGTCTTTTTAAGGACTCCTGTGTGTGTGTGTGTGTGTGTGTTTTAGAGCAGCAATATATTTTTACCTGCGCTAAATTGATCCGTCTCAGGGACATCCGTCTCGAGGAAGGGACAGATAGTGCAGGGAGAGAAATTTGCTGTTTTTACTACCAAAAGCTTTTCAAAGACCCCAAAGTCCTTTTAAGGACTACTGTGTGTGTTTGACAGCAGCAAGATATTTTTCTTTAATACCTATTAGTGAGATATACTGTACATCATCCGCAGACTGTGTCTTTTTGCGTAAATTCAAATAATCAGCGCCACATTTATTGTCTATAGTGTGCATTTAATACACATCCGTGACATATACAGTACGTCATCCGAAAACTGTTTCTTTAGGGCAAATTTAACTAATATGGGCCTAATATAGTGTCCATATTCTGTGAGTTTCTGTGACATATACTGTACTACATCAGAAAACTGTGTCTGTATTGCAAATTCCAATAATATGGGCCTAATATAGTGTCCATATTCTGTGGGTTTCTGTGACATATACTGTACTACATCAGAAAACAGTGTCTTTATTGCAAATTCCAATAATCTGGGCCAAATATAGTGTCCATAATCTGTGGTGTTCTGCAACCAATACTTTACTACATTAGAAAACAGTGTCTGTATTGCAAATTCCAAAAACCTGGGCCTAATATATTGTCCATAATCTGTGGTATTCTGCAACCAATATTGTACTACATAAAAAAAACAGTGTCTGTATTGCAGATTCCAATAATCTGGGCTTAATATAGTGTCCATATTATGTGGTGTTCTGTAACCAATACTGTACTACATCAGAAAACAGTGTCTGTATTGCAGATTTCAATAATCTGTGCCTTATATAGTGTCCATATTCAGTGGTGTTCTGTAGCCAATACTGTACTACATCAGAAAACAGTGTCTGTGTAGTGTCCCACTAGGTAAATGTGGGCACTACACAAGGGTCAATTGGGCCACGTTGTTCTCCACCTCCTGTGGAACAGGGCCATTGTGTCTTATATGTCATCTTGATGCATAATGTCACTTTATTCATGTTATTTATGTGCATTTTCCCTGCTGTAAATGACTATCAGGCCTGTTAGGATGTAATTCCTCCTCCAAGACAGTAGAGGGAGCTAGGGAACCCCTAATATAAATAGTCAGGTCCTGTTCAGGGAAAGGAGTGTAGAGTCAGAAGTGAGTGTGGACTTTAGCTAGGCAACAGCTGAAGTGAGCTTCTGACATGCAGCTAGACAGCCCAGGCTTCTAGATGCTACCAGGAGGCTAGTGAGTGCAGTTTAGCCTGCCTGAGGTTCTTGAGACATAGTTAGCTCAGAAGTTTGTTACCAGGGGAAGAGTTACCTCCTGAGAAACCTGCAGTTCCTACAAAGTACAGTACAGAGCAGAGCAGAAGTGTTTCCAGCCAGACAAGAGAGCTGAAGGACAGAAGAGTCTATTAAATGCAAGGAGATATATACCTGAGGAAGTTTCTTTACCAAGGATAAAGCCACCAATAGGGCATACGGGCCTTGGGATCAAGACAGACAGGAGTTCTGAGGAATAGTGCACAGGATTTCTGAGGAAAAGGTGCAGCCTGATCTGTGAGTGTGTTTAACCCTCTGAGTATCTTGCAAGAACATTGTTGCCTGCCATTATTGTAAAAGCCTGCTTGAAACTGCTCCTGTGATATGGAACTGAACAAAAGACTGTAAATAGCTGATTGTTTCCAGTAAAAGGAAGTTTTGGTTCACTGCAAACTGTGTTCCTCACTTATTACTGCTATCAATCGGTGTGCCACCGTTACCGGCACTGGCGTCACAAATCTTAAAGGGATCTTGCCACAGGCACATTAAACCTGCAACACCTAGGGCACCTCACCTACCACCGGCCTGGTCCCTATACACTGAGAGTGCCCCAGAGGACTTCTGTGCCAGCCTCTCCATCACTGCTGTACGCCTGCCCAGGGTTTCCCTACAAACTGTGAGTAACCAAGAGCAACCCTCGATTGCCTAGTATCCGTGACCTCACTATCGCAATACCCTGCAGGGCTGCGTACTGCATCTGTATTGCAGATTCCAATAATCTGGGCCCAATATAGTGTCCATATTCTGTGGGTTTCTGTGACATATACTGTCTTGTATCCAAAAACTGTGTCTTTAGCGGACTGTAAAACACTCTGCGCCACATCTAGTGACATGCTGATGGCTAGGGATGCTACATTTCCCTGACCTCACACTGGGTGAATGTTGTGGAGGCCGGGAGTGAGTCGTACCCTGGGATGGCGCAGGTGCTACCCACGCCCAGGATTGCGGGCCCTACATCCATCAGAGTCTCCGCCAGCAGCTATGTTACTGGCTCCAACCCCCACTTCTCCTCCTCCGCCGCCTCCTCCTCCACTTCCACCTCCAGCAGCAGTCAGCTATCAGTCGCTAGCTGGAAGCAGTGTAGCACTGCTGTGGGTAAGCGTCAATAGGCCGCTCTGAAGCTGATTTGCTTAGGGGACAAACAGCACACCACCGCAGAGCTGTGGCAGGGTATAAGGGACCAGACCGAGCTGTGGCTCTCGCCACTAAACCTACAACCAGGCATGGTTGTGTCTGACAATGGTCGTAACTTGGTGGCGGCTTTGGAGCTCGGAAACCTGACATACATCTCATGCCTAGCCCATGTCTTAGTGGTTCAGTGGTTTATCAAAACCTACCCCAATTTGCCAGAGCTACTAGTGAAGGCGTGCCGCGTGTGTGCCCATTTCCGCAAGTCGTCCACAGCTTCAGCCGGTCTGTCAACGCTGCAGCAGCGCTTGCGGCTTCCAGCTCACCGACTGTTGTGCGACGTGAGCACGTGCTGGAACTCCACATTCCACATGTTGGCCAGGCTTTGTGAGCAGCAGAGCGCAGTTGTGGAATACCAGCTGCAACATGGTCGTCGCCTTTCGAGTCAACTGCCACTATTCATAAGCGAGGAATAGGACTTGATGTCAGACCTCTGTGAGGTTTTAAAAAACTTTGATGAATCCACACAGATGGTTAGTGGTGATCCCACTGCTGTGTCTACTTAAACGATCGCTTCTCACAATTAAGGACAACGCTCTGAATGTGTGAGATGAGGAAATGGGGGAGGACATTACACAGGGTGATAGCCAGCCCACCTTGAGTTTGTCTTCGTAGCGCGAATCGGACCATGAAGAGGAGGAGGAGGAGATGGAGACAGTTGCCTCTGCTACAGAGGGTAGTACCCATGGAACTTTAATTCCATCTGTTCAGCATGGATGGGCAGAAGAGGAGGAGGAGGAGGAGGAGGAAGATGAGGAGATGGAGAGTTATACTGATGCCGACATCGGCGTCTTGCCTGTTGCTACTCTGGCACACATGGCTGACTTCATGTTAGGCTGCCTTTCCAGCGACCCTCGCGTTATACACATTTTAGATAACACAGATTACTGTGTGTTCATCCTTATCGACCCCCGCTACAAAGAGAACTTCTCATCTCTCATTCCTCTGGTGGAGAGGACAAGGAAAACGGTGCTATACCAGAAGGTCCTTGTTGAAAAATTGCTTCAAAGTTGATAGGGTAGACATCCAAATGGATTGTCGCTGTCACAGGGACGTGCAATCGCCTAGAAGTTATATAGAGTCAACAAAGCGGCAGCAGGCCCTCATCTACAAGTCCAGTCTCAGTAGCCAAGAGTCTGGTCAACACAATCCTCACCATGATGGCACACTGGGGGAACGTTGTGGAGTCCGGCAGCAAGTTGGCTGCTGGCACAAGACTTGCCCCCCAATAGATCCTCGTTAACGGAAAGTGTACTAATTCCAATAACAGGGCCGCTTAGGAGTGCTGTATTGTTATTTATCGTCACTACCTCCCCGAGTTGGGAGTGGGTATTTGCTGCACGCCTGCTGCCTTCCTTGGAATCTTGTGCTTTAATAACTTGACCCACCCTCTCTGGGTGGTACACAATTAGGGAAAAAAAGTGGCAAGGCAACAACAGCCAATCAGATTTCAGACATTAACCTCCCTTGGATGTGGTATCCCTTTCTCAAGCTCCCTCTCCAGCATCAAACCCTGATTCCCCGTTACCCGTGATCACCATGGTAGGTGCAGAAAAGAACATTGAAAGTTCATAGGGAAGACATCCAAATGGATCATCGCCGTCATGGGGACGTGCAATCGCTCAGAGGTTATCTAGAGTCACCAATGCGGCAGCAGGCCCTCGCCCCTAAGGTTTTAGATGTTCAGATCAGCAGGTCCTTGCTCTAAATGATTTTGAGGGTCACCAGCAGGCCATCAATCATAATTTTTCAAGGATGTGTATGATGCCCTCCTTTATGTGTAACAAACAGTGTTTTGTAGTGCCGATTCCCTTTCACTTTTATTAGTGAGTAGTGACTTGAGCTCCCGCATCTTCTGCAACCGCCGCGCCCTCGCAACTTCCCCCTTCAAATCCTCCAGCTTATCTATGGGCAACCTACATTCCATCCATACCGTATCAATTACTATCCCCAAAAAACTGAATTCCGTGACCGGCACTAACATCTTTTCTGCTGCCAGTGGAACACCAAATTACCCGATCAATGCACTCAGCAACAACGAACAAACGCGTGAACCCGGGGACCCAATACAAAGGAAATCATCCAAGTAGTAAATGATAGATTCACAACCAGACGAATCCATCACCACCCATTCCAGAAACACCCCAAGAGATTCAAACAATCCGGATACACTGGAAATAACCTAAAGAGCTTGTTCATACGACCGTGCCGTGTTTTGCGGTCTGCAAATTGTGGATCCGCAAAACGAGGATGCCGCCCGTGTGCCTTCCGCAATTTGCGGAACAAACAGCCCTTTATAGAAATGCCTATTGTCCGCAAAACTGACAAGAATAGGACATGACTCATAATTTTTGCGGGGCCACAGAACGGAGTAACAGATGCGGACAGCACACAAAGTGGTATCCACATCTTTTGCGGCCCCATTGAAGTGAATGGTTCCACACCTGAGCCACAAAAATGCAGCTCGGATGCGGAACAAAACCACGGTCGTGTGAACGAGCCGTAAACGCTGCTTCAATATCGGTCTTTGCTAGTAACGCCCCCTTACCAAACTTTCTAACCCACGCAACTGCCGCATCAAATGAGGTATAGACCACCGAACAAAAAGACGGATAAATACCATCATTGACCGATGATCCATTTGGAAATGACAGATGATTAATAAGGCGGAATTTATTCACCTCCTTTTTTGGCACAACCCCCAAAGGCAACAAACGCAATTACTGGCGGTTCCAAAAACGAGTCAGCCATCCTACCTAACTTAACCTCTTTTTAAATTTTTTCCGTAACTACCCCTGGATGTTCCAAAGCCAACCGCAAATTTCTTTTAGATAACACCGTGCCCGACGGAACAAACGGAATCCAAAAACCTGACAAAAACCCCTCCCGCAACAAATTTGCGGCCTTCTTATCTGGGTATCTATCGAGAAACGGTTCCACCTTTTCCAGATTAAACGGATTCTCCCACATTGCTATTGGACTCACCCCCTCTATGCCTGCTCCCCTTGAAGCAACGCAAAGCTCCGTTGGACCCACCACAAGTGGAGCACTCGTGCATGAATTTGCACTTGGCTCCAAATTTGCACGCTCCTTCATTAAACAGGAAGCACAATCCCCTTGTGGACGCTGCCACAATGCCGGATTTACCCCCACCCCCCAATTCCCCCCGAAAGGACTGCCTGACCTGACTAGCGCCGTCACTTTCAACCACAAAGCAATATCTTTGTGATCCCACCTCATGTCAGGGCACACCGCCTTCCTCTGTCTGAACCGTTCATTGTACCGCAGCCATCCTAGACCCCCATACACCTGATAGGCCTTGCTGATAGCATCCAGATAGAAAAAAAAGTGCCAAACAACCTTTACGGCGATTTTTCTTCGATCACATTTGCTAATATCGCAAACGCCTGCAACCAGTTTGGAAATGTATGCGGTATCAGACAATATCTTCACTTTTCCTCGTCCTCCATCTTGCCCTCATCCTTCCTTGTCCTATCTAAATTAAACTTTTCCAAAGGGAGCAGTGAAAAAATTTCCACATATCCCCCTTTCCAAATTCGCTCCCTCACCTCCTGCTTCAAGTGCGCCCCCAACGGGCCCTCAAAACAGATATAAACTACCCTCTTGCCTTATCGTCCAACCTCACCGCATCTTCCGAACCACCCGCCTGCGTTTGGACCGACGCTGTGTTGCCACTTATGCCTAACATGGCCCCACCTGCACCCAGGGCCGGATTAACGTAGGGGCTGATGGAGCTGCAGCTCCAGGCCCCTACCATAAAATAGGCCCATCTGCCAGCCAAAAGGCCGTCGGGAGGGTTAAAAGTCCTCTGTTGTACACAGCGTCACACAGCACACACACAATGCAGAGACGCTCACCTCACGCTGGCAGCAGGGAGCCTGAGGGAGGGACTGGGAGGAGCGTAATATGATCCTAGAGTGGAAGCTGCTTCTGCCAGCCCCTCCCCTCCCCGCCCACCAACCAATCAGAGCTGAGGCAAGGCAAGCATTGGCAGGTCTGAGTAGTACAGGGAGTCTTCACAGGTCCTGTAAGGGAATTGCACAGTGTAAAGTGTAGTTCCCAGGTTAGAACAGTGCATCTGCCAGGACCTGTGATGACATCATCTTCAGCATCACAGGTCCTGCAGAATCTAGCAAAGGAACAGCACCAAAAATGCTGTAGTTCCTAGGTTTGAAAGGTACATCTGCCAGGACCTGTGATGACATCATCACAGGTCCTTCAACCCCTAACAGCAAGTATTAGAAGTTCACAATCAGCTCTGCATTGATCCATACAGACTGGAATGGAGTGGTAAGAGGAGGTCCTCCACTTTTCATCATTTACCCCCCCTCCATGCCCTGTTTTTACTCAATGCTCACTCATGTATAATACTTCAGACAGGTACCACTACCTCATGTACTTCACACACACAGTGACCATAATGCATAACTGACCACATATTTCTATAAACACTGCATCTACAGTATTATACCTCCTTGTATGCCTCACATATCTATATATATATATATACACACACACTGCATATATTAAACAGTATTATAGATGTAATATGTACAGATATATAATATATATTGCAGTGTACTGATATGTGAGGTACAAGGTATAATATATGCAGTGTGTATAGATATATTGTATATACAGCAGTGTACTGATATGTTAGGTACGAGGTATAATAGATGGTGTGTACAGGTATATTGTATATACAGTATTGGATTGATATGTGAGGTACACTGCTGTATATACTATATACCTGAACACACTGCATATATTATACCACGTTCCTCACATATCAGTACACTGCTGTATACACTATACATCTGTACACACTGCATCTATTATACCTCGTTTGTGTGCCAGGCCTGTTTTGTAATCCCAATCCGGCCCTGATGGCATAAATTATAAAACAGCAGCGAACATAGTTCATGGAACAAAGAGAGAGGCCTGGAATGGGTAGTGGGAGGGGCTATAAAAGGGGAATGGGGGCCCAATTTAGATTCTTGCTATGGGGCCCAGTGATTTCTATGTAAGCCTTTGACAGGAGCAGAGAGATAAGAGAAGTGACAGATGACACAGAGTTTAGATTACAGGTTGAATTAACCCTTTAGGATCAAATTGGCTTCTCAGGAGATATATATGTTAAAGGCATCTCATTCAGTAGCTAAATAACTAAGGGTGGGTTCACATCTCCTTTATGGATTCCATTAAGTGGGGACTGTGGGGACTATTTTATTATCAGCCAGTGACTGTGTTACTGTAATACTGTTATCAGTTCAGCACATAGTTTTCCCTGTGCGTGCATTCACATTTCACTTCACTTGGTTCGTTGTACTACTGTCAGTGTCAGACTGTTGTCACTGTGGGTAACAATGCACAACAGACAACAATGCACACCACAGTGACCGCTCCTGAGTCCTCCTGTCCGGCGTCAGCCTCAGCTTCCCTTCACTATCACTATAATCAATCACTCTTCCTGATCCGGACTCACTCATTAGAGAGCTGAAGAGCCGACTGAGTCAGCAGCAGCAAGTGAATCGAATGGATAGCATCTGCGCATGCGCACCGGCATCTAGAGTCTTCGGTTCACTTGCGAGTCAGCTCAGCAGTCAGTGACTCAGCAAGTGAACCGAGATCTTACAGCAGGAGGAGGGGGGAGGGAGGGAGAGCGAGAGGCGGCACAGAGGATTAGGAGGCAGCGCAGAAGTCCGGAAAGGCGGCGCTGGGCACGAACGGCGGCGGGTGCGGCCGGCATCTTGCATTCATTAACATCCCCTTGGGCACCTTATTTGTTTGACTGACAGGTTAGTAAAAGCTGTTTTTTAGCTAAATAAGCCCACAGATGACATTTATAAGCCCACATTAGGAATCGTGCAGACGCCCTGAACATCAGCATATTTTTAGCTGACAGGGGTGAAACCTGGTGACAGAATCCCTTTAATGTGTTATGTTATTTAGACACAGCTCTCAGCATGCTTAGCCAGCCTTCTATCTGACTGGCTAAGCATGCTGAGTGCTGTGTCCATAAATCATAACACAGCTCTATGAAAATTACTGTTTCTAGCTGCTGTTGTCCACAGTCCACAGCAGCTAGAAAACAGTAATCTTCATAGTCATGTTAAATGATCACTATAGTGTCAGGAAAACAAAGCGGTTTTCCTGACACTATAGTGCCCTGAGGGTGCCCCACCCTCAGGGTCCCTCTCCCGTGGTCCCCCTCCATGTTGCCAAGATAGACGCCAAATGAAGGGGTAGTTGCAGGAAAAAAATACTTTAATGGTATCGATAAAATATATATGTAATTAAGACACTGAGTGCAGTTCCATAAAAAGGCCCAGCAAAATCCTCAGCACCAGGCCCATGATGCTCTTAATCCGGCCCTGCCTGCACCTCCGGACCCATTGGGGCCTCTTGTAACTCCCCACACCGGCAATGGGGATGCCCCCCATACTCCAACTTGCTAACAAGCCCGCTAGACCACCCAATAACTGCCCTAAACCCCTTCCTAAATCCATCGGAGGGCCCCCAACCCCCCCAGTCCCCGAACTCGCCACTAACTGCGCTAAAGGTCCCCACGTCATCTCACCTGGCTGCCTGGGTGCTGTGACCGAATCAGCCGAAGGTCCTGACTCCTGTTGTCCGCTCCACTGTGCCGACCATGACGATCTTGAAGAAGGTAATTCCTGCCGCTGTCCCCCGGATGGGGACGTTAACACTTGTCTCCACACGTGAGTCAGCTGGGGCGGAGCCATCCTCTCGCTACTGGGCTGAAGACAGGGGCCTGCTGCAACCTGCCATCTGACTAGCAGAAGCCCCGTTCCGGCCGCCATGTTGATCACGCTGAGGGGCCTCTTCACCTCCTGGGCTTGGAAGAGGGCCCACTGTCCCAGGTCCGGATTCCCTCCTTCTCTCTAGCTGAGGGGACCTGAACTGGCCCCCCTTGAGCTCCGCCTACCATTAGGATTACTTCCACGCCTGGGCGTGCGGGATGAAACTTTCCCCGCCGCCTGCAGGCGTGAAGGGTTCCGAGAGGGGCTCCTGATCCAGCGTCTGAGCCCTGGCGGGTGACTGGCCCAGGCTGAGGCGCGCAGGCGGCCGGGACCATGGCGGTCGGAGAAAAGAAGACTGAGGCGATGAGGATGCCTCAGCCGCCCCCCACAACAACTGCTGGACCTGCTCTTGCATCCATCCGGTGCCGTGAACCGCTGCCACTGCCCTAAGCTCCCTGATAACCTCCTCAAGCTGCTCCATCTTCCAGGCAAGGTACGGTTGCTGGCTGCTGTTCTTTTCACCCAAAATGGCCCCCTTCTCCCTGCCTATCTATTTTAACCCCAAACTCCCCGCCCCTAAAATTAAACTTTCCAATCCCTAACACTCCTGGGGTCTCCCTGAACCAACCCCCCCCCCCCCGTCATGCCCGATTCCCCTAAAGCCTCGGCCCCCCAGTCCGGCTATTTCTAGAGTTTTGTAGTAAAAATTGTGAATTGGACACTACTATATATTGTAACTGTAACACAGAAGTCAGGTACACCGGTCTATGATAAATAAAATGTTTGTAAAAAAAAAATTCAACACTTAAAAAAATGTGCAACTGGACATGGTCCATTACTGTATACAGTAACTGTGATGCAGGAAAACATGTCAGGTCAGTTTAACTAGTAGAGATGGCCTTGAGGTTCGCCCAGCGGTCGTTTCGCGGCGAACTTTGCGTGTTCGCGAATCGCCGAACATGCGAACATATGGAGATATTCGCGCCCGCCATATTCTTTTACGTTGTGAAGAACTTTGACCCATGACACATCCATCAGGTGGTACAGGACAGCCAATTGAGACGTTTCAGCACATGGACATACCCCCTACCTTATAAATAAATCTGATCTTGCCGCCATTTTACATTCAGTGTTTTGCCAGTGTAGGGAGAGGTTGCTGTGTGGAGCAGGGACAGGCTGTTAGGGACACCAAATGCTAGCTAATAGGGCCACAAAAGTCCTTTTAAGGACTTGTATAGTTGTGCTATTGATAGGTGTGATACACAGAGGGGTGCAATATATTTATAATTTTTTTTAATAAACTTTTATAATGAGTCAAAAACACATAGATCTATATAGTGATCACCTGGAAGTCAGGGGCGTAGAGGCTAGGGGCTTGCTAGGGCCATTTTTATATAGGGTAAGGTTCTGGACGGGGTCGCTCTTATCTGGGCGGGTGGTCTGTGGTTAGGCTAGCAGGGCCAGAATAGCACCCCCCTGTAGGGCAATATCAGGGACAGTTCTTTGCCCACCCTGTCCTTCAATACCACATCATCATCTAGCCCAGGGATAGATGTTTGTGATTCATGGATGTGCACTGGAACCCCCCAGATTGTGGTAGGACATATGGTTTCTGATTTGGTGCTGCCGAGCACCTGATTTAGAGCCGCCGAGCAGTTGTTATTGCCTACCACATCTATGCTTTTTGCTTAACTTTAATAATTTAATTTGTTTTCATTTTGAGGGATATCTTTTCCATTCACACGTCCGCAAAATGGGTCTGCATCCGTTCCGCAATTTTGCGTCCAACACCAGGTGGGCCGAAAGCACCGGAGGTCCGGAGATACGGCAACCCCCACTGACTGTACTGACGCGGTCTCAGGTAGGCAATCCTCCTTTGTCATCAACTTATCTTCAAAGTTTATAGACCATACGATGATGCAGACACTTAAAGGGTCTCTCATTTAGCCCTGTCAGTCAATTTAACACTTTTCAAATGGATGTAGATCTTCAGCAATTGTTCTGCAAAGTGAGATTAAAAGCACATTTTTCTACAAAAGTCAGTACAGACTGTATTGAATGCTGACACAGATTATGGTGGTGGAAGGGAGATGATTACATTGAGAAGTCTGGGTTTAAGACTGAAGAGCACTTTTCCTCCTCCAAAATCTCACTATCCGGTAGAGACATTTGTATGATCCGGTAGAGACATATGATCAGGATTCAGTGTGCTTTCTTAATACGGTAGTGATGAAACATGAAGAGGGATATCTCTATACAGATCTCTATAGGAAGACAACTGATAGGAATAGCATATTACACTACCAGAGTTTCCATCCACCGGCTTTGACGAAAGCTATACTAAATCGCAATTTATGAGGGTGAAAAAGATAGTGACAGACCCCGAGATACAACAAAAGAGGATGGATGAAATGACATCTAGATTCTTAAACAGGGGTTACCCTAGGAGATTGACAGAAGCTATTGACTGGTCCTCAGCTGACTCATAGGAACGCAGAAAATCGTATAGCATTTATACATAAATACCATCCCTTTAACCATTGTTTTGATTACATTATTCGTAAACATTGGCACATATTGAAGAGGTCCTATCCAAAAGTGGAGATATATCTTGTGAAATGCCCTTGGGGCTTGTTATATATAGGAGAAACCATGCAGACTATCAAAGATCGCATTTGCAAACATAAGTCTACGATACGCAAGAAGATCCTATTGTTACCGATACCCTCTCATTTTCACGACTGCAGACACTCTATCTCACAGTTGAGGTATCAGGTAATAGAGCAAGTCCATCCTTTATGAAGGGGAGGAGAGTCAGGAGACATTAAAAAATTACTACCCAGAAGGGAGGCATTTTGAATTCACACATTGGACACATTACAACCCAGAGGTCTAAATAGGGATTGTGAGATTATGTTTTTTTAAGGTTTTTAAAAAAAATGGAGTATATTCTCTTGCAGACGGCAACACTGCGTGAATGAATTGAGATACTTTGTTTCGTCATGAAATTAGACTTTATGCGAGATTAAATACTCCATCCAGGTTTTTACGTCACTTCCTGTTTGTATAATAATTAATGATGTCACTAACACGTGATTTGGTTTGTTACTTATAATACTTTGGATGATTGAATAAAGAATCCAACGCTAAATCAAGTACGTCTACTGGGATTATCTGATTGGACAACGGTTTGGCATTGACAGAATTTTTTTTAATGAATTTCCTGTAATAATTTGCGAAGTTCAGCACACCTTAACAGGATCAATACAAAATTTTTGTGGGGAAATAATGTAGCACAGGAAAGAGACCTCTCTTACTCCAAACTCACAATTACTCAACTTAGCAAATACATTTTAATCCCTCAGCTTCTGAATGACCTTTCGCGCATGAAGAACATGAGACGACCAATCAGGGGAGAACACCAGTATGTCGTCAAAGTACACCACAACAAAATTCCCAGAATATATTATGTATAGGTTTTGGAAAACGGCTAGGGCATTACATAGACCAAAGGGCATTAGTAAATACTCAAAATGTTCCTCAAGTGTAGTGTTGAGCACGAATATTCAAATAGCAAATTTCTATCGCGAATATCGCCACTTTGAGAATTTGCAAATATTTTGAATATAGTGCTATACAGTATATTCGTTATATTGAATATTCGGCATTTCTTTTCATCTGAACACATGATTCCTCTCTGCTTCTTGCTTGTGGGCCAATGAGAAGGAAGCAATGTGAAGTTCACAACAATACTAAGCGCACCAATCAGTAATCAGACCTGCTGAAATGTGAAGTTGCCTAAAAATATTCTAATCACTGCAGATTAGCGCAATCGCAAATATATTGGAGCACTTGACTCTATCTGCATATAAAGCTATTGTAATGTTCTGCCGTGCCAACCATTTTCTCCAGTCTCAGGAGAAACTCATGAAGCTTCTAGCAGCTTGAAAAATGTAGCCAAAGTGACCCACGCCTGTATTTCGCGTTACAAATTTGCATTACGTGATTTTTACATTGCTGATTTTTCACATTCAATAAAATAATCTCGAATTCGTGAAATTCGCGAATATGACGAATATTCTGCAAAATATTCGTGAAATATCGCGAATTCGAATATAGCCCCTGCCGCTCATCACTACTTAAGAGTGTTGAATGCCATTTTCCATTCTTCTTCCTTCCTGATTCTAAGCAGATTGTAGGCTCCCCTCAGGTCTATTTAGAAGAATCATTTAGTTCCAACAATCTGATTAAAAAGATCAGGAATCAGAGGAAGAGGGTACTGATTCCAAATGGTAATTTTCTTGAGCTCCCTCTAGTCTCTACAAGGACGAAGACCTCAGTTCTTCTTACCCACAAAAAAGAAGCCAGCCCCTACAGGGGAAATAGACAGATGGGTTTTTCCCTTTTCTTAAGACTATCCTAAACGTACTCTCTCATAGCTAGTCTCGAAGGCCCAGAGGGATTAAACATCTGACCCTTAGGAAGTTTAGCTCCAGGGAGTAATTCAATGGCACAGTCATATTCTCTATGGGACAGCAAGGCCTCAGTAGTAGGGTTGAGCGAACCCGAACTGTAAAGTTCGGGTTCGTACCGATCTTTAGGTTTTTTGGACCCTGGACCCGAACATTTCAGTAAAAGTTTGGGTTTGGGTTCAGTGTTCGGCGATTTCTCTGCGCTTTTTGAAAGGCTGCAGAGCAGCCAATCAACAAGCGTTTAACTGTGTGACCTTAGAAGCCATCACAGCCATGACTACTAATAGCCTGGCTGTGATTGGCCAGTGCAGCATGTGACCCAGCCTCTATATAAGCTTGAGTCACGTAGCACTGCACGTCACTCTGCTGTTACTAGTGTAGGAAGAGGATGCTGTGGTGATTTCAGGGAGAGAATAGGACAGAATCTGTGATCAGAACTCGAATTTAACTCAGCAATCTACTGTACATACATTTAGTTGTGTGGGTGCAGTACACAATCTATTTACCCAGCCTCGAGCCCAGTGACAGAAAAAAAGAACTTGCATCCATCTGTTAGTTAGGTGGGCAGCGGCGGCCATTAAATGCAAGCTCAGTGCACCAGCGCTGCATCTGAGCTTTTGTGACATTCATATACAAGCTTGAAAAACTGCACTAATAATCTGGTTTAAAAAAAAAAAAAGTTTTTGGGCAATATACAACATCTGCTGCATTTGCAGGATAGTCAGTGTGCAATTTAAGCTAGAAATACAGCCATAAATTTCTGGGTTTTTACAAACACCCTTTTTTTTGCAAAATACACTATTTTACAGATCTGTACGTGTGAAATTCAAGCGTTATATATAGCTTTCATATTCTGTTACTAAAAAAAACACACTTTTTTGGCAATATTCAACATCTGGATTAGTCAGTGTGCAATTTAAGCTAGAAATACAGCCCAAATTTTCTGGGTTTTTTTAAAACACCCTTTTTGTGCAAAATACACTATTTTACAGCCCTAGCTACATCTGCACATGTGAAATTCAATCGTTTTATATAGCTTTCCTATTCTGTTATTAAAAAAAAACAACCATTTTTTTTTAAATACTTATTATTGGAGCCTTTGCATCTGTGATTGTTAAAAACAAGTTTTCAAAATTTAAATAATTTACTGGCTTTGAAAAAAAAAAAATTTGGGCATTATACAACATCTGGATTATTCAGTGTGCAATTTAAGCTAGAAATACAGCCATAATTTTCTGGGTTTTTAAAAACACACTTTTTTGACAAAATACACAATTTTTCAGCCCTTGCAGCATCAGCACGTGTGAAATTCAAGGGTTATATACTGCTGTCATATTCAGTTATTAAACAAACACCCATTTTGGGCAAAAAAGTAAATTTTGCAGCCTTTGCTGCATATGTCATTGTGAGATACACACTTTAGAAACTGTTGTTCTATTCAGATATTTGATATTTGAAAAACAGCCATTTTGGGCAAAAACTTTAATTGCGGCCTAGTCTGGATCAGTACGTGTGAGATACACCCTTTAGATACTGTGGTTCAATTCAGTTAATTGAAAAACAACCATTTTGGGGAAAAAAATTAATTGCGGCCTAGTCTGGATCAGTCGGTGTGAGATACACACTTTAGAAACTGTGGTTATATTCTTCTATTAATAAAACACCCTTTTTGGGCAAAATACAAAATTTTTCTGCTCTTGCTGCATCAGCACATGTGAAATTCAAGGGTTATATACTGCTGTCATATTTAGTTATTTAAACAAACACCCATTTTGGGCAAAAAAGTTAATTTTGCTGCATATGTCATTGTGAGATACACACTTTAGATACTGTGGTTATATTCAGTTATTTAAAAAACAGCCATTTTGTGCACAAAACTTAAAGAGAACCTGTCACCGGGATTTTGTGTATAGAGCTGAGGACATGGGTTGCTAGATGGCCGCTAGCACATCCACAATACCCAGTCCCCATAGCTCTGTATGCTTTTATTGTGTAAAAAAAATGATTTGATACATATGAAAATTAAACTGAGATGAGTCCTGCAAGTGAGATGAGTCAGGGACAGGACTCATCTCAGGTTAATTTGCATATGTATCAAATAGTTTTTTTTACACAATAAAAGCACACAGAGCTATGGGGACTGGGTATTGTGGATGTGCTAGCGGCCATCTACCAACCCATGTCCTTAGTTCTATGCACAAAATCCCGGTGACAGGTTCCCTTTAAATTCCAGCCTAGTCTGGATCAATACGTGTGAGATACACACTTTAGATACTGTGGTTATATTCTTCTATTAATAAAACACCCTTTTTGGGCAAAATATTAAAATTTTCAGCCCTTGCTGCATCAGCACGTGTGAAATTGAAGGGCTATATGCTGCTGTCATATTCAGTTATTAAACAAACACCCGATTTGGGCAAAAAACTTTAATAGCAGCCTAGTCTGCAACTGTACGTGTGAGATACACCCTTTACATACTGTGGTTCTATTGAGTTATTTGAAATACAGCCATTTTGGGGAAAAATAATTAATTGCGGCCTAGTCTGGATCAGTCGGCGTGAGATACACCCTTTAGATACTGTGGTTATAGTCTTCTATTAATGAAAAACACTTTTTGGGCAAAATACACAATTTTTCAGCCCTTGCTGCATCAGCACGTGTGAAATTCAAGGGTTATATACTGCTGGCATATTCAGTTATTAAACAAACACCCGTTTTGGGCAAAAATCTTAAAATTCCGGCCAAGTCTGCATCTGTACGTGTGAGATGCACCCTTTAGATATTGTGGTTCTATTCAGTTATTTGAAATACAGCCATTTAGGGCAAAAAATTATAATTGTGGCCTAGTCTGGATCAGTCGGTGTGAGAAACACCCTTTAGATACTGTGGTTATATTAATAAAACAGCCATTTTGGGCAAAATACACAATTTTTCAGCCCTTGCTGCATCAGCACGTGAGAAATTCAAGGGTTATATACTGCTGTCATATTCAACACCCATTTTGGGCAAAAAAGTTAATTTTGCAGCCTTTGCTGCATATGTCATGAGCTTCAAGAGGTAGTCCCCTGAAATGGTCTTCCAACAGTCTTGAAGGAGTTCCCAGAGATGCTTAGCACTTGTTGGCCCTTTTGCCTTCACTCTGCGGTCCAACTCACCCCAAACCATCTCAATTGGGTTCAGGTCCGGTGACTGTGGAGGTTAGGTCATCTGGCACAGCACCCCATCACTCTCCTTCATGGTCAAATAGCCCTTACTTTAAAAGTTTTCCCAATTTTTCAGCTGACTGACTGACCTTCATTTCTTAAAGTAATGATGGCCACTCGTTTTTCTTTACTTAGCTGCTTTTTTCTTGCCATAATACAAATTCTAACAGTCTATTCAGTAGGACTATCAGCTGTGTATCCACCTGACTTCTCCTCAACGCAACTGATGGTCCCAACCCCATTCATAAGGCAAGAAATCCCACTTATTAAACCTGACAGGGCACACCTGTGAAGTGAAAACCATTTCAGGGGTCTACCTCTTGAAGCTCATCAAGAGAATGCCAATAGTGTGCAAAGCAGTAATCAAAGCAAAAGGTGGCCACTTTGAAGAACCTCGAATATGACATATTTTCAGTTGTTTCACACTTGTTTGTTATGTATATAATTCCACATGTGTTCATTCATAGTTTTGATGCCTTCAGTGTGAATCTACAATTTTCATAGTCATGAAAATAAAGAAAACTCTTTGAATGAGAAGGTGTGTCCAAACTTTTGGTCTGTACTGTATATCAGACGCTATTTTGTAAATAGCGTCTGATATACCTGCTCCTCTGGTGGTCCCTTTTGCTTGGATCGACCACCAGAGGACACAGGCAGCTCTGTTAGTAGCACCAAGCACCACACACACATTACACACACACCCCTGTCACTTATTAACCCCTGATTATCCCATATAGACTCCCTGATGACCCCCCTGTCACCGATCACCCCCCTGTAAGGGTCCCTTATCACCGCCAGTTAGTTAGCTACTTGTTAGGTAGTTAGCGCCCAGCCCACCGCACCGCAGTCACTGATTAGTCGCTGATTAGCGTCATCGCTGTCGCTAATCAGCACTAGCACTATATAGAATCTGTAAGTGATCAAGACTGATCTCAATCAGATCTATATCAGTACATTAGGGTCACCTTAGGCTCTACAAAAAACGCAGTGTTCGCCCGATCAGGCCTGATCTTGTGCCCACACTTGCATTCAGTCCGCCCCACCGCAGTGACAGAATTTTTTTTTTCTGATCACTGCAAAAACACCGTAAAATCGCTGCGGCGCTATAAAGATCACTTTTGAGCTTTTTGGACCTTTATTAGCGATCGCAGCTTTACTTCGCAAGCACTCCTTTTTACTATGCAGGTGTGCTCTTTTTCCTGGGTAGTCTTAGAGGTATACCCCCTAAATTTAGTTAGCCCAAAATGTCAAAAAAGGTGTATTCCGCTGAAGAGTACTTTTAGGATTTCACAGGGCATTTTTACGCATTTGGATTCCAAACTACTTTTCACGCTTTAGGGCCCCTAAAATGCCACGGAATAACTTGGGGTGTATTCTTTCTAAAATAGTGTCACTTGTGGGGTATTTATACTGCCCTGGCATTTTAAGGGCCCTAAAGCGTGAGATGTAGTTTGGAATCCAAATGCGTAAAAATGCCCTGTGAAATCCTAAAAGTACTCATTGGAATTTGGGCCCCTTTGCGCACCTAGGCTGCAAAAAAGTGTCACACATGTGGTATCACCGTACGCAGGAGAAGTAGGGCAATGTGTTTTGGGGTGTATTTTTACATATACCCATGCTGGGTGAGAGAAAAATATCTGTAAATTGACAACTTTGTATAAAAATTTTTTAAAAAGTTGTCATTTACAGAGATATTTCTCACACACAGTATGGGTATATGTAAAAATACACCCCAAAACACATTGCCCTATTTCTTCTGAGTACGGCGATACCACATGTGTGACACTTTTTTGCAGCCTAGGTGCGTAAAGGGGCCAAAAGTCCAACGAGTACCTTTAGGCTTTACAGGGTTGCTCACAATTTAGCCCCGCCCAAAATGCCAGAACAATAAACACACCCCACAAATGCCCCCATTTCGGAAAGTAGACACCCCAAGGTATTCACTGAGGGGCATAGTGAGTCCGGGGGAGATTTTTTTTTTTTTTAGCCTGAAGTTAGCAGAAAGGGAAACTTTATTATTATTTTTTTTTCTCAGAAAGTGTCATTTTTCGCTAACTTGTGAAAAATAATTAAATCATACATAAACTCACCATGCCCCTCCGCGAATACTTTGGGGTGTCTTCTTTCTAAAATGGGGTAATTTGGGGGGTATTTATACTATCCTGGCATTCTAGCACCTCAAGAAACATGATAGGTGCTCAGAAAGTCAGAGCTGCTTCAAAATGCAGAAATTCACATTTTTGTACCATAGTTTGTAAACCCTATAACTTTTGCGCAAACCAATAAATATACACTTATTAGATTTTTTTTATCAAAGACATGTAGCACAATAACTTCTGACACAAACTTGTATAGAACTGTAATTATATTTGAACAATTTTACCAGAAAAAGTTAAAAATAAATTTTTTTTTAGAAAATTGAGGTCTATTTTGATTAATATCAGAAAAACGAAAAATCTCAGCAGCAATCAAATACTACCAAAAGAAAGCTGTATTTGTGAGAAGAAAAGGAGGTAAAATTCATTTGGGTGCCAAGTTGCATCACCGAGCAATAAACCGTTAAAGTTGTGAAGTGCTGATTTGTAAAAAAGGGCCTGGTCACTCGGGGGGTATAAACCTGTGGTCCTTAAGTGGTTAATTCCCTCACTGGAGCATGATCGGAAGATGTGCGAGTACAAGCGCACGCTGGTAGACGCGCTGCTGCTGGCATTCCCACCTGACAGCGGGGGCACAGAGGAAGCACAAGGCAAAGGCAGAGGAAGAGGTCGCCAACGAAGCTGGGTCACCGCCAGCACCTCAGAAGGCAGGGTTAGCATGGCCGAAATGTGGAAAAGCTTTGTCAGCACGCCACAACAACCAAAACCACCAGCTGTTATGGAATGTCTTAGCAGGAGGCAGCATTTCACCAACATGGTGGAGCAGTATGTGTGCACATGCCTACACGTACTTAATGACGGGTCTGCCCCCTTCAACTTCTGGGTCTCCAAATTGGGCACATGGCCTGAGCTTGCCCTTTACACCTTGGAGGTGCTGGCCTGCCCTGCAGCCAGTGTATTATCTGAATGTGTGTTTAGCACGGCAGGGGGCATCATCACAGACAAGCGCAGCCGCCAGTCCACAGCCGATGTGGATAAGCTCACGTTCATTAAAATGAACCAGGCATGGATCCCACAGGACTTGTCCGTACGTTGTGCAGAATAGACATGTATACCGGCATTAACCAGCCATTGTTATACTGCAGCGCAATTGCTCATTCTTGTATTTTGGATATTTCACACTCTTTTGGAGTGTACCCTAATTAAAAATTTTAATTTTAATTTAAACCAAAAACCAGTGTTGGCTACCTCCTCCTCCACCTCCGCTTCCACCTACACCACTACGTCCACCGCCTCCTCAAACTTCACCTCCATATGGACCTCCACCTCATAAATCAGGTTTAGTTTTTTTTGTACGTATTTTATTTTATTTTATTTTATGTCATTTCCCTACTTTGTCTGTTACATTTTTGGGTGAAATTCACCAATTTTTGGGTGTGATATACCATTGCTCTACCTAGTAGACAGGTTAAAAAAAAAAAAAAATTTGTCTGTTACATTTTCGGGTGAAATTCACCACTTTTTGGGTGTGATATACCACTCATACCTAATATTCAGGTAAAAAAAAAAAAAATTGTCTGTTACATTTTCGGGTGAATATTACAAATTTTTGGGTGTAATATACCCCTCCTCTACCTAGTTGACAGCTTAATAAATCTCAATAATTTTTCTTTTACATTTTCGGGTGACAATAAAAAAAAAAATTCTGCCATAGACCCCTGCTCTACCAAGTAGACAGGTTAATAAATTTCTGTAATTTTTCTGTTACATTCTGGGGTTGGCATTTTACAATTTTGGACATGAATAAACCCCTGCTCTGCATAGGTGACAGGGAATAAAATTTCTGAAATTCTTCTTTAATTGATGTGCGCCACCTCTTTTCATTCAATGCTTAAACTTTAACAAGTTGTCCCACATTTGCGCTTCAATAATTTGTCCCACATTTGCGCTTTACTATTTTGTCCCACATTTGCGCTTCAGCAATTTGTCCCACATTTGCGCTTTAATAATTTCTCACATTTGCGCTTTAATAATTTGTCCCACATTTGCGCTTTACTATTTTGTCCCACATTTGCGCTTCAGCAATTTGTCCCACATTTGCGCTTTAATAATTTCTCACATTTGCGCTTTAATAATTTGTCCCACATTTGCGCTTTACTATTTTGTCCCACATTTGCGCTTCAATAATTTGTCCCACATTTGTGCTTTAATAATTTGTCCCACATTTGTGCTTTAATAATTTGTCCCACATTTGCGCTTCATTAATTTGTCCCACATTTGCACCTCAATAACTTTTCCCATATTTCTGCTCGATCCAATTTTTTTTTTAACCATTTATCTCCCTTGGATGTGGTCTCTCTTTCTCACGCTCCCTCTCAGGGGTGGAACCCTGATTCGCCGATAACCGCGATCAACATGGTAGGCGCAGAAAAGAACATTGAAAGTTGATAGAGCAGATATCCAATTGGATCTTGAACATCACGGGGACATGGTGGGACAGTATGTGAGCACACGCCTACATGAACTGACTGACAGGGGTCAGCCCCTGCAACTTATGGGTCTCCAAATGAGCCCCACTTACTCAGCTGTCCTGTACTCCAATCAAAATTTGGTGAGTGGTTCTTCAACCAGGGAAACCCAAAACAGTGTCAGCAGGTAAATTGTACAAAACAAAAAGTGAACATTTTTCACAGTGGATCACAACCGTCATAACTAAATCAATAGTCTGTAATTCTATAAACCCTCCGGCCAATAGAGTGGTGTTTACTCCAGGCACCGAAATGGGCTTATGTACTTCGCTCACTACAAGACCCAGAGCAGAAATAAAATCATAATTAACAAAATTTGCAGCGGACCCCAAATCAACAAAAGCACGACCAGTAACAGTCCTTCCCCGTGAAGATAAACTCACAGGCAGAAGTTTTCTACAACACTTGTCGGGAAATACCTGTGCATCTGAGTGACCTCCCTGAACATCACTCAGACAATGAAGTTTTCCGGCTTTGTTTTCGCAAGACAGGATAATAGTAGTAGAATCACAGTCTGTTCTTTTGGCAATGCTCCCTCTGCTGCTGAGATGTCGCAGCATCAACCTGCATAGGATCCTCGGATTCTTCAGGAACCTTGCATCCGGAAGGTTTACTAACAGAGGAGGAAGAAGAGGGATGGACACAGACAGACCTCTCATGCTTGCGTTCTCTAATACGCTTATCAAGGCAAATTGCCTACCCGTGTTGGAGTTTTTGTGATTATGTGTTCGCAGCAAACGTGCGAGTTGTGTTTGTATCCCATTCGTTTCTATGCTAGGACTGCACTACTGCAATCCCACTGCAAACCTTGGGCACAACAGCTGTCCCTTGACCAAGATCACCATGTAGCCGAACCCTAACACTATGCTATTCAGAAAGGAGGGAGGGGAAGGACAAAGAGAAGAGGCTTTTAGTAAAGCAGATCAGTGAAGTCAGCCCTGAGCTCACAACAGCCAAGAGCAGCGTGCTGTCAGAATTTATCAGAAGCAGCAGTGTTGTCAACTAGACAAAATTGCTGCACAGACTCTACAACAAGAAAATGTCAGGAAATAAAAAAATCTAAAATGGTAGCTTTGTTCCAATAAAATTTCTAAAAGTTCAGGGAGGGCTTTCGATAACCCTAAAAACCCTCAGTCATCCATATCACACATATAAGGGTTCAACAAGATACGTTAATGTTACGCTGACGGGACCTGTGTGCCGCTGTCCTACTTTCCTGAACAGGCGTCGCACCCAATCCCCCCCCATGTGATTTGGGACTAGTGCTCAGTGAACTTCCTAACAGCACTGATAGAGTTAATCCTTTCTCTTGCTCCCTGTCCAGCTGCTGATTAGGCCTTGTGCAAACAACTATATTTTGTATCCAGTCAGCATTTCTTTGCAGATTGCACACTGAACCATTCATTTCTATGGGTCTGAAAAAAACAGCAGATGCAATACAGACAAAACACGGACATAATCCATGTTTTGTGGATCCGTGTGTTTTGGTTCCTATAAACAGATACGATTGTGTGCATGAGGCCTTGAAGGGGTTGTGCTATCTCATACATTGGGGGCATATCATTAGGACATGCTCTCAATGTCTGTTAGGTCCCACCTCTGTGAACCGCTCCTATCTCTAAAACCACACATACACGGCCACCGTCAATTCATTACTACGGGACTGACGAAAATAGCCAAGCGGTGTGCTCAGCTATTTTCAAACGTCCCATTGAAATTAAAAGGAAGCACATTGCGCAAGTGCAGCCACAGCTCCATTCACTTCTATGGGGCTGTCAGAAATAGCCAAGTCAGCACTCAACTATTCTCAGCACTCCTATAGAAATTAATGGAAGGTAACTGCGTAATAGCAGTGTATCATCCTTCACTTTGTGGGCTCTATTCTAAAGATAGGTGAAGGTGCCACCAATGTGATATGTATGAGATGACACAAGCCCTTTAAGGTGCTGATC
The DNA here is from genome assembly GCF_905171765.1 of Bufo bufo. Taxonomy (NCBI): domain Eukaryota; kingdom Metazoa; phylum Chordata; class Amphibia; order Anura; family Bufonidae; genus Bufo; species Bufo bufo. The sequence continues at coordinate 201,255,557 of NC_053396.1, read as the reverse complement.
AGCCTTCCTATTTAGCTGGGTCGTGGATCCCCCTCCTTTCCTGAGCTTTGAGGTTTTCTAGCGTCTAGTAACCAGCTAAAGTGTGTTCTCTTGTCTTATTACCCATGTACTGCACCTTGCCTTACTAATTCTGCTCCTTGCCACCTGGCCTGACCTTGTAACTGCTACCTGGACTATGCACATACTCAGCCTATCGCGACTTCGGGATTGGTATCTGAAATACACACGTATTAGGTAGTGGATTTCAGGAATGGTTCCCTGCAGCGAAGTCTAGATCCCTGTACAGGGGTTAAAAGGTGAATACCAAGGAACCACTAGGGCAATGCCTTTTGTTTTAGTACAAAGTCAAACTGGTTATTTGGCACAGTCCACACCCACTGTTTGTTCCAGTTGAGCTAGGTCCATCCATATTTTTTTTTCTTGGCCAAATTTAATTTGGAATACCTTGCAATAGAATTCCCCACATTTATTGATCTGTGAGTGAAGTGTGTGAAGACTGGGGGCATTGCAAATAGAGTCTCACTTGAATATTTGGGTTTTCAGTAGAAATGTTAAGTCCTTCTTTCATAACAATTATTTGACAGTTATTTAAGAGGGGTGTGTATAGATTGAGCTTAAAATGATCTATAGCAATGGGTGTATTGTGTCATATGTCAATGAGTAACTCCTCAAATGTAACAATCAACTCAGTGATACGGTGGTAGATACTTCTCTCTTCATGCTCAATTGAAAAGCAATTAAAGTTGCTAATTTTTTTATGAGTCTCAACAAAGAATGCAAAAAGCTTTTCAATTTACTTTAATCATTAATAACAAGAAAAGCGCCATTGCGTCATCGGTCATGAAAATAAAGCTATAAATATGTGCATACAAAAATAAAATGGGGTTCTTTTTTTATTTTTTTATTCTTCATTTCTATTTTGCAAAAGTAACAAAATTATTGCATGTTGAATCACATACATTAGAAAATAATAGTCGGATCCATGCCGACTGACATCATGGAGCATAATCCAACAATACACAAACAATTACAACACATAAGTCTGTGTTTGATATTCAGCCTGCGGTGACAATAGAGCACCTTGATTCATCTGACAAGAACCATACTAAAATGGGGTTCATCTGTAGTAGAAAACAGAAATCGTCCAATAATACGAGCCTACAATATAGTACATGTGATAAATAGAACCATGTGCAAGCATATAATGCAATCACATAAGCAATGACAGGTATTAACACATAGAAAAAAGTGGCGTGGCCAGCACATGAAAGCTGAGGATGTGAGGTGCACTCAAGGGCTAGGACCCACCCCTGGGGGCATTGAAGCCCTTAACTGTGTTAAGTATTTTTTTTTCTCAGGAATGACACAAGCAATTTTCACAACTATAGGGTTGATCTTGCTGTTGCACTTTAAATATGCGTTTATTAAATAACTCAACCTTTTAGATATAAAAAAAAAACTGTACATTAAATTAGTGAGCATTCGATTCCCTTCTGGGAAAATTCTGCCTTTGTCAGGTTTTGAAAATGGCTGAATTTATCCGTAAATCTGTCCAAGATGGTCCATCAGGTGGAACTACATTTTTTTGGCTAGTGTCAACAATGTTATTTTGAAAATCTGCAATGTCCATCTCAAAACCCCTTCTTAGTAATGAGTGATCATGATTGCAACAAATACCAAGTCCAGATTAGAGTCGAGATCAGTTACTTAGGGTTCTCTCCACACTGAAGCCTTGAGCTGAATTCATCACAGCCTTTGAATGCATCCTCTTGGGGCTCCGCCTTCTGGGTCATGTATCGGTTCTCTACAGTTCCATGGTCTATAGTATGTATTGTAGGCAGTGGGGACATCGGAACATGCCTGGACTCTGTTCACATGGTAAGAATGTGACCTTCGTTTACAGGCTGCAATCTGTATGATGGAGAAACATGCATTGATCATGTTGGAATGTAGATTTCATTACTGAAATTGATATGCACTACAGAGGTTATCTGGGTTTAGTTAGGGATCCATGTTAAGATTGTAAGATACTTTAGTTTTTGAGTCTCATATCGCCTCCTATTCTATAATATACATGATAGAACATTCAACCTTTTAGCAATATTTGCCGATACATGATAACATCATCATTAGTGTTGGGCGAGCATCGCGAGGCTCGGCACATCATGGTGTTCAGCCAAACACCTTGTGTGCTCGAGCGCGATGTTCGAGTCTCCTCCACGCACATTTGTTGGCTTCTACACAGCCAATAAACGTACAGGTAAGTACTGCCATTCTCTGTAATACCATAGCCATGTTGGCTGCTGGCATTACAGTGATTGGCTGTCCGGAACGCGTCATCGGGTGCTATATGACACATGTTCAGCTCAGTATTAGTCAGGAAGAGCTGGAGAGCAGAAGGGAGAGATAGTGTAGGGATTGAAATAGTAATATTTTAGTTTTTATACTTGTTATAGACCCAAAAGTTTTTTTAAGGGCTATTGTGTGTGGCAGTAATATATATTTTAGCGCAACCTGCACTAAATTGCTAAAACTTGTTAGAGACCAAAAAGTCCTTTTAAGGACTATAGTTGTATCTGGCAGCAATATATATTTATAGCGCAAACTGTGCTAAATAGCTTGCAATTGTTTGGCCGCTGCAGACAGCGACATTATCTGCACTACATCTCCTGTCTAGTGTGTGCGCAGCCTAAAAATATCTGTGACATCCAGTGTACTTTTTCCGTAGACAGTGTCCGCTGCGGACAGTTACATTACCTGCGCTACATCTCCTGTATAACGTTTGTGTATCCAAAATATCAGCGACATTCAGTCAAATTTTTTTGCTGCTGGTGGCAGCGACATTACCTGCGCTACATCTCCAGTATAAGGTTAGCACATCCGAAATATCAGTGACATTCAGTGTAATTTTTTATTAACCGCTGGTGACATCAACATTACTTGCGCTCATAGGCGTGCGCATGGGGTGTGCCGGGTGTGCCTGGGCGCACCCTAATCAAGCCTCAAAATTTAGTTTCTGTTACCTCCGGCAGCTGCCTCTTGAGCACCGCTGGCTGACGAATACTAATGAAGCGCTTCCATTTTGGAAGAGCTCATTAGCACCAGAGGATCAGGAAGCGGTGAACGCTCTGTACTTACCACTGCCTGGTCCTCGGCTGTCGGCTGTGCAGGGCTGCGCACAGCGTGAGGCGCTTTGTGATGTCACACTGTGTGCGCCAGTTCAGAGCGCACAGCCGAGAGCCGACATCAGGAGGAAGAAAATCGCGGACGGCGAGGAGCGGCGGCGTCCAGGAGCAGAGAGGTAAGTGTTTTTTTATTTTATAAAAAATGAGGCTGCTGGGGCATAATGGAGGCTAATGAGAGGCATAATGGGGGCTAATGAGGCATATGGGGGCTAATGAGGCATATGGGGTCTAATGAGAGGCATAATGGGGGCTAATGAGAGGCATATGGGGCTAATAAGGCATATGGGGTCTAATGAGAGGAATAATGGAGGCTAATGAGGAATATGGGGGCTGATCAGCCTTTTTATTTACCTGGGCTAGGTGTTCCACCTCCTTGTCTGAGCTTTGGGTATTCTAGTGTTTGCTTGCCCTAGTGAAGGTGTGCTTGTTCTGTCTGTCAGCCTATGCACGAACCCTGCCTGTTTCTCAAGCCTGATTCTTCACTGCCTGCCCTGACTTTGTATTGCTTACTCGGGTATGTATGAATGCTGCCTGCCTGACCTTGGATTGCTTTCTCTTGTAAGTTAGTAGGCTGTCTGCCCCAAACTCAGCCTGTCCCTTGACTAAATATGTTGTCTGACTCCTCGGGTCCTTAAATCAGTGCTTCTGAACCCTGTGGGTCAGCTGCCAACCACACCAGGACTACTCCAGGAGCTAGCATCCTGGTTGCTTCCACATCCCTGTTTAGGCATTAAAAGGTGAATACCAGAGGACCACCAGTACAATGCCTTTAGGTTTGGCCCAAAGCTAAACAGGATAGTTGGCACAATGGGTCTACACTCACTGTCTGTTCTACAGGTGAATGCAGAGAGCATTCACAGTGAAGCTTCTCCTTCTGGACACTTGCAGGACCAGTATATGGAGAATAATAGTTCAAATTCTGACTATTCCTGACAAGAAAAGCTCCACAAACAGCATAATCTATTTGAACTGATCTCCCCAGTCTCCACCGAGTGCTGTTAGCAGTTTAACATGGTCAAAACTACAGACAGACTCGCTTTAAAAAAGACTGGTGTAGGATTTCGAGAAAATGTATACATTTCTCATTATATACATAATGTTAATATATAAAAAGCAACCCAGGACTTGTAGTGAATTATGTCTCATTGCAGAACATTTAGGGAGATTTATCATCTACATGCGACAGAAAACTATTAAAAAATGTCACAAATATCTGGTTTGTGACTTTTTCAAAGCCATTTGTGGAAAACATTTTGCACAAGTGGTGTTTTGCCACTTTCTTTTCCACTTTCTGAAAAGATGGTTGGGGCCGGGTGATTGGTACGGGCAGATTTATCCCCATAGATGCTACTTTCTTGGTGTAAATGATGATTGCAATCTATTCCAGCTAGAGGCTGGTGTAGATTTTATTCCAGGTGCATGGACTGCCAGAGGGTGCACTTCATTTATGACGTGGCATACACCTCATCATAAATGAAGCACATCCTCCGGTGGCACAGAGGTTAACAATGCTGGCCTTGATAAATCTCCTTGTTTTCACCATGTTGCCATTAGTTGGCTTTACATTGCGATAAAACAATGCTATGTCTCATAAATGTGTTTCAGTGGCAATTCCTTAAAGGGGTTTTACGAGAGTTTTACACTGATGACCTGCCCTCTGGATACATCGTCAGTATCTGAACAGTGTGGGTCCAACACCCTGGACCCACACCGATCAGCTGTTCGAGAAGACACGGGAGCTCGCATTAGTGCCATAGCCTTCTCTCAGCAAACCAAGGACAGTGCTGTACATTTGATGGCAGCTGTGCTTGGTATGGCAGCTCAGCCTCTTTCACTTCTATAGGGCTGAGCTGTGCCTAGGCCGTATGACCATGAACGTGACGTCTCATGGCCTAGGAAAAGATACAAGAAGACCACGGCGCTACTGTGAGCACCGCTGCCTTATCAAACAGATGATTGGCGGGGGTCCCGGGTGTTGAACCTCCACCAATCAGATACTGATGATCTATCCTGAGGATAGATCATCCGTGTAAAACTCCCAGAAAACCCCTTTAACACTTTTTATTGTTTTCTCCAGGCTATAAGAAATAACAAACCAATGGATAGTTCATGTAGGAAGACAATGTAGCAATATAAAAACAGGCATAATGTAGTTTACAGAAAAAAAAACTTTTAGTAAAGCACAAAATAATATATTTTAATATACAGTATTTTCATATGTATATAGTCATAAGGAACAGATACTTACCCCAAAAGGAAGTCCTAGAAACACAGCCAGGGCCAAAAAGGAGATCAAGATAAGCAGGGCGATGCCCCAATTCGGCACTGAAATTAAAAATTATTTATATAATGAATGTGACCAAGTCAGTAATTAATAGTGTTGATCGCGAATATTCTAATCACAAATTTTTATCGCGAATATTGGCACTTTGAGAATTTGTGAATATCTAGAATATAGTGCTATATCTTCGTAATCGCGAATATTATAGATTTTTTTCATCAGTACCCATGATCCCTCACTGCTTCTTGCTTGTGGGCCAATGAGAAGGCTGCAATATCTTTGACTTTAGGAGTAGTGTTGATCGCATATTTTTTAACGCAGGTTTTCCGATTGCTGATTTTCGCAATCAAGAAAATATTGACTGGAGATCACGAATTCTAGAATTTACGAATTTCAATATTGCCAATACTGCTCATCACTAGTAATTAACATGGTATCAAATAATCAGATAATCAGAAATTATTCTCGTATCTCTGTGTCATTTCATTATCTAAATAACGATGAAAAAGATAAGATTTAAAGGAAATGTGTCACCAAATATTTTATCTGCCAGTTAAAACCAGATAGTGACACATCTCCATTTTTCTGATCTGTTTTTATTTTCTGATTATAGATTTTAATATTCTATTTCCTGAATATGATTATGGGGGCGGCCATCTTGCCTGAGCTGTTCTTAACAGCGTTTAGAAATTGCTTTACGGCAGCCCCATGGTCCATAAACACAGTGGTCAGGAGTGGACCTCATTGACTTTTATGGGTGAGTTTTCTCTGCATTCTCTGTAACCTGTGCAGAAGTCTATTGTTAATGGTGGATCTTATCTATACACAGAGGTGATATCATTACAGGCAGGATTAGTATGACAGATAAGTACAGTAAAGTGATCTGTACAGACCAATGTGGAGTGGAGCCTATTATTAGGCTTAGTAGCCAGTGCAAAAACTTCAGGTTTTTATGGAGTTTGTTTAAATATTGATATTGACATGAAAAATTAAAAATAATCAAAAATTATAATAAAAAAATAGTTATTTTGACAATAGGTCATTTACTGATGACACATTCCCTTTAAAGGGGTATTTCGGTTGTGAGAAATTAATCCCTTATCAGCAGGATAGGTGAAACCTATTAGATCAGAGGGGTTCCGGGGACACTCATCTTTGTCTAGAACAGGGACCCTGCACCCCTCTGCCACTCTGACCACTCCACCTCTACGGGAGTTCTGCAGACAGTCCAGCACATTGCTTGACTATTTCGAAACTCCCATAGAGATGAATGGAGCAGTAGTGCACTCCCTGTAATGTCCTTTGATAGCCCATATTAACAGTCTGGACATGCTGAAAGTTGTAGTTTTCTCCTCATATCCCTCTCCCTGTAATACCCTGATAGTCCATAATAACATTCAAGAAATGCCGGGAGTCACCCATGTAGCAGGTGACTCGGCACTGCTGTGGACAGTTATTGGCTACAGCGGTCATGCCCTCCCCTGTCAAAATAGATGTTGATGCGGGGAAAACTTGCAGAGCTGGTGATGGAGCCGGAACCCAGCGAGGAGTATCAGGTAAGTATGATCACTACCGTGGGTCCAGTCGCGAGGTGATCCCATGGCTTATGCGGCGGGCGCCAGCTGTGATTGTGGGGAAGTTGCTGAGGTGCGGGCCTTTCAAAAATTATCTATGGAGCCCTGTATTAAGTAAAGTAAAATATTCAGCGCTACTGTGAGCTCTAGACAACCACTAAAAGCCCTGTGAAAGCAATGGTGTTCATGGACCTCCGGTTGTCTACAAGATTGTCCTTTGCTTTCAATGAGTGTTGATTCTGATGTCGATCAGTAGTGAACCCCTTAGTTTTATCTGCTGTCAGGAGGTGTTCAACAAATTAAGGGGATAAAGACTGAACAGGTCCATGTGACAAGCATTAACATTTTTCTTAAATAAGAACAGTTGTGAATTTAAGTATCTACAGTCCTTACCTTGTTCAGGAGCAGCAACATTAATAAGTGATGTGGTTTCTGTAGCAAATCCTGCAGTAGTAGTGGTGGCAGTAGTAGTAGTATTAGTGGTGGTGGTAGTAGTAGTAGCTGCTTCACTAGTTTCAGCTGTGGAGGTGGCTGCAGAAGTTGTAGTGGTTGTTGCACTAGGTGATGCAGTAGTTGTGGGAGGTTCAGTTGTTGGAGATGTAGTGGTAATGAGAGGTTCAGTGGTAGTAGGTGATATCGTAGTTGTAGGAGGTTCAGTGGTAATGGGTGATGTAGTTGTTGTTGATGTAGTAGTTGTGGGAGATTCAGTTGTAGTCAGTGATGTAGTTGTCGTGGAAGGTTCAATTGTTGAAGATGTAGTAGTTGTAGGAGGTTCAGTGGTAGTGGATGATGTAGTAGTTGTGGGAGGTTCAGTTGTAGTTGGCGATGTCGTTTTTGAGGGAGGTTCAGTTGTTGATGTAGTAGTAGTGGGAGATTCAGTTGTAGTCGGTGATGTAGTGGTTGTAGAAGGTTCAGTTGTAGTCAGTGATGTAGTTGTTGTGGAAGGTTCAATTGTTGAAGATGTAGTAGTTGTAGGAGGTTCAGTGGTAGTGGATGATGTAGTAGTTGTGGGAGGTTCAGTTGTAGTCGGGGATGTAGTGGTTGTGGGAGGTTCAGTAGTAGTGGGTGATGTAGCAGTTGTGGGAGGTTCATTTGTTGGAGATGTAGTAGTTGTAGGAGGTTCAGTGGAAATGAGGGATGTAGTTGTTGTTGGAGATGTAGTAGTTGTGGGAGGTTCATTTGTTGGAGATGTAGTGGTTGAGGGAGGTTCAGTTGTAGACGGTGATGTCGCAGTTGTGGGAGGTTCAGTTGTTGGAGATGAAGTGGTTGTGGGAGGTTCAGTTGTAGTCGGTGATGTCGTGGTTGTGGGTGGTTCAGTTGTAGTCGGTGCTGTAGTGGTTGTTGGAAATTCAGTTGTAGTCGGTGATGTAGTAGTTGTGGGAGGTTCAGTTGTGGGAGATTCAGTTATTGTTGGAGATGTAGTTGTCGTGGGAGGTTCAGTTGTTGGAGATGTAGTAGTTGTGGGAGGTTCAGTGGTAGTGGATGATGTAGTAGTTGTGGGAGATTTAGTTGTAGTCGGTGATGTAGTGGTTGTGGGAGGTTCAGTTGTAGTTGGTGATGTAGTGGTTGTGGGAGGTTCAGTTAAAGTTGGTGATGTAGTGGTTGTGGGAGGTTCAGTTGTAGTTGATGATGTAGTAGTTGTGGGAGTTTCGGTGGAAGTGGATGTTGTAGTAGTTGTGGGAGATTCAGTTGTTGTCGGTGATGTAGTAGTTGTGGGAGGTTCAGTTGTAGTTGGTGATGTAGTTGTTGGAGATGTAGTAGTTGTGGGAGGTTCAGTTGTTGTAGGTTCAGTGGTAATGGGTGATGTAGTTGTTGCTGGAGATGTAGTAGGTGTGGGAGGTTCAGTTGTAGTAATTAAAGAAGTAGTTGTGGGAGGTTCAGTTGTTGGAGATATAGTGGTTATGAGAGGTTCAGTGGTAGTAGGTGATGTCGTAGTTGTGGGAGATTCAGTTGTAGTCGGTGATGTAGTGGTCGTGGAAGGTTCAGTTGTTAAAGATGTAGTTGTTGTAGGAGGTTCAGTGGTAGTGGATGATGTAGTAGTAGTAGTAGTGGGAGATTCAGTTGTAGTCGGTGATGTAGTAGTTGTAGGAAGTTCAGTTGTTAGAGATGTAGTGGTTGTAGGAGGTTTAGTTGTAGTCAGTGATGTAGTTGTTGTGGGAGGTTCAGTTGTTGCAGATGTAGTAGTTGTGGGAGTTTCAGTTGTAGTCGGGAATGTAGTAGTTGTGGGAGGTTCAGTGGTAGTGGATGATGTAGTAGTTGTGGGAGATACAGTTGTTGTCGGTGATGTAGTAGTTGTGGGAGGTTCAGTTGTTGGAGATGTAGTAGTTGTTGGAGGTTCAGTGGTAATGGGTGATGTAGTTGTTGTTGGAGATGTAGTAGTTGTGGGAGGTTCAGTTGTAGTAATTAAAGAAGTAGTTGTGGGAGGTTCAGTTGTTGGAGATGTAGTGGTTATGAGAGGTTCAGTGGTAGTAGCTGATGTAGTGGTTGTGGGAGGTTTAGTTGTAGTCAGTGATGTCGTAGTTGTGGAAGGATCAGTTGTTGGAGTTGTAGTGGTTGTGGGAGGTTCAGTGGTAATGGGTGATGTAGTTGTAGTCGGTGATGTAGTAGTTGTGGGAGGTTCAGTTGTTGGAGATGTAGTAGTTGTGGGAGGTACAGTGGTAGTGGATGATGTAGTAGTTGTGGGAGATTCAGTTGTAGTCGGTGATGTAGTGGTTGTGGGAGGTTCAGTTGTAGTTGGTGATGTCGTAGTTGTGGGAGGTTCAGTTGTTGGAGATGAAGTGGTTGTGGGAGGTTCAGTTGTAGTCGGTGATGTCGTGGTTGTGGGTGGTTCAGTTGTAGTCGGTGCTGTAGTGGTTGTTGGAAATTCAGTTGTAGTCGGTGATGTAGTAGTTGTGGGAGATTCAGTTATTGTTGGAGATGTAGTTGTCGTGGGAGGTTCAGTTGTTGGAGATGTAGTAGTTGTGGGAGGTTCAGTGGTAGTGGATGATGTAGTAGTTGTGGGAGATTTAGTTGTAGTCGGTGATGTAGTGGTTGTGGGAGGTTCAGTTGTAGTTGGTGATGTAGTGGTTGTGGGAGGTTCAGTTAAAGTTGGTGATGTAGTGGTTGTGGGAGGTTCAGTTGTAGTTGGTGATGTAGTAGTTGTGGGAGTTTCGGTGGAAGTGGATGTTGTAGTAGTTGTGGGAGATTCAGTTGTTGTCGGTGATGTAGTAGTTGTGGGAGGTTCAGTTGTAGTTGGTGATGTAGTTGTTGGAGATGTAGTAGTTGTGGGAGGTTCAGTTGTTGGAGGTTCAGTGGTAATGGGTGATGTAGTTGTTGCTGGAGATGTAGTAGGTGTGGGAGGTTCAGGTGTAGTAATTAAAGAAGTAGTTGTGGGAGGTTCAGTTGTTGGAGATATAGTGGTTATGAGAGGTTCAGTGGTAGTAGGTGATGTCGTAGTTGTGGGAGATTCAGTTGTAGTCGGTGATGTAGTGGTCGTGGAAGGTTCAGTTGTTAAAGATGTAGTTGTTGTAGGAGGTTCAGTGGTAGTGGATGATGTAGTAGTAGTAGTAGTGGGAGATTCAGTTGTAGTCGGTGATGTAGTAGTTGTAGGAAGTTCAGTTGTTAGAGATGTAGTGGTTGTAGGAGGTTTAGTTGTAGTCAGTGATGTAGTTGTTGTGGGAGGTTCAGTTGTTGCAGATGTAGTAGTTGTGGGAGTTTCAGTTGTAGTCGGGGATGTAGTAGTTGTGGGAGGTTCAGTGGTAGTGGATGATGTAGTAGTTGTGGGAGATACAGTTGTTGTCGGTGATGTAGTAGTTGTGGGAGGTTCAGTTGTTGGAGATGTAGTAGTTGTTGGAGGTTCAGTGGTAATGGGTGATGTAGTTGTTGTTGGAGATGTAGTAGTTGTGGGAGGTTCAGTTGTAGTAATTAAAGAAGTTGTTGTGGGAGGTTCAGTTGTTGGAGATGTAGTGGTTATGAGAGGTTCAGTGGTAGTAGGTGATGTAGTGGTTGTGGGAGGTTTAGTTGTAGTCAGTGATGTCGTAGTTGTGGAAGGATCAGTTGTTGGAGTTGTAGTGGTTGTGGGAGGTTCAGTGGTAATGGGTGATGTAGTTGTAGTCGGTGATGTAGTAGTTGTGGGAGGTTCAGTTGTTGGAGATGTAGTATTTGTGGGAGGTACAGTGGTAGTGGATGATGTAGTAGTTGTGGGAGATTCAGTTGTAGTCGGTGATGTAGTGGTTGTGGGAGGTTCAGTTGTAGTTGGTGATGTCGTAGTTGTGGGAGGTTCAGTTGTTGGAGATGAAGTGGTTGTGGAAGGTTCAGTTGTAGTCGGTAATGTAGTGGTTGTGGGAGGTTCAGTTGTAGTTGGTGATGTAGTAGTTGTGGGAGGTTCAGTTGTAGTTGGTGATGTAGTAGTTGTGGGAGTTTCGGTGGAAGTGGATGATGTAGTAGTTGTGGGAGATTCAGTTGTTGTCTGTGATGTAGTAGTTGTGGGAGGTTCAGTTGTAGTTGGTGATGTAGTTGTTGGAGATGTAGTAGTTGTGGGAGGTTCAGTTGTTGGAAGTTCAGTGGTAATGGGTGATGTAGTTGTTGTTGGAGATGTAGTAGTTGTGGGAGGTTCAGTTGTTGGAGATGTAGTGGTTGTGGGAGATTCAGTTATAGTCGGTGATGTCGTGGTTGTGGGAGGTTCAGTTGTAGTTGGTGATATCGTATTTGTGGAAAGTTCAGTTGTTGGAGATGTAGTGGCTGTGGGAGGTTCAGTTGTAGTTGATGTAGTAGTTGTGGGAGGTTCAGTGGTAGTGGATGATGTAGTAGTTGTGGGAGGTTCAGTTGTAGTTGGTGATGTAGTTGTTGGAGATGTAGTAGTTGTGGGAGGTTCAGATGTAGTCAGTGATGTAGTTGTCGTGGGAGGTTCAGTTGTTGTAGATGTAGTAGTTGTGGGAGGTTCAGTGGTAGTGGATGATGTAGTAGTTGTGGGAGATTCAGTTGTAGATGGTGATGTAGTAGTTGCGGGAGGTTCAGTGGTTGTGGGAGATTCAGTTATAGTCGGTGATGTCGTGGTTGTGGGAGGTTCAGTTGTAGTTGGTGATGTCGTAGTTGTGGGAGGTTCAGTTGTTGGAGATGTACTAGTTGTGGGAGGTTCAATGGTAATGGGTGATGTAGTTGTTGTTAGAGATGTAGTGTTTGTGGGAGGTTCAGTTGTAGTGGATGATGTAGTAGTTGTGGGAGGTTCAGATGTAGTTGGTAATTTAGTCATTGTGGGAGGTTCAGTTGTTGATGTAGTAGTAGTAGTAGTGGGAGATTCAGTTGTAGTCGGTGATGTAGTAGTTTTAGGAGGTTTAGTTGTTAGAGATGTAGTGGTTGTGGGAGGTTCAGTTGTATTCAGTGATGTAGTTGTCGTGGAAGGTTCAGTTGTTGGAGATGTAGTAGTTGTGGGAGATTCAGTGGTAGTGGATGATGTAGTAGTTGTGGGAGATTCAGTTGTAGTCGGTGATGAACTAGTTGTGGGAGGTTCAGATGTAGTCAGTGATGTAGTTGTCGAGGGAGGTTCAGTTGTTGGATATGTAGTAGTTGTGAAAGGTTCAGTGGTAGTGGATGATGTAGTAGTTGTGGGAGATTCAGTAGTAGACAGTGATGAAGTGGTTTTGGGAGGTTCAGAGGTAATGGGTGATGTAGTTGTTGTTGGAGATGTAGTATTTGTGGGAGATTCTGTTGTAGTCGGTGATGTAGTAGTTGTGAGAGGTTCAGTTGTAGTCAGTGATGTAGTTGTCGTGGGAGGTTGAGTTGTTGGAGATGTAGTAGTTGTGGGAGTTTCAGTGGTAATGGGTGATTTAGTCGTTGTGGGTGGTTCAGTTACAGTCTGTGATGTCGTAGTTGTGGGAGGTTCAGTTGTTGGAGATGTAGTGGTTGTGGGAGGTTCAGTGGTAATGGATGATGGAGTAGTTGTGGGAGATTCAGTTGTAGTCGGTGATGTAGTAGTTGTGGGAGGTTCAGTTGTAGTCAGTGATGTAGTTGTCGAGGGAGGTTCAGTTGTTGGAGATGTAGTAGTTGTGGGAGTTTCAGTGGTAATGGGTGATGTAGTCGTTGTGGGTGGTTCAGTTGCAGTCTGTGATGTCGTAGTTGTTGGAGGTTCAGATGTTGGAGATGTAGTGGTTGTGGGAGGTTCTGTTGTAGTTGGTGTTGTAGTGGTTGTGGGAGGTTCAGTTGTAGTTGGTGATGTAGTTGTTGTGGTAGGTTCAGTTGTTGGAGATGTAGTAGTTGTGGGAGATTCAGTTGTAGTCGGTGATGTAGTGGTTGTTGGAGCTTCAGTGGTAGTGGGTGATGTAGTTGTTGTGAGTGATTCAGTTGTTGGAGATGTAGAATTTGTGGGAGGTTCAGTTGTAGTTGGTGATGTAGTTGTTGTGGGAGGTTCAGTTGTTGGAGATGTAGTAGTTGTGGGAGGTTCAGTTGTGATCGATGATGTAGTTGTTGTGGGAGGTTCAGTTGTAGTCGGTGATGTAGTGGTTGTGGGAGCTTCAGTAGTAGTAGGTGATGTAGTAGTTGTGAGAGATTCAGTTGTTTGAGATGTAGTAGTTGTGGGAGGTTCAGTTGTAGTTGGTGAAGTAGTGGTTGTGGGAGGTTCAGTGGTAATGGGTGATGTAGTAGTTGTGGAAGATTCAGTTGTTGGAGATGTAGTAGTTGTGAGAGGTTCAGATGTAGTCAGCAATGTAGTGGTTGTGGGAGGTTCAGTTGTTGGGGATATATTGGTTGTGGGAGATTCAGTTGTAGTCGGTGATGTAGTTGTTGTTGGAGATGTAGTAGTTGTGGGAGGTTCAGTTGTAGTCAGTGATGTAGTTGTCGTGGGAGGTTCAGTTGTTGGAGATGTAGTAGTTGTGGGAGGTTCAGTTGTAGTTGGCGATGTTGTGGTAGGTTCAGTTGTAGTTGGTGATGTCGTAGTTGTGGGAGGTTCAGTTGTTGGAGATGTAGTGGTTGTGGGAGGTTCAGTTGTAGTTGATGTAGTAGTTGTGGGAGGTTCAGTGGTAGTGGATGATGTAGTAGTTGTGGGACATTCAGTTGTAGTCGGTGATGTAGTAGTTGTGGGAGGTTCAGTTGTAGTCAGTGATGTAGTTGTCGTGGGAGGTTCAGTTGTTGGAGATGTAGTAGTTGTGGGAGTTTCATTGGTAATGGGTGATGTAGTCGTTGTGGGTGGTTCAGTTGCAGTCTGTGATGTCGTAGTTGTTTGAGGTTCAGTTGTTGGAGATGTAGTGGTTGTGGGAGGTTCTGTTGTAGTCGGTGTTGTAGTGGTTGTGGGAGGTTCAGTTGTAGTTGGTGATGTAGTAGTTGTTGGAGCTTCAGTTGTTGGAAATGTAATGGTTGTTGGAGGTTCAGTTGTAGTTGGTGATGTAGTGGTTGTTGAAGCTTCAGTGGTAGTGGGTGATGTAGTTGTTGTGAGTGATTCAGTTGTTGGAGATGTAGAAGTTGTGGGAGGTTCAGTTGTAGTTGGTGATGTAGTTGTTGTGGGAGGTTCAGTTGTTGGAAATGTAGTAGTTGTGGGAGGTTCAGTTGTAGTCAGTGATGTAGTGGTTGTTGGAGCTTCAGTGGTAGTGGGTGATGTAGTTGTTGTGAGTGATTCAGTTGTTGGAGATGTAGAAGTTGTGGGAGGTTCAGTTGTAGTTGGTGATGTAGTTGTTGTGGGAGGTTCAGTTGTTGGAGATGTAGTAGTTGTGGGAGGTTCAGTTGTGATCGATGATGTAGTTGTTGTGGGAGGTTCAGTTGTAGTCGGTGATGTAGTGGTTGTGGGAGCTTCAGTGGTAGTGGGTGATGTAGTAGTTGTGAGAGATTCAGTTGTTGGAGATGTAGTAGTTGTGGGAGGTTCAGTTGTAGTTGGTGAGGTAGTGGTTGTGGGAGGTTCAGTGGTAATGGGTGATGTAGTAGTTGTGGAAGATTCAGTTGTTGGAGATGTAGTAGTTGTGAGAGGTTCAAATGTAGTTGGCAATGTAGTGGTTGTGGGAGGTTCAGTTTTTGGGGATATATTGGTTGTGGGAGATTCAGTTGTAGTCGGTGATGTAGTTGTTGTTGGAGATGTAGTAGTTGTGGGAGGTTCAGTTGTAGTCAGTGATGTAGTTGTCGTTGGAGGTTCAGTTGTTGAAGATGTAGTGGTTGTGGGAGGTTCAGTTGTAGTTGGCGATGTTGTGGGAGGTTCAGTTGTAGTTGGCGATGTTGTGGGAGGTTCAGTTGTAGTTGGTGATGTCGTAGTTGTGGGAGGTTCATTTGTTGTAGATGTAGTGGTTGTGGGAGGTTCAGTTGTAGTTGATGTAGTAGTTGTGGGAGGTTCAGTGGTAATGGATGATGGAGTAGTTGTGGGAGATTCAGTTGTAGTCGGTGATGTAGTAGTTGTGGGAGGTTCAGTTGTAGTCAGTGATGTAGTTGTCGAGGGAGGTTCAGTTGTTGGAGATGTAGTAGTTGTGGGAGTTTCAGTGGTAATGGGTGATGTAGTCGTTGTGGGTGGTTCAGTTGCAGTCTGTGATGTCGTAGTTGTTGGAGGTTCAGTTGTTGGAGATGTAGTGGTTGTGGGAGGTTCTGTTGTAGTTGGTGTTGTAGTGGTTGTGGGAGGTTCAGTTGTAGTTGGTGATGTAGTTGTTGTGGTAGGTTCAGTTGTTGGAGATGTAGTAGTTGTGGGAGATTCAGTTGTAGTCGGTGATGTAGTGGTTGTTGGAGCTTCAGTGGTAGTGGGTGATGTAGTTGTTGTGAGTGATTCAGTTGTTGGAGATGTGGAATTTGTGGGAGGTTCAGTTGTAGTTGGTGATGTAGTTGTTGTGGGAGGTTCAGTTGTTGAAGATGTAGTAGTTGTGGGAGGTTCAGTTGTGATCGATGATGTAGTTGTTGTGGGAGGTTCAGTTGTAGTCGGTGATGTAGTGGTTGTGGGAGCTTCAGTAGTAGTGGGTGATGTAGTAGTTGTGAGAGATTCAGTTGTTTGAGATGTAGTAGTTGTGGGAGGTTCAGTTGTAGTTGGTGAAGTAGTGGTTGTGGGAGGTTCAGTGGTAGTGGGTGATGTAGTAGTTGTGGAAGATTCAGTTGTTGGAGATGTAGTAGTTGTGAGAGGTTCAGATGTAGTCGGCAATGTAGTGGTTGTGGGAGGTTCAGTTGTTGTGGATATATTGGTTGTGGGAGATTCAGTTGTAGTCGGTGATGTAGTTGTTGTTGGAGATGTAGTAGTTGTGGGAGGTTCAGTTGTAGTCAGTGATGTAGTTGTCGTAGGTGGATCAGTTGTTGGAGATGTAGTAGTTGTGGGAGGTTCAGTTGTAGTTGGCGATGTTGTGGGAGTTTCAGTTGTAGTTGGTGATGTCGTAGTTGTGGGAGGTTCAGTTGTTGGAGATGTAGTGGTTGTGGGAGGTTCAGTTGTAGTTGATGTAGTAGTTGTGGGAGGTTCAGTGGTAGTGGGTGATGTAGTAGTTGTGGGAGATTCAGTTGTAGTCGGTGATGTAGTAGTTGTGGGAGGTTCATTTGTAGTCAGTGATGTAGTTGTCGTGGGAGGTTCAGTTGTTGGAGATGTAGTAGTTGTGGGAGTTTCATTGGTAATGGGTGATGTAGTCGTTGTGGGTGGTTCAGTTGCAGTCTGTGATGTCGTAGTTGTGGGAGGTTCAGTTGTTGGAGATGTAGTGGTTGTGGGAGGTTCTGTTGTAGTCGGTGTTGTAGTGGTTGTGGGAGGTTCAGTTGTAGTTGGTGATGTAGTAGTTGTGGAAGATTCAGTTGTTGGAGATGTAGTAGTTGTGAGAGGTTCAAATGTAGTCGGCAATGTAGTGGTTGTGGGAGGTTCAGTTGTTGGGGATATATTGGTTGTGGGAGATTCAGTTGTAGTCGGTGATGTAGTTGTTATTGGAGATGTAGTAGTTGTGGGAGGTTCAGTTGTAGTCAGTGATGTAGTTGTCGTGGGAGGTTCAGTTGTTGGAGATGTAGTGGTTGTGGGAGGTTCAGTTGTAGTTGGCGATGTTGTGGGAGGTTCAGTTGTAGTTGGTGATGTCGTAGTTGTGGGAGGTTCAGTTGTTGGAGATGTAGTGGTTGTGGGAGGTTCAGTTGTAGTTGATGTAGTAGTTGTGGGAGGGTCAGTGGTAGTGGATGATGTAGTAGTTGTGGGAGATTCAGTTGTAGTCGGTGATGTAGTAGTTGTGGGAGGTTCAGTTGTAGTTGGTGATGTAGTGGTTGTGGGAGGTTCAGTGGTAGTGGGTGATGTAGTAGTTGTGGGAGTTTCAGTGGTAATGGGTGATGTAGTCGTTGTGGGTGGTTCAGTTGCAGTCTGTGATGTCGTAGTTGTGGGAGGTTCAGTTGTTGGAGATGTAGTGGTTGTGGGAGGTTCTGTGGTAGTCGGTGTTGTAATTGTTGTGGGAGGTTCAGTTGTTGGAGATGTAGTAGTTGTGGGAGGTTCAGTTGTGATCGATGATGTAGTTGTTGTGGGAGGTTCAGTTGTAGTCGGTGATGTAGTGGTTGTGGGAGCTTCAGTAGTAGTGGGTGATGTAGTAGTTGTGAGAGATTCAGTTGTTTGAGATGTAGTAGTTGTGGGAGGTTCAGTTGTAGTTGGTGATGTAGTGGTTGAGGGAGGTTCAGTGGTAGTGGGTGATGTAGTAGTTGTGGAAGATTCAGTGGTTGGAGATGTAGTAGTTGTGAGAGGTTCAGATGTAGTCGGCAATGTAGTGGTTATGGGAGGTTCAGTTGTTGGGGATATATTGGTTGTGGGAGATTCAGTTGTAGTCGGTGATGTAGTTGTTGTTGGAGATGTAGTTGTCGTGGGAGGTTCAGTTGTTGGAGATGTAGTAGTTGTGGGAGGTTCGGTTGTAGTTGGCGATGTTGTGGGAGGTTCAGTTGTAGTTGGTGATGTCGTAGTTGTGGGAGGTTCAGTTGTTGGAGATGTAGTGGTTGTGGGAGGTTCAGTTGTAGTTGATGTAGTAGTTGTGGGAGGTTCAGTGGTAGTGGATGATGTAGTAGTTGTGGGAGATTCAGTTGTAGTCAGTGATGTAGTAGTTGTGGGAGGTTCAGTTGTAGTCAGTGATGTAGTTGTCGTGGGAGGTTCAGTTGTTGGAGATGTAGTAGTTGTGGGAGTTTCATTGGTAATGGGTGATGTAGTCGTTGTGGGTGGTTCAGTTGCAGTCTGTGATGTCGTAGTTGTGGGAGGTTCAGTTGTTGGAGATGTAGTGATTGTGGGAGGTTCTGTTGTAGTCGGTGTTGTAGTGGTTGTGGGAGGTTCAGTTGTAGTTGGTGATGTAGTAGTTGTTGGAGCTTCAGTTGTTGGAAATGTAGTGGTTGTTGGAGGTTCAGTTGTAGTTGGTGATGTAGTGGTTGTTGAAGCTTCAGTGGTAGTGGGTGATGTAGTTGTTGTGAGTGATTCAGCTGTTGTAGATGTAGAAGTTGTGGGAGGTTCAGTTGTAGTTGGTGAAGTAGTTGTTGTGGAAGGTTCAGTTGTTGGAGATGTAGTAGTTGTGGGAGGTTCAGTTGTAGTCGGTGATGTAGTGGTTGTTGGAGCTTCAGTGGTAGTGGTTGATGTAGTTGTTATGAGTGATTCAGTTGTTGGAGATGTAGAAGTTGTGGGAGGTTCAGTTGTAGTTGGTGATGTAGTTGTTGTGGGAGGTTCAGTTGTGATCGATGATGTAGTTGTTGTGGGAGGTTCAGTTGTAGTTGGTGATGTAGTGGTTGTGGGAGGTTCAGTGGTAGTGGGTGATGTAGTAGTTGTGAGAGATTCAGTTGTTGGAGATGTAGTAGTTGTGGGAGGTTCAGTTGTAGTTGGTGATGTAGTGGTAGTGGGAGGTTCAGTGGTAGTGGGTGATGTAGTAGTTGTGGAAGATTCAGTTGTTGGAGATGTAGTAGTTGTGAGAGGTTCAAATGTAGTCGGCAATGTAGTGGTTGTGGGAGGTTCAGTTGTTGGGGATATATTGGTTGTGGGAGATTCAGTTGTAGTCGGTGATGTAGTTGTTGTTGGAGATGTAGTAGTTGTGGGAGGTTCAGTTGTAGTCAGTGATGTAGTTGTCGTGGGAGGTTCAGTTGTTGGAGATGTAGTGGTTGTGGGAGGTTCAGTTGTAGTTTTCGATGTTGTGGGAGGTTCAGTTGTAGTTGGTGATGTCGTAGTTGTGGGAGGTTCAGTTGTTGGAGATGTAGTGGTTGTGGGAGGTTCAGTTGTAGTTGATGTAGTAGTTGTGGGAGGTTCAGTGGTAGTGGATGATGTAGTAGTTGTGGGAGATTCAGTTGTAGTCGGTGATGTAGTAGTTGTGGGAGGTTCATTTGTAGTCAGTGATGTAGTTGTCGTGGGAGGTTCAGTTGTTGGAGATGTAGTAGTTGTGGGAGTTTCAGTGGTAATGGGTGATGTAGTGGTTGTGGGAGGTTCAGTTGTAGTTGGTGATGTAGTTGTTGTGGGAGGTTCAGTTGTTGGAGATGTAGTAGTTGTGGGAGATTCAGTTGTAGTCGGTGATGTAGTGGTTGTTGGAGCTTCAGTGGTAGTGGGTGATGTAGTTGTTGTGAGTGATTCAGTTGTTGGAGATGTAGAAGTTGTGGGAGGTTCAGTTGTAGTTGGTGATGTAGTTGTTGTGGGAGGTACAGTTGTTGGAGATGTAGTAGTTGTGGGAGGTTCAGTTATGATCGATGATGTAGTTGTTGTGGGAGGTTCAGTTGTAGTTGGTGAAGTAGTGGTTGTGGGAGGTTCAGTGGTAGTGTGTGATGTAGTAGTTGTGGAATATTCAGTTGTTGCAGATGTAGTAATTGTGAGAGGTTCAGATGTAGTCGGCAATGTAGTGGTTGTGGGAGGTTCAGTTGTTGGGGATATATTGGTTGTGGGAGATTCAGTTGTAGTCTGTGATGTAGTGGTTGTTGGAGCTTCAGTGGTAGTGGGTGATGTAGTTGTTGTGGGAGGTTCAGTTGTTGGAGATGTAGTAGTTGTGATAGGTTCAGTTGTAGTCAGCGATGTAGTGGTTGTGGGAGGTCCAGTTGTTGGGAATATAGTGGTTGTGGGAAGTTCAGTTGTAGTTGGTGGTTTAGTAGTTGTGGGAGGTTCAGTTGTTGGAGATGTAGTAGTTGTGCTAGATTCAGTGGTAATGGGTGATGTAGTAGTTGTGTGAGGTTCAGTTGTAGTCGGTAATGTAGTGGTTGTGGGAGGTTCAGTGGTAGTGGGTGATGTAGTAGTTGTGGGAGGTTCAGTTGTTGGAGATGTAGTAGTTGTAATAGGTTCAGTTGTAGTCGGCAATGTAGTGGTTGTGGGAGGTTCAGTTGTTGGGGATATAGTGGTTGTGGGAGGTTCAGTTGTAGTTGGTGATGTAGCAGTTGTGGGAGGTTCAGTGGTAGTGGATGATGTAGTAGTTGTGGGAGATTCAGTGGTAATGGGTGATGTAGTTGTTGTAGGAGGTTCAGTTGTTGAAGATGTAACAGTTGTGGGAGGTTCAGTTGTGGGAGGTGATGTAGTTGTTGTGGGAGGTTCAGTTGTTAGAGATGTGGTGGTTGTGGGAGGTTCAGTTGTTGGAGTTGTAGTAGTTGTGGGAGGTTCAGTGGTAGTGGATGATGTAGTTGTGAGAGATTCAGTTGTCGGAGATGTTGTAGTTGTGGGAGGTTCAGTTGTAGTTGGTGATGTAGTGGTTGTGGGAGGTTCAGTGGTAGTGATTGATGTAGTAGTTGTGGGAGGTTCAGTTGTTGGAGATGTAGTAGTTGTGAGAGGTTCAGTTGTAGTCGGCGATGTAGTGGTTGTGGGAGGTTCAGTTGTTGGGGATATAGTGGTTGTGGGAGGTTCAGTTGTAGTTGGTGATGAAGTAGTTGTGGGAGGTTCAGTTGTTGGAGATGTGGTCGTTGTGGGAGATTCAGTTGTTGGAGATGTAGTAGTTGTGGGAGGTTCAGTGGTTGGTGATGTAATAGTTGTGGGAGATTCAGTTGTTGAAGATGTAGTAGTTGTGGGAGGTTCAGATCCTGGAGTTGTAGTGTTGCCTGCAATAGTTGGTATAAGCCAATAAATATGCAATCTCAATATAAAAAAAAAAATCTAATACTGGGGAAAGAAACATTTAAATTACACAAAATGAAATTCATCTCGCTATAGCAATATGATCCTGAAAAGTGCAGTCACTGGGGTTATGTTTCATTTGCTTTTTCTATGTCTTTCTTAGACATGTCCTGGGCAGTATTAATAATCCAGCACTTCGAGGGTTATTTAACATTGGTGGCACAAGGTACTTAAGTACCAGGTACAGCCTCCCCCTCCTGAACTTAACTGTATTGCAGCCCTCTGTAATGTAGTTAAAAACTGAAGTGGGGCATGGAAGCCGATCGTTCCCTGCTCCGTCTACTCTAGTAGGCCTGATGGCTATGAGGCTGTAAATCCCTGTGCAGCCGGGCATAATCATTGAACTGGCCTCCAATGGGAAACAGTGCAACAACGTCATCACACCTAGTTGCCTGTACCCCAGCATCCCAAGCCTGCATCACGGATGTCTTGGGAAAGGGCTTAGTGAGAATATGTATTTTCTTCCCTGGTCACTAGGGGACATTGCTGTGTGGGGACATTACTGTTGGGGGACTGTGCTGGCACAGTACTGGCGGGTACTATTGTGGTTAAAAAAAAAAAGTGCCACAAAAAGCTGTGTGCAAATGCAACCTAAAGGTGTTTTTTTTTTTTTCTGAGGATTTCATAAATTTTAATAGTCACCAAGACTAATTTATATCATCATTTGTTACGTGGACCCCTACATATCAGCTTGTTTATTGGTGGGCCCTTTTAACAAAGGTGCAGGGGTAAAATAAATATCTACAAATGACATAGCACAATCACTGCATGATAATGCTGCCCTGACTGAGACTATATCTGCATTCTGCATGAATATTTCACCTTATATGAACATACTGGGCATATTTTTATAAACTATACAAAAACGACAGGAAGACTGTGGCAAAAAGTATAACCAAGTAAATACATACCTGTTTCCTGGGCACCCAGAAAAGAAAAGAAAATATATATGAATAATGAAAACCACAGATGGCAATTCACTGATACATTCCAGTTACCGTTACCCCATTTTATTTGAAAAGGGTCAATTTAACTAATGAGAAACAAGGTCCCCTAGCAGAAAACATAGGCAATACATACAGCTTTTCAGTAATTTTGTTGTAACGAACTTGGGCATTACATGTCGTGCAGTAAAAGGATCAGTCTATAATATCTGAAAAAAAGCAACCTGACAGTAGACAGTAGCCTTCTGTCGGCCATAGTGAACCATTGCTTGAGTGTAATTGATAGCCTGTGGCATGTTAGGTATTAGCCCCCTGCAGGATCCTTCGCAATTTTCATTGTAAATATTTTTCATTTAAACTAGTTTGTAAACCTTTTTACCCATATCTTCATCATGTCCTAGCATTCTCATTTCATCTTTGAAATATCTTATGCAGTACCCCAGTGCATATAACTTTGTTCTTTAATGTTATGTAATACATTGTATACTATGCTATGTAATAGACCAAGTATAGTTGTATAGGGATGGCAAACTCAGGGTTAATTGTCCTGACACTTTAGGGAGAATCTTGACTGGAGATTCAGAGATGAAGGAAGCAACGTTTATGTGCTCTTTCTTCGTAGGCCTCAAGTTCCAGAGACTAGCAGATCTCTGCATGATCCACAGAAAGTGAGAGGAAAGAAAAGGAAAACTTGCAATCTGCATGGCCAAGCATAGGCATCTGTAAGGTAACCTGCTACTATAGCCATTCAGACCTTACTGCAGTGGAGGGATGCTGGTAAGACATCCTTCACACCTGGACACATTCTGTCCAGAACTGCTATCAAAAACCTATATCCCGCAGTGGACACTACAGCCGCCATTGCCTGAGTAGTATTGCCAGCAACAGATCCTACTGAGAGAGACTTTAGAGAGATAGACCAGAAAGAGGGCCATAACTCCTATCCTTGCGTAACTCCACACACTGCTATCTTGGAGAGAATTGCACAGTTTACAATTGGAACTGTGTTTTGCTATAGTTGGATCTACTCCTATTTTGCATTTCAGTAAAAAGAGATGCTTATTCTTCTATCTCTGACTTTTTTTCCTGCCTCCTACCACACCATACTCTGGCCATTGTACTCTACACACACTGCCTTTCACTCATCCAGGTATCTAACATCAAGAGAACCCCCTGCTGCCATCAGACAGGAGCCCTAAAATCAGGGTGTGCTCTGAGGGAAGAAAGGGTATGCCCTCCTTTCACTGCACGGCCATAGGGAGCAATGGTGTGGACAGCGACCGTGATTGATTGTGACATCCAGAGCCATTACCACTCTCATCCTCTGCTCCAATTCCTCACAGGATGCTGCACTTATGCAAAGAGGTATTTCCCAAGGAACAGGACCATCTCATTAGAGCCAACTTGTGGAAGTGGCTCCCTATGAGTCAAAATTCAACATTTAACAAGCTTTGGGATTTGACAAGGTAATATAACCTAGCCAAATATCCATCCATGGATAGCTGTTTGGGGGTGCTTGACCGTTGTCAGTAAGTGGTAGGATTTTGGCTGTGTGGGCAAGGAGCAAGCACCCCGAGACAGCTGTCTATGGATGGGTATCTGGTTTGGCTCCAATTCACTTCAAAACAAAAATGCCCCAATTCCTCTGAAAGTCACATATGACACTCTAAGGTCTCCTATGATGTTATCTGACCCCTTTAAAGCTCTTTAATGCCAAGAAAGCATTAGAAATGTCAAATTGACAGTGACATATATGGCTATGGGTAAACAGGATGGCGCAGGTGGTAACAAACAGCCTGTTTAATAACACACTGCACTGTGGAATATTTAAAAAAAGATCTTATAATGGTCCCAAAAAATGGTCCAAAAATTATCTCTTTTTTTGTGGCAGATGGCTTCTCATCTGTGTTCTGAACTGTAAAATGACAGCCATCATCTTGAGTGATGTGTGCACACCGAATCCAAAAAGTTTCAGATTTGCTAAAATCCAAATCTTTCGAGAAATTCATAACAATTTGATTTGTGCTGAAATTATCCTGTATCGTTTGTCTATTTTAAATAAACGCTGTCGCATTCTTTTGATCCACCTTAGATGTGTAATTAAGCCATTATTGTTTTAAATAATAACTACATTTCTTTACGAGCATCTGCCAAATTACATGGAAGCATAACCAACAGCATAAAGGGAAGTGCAAGGAATGCATGTGATAACTTGACACAGAGAAGAATTCTTCAGCATTAACATGGACAGATCTTATAGAACATCATTATATTTTTTGCAATCTGCCTAGAAATAGAATATTATATTTTTTATTCTACATGGGGAAAGGGTCAAAAGGGTAACTAAAATAACAAACAATAAAAAAGAAAACAAAAAAAAACACTAGGAAAATATATGGAATGATTATGAAAAATGTATAAAAATGATTTGCTTTGGAGAAAACTGACCTACAATTAAATATGCGGAAAAAGTAAGTGGCCAGTGGTGGTGGGGGGTAATATTTATTTTTTATTTTTGAATTTTCTGACACATCCTGTCAATGAATATTGCCAGAAATTTTACACTTTTTTGTAACATCTTAAAACATGAAACAATACATTTGTCACAAGGGTAGACACATCATTGATAGACTTGGATTTGTAAAGTAGGAAAAAAAGACAAGCTATCAGTCCACAATAATGGCCGTCTACTGAGAAAAAAAAATACTTTATCAATAAAGTTTTATATGTCATTTTGCAGTCATTTTTTTTTTTACATTTGAGGTAAGTGGAATATTTCTTAGAACAAAATTTAATTTTCAACCTAATTAAATGAACAGTCTAATAAAAATAGATGAGCAAAGGTCACTAAAAATTCAGGAGAAACGTTATTATCATCAGTTTAGTCGGCTTCAAACAAGGCAGACGACGTACCAAATTTATTACATTGATTAATCTGTTTTATACATTTGGTGCATCTTGTATGCTATTGTTTCCTTATTCCTCCTCTTTATCTTACTTTAAGCCAATATTTTGAACCCAAAATTTATTTAAACCTTACTACAAATATTTTTATTGTAGTGGCATTTTACAACATTTTTTTGGTCCCTTGACATTTTTTTTTATAGCAGCATGGTTTGAGTGTGGTGTCTTTATTCCTTTTAGATGTTGCCTTATAGATTTCTTTAGGAACATAAAAAAAAAAAAAAAAGGTGCGACTGAAAATGGCACCAAAAACACCTGTGAAAAAAACTAAAGAAATGGCAGAAAAGATATGTAATGTCGCACCCTAAAAGAAATATCTATGTGGTGTCAAAGAGGTTTTATCACTTAACAAAGGCCTTTTCACGGTTATTCTTAATTTATTATACTTACGTGCCAATAATAATAATTCATATTGAATAATTATAATATACAATTGAAAGACGTTCTCCGGGCTTTCTTGAAAACCTTGCTGTGTGTTGACCTGTGGAGGGAAGATAATCTGCTTGGGGAGAGTTCCCATCAGCATTCGTAATTCCGTTATACTGTTCCATTATAACAGGGTTTTAACAGAATTTAAATAGAGGAATATAAAACGTAACCCTTTAGAAGCAGGGCCGTCTTTACCGCAGGGCAAAAGGGGCAGCTGCCCCGGGCCCAGTTGCTCCTGGGGGGCCTAAGCAGCATTTTACTTGGATTTTACTTGGGCCCCCTATATTTTGTTGCCGCCGCCGCCCGCCGGCCATGTAACATCACAAAGTCACAGTCCGGACTATAGAAAGAGACTGAGTGAGGAGGGGGCGGGGCCCGCGGCCGCTCTGCGCTCCGCTCTGCTGCCTGGCCTGCCTGTCTCTTTAACAGAGCAGACCAGTGGCTGCTGGAGCGTGATGCAGCTGCCGCACAGGCAGAGAGAGGAAGGAGGCGGAGCCCCAGCCAGCAGCCACAACAGACACAGCCAAGCAACTAGCAGAACTTACAGGTATTTGGTAGCCATATGGGGGGGGGGCAGTGTGTGCTTTCCTGCTACTACATCAACCCCCTCCCCCAGGGATTTTGGGGGCCATTAAGGGTTGGACTTGCTGCTGATGTTGAGTGTGCCAGTGTGTGTGTGTGTGTGTGTCTGTCCCTGTGTGTGTGTGTGTGTGTGTCTGTCCCTTTGTGTGTGTCCGTCCCTGTGTGTTTGTGTCCGTCCCTGTGTGTGTGTGTGTCCGTCCCTGTGTGTGTGTGTGTCCGTCCCTGTGTGTGTGTGTGTGTGTCCGTCCCTGTGTGTGTGTGTGTGTGTCCGTCCCTGTGTGTGTGTCCGTCCCTGTGTGTGTGTGTGTCCGTCCCTGTGTGTGTGTGTGTCCGTCCCTGTGTGTGTGTGTCCGTCCCTGTGTGTGTGTCCGTCCCTGTGTGTGTGTGTCCGTCCCTGTGTGTGTGTGTCTGTCCCTGTGTGTGTGTGTGTGTCTGTCCCTGTGTGTGTGTGTGTGTCCGTCCCTGTGTGTGTGTGTCCGTCCCTGTGTGTGTGTCCCCGTCCCTTTGTGTGTGTGTCCCCGTCCCTTTGTGTGTGTCCATCCCTTTGTGTGTGTGTGTGTGTGTCCGTCCCTGTGTGTGTGTGTCCGTCCCTGTGTGTGTGTGTGTCTGTCCCTTTGTGTGTCCGTCCCTGTGTGTGTCCGTCCCTGTGTGTGTGTCCCCGTCCCTGTGTGTGCGTCTCTCCCTGTGTGTATCACCATGCCCACAGTGTTCCTATGTCTTGACGCAGCTGCTTCAGAACGTTCTGTGCGGGGGAAGAGGAAGAAGATGGAAGAGGAGGCAGCGCCAGCATGGAGTCCGTGCGATAGACACAGGGAGGCACACTAAGGACGAAGGTAACACTTCCACATGATCTACACTAGTGTTATCTGTGGTTTTACATAGGACTGCAGGTAACACTACCACAAGGTTCGCTCACACAGGGCGCCTGAACACCTAAGGCCGGCCCTGGCTGCGCACCCCAGCGCCAAGGGATGACGTCACTGATGTAATATGCCTCTTATATGTGGAGAGCGGTGATGTCACAGATGTAATATATCACCTAAATATGGACAGCGGTGATGTCACTGATGTAATATATTACTTATAGGTGATATATTACATCAGTGACATCACCACTCTCCACACATAAGTAATATATTACATCAGTGACATCACTGCTGTCCACATATACCGGTAAGTAATATATTACATCAGTGACATCACCGCTCATCACATATATGTGGAGAGCGGTGATGTCACTGATGTAATATATCGCCTATATGTGGACAGTGGTGATGTCACTGATGTAAAATATCACTTATATGTGGAGAGCGGTGATGTCACTGATGTAATATAACATTATATGTGGAGAGCGGTGATGTCACTGATGTAATATAAC
Source organism: Bufo bufo (assembly GCF_905171765.1). Taxonomy (NCBI): domain Eukaryota; kingdom Metazoa; phylum Chordata; class Amphibia; order Anura; family Bufonidae; genus Bufo; species Bufo bufo. Next base: position 201,228,242 of record NC_053396.1, on the reverse strand, counting down.
ATTATATGTGGAGAGTGTTCATGTCACTGATGCAATACAGCGCTCCAGATGGTGACCAAAATGGTCGCCAATGCGCCTTAAAATTTGCAGATGGCGACAAGACTTGTCATAGGCTACAGGCCTGAGGTCTATTTGGTAGTGAAATCCCAGCGCAGGCAGGCGTGATGATGTCATCACGCCCGCCTGTGCCAGGACGTGGTGAGGTGTGCGCGTCTGCGTTGCACCATCCCTCGCCGTACCAGCAGCTAGTGAGCGCCAGTGAAAGGAAACAGGTGAGTATAAGATTTTCGCTTTTTTTTTAAGGTGTGGGAAGGCGGGATCCTATATCCCCATTTCTATGGGCACAAATAGCGGTTTCGTTTTTTTCCGTCATACATAACGGAACAAAATGGAACCGTTATTTGTGCCTATAGAAATGTATTAGGATGGAGCAAAACGGAAGGCCGCTATAGGGTGTTGTATGCCATACTTAAATTGTGTTATATTCTGTTAATTTTTTTTTTTATAACGGAACAGTATAACGGAATTAGCAACGTTGATGCAAACCCACCCTTAGTAAGTACCCCTCTGTTGTGCCATGGATTCTGCCATCTGCATACTGAATTTAGAGTGTGCAGCTGAATAGGAAGACCAAGGAACATATCTGGTCTGGCCACAAGCAGAAGAGCCTGCAACTAGTCCTAGCAGTCACATGAGCACAACAGAATGGAAAGCTCAATCAAAGGGTAAGTGCTGAGCAGAGTATCTTCCCTCCATAGGTCAGAACTAGGGATGAGCGAATCGACTTCAAATCGACTTCGGATGAAACACCCGAAGTCAATACCACTTGAAACCGAACCCGAGTTCGGGAAATGTTATTTTACAGCCTAAATCAATTTCTGAAGTTATTGTGCGAAGTCTCCCAAGACTTTGCGAAGTAATAACTTCGTCTCATCGGAGCCAATACATTCTAATACTGTACGGAGCGCTCGCTCTGTACAGTATTGAAACGAAGTTTCAGGCGAATCGACTTCGGATGTTTCTTCCGAAGTCGATTCGCTCATCCCTAGTCAGCACACAGCAAGATTTTCAAGAAAGCCCAGATAACTCCATTAATATATACAGTACAGACCAAAAGTTTGGACACACCTTCTCATTCAAAGAGTTTTCTTTATTTTCATGACTATGAAAATTGTAGATTCACACTGAAGGCATCAAAACTATGAATTAACACATGTGGAATTATATACATAACAAACAAGTGTGAAACAACTGAAAATATGTCATATTCTAGGTTCTTCAAAGTAGCCACCTTTTGCTTTGATTACTGCTTTGCACACTCTTGGCATTCTCTTGATGGTAGCCCCCTGAAATGGTCTTCCAACAGTCTTGAAGGAGTTCCCAGAGATGCTTAGCACTTGTTGGCTCTTTTGCCTTCACTCTGCGGTCCAGCTCTCCCCAAACCATCTCGATTGGGTTCAGGTCCGGTGACTGTGGAGACCAGGTCATCTGGCGCAGCACCCCATCACTCTCCTTCATGGTCGAATAGCCCTTACTTTCAAGTTTTCCCAATTTTTCGGCTGACTGACTGACCTTCATTTCTTAAAGTAATGATGGCCACTTGATTCTCTTTACTTAGCTGCTTTTTTCTTGCCATAATACAAATTCTAACAGTCTATTCAGTAGGACTATCAGCTGTGTATCCACCTGACTTCTCCTCAACGCAACTGATGGTCCCAACCCCATTTATAAGGCAATAAATCCCACTTATTAAACCTGACAGGGCACACCTGTGAAGTGAAAACCATTTCAGGGGACTACCTCTTGAAGCTCATCAAGAGAATGCCAAGAGTGTGCAAAGCAGTAAGCAAAGCAAAAGGTGGCTACTTTGAAGAACCTAGAATATGACATATTTTCAGTAGTTTCACACTTGTTTGTTATGTATATAATTCCACATGTGTTAATTCATAGTTTTGATGCCTTCATAGTCATGAAAATAAAGGAAACTCTTTGAATGAGAAGGTGTGTCCAAACTTTTGGTCTGTACTGTATGTATGTAATAATTTTACATTTATGCACATTATATCATGTTATCATGGTTACAATAGTTTACAGTTTAATATAAAATGGAAACAGTAATATTGCAGTGATGTATATTCTACATTATTATAATATTATATAGATAGATAAATACACAGTAAAAAAAACTCTATATCTTCTATATTATCATTATTATTATTATTATTGATATTTATCCTCCACAATATCCATTTCTGGATGAGTTCAGGACTTACCAATCCTGGGCAACATGGCAAAAATCAGCAAAACACATCGCAAAACTAGAAAGTTCCCCATGATGTATGTAATAAAAGTCTCTTGGTCCCAGAAAGCATGGAAGGAGGATAACAGCAAGTTCAAATGTGCATGGAATCAAATCTGCAGGGATTTTATTGGGGAACAATGTGAAAAAGGGAAGGGACAAACCCATAGGTGACATTGCTCTGCAGTGACAAACTTTTAATTTTCCTCTCTGTGCAAATAGCTGGAATAGCCGAGGAATTCATATACAGTGAACTGTGACACATGATCGGAATTAGAAATGAGCAATAATTTGATTAATTTCCCGGTATTCATAGACTGGTGTCACACATAAGTTTTGCCGTTTTTGGTGTTGTTGTTTGTTTTTTATAAATGTTGCATGGAAATCTAGTGGAAATATTAAACACAGCATAAACATATATTTTTCCACCCTCAAGGTATATAGTTATCAAATTCCAGAAGGCTCTGGGTCTGGCCTTTTTCTTTTCCCTCATTGCCTGATGTTTTTCCCATACACCCCCATTGGGTATTTCTACAGCTTCAAAAATATCAATTTACAACATATGTTGCCTTTTTATTGGCATTTTTGCAGGTTTTTTTTTTTCACAGATGTTTTTGTTCCGTACAGCTCTCCAGAGAAAGAGACATCACAGAGGGGCACATACTACCAACTCTACAGTGGTAAAGTGAAAGCATTGTAATCCACGTAAAACAACAGAAAAATACAAAGGCTGAAAATAAATAAAACATAAAATCAATGTAGCATTCAGCGGGGCCCTCGCTACAGTAGCTGATACAAAAGTCCAATAACATGAAACAATATGGTGATGAAGTTATTAAATGTCCATGCAAATTCACTATGCCAACGATACAGAGCTAGTATCAGTATTGGGGTGCATTCACATGAATTGCTTTACGGTATGAAAAACATGGATACTGGCTGTGTACACACAGCTTCACAGTGCAGATCCACCTATCTTTTATGACACAACCACACAGATACGTGAGCACACAAAAGATGTGAGTTGCAGGAAGTTGATCGGAGAAGGGGGAGGGCGTTAAAAACTTTGCTATGGAGCCCAGACTTTTCAAGTTATGTCCCTGCACCCAACTCCATAGTAAAGCCTATAGATTTAGAATATGAAGTGATCAAAGCTCCCGCACATGTAAGGTATAGGTGTACTAATACGTTTCTCCATAAGGTGTATGTATAGACATGTAGCCTGGATGAGTCAGTTTGATAGATGGCTCAATTATAACTATACATTTTAAATTCAATAAATGTGGAAATAATTGCAAGACATCCTGTAATTACAGCTTCTGTATTTTTGAGTAAAGGATCCTTACACTGAGGGTGGAAGGGGGCAAACTGGGTCCTGCCTGGCAGATCGTATGACAGTCAGGACTCCAGAGTGGGGAATTTCCCAGCTTAGGAGTCCCTGCTCTAATTAATGCATATGTCCATATATGGATTCAGTGTTATGAACATGAAAGGGGTATTCCCAAGCATTGTCATTATGCTTAGGGACACCCTGTGTATATAAGTCTAATTTAGACTTTATTTCTGAAATTTCTTTGTGGGGATTTGAACTCACAAACTTCTATATTAAAGGCAAGAGCCTTAACCATTGTGCTATAGAGCTCAATGCTAAGTCAGTGCTGAAAACCCTGATAGATGTTTCTCTTTTATAATATAAGTGAAAATGTTATGTTGTTTTTAACAGAAGAGAAATTTCTATGATTTTTTTTCAGCACTAATATAGCATTGAGCTCTATAGCCCAGTGGTTAAGGTTTGTGCCCTCAATGTAGAAGGTTGTAAGTTGAAATCCCTACAGAGACTCTTTAAAAATAGAGGCTAAATAAAACTTAAATATACAAGGTGTTCCCAACAGTGAAAATATTGATTTTATTGAGAAAAATGTAAAATATGATCAAATACAAAAACCCATATTAACCTACACCAACCATTTTAAGTTGTATAACCAGTATTTTTAAAATGTTTCTGTGGGGATTTGAACTCGCAACCTTCTACATTACAGGTAAAAACCTTAACCACTGGGCTAAAGAGCTCAATGCTAAGTGTCCACTGAAAAACCTCATAGAAGTTTCTCTTGTATAATACGATATAAACTTCTATGAGATTTTTCAGCAGAAGCCTATCATTGAGCTCTACAGCCCAGTGGTTAAGGTTTTTGCCCTTAATGTAGAAGGTTGGGAGTTTGACTCCTCACAGAAACATTTTAAAAATAGAGGCTAAATGAAACTTAAATACACAAGGTGTCCCCAATAGTGAAAAGTTTAATTTTATTGAGAAAAAAATGAAGCAAAACGTAAAATATGATTAAATAACACCCGTATTAACCCACACCAACCTTTTTAACTTGTGTAACGAGTATTTTTTGTTGGAAAAGGTGGCAACCCTAACAGCCCCCCCCCCCCCCCCCTAGACTCAGGACCTCTATAGGCCTGCTCACTGCTGCAAGCTAAGCCTTATCAGGACTCACTTTGTAAAAAAAGAAATTTTCAGCGCAATATTCTGACTGTCAAAACGTTTTCATAGTTATGTCCACGGAGATGTGTGGAAGCTCATTTTTTGCGGGACGATCTGTCGTTTTTGACAATACCATTTGGGTTGTGTATGACTTGATCACTTTTTATTCAATTTTCTTGGGAGATAAAGTGATAAAAAATAATCGAAACGGCATTTAAAAAAAAAAAACTGTTACGCCATTCAGCATATGGGCTAACTTTTTAAAAATATTTTAATAGTATGGGCGCTTTCGCATGCAGCAATGCCTATACTTCAAATTTATTTTTTTGTTTCTTTTTACTTTTGGGGAATGGGGGTGATTTGAATTTTTATGTTTTTTTATTTTATTTTCAAAACTTTTTCCCAAGTGAACCACAACTTACAATCATCAGATGTAAATTGCTCGATTATTCTGTATAGAAATCACTTTATCACAGTTCAGTGCTGCCATCCAGTGGCCTTAACTGGGATATATTAACAATGAGCCTGGAAGCCTAGTACAGACTGCAACTCATTTTTAGAACAGGGTGCTTTCCCTGACCTCTTCTAGGGGAAAGCGCACCTGAAGAGGAATCCCACGGTTCTGGTTTTAAACACTCTCAGATGCCGTGAGTAAGGAAAACTCATTGCTGCAAAAGGAAAGGGGGTATGTGGCATATTCTGGGGCCATGAGGGTGAAGAATTGTGCGAGGAGCTTTACGTGGTGTAAATCTGTGAGGGAGCGCCGGAATCGACAAAATGTAACTCTATGGTTAGTACATTATTACAAGATTTGGGGCCCCTCTTTTGATTTTGCACAGGGCCACATTTTGTCTAAAACCGGCCCTGCTCATGCTTCACTTCCAGCAGTATGAGTTCCTAAAAAAGTACTTATTGCCTAAAATACCTGAACCGTAGTTCATAGGTCTGTGGTGGATATAACATAAATACAACAGTATCAGGAAGGTTCCACCGTCGATAAATTCCTGTCTGAAACGTCACAATGAAGAAAACAAAAGCTCTCCAAAAAATGCAATGACAAGATTATTGAAAATTACCAGTCAGAAGATGGATAGGAGAACGTGCTGGTAGTCATCTTATGGATCTCCATGATTGACCATGGTCACTTTCATCATCATGGATCATCAGTTCTCAAATGCACAATTGATTAAAAAACTTTATCAAGACCCCAGAACGGGTATTTGCAATTATTTATTATGTATTGTAAATTCATCATGTGTTATGTATCTCCTGCATGATTCAGAATGATAAGGTATACTTGGCATTAGAAATGAAACTTTAAATTCCATTCCTCCCTTCTTGGTGGGAGTGCGCTGGTTTGACTTCCTGCCAGGAGACGGAGCCCTACGGAGTTCTAGAGAGAATTAGCTAAGAAAGCCTGGAGTAAGGGAGGACATCCATTCTGCTCCTGCTCCAAGGACCCTGGGACTGCAAATCTAGAAGGTCCACTACTCTAGGGAGACTGCAGGATCCCAAGCCACCAGAAGAACAGCAAGCTGCAGCATTTACAGTCAACAGGGGGATCAGCACTACAGCTATACAGACTCTGCTGTGGGTGAGGGAATAACAAGTTAAGACACCCATCACCACAGTTTAGGACAGGCAAATGCAAAAGCCTGCATTACACAAGTGAATGCTTAGAGCCACAAGTGCCAGCTTATTGCTGTTAGTGATGGGAAATCAGGAGAGAGAGAAGGACCACTCTAGATTGCTATTGTCTGCCATCTTGCCTTGTACAGATGACAGCTGGATGCACCGTGATTCATCCTTTTCACTCAGTAAAGAAAGATGTTTGATGTTCTTTTATGTCTGCCTGATTCCTTCACACAACCTTTCCACTGCACCAAACCTCAGGGAGCAACGGCCTGAGATAGTGCACTGTGAAATAGCATCTCATCAGGGCCACTATCACTCCCATCCTCTGCACCAGCTCCTCAGGGGCTCACTACACTTTTCCAGTTCAGTCTTTTAAAATAATTTAGGTGTCAGGTGTTTTACTGGTTAATACCTGGATGATACCCAGTATTGCTGAGGCCGAAGCTTTATATAGAATACATAGGAAGAAATATTCATTTTTTCGAAATTGTTGCCGTTTTACCTGCTTTCAGTTCCTTAGACTTTGAATGGGGCAGCGATTCACATGCTTGACCCTGCTTCATCTATATGGGGAACATTGGACCCTCTCTCTTGTGATGGGCAGGGGGGCTCCCAGCGGTCAGCTATCCTGTAAAATAATCTAGCAGTTATTCCCTATCTAATGGATATAGAATAAGTTATTGTAACCAGAATACCCCTTTAACGTATAACTTTTGGAAAAGCCAACTTAAAGCTCTTGGTCTATTATTTGCCATTTATAATACTGTTTGGGTGTAGCTTGGGATGCAGGGTCTGGTGTGACTACCACATAATGTATAAGTGCCCTCAAGATATCCGTTCTGATTTTGTAGGCCAAAGTGCTCATGGCTTCTGTAGAGGAAATAACTCTCTTTGTGCATTAATGGAGATTTATTTATTGTAAAGTTTCCTGATCAGGCCGTAACAACTGCTGCCAGGAACTCAATGTACCAGTAAGCAGACAAAACCACTTGCAAGAGGAACATGGTGGATTTCAAAATTAACATGATCAGTTAAGCTAAAACTTTGGGGCTGCACTGGCAGTGCCTACACTCCAGCAAAAAGATGTGTTAAGATTAGAAAAATTCTAATTGATGTATGAGGTTGCACAAAGAGAAAGAAATGAAATGACAAAGGAAAAGAACAAAAGAGGATGAGACCTGGAGCGGAAACTATCAGGGAAGGAAAAATGAGCAGCACCCGCCAAGCTCTGATGGAAGATATTAGTCATATAGAGCAGAGGCAGAGTTTTATGGGCCTCATCCAATATATTTTGTCTCCTTGACCTTAGGGACCCGCTATTACATGAGAACCTGGGCCTATCGCAGTATCCTTTGGTGGGCCAGTCCAAACCTGGCATCATAAGTATTCAATACCTTGGCCTACAGACCCCTGATGAAAGTGATTAGAGATGAGCAAATTTCTTACAAATTTGATTCGGCTGCTTCGCCGAATAAAAAAAAATCGCTTTGTGACAAATTACTTACTCACGGAGCGCATTTTTTTGGTAGTGGCGAGTGCAAAGACAGGGAGCTGCGATAGCGCCGCCTCGTCATTGTACCCCTCAGATGCCGCGTTAATAAATGATCTCGGCATCTGAGTTTAAAAACAGTTTAAAATTAACAATAAAAAACGATTATATCAAACTTACTGCCTCCATTTGCTCACGATGGAATGGCCGCCGCCATTTTGCTTGAAGATCTCTGTCAAAATCCTGTGCGGCGCGAGATTACATCATCACGCCGGCTGGGGTGGTGACGTATGACGTTGTCACGCCGGCCGGCATGATGATGTAATCTCGCACCGCACGGGATTTTGGCTGAGATCTTCAAGCAAGATGGAGGCTGGTGGCCCGTCACGAGCAAATGGAGGAAGTAAGTTAGAATTCTTTTGTTTTTTATACTATTTCAGGATAAATCGATTCGCTGTAGACACGGTTGTATGTCATACATTAAACCAGCTGTATTACAACCAGTGCCCAACGACAAAATGGAGGCTGTTGTAAAGGCCCTCATGGAGGCTAATCTGCAGCAGCGAGAGACAAATCTGTTGCAATGCGAGGCTAATAAGAAGCAGCAGGAGACTACCCAGTTGCTGCTACAACACGTGATGGCTTTGCAGACAGCAGGAGCAACCCCGAGCATCCACGATGCCCGGAAAGCAGTTCGTGCCACGATTCCTAAAATGACCCCCCGCAGACGAGATTGAAACCTACCTGGCGATGTACGAGAAAGTGGCCATCAGGGAAAAGCTACCCCGTGATCAGTGGGCTGTGATCATCGCTTCATTCCTGGTATTTTCACTTGGCAGACGTTCAAACGGCCGACTACCAGAAAGTAAAGGGTGAGATTCTGGCAAAACTGGCGGTCAATGTGTTGGTTCGGGCCCTGCGGGTGCATCAGTGGAGGTTCAACCCTGCTGAGCCTGCAAGACCCCAGTATTATAACTTACTTCACCTCTTGCAAAAATGGCTACAGCCTGACGTGCTGAGTCCCACTGCTATGCTGGATCGTCTGTTGTCCGATATATTCTGGAGGGCTTTGCCATACCCTTTCCAGCACTGGATCGGTCAGGTGTCTACTGGCAATGCCCTTGAGATGGTGGACTGGTAGAACACTATGAAGCTACTAGGAATCTAAAGGAGGGAAGAGGTCAGCAAATCCCGGAAATCTCCACCCCAGGCCCGGAGATTTGAGCCGAAAAAAACCCACCCGGGATGTACCCACGGCAGACCTGGCTCTGATAGTCTGCCTGTGGTGTCAGGAGCCTGGCAATGTAAGAGCTGATTGTCCCCATCAGGTTGAGCCCAGGGACACTAACTTTGGCTACCCTCAGTTGCTATATGCCAGGAGGCTGTGTGCAACAGGTACCCCAGAGTCTCTAGATCATTTGTGCCAGGTGGAAGTGGGAGACACTTCGGGAGAGGCTCTGCTGAACTCAGGGAATCTGGTGACCCTAGTAAGGGCTACCCTAATGCGGTCCCCTGTGTATACTGGCCAGAAAGTCGGGGTGATGTGCATCCATGGAGACTTAAAAGACTACCCCACCATGCTGGTGTCTCTAACTACGGTGGCCGGTAGATGGACCCAGGAGATGGCCGCAAATCTACTTTGTGAACTCATAATAGGGAGAGGCTTCCCGGCACTGTGGCCTGCTATGAGAGTGACTGATGCCCATGAGATAGAGGTAACCCTAGCAGAGTGGCCCGGCTCAGGGGGGGGGGAAAGAACCCTGGGAACCTGAGACTGAAGGGTCAGCGGTAGGGGTGACCGCCACTTCGGTGGGAGACGTGGAGGACTTGCCGCCGGGTCCTGAATTGGCAGACCTCAATGTCTCCGAGGATAATTTTGGTACCGCCCAATGTCAGGACCCAACCCTATCCCGTGCAATACAGGTTTTGTCTGGGAAAACAGGTATTTTCCTCCCAGCAGGTGCTGCTGGGCTGATTTACAGCCAGGTGAGGTCAAATACCGTACCGGATTTTAAGTGCCGATCCAGATTCTGGCAGCACCTGGCTGTCCTTAAATAGGCAGCTGGGCTCAGAAGCCGTGTCTCTGTGTTGGGATCTGGGACCCTTGTGTCTGGATGAAGGCTTGCTATCTGTTTGGCATGAAAACAGGTTGGTGCTGCTATGGTCAAGGACTCTTTGAGGCAGAATTGCTGTATGGTGTGAATTACCACCAACACCACAAGGTGACTTTTTGTTTGATTATGACTGCTTGTTTTGTCACTTGCCTAAAGTGTGAATTAAACACTGAACTGTTTGATCCAAAGAACTACTTGTTGCCTGTATACTGCGTCCTCTAATCCTGTCTACCAGAGCGAAACCCCACAGTGAGTTAATGAAAGTTGATTGGCATGTAAAGAAACTTTAACATCTTCACTTCATGTCATAAAATACGTCTCTGCCTATAAAAACGTCTCTGCAGGTTCCTCATTCCTAGGAGGCTCAAGTCTAATAACAGGGATTAGACTGCCAATGTTTATTGCGGTTCTTACGTAAACTGTTTTATGTGTAAAACGTTTAAATAATAGGAGGTGTAGGTGAGTTTCCTTAGGCAACTTCTATATCACAATACTCCATAGTGCTTTACACAGTGCATTCATTTACCAATATCCAAAGAGAAATTTAAATCTCTATCACTAAATTCATATCTAAAGTTATTTAGGTGGACAAGGTCTGTAGGCTTTGGAAGCCACTAGAACCAGTCTAAGAGCTAATTTGACCTTCCGTTGACATCAACAGAAATCATCTAAAATTTCAAGTCATGTTAGCAACCAGGTTCCTGGAATACAGTTCATTCGGAAAATCTTCAGAGCCATTCATTTTTTTAAAATATTTTGTTATGTTTCTGTCTTGTGCTAAATCTGCACTATACCCAATAATGTCAAAGTGAAAACAGAATTTTAGAATTTTTTGCAAATTGATTTAAAAGGAAAAAAATAACATTTTGTATAGACAAGAAATTTCAGACCCTTTGCTATGGCACTTGAAATTTTGTAGTGATGAGCGAGCACCAAAGTGTTTGTGTGTTCGGTCCGAGCACATCGCGACATTCGTGCGCTCGGCCGAGCACCCGAGTATAATGGAAGTCATTTGGAGGCGACCTGGCACCCCCTGCTCGGATGAGGGGAGGGTGCCTGGTTCATAGGAAAAGGTCTGAAAGTGATGGAAACACCTCTGAAATTGATCAGGAACAGCAGGGGGACCATGTCTGGAAGCATGTTGTCCAAGTTGTCGCTGCTGGGAACCATGTTGTCTAAGTTGTACGCCACTTTTACAGACTGACAAAAAAAGCCAAAAACCCCGCCCCCACAAAAAAAAAATCCTTTTTAGAGGAAAAATTGTTAGGAAACATTCTTTCCTGTAGATTCAATTGTATATACATTGTAAGTGCTTACAAGGAAAAAGAGATACAGCCTCTATATAACAAAAAAGGAGGGCCTCATTCACATGGTGCTACAATTGTTTAGGTAGTGGGACTCCTACACTCATACAGCCTATGCACTAAGTAAAAGGCGTGCCAAAAATTACAAGGAACAGGCACTCCAATGCAGCTTTTATTACACATAAAGTAGGGCATCATACACACCCTTTAAAAATTATTAATACTAGCCTGCTGCTGACCATCAAAAAACATTAGGCGCAAGGGCCTGCTGGTTACCCTCTAAAACATTACGGGTGAGGGCCTGCTGCTCAGCTGACCATTTTAAACATTATGGTTGAGGGCCTGCTGGTGAGCTGACCCTGGAAAACATTGGAGGCGAGGGCCTGAAAATGAGCGAACCTCATAAAACATTGTAGCGAGGGCCTACAGGTAAGCAGACCATATGAAACATTGGAGGTGAGGGCCTACAGGTGAGCAGACCACATGAAACATTAGAGTGAATGCCTACAGGTAAGTGAACCCCATAAAACATTGTAGTGAGGGCCTCATGGTGAGCAAATCCCATAAAACATTGTAGTGAGGGGCTACAGCTGAGCAGACCGTATGAAACATTGGAGGTGAGGGCCTGAAGGTGAGCGAACTCCATAAAACATTGTAGTGAGGGCCTAAAGCTGAGCAGAACATATGAAACATTGGAGGTGAGGACCTACAGCTGAGCAGACCATATGAAACATTGGAGGTGAGGGCCTACAGCTGAGCAGACCGTATGAAACATTGGAGGTGAGGGCATACAGCTGAGCAGACCGTATGAAACATTGGAGGTGAAGGCCTACAGGTGAGCGAACCCCATAAAAAATTGTAGTGGGGGCCTCATGGTGAGCAAACCCCATAAAACATTGTAGTTAAGGCCTACAGCTAAGCAGACCGTATGAAACATTGGAGGTGAGGGCCTGAAGGTGAGCGAACCCCCTAAAACACTGTAGTGAGGGCCTACAGCTGAGCAGAACGTATGAAATATTGGAGGTGAGGGCCTACAGCTGAGCAGACCTTATGAAACATTGGAGGTGAAGGCCTACAGGTGAGCGAACCCCATTAAACATTGTAGTGAGAGCCTTATGGTGAGCAAACCCCATAAAACATGGTAGTGAGTACCTACAGCTAAGCAGACTATATGAAACATTGGATGTGAGGGTATACAGCTAAGCGGACCGTATAAAACATTCTAGTGAGGGCCTACAGCTGAGCAGACCGCATAAAACATTGGAGGTGAGGGCCTACAGGTGAGAAAACCCCATAAAACATTGTAGTGACTGTGAGGGCCTACAGCTGAGCAGACCGTATAAAAACATTGGAGGTGAGGGCCTACAGCTAAGCAGACTGTATGAAACATTGTAGTGAGGGCCTACGGCTGAGCAGACCGTATGAAACATTGGAGGTGAGGGCCTACAGCTGAGCGAACCCCATAAAACATTGTACTGAGGGCCTTATGGTGAGCAAACCCCATAAAACATTGTAGTGAGGGATTACAGCTGAGCAGACCGTATGAAACATTGGAGATGAGGGCCTGAAGGTGAGCGAACCCCATAAAACATTGTAGTGAGGGCCTACAGGTGAGTAGACCATATGAAACATTGAAGGTGAAGGCCTACAGGTGAGCGAACCCCATAAAACATTGTAGTGAGGGCCTTATGGTGAGCAAACCCCATAAAACATTGTAGTGAGGGCCTACAGCTGAGCAGAACGTTTGAAACATTGGCGATAAGGCCTGAAGTTGAGCGAACCCCATTAAACATTGTAGTGAGGGCCTACAGGTGAGCAGACCGTATTAAACATTTTAGTGAGGGCCTTGTGGTGAGCAAACCCCATAAAACATTGTAGTGAGGGCCTACAACTGAGCAGACCATATAAAACATTGGAGATGAGGGCCTGAAGGTGAGCGAACCCCATAAAACATTGTAGTGAGGGCCTACAGGTGAGCAGACCATATAAAACATTAGAGGTGAGGGCCTACAGCTGAGCAGACCGTATCAAACATTGGAGGTGAGGGCCTACAGGTGAGTGAACCGCATAAAACATTGCATTGAGAGCCTACAGCTGAGCAAACCCCATAAAACATTGTAGTGAGGGCCTACAGCTGAGCTGACCGTATGAAACATTATGGATGGGAACCTGAAGGTGAGCGAACCCCATAAAACATTGTAGTGAGGGTCTACAGGGTAGCAGACCGTATGAAACATTGGAGGTGAGGGTCTACAGGTAAGCGAACCCCATAAAACATTGTAGTGAGGGCCTTATAGTGAGCAAATCCCATAAAACATTGTAGTGAGGGCCTTATAGTGAGCAAATCCCATAAAACATTGTAGTGAGGGCCTACAGCTGAGCAGACCGTATGAAACATTGGAGGTGAGGGCCTACAGCTGAGCAGACCTTATGAAACATTGGAGGTGAAGGCCTACAGGTGAGCGAACCCCATTAAACATTGTAGTGAGAGCCTTATGGTGAGCAAACCCCATAAAACATTGTAGTGAGTACCTACAGCTAAGCAGACTATATGAAACATTGGATGTGAGGGTCTACAGCTAAGCGGACCGTATAAAACATTCTAGTGAGGGCCTACAGCTGAGCAGACCGCATAAAACATTGGAGGTGAGGGCCTACAGGTGAGAAAACCCCATAAAACATTGTAGTGACTGTGAGGGCCTACAGCTGAGCAGACCGTATAAAAACATTGGAGGTGAGGGCCTACAGCTAAGCAGACTGTATGAAACATTGTAGTGAGGGCCTACGGCTGAGCAGACCGTATGAAACATTGGAGGTGAGGGCCTACAGCTGAGCGAACCCCATAAAACATTGTACTGAGGGCCTTATGGTGAGCAAACCCCATAAAACATTGTAGTGAGGGATTACAGCTGAGCAGACCGTATGAAACATTGGAGATGAGGGCCTGAAGGTGAGCGAACCCCATAAAACATTGTAGTGAGGGCCTACAGGTGAGTAGACCATATGAAACATTGAAGGTGAAGGCCTACAGGTGAGCGAACCCCATAAAACATTGTAGTGAGGGCCTACAGCTGAGCAGACCATATAAAACATTGGAGATGAGGGCCTGAAGGTGAGCGAACCCCATAAAACATTGTAGTGAGGGCCTACAGGTGAGCAGACCGTATAAAACATTAGAGGTGAGGGCCTACAGCTGAGCAGACCGTATCAAACATTGGAGGTGAGGGGCTACAGGTGAGCGAACCCCATAAAACATTGCATTGAGGGCCTACAGCTGAGCAAACCCCATAAAACATTGTAGTGAGGGCCTACAGCTGAGCTGACCGTATGAAACATTATGGATGGGAACCTGAAGGTGAGCGAACCCCATAAAACATTGTAGTGAGGGCCTACAGGTGAGCAGACCGTATGAAACATTGTAGTGAGGGCCTACAGCTGAGCAGACCGCATGAAACATTGGAGGTGAGGGCCTGAAGGTGAGCGAACCCCATAAAACATTGTAGTGAGGGTCTACAGGGTAGCAGACCGTATGAAACATTGGAGGTGAGGGTCTACAGGTGAGCGAACCCCATAAAACATTGTAGTGAGGGCCTTATAGTGAGCAAATCCCATAAAACATTGTAGTGAGGGCCTTATAGTGAGCAAATCCCATAAAACATTGTAGTGAGGGCCTACAGCTGAGCAGACCGTATGAAACATTGGAGGTGAGGGCCTACAGCTAAGCGGACCATATAAAACATTCTAGTGAGGGCCTACAGCTGAGCAGACCGTATAAATTATTGGAGATGAGGGCCTACAGGTGAGCAAACCATATGAAACATTGGAGTGAGGGCCTACAGGTTAACGAACCGCATAAAACATTGTAGTAAGGGCCTTATGGTGAGCAAACCCCATAAAACAATGTAGTGAGAGCCTACAGCTGAGAAGACCGTATGAAACATTGGAGGTGATGGCCTACAGGTGAGCGAACCCCATAAAACATTGTAGTGAGGGCCTACAGCTGAGCAGACCGTATGAAACATTATGGATGGGAACCTGAAGGTGAGCGAACCCCATAAAACATTGTAGTGAGGGCCTACAGGTGAGCGAACCCCATAAAACATTGTAGTGAGGGCCTACAGCTGAGCAGACCGTATGAAACATTGGAGATGAGGGCCTGAAGGTGAGCGAACCCCATAAAACATTGTAGTGAGGGCCTACAGGTGAGCAGACCGTATAAAACATTGGAGGTGAGGGCCTACAGCTGAGAAGACCGTATGAAACATTGAAGGTGAAGGCCTACAGGTGAGCGAACCCCATAAAACATTGTAGTGAGGGCCTTATGGTGAGCAAACCCTATAAAACATTGTATTGAGGGCCTACAGGTGAGCAGACCGTATGAAACATTGGAGGTGAAGGCCTACAGCTGAGCAGAGCGTATGAAACATTGGAGGTGAGGGCTTGAAGGTGAGCGAATCCCATAAAACATTGTAGTGTGGGCCTTTTGGTGAGCAAACCCCATAAAACATTGTAGTGAGGGCCTACAGCTGAGCTGACAGTATGAAACATTGGAGATGGGAACCTGAAGGTGAGCGAACCCCATAAAACATTGTAGTGAGGGCCTACAGGTAAGCAGACCTTATGAAACATTTGAGGTGAGGGCCTACAGCTGAGCAGACCGTATGAAACATTGGAGGTGAGGGCCTTATGATGAGCAAAGCCCATAAATCATTGTACTGAGGGCCTACAGCTGAGCAGATCGTATGAAACATTGGAGATGAGGGCCTGAATGTGAGCAAACCCCATAAAACATTGTAGTGAGGGCCTACAGCTGAGCAGACCGTATGAAACATTGGAGGTGAGGGCCTACAGTTGAGCAGACCATATGAAACATTGTATTAAGGGCCTACAGCTGAGCAGAGCGTATGAAACATTGGCAGTGAGGGCCTACAGGTGAGCAGACCGTATGAAACATTGGAGGTGAGGGCCTACAGCTGAGCAGAGCGTATGAAACATTGGAGGTGAGGGCTTGAAGGTGAGCGAACCCCATAAAACATTGTAGTGAGGGATTTTTGGTGAGCAAACCCCATAAAACATTGTAGTGAGGGCCTACAGCTGAGCTGACCGAATGAGACATTGGAGATGGGAACCTGAAGGTGAGCGAACCCCATAAAACATTGTAGTGAGGGCATACAGGTGAGCAGACCTTATGAAACATTCGAGGTGAGGGCCTACAGCTGAGCAGACCGTATGAAACATTGGAGGTGAGGGCCTTATGATGAGCAAACCCCTTAAAACATAGTAGCAGTGGCGTACATACAGGGGTCGCAGGGGTCGCACTTGCGACCGGGCCCGGCACTCCAGGGGGCCCGGCCGCCTGTGGACCCGCCCTGCAGTAGTACTGTGCCTGTATAATCCGGGCAGCCGGCCCGGGGCCCGCCCCCCCAGTGTTGAGTTTCCCTGCTGCCAGCCCTACCCTCCCTTGAGTCTCCTCCCCCTAAGTCTCCTCCCCGGCCGCCTGTGGACCCGCCCTGCAGTAGTGCTGTGCCTGTATAACCCGGGCGGCCGGCCAGGGGCCCGCCCACCAGTGTTGAGTTTCCTTGCTGCCAGCCCTACCCTCCCTTGAGTCTCCTCCCCCTGAGCAGTGGCGTACCTACCATATAGGCAGACGGGGCCCGAAGTGGAGGAGAGGCCCCGCCTCCTAATTGCTCCTATTTATCTTTCTAAAGCTAAAGGACCTTTGATGATGTCATCAGAGGTCCTGTAAGGCAGTGGTCCCCAACTCCAGTCCCCAGGGCCCACCTACCGGACAGGTTTTCAGGATTTCCTTAGTATTGGGCAGCTGATATAATTAGTGTCCATCCATCAGGATTTACCACAGGTATTCATTCTATGGGATACTCCTAAATCCTGACCGGCAAGTGGGCCCTGAGGACTGGAGTTGGAGAACCCTGCTGTAAGGGAACTGCACAGTGTAAAGTGTAGTTCCCAGGTTAGAACAGTGCATCTGCCAGGACCTGTGATGACATCATCTTCAACATCACAGGTCCTGCAGAATCTAGCAAAGGAACTGCACCAAAAATGGTGTAGTTCCTAGGTTTCAAAGGTATATCTGCCAGGACCTGTGATGACATCATCACAGGTCCTTCAACCCCTAACAGCAAGTATTAGAAGTTCACAATCAGCTCTGCGTTAATTCATACAGACTGGACTGGAATGGAGTGGTAAGAGGAGGTCCTCCACTTTTCATCGTTTACCCCCCCTCCATGCCCTGTTTTTACTCATTGCTCACTCATGTATAATACTTCAGACAGTTACAGTGACCACTACCTCATGTACCTCACACACACAGTGACCATAATATATAACTGACCACATATTTCTGTAAACACTGCATCTACAGTATTATACCTTCTATGTCTCACATCAATACACTGCTCTGTGTGTAATATATATATATATATATATATATATATATATATATATAGATAGATACACACACACACACACTGCATATATTACACAGTATTATACATGCAATATGTACAGATATATAGTATATACCGCAGTGCACTGATATGTGAGGTACAAGGTATAATAGATGCTGTGTGTACAGATATCAGTACACTGCTGTATATACTATACAGTTGCAAGAAAAAGTATGTGAACCCTTTGGAATGATATGGATTTCTGCACAAATTGGTCATAAAATGTGAACTGATCTTCATCTAAGTCACAACAATAGACAATCACAGTCTGCTAAAACTAATAACACACAAAGAATTAAATGTTACCATGTTTTTATTGAACACACCATGTAAACATTCACAGTGCAGGTGGAAAAAGTATGTGAACCCATAGACTAATGACATCTCCAAGAGCTAATTGGAGTGAGGTGTCAGCCAACTGGAGTCCAATCAATGAGATGAGATTGGAGGTGTTGGTTACAGCTGCCCTGCCCTATAAAAACACACACCAGTTCTGGGTTTGCTTTTCACAAGAAGCATTGCCTGATGTGAATGATGCCTGGCACAAAAGAGCTCTCAGAAGACCTACGGTTAAGAATTGTTGACTTGCATAAAGCTGGAACGGGTTATCAAAGTATCTCCAAAAGCCTTGCTGTTCATCAGTCCACGGTAAGACAAATTGTCTATAAATGGAGAAAGTTCGGCACTGCTGCTACTCTCCCTAGGCCGTCCTGTAAAGATGACTGCAAGAGCACAGCGCGGACTGCTCAATCAGGTGAAGAAGAATCCTAGAGTGTCAGCTAAAGACTTACAAAAGTCTCTGGCATATGCTAACATCCCTGTTAGCGAATCTACGATACGTAAAACACTAAACAAGAATGGATTTCATGGGAGGACACCACAGAGGAAGCCACTGCTGTCCCAAAAAAACATTGCTGCACGTTTACAGTTTGCACAAGGGCACCTGGATGTTCCACAGCAGTACTGGCAAAATATTCTGTGGACAGATGAAACCAAAGTTGAGTTGTTTGGAAGAAACACACAACACTATGTGTGGAGAAAAAGAGGCACAGCACACCAACATCAAAACCTCATCCCAACTGTGAAGTATGGTGGTGGGGGCATTATGGTTTAAGGCTGCTTTGCTGCGTCAGGGCCTGGACAGGTTACTATCATCAAAGGAAAAATGAATTCCCAAGTTTATCAAGACATTTTGCAGGAGAACTTAAGGCCATCTGTCCACCAGCTGAAGCTCAACAGAAGATGGGTGTTGCAACAGGACAACGACCCAAAGCATAGAAGTAAATCAACAACAGAATGGCTTACACAGAAGAAAATACACCTTCTCAAGTGGCCCAGTCAGAGTCCTGACCTCAACCCGATGGAGATGCTGTGGCATGACCTCAAGAAAGCGATTCACACCAGACATCCCAAGAATATTGCTGAACTGAAACAGTTCTGTAAAGAGGAATGGTCAAGAATTACTCCTGACCGTTGTGCACGTCTGATCTGCAACTACAGGAAACGTTTGCTGGAAGTTATTGCTGCTAAAGGAGGTTCAACCAGTTATTAAATCCAAGGGTTCACATACTTTTTACACCTGCACTGTGAATGTTTACATGGTGTGTTCAATAAAACATGGTAACATCTAATTCTTTGTCTGTTATTAGTTTAAGCAGACTGTGATTGTCTATTGTTGTGACTTAGATGAAGATCAGATCACATTTTATGAGCAATTTGTGCAGAAATCCATATCATTCCAAAGGGTTCACATACTTTTTCTTGCAACTGTATATGTGAGGTACGAGGTATAATAGATGCAGTGTGTACAGATATATAGTATATACAGCGGTGTACTGATATGTGAGGTACGAGGTGTCAATACACTGCTGTATTTACTATATACCTGTACACACTGCATCTATTATACCTCACATATTACACTACTGTATATACTGTATACCTGTATACACTGCATATATTATACCCCGTACCTCACATATCAGTACACTGCTGTATATACTATATACCTGTACACACTGCATATATTATACCGCGTACCTCATATAACTGTACACTGCTGTATATAATATACATCTGTACACACTGCATCTATTATACCTCTTTTGTGTGCCAGGGCTGTTTTGTAATCCCAATCCGGCCCTGATGGCATAAATTATAAAACGCAGCAGCAAGAATAGTTCATGGAACAAAGGGAGGGGCTATAAAAGGGGAATGGGGGCCCAATTTAGATTCCTGCTATGGGGCCCAGTGATTTTTATGTACGCTCCTGCCCCTGAGTTCTTCCCCGGCCGGCAGTGCGGCGTGCCGGACATGACGTTGAGATGCAGGGACAGGGAGAAGGCGCCGGAAAAGAAAGGGAGAGGGAGAGCGCTGCGCAAAGAAGCCGGTCCGGCTTTCAGAGTGAGTGAGGTCTGATGGGGGCTGAGAGTTGGGCAATGTATGTAAAGTTATGACTGGTGACTTGTGCTATGAAGTAATGGTTTTTTTTCTGTTGTCTTGGGGTGCAGCTCTTTTGTGTAGGCACTTCTATTGAGCTTCTAGTATATGCTTGGATGTAGCAGGGCTGGTTTTGTCATGCATTTCTTTTGCCTTCATATGGTAAAATACTTCATTGGCCTATCAATGGCTTTATAACTAACTCTGCTATATTTCTGTAGCCTACAACCTCTGACTGCTCAGTTGGACTGAAACTACTACACCCAACATGTTCTGGCAGTAATAGTAAATGGATATTGGTGCAATTCTGAGCTACTAGTCTATATAATACATATGTAGCCTACATATTTATTATATAGACTAGTAGCTCAGAATTGCACCAATCTATTTACTATTACTGCCAGAACATGTTGGGTGTAGTAGTTTCAACTGGGCAGTCAGAGGTTGTAGGCTACAGAAATATAGCAGAGTTAGTTATAAAGCCATTGATAGGCCAATGAAGTATTTTACTATATGAAGGCAAAAGAAATGCATGACAAAACCAGCACTGCTTCATAATGTAGCAAAGCTGGTTTTACGTGGGAATACCGTGGGTTATACCGAATATCATCGTCTTGTATATAGTAATATACAGTATATATATATAAATATATATATATATACACTCACCTAAAGAATTATTAGGAACACCATACTAATACGGTGTTGGACCCCCTTTTGCCTTCAGAACTGCCTTAATTCTACGTGGCATTGATTCAACAAGGTGCTGATAGCATTCTTTAGAAATGTTGGCCCATATTGATAGGATAGCATCTTGCAGTTGATGGAGATTTGAGGGATGCACATCCAGGGCACGAAGCTCCCGTTCCACCACATCCCAAAGATGCTCAATTGGGTTGAGATCTGGTGACTGTGGGGGCCATTTTAGTACAGTGAACTCATTGTCATGTTCAAGAAACCAATTTGAAATGATTCGAGCTTTGTGACATGGTGCATTATCCTGCTGGAAGTAGCCATCAGAGGATGGGTACATTGTGGTCATTAAGGGATGGACATGGTCAGAAACAATGCTCAGGTAGCCCATGGCATTTAAACAATGCCCAATTGGCACTAAGGGACCTAAAGTGTGCCCAGAAAACATCCCCCACACCATTACACAACCACCACCAGCCTGCACAGTGGTAAAAAGGCATGATGGGTACATGTTCTCATTCTGTTTACGCCAAATTCGGACTCTACCATTTGAATGTCTCAACAGAAATAGAGACTCATCAGACCAGGCAACATTTTTCCAGTCTTCAACAGTACAATTTTGGTGAGCTCGTGCAAATTGTAGCCTCTTTTTCCTATTTGTAGTGGAGATGAGTGGTACCCGGTGGGGTCTTCTGCTGTTGTAGCCCATCTGCCTCAAGGTTGTGCGTGTTGTGGCTTCACAAATGCTTTCCTGCATACCTCGGTTGTAACGAGTGGTTATTTCAGTCAACGTTGCTCTTCTATCAGCTTGAATCATCTGGCCCATTCTCCTCTGACCTCTAGCATCCACAAGGCATTTTTGCCCACAGGACTGCCGCATACTGGATGTTTTTCCCTTTTCACACCATTCTTTGTAAACCCTAGAAATGGTTGTGCGTGAAAATCCCAGTAACTGAGCAGATTGTGAAATATTCAGACCGGCCCGTCTGGCACCAACAACCATGCCACGCTCAAAAATGCTTAAATCACCTTTCTTTCCCATTCTGACATTCAGTTTGGAGTTCAAGAGATTGTCTTGACCAGGACCACACCCCTAAATGCATTGAAGCAACTGCCATGTGATTGGTTGACTAAATAATTGCATTAATGAGAAATAGAACAGGTGTTCCTAATAATTCTTTAGGTGAGTGTATATATATATATACACACACACATACATACACGCGCGGCAGCGGGTTGGGGGGGGGGGGGCGTAGACGGGAAGGGGGCCCCATGGATCAGTTTCGCACCGGGGCCCCGTGGATTGTGTGTACGCCACTGCATAGTAGTGATGGCCTACAGATGAGCAGACCGTATGAAACATTGGAGGTGAGGGCTTGAAGGTGAGCAAACCCCATAAAACATTGTAGTGAGGGCCTACAGCTGAGCAGACCGCATGAAACATTGGAGGTGAGGGCCTACAGTTGAGCAGACCGTATGAAACATTGTATTGAGGGCCTACAGCTGAGCAGACCGTATGAGACATTAGAGGTGAGGGCCTACAGGTGAGCGAACCCCATAAAACATTGAAGTGAGGGCCTATAGGTGAGCAGACCGTATGAAACATTGGAGGTGAGGGTCTACAGCTGAGCAGAGCGTATAAAACATTGGAGGTGAGGGCTTGAAGGTGAGCACACCCCATAAAACATTGTAGTGAGGGCCTACAGGTAAGCAAACCCCATAAAACATTGTAGTGAGGGCCTACAACTTAGCCGACCGTATGAAACATTGGAGGTAAGGGCTTAAAGGTGAGCAAACCCCATAAAACATTGTAGTGAGAGCCTACAGGTTATCAGACCGTATGAAACATTGGAGGTGAGGGCCTACAGCTGAGCAGACCGTATGAAACATTGTAGTGAGGGCCTACAGCTGAGCAGACTGTATGAAACATTTGAGGTGAGGGCCTACAGGTGACCGAACCCCGTAAAACATTGTATTGAGGTCCTTATGGTAAGCAAACCCCATAAAAAATTGCATTGAGGGCCTACAGCTGAGCAGACCGTATGAAACATTGGAGATGAGGGCCTGAAGGTGAGCAAATCCCAAAAAACAATGTACTGAGGGCCTACAGCTGAGCAGACCGTATGAAGCATTGGAGATAAGGGCCTACAGCTGAGAAGACCGTATGAAACATTGGAGATGAGGGCCTGAAGGTGAGCAAACCCCCAAAAACTTTGTAGTGAGGGCCTACAGCTGAGCAAAACGTTTGAAACATTGGAGGTGAGGGCCTACAGCTGAGCAGACCGTATGAAACGTTGGAGATGAGGGCCTGAAGGTGAGCAAACCCCAAAAAACATTGTAGTGAGGGCCTACAGCTGAGAAAAACGTATGAAACATTGGAGGTGAGGGCCTACAGCTGAGAAGACCGTATGAAACATTGGAGGTGAGGGCCTACAGCTGAGCAGACCATATGAAACATTGGAGGTGAGGGCCTACAGGTGAGCGAACCCCATAAAACATTGTAGTGAGGGCCTGAAGGTGAGCAAACCCCATAAAACATTGTAGTGAGGGCCTACAGCTGAGCAGCCCGTATGAAACATTGGAGGTGAGGGCCTGAAGGTGAGTGAACCCCATAAAACATTGTAGTGAGGGCCTACAGGTGAGCAGACCGTATGAAACATTGGAGGTGAGGTCCTAAAGCTAAGCAGACCGTATGAAACATTGTAATGAGGGACTACAGCTGAGCAGACCATATGAAACATTGGAGGTGAGGGCCTGAAGGTGAGCGAACCCCATAAAATATTGTTGTGAGGGCCTACAGGTGAGCAGACCGTATGAAACATTGGAGGTGAGGGCCTGAAGGTGAGCAAACCCCATAAAACATTTTACTGAGGGCCTACAGCTGAGCAGACCGTATGAAACATTAAAGATGAGGGCCTGAAGGTGAGCAAACCCCATAAAACATTGTACTGAGGGCCTACAGCTGAGCAGACCGTATGAAACATTGGAGGTGAGGGCCTACAGGTGAGCGAACCCCATAAAACATTATAGTGAAGGCCTAGTGGTGAGCAAACCCCATAAAACATTGTAGTGAGGGCCTACAGCTGAGCTGACCATATGAAACATTGGAGACGGGAACCTGAAGGTGAGCGGACCCCATAAAACATTGTAGTGAGGGCCTACAGCTGAGCAGATCGTATGAAACATTCGAGGTGAGGGCCTACAGCTAATCAGACCGTATAAAACATTGCAGTGAGGGCCTACAGCTGAGCAGACCGTATGAAACATTGGAGGTGAGGGCCTACAGGTGAGCCAACCCCATCAAACATTGTAGTGAGGGCCTTATGGTGAGCAAACCCCATAAAACATTGTATTGATGGCCTACAGCTGAGCAGACCGTATGAAACATTGGAAGGTGAGGGCCTGAAGGTGAGCAAACCCGATAAAACATTGTACTGAGGGCCTACAGCTGAGCAAACCGTATGGAACATTAGAGATGAGGGCCTGAAGGTGAGCGAACCCCATAAAACATTGTAGTGAGGGCCTACAGGTGAGCAGATTAAACGAAACATTGGAGGTGAGGGCCTACAGCTGAGCAGACCGTATGAAACATTGGAGGTGAGGGCCTGAAGGTGAGTGAACCCCATAAAACATTGTAGTGAGGGCCTACAGGTGAGCAGACCGTATGAAACATTGGAGGTGAGGTCCTAAAGCTAAGCAGACCGTATGAAACATTGTAATGAGGGACTACAGCTGAGCAGACCATATGAAACATTGGAGGTGAGGGCCTGAAGGTGAGCGAACCCCATAAAATATTGTTGTGAGGGCCTACAGGTGAGCAGACCGTATGAAACATTGGAGGTGAGGGCCTGAAGGTGAGCAAACCCCATAAAACATTTTACTGAGGGCCTACAGCTGAGCAGACCGTATGAAACATTAAAGATGAGGGCCTGAAGGTGAGCAAACCCCATAAAACATTGTACTGAGGGCCTACAGCTGAGCAGACCGTATGAAACATTGGAGGTGAGGGCCTACAGGTGAGCGAACCCCATAAAACATTATAGTGAAGGCCTAGTGGTGAGCAAACCCCATAAAACATTGTAGTGAGGGCCTACAGCTGAGCTGACCATATGAAACATTGGAGACGGGAACCTGAAGGTGAGCGGACCCCATAAAACATTGTAGTGAGGGCCTACAGCTGAGCAGATCGTATGAAACATTCGAGGTGAGGGCCTACAGCTAATCAGACCGTATAAAACATTGCAGTGAGGGCCTACAGCTGAGCAGACCGTATGAAACATTGGAGGTGAGGGCCTACAGGTGAGCCAACCCCATCAAACATTGTAGTGAGGGCCTTATGGTGAGCAAACCCCATAAAACATTGTATTGATGGCCTACAGCTGAGCAGACCGTATGAAACATTGGAAGGTGAGGGCCTGAAGGTGAGCAAACCCGATAAAACATTGTACTGAGGGCCTACAGCTGAGCAAACCGTATGGAACATTAGAGATGAGGGCCTGAAGGTGAGCGAACCCCATAAAACATTGTAGTGAGGGCCTACAGGTGAGCAGATTAAACGAAACATTGGAGGTGAGGGCCTACAGCTGAGCAGACCGTATGAAACATTGGAGGTAAGGGCCTACAGGTGAGCGAACACCATTAAACATTGTAGTGAGGGCCTTATAGTGAGCAAACCCCATAAAACATTGTAGTGAGCGCCTACAGCTTAGCAAACCGTATGAAACATTGGATGTAAGGGCCTGAAGGTGAGTGAACCTCATAAACCATTGTAGTGAGGGCCTACAAGTGAGCAGACCATATGAAACATGAGGTGAGGTCCTACAGTTGATCAGATCATATGAAACAATGTAAAGAGGGCCTACAGCTGAGCAGACCATATGAAGCATTTGAGGTGAGGGCCTACAGGTGAGAGAACCCCATAAAACATTATAGTGAGGGCCTTATGGTGAGCAAACACCATAAAACATTGTATTGAGGCCTATAGCTGAGCAGACCGTATGAAACATTGGAGGTGAGGGCCTTATGGTGAGCAAACCCCATAAAACATTGTAGTGATAGCCTACAGCTGAGCAGACAGTATGAAACATTGGATGTGAGGGCTTGAAGGTGAGCAAACCCCATAAAACATTGTAGTGAGGGTCTACAGCTGAGCAGACCGTATGAAACATTGGAGGTGACAGCCTACAGTTGAGCAGACCTTATGAAACATTGTATTGAGGGCCTACAGCTGAGCAGACCGTATGAAACATTGGAGGTGAGGGCCTACAGGTGAGAGAACCCCATAAAACATTGTAGTGAGGGCCTACAGGTGAGCAGACCGTATGAAACATTGGAGGTGAGGGCCTACAGCTGAGCAGAGCGTATGAAACATTGGAGATGAGGGCTTGAAGGTGAGCAAACCCCATAAAACATTGTAGTGAGGGCCTACAGCTACGCAGACCGTATGAAACATTAAAGGTGAGGGCCTACAGCTGAGCAGACCGTATGAAACATTGGAGGTGAGGGCCTACAGGTGAGCGAACCTCATAAAACATTGTAGTGAGGGCCTTTTGGTGAGCAAACCCCTTTAAAACATTGTAGTGAGGGCCTACAGCTGAGCAGACCATATAAAACATTGGAGATGAGGGCCTGAAGGTGAGCAAACCCCATAAAACATTGTAGTGAGGGCCTACAGATGAGCAGACAGTATGAAACATTGGAGGTGAGGGCCTACAGGTGAGCGAACCCCATAAAATATTTTAGTGAGGTCCTTATGGTGAGCAAACCCCATAAAACATTGTACTGAGGGCCTACAGCTGAGCAGACCGTATGAAACATTGGAGGTGAGGGCCTACAGGTGAGCGAACCCCATAAAACATTGTAGTGAGGGCCTTATGGTGAGCAAACCCCATAAAATATTTTAGTGAGGGCCTACAGCTGAACAGACCATATGAAACATTGGAGTGAGGGCCTGTAGGTGAGAAGACCGTATGAAACATTGTATTGAGGGCATATATACTGTATGGAACAGGAGGAAGAGGAGGAGGAATAAACAAGGTTCAAACATATACCCTTTTTTGGAGGTGAAAAGGGTGCATCTGAATCTTGTGGATTGAGTACATTGTAGAGCATACATTTAAATTGCGTGTTTGTTCCTCATTAGATCAGCGTTCCTCTGGTGGAGTGGAGTAGTCAGGTGCAATCCAGTCCTTGTTCATTTTTATCTGAGTCTTCCTGTCAGCATCGTCAGTGGACAAGCGGATACGCTTATCTGTTATGATGCCACCAGCAGTACTAAATACACGCTCAGACAGAACGCTGGCGGCAGGGCAGGCCAACACCTCTAAGGCGTAGAGCGCAAGTTCGTGCCACGTGTCCAGTTTGGACACCCAGTAGTTGTAAGGCACTGAGGGATCATTTAGGACGCTGACACGGTCTAATACGTATTCCTTCACCATTTTCCAAAACTTTTCATTCCTT
The DNA here is from genome assembly GCF_905171765.1 of Bufo bufo. NCBI lineage: Eukaryota > Metazoa > Chordata > Amphibia > Anura > Bufonidae > Bufo > Bufo bufo. The sequence continues at coordinate 201,200,852 of NC_053396.1, read as the reverse complement.
GTACCACTAGGCCATGCTTCAGGGTGAGGTTGCTGGCGGGGTGTCATGAAAGTGTCCCATGCCTTGAAGAGTGTTGCCCCGCCTTTGTTGGAACTGCTGTGTGTTCCCATTGTCTCCCTTCCCCGGTTGCCTAAGGAAGTACAGACTCTGCCGCCAGCATTGTTAGATTGAAAATTCTGGAGCAATCTTTTAACAAGTACCTTCTGGTATTGCACCACTTTACTCGTCCTCTCCACCACAGGAATGAGAGATGAGAAGTTTTCTTTGTAGCGGGGGTCGAGAAGGGTGAACACCCAGCAATCCGTGTTATCTAAAATGCGTATAACCCGAGGGTCGCGGGTAAGGCAGCCTAACATGAATTCAGCCATGTGTGCCAGAGTACCAACAGGCAAGATGTCGACATCAGAATGACTCTCCATTTCCTCTTCCTCCTCCCCCTCTTCGGCCCATCCAAGCTGAACAGATGGAATTAAAGTTCCATGGTACTAGCCTCAGTAGCAGAGGCAACAGTTTCCATCTCCTCCTCCTCCACCTCCTCCTCCTCCTTCTCCTCCTCCTCTTCACTGTCCAATTCGTGCTGAGAAGACGAACTGTGGGTGGTCTGGGTATCACCCTGTGACATGTCCTCCCCCAGTTGCTCGTCTGCCACATTCAGAGTGTCGTCCTTAATTGTGAGCAGCGAGTAGGCTCAGCAGTGGGATGGTTAAGCTGATAATAGCTTTATCGCCACTAACCATCTGTGTGGATTCTTCAAAGTGTTTTAAAACCTCACACAAGTCTGACATCAATGCCCACTCCTCGCTTGTGAATAGTGGCAGTTGACTTGAAAGGCGACGACCATGTTGCAGCTGGTATTCCACAACTGCACTCTGATACTCACAAAGCCTGGACAACATATAGAACGTAGAGTTCCAGCACGTGCTCACTTCGCACAACAGTCGGTGAGCTGGAAGCCACAAGCTACAGGCCGGCTAAAGCTGTGGACGACTTGCGGAAATGGCCACATACGCGCCGTGCCTTCACTAGTAGCTCTGGCAAATTGGGGTATATTTTGATAAACTGCTAAACCACTAAGTTTAAGACGTGGGCTAGACATGGGATGTGTGTCAGGTTGCCGAGCTCCATAGCCGCCACCAAGTTACGGCCATTGTCAGACACAACCATGCCTGGTTGTAGGTTGAGTGGAGAGAGCCACAGCTCGGTCTGGTCCCTTATACCTTATACCTTATACATTTCAAGGGCCAGTAATTTTGAAAGTAGGCAATTAAGTTTTATGGCCTGTGGGTGGGTATTTGCGCTTGCATTCAAATGACTGTGGTATGGACATTTGGACGCTGCACTGGGACAGGGAAGTGGATGTTGTTGCTGCTAGTTCATTTGAAAGGTCCAGGTGCAGGGTGAGAGGCATCCGGGCCTGCGTCTTGGACAGGGGATTGGACAGCACGTAACACAGGGGAAAAGGAGGCAGTGGTGTGACCCGCAGACCCAGCCGTTCGGCCCACTTAGTAGGGTGCTTGGATGCCAGGTGACGGATCAAGTTGGTGGTGGTGAGGTTGCTAGTGTTCATGCCTCGGCTCATTTTGATACCGCACAGGTTGCAAACTACCACTCTTTTGTCCTCTGCACTATCCTCAAAAAAGCGCCATACTGTGGAACACCTACTGGGTGCAAATTAAGTGAAATTCGTATATATATTGATTTTAACTTTTTCCCAATATATGGGTGTGGCGAAATTAACCTCACCCAATATATGGGTGTGGCAAAACTAACCTCGCCACTGGGTTTTGGAGGGGCCTGGTTGCCAGCCTCTTGCCCCAGGATTATGGGCCCTCTCATCATGTTCACAAAGGACTTTTACTAACTTTTGAACCCCTGGTCTAATTCGTGCCATTTTGGGATATGTTAAATGTCTATGTGTACTGTAAAGGGTGGGACATTGTATGTTTGAGTGGTGATGTCTGTCCTATTGTCTCCACATGTGTATCGGCGATTTCCCTTTGTCCTGAGAGATAATTGACTTACTCCTCGGTTGTCTCCAGGACAGAAGACATTGTGTATTCTCCTGGGGGGGGGGGGGGGTCTGTGGATGGCACTGTTATGGGGTGGGGGGGTCTGTGGATGGCACTGTTATGGGGTGGGGGGGGTCTGTGGATGGCACTGTTATAGGATGGGGGGTCTGTGGATGGCACTGTTATAGGATGGGGGATATGTGGATGCCAGGGGGAGAGGTGAGAGGCACTATGATACTGGCACATTGGGGGGGGGGGGGCACTATGATACTGGCACATTATGAGGGGAGATGGCACTATGATACTGGCACGTTATGGGGGGAGATGGCACTATGATACTGGCACATTATGGGGGAGATGGCACTATAATACTGGCACATTGGGGGGGGAGATGGCACTATGATACCGGCACATGGGGGGGAGGAGAGAGGCACTCCGCACTTGATACTGGCACATGATTAGTGGGGCATCTATGGGGACACTTACTGGCACATTATTGGGTGGCACTGTGGGGCCACTTCTTATTGGCACATTATTGGGGGGCACTATGGGGGCATCTACTGAGGCAACAAAGAAGGGGTATTTTATATGGGGGGCTCTGTGTGGTACTAGTATTATCAGGGGTATTATCTGTTTCTGCAGTATAGTATTGGGGAGCACAGCGGAACAGTATTGGGGGTGTTAGGATGATTTGTCCAGAAGATGGGAGGATGATGGAAAAGTAGTAAACTAAGATTTTTTTTGGTCAAACTGCAGAGACGAAAAATGGTGTCTGGTCTGAAGGTCTTAAAGGAGAAGATGAGGAAAGAGAACATCTACATCAAAGGAGACGTCACTGGATGTAAGAGGTATGTGGCGCTGTATTACCCTGTATGTTCTGTAGTGATAGGAGCAGGGGTCATAGCAGGGGTCATCGCGGTCATATAGGGTGCGACCGTGACTGGGAGGTGGAGGTTGAGACAAACTGACGCGGTCTGACTTTGTTTCTTACACCGTGCGTTCACACAATTATGTACAGGATTCGTAGGATTCGAGATTCGAAAGATTCGATATATTCGAGAACCTTTTCGGATTCGGATTCGAAAAAAATTGGATTCGTCCCACCTCTAATATCAACGCTAGAAAGATTGGTTTTTGATGATAGATGGATATTGGGGACTATCGATGTAAATTCTCTATATACCATTATAGACCACAATCAGGGCTTAGCAGCCCTAGATACACAACTACAAAATAGTGGTCAGATTGATTTGGAGGGGGTTGGATTCATCCCGTCACACAATTATTTTTGGTATGAATCTGACTTTTATGTACAAGAAAGGGGTACTGCCATGGGTACCTGGTTCGCACCCAGTTTCACAAATTTTTATGGCTCAGTGGGAAATGGATATCATCCACCCACACCTGGGGACTAGCCTGGTACTTGGCGAAGGTACAGATGGAGCAGGATTAGCACTCCAGCTCTTAATTCAAATTTCTTAACTCATCGTGTTAATTTGAGACAAAAGCCATTGAAAAGCAATTGAAGGTGTTTGCTTAGATTAGATAACACAACTCAGAAATCTCAGAAAACAGGAGTGTTAACTCTACTCCATCCTTACCTAGATGATATTATCTTTATTTGGAAAAACACAGAAGAAAATTTTAACTCTTTCATGGAAGATATCAGTAACAATGAGAGAAACCTTAGTTTTTCTACAAATACGAGCAGGTCCCATATTGAGTTTTTAGATCAAAATATTACAATTACAGATGGGAAATTAATATGCAATACTTACCATAAACCGGTGATGAAGAATAGCTACATATTGTATTCAAGCTGTCAACTTCCAAGATGGTTAATGAATATCCCGACCAGTCAGTTCAGAAGACTGAAAAGAAATTGTACGGATAATGAGCAATTTGAGACGAAAGCCACACAGTTAACAGAGCAATTTATGATTAAAGAATATCCAGAGAATTTAATAGAGACATCACTCCAAAAAGTGAGGGGTTTGTATAGGGCGGACTTCTTTAAAACTAAGGAAAGAGATACTACACAAGATAGTAATTTGAGAATTATACTTCCTTTCCATGCACAATATAGGACAATAGAGAGGATTATAAACAAACAATGGCACTATTTACTGAGGGATAAAGTTATAGGCCCCCTAAACCATTAATAACATACACCAGGGCACCAAATTTGGGTCTATTGGTTGCACCATCTATTAAGAAAAGGACGGTATTGGGGGCCAACACAAATTGGCTAATGTCAAAAGGTTTTCATAGATGTGGATTTTGCAATAATTGCAGAATCACCAATTTTCAAAAAAAGACCACAGAAATTCATACATCCCATAACTCTTTCGATTTTAAAATTAGGGATAGTTTGGCATGCAATTCTACGGAAGTGATATACATATTGGAATGCCCAAAAATAGTACATTGGACGGACGAAAAGAACATTGAAAAAACGTATAGCCGAACACATTAACAATATTAAAAATGGATTTGAAAACCATTCAGTCTCACACCACTACAAATTGTTAGATAATCAAGACCCAAGCACCCTTAAATTTGCAGTCTTAGAAAAAATTTGGAGGTCATGGCGAGGGGGCAACTCTGTTGCAAAAATGTCCAGAGGAGAGGCAAGAAAAATCTATGAATTTGACACATTGGCCCCCACGGGACTTAATACAGAGATGGAATTGTTCGGCTTTTTATGAATCAAATTAAAAATTGACGGGGCGGATGCCGATGGGGGGATGGGAGGTCGGGGCCAGGCTGTTTACCAGCGTCCCAACCTCTCCTTCCACGTTGGCCTCCATCTCTATATGACTATCAACCATCTATATTCACATTGTTCCCATTTATGTATGAATTGTATGTACCAATTTTTTATAAAGGACTCTTTATTGGATTTTTTTAAATAAAAAATAAATAAATTAATACTATATTTAGTATTCTTTATATATTTTTTTTATATATGTTTAGTATTCTACATATTTAGTATGTTACAAAACTATTACTACTACTACTCTATGAATTTTCATGGAATTTTTTATAAATTGTAAATATTTTTTATGCATTCTCAAGCGGTATATTCTTTCTTCATCCACCATTTTTACGGGTTTTACAGCATTATTCAGCTAGGAACAGTATGGCTGAATGACAGATACGACCAGTTTATGTATATCAATTAATTAATGATTCAAATGAGGGATGTAATATCCCTAAAAGTATTGTTCCTGCAGTCAACACTGTAATAGACATGACACAATTACAATTATTTGTTTTCAATATACAATATATTCTGCATCACTAGTAAATTTCTGTTATTTTTGCATATACATGTATGCACTGAACAATTTTTTAATGCATAGAGAATTTTTTATACATACAATTCATACATATACTCATATATGTTTGGCACTATATGTTTGGATTAACCTCTGGATGTAATACATATATTATCATTGTTATAATTATATTATTATTTTTTTCGATCAACTTCTGCATATAAATTATTCTTTAAAAAAAAAAAACATATTTAAAATATTTTTTTTAAATTAACCTCTGGATGCAATATATGGACTAAATAGAATATGTAGCCATAATCTATATACAAAAAAATATATATGGCCCCTCCTATATACTCACCTATATGGAATTCATAGTGCATTATAACCGCATGAAAGACGCACAGTCCTTATGAAATGAGTCTGCAGTTCAATTACCGGTCGATCTATTGGAATCCATTCCACCTATTGTATCTCTCTGAGCCCTCTTCTCCCCCGGAATGCTATAAAAAGGTACAAACATCAGTATACTGTCTACTAGGGATGAGCGAACCCGAACTGTATAGTTCGGATTCGTACCGAATTTTGGGGTGTCCGTGACACGGACCCGAACCCGAACATTTTCGTAAAAGTCCGGGTTTGGGTTCTGTGTTCGGCGCTTTCTTGGCGCTTTTTGAAAGGCTGCAAAGCAGCCAATCAACAAGCGTCATACTACTTGCCCCAAGAGGCCATCACAGCCTTGCCTACTATTGGCATGGCTGTGATTGGCCAGTGCAGCATGTGACCCAGCCTCTATATAAGCTTGGGTCACGTAGCGCTGCACGTCACTCTGCTGATACAAGCGTAGGGAGAGGTTGCTGCTGCAACGTTAGGGCGAGATTAGGCAGATTAACTCCTCCAAAAGACTTAATTCAGTGATCGATCTCCAGCTGTGGATCATTGAAGTGCTGATATTGAATTGCTCACTTTTTTTAGGCTGCCCAGAGCATTTTTATATAACTTTTTTCTGGGGTGATCGGCGGCAATTTTGTGGCTTGTGGTGCGCCAGCACAAGCTACCACCAAGTGCATTTAACCATCAATAGTGTGGTTATTTTTTGCTATATCCTACATCAGGTACAGGCTGAGCCTGTGTCACCCAAGTGCATTTAACCATCAATAGTGTGGTTATTTTTTGGCCATATACTACATCAGGTGCAGGCTGAGCCTGTGTCACCGAAGTGCATTTAACCATCAACAGTGTGGTTATTTTTTGGCCATAAATTACATCAGGGGCAAGTTGAGCCTGTCACCCAGCGCCTAAAAAATAGGCCTCACATTTATATTCATCCAAATCAGTACTGTTTTAGCTGGTCAAGTTATTTGTAGTGACCGTAAAAGCACAGTTTTTGTTCTGGGTTGAAAAACTATTCCCAAATTTGCCATTCTCAAAATTAGTAGTTTCTGCTATATCAGGCCTACTTGAAATCTATCCCAAAAATGGTATATTAGATTCAAGGTGCTGATAGTGTCATTCTGAAAAACTTAACACACACGCTACAGTGCAGATACAAGTCTAATTCTGTGATTAAAGGTATACCTGTCACACAGCGCCTAAAAAATAGCCCTGACATTTATATTCCTCCAAATCAGTACTGTTTTAGCTGGTCAAATTATTTGTAGTGACCATAAAAGCACAGTTTTTGTTCTGGGTTGAAAAACTATTCCCAAATTTGCCATTCTCAAAATTTGTAGTTTCTGCTATATCAGGCCTTTTTTAAATCTATCCCAAAAAGGGTATATTAGATTCAAGGTGCTGATAGTGTCATTCTGAAAAACTTAACACTCACGCTACAGTGCAGATACAAGTCTAATTCTGTGATTAAAGGTATACCTGTCACACAGCGCGTAAAAAATAGCCCTGACATTTATATTCCTCCAAATCAGTACTGTTTTAGCTGGTCAAATTATTTGTAGTGACCGTAAAAGCACAGTTTTTGTTCTGGGTTGAAAAACTATTCCCAAATTTGCCATTCTCAAAATTAGTAGTTTCTGCTATATCAGGCCTACTTTAAATCTATCCCAAAAAGGGTATATTAGATTCAAGGTGCTGATAGTGTCATTCTGAAAAACTTAACACACACGCTACAGTGCAGATACAAGTATAATTCTGTGATTAAAGGTATACCTGTCACACAGCTCATAAAAAATAGGCCTGACATTTATATTCCTCCAAATCAGTACTGTTTTAGCTGGTCAAATTATTTGTAGTGACCGTAAAAGCACAGTTTTTGTTCTGGGTTGAAAAACTATTCCCAAATTTGCCATTTTCAAAATTGTGGTTAACAAGAACAATGAGGAAAACATCTAGTAAGGGACGCGGACGCGGACGCGGACATGGTCGTGGTGGTGTTAGTGGACCCTCTGGTGCTGGGAGAGGACGTGGCCGTTCTGCCACAGCCACACGTCCTAGTGTACCAACTACCTCAGGTCCCAGTAGCCGCCAGAATTTACAGGGATATTTGGTGGGGCCCAATGACGTTCTAAGGATGGTAAGGCCTGAGCAGGTACAGGCATTAGTCAATTGGGTGGCCGACAGTGCATCCAGCACGTTCACATTATCTCCCACCCAGTCTTCTGCAGAAAGCGCACAGATGGCGCATGAAAACCAAGCCCATCAGTCTGTCACATCACCCCCATGCATATCAGGGAAACTGTCTGAGCCTCAAGTTATGCAGCAGTCTCTTATGCTGTTTGAAGACTCTGCTGCCAGGGTTTCCCAAGGGCATCCACCAAGCCCTTCCCCAGGGGTGGAAGAGATAGAATGCACTAACGCACAACCACTTATGTTTCCTGATGATGAGGACATGGGAATACCACCTCAGCACGTCTCTGATGATGATGAAACACAGGTGCCAACTGCTGCGTCTTTTTGCAGTGTGCAGACTGAACAGGAGGTCAGGGATCAAGACTGGGTGGAAGACGATGCAGGGGACGATGAGGTCCTAGACCCCACATGGAATGAAGGTCGTGCCACTGACTTTCAGAGTTCGGAGGAAGAGGCAGTAGTGAGACCGAGCCAACAGCGTAGCAAAAGAGGGAGCAGTGGGCAAAATCAGAACACCCGCCGCCAAGAGACTCCGCCTGCTACTGACCGCCACCATCTGGGACCGAGCACCCCAAAGGCAGCTTCAAGGAGTTCCCTGGCATGGCATTTCTTCAAACAATGTGCTGATGACAAGACCCGAGTGGTTTGCACGCTGTGCCATCAGAGCCTGAAGCGAGGCATTAACGTTCTGAACCTTAGCACAACCTGCATGACCAGGCACCTGCATGCAAAGCATGAACTGCAGTGGAGTAAACACCTTAAAAACAAGGAAGTCACTCAGGCTCCCCCTGCTACCTCTTCTGCTGCTGCCGCCTTGGCCTCTTCTGCTGCTGCAGCCTCGGCCTCTTCCTCCGCCTCTGGAGCAACGTTGGCACCTGCCGCCCAGCAAACATGGGATGTACCACCAACACCACCACCTGCGTCACCAAGCATCTCAACCATGTCACACGGCAGCGTTCAGCTCTCCATCTCACAAACATTTAAGAGAAAGCGTAAATTCCCACCTAGCCACCCTCGATCCCTAGCCCTGACTGCCAGCATTTCTAAACTACTGGCCTATGAAATGCTGTCATTTAGGCTGGTGGACACAGACAGCTTCAAACAGCTCATGTCGCTTGCTGTCCCACAGTATGTTGTTCCCAGCCGCCACTACTTCTCCAAGAGAGCTGTGCCTTCCCTGCACAACCAAGTGTCCGATAAAATCAAGTGTGCACTGCGCAACGCCATCTGTGGCAAGGTCCACCTAACCACAGATACGCGGACCAGTAAGCACGGCCAGGGACGCTATATCTCCCTAACTGCACACTGGGTAAATGTAGTGGTGGCTGGGCCCCAGGCGGAGAGCTGTTTGGCGCGCGTCCTTCCGCCGCCAAGGATCGCAGGGCAACATTCTTTGCCTCCTGTCTCCTCCTCCTCCTACTCAGCTTCCTCCTCCTCTTCTTCCACCTGCTCATCCAGTCAGCCACACACCTTCACCACCAACTTCAGCACAGCCCGGGGTAAACGTCAGCAGGCCGTTCTGAAACTCATATGTTTGGGGGACAGGCCCCACACCGCACAGGAGTTGTGGCGGGGTATAGAACAACAGACCGACGAGTGGTTTCTGCCGGTGAGCCTCAAGCCCGGCCTAGTGGTGTGCGATAATGGGCGAAATCTCGTTGCAGCTCTGGGACTAGCCGGTTTGACGCACATCCCTTGCCTGGCGCATGTGCTGAATTTGGTGGTGCAGAAGTTCATTCGCAACTACCCCGACATGTCAGAGCTGCTGCATAAAGTGCGGGCCGTCTGTTCGCGCTTCCGGCGTTCACACCCTGCCGCTGCTCGCCTGTCTGCTCTACAGCATAACTTCGGCCTTCCCGGTCACCGCCTCATATGTGACGTGCCCACCAGGTGGAACTCCACCTTGCACATGCTGGACAGACTGTGCGAGCAGCAGCAGGCCATAGTGGAGTTTCAGCTGCAGCACGCACGGGTCAGTCGCACTGCGGAACAGCACCACTTCACCACCAATGACTGGGCCTCCATGCGAGACCTGTGTGCCCTGTTGCGCTGTTTCGAGTACTCCACCAACATGGCCAGTGGCGATGACGCCGTTATCAGCGTTACAATACCACTTCTATGTCTCCTTGAGAAAACACTTAGGGCGATAATGGAAGAGGAGGTGGCCCAGGAGGAAGAGGAGGAAGAGGGGTCATTTTTAGCACTTTCAGTCCAGTCTCTTCGAAGTGACTCAGAGGGAGGTTTTTTGCAACAGCAGAGGCCAGGTACAAATGTGGCCAGACAGGGCCCACTACTGGAGGACGAGGAGGACGAGGATGAGGAGGAGGAGGATGAGGATGAAGCATGTTCACAGCGGGGTGGCACCCAAAGCAGCTCGGGCCCATCACTGGTGCGTGGCTGGGGGGAAACACAGGACGATGACGATACGCCTCCCACAGAGGACAGCTTGTCCTTACCTCTGGGCAGCCTGGCACACATGAGCGACTACATGCTGCAGTGCCTGCGCAATGACAGCAGAGTTGCCCACATTTTAACGTGTGCGGACTACTGGGTTGCCACCCTGCTGGATCCCCGGTACAAAGACAATGTGCCCACCTTACTTCCTACACTGGAGCGTGATAGGAAGATGCGCGAGTACAAGCGCATGTTGGTAGACGCGCTACTGAGAGCATTCCCAAATGTCACAGGGGAACCAGTGGAAGCCCAAGGCGAAGGCAGAGGAGGAGCAAGAGGTCGCCAACGCAGCTGTGTCACGGCCAGCTCCTCTGAGGGCAGGGTTAGCATGGCAGAGATGTGGAAAAGTTTTGTCACCACGCCACAGCTAACTGCACCACCACCTGATACGGAACGTGTTAGCAGGAGGCAACATTTCACTAACATGGTGGAACAGTACCTGTGCACACCCCTCCACGTACTGACTGATGGTTCGACCCCATTCAACTTCTGGGTCTCCAAATTGTCCACGTGGCCAGAGCTAGCCTTTTATGCCTTGGAGGTGCTGGCCTGCCCGGCGGCCAGCGTTTTGTCTGAACATGTATTCAGCACGGCAGGGGGCGTCATTACAGACAAACGCAGCCGCCTGTCTACAGCCAATGTGGACAAGCTGACGTTCATAAAAATGAACCAGGCATGGATCCCACAGGACCTGTCCATCCCTTGTGCAGATTAGACATTAACTACCTCCCCTTAACCATATATTATTGTACTCCAGGGCACTTCCTTATTCAATCCTATTTTTATTTTCATTTTACCATTATATTGCGGGGCAACCCAAAGTTGAATGAACCTCTCCTCTGTCTGGGTGCCGGGGCCTAAATATGTGACAGTGGCCTGTTCTAGTGGTGGGTGATGTGAAGCCTGATTCTCTGCTATAACATGAAGACTGATTCTGTGTTGATATGAAGCCAGATTCTCTGTTACGGGACCTCTCTCCTCTGCCTGGCTGCCTGGGCCTAAATATGTGACAGTGGCCTGTTCCAGTGGTGGGTGACGTGAAGCCTGATTCTCTGCTATGACATGAAGACTGATTCTGTGCTGAAATGAAGCCAGATTCTCTGTTACAGGACCTCTCTCCTCTGTCTGGGTGCCTGGGCCTAAATGTGTGACAGTGGCCTGTTCCAGTGGTGGGTGACGTGAAGCCTGATTCTCTGCTATGACATGAAGACTGATTCTGTGCTGACATGAAGCCAGATTCTCTGTTACGGGACCTCTCTCCTCTGCCTGGCTGCCTGGGCCTAAATATGTGACAGTGGCCTGTTCCAGTGGTGGGTGACGTGAAGCCTGATTCTCTGCTATGACATGAAGACTGATTCTGTGCTGACATGAAGCCAGATTCTCTGTTACAGGACCTCTCTCCTCTGTCTGGGTGCCAGGGCCTAAATGTGTGACAGTGGCCTGTTCCAGTGGTGGGTGACGTGAAGCCTGATTCTCTGCTATGACATGAAGACTGATTCTGTGCAGACATGAAGCCAGATTCTCTGTTACGGGACCTCTCTCCTCTGTCTGGGTGCCAGGGCCTAAATGTGTGACAGTGGCCTGTTCCAGTGGTGGGTGACGTGAAGCCTGATTCTCTGCTATGACATAAAGACTGATTCTGTGCTGACATGAAGCCAGATTCTCTGTTACGGGACCTCTCTCCTCTGTCTGGGTGCCGGGGCCTAAATATGTGACAGTGGCCTGTTCCAGTGGTGGGTGACATGAAGCCTGATTCTCTGCTATGACATGAAGACTGATTCTGTGCTGACATGAAGCCAGATTCTCTGTTACGGGACCTCTCTCCTCTGTCTGGGTGCCAGGGCCTAAATGTGTGACAGTGGCCTCTTCCAGTAGTGGGTTACGTGAAGCCTGATTCTCTGCTATGACATGAAGACTGATTCTGTGCTGACATGAAGCCAGATTCTCTGTTACGGGACCTCTCTCCTCTGTCTGGGTGCCAGGGCCTAAATGTGTGACAGTGGCCTCTTCCAGTAGTGGGTTACGTGAAGCCTGATTCTCTGCTATGACATGAAGACTGATTCTGTGCTGACATGAAGCCAGATTCTCTGTTACGGGACCTCTCTCCTCTGTCTAGGTGCCAGGGCCTAAATGTGTGACAGTGGCCTCTTCCAGTGGTGGGTGACGTGAAGCCTGATTCTCTGCTATGACATGAAGACTGATTCTGTGCTGACATGAAGCCAGATTCTCTGTTACAGGACCTCTCTCCTCTGTCTGGGTGCCGGGGCCTAAATATGTGACAGTGGCCTGTTCCAGTGGTGGGTGACGTGAAACCTGATTCTCTGCTATGACATGAAGACTGATTCTCTGCTGACATGAAGCCAGATTCTCTGCTATGGCATGAAGAGACTGATTCTCTGCTGATGTGAAGCCAGATTCTCTGCTATGGGACCTCTGTCCAATTGATATTGGTTAATTTTTATTTTTTTTATTTTTATTTTAATTCATTTCCCTATCCACATTTGTTTGCAGGGGATTTACCTACATGTTGCTGCCTTTTGCAGCCCTCTAGCTCTTTCCTGGGCTGTTTTACAGCCTTTTTAGTGCCCAAAAGTTCGGGTCCCCATTGACTTCAATGGGGTTCGGGTTCGGGACGAATTTCGGGTCGGGTTCGGATCCCGAACCCGAACATTTCCGGGAAGTTCGGCCGAACTTCTCGAACCCGAACATCCAGGTGTTCGCTCAACTCTACTGTCTACCACTGAGGACGGGACCGTGGTCCCGAAACGCATCTGGTGCCAAAGACAGTATACAAATTCAAGCCAGTACACATCAGATGGACTAATTGCTAATCTGAAATACTCGAATATACTAAGGTAGCTACCTGACCATAATTAAGAACGAGTATCGCTGAGTTAGAGAAAGCGCTGCAGAAAAGAGAACGGTGATCCCAGCACACGTGGGACGCCGACTGGAGCGCTTACCGGATACACACAAGCTGGCAACATCCTACCAAGTCCACAGGGGGATAACGTAGCCCTTGTGGCAAATATACAGATTTATAAATTTAATGCTTCAAGGGGCAATATATGTCGATGAATGATTATACCAAGCACGGCGTCATTTACAATCTAACCACAGTGATAAAATCTACGGGGGACTACAGGGGACTACAGAGGTGTCTGGACAGTGTATACACATTTATATACACCCCTGATATTTATACCCCTGATAATACAGTGAACTACGTGACTGTTGGTTGAATTCCACTGAGGGTGACCAATGTAATGATCTATAGGAGGACACTTTGAATTTCAATTTTGCGTGCCTTGCAGTTTTACCGATATCCTGGCAGAATTATCATATTGCAATATAGTGGGACTGGTTATTAATGTGATTATCGGGAGTATCTGGAATAGACATTCATCTCTCTTTTTTTTGCAGCATCCTCTAATTCACCAATTTGCACTATATTTATACTAATATTTATTATCCATTGTTGATACTCATTTTTTATCTCTTGTTTTTATTTTATCACTTTCTATTTTTTCACTATTTTTTCATCACCTTTTTAAAAAAAAATATATACATATATTTTATGAATTTACAAATTATGGCTTTATAGATATATACATATATTTAATATTTCTGTCACCCTGTTTAATCGATTGCTACAACCTTTTGTGGACGCTATTGGGTTGATGCTCTAGGTGGGGGACAATGCTCATCCAACAGTAAACCCTACCTGACACAAGCAGTGAGGACTGGTATCCACACAGACAGGACCGTCTTTCATATTGATTGACATAAATATAGAAACCACGGCACTCGATAAGTCGTTTTTCAAAATTCAATTCATTTATTTGTTGTCCATCCCAAAAGGATCTTGTTTATATATTGCAATTGGCCAACGTAACGTTTCAGTCCTACTAGGACCTTGATCACGGCCTGATGCAGGAGATCATAAGGAACCGGGAGGACTCGCCGGGTATGTGGTGTGCGCGGCTTTAAATGGAGCTGGGGGAGGTCCGTGCACTCTTGGTCATGTCGAGATATCGCGAGAGCGGTGTCGCGGCTAGCGCATGCGCATAGGTCACACCCTGTGACCTATGCTCATGCGCGAGCCGCGACACCGCTCTCGCGATATCTCGACATGACCAAGAGTGCACGGACCTCCCCCAGCTCCATTTAAATAACGCGTGCTAGAACAGTAGTGTAGAAACAGTCTATATTAAATAGTAAGATAATGTAACCACATTGTATTTCTTGTTTTAGTTTTTAATATTAATATGTTGTAGTTTTTAATATTTTGGAAAGAAGTCAAAAGTAAATTAATAAAAATAATAAAAATAAAATGGAAACGTATTTATCACGATACAGTAATTATACAGGGTGGGCCATTTATATGGATACACCTTAATAAAATGGGAATGGTTGGTGATATTAACTTCCTGTTTGTGGCACATTAGTATATGTGAGGGGGGAAACTTTTCAAGATGGGTGGTGACCATGGTGGCCATTTTGAAGTCGGCCATTTTGAATCCAACTTTTGTTTTTTCAATAGGAAGAGGGTCATGTGACACATCAAACTTATTGGGAATTTCACAAGAAAAACAATGGTGTGCTTGGTTTTAACGTAACTTTATTCTTTCATGAGTTATTTAAAAGTTTCTGACCACTTATAAAATGTGTTCAATGTGCTGCCCACTCTTCACACACTAATAGCAACACCGCAGGAGAAATGCTAGCACAGGCTTCCAGTATCCGTAGTTTCAGGTGCTGCACATCTCGTATCATCTGAAGGCAATCGTCTATGCTGTGAAGATACGAGATGTGCAGCACCTGAAACTACAGATACTGGAAGCCTGTGCTAGCATTTCTCCTGCGGTGTTGCTATCAGTGTGTGAAGAGTGGGAGAAGAGGGTTGCATTGACAATCCAACACAATGGGCTGCACATTGAACACATTTTATAAGTGGTCAGAAACTTGTAAATAACTCATGAAATAATAAAGTTACATTAAAACCAAGCACACCATTGTTTTTCTTGTGCAATTCCCAATAAGTTTGATGTGTCACATGACCCTCTTCCTATTGAAAAAACTAAAGTTACATTCAAAATGGCCGACTTCAAAATGGCCACCATGGTCACCACCCATCTTGAAAAGTTTCCCCCCTCACATATACTAATGTGCCACAAACAGGAAGTTAATATCACCAACCATTCCCATTTTATTAAGGTGTATCCATATAAATGGCCCACCCTGTATTTTGTAACAATTGGCAATATACAATACCTGAATCAGATATTCAGGAAAAAGGTATTTTTTAACCTCTTGAAATTTTTCTATAAAATTTCTTTATACACAACATTTCTTGTAAATATTCTATCTGAATTTGGCAACAGTTTGCCTTGTTCAGGACCATCTACAACCTTTACAACCACATCTGAAAAAGTTCTAACTCTAGATAATGCAACATATAACTGACCGTGGCAGAATACTGGTTCTGGCAAGTAAATGCCAACTTTTTCTAAGGTTTTCCCCTGAGCTTTATTATTTGTCTTGGCAAAGGCTAATGCAACTGGAAATTGTCGTCTTCTTAAGGTAAATGGTAAATTAGTAGAGGATGGAGCTAAATCAATACGTGGAATAAAGACCATGTCCCCTTCCGCTGAACCTGTTATTACTTGAGCAATAATGAGGTTTCTTTTCAAGTCTTTAACAAAGAGCGGGTTCCATTGCACAATCCTCTTTTAGTGTTTATATTTCTGAGGAGCATAATTATTGCTCCCTTTTTAAGGTTCAGTTTATGCATCGGCATTCCTGTTGGAGTTAACTCATTAAGAAACTCAATAGGATAGTTCTGCATATCTTCCTCAGTTGAGTCATCAATTGAGTTAGAGCTAAGGAATGTCACAGTATCTCCTTCCAAAATGTTTAGCACCTCTACATTTATGCTACATTTATGCTTTGGGCAAAGAATACATTTTTTTGTTATCTTTGAGACATCAGCAACTAAAATCCTTTCTCCAAAAAAGTTGTTGACAATATTTCCTGTACATAAAATTTTTGAATGGATTTCAATTATGTCTTCAGGCAAACCGTCAATGTGTGGTGTATCACCATTGCCAACTTGGATCAACCAATTGCTGAATTCAGTATCAACTGAACGGATATTGTTTGTAAGGTTAAGTATTTGGAAGTTTTGCCACAGTTTATTATACTTTATACATGCTTCAACAATTTTTGTCCGGTCACCATGAGGAACCACTGGAAGTGTTTGCCGAAAATCTCCACCAAGTAATAAAACTTTTCCTCCAAAGGGTTTCTGGTTATCCATTATTTCTTTTAGCAGTTTGTCAACCACTGTAAGAGCAATAGACGGGGCCATTGTACACTCATCCCAAATGAGCACTGTAGATGATCTAAAATTTTCAGCATCAGCAGAATTGAGACGCATATTTGATATTGAGTTCTCAACTATCGGAACAGGTAATTTGAACTGAGAGTGGTATGTTCTTCCACCCTCAAGAAGATTGGCTGCTATACCTGTTGAGGCTACAGGGAGTGCAATGTTACCTTCTCCACGAACTGTGCTGAGAAGGGTTTTGTAAAGATACGTTTTACCACTACCTCCTGGACCATCCAAGAAAAAACAACGGTTGCAAAGGTTGTCATTTTTGCTTGCAGACAATATTTTTTCTGAAGCTCATTTTTGTTCTCTAATGTTTTCTCCATTTCTTCAGCTCTGTATTTTTGTAATTCCTTATCATACATATTCCAAAGTTGATCAGTATTTGGCATTGTGGCTAGCAATCCAAAATCTTCACAGTTTTTGCCATGTAGTACCAGAATGTTGGCTATTTCTTTAAGTGCGATCTTACGACAAATTATACTATCATCATTGTGTTGTTTATGTTTGTGAACTAAATCTTCAATGAGATATTGCTCATATTTTAGAAAAAGTGCATTCATATTTTGTAATGATGCAAAAACGCAGACATATGCAAATAATTCCCTAAGTTGTTTAGGCATTGTAAAGTGGACAGCATCTTCCAGAGTGTTCTCCCACACATCGTCATCATTAATAAGTCCTTTTGCTTTTGCAGCCTCTTGGAAAGTGGGATAGACATTACCATGTACTGTCCTCAGATCTTCAAAGGATACTGCACCAGCCACATGCAGCAATAGTAGATGCAGACAGTAACGCTCTGCATCTGATATTAAGTTGACAGAATACATTCGTCCAATAATTTTTTCTGCACCACGTTGACGCAATTTCCAACAACAATTTTGAGAGTCAAACACATAATGCAAAGGAATGTCCGAATATAATATATTCTTTGCTTCCTCTTTTTGTTGATTAAATTTGAACCAAACTGTCAATTGAGTATCACGGTTTAAAGCTCTCTGTACCGCTGTGGTAATGTCATTTGGGTTGAAAAAAACTGATTGTTCTTCAGGCAGATGCACTGCTAATCTATGGATGGTATGGGATTGATAATGCATTTCAAACCCATGCAAACGCCATGCTGCTTCTGGAGCACTGACATACCTAGAATTAATAAAGGTGTTTATTTCATCACGATTCAAAGTACCTTGTTCTTGAATGACAACATTTGCACAATCATGACCTTTGTACACATATTTAAAAAGGCATTTGACACTTTTCACTGATGCACAAACTTCCACATTAATGTGGCAATTGTACTTCAACGCTAAGTAAGGATTATATGGTGCAACCCAAGAATTATCAATATTCTTTCCGTTAAGAATTATAGTTTGGCCTGTATTTCTTCTCTTGTACTTTGGATAGCCATTGCTATTAGCAATAGTTTTTTGTTGGAATTCCTTCGGAAAATCCTTACAGCATTTGTCATTTGTCATACATGGAGAATTAGGATTGAGTGCTCCGCATGGTCCATGAATCATATGCTTTGTTACAATTGCATGTAAGCGAGGAGTGATTTCTATGTTAGGGATTTCAGCAGAGACAATTTTATCTATCAGTTCTTCATTTTTTGGTTTACAGCTTTCTTTAAGAATGAGAAGAATGTGAGCATGTGGTAAACCTCTCTTTTGAAATTCTATCACGTAGACCATTGCTTTTGGGACTCCAAAAATATGTTTTTTACTGATGTCATCAATTAGAGCTTTGAGTTTTAGGTGAAATACTCTTGCAACTAAATGTGGTTGTCCATCAACAGTTTGTCCATGTTGTAGGTTATGTACAATCTCTTCCCATTTGGGATTGCATGTCATTGTAATAAAAAGATCTGGTTTTCCATATTTTCTGACAATTGCCATAGCATCTTGATAATTTTGTTGCATGTTTCTGGGGCACCCTGCAAATGAAAAAGGCAAAATATAAATTTTTCCAGGACTCAGGCCTGCTTCATTGGCTTCATTAAACAAATGATCCATTAATCCAGAGTATTTTTCAAAACGCAATTTAGGCTGATTTTGACGTATATAATTGAGTCTGTTGGCTTCTGTTTTTACATATGCATCAACTATATATTGCTGTGTAAGGCGGCCTGCATTTAAAAAGGGATTAAAATCCTCTGTAATGGAAAGACGGTAACCGTAGTATTGCATTTGAGTGACTCTAACTCTAGGATTGTGTGACTGGTTTGGTAAATTTAATAAAGCTTGTGGTCTGTTTTGCAATGAAATGTCAATTCCCCAGCTTTGATCCCCATAGGGGAATAACAATGGATAAACCATGGGTTCCAAATTAGGATCAAGGACACTAATTCTTTGTGTTTTTTTTTATTTTATTTGTATAATCTTCACTTGGTTTTTCAGAGTATAAGAAGATCTCTTTCAAGTGGTGGTTCTCCATCATCATTTTGAAAAATAAAAGCAACGTCATTATATTTTGGTGCGTTATAGCGCCTTTGGTCATTTTTGCGATCTTGTACTATTGTCATGGACACTTCCTTAATAACATTGTCATTTTTGGCAGCATTCTCTTCATATTCTTTTTCAACTTGGTACAACGTTTTTCAGGCCTCGGCAAAAGGATTGAATTGTGCCATAAATGTACTTAATGTTTTCATAAGCTCTGTATTTATTCCTGAGTTGGCAGAAATTTGCATTCTTTGTTCTGCAGCTTCCGAGGGATCTAAAATGTATAATTGTGCAAACTGTCTGTTTTCACCCTATTGAGGATGAAGTGTTCCTGCTCTGTGAAAAATCGAACCATGGATTCGAAAACAGTATGGCCCATAGCCAGAAGGCGGACTAATGTTAGCTCCCATAGATGCAAATGCTAGAGCACTATTTATTGACCTTATATTTTGCATGAAATTTTTGCTGTAATGATGCTGACCCATCATGAGCTGCTGTATAAACGGATTTGTTCGAATTGGTTGAAGATTTCCTTTTCCTTTTGAGCAACACTGTGTAAATTTTTGATCAGATGGTCTTTCTCCTTCAAAATGTTTTGCTTGACAAAAATTGCATATCTGATTAAAAATCTCCACATGTGTGGTGTATAATGTTACCCTCATTAATATTAACTATATTATTTATCATTGCCATTCTTTCTATTGTTGCCCGGGATTCGTTATTTTCCACTCGTTTACTTCGGGCCAGTCTCTGTAATTGTGCTTGCCGCAAACATTGTAATTGTCGTTCTTCTGATGTAAGACTTGCTCTCCTAGCTTTTTCTCTTTCAGCATGTCTCTTACGTTTTTGTCTTTCTCTTATATCATGTATCCTCTCCTGTGTGGCTGTTGATAAATGTGTTGTGTCTGTTTGTAGATCTGTTATCCTGCCTCTTTTTATTGCTTGTTGCTGACGTAGTGTTGCTCTCCTAGCTCTGTGTGCTTTCACATTTTTCTGAAGCTCATTTTCCTTTTCTTCAATAGATCTATTTGCACGTCTTTGTCTTTCTCTTAGAGATAGTTTTTTATGCTGATTTTCCTGTTCTTCTATAGATCTATTTGCTCTTCTGAATCTTTCTCTTTTAGCGTTTTTTTGTGACACCCATTTTCTTTTTCTTGAATTGATCTATTTGCTAGTTTTTTTCTTTGTTTTTCAGCCTTTCTTTTTTTGATTTTTACTTGCTGACTTGACTGTTTCTCCAGGAGAATTTGGTTATGTAGGGTTTCATTGTCTGTGTCTTTTGTCCTACTTGATGTGTCCTTTTGGGGGGGGGGGGCATGTTGTTAGTAAAAAGTCCAAGGCTTGTACTTTTATAATTTTATAATATTTTCTCTTACTGTAATACTGACTTATATGTAGCTGTAATATGCGTAACTGGCACTGACTTTTGGCTGAGACTGCAGGCACTGTGACTGGTGGCTGATATGACTGCCATTGACTGGTAGTGCTGAGACCACTTGCACTGTGACTGGTGACTGATACAGCTGTCACTGACTGGTGGTGCTGAGACCACTGGCACTGTGACTGGTGGCTGATACGGCTGGCACTGACTGGTGGTGCTGAGAGCACTGGCGCTGTGACTGGTGGCTGATACTGCTGGCACTGATTGCTGGCACTGACTGCTGGCACCGACTGGTGGTGCTGAGACTGTGGGCATTGTGACGGGTGCCTGAGATGGCTGGCACGGACTGGTGGTGCTGAGACTGCAGCTGATGGCTGAAACAGCTGGCACTTACTGGTGGCTGAGACGACTGGCAGTGCCACGTGGTGCTGAGACTGCTGTCACTGTGACTGGTGGCTGATAGAACTGGCACTAACTGGTGGTGCTGAAACCACTGTCACTGTGACTGGTGGCTAATACGCTTGGCACTGACTGGTGTTGCTGAGACTGCTGTCACTGTGACTGGTGGCTGATACGACTGGCACTGACTGGTGGGGCTGAGACCACTGGCACTGTGACTGGTGGCTGATACAGCTGGCACTGACTGCTAGGACTGACTGGTAGTGCTGAGACTGTGGGCACTGTGACTGGTGCTTGAGATGGCTGGCACGAACTGCTGGCACTGACTGGTGGTGCTGAGACTGCAGCTGATGGCTGAAACAGCTGGCACTGACTGGTGGCTGAGACGACTGGCAGTGCCACGTGGTGCTGAGACTGCTGGCACTGTGACTGGTGGCTGATACGGCTGGCACTGACTGGTGGTGCTGAAACCACTGGCACTGCGACTGGTGGCTGATACAGCTGGCACTGATTGGTGGTGCTAATACGGTGGGCACTGTCACTGGTGGCTGATAGAGCTGGCACTAACTGGTGGTGCAGAAACCACTGTCACTGTGACTGGTGGCTAATACACTTGGCACTGACTGTTGATGCTGAGACTGCTGTCACTGTGACTGGTGGGTGATACGGCTGGCACTGACTGCTGACACTGACTGGTGGTGCTGAGATCACTGGCACTGTGACTGGTAGCTGATACAGCTCGCACTGACTGCTGGCACTGACTGCTGGTGCTGAGACGGCGGGCACTGTGACTGGTGGCTGATAGAGCTGGCACCAACTGGTGGTACTGAGACCACTGGCACTGTGACTGGTGGCGGATAGGGCTGGCACTGACTGCTGTTTCTGTGACTGGTGGCAATGATTGATGGCTGGCAATTATTGCTGTCACTGATTGGTGGTGCTGGCTAATACTGCTGGCAGCAGCTGCAGTGTGTATATGAGAGCAATTTCTGTCACTGTGCATGTAATGGTGGCGCTTCTTATGCACTCTGCTTCTTATGCACTCTGCTCCAACTGACACCACACATCATAAGAGGCGGTTATTGGCCAGCGGCGCAGTTGTGGGGATGGTGTGATTGGACAGCTCCATGCTGTGGGCGGTCCGTACACCGTGTGGTGCGCCGTGTGTTTATTGGCTGGCGCAATTGTGGGCTGTCCGGGCGGCGAATTTGATTGGACGGCCGCGCTGCTGTGGGCTGTCCGGGCTGCATGTGTTGCGCCGTGTTTTTATTGGCCCGGTGGCGCGGTGCTTTGGGCGGTCCCTGCTGTGTGTGTGTGGAGTGTGTGCTGATTGGTTTGTGCGCCGCGCATGCGCACTTCACTAAGGCTACTTTCACACTGGCGTTTCAGGATCCGCCTGTGAGATCCGTTTCAAGGCTTTCACAAACGGCCCCAAACGGATCAGTTTAGCCCCAATGCATTCTGAATGGATGCGGATCCATTCAGAATGCATCAGTTTGCCTCCGTTCCGCCTCCATTCCGCTCTGGAGGCGGACACCAAAACGCTGCTTGCCGAACGGATCCGTCCTGACTTACAATGTAAGTCAATCGGGACGGATCCGTTTACATTGACACAATATTGGTGCAATTGTAAACGGATCCGTCCACCATTGACTTTCAATGTAAAGTCAGGAGTCCCTATTAATATACCATCGGATCTGAGTTTTCTCCAATCCGATGGTATATTTTGAGTTGAAGCGTTCCCATCATGGGAACGCCTCTATGTTAGAATATACCATCGGATTTGAGTTAGAGCGTGAAAACTCAGATCCGACAGTATATTCTAACACAGAGGCGTTCCCATAGTGATGGGGACGCTTCAAGTTAGAATATACTAAGAACTGTGTACATAACTGCCCCCTGCTGTCTGGCAGCACCCGATCTCTTACAGAGGGCTGTGATCTGCACAATTAACCCCTCAGGTGCCGCACCTGAGGGGTTAATTGTGCGGATCTCAGCCCCCTGATTGGGTGCTGCCAGGCAGCAGGGGCCAGACCCCCCTCTCTCCCGAGTATTAAAAGCATCGGTGGCCAATGCGGCCACCCCCCTCCCTCCCTCCCCAGTATTAAAAGCATTGGTGGCCAGTGCGGCCCCCGCCCTCCCTCCCCAGTATTAAAAGCATCGGTGGCAGTGGCCACAGGCTAACAACCCCCCCCCATCATTGGTGACAGCGGAGCGGCATTTCCGATCGGAGTCCCAGTTTAATCGCTGGGGCTCCGATCGGTTACCATGGCAGCCAGGACGCTACTGCAGTCCTGGCTGCCATGGTTACTTAGCTTATACTTACATGTGCTGTCTGTGGCCGGCCCTCACTACTCCTACTGGTAAGTGACAAGTCTGTGCGGCGCATCGCACAGACCTGTCACTTACCAGTAGGAGGATAGGAGGAGCGCCGGCCGGCCACAGACAGCGCATGTAAGTATAAGCTAAGTAACCATGGCAGCCAGGACTGCAGTAGCGTCCTGGCTGCCATGGTAACCGATCGGAGCCCCATCGATTAAACTGGGACTCCGATCGGAAATGCCGCTCCGCTGCCACCAATGATGGGGGGAGGGGGGTTGTTAGCCTGTGGCCACTGCCACCAATGCTTTTAATACTGGGGAGGGAGGGAGGGGGGGGGGCCGCACTGGCCACCAATGCTTTTAATACTGGGGAGGGAGGGGGGGCGCACTGGCCACCAATGCTTTTAATACTGGGGAAGGAGGGGGGTCTGGTCCCTGCTGCCTGGCAGCACCCGATTAGGGGGCTGAGATCCGCACAATTAACCCCTCAGGTGCGGCACCTGAGGGGTTAATTGTGCGGCTCACAGCCCCCTGTAAGAGATCGGGTTCTGCCAGGCAGCAGGGGGCAGTTATGTACACAGCACAGGTGTGAAATTAGCCTAATTGGCACACACGCACGGACAACAGCCCTGAGCACGGGTGATGCGCCGTGTTTTTATTGGCCGGCGGCGCGGTGCTTTGGGCGGTCCCTGCTGTGTGTGTGGAGTGTGTGCTGATTGGTTTGTACGCCGTGCATGCTCACTTCACTAATCGGCACACACGCACGGACAACAGCCCTGAGCACGTACACAGGGCTTTTATTAGTATAGATATGTATACTGTAAACAGACACACCATATAATATATTAAAATACTTGATCAATAAATATTAAGTTATGTACAGTATATCTCATTATAAATAATTAGCATAATACACATGATGCCAACATTGTGTCACATAAATAGATGAAACATTTTATAATTTTTTTTTTTAAATCTGAATATATATTATAAATGTAACATTATAGTTCATGCGTCTTGTTGTCCCAAAGGTGTATCAGAAGTATATCTGCACGCAAACTGGTTTTTAAGAAATTGTTTTGTCAGCGGCCAGATCCGAATTTTCCAACCTTGCTGGAGCAGGAAGCATTGGCTACATTAACTACTCTCTTGGAGGAGCAAGAAACATCATCACCAATGGGTCAGTTCCCCAAAAGTTTGTGCCCCAAATCCAAGAAATTTCCCCCACTATCGTTATTCCCCAATATTGATCTGTTTGTTCAATTGGTGTGTAATGATCTGGCCAAGATTCTGCTGTCTAACAGTACTGGCAACTGCACCAAAGGGGAAAGGTGTGCTCTGAAAGAAATTAAAACCTGGAATGACGTAGTGATTAGGGGGGCTGACAAGGGAGGCAACATTGTCATCTGGCCTCGCATCATGTATGAAAAAGAAGCCTGGAGGCAGCTGCATGATGAGGATTGTTATGTAAAGCTAACCTTTAATCCTACTATAAAATACACTGATGAGCTGAATAGCAAACTTAATCGGGCAGCTATGGAGGGGATAATTTCTGCTAAACAAGCAGCATATGTGCTGAAGGAATATCCAGTAATTCCTACTTTATATGTTCTCCCCAAGGTGCACAAAAACATACGACAGCCTCCTGGACGACCGATCATGTCGGGAACTGACAGTCTGAATGAGGTTGCTTGTAAATATATCGATTCCTTCCTACACCCGTTAGTTGAAGAGTTACCATCATATCTGAAAGATACCACGGATGTCCTCAGAAAGGTTGAAAATCTACATCTGGATCCAGATATGTTATTGGCGACATGTGATGTTGAGTCACTTTACACGTCCATCAAGCATTCTGATGGTCTCAAAGCATCCAAGTTTTTCCTACGAAGCTCCAACATGGAAGCAAAGAAATGTGAGTTTGTTATGACCTTGTTGGAGTTTGTACTCACTCATAATTTCTTCATGTTTGGTGGTCTCTTCTTCCTCCAGCTCCGGGGCACGGCGATGGGGGCGGCCAATCTTTTCCTGGGGCTGTGGGAGAGAGAGATCCTACAGACAAATGTATCTTCTCTGGTACACAAGGTTCAATACTGGGGAAGATACATTGATGACCTTCTTATAATCTGGCAGGAGTCTAGCGAGGAATTCAAGTTGTTTGTGGATGAGTTGAATGATAACCAACTGAAGATCCGACTTACCTACACTTGTAGTAGAACAGAAATCAACTTCCTTGATGTTAAACTGCGGGTGGAAGATGATGGGGGTATCACTACGGACCTGTTCCGGAAGTGTAGTGTCCCACTACGTAAAGGTGGGCACTACTAAGGGTTATGTTGCTCCCACCTCCTGTGGGAGAATGGTGTTTTGTATTGCATTGTAATGCCATGTTAATTCCTGTGTACCAGGCCTGTTAGGGGTGTAGTTTCTCCTCCCAAGCTGTAGAGGGAGCTAGGGCACCCCCTAGTATAAATAGTTAGGCCCAGACAGGAAAGAGTTAGTGCAGTTTATTCCAGGAGGTTAGTAAGTACAGTCTAGCCTGCTTGAGGGTCCTGAGCAAAAGAAGCTCTGAAGTTACACCAGGAGAAGAGCCTGCCTCCTGAGAAACCAAGTTCTTATAGAAGTACAGTGCAGAGCCAAGGTTATTCCAGCCAGACAGAGATCTGAAGGGCAGAAGGATATATTTAAAGCAAGGAGACATATACAAGAGGAAGTTTTACCTAACCAAGGATAAAGCCAGCAATAGGGCATACGGGCCTTGGAGAAAGACAGACAGGAACCTGAGGAAAAGTGCAGCCTGATCTGTAAGTGATTAACCCTCTGAGTATCTTGCAAATAACATTGCCTGCCATTTGATGTAAAGCCTGCCTGTCACCATCTTATACATGTGGAACTGACCAAAGACTGTAAATAGTTAACCTGTTCAGTAAAAGGAAGTTTTGGTTCACTGCAAGGTGTGTTCCTCACTTATTACTTCAACAAATCGGTGTGCCACCGTAACCGGCACTGGCGTCACGAACTTTAAGGGATCTCGCCACAGGCACACTAAACCTACAACACCCAGGGCACCTCACCTACCACCTGGCCTGGTCCCTATACACAGAGAGTGCCCCAGAGGATCCATGTACCAGCCTCTCCATCACTGCTGTACGCCTGCCCAGGGTATATAAAAACTGTGAGTACCAAGAGCAACCCTTGTTTTGCCTATTAACCGTGACCTCCCATTCGCTCACCCTGCAGAGCTGCGTACTGCAGAAGCATACCTCGGTAAATGCTCTTCTCTCAGCTCAATCCTGACAGCCGAGGAATCTGATCAACAGTATCTCTGTTGGACAGTTTCTGCAGGCTAGGAGGATTTGCTCTACTGACCATCTCCTAGGCGGATGATCTTCGGAAGAGGTTCGAACAGAGGGACTAAACAAGATGGCCCATTGAGAAGGGATACCGCCGAGCACGCTTGGCGAGACGCTCCGAGATCCTACAAACGAGAATACGGAAGAACGTATCTTATGAGATCCGGTTTATCACAACATATAACAACAATTGCACTGAAATAGGTGAGGTACTATCCAGGTATTAGAAAATCCTTTGAGTGGATTCACACTTAGGCCCGGCGATCACCGATCGCCCGCATCTGATGTTCAGACGCTCCAAAAATCTTAAAGATCACCTGGTACGGAGCCACCACATTGTTAAACTACCTGGACTCTTTGGTTCTAAGGGCCCCAAATGGGGTAATAAACCATGTGGTAAATGCGTTGCATGTAACATGGATAGGACTGACATATTTTGGGATACGGCACACAGGACGGAGTATCGTATTACCTACCCCATCGACTGCGCTACCATTGGGGTGGTATTCTGGGCTTTATGCCCATGTGACAAGATCTATGTTGGGCTGACGAAACGCCAATTTAAGAAGCGCATCCGGGAACATGTATTGGCGATTGAAGCCGCAAGTGATGTCACAGATGATAATCTTCTTACCACCATACCAAGACATTTTAAGGTCGTACATGGTTGTGATAGCTCTTTGCTACGGTTCAGGGGCATTGATCATGTCAATATATCCCCAAGGGGGGAAATTGGAAGAGAATTCTTGCTCAGCGGGAATCCCGTTGGATTTTCATCCTAAATTCTGTTACACCACATGGGTTGAACGATAATAATAGTTTTGCACCTTTCTTGTAGGTTCCCTGTTGCTCCACTGACCCTGATTCGGATATTCACTAGGTAAGTTCCTGGTTTTTAGCAGTATGGTTTTATTGGTTTACTCAGTTTCTAACAGATCTAGTGTTTGTCTGGTCATCTGTCATTTACCTAACTCTCCTCTTATGCCTTCGTTATAGATTCCCTACTTAGTTTGTATATCAAGTATCATATACGGTGGCGTGTCCCTGATGTGCTAAATGCCATACGGGTGGATAGAATTACGCAGATATACTTCTGATACACCTTTGGGACAACAAGACGCATGAACTATAATGTTACATTTATAATATATATTCTTTATGATTTTTCATAAAAAAAAAAAACATTTTTCACCTATTTATGTGACACAATGTTGGCATCATGTTGTATTATGCTAATTATTTATCATGAGTAGAGTTGAGCGAACACCTGGATGTTCGGGTTCGAGAAGTTCGGCCGAACTTCACGGAAATGTTCGGGTTCGGGATCCGAACCGGAACCGAACTTCGTCCCGAACCCGAACCCTATTGAAGTCAATGGGGACCCGAACTTTTGGGCACTAAAAAGGCTGTAAAACAGCCCAGGAAAGAGCTAGAGGGCTGCAAAAGGCAGCAAAATGTAGGTAAATCCCCTGCAAACAAATGTGGATAGGGAAATGAATTAAAATAAAAATTAAAAAAATAATCAATATCAATTGGACAGAGGTCCCATAGCAGAGAATCTGGCTTCACGTCAACAGAGAATCAGTCTCTTCATGCCATAGCAAAGAATCTGGATTCATGTCAGCACAGAATCAGTCTCTTCATGCCATAGCAGAGAATCTGGCTTCATGTCAGCACAGAATCAGTCTTCATGTCATAGCAGAGAATCAGGCTTCACGTCACCCACCACTGGAACAGGCCACTGTCACACATTTAGGCCCCGGCACCCAGACAGAGGAGAGCGGTCCCGTAACATAGAATCTGGCCTTATGTCAGCGCAGAATCTGTCTTCATGTCATAGCAGAGAATCAGGCTTCACGTCACCCACCACTGGAACAGGCGACTGTCACACATTTAAGCCCCGGCACCCAGACAGAGGAGAGAGGTCCTGTAACAGAGAATCTGGCCTTATGTCAGCACAGAATCTGTCTTCATGTCATAGCAGAGAATCAGTTATCACGTCACCCACCACTGGAACAGGCCACTGTCACACATTTAGGCCCAGGCACCCAGGCAGAGGAGAGAGGTCCCGTAACAGAGAATCTGGCCTTATGTCAGCACAGAATCTGTCTTCATGTCATAGCAGAGAATCAGGCATCACGTCACCCACCACTGGAACAGGCCACTGTCACACATTTAGGCCCAGGCACCCAGGCAGAGGAGAGAGGTCTCGTAACAGAGAATCTGGCCTTATGTCAGCGCAGAATCAGTCTTCATGTCATAGCAGAGAATCAGGCTTCACGTCACCCACCACTGGAACAGGCCACTGTCACATATTTAGGCCCAGGCACCCAGGCAGAGGAGAGAGGTCGCGTAACAGAGAATCTGGCTTCATGTCAGCACAGAATAAGTCTTCATGTCATAGCAGAGAATCAGGCATCACGTCACCCACCACTGGAACAGGCCACTGTCACACATTTAGGCCCAGGCACCCAGGCAGAGGAGAGAGGTCCCGTAACAGAGAATCTGGCCTTATGTCAGCGCAGAATCAGTCTTCATGTCATAGCAGAGAATCAGGCTTCACGTCACCCACTACTGGAACAGGCCAATGTCACACATTTAGGCCCAGGCACCCAGGCAGAGGAGAGAGGTCCCGTAACAGAGAATCTGGCCTTATGTCAGCACAGAATCTGTCTTCATGTCATAGCAGAGAATCAGGCATCACGTCACCCACCACTGGAACAGGCCACTGTCACACATTTAGGCCCAGGCAGAGGAGAGAGGTCCCGTAACAGAGAATCGGGCCTTATGTCAGCGCAGAATCAGTCTCCATGTCATAGCAGAGAATCAGGCTTCACGTCACCCACCACTGGAACAGGCCACTGTCACACATTTAGGCCCCGGCACCCAGACAGAGGAGAGCGGTCCCGTAACAGAGAATCTGGCCTTATGTCAGCGCAGAATCTGTCTTCATGTCATAGCAGAGAATCAGGCTTCACGTCACCCACCACTGGAACAGGCCACTGTCACACATTTAGGCCCCGTCACCCAGACAGAGGAGAGAGGTCCTGTAACAGAGAATCTGGCCTTATGTCAGCACAGAATCTGTCTTCATGTCATAGCAGAGAATCAGGCATCACATCACCCACCACTGGAACAGGCCACTGTCACACATTTAGGCCCCGGCACCCAGACAGAGGAGAGAGGTCCTGTAACAGAGAATCTGGCCTTATGTCAGCACAGAATCTGTCTTCATGTAATAGCAGAGAATCAGGCATCACGTCACCCACCACTGGAACAGGCCACTGTCACACATTTAGGCCCAGGCACCCAGGCAGAGGAGAGAGGTCCCGTAACAGAGAATCTGGCCTTATGTCAGCGCAGAATCAGTCTTCATGTCATAGCAGAGAATCAGGCTTCACGTCACCCACTACTGGAACAGGCCAATGTCACACATTTAGGCCCAGGCACCCAGGCAGAGGAGAGAGGTCCCGTAACAGAGAATCTGGCCTTATGTCAGCACAGAATCTGTCTTCATGTCATAGCAGAGAATCAGGCATCACGTCACCCACCACTGGAACAGGCCACTGTCACACATTTAGGCCCAGGCAGAGGAGAGAGGTCCCGTAACAGAGAATCGGGCCTTATGTCAGCGCAGAATCAGTCTCCATGTCATAGCAGAGAATCAGGCTTCACGTCACCCACCACTGGAACAGGCCACTGTCACACATTTAGGCCCCGGCACCCAGACAGAGGAGAGCGGTCCCGTAACAGAGAATCTGGCCTTATGTCAGCGCAGAATCTGTCTTCATGTCATAGCAGAGAATCAGGCTTCACGTCACCCACCACTGGAACAGGCCACTGTCACACATTTAGGCCCCGTCACCCAGACAGAGGAGAGAGGTCCTGTAACAGAGAATCTGGCCTTATGTCAGCACAGAATCTGTCTTCATGTCATAGCAGAGAATCAGGCATCACATCACCCACCACTGGAACAGGCCACTGTCACACATTTAGGCCCCGGCACCCAGACAGAGGAGAGAGGTCCTGTAACAGAGAATCTGGCCTTATGTCAGCACAGAATCTGTCTTCATGTCATAGCAGAGAATCAGGCATCACGTCACCCACCACTGGAACTGGCCACTGTCACACATTTAGGCCCAGGCACCCAGGCAGAGGAGAGAGGTCCCGTAACAGAGAATCTGGCATTATGTCAGCGCAGAATCAGTCTTCATGTCATAGCAGAGAATCAGGCTTCACGTCACCCACCACTGGAACAGGCCACTGTCACATATTTAGGCCCAGGCACCCAGGCAGAGGAGAGAGGTCGCGTAACAGAGAATCTGGCTTCATGTCAGCACAGAATAAGTCTTCATGTCATAGCAGAGAATCAGGCATCACGTCACCCACCACTGGAACAGGCCACTGTCACACATTTAGGCCCAGGCAACCAGGCAGAGGAGAGAGGTCCCGTAACAGAGAATCTGGCCTTATGTAACCGCTGAATCAGTCTTCATGTCATAGCAGAGAATCAGGCTTCACGTCACCCACCACTGGAACAGGCCACTGTCACACATTTAGGCCCAGGCACCCAGGCAGAGGAGAGAGGTCCCGTAACAGAGAATCTGGCCTTATGTCAGCGCAGAATCAGTCTTCATGTCATAGCAGAGAATCAGGCTTCATGTCACCCACCACTGGAACAGGCCACTGTCACATATTTAGGCCCAGGCACCCAGGCAGAGGAGAGAGGTCGCGTAGCAGAGAATCTGGCTTCATGTCAGCACAGAATAAGTCTTCATGTCATAGCAGAGAATCAGGCATCACGTCACCCACCACTGGAACAGGCCACTGTCACACATTTAGGCCCCGGCACCCAGACAGAGGAGAGATGTCCTGTAACTTAGAATCTGGCCTTATGTCAGCACAGAATCTGTCTTCATGTCATAGCAGAGAATCAGGCATCACGTCACCCACCACTGGAACAGGCCACTGTCACACATTTAGGCCCAGGCACCCAGGCAGAGGAGAGAGGTCCCATAACAGAGAATCTGGCCTTATGTCAGCGCAGAATCAGTCTTCATGTCATAGCAGAGAATCAGGCTTCACGTCACCCACCATTGGAACAGGCCACTGTCACACATTTAGGCCCCGGCACCCAGACAGAGGAGAGGTTCATTCAACTTTGGGTTGCCCCGCAATATAATGGTAAAATGAAATTAAAAATAGTATTGAATGAGTAAGTGCCCTGGAGTAGAATAATATATTGTTAAGGGGAGGTAGTTAATATCAAATCTGCACAAGGGATGGACAGGTCCTGTGGGATCCATGCCTGGTTCATTTTTATGAACGTCAGCTTGTCCACATTGGCTGTAGACAGGCGGCTGCGTTTGTCTGTAATGACGCCCCCTGCCGTGCTGAATACACGTTTAGACAAAACGCTGGCCGCCGGGCAGGCCAGCACCTCCAAGGCATAAAAGGCTACCTCTGGCCACGTGGACAATTTGGAGACCCAGAAGTTGAATGGGGCCGAACCATCAGTCAGTACGTGGAGGGGTGTGCACAGGTACTGTTCCACCATGTTAGTGAAATGTTGCCTCCTGCTAACACGTTCCGTATCAGGTGGTGGTGCACTTAGCTGTGGCGTGTTGACAAAACTTTTCCACATCTCTGCCATGCTAACCCTGCCCTCAGAGGAGCTGTGCGTGACACAGCTGCGTTGGCGACCTCTTGCTCCTCCTCTGCCTTCGCCTTGGGCTTCCACTGGTTCCCCTGTGACATTTGGGAATGCTCTCAGTAGCGCGTCTACCAACGTGCGCTTGTACTCGCGCATCTTCCTATCACGCTCCAGTGTAGGAAGTAAGGTGGGCACATTGTCTTTGTACCGGGGATCCAGCAGGGTGGCAACCCAGTAGTCCGCACACGTTAAAATGTGGGCAACTCTGCTGTCGTTGCGCAGGCACTGCAGCATGTAGTCGCTCATGTGTGCCAGGCTGCCCAGAGTTAAGGACAAGCTGTCCTCTGTGGAAGGCGTATCGTCATCATCCTGTGTTTCCCCCCAGCCACGCACCAGTGATGGGCCCGAGCTGCTTTGGGTGCCACCCCGCTGTGAACATGCTTCATCCTCATCCTCCTCCACCTCCTCCTCATCCTCATCCTCCTCGTCCTCCAGTAGTGGGCTCTGTCTGGCCACATTTGTACCTGGCCTCTGGTGTTGCAAAAAACCTCCCTCTGAGTCACTTCGAAGAGACTGGCCTGAAAGTGCTAAAAATGACCCCTCTTCCTCCTCTTCCTCCTGGGCCACCTCCTCTTCCATCATCGCCCTAAGTGTTTTCTCAAGGAGACATAGAAGTGGTATTGTAACGCTGATAACGGCGTCATCGCCACTGGCCATGTTGGTGGAGTACTCGAAACAGCGCAACAGGGCACACAGGTCTCGCATGGAGGCCCAGTCATTGGTGGTGAAGTGTGTCTGATCCACAGTGCGACTGACCCGTGCGTGCTGCAGCTGAAACTCCACTATGGCCTGCTGCTGCTCGCACAGTCTGTCCAGCATATGCAAGGTGGAGTTCCACCTGGTGGGTACGTTGCATATGAGGCGGTGAGCGGGAAGGCCGAAGTTATGCTGTAGCGCAGACAGGCGAGCAGCGGCAGGGTGTGAACGTCGGAAGCGCGAACAGACGGCCCGCACTTTATGCAGCAGCTCTGACATGTCGGGGTAGTTGCGAATGAACTTCTGCACCACCAAATTCAGCACATGCGCCAGGCAAGGGATGTGCGTCAAACCGGCTAGTCCCAGAGCTGCAACGAGATTTCGCCCATTATCGCACACCACTAGGCCGGGCTTGAGGCTCACCGGCAGCAACCACTCGTCGGTCTGTTGTTCTATACCCCGCCACAACTCCTGTGCGGTGTGGGGCCTGTCCCCCAAACATATGAGTTTCAGAATGGCCTGCTGACGTTTACCCCGTGCTGTGCTGAAGTTGGTGGTGAAGGTGTGTGGCTGACTGGATGAGCAGGTGGAAGAAGAGGAGGAGGAAGCTGAGTAGGAGGAGGAGGAGACAGGAGGCAAAGAATGTTGCCTTGCGATCCTTGGCGGCGGAAGGACGTGCGCCAAACAGCTCTCCGCCTGGGGCCCAGCCGCCACTACATTTAACCAGTGTGCAGTTAGGGAGATATAGCGTCCCTGGCCGTGCTTACTGGTCCACGTATCTGTGGTTAGGTGGACCTTGCCACAGATGGCGTTGCGCAGTGCACACTTGATTTTATCGGACACTTGTTTGTGCAGGGAAGACACGGCTCTCTTGGAGAAGTAGTGGCGGCTGGGAACAACATACTGTGGGACAGCAAGTGACATGAGCTGTTTGAAGCTGTGTGTGTCCACCAGCCTAAATGACAGCATTTCATAGGCCAGTAGTTTAGAAATGCTGGCATTGAGGGCCAGGGATCGAGGGTGGCTAGGTGGGAATTTACGCTTTCTCTCAAATGTTTGTGAGATGGAGAGCTGAACGCTGCCGTGTGACATGGTTGAGATGCTTGGTGACGCAGGTGGTGGTGTTGGTGGTACATACCATGTTTGCTGGGCGGCAGGTGCCAATGTTCCTCCAGAGGCAGAGGAAGAGGCCGAGGCGGCGGCAGCAGCAGCAGAAGAGGCCGAGGCGGCGGCAGCAGCAGAAGAGGCCGAGGCGGCGGCAGCAGCAGAAGAGGCAGCAGGGGGAGCCTGAGTGACTTCCTTGTTTTTAAGGTGTTTACTCCACTGCAGTTCATGCTTTGCATGCAGGTGCCTGGTCATGCAGGTTGTGCTAAGGTTCAGAACGTTAATGCCTCGCTTCAGGCTCTGATGGCACAGCGTGCAAACCACTCGGGTCTTGTCGTCAGCACATTGTTTGAAGAAGTGCCATGCCAGGGAACTCCTTGAAGCTGCCTTTGGGGTGCTCGGTCCCAGATGGCGGCGGTCAGTAGCAGGCGGAGTCTCTTGGCGGCGGGTGTTCTGATTTTGCCCACTGCTCCCTCTTTTGCTACGCTGTTGGCTCGGTCTCACCACTGCCTCTTCCTCCGAACTCTGAAAGTCAGTGGCACGACCTTCATTCCATGTGGGGTCTAGGACCTCATCGTCCCCTGCATCGTCTTCCACCCAGTCTTGACCCCTGACCTCCTGTTCAGTCTGCACACTGCAGAAAGACGCAGCAGTTGGCACCTGTGTTTCGTCATCATCAGAGACGTGCTGAGGTGGTATTCCCATGTCCTCATCATCAGGAAACATAAGTGGTTGTGCGTTAGTGCATTCTATCTCTTCCACCCCTGGTGAAGAGCTAGGTGGATGCCCTTGGGAAACCCTGGCAGCAGAGTCTTCAAACAGCATAAGAGACTGCTGCATAACTTGAGGCTCAGACAGTTTCCCTGATATGCATGGGGGTGATGTGACAGACTGATGGGCTTGGTTTTCATGCGCCATCTGTGCGCTTTCTGCAGAAGACTGGGTGGGAGATAATGTGAACGTGCTGGATGCACTGTCGGCCACCCAATTGACTAATGCCTGTACCTGCTCAGGCCTTACCATCCTTAGAACGGCATTGGGCCCCACCAAATATCCCTGTAAATTCTGGCGGCTACTGGGACCTGAGGTAGTTGGTACACTAGGACGTGTGGCTGTGGCAGAACGGCCACGTCCTCTCCCAGCACCAGAGGGTCCACTAACACCACCACGACCATGTCCACGTCCGCGTCCCTTATTAGATGTTTTCCTCATTGTTCCCGTTCACCACAATTTTGAGAATGGCAAATTTGGGAATAGTTTTTCAGCCCAGAAAAAAAAATGTGCTTTTACGGTCACTACAAATAACTTGACCAGCTAAAACAGTACAGATTTGCTTGAATAGAAATGTGAGACATGTCTTTTTTTTGCACTGTGTGACAGGTTAAGGTTTAATCACAGAATCAGACTTCTATCTGCACGGTAGCGTGTGTCTTAGGTTTTTCTGAATGACGCTATCAGTACCTTCAATGTAAGATATCCTTTTTGGGATAGATTTCAAGTAGGCCTCAAATACCACAAACTAGTTATTTTAAGAATGGCAAATTTGGGAATAGTTTTTCAACCCAGAAAAAAAAGTGTGCTTTTACGGTCACTACAAATAACTTGACCAGCTAAAACAGTACAGATTTGCTTGAATAGAAATGTGAGACCTGTTTTTTTTTTGCACTGTGTGAGAGGTTAAGGTTTAATCTCAGAATCAGACTTCTATCTGCACGGTAGCGTGTGTCTTAGGTTTTTCTGAATGACACTATCAGTACCTTCAATGTAAGATATCCTTTTTGGGATAGATTTCAAGTAGGCCTCAAATACCAGAAACTAGTTATTTTGAGAATGGCAAATTTGGGAATAGTTTTTCAACCCAGAAAAAAAAATGTGCTTTTACGGTCGCTACAAATAACTTGACCAACTAAAACAGTACAGATTTGCTTGAATAGAAATGTGAGACCTGTTTTTTTTTTGCACTGTGAGACAGGTTAAGGTTTAATCACAGAATCAGACTTCTATCTGCACGGTAGCGTGTGTCTTAGGTTTTTCTGAATGACACTATCAGTACCTTCAATGTAAGATATCCTTTTTGGGCTAGATTTCAAGTAGACCTCAAATACCAGAAACTAGTTATTTTGAGAATGGCAAATTTGGGAATAGTTTTTCAAACCAGAAAAAAAAATTTGCTTTTACGTTCACTACAAATAACTTGACCAGCTAAAACAGTACAGATTTGCTTGAATAGAAATGTGAGACCTGTTTTTTTTTGCACTGTGTGACAGGTTAAGGTTTAATTTCAGAATCAGACTTCTATCTGCACGGTAGCTCGTGTTTTAGGTTTTTCTGAATGACACTATCAGTACCTTCAATGTAAGATATCCTTTTTGGGATAGATTTCAAGTAGGCCTCAAATACCAAAAACTAGTTATTTTGAGAATGGCAAATTTGGGAATAGTTTTTCAACCCAGAAAAAAAAAAGGGCTTTTACGGTCGCTACAAATAACTTGACCAGCTAAAACAGTACAGATTTGCTTGAATAGAAATGTGAGACCTGTTTTTTTTTGCACTGTGTGACAGGTTAAGGTTTAATCTCAGAATAAGACTTCTATCTGCACGGTAGCGTGTGTCTTAGGTTTTTCTGAATGACACTATCAGTACCTTCAATGTAAGATATCCTTTTTGGGATAGATTTCAAGTAGGCCTCAAATACCAGAAACTAGTTATTTTGAGAATGGCAAATTTGGGAATAGTTTTTCAACCCAGAAAAAAAAATGTGCTTTTACGGTCGCTACAAATAACTTGACCAACTAAAACAGTACAGATTTGCTTGAATAGAAATGTGAGACCTGTTTTTTTTTTGCACTGTGAGACAGGTTAAGGTTTAATCACAGAATCAGACTTCTATCTGCACGGTAGCGTGTGTCTTAGGTTTTTCTGAATGACACTATCAGTACCTTCAATGTAAGATATCCTTTTTGGGATAGATTTCAAGTAGGCCTCAAATACCACAAACTAGTTATTTTGACAATGGCAAATTTGGGAATAGTTTTTCAACCCAGAAAAAAAAGTGTGCTTTTACGGTCCCTACAAATAACTTGACCAGCTAAAACAGTACAGATTTGCTTGAATAGAAATGTGAGACCTGTTTTTTTTTGCACTGTGTGACAGGTTAAGGTTTAATCTCAGGATCAGACTTCTATCTGCACGGTAGCGTGTGTCTTAGGTTTTTCTGAATGACACTATCAGTACCTTCAATGTAAGATATCCTTTTTGGGATAGATTTCAAGTAGGCCTCAAATACCAGAAACTAGTTATTTTGAGAATGGCAAATTTGGGAATAGTTTTTCAACCCAGAAAAAAAAATGTGCTTTTACGGTCACTACAAATAACTTGACCAGCTAAAACCGTACAGATTTGCTTGAATAGAAATGTGAGACCTGTTTTTTTTTGCACTGTGTGACAGGTTAAGGTTTAATCTCAGAATCAGACTTCTATCTGCACGGTAGCGTGTGTCTTAGGTTTTTCTGAATGACACTATCAGTACCTTCAATGTAAGATATCCTTTTTGGGATAGATTTCAAGTAGGCCTCAAATACCAGAAACTAGTTATTTTGAGAATGGCAAATTTGGGAATAGTTTTTCAACCCAGAAAAAAAAGTGTGCTTTTACGGTCACTACAAATAACTTGACCAGCTAAAACAGTACAGATTTGCTTGAATAGAAATGTGAGACCTGTTTTTTTTTGCACTGTGTGACAGGTTAAGGTTTAATCTCAGAATCAGACTTCTATCTGCACGGTAGCGTGTGTCTTAGGTTTTTCTGAATGACACTATCAGTACCTTCAATGTAAGATATCCTTTTTGGGATAGATTTCAAGTAGGCCTCATATACCAGAAACTAGTTATTTTGAGAATGGCAAATTTGGGAATAGTTTTTCAACCCAGAACAAAAAGTGTGCTTTTACGGTCACTACAAATAACTTGACCAGCTAAAACAGTACAGATTTGGTTGAATAGAAATGTCAGGTCTATTTTTTAGGCGCTGGGTGACAAGCTCAACTTGCCCCTGATGTAGTATATGGCCAAAAAATAACCACACTGTTGATGGTTAAATGCACTTGGGTGACACAGGCTCAGCCTGCACCAGATGCAGTATATGGCCAAAAAATAATCAGACTGTTGATGGTTAAATGCACTTCGGTGACACAGGCTCAGCCTGCAGCTGATGTAGTATATGGCCAAAAAATAACCAGACTGTTGATGGTTAAATGCACTTCGGTGACACAGGCTCAGCCTGCAGCTGATGTAGGATATAGCACAAAATAACCACACTATTGATGGTTAAATACACTTGGTGATAGCTTGTGCTGGCGCACCACAAGTCACAAAATGGCCGCCGATCACCCCAGAAAAAAACGTTCTGGGCAGCCTCAAAAAAGTGAGCAAGTCAATACTAGCACTTCAATGATCCACAGCTGCAGATCGATCACAGAATGAAGTCTTTTGGAGGAGTTAATCACTGCCTAATCTCGCCCTAACGTCGCAGCTGCAACCTCTCCCCATGCTTCAATCAGCAGAGTGACGTGCAGCGCAACGTGACCCAAGCTTATATAGAGGCTGGGTCACATGCTGCACTGGCCAATCACAGCCATGCCAATAGTAGGCAAGGCTGTGATGGCCTCTTGGGGCAAGTAGTATGACGCTTGTTGATTGGCTGCTTTGCAGCCTTTCAAAAAGCGCCAAGAAAGCGCCGAACACCGAACCCGAACACAGACTTTTACGAAAATGTTCGGGTTCGGGTCCGTGTCACGGACACCCCAAAATTCGGTACGAACCCGAAGTATACAGTTCGGGTTCGCTCATCCCTAATCATGAGATACACTGTACATAACTTAATATTTATTAATCAAGTATTTTAATATATTACATGGTGTGTAGGTTTACAGTATACATATATATACTTGTGCACATTTGAGCCCCCTTCTATTCACTAGCGCACTTTTTTGCATTTGCACTTTCTTCTTCCTTCACATCGATATTTATTTTCACTTTGTTCTTTTTTGCACCAGCACTTTATGTAGGTATTTTGTTATTTACTTACATTCATGAATTTGTGGCAATATCTTCATTGCATAAGTAGGACTTAGTACTCTCTTATCATGGTTTATTTATTTATCATGCTATGTTGTATTTGTTTTAATGTGTTTAATCTGAGTTTTGATTACCTGCCGATCATGTGACTGGTGTTACAAGGTGGCCGTTATGCAGAGGTTTTTAGTTCGATCATGTGACTGTATTTGAGATGTCATTTCCGCCCTCAATTAATGTAATATATCCGGCCTGTGGTCACAGCACGAGATCGGGTGCCGCCCTCACTGATGGGCGTGTTCTGGAGGCCCATCTGTGACGTGTCACGGTCACGTGATGTCGGGCGCGTTTGAATGACATCATGACGCACGACGGCCGCTTTCTGTCTAATGTGGTATGTATGTGTGAGTGTCCCTCAGGTGCAACGCCTCATTCACTCACTCATTTGGCACCGGCTTCCGGATTTGTCAATGTATATAGGGCTGGGTTTATGGCAGTTGTATTGTGCCCTTATTGTGCGTTAGCGAAACGGACGTCGAGCCGTTCCTCCAGTCAGGTTTGGTACTTTTTATATGTTCATGCTTGTCACCGTTGTCCGTGTTTTTTTTACCAGCATTACAGTGTTCCACTTGTACGCTGGTTGCCCAAAGTTGGCGCAAATATACACTTGCATGTGGGGCTATACTCAGCATATTTTCCTTTTTTTGGTGTATTACACGCACAGCAGTGACTTTTTGCAATACCACTATTGCATTATCCTTGGTTCTGGAGGCTTTTATCTCTGCATTTCTTGATTTTTATCATGTATGTCATTATATTTGTTCAACAAAGAATCACGTAGTAACTATCCGCGGGTTTGTTTTGTTGTTTATAGGAGTTTATGGTTGTGTACCACGCGGTACAATTTGCTGGTCCCAGCTTATGTTGGTATTTAATTAGCCTTTACATACTATGGTTCTATTCAGTTATTTGAAATACAGCCATTTTGGGCACAAATCTTTAATTGTGGCCTAGTCTGGATCAGGGCGTGTCAGATATACCCTTTACATATTGTGGTTCTATTCTGCTATTAATTAAACACCCATTTAGGGCAAGATCCTAAATTTGAGAAATATGAGGTGAGCGTCAAATAAGGGACGTGGCCCAGATCGTGGTACCGCTGGTGGAGCTCCTGTTGCAGAGAGAGGACGTGGTCGATCTGTGCCAGCTACACGCACAAGTGAAACCCCTTCCTCAAGTGCGAGTAGGCGACAGAACCTGCAGCGGTATTTGGTCGGGCCTAATGCGGATCTACGAATGGTGAGGCCTGAACAAGTACAGGCGATAGTAGATTGGGTTGCTGACAGTGCCTCCAGTTCCTTCACATTGTCTCCCACCCAGTCTCCTGCTGAAAGATCAGAGTTGGCACCTGTAGCCCATGTCCATCAGTCTTTCACCTCACCCCCTTGCAAATCAGCCAAGCAGTCTGAGCCCCAAGTCATGCAGCAGTCTCTTCTGCTTTTTGATGACTCTGTTAGAAGGGTTTCCCAGGGCCATCCACCTAGCCCTGCCCCAGAAGTGGAAGAGATTGAGTGCACCGATGCCCAACCACTTATGTTTCAAGATGAGTACATGGGAGGACCATCGCAGCCCGTCTCGGATGATGACGAAACACAGGTGCCAACTGCTGGGGCTTTCGAAAGTGTGCAGACCGACAAGGAGGGCAGGGGTGAAGACTGGGTGGAAGATGATGTGGAGGACGATGAGGTCCTCGACCCCACATGGAATCAAGGTCATGCGAGTGACCTATTTAGTTCGGAGAAAGAGGCGGTGGTCGCACAGAGCCACCAGCACAGCAGAAGAGAGAGCAGGGTGCAAAAGCGGAGCGGCCGTCCTCTAGACAGTACGCCTGCTACTGCCCACTCCAGCAAGGGACCGAGCACACCAAAGCCAGCTCCAAGGAGTTCCCTGGCGTGGAAGTTCTCAGACAATGTGCTGACGACAAGACACGAGTGGTTTGCACGCTGTGCAATCAGAGCCTGAAGTGAGGCATAAACGTTCTCAACCTGAGCACAACCTGCATAACCAGGCATTTAAGTGCTAAGCACGAGCTGCAGTGGAGTAGACACCTGAAAAACCAAGAAAGGTCTCTGGCTCCTCCTGCTTCCTCTTCTGCTGCAGTCTCGGCCTCTTCACCCACCTCTGGAGTGACAGTGCCACCTGCCACCCCGCAGAGGATCTGCCAGCAACACCACCACCTGGGTCACCAAGCATCTCCACAATGTCCCATGGAAGCTTTCAGCTCTCCATCTCCCAAACACTGGATAGGAAGAGGAAGTACCCCCCTACCCACCCGTGATCCCTAGCCCTGAATGCCATAATTTCTAAATTACTGGCATTTGAAATGCTGTCATTCCGTCTGGTGGAGACGGATAGTTTTAAAGGCCTTATGGCGGTGGCTGTCCCACAGTACGTCGTGCCCAGCCGCCACTACTTTTCCAGGCGAGCCATCCCTTCCCTGCACAACCAAGTAGGGGACAAAATCAGGTTTGCACTACGCAACGCCATCTGTGGCAAGGTGCACCAGACTACAGATACGTGGACCATTAAGCATGGTCAGGGCCGTTATATCTCCATAACAGCACACTGGGTAAATGCAGTGGCGGCTGGGCCTGAGGTGGATAGCAGTTTGGCGCATGTCCTTCCACCACCAAGGATTGCAGGGCACTTCAGTTTGCCTCCTGTTGCTTCCTCCTCCTACTCCGCTTCCTCATCCTCTACCGGCTCCTCATCCGGTCAGCGTAACATCTTCACCACCAACTTCAGCACAGATGAGTGGTTGGTGCCAGTGAGCCTCAAGCCCGGCCTGGTGGTGTGCGATAATGGGCGAACTGTCGTAGCAGCTCTGGGACTAGCCGGTTTGACGCACATCCCTTGCCTGGCACATGTGCTGAATTTGGTGGTGCAGAGATTACTCAAAAATTACCGCGATATGTCAGAGCTGCTGCATAAAGTGCGGGCCGTCTGTGCTCGCTTTCGGCGTTCTCACCCTGCTGCTGCTCACCTGTCAGCGCTGCAGCGTAACTTCGGCCTTCCCGCTCACAGCCTCATATGCGACGTGCCCACAAGGTGGAACTTCACCTTGCACATGCTGTGCGAGCAGCAGCAGGCGATAGTGGAGTTTCAGCTGCAGCATGCATGGGTGAGTCGCTCTGCGGAACAGCACCACTTCGCCACCAATGACTGGGCCTCCATGCGAGACCTGTGTTCCTTGTTGTGCTGTTTCGAGTACTCCACCAACATGGCCAGTGCCGATAACGCCGTTCTCAGCGTTAGTATCCCACTTCTAGGCCTCCTTGAAAAACTGCTGCTGGCGATGATGGAAGAGGATGTGGCACAGGAGGAGGAGGAGGAGGAGAAAGAGGGATGATTTCATAGGGTTTCAGGCCAGTCATTCACAAGTGGCTCCGAGGGTGCACCCACAAACGCCAGGTACACTATTGTCCAGCCAGAGCACAGTTCTGGAGGATGACGAGGTGGAGGATGAGGAGGAGGAGATGGAGGAGGACGAACCATGTTCACAGCAAATAAAATAAAAATGAAAACCAGTGTTGGCTACCTCGTCCTCCTCCACCGACGCTTCCACCTACACTGCTACGTCCACCGCCTCCTCAAACTCCTGCTTCATATGGAACTCCACCTCATAAATAATTTTATTTTTATTTTTTTTACAAATTTTATTTTATTTTATGTCATTTCACTACTTTGTCAGTTACATTTTCGGGTGATATTCACCAATTTTTGGGTGTGATGTACCACTGCTATACCTAGTAAACAGGTAAAAAAAGAATAATTGTCTGTTACATTTTTGGGTGAAATTCACAAATTTTTGGGTGTAATATACCCCTCCTCTACCTAGTTGACAGCTTAATAAATTTCAATCATTTTTCTTTTACATTTTCGGGTGACAAAAAACAATTTTTTTCTGTCATAGACCCCTGCTCTACCAAGTAGACAGGTTAATAAATTTCTGTAATTTTTCTGTTACATTCTTGGGTTGACATTTTACAATTTTGTACGTAAAATAAACCCCTGCTCTGCATAGGTGACAGGGAATAAAATTTCAGAAATTCTACTTTAATTGATGCGCGCCACCTCCTTTGATTCAATGCTTTAAACTTTAACAAGTTGTACCACATTTGCGCTTCAATAATTTGTCCCACATTTGCGCTTTACTAATTTTTTCCCACATTTGCGCTTCAATAATTTGTCCCACATTTGCGCTTTACTTATTTTTCCCACATTTGCGCTTCAGCAATTTGTCCCACATTTGCGCCTCAATAACTTTTTAAATTTCCAGTTTATTGACAGATGCCTAAACAGGCGATGAAACCTATCTTGACCCAGGTAGAAATTATTACTTCACTCTTATTATTGCATAAGCTAAAATCTAAATGTGAGCAAGTGCAGTTTTTAATTTT
Organism: Bufo bufo; assembly: GCF_905171765.1. Classification (NCBI taxonomy): domain Eukaryota; kingdom Metazoa; phylum Chordata; class Amphibia; order Anura; family Bufonidae; genus Bufo; species Bufo bufo. The sequence goes on along the minus strand of NC_053396.1, from coordinate 201,157,191 downwards.
TATTAAAAAACAAAAAAAAAGGGGTTAAAAATACAGTTGCCACTCCACTGATTAGTGGGAATGTTGATCAGTGAGAAGGGCGAGGAGATGTGCACAATCTCCCACCGTGTCACTTTAACTGCAAAGTGCTGCCGTGTCACTGATTGCTGAGCTATTGCTAACTGAATTAGGTTGATTATACAACCACATTATACAATGGGATCATGCGTCAACCCACTGGAAATTAGCACACTTGTTTAACACATGTGCTGTCAGACTAACATGGAGCCTGGTGGCAGTTATCCCTGCAAACAGGACATAGCAACAATTCTGATGTCGTGTCTATCTAAGGCTCAGCGGTGAACCTAGCATTAAAGTGAAGCCCAGCTGGACTATCATTAACTAGTTAACAGTGGAGTGGAGAACAGCGTTTAAAAACTAAGACTGCCCCCCGACATGTTTCACCAGGATTCTGGCTTCTTCAGGGGTAAATGGGCAGCATATAGACACGACATCAGAATTGTTGCTATGTCCTGTTTGCAGGGATAACTGCCATCAGGCTCCATGTTAGTCTGACAGCACATGTGTTAAACAAGTGTGCTAATTTCCAGTGGGTTGAGGCATCATGGTCCCATTGTATAATGTGGTTGTACGAACAACCTAATTCAGTTAGCAATAGCTCTGCATTCAGTGACACGGCAGCACTTTGCAGTTAAAGTGACAGGGTGGGAAATTGTGCACATCTCCTCGCCCCTCTCACTGATCAACATTCCCACTCATCAGTGGAGTGGCGACTGTATTTTTAACTCCTTTTTTTGTTTTTTAATAAAAATTAAAAACTGCACTTGCTCACATTTAGATTTTAGCTTATGCAATAATAAAAGTGAAGTATTCATTTCTACCTGGGTCAAGATAGGTTTCATTGCCTGTTTAGGCATCTGTCAATAAACTAGTTAAATAACCTTACCCAGGTTAGGTCCAAATCACGAATATCAATAACTTTTCCCACATTTGCGCTTCAGTAATTTGTCCCACATTTGCGCCTCAATAACTTTTTCCATATTTCCGCTCGATCCCAAAAAAATTAATCCATTTATCTCCCTTAGATGTGGTGTCTCTTTCTCACGCTCCCTCTCCAGCGTGGAACCCTGATTCGCCGATAACCGTGATCAACATGGTAGGCTCAGAAAAGAACATCGAAAGTTTATAGAGAAGATATCCAAATGGATGGTGGATGTCACTGGGGCACCTCTGCATAGGTGACAGGAACATACATTTAAAAAAATTGTCTGTTACATTGTCAGGTGACATTTTTCAAATTTTGTCCGTTTTCTGACACAACAGAAAACTGAAACTTTTCTTTGCCTTCACTGTATGCAGTGCTCTAATGTGTTAAAAGTCCCATTCTTTTACCATCCACACACTGGAAAACCTTTCATAATTAGAGGTTATTACACGTGTGATACTGAAAACGTGATATATCTTGTGAAATGCCCTTGTGGCTTGTTATATATGGGATAAACCATGCAGACTATCAAAGATCGCATTTGCAAACATAAGTCTACGACAAGCAAGAAGAATCTATTGTTACCGATACCCTTTCATTTTCATGACTGCAGACACTCTATCTCACAGTTGAGGTATCAGGTAATAGAGCAAGTCCATCCTTTACGAAGGAACATAAAAAAATTACTACTCAGAAGGAAGGCATTTTGGATTCACACATTGGACACACTACAACCCAGAGGTCTAAATAGGGATTATGAGATTATGTTTTTTTAAGGTTTTTAAGGTTTTTCTAAAAAAAATGTATAATATGGAATTTATTCTCTTGCAGACGGCAACACTGCGTGAATGAATTGAGATACTTTGTTTCGTCATGAAATGAGAATTTATGCAAGATGAAATAATCCATCCAGGTTTTTACGTCACTTCCTGTTTGTATAATTAATTACTTTATTAATGATGTCACTAACACGTGATTTGGTTTGTTACTTATAAAATGTTATCTAGTGCCATTCAGTATTATATGGTTAAGAAAGGCTGAATGAGCCGAAACGCATCCTGTTAATGGATATTTTGGATGATTGAATAAAGAATACAACGCAAAATCAAGTACGTCTGCTGGGATTATCTGATTGGACAACGGTTTGGCAATGACAGAATTTTTTTTTATGAGTTTCCTTTAATAATTCGCAAAGCTCAGCACACATTAACAGGATCCATATAAAAATGTTGTGGGGAAATAATGTAGCCCAGGAAGGAGACCTCTCTTACTCCAAACTCGCATTTACTCAATTTAGCAAATAAATTATAATTCCTCAGCTTCTGAATTAACTTTCGCACATGAAGAACATGAGACAACCAATCAGCAAGAACACCAGTATGAGCTCCAAAAATCTGATTAAAAAGATCGGGAATCAAAGGAAGAGGGTACTGATTCCAAATGGTAATTTTCTTGAGCTCCCTGTAGTCTATACAAGGACGAAGAGTAGACCTCAGTTCTTCTTACCCACAAGAAAGAAGCCAGCCCCTACAGGAGAAATAGACAGATGGATTTTCCCCTTTTCTTAAGACTATCCTGAACGTACTCTCTCATAGCTAGTCTCAAAGGCCCAGAGGGATTAAACATCTGACCCTTAGGAAGTTTAGCTCCAGGGAGTAATTCAATGGCACAGTCATATTCTATATGGGACAGCAAGGCCTCAGTAGCCTCCTTATAGAATACATCCTGAAAATCTCTAATAAACCCAGGAATGTAACTCGCTTCCAGGCCCAAGACAGCAAACTGAACTGACAGGCAGTGACTAGAACACTGAGCCCCACTTAATCAGCTGTCCTGTACTCCAATCAAAATTTGGTGAGTGGTTCTTCAACCAGGGTAATCTCAAAACAGTGTCAGCAGATAAATTGTGCAAAACAAAAAGTGAACATTTTTCACAGTGGATTACAACCGTCATAACTAAACCAATAGTCTGTAATTCTATAAACCCTCCGGCCAATAGAGTGGTGTTTACTCCAGGCACCGAAATGGGCTTATGTACTTCGCTAACTACAAGACCCAGAGCAGAAATAAAATCATAATTAACAAAATTTGCAGCGGACCCCAAATCAACAAAAGCACGACCAGTAGTGATGGACGAACATCTGCCGGGACGGTTCGCGAACACGATCGCGATCAAATGTTCGAGAACCGCAAGTTCGCGGCGGGTCCCATTTTATTTTAATGACAGTCGGACCTGAAAAAACTTCAGCTCATATTTGCAGCCAAGAAATAATTACTAGAAGTGCACAAATAGTCCCACAACATGGACAGTGACATACCAGATGTATTATTTGAATTTGCTATCTCCATTCATTCTTTTTTTCAATGCAAAATATTGGCAATATAATTTTCGCGTATGCACATGCGCAAATGCACTATACAGTACCCAAATGCACTATAAAGAAAGTATATTAGTACAGTACAGACCAAAAATTTGGACACACCTTCTCATTTAAAGAGTTTTCTTTATTTTCATGACTATGAAGGCATCAAAACTATGAATTAACACATGTGGAATTATATACATAACAAACAAGTGTGAAACAACTGAAAATATGTCATATTCTAGGTTCTTCAAAATAGCCACCTTTTGCTTTGATTACTGCTTTGCACACTCTTGGCATTCTCTCGATGAGCTTTAAGAGGTAGTCCCCTGAAATGGTTTTCACTTCACAGGTGTGCCCTGTCAGGTTTAATAAGTGGGATTTCTTGCCTTATAAATGGGTTTGGGGCCATCAGTTGCGTTGAGGAGAAGTCAGGTGGATAGACAGCTGATAGTCCTACTGAATAGACTGTTAGAATTTGTATTATGGCAAGAAAAAAGCAGCTAAGTAAAGAAAAACGAGTGGCCATCATTACTTTAAGAAATGAAGGTCAGTCAGTCAGCCGAAAAATTGGGAAAACTTTGAAAGTAAGGGCTATTTGACCATGAAGGAGAGTGATGGGGTGCTGCGCCAGATGACCTGGCCTCCACAGTCACCGGACCTGAACCCAATCGAGATGGTTTGGGGTGAGCTGGACCGCAGAGTGAAGGCAAAAGGGCCAACAAGTGCTAAGCATCTCTGGGAACTCCTTCAAGACTGTTGGAAGACCATTTCAGGGGACTACCTCTTGAAGCTCATCAAGAGAATGCCAAGAGTGTGCAAAGCAGTAATCAAAGCAAAAGGTGGCTACTTTGAAGAACCTAGAATATGACATATTTTCAGTTGTTTCACACTTGTTTGTTATGTATATAATTCCACATGTGTTCATTCATAGTTTTGATGCCTTCATAGTCATGAAAATAAAGAAAACTCTTTGAATGAGAAGGTGTGTCCAAACTTTTAGTCTGTACTGTATATAACACCCCGCTTCAATCAGTTTTTTTGGGGGCGACTGGTATATCACACCAGTAGAAATTATTTGTTCCAATAACACTTGTCCCTCTATACACCTGCAGTATCGCAGCAGAACCGCACACAACTGCCGCACAACACAAATGCACTATAATATACTTTCTAACATAGAAACTATATTATAACGTTGTACAAGGAAGACAATCCATTAGAATATACATAAAGGTAAAACGTAACCTTTAATAATTGTACTATGAGGGTCCATTCACAAGTCCGTAAGTGTTTTGCGGACCCGCAAAACACGGACACCGGCAATGTGCATTCCGCAATTTGTGGACCGCACATCGCCGGGACTATAATAGAAAATGCCTAATCTTGTCTGCAATTGCGGACAAGAATAGGACATGGTCTATTTTTTTGCGGAAACGGAAGCACAGATTCGGAAGTGCGGATCCGCAAATGCGGATGCGGACAGCACATTCCGGCCCCATTGGAAATGAATGGGTCTGCACCCGTTCCGCAAAATTGCGGAACGGATGTGGACCCATTTTGCGGACGTGTGAATGAAAAAGATATCCCTCAAAATGAAAATAAATTAAATTATTAAAGTTAAAGGGGTTCTGCACTTTGTTTTAACTGATGATCTATCCTCTGGATAGATCATCAGCATCTGATCGGCGGGGGTCCGATACCCAGGACCCCCGCCGATTTGCTGTTTGAGAAGGCAGCGGCGCTCCAGCAGCGCTGCGGCCTTCTCACTGTTTACCGCCGGCCCAGTGACGTCACGACTAGTATCAACTAGCATGGGCGGGGCTAAGCTCCATTCAAGTGAACAGAGCTCAGCCCCGCCCACGCTAGTTGATACTAGTCGTAACGTCACGAGAAGGCCGTGGCGCTGCTGGAGCGCCGCTGCCTTCTCAAACAGCTGATCGGCGGGGGTCCCGGGTGTCGGACCCCCACCGATCAGATGCTGATGATCTATCCAGAGGAAACAAAGTGCAGAACCCCTTTAAGCAAAAAGCATAGATGTGGTAGGCAATAACAAGTGCTCGGCGGCACTAAATCAGAAACCATATGTCCTACCACAATCCGGGGGGTTCCAGTGCACATACATGAATCCCGGAGGGAAAGCAAAAACCATCTATCCCTGGGCTAGATGATGATGTGGTATTGAAGGACAGGGTGGGCAAAGAACTGTCCCTGATATTGCCCTACAGGGGGGTGCTATTCTGGCCTTGATAGCCTAACCACAGACCACCCGCCCTGATAAGAGCGACCCCGTCCGGAACCTTACCCTATATAAAAATGGCCCTAGTAAGCCCCTAGGCCCCTGACTTCCAGGGGATTACTATATAGATCTATGTGTTTTTGATTCATTATAAAAGTATATTATTAGTATATCGCACCCCTCTGTGTATCACACCTATCGATAGCACACCTATACCAGTCCTTAAAAAGACTTTTGTGGCCCTATTAGCTAGCGTTTGGTGTCCCTAACAGTCTGTCCCTGCTCAACACAGCAACCTCTCCCTACACTGGCAAAACACTGAATGTAAAATGGCGGCCAGATCAGGTTTATTTATAAGGTAGGGGGTATTTCCATGTGCTGAAATGTCTCAATTGGCTGTCCTGTACCACCTGATGGATGTGGGTCAAAGTTCTTCATAATGTAAAAGAATATAGCGGGCGCGAATTTCTCCATATGTTCGCATGTTCCACGAATCGCGAACACGCAAAGTTCGCCGCGAAACGACCGCCGGGCGAACCGCAAGGCCATCTCTAACTACCAGTAAAAGTCCTTCCCTGTGAAGATAAACTCACAGGCAGAAGTTTTCTACCACACTTCCCGGGAAATACCTGTGCATCTGAGCAGGGCCGGTGCAAGGATTTTTGCCAACACAAGCGAAGCTACATTTTGGCGCCCCCCCCCCTCGCAGCTTGCCTGGCCCTGGTCCTGTCTGCAGCACCTCCTCTGTGTGGTCCTGGTATCTTCTCTCTGCTTCAGACAATCGCTGGTTTGAGGACCGTATTTCTCGCCCTCTAAGACGCACCGGCCCATAAGACGCATTTAGAGGAGGATAATAAGAAAAAATATTTTCCATTGCACCTCAGGTCAGAACAGCAATCAGACCCCCAATGTTATTAAGACTTCAGATCAGACCCCCAATACCTGAGATCAGTCCTCCATGTCAGCCATCATGCCCCCATATCAGCCATCATGCCCCCCTGTCAGCCATCATGCCCCCATGTCAGCCATCAGCCCCCCATGTCAGCCATCATGCCCCCATGTCAGCCATCATGCCTCCATGTCAGCCATCATGCCCCCCATGTCAGCCATCATGCCCCCCCATGTCAGCCATCATGCTCCCATGTCAGCCATCATGCCCCCCCATGTCAGCCATCATGCTCCCATGTCAGCCATCATGCCCCCCATATCAGCCTTCATGCCCCCCCATATCAGCCATCAGCTCAAACAAAATAAAATAAAATAACTTACCTCTCCTGCTCCTGGACGCCACCACTCCTCACCACCAGCGCTCTCTCTTCTTCCTGGTTCTCGGCTGTCAGCTGTGAAGGCTGCGCACAGTCAGACTACATGGTGCGCAGCCCTTTACAGCAGACAGCCGAGTGGAGGACCAGGAAGCGGTGAGTACAGATCCTTCACCGCTTCCCTGTCCTCCGGTACTAATGAAGCGCTTCCAAAATGGAAGCGCTTCATTAGTATTCGCCCCATAGGACCCAGGGGTAAAAAATACAGGGTATTTTAATAAAAATAAAAAAGTTTCATTTTTTCCGCCCCCACCCTGTCTCTGCGCCCTAAGGCAGCCGCTTGGTCTGCCTTATTATAGCACCGGCCCTGCATCTGTGTGACCTCCCTGAACGTCACTCAGACAATGAAGTTTTCTGCCTTTGTTTTCACAGGGCAGGATCATACTTGATGAGCGGGCTGCCGTAGTAGAAGCACAGTCTGTTCTTTTGGCAATGCTCCCTCTGCTGCTGAGATGTCGCAGCATCAACCTCCATAGGATCCTCGGATTCTTCAGGAGCCTTGGATCCGGAAGGTTTACCGACAGAGGAGGAAGAAGAGGGATGGACACAGACAGACCTCTCATGCTTGCGTTCTCTAATACGCTTATCAAGGCAAATTGCCTACCCGTGTTGGAGTTTTTGCGAGTTGTGTTTGTATCCCATTCATTTCTATGCTAGGACTGCACTACTGCAATCCCACTGCAAACCTTGGGCACAACAGCTGTCCCTTGACCAAGATCACCATGTAGCCGAACCCTAACACTATGCTATTCAGAAAGGAGAGAGGGGAAGGACAAAGAGAAGAGGCTTTTAGTAAAGCAGATCAGTGAAGTCAGCCCTGAGCTCACAACAGCCAAGAGCAGCGTGCTGTCAGAATTTATCAGAAGCAGCAGTGTTGTCAACTAGGCAAAATTGCTGCACAGACTCTACAACAAGAAAATGTCAGGAAATAAAAAATTCTAAAATGGTAGCTTTGTTCCAATTAAATTTCTAAACGTTCAGGGAGGACTTTCATTAACCCTAAAAACCTCAGTCATCCATATCACACATATAAGGGTTCAAAAAGATACGTTAATGTTACGCTGGCGGCACCTGTATGCCGCTGTCCTACTTTCCTGAACAGGCGTCGCACCCAACCCCCCCCCCGTGTGATTTGGGACTAGTGCTCAGTGAACTTCCTAACAGCACTGATAGAGTTAATCCTTTCTCTTGCTCCCTGTCCAGCTGCTGATTAGGCCTCCTGCAAACAACTGTATTTTGTATCCAGTCAGCATTTCTTTGCAGATTGCACACTGAACCATTCATTTCTATGGGTCTGAAAAAAAAAGCGGATGCAATACAGACAAAACACGGACATAATCCATGTTTTGTGGATCCGTGTTTTTGTTGCTATAAACAGATACGATTGTGTGCATGAGGCCTTGAAGGGGTTGTGCTATTTCATACATTGGGGGCATATCATTAGGACATGCTCTCAATGTCTGTTAGGAGCAGGTCACAGAGGTGGGACCTATCTCTAAAACCACACATACATGGCCACCTTCAATGCATTACTACGGGACTGACGAAAATAGCCAAGCGGTGTGCTCAGCTATTTCCAGAAGTCCCATTGAAATTAAAAGGAAGCACATTGCGCAAGTGCAGCCACAGCTCCATTCACTTCTATGGGGCTGTCAGAAATAGCCAAGTCAGCACTCGACTATTCTCAGCACTCCTATAGAAATTAATGGAAGGCGGCTGCGCAAGAGCAATTCTAAAGATAGGTGCAGGTTCCACCTCTGTGATATGTATGAGATGACACAACCCCTTTAAGGTGCTAATCAGCCTTCCTATTTAGCTGGGTCGTGGATCCCCCTCCTTTCCTGAGCTTTGAGGTTTTCTAGCGTCTAGTAACCAGCTAAAGTGTGTTCTCTTGTCTTATTACCCATGTAATGCACCTTGCCTTACTAATTCTGCTCCTTGCCACCTGGCCTGACCTTGTAACTGCTACCTGGACTATGCACATACTCAGCCTATCGCGACTTCGGGATTGGTATCTGAAATACACACATATTAGGTAGTGGATTGCAGGAATGGTTCCCTGCAGCGGAGTCTAGATTTCTGTACAGGGGTTAAAAGGTGAATACCAAGGAACCATTAGGGCAATGCCTTTAGATTTAGTACAAAGTCAAACTGGTTATTTGGCACAGTCCACACCCACTGTTTGTTCCAGTTAAGCTAGGTCCATCCATATTTTTTTTTTTCTTGGCCAAATTTTATTTGGAATACCTTGCAATAGAATTCCCCACATTTATTGACCTGTAAGTGAAGTGTGTGAAGACTGGGGGCATTGCAAATTGAGTCTCACTTGAATATTTGGGTTTTCAGTAGAAATGTTAAGTCCTTCTTTCATGACAATGATTTGACAGTTATTTAAGAGGGGTGTGTATAGATTGAGCTTAAAATGATCTATAGCAATGGGTGTATTGTGTCATATGTCAATGAGTAACTCCTCAAATGTAACAATCAACTCACTGATACGGCGGTAGAGCCTTCTCCCTTCATGCTCAATTGAAAAGCAATTAAAAATTGCACATTTTTTTTTATGAGTCTCAACAAAGAATGCAAAAGGCTTTTCAATTTACTTTAATCATAAATAACAAGAAAAGTGCCATCGCGTCATCGGTCATGAAAATAAAGCTATAAATATGTGCATACAAAAATAAAATGGGGTTCATCTGTAGTAGAAAACAGAAATCGTCCAATAATACAAGCCTACAATATAGTACATGTGATAAATAGAACCATGTGCAAGCATATAAAGCAATCACATAAGCAATGACAGGTATTAACACATAGAAAAAAGTGAAAGCTGAGGATGTGAGGTGCACTCAAGGGCTAGGACCCACCCCTGGGGGCATTGAAGCCCTTAATTGTGTTAAGTATTTTTTCTCAGGAATGACACAACCAATTTTCACAACTATAGGGTTGATCTTGCTGTCACACTTTAAATATGCGTTTATTAAATAACTCAACCTTTTAAATATTAAAAAAAAAGTACAATAAATTAATTAGCATTCGATTCCCTTCTGGGGAAGTTCCACCTTTGTCAGGTTTTGAAAATGGCTGAATTTATCCATAAATCTGTCCAAGATGGTCCATCAGGTGGAACTAAATTTTTTGGGCTAGTGTCACCAATGTTAATTTTATTTTGAAAATCGGCAATGTCCATCTCAAAACCCCTTCTTAGTAATGAGTGATCATGATTGCAACAAATACCAAGTCCAGATTAGAGTCTAGATCAGTTACTTAGGGTTCTCTCCACACTGAAGCCTTGAGCTGAATTCATCACAGCCTTTGAATGCATCCTCTTGGGGCTCCGCCTTCTGGGTCATGTATCGGTTCTTTACAGTTCCATGGTCTATAGTATGTATTGTAGGCAGTGGGGACATCGGAACATGCCTGGGCTCTGTTCACATGGTAAGAATGTGACCTTCGTTTACAGGCTGCAATCTGTATGATGGAGAAACATGCATTGATTATGTTGGAATGTAGATTTCATTACTGAAATTGATATGCACTACAGAGGTTATCTGGGTTTAGTTAGGGATCCATGTTAAGATTGTAAGATACTTTCGTTTTTGAGTCTCATATCCTCTCCTATTCTATAATATACATGATAGAACATTCAACCTTTTAGCAATATTTGCCGATAAATGATGACATCATCATTAGTGTTGGGCCAGCATGCTCGGCCAAACACCAGTTCGGCTCGAAGCATCGCGATGCTCGGCACATCATGGTGTTCAGCCGAACACCTTGTGTGCTCAAGCGCGATGCTCGAGTCTCCTCCACGCACATTTGTTGGCTGCTACACAGCCAATAAACGTACAGGTAAGTACTGCCATTCTCTGTAATGCCATAGCCATGTTGGCTGCTGGCATTACAGTGATTGGCTGTCCGGAACGCGCCATCGGGTGCTATATGACATATGTTCGGCTCAGTATTAGTCAGGGAGAGCTGGAGAGCAGAAGGGAGAGATAGTGTAGGGATTGAAATAGTAATATTTTTGTTTTTACACTTGTTATAGACCCAAAAGTCCTTTTAAGGGCTATTGTGTGTGGCAGTAATATATATTTTAGCACAACCTACACTAAATTGCTAAAACTTGTTAGAGACCAAAAAGTCTTCTTAAGGACTATAGTTGTATCTGGAAGCAATATATATTTATAGCGCAACCTGCGCTAAATAGCTTGCAATTGTTTGGATGCTGCAGACAGCGACATTATCTGCGCTACATCTCCTGTCTAGTGTGTGCGCAGCCTAAAAATATCTGTGACATCCAGTGTACTTTTTCCGTAGACGGTGTCCGCTGCCGACAGTTACATTACCTGCGCTACATCTCCTGTATAACGTTTGTATATCCGAAATATCAGCGACATTCAGTCAAATTTTTTTTTGCTGCTGGTGGCAGCGACATTACCTGCGCTACATCTCCAGTATAAGGTTAACGCATCCGAAATATCAGTGACATTTAGTGTAATTTTTTATTAACCGCTGGTGACATCGACATTACTTGCGCTCATAAACGTGTGCATGGGGTGTGCCGGGTGTGCCTTAGCACACCCTAATCAAGCCTCAAAATTGAGGTTCTGTTACCTCCGGCAGCTGCCTCTTGAGCACCGCTGGCTGACGAATACTAATGAAGCGCTTCCATTTTAGAAGCGCTAATTAGTACCAGAGGACCAGGAAGCGGTGAACGCTCTGTACTTACCACTTCGTGATCATCGGCTGTCAGCTGTGCAGGGCTGCGCACAGCATGAGGCGCTTTGTGATGTCACACTGTGCGCGCCAGTTCAGAGTGCACAGCCGAGAGCCGACATCAGGAGGAAGAAAATCGCTGGCGGCCAGGAGCAGAGAGGTAAGTGTTTTTTTTATTTTATAAAAAATGAGGCTGCTGGGGGCATAATGGAGGCTAATGAGAGGCATAATGGGTGCAAATGAGAGGCATAATGGGGGCTAATGAGAGGCATAATGGGGGCTAATGAGGCATATGGGGGCTAATGAGGCATATGGGGGCTAATGAGAGGAATAATGGGGGCTAATGAGGAATATGGGGGCTGATCAGCCTTTTTATTTACCTGGGCTAGGTGTTCCACCTCCTTGTCTGAACTTTGGGTATTCTAGTGTTTGCTAGCCCTAGTGAAGGTGTGCTTGTTCCGTCTGTCAGCCCATGCATGAACCCTGCCTGTTTCTCAAGCCTGATTCTTCACTGCCTGCCCTAACTTTGTATTGCTTACTCGGGTATGTATTAATGCTGCCTGCCTGACCTTGGATTGCTTTCTCTTGTAAGTTAGTAGGCTGTCCCTTGACTAAATATGTTGTCTGACTCCTTGGGTCCTTAAACCAGTGCTTCTAAACTCTGTGGGTCAGCTGCCAACCACACCAGGACTACTCCAGGAGGTAGCATCCTGGTTGCTTCCACATCCCTGTTTAGGCGTCAAAAGGTGAATATCAGGGGACCACCAGTACAATGCCTTTAGGTTTGGCCCAAAGCTAAACAGGATAGTTGGCACAATGGGTCTACACTCACTGTCTGTTCTACAGGTGAATGCAGAGAGCATTCACAGTGAAGCTTCTCCTTCTGTATACTTGCAGGACCAGTATTTGGAGAATAATAGTTTAAATTCTAACTATTCCTGACAAGAAAAGCTCCATAAATGGTATAATATACTGTATTTGAACGGATCTCCCCAGCCTTTATCGCTTTACATTGCGATAAAACAATGCTATGTCTCAGAAATGTGTTTTACTGGCAATTCCTTAAAGGGGTTTTCCGAGAGTTTTATACTGATGACCTTCCCTCTGGATACATCATCAGTATCTGAACAGTGTGGGTCCAACACCCTGGACCCACACCGATCAGCTGTTCGAGAAGACACTGGAGCTCGCATTAGTGCCATAGCCTTCTCTCAGCAAACCAAGGACAGTGCTGTACATTTGATAGCAGCTGTGCTTGGTTTGGCAGCTCAGCCTCTTTCACTTCTATAGGGCTGAGCTGTGCCTAGGCCGTATGACCATGAACGTGACGTCTCATGGCCTAGGAAAAGATACAAGACTACTGTGAGCACCGCTGTCTTATCAAACAGATGATTGGCGGGGTCCCGGGTGTTGAACCTCCACCAATCAGATACTGATGATCTATCCTGAGGATAGATTATCAGTGTAAAACTCCCAGAAAACCCCTTTAACACTTTTTATTGCTTTCTCCAGGCTATAAGAAATAACAAACCAATGGATAGTTCATGTAGGAAGAAAATGTAGCAATATAAAAATAGGCACAATGTACAGGGTGGGCCATTTATATGGATACACCTTAATAAAATGGGAATGGTTGGTGATATTAACTTCCTGTTTGTGGCACATTAGTATATGTGAGGGGGGAAACTTTTCAAGATGGGTGGTGACCATGGCGGCCATTTTGAAGTCGGTCATTTTGAATCCAACTTTTGTTTTTTCAATAGGAAGAGGGTCATGTGACACATCAAACAAGAAAAACAATGGTTTGCTTGGTTTTAACATAACTTTATTCTTTCATGAGTTATTTACAAGTTTCTGACCACTTATAAAATGTGTTCAATGTGCTGGCCAGTGTGTTGGATTGTCAATGCAACCCTCTTCTCCCACTCTTCACACACTGATAGCAACACCGCAGGAGAAATGCTAGCACAGGCTTCCAGTATCCGTAGTTTCAGGTGCTGCACATCTCGTATTATCTGAAGGCAATCGTCTATGCTGTGAAGATACGAGATGTGCAGCACCTGAAACTACGGATACTGGAAGCCTGTGCTAGCATTTCTCCTGTGGTGTTGCTATCAGTGTGTGAAGAGTGGGAGAAGAGGGTTGCATTGACAATCCAACACAATGGGCAGCACATTGAACACATTTTATAAGTGGTCAGAAACTTGTAAATAACTCATAAAAGAATAAAGTTACGTTAAAACCAAGCACATCATTGTTTTTCTTGTGAAATTCCCAATAAGTTTGATGTGTCACATGACCCTCTTCCTATTGAAAAAACAAAAGTTGGATTCAAAATGACCGACTTCAAAATGGCCACCATGGTCACCACCCATCTTGAAAAGTTTCCCCCCTCACATATACTAATGTGCCACAAACAGGAAGTTAATATCACCAACCATTCCCATTTTATTAAGGTGTATCCATATAAATGGCCCACCCTGTAGTTTACAGAAAAAAATACTTTTAGTAAAGCAGAAAATAATATATTTTAATATACAGTATTTTCATATGTATATAGTCATATGGAACTAAGCTGCAAAATAAACTAGATACTTACCCCAAAAAGAAGTCCTAGAAGCACAGCCAGGGCCAAAATGGAGGCCAGGGTAAGCAGGGCGATGCCCCAATTCGGCACTGTAATTACAAATTATTTATATAATGAATGTGAACAAGTCAGTAATTAATAGTGTTGATCGCAAATATTCTAATCACAAATTTTTATCGCGAATATTGGCACTTTGAGAATTCGCGAATATCTAGAATATAGTGCTATATCTTCATAATCGCGAATATTCTAGATTTTTTTTCATCAGTACCCATGATCCCTCACTGCTTCTTGCTTGTGGGCCAATGAGAAGGCTGCAATATCTTTGACTTTAGGAGTAGTGTTGATCGCATATTTTTTATTGCAAATTTTCCGATTGCTGATTTTTGCAATCAAGAAAATAATGACTGGAGATTACGAATTCTAGAATTTACGAATTTCGATATTGCCTATACTGCTCATCACTAGTAATTAACATGCTATCAAATAATCAGATAATCAGAAATTATTCTCGTATCTCTGTGTCATTTCATTCTCTAAATAACGATGATAAAGATAAGATTTAAAGGAAATGTGTCACCAAATATTTTATCTGCCAGTTAAAACCAGATAGTGACACATCTCCCTTTTTCTGATCTGTTTTTATTTTCTGATTATAGATTTTAATATTCTATTTCCTGAATATGATTATGGGGGCGGCCATCTTGCCTGAGCTGTTCTTAACAGCGTTTAGAAATTGCTTTACGGCAGCCCCATGGTCCATAAACACAGTGGTCAGGAGTGGACCTCATTGACTTTTATGGGTGAGTTTTCTCGGCATTCTCTGTGACCTGTGCAGAAGTCTATTGTGAATGGTGGATCTTATCTATACACAGAGGTGATATCATTACAGGCAGGATTAGAATGACAGATAAGTAGATAAGTACAGTAAAGTGATCTGTACAGACCAATACATGGAGACTATTATTTGGCTTAGTAGCCAGTGAAAAAAATGTAAGGGTTTTATGGATTTTGTTTGAATATTGATATTGACATGAAAAATTAAAAATAATCAAAAATTATAATAAAAAAAGTGATTTAGACAATTGTTAATTTCTAACGATAATTTGTTTTCCCTTAGTCCTAACAGCAGCACAGATGGGGTTTACCACCCCCCATGGACTGGTAGGACCGGCGGAATTTTAATGAGCCCAAGTAATAATTAAACACTTAAACCTCCCCTATAAAGGAGGGAATAACCTCCAGCACATTGTGTTATAGCAAGAAAAAACTAATCTTACTAGGGTGGGAAATTTGTGTGCTGCTGTTAGGACTAAGGGAAAACAAATTATCGTTAGAAATTAACGATTCCCTTAACTCCTACCAGGTAGATGGAGCAAGGCCTTTGTCACGGCCATCTTGCAGAAACTGAAGGAAGATGGGGAGGGGCGGATCTGCAGATGCCACCTCCTTTGAGGAACACCAAGAAGAGACTATCCTCATAATCTGTGAGTAGACTCTTGAATGAGACTGCGTTCTCAGGACCGACTCTTAAAGCCCTTCTATTCTAGGAAGGGACTGATCAACCTCCAGGCTGTCAGGTTGAACCTGTGCAGATCTGGGCAGAGGTGAGTGTCCCATGACACCAGGGTCTGCCATGGGGGGAGCCTCCAATAATGTCCCCGACTCATCTGAATGAGCTGGGTAAACCAGGATCTCTTGGGCCAAAACGGTATGATGGCTATTACCGAGGCCTGATCCTGACGAATTTTCATCAATACCCTCGGTATCATGGAAAAGGGAGGGAAGATGTAAGCCAGCCTGAACCTCCAGGATATTGACAGAACATCTATCACCAGGGGGTTGTCCTCCCTGTAAAGGGAGCAAAACCTCTCCACCTTGGCGTTGAACCTTGTTGCCATAAGATCCACCTCTGGCATTCCACACTTGAGGACTATCTGCTTGAATATCTCCGGATGTAAAGACCACTCCACTGTTGGAAGATCGCGGCTCAACCGATCCGCTATCATATTGAGGGAGCCTCGAATGTGGATCGCAGATAAGTGTGAAAGGTTCAATTATGCCCAATCCAGAATCACCCCGATCTCTGATAAGAGGGTAAGTGATCTTGTGCCTCCCTGCTTGTTGATGTAAAGTACCGCAGTCATATTGTCTGACTGGACTTTCACCGCTTTGCCCCGGATCTGAGGGGCGAAGTGAAGGAGGGCTAGCCGGATAGCTTGAATCTCGCGGAGATTGGATGAGAGGAGCTGCTCCTGAGGAGACCAGGATCTGTGCACTGGAGAATCGTCTAGATGAGCACCCCAGCCTACTTGGGACGCATCTGTTGTCAATATGACCCAGGTTGGCTGGGTCATAGACTTCCCATCTAAAAGATGGCTCCACCATCTGAGGGAATGCCGAGTTTGCCAAGACAGGGAGCACAGGGAGTTCAGCCCAGCGGGGCTGCCATTCCATTTGGAGAGAACCTCCGACTGCAGTGGCCGGAGGTGCCATAAATCCCAAGGGACTGCTTACGCAGACGCTGACATGAGCCCCAACATCTTCATGAGAGTCCAAATTGGAACTCGCCAAGGCACGGATAGGAATTCTGCCATGTTCTGTATTCGGGATCTTCTTTCTGGAGTCAACCGGAGAGATCTCCCAACGGAGTCGATTATGAAGCCTAAATATCTTACTGAAGTCGACGGGCTCATGTTCGACTTCTGTCAGTTGATGATCCACCTTAGGCGGAACAGAAAGGAAATCGCTACAAGAAGATGGTGGGTCAGGACCACAAAGGAAGAGGCTTTTAAAAGCCAATTGTCCAGATAAGGAATGATGGTCAGTCCTTGGAGTGCTAGCCGCCACCACAGAAACTACCACCTTGGTGAAAGTGTGAGGGGCAGAAGAAATGCCGAAGGGAAGGGCAACGAACTGAAGGTGTCTGGTGACACCTGACACCTGGACCGCGATCCTGAGATATTTCCTGGAAGCAGGATGAATCGGGATGTGCAAATATGCATCCTTGAGGTCCAGGGTTGCTGTCACATCTCCAGGATTGAGAACGTGAACCACTGACCTGATGGTTTCCATACGGAACCTTACTTTCCTTACGTATCGATTGAAGAATCTCAAATCGATAATCATCCAGAGATCCCCTGACGCCTTGGGAACCAGAAACACTGGTGAGTAAATCCCTAAGCCCTGTTCCCCTGCCGGAACCTCCTCCAGAGCCCCCTTGTGGATGTAATCCTGAATGTAAGCCTCCAGAATCGACTGGCTTGCGGCCTGTGGAAGTTTGGTTCTGATGAACCTGTCCGGAGACAGAGAAAGAAGATTGATTTAGTACCCCTCTGATATGACATTCAGGACCCAGGGATCCAAAATCTCTCGGATCCAGATGTCCTTGAAGTGGGAGAGTTGACCTCCGATGGGAAGATGAGGCAAGGGAGTGGGGAAGTCTTCTGGCAGGATGGCAGGCGTCACGGGAGTCATCCAAGAGCCTTTAGGAGGACTGTAGTCAGGAGGTGGATTTTTTATCCTTGGCTCCTTCACGAGAGCGCCTCGAACCTCTTCGCTGCGCTCCCCAGTCCCTCCGGGCTCTTGACTGCTGGTCAGACCTACCACCACGGTTTTGTCTGCCCCACCCCCGAAAGGACTGTTGGCGAAGACTCTTCCCCTTTTAATCTGACAGGTATTCCATAATCTTATCCAACTCTGAGCCGAACAAACGGTTGGGCTCAAAGGGAAGGCTACATGGAATTGTCAGCGATCCAAGACTTACGCCACAAAGGCCTGCGGGCCGCTGACACCAGGGTTATGGTTTTGGCCGCCAATTTCAGCTGTTGTTGCGCTGTATCAGACAGTAAATTCATCGCCAGGTTGACAGTCTTGAAAGCCACCAGAATGTCGTCCCGAGAAACCTTTTGATCCACATCCATCCGGATCTGGTTTAATCGAGACCGGAGGAAGGTAGAAACTTCTGTAGCAGCGATGGCCATAGACTCGGAAGCTGCAGCTGCCGTATAACCTCTCCTGAGTGTGCACTCTGCTCTCCTGTCAAGGGGATCCTGCAGACTCGACCCATCGTCCGCAGGAACCAGAGTGCGCTTGGACAGTTTGGCAATCGCCATGTCCACCTTGGGAATGGAACCCCACGATTCCACCAAGGGTTTAGCCATCGGAAACATGATTCTGAATCTTTAGTTAGAATCGGACCCCTTTCGGGTTTCTTCCACTCTGTGCGCATGACAGAGAGGAGGGTCTCATCCGCTTTAAAGACACTAGGTGCCTGACTAGCGGAATCAGAGGGCTCCCCCAGGTCAACATCATTGTCCCCCGACCTGATGGACTTAAGTAACTTTTACATCTTATCAGGAGGAAAGAAGCATGAAGTAAGCTCCTCCTCATCCGAGGAGGAGGAACTCAAGGAGACTACGGACGGTCTCTCTACTGGAGCCGAAGACTCCATAGGAGTCTGAGTAGGAAGCCTCTCATCCAGCAGGCTTATAACCCCTTTGATGGATCCATCAACATAGGTCTTTACCCACTGATACATATCCTGCATCGTAGGTTCAGTGGAAGGTTGAAACCTCGGACAGCAGCCGTCACACCTGGAGTAGGGACAGCTATCCTCCAAAAGCGCGCTACAATCACAGCACGGAAAATGTTTCCGCTTGGAAACCGCCTTTCTGCCATTCGAATCCCGTGGAGGCTTTTTTTTTTTTTTTTCTTAAAGTCAACGGAACAAGGGATTCCCAACCAGTCTCCCAAGCTGGTTCCTACCAAGCCCCAAGCTGCTTATCTTCTGCGATCTGACAAGTGCAGGTAAATTCAGCTTAGAATAACCGTTGACCGACCTTACTGCGGGAAAAAAAGAAAAAAAGGATAAGTAAAACATTTGTAAACAACGAATAAATGTTTCAGGAGAAAGGTAAAACAAAAGGCAGACTGGCGGATAGCTGAAAATGAGGACCAGAAATAAGGCACCAACAAGTGGAGGAACACCAGCTTATGGGACTCTGGGAACTAGCTTAAAAAGCATGTGCAGCCAGAGAACGACCTGGTTCACAATGTTTCCTTAAATAGGGAAGGGAGTGGGCTCAGAGCCGAGTCCCCGCCCCCAGAGGAGAAAACACATAACAGTAAATAAAAAGGTTTCCCCCCAGGAAGGAATACAATAAAACCTCCAACCGGAGGGAAAATCGCGGATTATATATTTAAAAATACGCAATAATGACGCAAAATCGCGTCGCAAGGAAAAAAATTCCGGAAGTGACATCAGATTCGGAAGATGGCGGCGCCCAGCAGACCGCAAGGAAAAGGACCGAGGACGGCGAAAAACGCACCGCAGCGAAGCACCTGCTGTCGGACAAGCCATAGTAGTAAAAGCGGAGGCAAAGCCCGCAGATAACATGAAAAAAAGATTCCCCCCTAATGGGCTGGAGGTGATTCCCGCCTTTATAGGGGAGGTTTTAAGTGTTTAATTATTACTTGGGCTCATTAAAATTCCGCCGGTCCTACCAGTCCATGGGGGGTGGTTAACCCCATCTGTGCTGCTGGTAGGACGTAAGGGAATAGGTCATTTACTGATGACACATTCCCTTTAAAGGGGTATTTTGGTTGTGAGAAATGAATCCCTTATCCACAGGATAGGTGAAACCTATAAGATCAGAGGGGGTCCTGGGACACCCATCGCTGTCTAGAACAGGGACCCTGCACCCCTCTGCCACTCTGACCACTCCACCTCTACGGGAGTTCGGCAGACAGTCCAGTACATTGCTTGACTTTTTCGAAACTCCCATAGTGATGAATGGAGCAGTAGTGCACTCCCTGTAATGTCCTTTGATAGCCTATATTAACATGCTGGTCATTCTGAGAGTTGTAGTTCTCTCCTGTTGTATACCTACCCATGTAATGATAACCGATGCCCCATAATAACAGTCTGAACATAAAGGGAATTGTAGTTCTCTCCTCATATCCCTCTCCCTGTCATGTCCACTGTTGCCCTATAATAACAGTCTGGACATGCTGTAAGTTGTAGTTCTCTCCTCATATCCCTATTCCTGTAATACCCTAATAGTCCATAATAACATCCAAGAACTGCCGGGAGTCACCCATGTAGCAGGTGAACCGGCACTGCTGTCGCCAGTTATTGACAGCAGCGGTCATGCCCCCCCCCTGTCAAAATGGATGTTGATGCGGGGAAAACTTGCAGAGCCGATGATAGAGCCGGAACCTAGCGAGGAGTATCAGGTAAATATGATCACTACAGTCGGTCAAGTTGCGAGGTGATCCCATGGCTTATGCGGTGGACGCCAGCTATGATTGTGGGGAAGTTGCTGAGGTGCGGGCTGTTCAAAAATTATCTATGGAGCCCTGTATTAAATAAAGTAAAATATTCAGCACTACTGTGAGCTCTAGACAACCACTAAAAGCCCTGTGAAAGCAATAGTTTTCATGGACCTCCTGTTGTCTACAAGATTGTCCTTTGCTTTCAATGAGTGTTGACTCTGATGTCTATTAGTATTGAACCCCTTAGTTTTATCTGCTGTCAGGAGGTGTTCAGCAAATAAAGGGAATAAAGACTGAACAGTTCTATGTGACAAGCATTTACATTTTTCTTAAATAAGAACAGTTGTGAATTTATGTATCCTTACCTTGTTCAGGAGCAGCAACATTAATGAGTGATGTGGTTTCTGTAGCAAATCCTGCAGTAGTAGTGTTGGCGGTAGTAGTAATAAAGGTGGTGTTGGTGGTAGTAGTAGTAGCTGCTTCACTAGTTTCAGCTATAGAGGTGGCTGCAGTAGTTGCAGTGGTATTTGCACTAGGTGATGCAGTAGTTGTGGGAGATTCAGTTGCAGTCAGTGATATAGTTGTGGGAGGTTCAGTTGTTGGAGATGTAGTAGTTGTAGGATGTTCAGTGGTAGTGGATGATGTAGTAGTTATGGGAGGTTCAGTTGTAGTTGGCAATATAGATATTGTGGGAGGTTCAGTTGTTGATGTAGTGGTTGTGGGAGGTTCAGTGGTAGTCGGTGATGTAGTAGTTGTAGGAGATTCAGTGGTAGTGGATGATGTAGTAGTTGTGGGAGGTTCAGTTGTAGTTTGTGATGTAGGTATTGTGGGAGGTTCAGTTGTTGATGTAGTAGTTGTGGGAGGTTCAGTTGTAGTCGGTGATCTAGTAGTTGTAGGAGGTTCAGTTGTTAGAGATGTAGTGGTTGTGGAAGGTTCAGTTGTAGTCAGTGATAAATTTGTGGTGGGAGGTTCAGTTGGAGATGTAGTAGTTGTGGGAGGTTCAGTTGTAGTCGGTGATGTAGTGGTTGTGGGAGGTTCAGTGGTAGTGGGTGATGTAGTAGTTGTTGGAGGTTCAGTTGTTGGAGATGTAGTAGTTGTGAGAGGTTCATTTGAAGTCAGCGATGTAGTGGTTGTGGGAGGTTCAGTTGGTGGGGATACAGTGGTTGTGAGAGGTTCAGTTGTAGTTGGTGATGTAGTAGTTGTGGGAAGTTCAGTTGTAGGAGATGTAGTAGTTGTGGGAGATTTAGTGGTAATGGGTGATGTAGTTGTTGTAGGAGGTTCAGTTGTTGGAGATGTTGTAGTTGTGGGAGGTTCAGTGGTAGTGGATGATGAAGTAGTTGTAGGAGATTCAGTTGTAGTCGGTGATGTAGTTGTTGTGGGAGGTTCAGGTGTTGGAGATGTAGTAGTTGTAGGAGGTTCAGTGGTAATAGGTGATGTCGTTGTTGTAGGAGGTTCAGTTTTTGGAAATGTAGTAGTTGTTGGAGGTTCAGTGGTAGTGGATGATGTAGTAGTTGAAGGAGATTCAGTTGTAGTCGGTGATGTAGTTCTTGAGGGAGGTTCAGTTGTTGGAGATGTAGTGGTTGTGGGAGGTTCCATGGTAGTCGGTGATATAGTTGTCATTGGAGGTTTAGTTGTTGGAGATGTAGTAGTTGTGGAAGAATCAGTTGTAGTCAATGATGTAGTTGTTAGAGGTTCAGTTGGAGATGTAGTAGTTGTGGGATGGTTAGTTGTAGTCAGTGATGTAGTGGTTTTGGGAGATTCAGTGGTAGTGGGTGATGTAGTAGTTGTGGGAGGTTCAGTTGTTGGAGATGTAGTAGTTGTGGGAGGTTCAGTTGTTGGAGATGTAGTAGTTGCGAGAGGTTCAGTTGAAGTCAGCGGTGTATTGGTTGTGGAAGGTTTAGTTGTAGTTGGTGATGTAGTAGTTGTGGGAAGGTCAGTTGTTGGAGATGTAGTAGTTGTGGGAGGTTCAGTGGTAGTGGATGATGTAGTAGTTGTGGGAGATTCAGTTGTAGTCAGTGATGTAGTTGTGGGAGGTTCAGTTGTTGGAGATGTAGTAGTTGTGGGAGGTTCAGTGGTAGTGGATGATGTGGTAGTTGTGGGAGATTCAGTTGTAGTCGGTGATGTAGTGGTTGTGGGAGGTTCAGTTGTAGTTGGTGATGTCATAGTTGTGGGAGGTTCAGTTGTTGGAGATGTAGTGGTTGTGGGAGGTTCAGTTGTAGTTAGTGATGTCGTAGTTGTGGAAGGTGCAGTTGTTGGAGATGTAGTAGTTGTGGTAGGTTCAGTGTTAATGGGTGATGTAGTTGTTGTTGGAGATGTAGTAGTTGTGGAAGATTCAGTTGAAGTCGGTGATGTAGTGGTTGTGGGAGGTTCAGTTGTAGTTGATGATGAAGTGGTTGTGGGAGGTTTAGATGTAGTCGGTGATGTAGTGGTTGTGAGAGGTTCAGTTGTAGTCGGCGATGTAGTGGTTGTGGAACGTTCAGTTTTAGTTGGTGATGTAGTAGTTGTGGGAAGTTCAGTTGTTGGAGATGTAGTAGTTGTGAAATATTCAGTGGTAATGCGTGATGTAGTTGTTGTAGGAGGTTCCGTTTTTGGAGATGTAGTAGTTGTTGGAGGTTTAGTGGTAGTGGATGATGTAGTAGTTGAAGGAGATTCAGTTGTAGTCGGTGATGTAGTTCTTGAGGGAGGTTCAGTTGTTGGAGATGTAGTAGTTGTGGAAGGTTTAGTGGTAATGGGTGATGTAGTTGTTTTTGGAGATGCAGTGGCTGTTGGAGGTTCAGTTGTAGTAAGTGATGTAGTTATCTTAGAAGGTTCAATTGTTGGAGATGTAGTAATTGTGGGAGGTACAGCAATAGTGGATAATGTAGTGGTTGTGGGAGGTTCAGTTGAAGTTGGTGATATCGTAGTTGTGGGAGGTTCAGTTGTTGGAGATGAAGTGGTTGTGGGAGGTTCAGTTGTAGTTATTGATGTCGTAGTTGTGGGAGGTTCAGTTGTTGGAGATGTAGTAGTTGTGGGAGTTTCATTGGTAATGGGTGATGTAGTTGTTGTTGGAGATGTAGTAGTTGTGGGAGATGTTGTAGTATGTGATGTAGTGGTTGTGGGAGGTTCAGTAGTAGTTGGTGATGTAGTTGTGGGAGGTTCAGTTGTTAAAGATGTAGTGGTTGTGGGAGGTTTAGTTGTAGTCAGTGATGTCGTAGTTGTGGAAGGATCAGTTGTTGGAGATGTAGCAGTTGTGGGAGGTACAGTGATAGTGGATAATGTAGTGGTTGTGGAAGGTTCAGTTGAAGTTGGTGATGTTGAAGTTTTGGGAGGATCAGTTGTTGGAGATGTAGTAGTTGTGGGAGATTCAGTTGTAGTCGGTGATGAAGTGGTAGTGGGAGGTTCAGTGGTAGTCGGTGATGTAGTAGTTGTGGCAGGTTCAGTTGCTGGAGATGTAGTGGTTGTGGCAGGTTTAGTTATTGGGGATATAGTGCTTCTGGGAGATTCAGTTGTAGTTTGTGATGTTGTGGTTGTGGGAAGTTCAGTTGTTGGAGATATAGTAGTTGTGGGAGATTCAGTGGTATTGGGTGATGTAGTTGTTGTAGGAGGTTCAGTTGTTGGAGACGTAGTAGTTATGGGAGGTTTAGTTGTTGAAGATGTAGTAGTTGTGGGAGGTTCAGTTGTAGTCGGTGATGAAGTGGTTGTGAAAGGTTGAGTGGTATTGGGTGATGTAGTAGTTGTGGGAGGTTCAGTTGTTAGAGAAGTAGTAGTTGTGGGAGGTTCAGTTGCAGTCGGTGATGTATTGGTTGTGGAAGG
Source organism: Bufo bufo (assembly GCF_905171765.1). Taxonomy (NCBI): domain Eukaryota; kingdom Metazoa; phylum Chordata; class Amphibia; order Anura; family Bufonidae; genus Bufo; species Bufo bufo. The sequence continues at coordinate 201,132,908 of NC_053396.1, read as the reverse complement.
TTTAGTTGTAGTTGGTGATGTAGTAGTTGTGAAAAGGTCAGTTGTTGGAGATGTAGTAGTTGTGGGAGGTTCAGTGGTAGTGGATGATGTAGTAGTTGTGGGAGATTCAGTTGTAGTCAGTGATGTAGTTGTGTGAGGTTCAGTTGTTGGAGATGTAGTAGTTGTGGGAGAATCAGGCTTAGTCGGTGATGTAGTGGTTGTGAGAGGTTCAGTTGTAGTTGGTGATGTCGTAGTTGTGGGAGGTTCAGTTGTTGGAGATGTAGTAGTTGTGGGAGGTTCAGTTGTAGTCGGTGATGTAGTGGTTGTGGGAGATTCAGTGGTAGTGGGTGATGTAGTACTTGTGGGAGGTTCAGTTGTTGGAGATGTAGTAGTTGCGAGAGGTTCAGTTGAAGTCAGCGATGTATTGGTTGTGGAAGGTTTAGTTGTAGTTGGTGATGTAGTAGTTGTGAAAAGGTCAGTTGTTGGAGATGTAGTAGTTGTGGGAGGTTCAGTGGTAGTGGATGATGTAGTAGTTGTGGGAGATTCAGTTGTAGTCAGTGATGTAGTTGTGGGAGGTTCAGTTGTTGGAGATGTAGTAGTTGTAGGAGGTTCAGTGGTAGTGGATGATGTAGTAGTTGTGGGAGATTCAGTTGTAGTCAGTGATGTAGTCGTTGGAGGTTCAGTTGTTGGAGATGTAGTAGTTGTGGGAGGTTCAGTCGTAGTGGATGATGTGGTAGTTGTGGGAGATTCAGTTGTAGTCGGTGATGTAGTGGTTGTGGGAGGTTCAGTTGTAGTTGGTGATGTCATAGTTGTGGGAGGTTCAGTTGTTGGAGATGTAGTGGTTGTGGGAGGTTCAGTTGTAGTTAGTGATGTCGTTGTTGTGGGAGGTTCAGTTGTTGGAGATGTAGTAGTTGTGGGAGGTTCAGTGTTAATGGGTGATGTAGTTGTTGTTGGAGATGTAGTAGTTGTGGAAGATTCAGTTGAAGTCGGTGATGTAGTGGTTGTGGGAGGTTCAGTTGTAGTTGATGATGAAGTGGTTGTGGGAGGTTCAGTTGTAGTCGGTGATGTAGTGGTTGTGGGAGGTTCAGTTGTAGTCGGCGATGTAGTGGTTGTGGGAGGTTCAGTTTTAGTTGGTGATGTAGTAGTTGTGGGAAGTTCAGTTGTTGGAGATGTAGTAGTTGTGAGATATTCAGTGGTAATGCGTGATGTAGTTGTTGTAGGAGGTTCAGTTTTTGGAGATGTAGTAGTTGTTGGAGGTTTAGTGGTAGTGGATGATGTAGTAGTTGAAGGAGATTCAGTTGTAGTCGGTGATGTAGTTCTTGAGGGAGGTTCAGTTGTTGGAGATGTAGTAGTTGTGGAAGGTTCAGTGGTAATGGGTGATGTAGTTGTTTTTGCAGATGCAGTGGCTGTTGGAGGTTCAGTTGTAGTAAGTGATGTAGTTATCTTAGAAGGTTCAATTGTTGGAGATGTAGTAATTGTGGGAGGTACAGCAATAGTGGATAATGTAGTGGTTGTGGGAGGTTCAGTTGAAGTTGGTGATATCGTAGTTGTGGGAGGTTCAGTTGTTGGAGATGAAGTGGTTGTGGGAGGTTCAGTTGTAGTCATTGATGTCGTAGTTGTGGGAGGTTCAGTTGTTTGAGATGTAGTAGTTGTGGGAGTTTCATTGGTAAAGGGTAATGTAGTTGTTGTTGGAGATGTAGTAGTTGTGGGAGATGTTGTAGTATGTGATGTAGTGGTTGTGGGAGGTTCAGTAGTAGTTGGTGATGTAGTTGTGGGAGGTTCTGTTGTTAGAGATGTAGTGGTTGTGGGAGGTTTAGTTGTAGTCAGTGATGTCGTAGTTGTGGAAGGATCAGTTGTTGGAGATGTAGTAGTTGTGGGAGGTACAATGATAGTGGATAATGTAGTGGTTGTGGAAGGTTCAGTTGAAGTTGGTGATGTTGAAGTTTTGGGAGGATCAGTTGTTGGAGATGTAGTAGTTGTGGGAGATTCAGTTGTAGTTGGTGATGAAGTGGTAGTGGGAGGTTCAGTGTTAGCGGGTGATGTAGTAGTTGTGGCAGGTTCAGTTGCTGGAGATGTAGTGGTTGTGGCAGGTTTAGTTATTGGGGATATAGTGCTTCTGGGAGATTCAGTTGTAGTTTGTGATGTGGTTGTAGGAAGTTCAGTTGTTGGAGATATAGTAGTTGTGGGAGATTCAGTGGTAATGGGTGATGTCGTTGTTGTAGGAGGTTCAGTTGTTGGAGATGTAGTAGTTATGGGAGGTTCAGTGGTAGTGGATGATGTAGTAATTGTGGGAGATTCAGTGGTAATGGGTGATATCGTTTTTGTCTGAGGTTCAGTTGTTGAAGATGTAGTAGTTGTGGGAGGTTCAGTTGTAGTCGGTGATGAAGTGGTTGTGAGAGGTTGAGTGCTATTGAGTGATGTAGTAGTTGTGGGAGGCTCAGTTGTTGGAGATGTAGTAGTTGTGGAAGGTTCAGTTGTAGTCAGTGATGTAGTTGTTGTGTAAGGTTCAGTTGTTGGAGAGTTAGTAGTTGTGGGAAGTTCAGTGGTAATGGGTGATGTAGTTGTTGGAGATGTATTGGTTGTTTGAGGTTCAGTTGTAGTCAGTGATGTAGTTGTCATGGGAGGTTCAGTTGTTGGAGATGTAGTAGTTGTGGGAGGTTCATTGGTAGAGGATGATGTAGTAGTTGTGGGAGAATCAGGTTTAGTCGGTGATGTAGTGGTTGTGAGAGGTTCAGTTGTAGTTGGTGATGTCGTAGTTGTGGGAGGTTCAGTTGTTGGAGATGTAGTAGTTGTGGGAGGTTCAGTTGTAGTCGGTGATGAAGTGGTTGTGGGAGGTTCAGAGGTAGTGGGTGATGTAGTAGTTGTGGCAGGTTCAGTTGCTGGAGATGTAGTGGTTTTGGCAGGTTTAGTTATTGGGGATATAGTGCTTCTGGGAGATTCAGTTGTAGTTTGTGATGTTGTGGTTGTGGGAAGTTCAGTTGTTGGAGATATAGTAGTTATGGGAGGTTCAGTTGTTAAAGATGTAGTAGTTGTGGGAGGTTCAGTTGTAGTCAGTGATGAAGTGGTTGTGAAAGGTTGAGTGGTATTGGGTGATGTAGTAGTTGTGGGAGGTTCAGTTGTTGGAGATGTAGTAGTTGTGGGAGGTTCAGTTGCAGTCGGTGATGTAGTTGTTGTGGAAGGTTCAGTTGTTGGAGAGTTAGTAGTTGTGGGAAGTTCAGTGGTAATGGGTGATGTAGTTGTTGGAGATGTATTGGTTTTAGGAGGTTCAGTTGTAGTCAGTGATGTAGTTGTCATGGGAGGTTCAGTTGTTGGAGATGTAGTAGTTGTGGGAGGTTCATTGGTAGAGGATGATGTAGTAGTTGTGGGAGAATCAGGCTTAGTCAGTGATGTAGTGGTTGTGAGAGGTTCAGTTGTAGTTGGTGATGTCGTAGTTGTGGGAGGTTCAGTTGTTGGAGATGTAGTAGTTGTGGGAGGTTCAGTTGTAGTCGGTGATGAAGTGGTTGTGGGAGGTTCAGAGGTAGTGGGTGATGTAGTAGTCTTGGGAGGTTCAGTTGTTGGAGATGTAGTAGTTGTGAGAGGTTCAGTTGTAGTCGGTGATGTAGTGGTTGTGGGAGGTTCAGTTGTAGGAGATGTAGTAGTTGTGGGAGGTTCAGTTGTAGTCAGTGATGAAGTGGTTGGGGGAGGTTCAGTGGTAGTGGGTGATGTAGTAGTTTTGTGAGATTCAGTTGTTGGAGATGTAGTAGTTGTGGGAGGTTCAGTTGTAGTCGGTGATGAAGTTGTTGTGGAAGTTTCAGTGGTAGTGGGTGATGTAGTAGTTGTGGGAGGTTCAGTTTTTGGAGATGTAGTATTTGTGAGAGGTTCTGTTGTAGTCGGCGATGTAGTGGTTGTGGGAGGTTTAGTTGTTGTAGATATAGTGGTTGTGGTAGGTTCAGGTGTAGTTGGTGATGTAGTTGTTGTGGGAAGTTCAGTTGTTGGAGATGTAGTAGTTGTAGGAGATTCAGCTGTAGTCAGTAATGTAGTTGTTGTGGAAGGTTCAGCTGTTGGAGATGTAGTAGTTGTGGGGTGTTCAGTGGTAATGGGTGATGTAGTTGTTGTTGGAGATGTACTGGTTGTGGGAGGTTCAGTTGTAGTCAGTGATGTATTTGTCGTGGGAGGTTCAGTTGGAGATGTAGTAGGTGTGGGAGGTTCAGTGGTAGTGGATGATATAGTAGTTGTAGGAGATTCAGTTGTAGTAGTTGATTTAGTGGTTGAGAAAGGGTCAGTTGTAGTTGGTGATGTCGCAGTTGTGGGAGGATCAGTTGTTGGAGATGTAGTAGTTGTGGGAGGTTTAGTGGTAATGGGTGATGTAGTTGTTGTAAGAGATGAAGTTGTAGGAGATGTAGTAGTTGTGGGAGATTCAGTTGTAGTGGGTGATGAAGTGGTAGTGGGAGGTTCAGTGGTAGTGGGTGATGTAGTAGTTGTGGGAGATTCAGTGGTAATGGGTGATGTAGTTGTTGTAGGAGGTTCAGTTGTTGGAGATGTAGTAGTTATGGGAGGTTCAGTGGTAGTGGATGATGTAGTAATTGTGGGAGATTCAGTGGTAATGGGTGATATCGTTTTTGTGTGAGGTTCAGTTGTTGAAGATGTAGTAGTTGTGGGAGGTTCAGTTGTAGTCGGTGATGAAGTGGTTGTGAGAGGTTCAGTTGTTGGAGATGTAGTAGTTGTGGGAGGTTCAGTTGTAGTCGGTGATGTAGTTGTTGTGTAAGGTTCAGTTGTTGGAGAGTTAGTAGTTGTGGGAAGTTCAGTGGTAATGGGTGATGTAGTTGTTGGAGATGTATTGGTTGTAGGAGGTTCAGTTGTAGTCAGTGATGTAGTTGTCATGGGAGGTTCAGTTGTTGGAGATGTAGTAGTTGTGGGAGGTTCATTGGTAGAGGATGATGTAGTAGTTGTGGGAGAATCAGGCTTAGTCGGTGATGTAGTGGTTGTGAGAGGTTCAGTTGTAGTTGGTGATGTCGTAGTTGTGGGAGGTTCAGTTGTTGGAGATGTAGTAGTTGTGGGAGGTTCAGTTGTTGGAGATGTAGTATTTGTGAGAGGTTCTGTTGTAGTCGGCGATGTAGTGGTTGTTGTGGATATAGTGGTTGTGGTAGGTTCAGTTGTAGTTGGTGATGTAGTAGTTGTGGGAAGTTCAGTTGTTGGAGATGTAGTAGTTGTAGGAGATTCAACTGTAGTCAGTAATGTAGTTGTTGTGGAAGGTTCAGCTGTTGGAGATGTAGTAGTTGTGGGGTGTTCAGTGGTAATAGGTGATGTAGTTGTTGTTGGAGATGTACTGGTTGTGGGAGGTTCAGTAGTAGTCAGTGATGTATTTGTCGTGGGAGGTTCAGTTGGAGATGTAGTAGGTGTGGGAGGTTCAGTGCTAGTGGATGACATAGTAGTTGTAGGAGATTCAGTTGTAGTAGTTGATTTAGTGGTTGAGAAAGGGTCAGTTGAAGTTGGTGATGTCATAGTTGTGGGAGGATCAGTTGTTGGAGATGTAGTAGTTGTGGGAGGTTTAGTGGTAATGGGTGATGTAGTTGTTGTAATAGATGAAGTTGTAGGAGATGTAGTAGTTGTGGGAGATTCAGTTGTAGTCTGTGATGAAGTGGTAGTGGGAGGTTCAGTGTTAGCGGGTGATGTAGTAGTTGTGGCAGGTTCAGTTGCTGGAGATGTAGTGGTTGTGGCAGGTTTAGTTATTGGGGATATAGTGCTTCTGGGAGATTCAGTTGTAGTTTGTGATGTGGTTGTAGGAAGTTCAGTTGTTGGAGATATAGTAGTTGTGGGAGATTCAGTGGTAATGGGTGATGTCGTTGTTGTAGGAGGTTCAGTTGTTGGAGATGTAGTAGTTATGGGAGGTTCAGTGGTATTGGATGATGTAGTAATTGTGGGAGATTCAGTGGTAATGGGTGATATCGTTTTTGTCTGAAGTTTAGTTGTTGAAGATGTAGTAGTTGTGGGAGGTTCAGTTGTAGTCGGTGATGAAGTGGTTGTGAGAGGTTGAGTGCTATTGGGTGATGTAGTAGTTGTGGGAGGTTCAGTTGTTGGAGATGTAGTAGTTGTGGAAGGTTCAGTTGTAGTCAGTGATGTAGTTGTTGTGTAAGGTTCAGTTGTTGGAGAGTTAGTAGTTGTGGGAAGTTCAGTGGTAATGGGTGATGTAGTTGTTGGAGATGTATTGGTTGTTTGAGGTTCAGTTGTAGTCAGTGATGTAGTTGTCATGGGAGGTTCAGTTGTTGGAGATGTAGTAGTTGTGGGAGGTTCATTGGTAGAGGATGATGTAGTAGTTGTGGGAGAATCAGGCTTAGTCGGTGATGTAGTGGTTGTGAGAGGTTCAGTTGTAGTTGGTGATGTCGTAGTTGTGGGAGGTTCAGTTGTTGGAGATGTAGTAGTTGTGGGAGGTTCAGTTGTAGTCGGTGATGAAGTGGTTGTGGGAGGTTCAGAGGTAGTGGGTGATGTAGTAGTCTTGGGAGGTTCAGCTGTTGGAGATGTAGTAGTTGTGAGAGGTTCAGTTGTAGTCGGTGATGTAGTGGTTGTGGGAGGTTCAGTTGTAGGAGATTTAGTAGTTGTGGGAGGTTCAGTTGTAGTCAGTGATGAAGTGGTTGTGGGAGGTTCAGTTGTAGTTGGTGATGTAGTAGTCTGAGGAGGTTCAGTTGTTGGAGATGTAGTAGTTTTGAGAGGTTCAGTTGTAGTCTGTGATGTAGTGGTTGTGGGAGGTTCAGTTGTAGATGTAGTAGTTGTGGGAGGTTCAGTTGTAGTCGGTGATGAAGTGGTTGTAGGAGGTTCAGTGGTAGTGGGTGATGTAGTAGTTGTGTGAGATTCAGTTGCTGGAGATGTAGTAGTTGTGAGATATTCAGTTGTAGTCGGCGATGTAGTGGTTGTGGGAGGTTCAGTTGTTGGGGATTTTGTGGTTGTGGAAGGTTCAGTTGTAATTGGTGATGTAGTAATTGTGGGAAGTTCAGTTGTTGGAGATGTAGTAGGTGTGGGAGGTTCAGTGGTAGTGGATGATATAGTAGTTGTGGGAGATTCAGTTGTAGACATTGATGTAGTGGTTGTGGGAGGTTCAGTGGTAGTGGGAGATGTAGTAGTCTTGGGAGGTTCACTTGTTGGAGATGTAATAGTTGAGAGAGGTTCAGTTGTAGTCGGTGATGTTGTGGTTGTGGGAGGTTCAGATGTTTGAGATGTGGTGGTTGTGGGAGATTCAGTTGCTGGAGATGTGGTAGTTGTGGGAGGTTCGATGGTAGTGGGTGATGTAGTAGTTGTGGGAGGTTCAGTCGAAGTCGGTGATGTAGTGGTTGTGGGAGGTTCAGTTGTTGGCGATATAGTGGTTGTGGGAGATTCAGTTGTAGTTGGTGATGTAGTTAATGTAGGAGGTTCAGTTGTTGGAGATGTAGTAGTTGTGGGAGGTTCAGTTGTGGTCAGTGATGTAGTTGTTGTGCGAGGTTCAGATGTTGGAGATGTGGTGGTTGTGGGAGATTCAGTTGTTGGAGATGTGGTGGTTGTGGGAGGTTCAGTCTTTGGACATATAATAGTTGTGGGAGGTTCAGTTGTAGTCGGCGATGTAGTGGTTGTGAGAGTTTCAGTTGTTGGCGATATAGTGGTTGTGGGAGTTTCAGTTGTGGTCCGTGATGTAGTTATTGCGGGAGGTTCAGTTGTTGGAGATGTGGTGTTTGTGGGAGATTTAGTTGTTGGAGATGTGTTGGTTGTAGGATGTTCATTCTTTTGACATTTAATTTTTGTGGAAGTTTCATTTGTAGTCAGTGATGTAGTAGTTGTGGAAGGTTCAGTTGTGGTCAGTGATGTAGTTATTGTGGGAGGTTCAGATGTTGGAGATGTGGTGGTTGTGGGAGATTCAGTTGTTGGAGATGTGTTGGTTGTGGGAGGTACAGCCTTTGGACATATAATAGTTGTGGGAGGTTGAGTTGTAGTCGGCGATGTAGTGGTTGTGGAAGTTTCAGTTGTTGGCGATATAGTCGTTGTGGGAGGTTCAGTTGTAGTCAGTGATGTAGTTGTTGTTGAAGGTTCAGTTGTTGAAGATGTAGTAGTTGTAGGAGGTTCAGTGGTAGTGGTTGATGCAGTAGTTGGGGGAGGTTCAGTTGTAGTTGGTAAAGTAGTTATTGCGGGAGGTTTAATTGTTGATGTAGTAGTTGTGGGAGGTTCAGTTGTAGTCGGTGATGTAGTAGTTGTAGGAGGTTCAGTCATTAGAGATGTAGTGGTTGTGGGAGGTTCAGTTGTAGTCAGTAATGTAGATGTTGTGGGAGGTTCAGTTGTTGGCGATATAGTGGTTGTGGGAGGTTCAGTTGCAGTTGGTGATGTAGTACTTGTGGGAGGTTCAGTTGTTGGAGATGTAGTTGTTGTGGGAGATTTAGTGGTAATGGGTGATGTAGTTAATGTAGGATGTTCAGTTGTTGGAGATGTAGTAGTTGTGGGAGGTTCAGATGTGGTCAGTGATGTAGTTGTTGTGGGAGGTTCAGATGTTGGAGATGTGGTGGTTGTGGGAGATTCAGTTGTTGGAGATGTGGTGGTTGTGGGAGGTTCAGTCTTTGGACATATAATAGTTGTGGGAGGTTCAGTTGTAGTCGACGATGTAGTGGTTGTGGGAATTTTAGTTGTTGGCGATATAGTGGTTGTGGGAGGTTCAGTTGTGGTCCGTGATGTAGTTATTGTGGGAGGTTCAGTTGTTGGAGATGTGGTGGTTGTGGGAGATTTAGTTGTTGGAGATGTGGTGGTTGTGAGAGGTTCATTCTTTTGACATTTCATTTTTGTGGGAGTTTCATTTGTAGTCAGTGATGTAGTAGTTGTGGAAGGTTCAGTTGTGTTCATTGATGTAGTTATTGTGGGAGGTTCAGATGTTAGAGATGTGGTGGTTGTGGGAGATTCAGTTGTTGGAGATGTGGTGGTTGTGAGAGGTTCAGCCTTTGGACATAAAATAGTTGTGGGAGGTTGAGTTGTAGTCAGTGATGTAGTTGTTGTTGGAGGTTCAGTTGTTAAAGATGTAGTAGTTGTAGGAGGTTCAGTGGTAGTGGTTGATGTAGTAGTTGTGGGAGGTTCAGTTGTAGTTGGTGATGTAGTTATTGCGGGAGGTTCAGTTGTTGATGCAATAGTTGTGGGAGGTTCAGTTGTAGTCAGTGATGTCGTAGTTGTAGGAGGTTCAGTCATTAGAGATGTAGTGGTTGTGGGAGGTTCAGTTGTAGTCAGTAATGTAGTTGTTGTGGGAGGTTCAGTTGTTGGGGATGTAGTAATTGTGGGAGATTTAGTTGTAGTCGGTGTCGTAGTGGTTATGGGAGGTTCAGTTGTTGGCGATATAGTGGTTGTGGGAGGTTCAGTTGCAGTTGGTGATGTAGTACTTGTGGGAGGTTCAGTTGTTTGAGATGTAGTTGTTGTGGGAGATTTAGTGGTAATGGGTGATGTAGTTAATGTAGGAGGTACAGTTGTTGGAGATGTAGTAGTTGTGGGAGGTTCAGTTGTGGTCAGTGATCTAGTTGTTGTGGGAGGTTCAGATGTTGGAGATGTGGTGGTTGTGGGAGATTCAGTTGTTGGAGATGTGGTGGTTGTGGGAGGTTCAGTCTTTGGACATATAATAGTTGTGGAAGGTTCAGTTGTAGTCGGCGATGTAGCGGTTGTGGGAGCTTCCGTTTTTGGCAATATAGTGGTTGTGGGAGGTTCAGTTTTGGTCTGTGATGTAGTTATTGTTGGAGGTTCAGTTGTTGGAGATGTGGTGGTTGTGGGAGATTTAGTTGTTGGAGATGTGGTGGTTGTGGGAGGTTCATTCTTTTGACATTTAATTTTTGTGGGAGTTTCATTTGTAGTCAGTGATGTAGTAGTTGTGGAAGGTTCAGTTGTGGTCAGTGATGTAGTTGTTGTGGGAGGTTCAGATGTTGGAGATGTGGTGGTTGTGGGAGATTCAGTTGTTGGAGATGTGGTGGTTGTGGGAGGTTCAGCCTTTGGACATATAATAGTTGTGGGAGGTTGAGTTGTAGTCGGCGATGTAGTGGTTTTGGGAGTTTCAGTTGTTGGCGATATAGTGGTTGTGGGAGGTTCAGTTGTAGTCAGTGAAGTAGTTGTTGTTGGATGTTCAGTTGTTAAAGATGTAGTAGTTGTAGGAGGTTCAGTGGTAGTGGTTGATGTAGTAGTTGTGGGAGGTTCAGTTGTAGTTGGTGATGTAGTTATTGCGGGAGGTTTAGTTGTTGATGTAGTAGTTTTGGGAGGTTCAGTTGTAGTCAGAGATGTAGTAGATGTAAGAGGTTCAGTGATTAAAGATGTAGTGGTTGTGGGAGGTTCAGTTGTAGTCAGTAATGTAGTTGTTGTGGGAGGTTCAGTTGTTGGGGTTGTAGTAATTGTGGGAGATTCAGTTGTAGTCGGTGTCGTAGTGGTAATGGGAGGTTCAGTTGTTGGCGATATAGTGGTTGTGGGAGGTTCAGTTGCAGTTGGTGATGAAGTACTTGTGGGAGGTTCAGTTTTTGGAGATGTAGTTGTTGTGGGAGATTTAGTGGTAATGGGTGATGTAGTTAATGTAGGAGGTTCAGTTGTTGGAGATGTAGTAGTTGTGGGAGGTTCAGTTGTGGTCATTGATGTAGTTGTTGTGGGAGGTTCAAATGTTGGAGATGTGGTGGTTGTGGGAGATTCAGTTGTTGGAGATGTGGTGGTTGTGGGAGGTTCAGTCTTTGGACATATAGTAGTTGTGGGAGGTTCAGTTGTAGTCGGCGATGTAGTGGTTGTGGGAGTTTCAGTTGTTGGCGATATAGTGGTTGTGGGAGGTTCAGTTGTGGTCCGTGATGTAGTTATTGTGGGAGGTTCAGTTGTTAGAGATGTGGTGGTTGTGGGAGATTCAGTTGTTGGAGATGTGGTGGTTGTGGGAGGTTCATTCTTTGGACATGTAATATTTGTGGGAGTTTCATTTGTAGTCAGTGATGTAGTAGTTGTGGGAGGTTCAGTTGTGGTCAGTGATGTAGTTGTTGTGGGAGGTTCAGATGTTGGAGATGTGGTGGTTGTGGGAGATTCAGTAGTTGGAGATGTGGTGGTTGTGGGAGGTACAGTCTTTGGACATATAATAGTTGTGGGAGGTTGAGTTGTAGTCGGCGATGTAGTGGTTGTGGGAATTTCAGTTGTTGGCGATATAGTGGTTGTGGGAGGTTCAGTTGTAGTCAGTGATGTAGTTGTTGTTGGATGTTCAGTTGTTAAAGATGTAGTAGTTGTAGGAGGTTCAGTGGTAGTGGTTGATGTAGTAGTTGTGGGAGGTTCAGTTGTAGTTGGTGATGTAGTTATTGCGGGAGGTTTAGTTGTTGATGTAGTAGTTTTGGGAGGTTCAGTTGTAGTCAGAGATGTAGTAGATGTAAGAGGTTCAGTGATTAAAGATGTAGTGGTTGTGGGAGGTTCAGTTGTAGTCAGTAATGTAGTTGTTGTGGGAGGTTCAGTTGTTGGGGTTGTAGTAATTGTGGGAGATTCAGTTGTAGTCGGTGTCGTAGTGGTAATGGGAGGTTCAGTTGTTGGCGATATAGTGGTTGTGGGAGGTTCAGTTGCAGTTGGTGATGAAGTACTTGTGGGAGGTTCAGTTTTTGGAGATGTAGTTGTTGTGGGAGATTTAGTGGTAATGGGTGATGTAGTTAATGTAGGAGGTTCAGTTGTTGGAGATGTAGTAGTTGTGGGAGGTTCAGTTGTGGTCATTGATGTAGTTGTTGTGGGAGGTTCAAATGTTGGAGATGTGGTGGTTGTGGGAGATTCAGTTGTTGGAGATGTGGTGGTTGTGGGAGGTTCAGTCTTTGGACATATAGTAGTTGTGGGAGGTTCAGTTGTAGTCGGCGATGTAGTGGTTGTGGGAGTTTCAGTTGTTGGCGATATAGTGGTTGTGGGAGGTTCAGTTGTGGTCCGTGATGTAGTTATTGTGGGAGGTTCAGTTGTTAGAGATGTGGTGGTTGTGGGAGGTTCATTCTTTGGACATGTAATATTTGTGGGAGTTTCATTTGTAGTCAGTGATGTAGTAGTTGTGGGAGGTTCAGTTGTGGTCAGTGATGTAGTTGTTGTGGGAGGTTCAGATGTTGGAGATGTGGTGGTTGTGGGAGATTCAGTAGTTGGAGATGTGGTGGTTGTGGGAGGTACAGTCTTTGGACATATAATAGTTGTGGGAGGTTGAGTTGTAGTCGGCGATGTAGTGGTTGTGGGAATTTCAGTTGTTGGCGATATAGTGGTTGTGGGAGGTTCAGTTGTAGTCAGTGATGTAGTTGTTGTTGGATGTTCAGTTGTTAAAGATGTAGTAGTTGTAGGAGGTTCAGTGGTAGTGGTTGATGTAGTAGTTGTGGGAGGTTCAGTTGTAGTTGGTGATGTAGTTATTGCGGGAGGTTTAGTTGTTGATGTAGTAGTTTTGGGAGGTTCAGTTGTAGTCAGAGATGTAGTAGATGTAAGAGGTTCAGTCATTAGAGAAGGAGTGGTTGTGGGAGGTTCAGTTGTAGTCAGTAATGTAGTTGTTGTGGGAGTTTCAGTTGTGGGGGATGTAGTAATTGTGGGAGATTCAGTTGTAGTCGGTGTCGTAGTGGTTGTGGGAGGTTCAGTTGTTGGCGATATAGTGGTTGTGGGAGGTTCAGTTGTAGATGGTGATGTAGTACTAGTGGGAGGTTCAGTTGTTGGAGATGTAGTAGTTGGGGGAGATTCAGTGGTAATGGGTGATGTAGTTGTTGTAGGAGGTTTAGTTGTTGGAGACGTAGTAGTTGTGAAAGGTTCAGTTGCGTTCGGTGATGTAGTTGTTGTGGGAGGTTCAGTTGTTGGAGATCTGGTGGTTGTTGGAGATTCAGTTGTTAGAGATGTTGTGGTTGTAAGAGGTTTATTCTTTGGACATGTAGTAGTTGTGGGAGGTTCAGTTGTAGTTGGTGATGTAGTGGTTGTGGGAGGTTTCGTTGTTGGCGATATAGTGGTTGTGGGAGGTTCAGTTGTAGTTGGTGATGTAGTACTTGTGGGAGGTTCAGTTGTTGGAGATGTAGTAGTTATGGGAGATTCAGTGGTAATTAATGATGTAGTTGTAGGAGGTTCAATTGTTGGAGATGTTGTAGTTGTGGGAATTTCAGTTGTAGTCGGTGATGTAGTGGTTGTGGGAATTTCAGTTGTTGGAGATGTAGAGGTTGTGGGAGGTTCAGTTGTAGTCAGTGATGTCGTAGTTGTGGGAGGTTCAGATGTTGGAGATGTAGTAGTAGTGGGAGTTTCAGTTGTAGTCGATGATGTAGTGGTTGTGGGAGTTTCAGTAGTAGAGGTTGATGTAGTAGTTGTGGTAGGTTCATTGGTAGTTGGTGATGTAGTAGTTGTAGGAGGTTCAGTTGTAGTCGGTGATGTAGTGGTTGTGGGAGGTTTAGTTGTTGAAGATAAAGTGGTTGTGGGAGGTTCAGTTGCAGTTGGTAATGTAGTACTTTTGGGAGGTTCAGTTGTTGGAGATGTAGTAGTTGTGGGATGTTCAGTTGTAGTCGGTGATGAAGTGGTTGTGGGAGTTTTAGTGGTAGTGGGTGATGTAGTGTTTGTGAAAGATTCAGTTGTTGGCGATATAGTGGTTGTGGGAGGTTCAGTTGTAGTTGGTGATGTAGTACTTGTGGCAGGTTCAGTTGTTGGAGATGTAGTAGTTATGCGAGATTCAGTTGTAATGGGTGATGTAGTTGTTGAAGGAGGTTCAGTTGTTGGAGATGTAGTAGTTGTGGGAGGTTCAGTGGTAATGGGTGATGTAGTTGTTGTTGGAGATGTAGTACTTGTGGGAAATTTAGCTGTTGTCAGTGATGTAGTGGTTGTGGGAGGTTCAGTTGTAGTTGGTGATGTCGTAGTTATGGGAGGTTCAGTTGTTGGAGATGTATAGGTTGTGGGAGGTTCAGTTGTAGTCAGTGATGTTGTAGTTGTGGGAGGTTCAGATGTTGGAGATGTAGTAGTTGTGGGAGGTTCAGTTGTAGTCATTGATGTTCTGGTTGTGGGAGGTTCAGTGGTAGTGGGTGATGTAGTAGTTGTGGGAAGTTCATTGGTAGTGGGTGATGTAGTAGTTGTGGGAGGTTCAGTTGTAGTTGGTGATGTAGTGGTTGTGGGAGGTTTAGTTTTTGGGGATATAGTGGTTGTGGGAGGTTCAGTTGTAGTTGGTGATGTAGTACTTGTGGAAGGTTCAGTTGTTGGAGATGTAGTAGTTTTGGGAGAATTAGTGGTAATGGGTGATGCAGTTAATGTAGCAGGTTCAGTTGTTGGAGATGTAGTAGTTGTGGGAGGTTCAGTTGCGGTCGGTGATGTAGTTGTTGTGGGAGGTTCAGTTGTTGGAGATGTGGTGGTTGTGGGAGATTCAGTTGTTGGAGATGTGGTGGTTGTGGAAGGTTCAGTTGTTAGAGATGTAGTAGTTGTGGGAGATTCAGTGGTAATGGATGATGTAGTTGTTGTAGGAGGTTCAGTTGTTGGAGATGTAGTAGTTGTGGGAGGTTCAGTTGTTGGTGATGTAATAGTTGTGGGAGATTCAGTTGTTGAAGATGTAGTAGTTGTGGGAGGTTCAGTTGCTGGAGTTGTAGTATTGACTGCAATAGTTAGTATAAGCCAATAAATATGCAATCTTAATTTTAAAAACATATCTTATACTGGGGAAAGAAACATTTAAATTACACAAAATGAAATTCATCTCGCTATAGCAATATGCAGTCACTGGGGTTATATCTCATTTGCTTTTTCCATGTCTTTCTTAGACATGTCCTGGGCAGTATTAATAATCAGTTACTCCGAGGGTAATTTAACGTTGGTGGCACAAGGTACTTAAGTGCCAGGTACAGCCTCCTCCTCCTGAACTTAACTGTATTGCCGCCCACTGTGATGTAGTTGAAAACTGCAGTGGGGCATGGAAGCCGATCGTTCCCTGCTCCAAATACTCTAGTAGGCCTGATGGCTATGAGGCTGTAAATCCCTGTGCAGCCGGGCATAATCATTGAACCTGCCTCCACGGAAAAACAGTGCAACTACGTCATCACACCTAGTTGCCTGTACCCCAGCATCCCAAACCTGCATCACGGATGTCATGGGAAGGGGCTTAGTAAGATTTGTTTTTTTCTTCCCTGGTCACTAGGGGACATTGCTGTTTGGGGACATTACTTTTGGGGGACAGTGCTGGCACAGTTCTGGCGGGTACTATTGTGGTTAAAAAAAAGTGGCACAAAAGTTGTGTGCAACTGCAGCCTAAAGGTGTTTTTTTCCTGAGGATTTCATAAATTTTAATGGTCACCAAGACAAATTTATATCATCATTTGTTACTTGGACCCCTACATATCAGCTTGTTTTCTAGTGGGCAGTTTTAACAAAGGTGCAGGGTTAAAATAAATATCTACAAATGACATAGCACAATCACTGCATGATAATTCTGCCCTGACTGAGACCATATCTGCATTCTGCATGAATATTTCACCTTATATAAACATACTGGGCATATTTTATAAACTATACAAAAATGACAGGAAGACTGTAGTAAAAAGTATAACCAAGTAAATACATACCTGTTTCCTGGGCACCCAGAAAAGAAAAGAAAATATATAGGAATGATGAAAACCACAGATGGAAATTCACTAATACATTCCAGTTACCGTTACCCCATTTTATTTGAAAAGGGTCAATTTAAGTAATGAGAAACAAGGTCCCCTAGCAGTGAGAGCAGAAAACATAGACAATACATACAGCTTTTCAGTAATTATGTTGTAATGAACTTGGGCATTACATGTCGTGCAGTAGAAGGATCAGTCTATGATTAGAGTTGAGCGGACACCTGGATGTTCGGGTTCGGCAGGTTCGGCCGAACTTGAATAAAAAGTTCGGGTTTGGGACCCGAACTTGACCCCGAACCCGAACCCTTTTGATGTCTATGGGGACCCGAACTTTTGGGCTCTAAAATGGCTCTAAAATAGGCCCGGAAAGGGCTAGAGGGCTGCAAAAGGCATCAAAATGTGCTTAAGAGCATGACAACTGTTCTGCAAACAGGGAAATGACTTAAAATAACATAAAATACAGAAAAATTAAAAATAATCTGGATCTAGGAGTAGGAGGTTGAGGAGGTGGTGGTTGGGTGGATGTGGCGGTGTAGGTTGACGTGGCGGCGTAGGTGGAAGCGGCGGTGAAGGAGGAATAGGTAGCCAACACTGATTTGTGTTATTTTTTTATCTTTAAATTGGGGTAGCCCCCAAAATATTGGGACATATAACAAAATATAACAAAGAATAAGTGCACTTGAGTACAAGAATGGATGGTTGAGGCTGGTATAAATGTCTATTCTGCACAAGGTACGGACAAGTCCTGTGGGATCCATGCCTGGTACATTATAATAAACGTAAGCTTGTCCACATTGGCTGCGGCCTGTGATAATGCTCTCTGCCGTGCTAAACACACGTTCACACTATACACTGGCTGCAGGGCAGGTCAGCACCTCCAAGGCTGACAAAGCTTTTCCACATTTTGGCCATGCTAACCCTGCCTTCTCAGGTGCTGGTGGTGCCCCAGCTGCGGTGGAGACCTCTTCCTCCTCCTCTGCCTTCGCCTTGTGCTTCCACTGTGCCACCGCTGTCAGGTGGGAATGCCATCAGCAGCGTGCGCTTGTAGTCGCGCATCTTCCGATCAGTAACAGATGGTTTCACTAAATTTAGTTCACTGTCAGCAATGCAGAGCAGGGGTTCATTCACGGCAAAAGGGGGTTCATGTCACTCAGCAATACAACAGACGATTTTGAGAGATTTAGGCCCCTGTCACCCAGGCACAGCAGGGGTTCATTCACGGCAAAATGGGGTTCTTGTCACCCAGCAATAGAACAGAGGATTTTGAGAGATTTAGGCCCCTGTCACCCAGGCACAGCAGGGGTTCATTCACGGCAAAAGGGGGATCATTTCACCCAGCAATAGAACAGAGGATTTTGAGAGATTTAGGCCCCTGTCACCCAGGAACAGCAGGGGTTCATTCACGGCAAAAGGGGGTTCTTGTCACCCAGCAATATAACAGAGAATTTAGAGAGATTTAGGCCCCTGTCACCCAGGCACAGCAGGGGTTCATTCACAGCAAAAGGGGTTCTTGTCACCCAGCAATAGAACAGAGGATTTTGAGAGATTTAGGCCCCTGTCACCCAGGCACAGCAGGGGTTCATTCACGGAAAAAGGGGGTTCATGTCACCCAGCAATAGAACTGAGGATTTTGAGAGATTGAGGCCCCTGTCACCCAGGCACAGAAGGGGTTCATTCACGGCAAAAGGGGGTTCATGTCACCCAGCAATAGAACTGAGGATTTTGAGAGATTTAGGCCCCTGTCACCCAGGCACAGCAGGGGTTCATTCACGGCAAAAGGGGGATCATTTCACCCAGCAATAGAACTGAGGATTTTGAGAGATTGAGGCCCCTGTCACCCAGGCACAGAAGGGGTTCATTCACGGCAAAAGGGGGTTCATGTCACCCAGCAATAGAACTGAGGATTTTGAGAGATTTAGGCCCCTGTCACCCAGGCACAGCAGGGGTTCATTCACGGCAAAAGGGGGATCATTTCACCCAGCAATAGAACTGAGGATTTTGAGAGATTTAGGCCCATGTCAACCAGGCACAGCAGGGGTTCATTCACGGCAAAAGAGGGATCATTTCACCCAGCAATAGAACAGAGGATTTTGAGAGATTTAGGCCCATGTCAACCAGGCACAGCAGGGGTTCATTCACGGCAAAAGGGGGTTCTTGTCACCCAGCAATAGAACTGAGGATTTTGAGAGATTTAGGCCCATGTCAACCAGGCACAGCAGGGGTTCATTCACGGCAAAAGGGGGTTCTTGTCACCCAGCAATAGAACTGAGGATTTTGAGAGATTTAGGCCCATGTCAACCAGGCACAGAAGGGGTTCATTCACGGCAAAAGGGGGTTCATGTCACCCAGCAATAGAACAGAGGATTTTGAGAGATTTAGGCCCCTGTCACCCAGGCACAGCAGGGGTTCATTCACGGCAAAAGGGGGATCATTTCACCCAGCAATAGAACAGAGGATTTTGAGAGATTTTGGCCCCTGTTACCCAGGCACAGCAGGGGTTCATTCACGGCAAAAGGTGGATCATTTCACCCAGCAATAGAACAGAGGATTTTAAGAGATTTAGGCCTCTGTCACCCAGGCACAGCAGGGGCTTATTCATGGGAAAAGGGGGTTCATGTCACCCAGCAATAGAACTGAGGATTTTGAGAGATTTAGGTCCCTGTCACCCAGGCACAGCAGGGGTTCATTCACGGCAAAAGGGGGTTCTTGTCACCCAGCAATAGAACAGACGATTTTGAGAGATTTAGGCCCCTGTCACCAAGGCACAGCAGGGGTTTGTATACGCCAAAAATGGTAAAATGTCACCCGACAATTGAAAATAAGAATTTTTTTTTTTGAATTAAAATGGCTCTAAAATAGTCCTTGAAAGGCTAGTGGGATGTAAAAGGCAGTAAAATGTGCTTAAGAGCATGGCAACTGCTCTGCAAACAAATGTGGATAGGGAAATAACTTAAAATGAAATAAAATAACTAAAAATTACAAATTATTAACCTGCAACTCAGAGAAGGAGGTGGATATGGAGTCGGAGGTTGAGGAGGCGGTGAATGTGGTGTTGTAGGTGGAGGCAACAATGGAGGAGGAGGAGGTAGCCAACAATGTTTTTTTTTTTTTTTATTGGGGTAGTTAGCCCCCAAAATATTGGGACAAATAAAAAAAAAGAAAACAAAGAATCATTGCACTTGACTTGAGTACAAGAATGTATGTTTGATAGTGGTATAAATGTCTATTCTGCACAAGGTACAGACAAGTCTTGTGGGATCCAAGCCTGGTTAATTTTAATGAACGTGAGCTTGTCCATGTTGGCAGTGGACATGCGGCTGCGTCTGTCTGTAATGACGCCTCTTGCCTTGCTAAATACACATTCAGAGAGTACACTGGCTGCAGGGCAGGCCAGCACCTCTAAGGCATACAGGGCAAGCTCTGGCCATGTGTACAATTTGGAGACCCAGAAGTTGAATGGGGCAGAACCATTAGTCAGTACGTATAGTCGTGTGCACAGGTACTGTTCCACCATGTTGTTCAAATGTTGCCTCCTGCTAACACGCTCCAGATCAGCAGTTGGTGCTGGTTGTTGCGGCGAGGTGACAAAGCTTTTCCACATGTCGGCCATGCTAACCCTGCCTTCTGAGGTGCTGGCGCTGACACAGCTGCGTTGGCGACCTCTTCCTCCTCCCCTGCCTTCGCCTTGTGCTTCCACTTGTCCCCCGGCGTCAGTCGGGAATGCTCTCAGGAGCGCGTCTACCAGCGTGCGCCTGTAGTCGCGCATCCTCCGATCACACTACAGTGAGGGATTTAAGGACGGCACATTGTCTTTGTAATGGGGATCCAGCAGGGTGGCCACCCAGTAGTCAGCACACGTTAAAATGTGGGCAACTCTGCTGTCGTTGCGCAGGCACTGCAGCATGTAGTCGCTCATGTGTGCAAGGCTGCCCAGAGGTAAGGACAAGCTGTCCTCTGTGGGAGGCGTATCGTCTGCGTCCTCCGTATCCCCCCAGCCACGCACCAGTGATGGGCCCAAGCTGCGTTGGATGCCACCCCGCTGTGAACATGCTTCATCCCCATCCTCCTCCTCCTCGTCCTCCGGTAGTGGGCCCTGGCTGGCCAAATTTGTACCTGGCCTCTGCTGTTGCAAAAATCCTCTTTCTGAGCCACTTCTAAAAGACTGGCCTGAAAGTGTTAGAGATGACCCCTCTTCCTCCTCCTCGTCCTGGGCCACATCCTCTTCCATTATCGCCCTAAGTGTTTTCTCAAGGAAGCATAGAAGTGGTATTGTTACGCTGATAACGGCGTCATCGCCACTGGCCATGTTGGTGGAGTACTCGAAACAGTGCAACAGGGCAAACAGGTCTCGCATGGAGGCCCAGTCATTGGTGGTGAAGTGGTGCTGTTCCGCAGTGCGACTCACCCATGCGTGCTGCAGCTGAAACTCCACTATGGCCTGCTGCTCGCACAGTCTCTCCAGCATGTGCAAGGTGGAGTTCCACCTGGTGGGCACGTCGCATATGAGGCGGTGAGCGGGAAGGCCGAAGTTACACAGAGCAGACAGCCGAGCGGCGGCAGGATGAGAACGCCAGAAGCGCGCACAGACGGCCCGCACTTAATGCAGCAGCTCTGACATGTCAGGGTAGTTGTGAATGAATTTCTGCACCACCAAATTCAGCACATGCACCAAGCAAGGGATGTGCGTCAAACCGGCTAGTCCCAGAGCTGCAACAAGAATTCGCCCATTATCGCACACCACCAGGTCGGGCTTGAGGCTCACTGGCAGCAACCACTCGTCGGTCTGTTGTTCTATACCCCGCCCCAACTCCTGCGCGGTGTGGGGCCTGTCCCCCAAACACATTAGTTTAAGAACGGCCTGCTGACGTTTACCCCTGGCTGTGCTGAAGTTGGTGGTGAAGGTCTGTCGCTGACCGGATGAGGAGGTGGTAGAAGAGGAGGAGGAAGCCGAGTAGGAAGAGGAGGCAACAGGAGGCAAAGAATGATGCCCTGCGATCCTTGGCGGCGGAAGGACGTGCGCAAAACAGCTCTCCGCCTGGGGCCCAGCCGCCACTACATTTACCCAGTGTGCAGTTAGGGAGATATAGCATCCCTGGCCGTGCTTACTGGTCCACGTATCTGTGGTTAGGTGGACCTTGCCACAGATGGCGTTGTGCAGTGCACACTTGATTTTATCCGATACTTGGTTGTGCAGGGAGGGCACAGCTCTCCTGGAGAAGTAGTGTCGGCTGGGAACGATGTACTGTGGGACAGCAAGCGACATAAGCTGTTTGAAGCTGTCCGTCTCCACCAGCCTGAATGACAGCATTTCAAAGGCCAGCAGTTTAGAAATGCTGGCATTCAGGGCAAGGGAATGAGGGTGGCTAGGTGGGAATTTACGCTTTCTCTCAAAGGTTTGTGAGATGGAGAGCTGAATGCTTCCGTGTGACATGGTGGAGATGCTTGATGACGGAGGTGGTGTTGTTGGTGGCACATCCTCTGTTTGCTGGGCGGCAGGTGCCAACGTTCCTCCAGAGGCGGAGGAAGAGGCCGAGGCAGAAGCAGAAGAGGGAGCAGGAGGGGCCTGAGCTCTTTCTTGGTTTTGACGGTGCTTACTCCACTGCAGCCCGTGCCTCGCATGTAGATGCCTGGTCATGCAGGTTGTGCTAAGGTTCAGAACGTTAATGCCTCACTTCAGGCTCTGATGGCGCTGCGTGCAAACCACTCGCGTCTTGTCGTCAGCACATTGTGTGAAGAAGTGCCATGCCAGGGAACCCCTTGAAGCTGCCTTTGGTGTGCTCGGTCCCTGGTGTCGGTGGCCAGTAGCAGGCGAACTGTTTTGGCGATGGCTGCTCTGCTTTTGCACCCTGCTCCCGCTTTTGCTACGCTGTTGGCTCGGTCTCATCACTGCCTCTTCCTCCGAACTCTGAAAGTCAGTGGCATGACCTTCATTCCATGTGGGGTCTAGGACATCATCGTCCCCTGCATCGTCTTCCACCCAGTCTTCCTCCCTGACATCCTTTTCGGTCTGCACACTGCAGAAAGACGCAGCAGTTGGCACCTGTGTTTCGTCATCATCAGAGACGTGCTGAGGTGGTATTCCCATGTCCTCATCAGGAAACATAAGTGGTTGTACATCAGTACATTCTATGTCTTCCACCCCTGGGGAAGGGCTAGGTTGATCCTCTTGGGAAACCCTGCCAGCAGAGTCTTCAAACAGCATAGGAGAATGCTGCATGACTTGAGGCTTAGACAGGTTCCCCGATATGCACGGGGGTGATGTGACAGACTGATGGGCATGGGTTTCAGGCGCCACTGCAGAAGACTGGGTGGGAGATAATGTGAATGTGCTGGATCCACTGTCGGCCACCCAATTGACTAGCGCCTGTACTTGCTCAGGCCTTACCTTCCTTAGAACGGCATTAGGCCCGACCAAATATCGCTGTAGATTTTGGCGGCTACTGGGGTAGTAGGTTCAGTAGGACATGTAGCTGTGGCAGAACGGCAACGTCTTCTCCCTGCAACAGAGGCTCCACCTACACCACAACCATGACCACGTTCCTTATTAGATGTTTTCCTCATAGTTAGCGTTTACAAAGCAAAGTAAAAAGTGGTTAAGTCTGTTAAAAATAATTAACCGCCAATAAAAACCCTGATGTAGGGTGTTGCACTAAATATTATTTTTTTTAACTCTATATGACAGTGGTATTTGTGGCCTAAATGTGAAACTCCATTATGCACGTCTTATCCCAGATGTGCAGTATATCAGAGGATTTTTTCATCCCAGTATGCCAAAGCCGTATTTATGGCCTAAATGTGACAGTCACTTATGCACAAGTAATCCCAGATGTTCAATATATTAGAGGCTTTTTTCACCCCAGTAACCAAAAAGCTGTATTTCTGTCCTAAATGTGACAGTCACTTATGTTTGTCTAATCCCAGATGTGCAGTAGATTAGAGGGTTTTTTCACCCTAACCAAAAAGCTGTATTTCTGTCCTAAATGTGACAGTCACTTATGCTTGTCTAATCCCAGATGTGCAGTATATTAGAGGGTTTTTTGACCCCAGTAACCAAAAAGCTGTATTTCTGTCCTAAATGTGACAGTCACTTATGCTTGTCTAATCCCAGATGTACAGTATATTAGAGGCTTTTTTCACCCCAGTAACTAAAAAGCCGTATTTCTGTCCTAAATGTGACAGTCACTTATGCTTGTCTAATCCCAGATGTGCAGTATATTAGAGGGTTTTTTCACCCTAACCAAAAATCTGTATTTCTGTCCTAAATGTGACAGTCACTTATGCACGTGTAATCCCAGATGTGCAGTATATGAGAGGCTTTTTTCACCCCAGTATGCCAAGGCCGTATTTATGGCCTAAATGTGACAGTCACTTATGCACGTGTAATCCCAGATGTTCAATATATTAGAGGCTTTTTTTACCCCAGTAACCAAAAAGCCGTATTTCTGTCCTAAATGTGACAGTCACTTATGCTTGTCTAATCCCAGATGTACAGTATATTAGAGGGTTTTTTCACCCTAACCAAAAAACTGTATTTCTGTCCTAAATGTGACAGTCACTTATGCTTGTCTAATCCCAGATGTGCAGTATATTAGAGGGTTTTTCGACCCCAGTAACCAAAAAGCTGTATTTCTGTCCTAAATGTGACAGTCACTTATGCACGTGTAATCCCAGATGTGCAGTATATGATTGGCTTTTTTCACCCCAGTATGCCAAGGCCGTATTTATGGCCTAAATGTGACAGTCACTTATGCACGTGTAATCCCAGATGTGCAATATATTAGAGGCTTTTTTTCACCCCAGTAACCAAAAAGCCGTATTTCTGTCCTAAATGTGACAGTCACTTATGCACGTCTAATCCCAGATGTGCAGTAGATTAGAGGGTTTTTTCACCCTAACCAAAAAGCTGTATTTCTGTCCTAAATGTGACAGTCACTTATGCTTGTCTAATCCCAGATGTGCAGTATATTAGAGGGTTTTTTGACCCCAGTAACCAAAAAGCTATATTTCTGTCCTAAATGTGACAGTCACTTATGCTTGTCTAATCCCAGATGTGCAGTATATTAGAGGGTTTTTTCACCCTAACCAAAAAGCTGTATTTCTATCCTAAATGTGACAGTCACTTATGCTTGTCTAATCCCAGATGTGCAGTATATTAGAGGGTTTTTTCACCCTAACCAAAAAGCTGTATTTCTGTCCTAAATGTGACAGTCACTTATGCTTGTCTAATCCCAGATGTGCAGCATATTAGAGGGTTTTTTCACCCTAACCAAAAAGCTGTATTTCTGTCCTAAATGTGACAGTCAGTTATGCATGTTTAATCCCAGATTTGCAGTATATTAGAGGGTTTTGTCACCCTAACCAAAAAGCTGTATAACTGTCCTAAATGTGACAGTCACTTATGCTTGTCTAATCCCAGATGTGCAGTATATTAGGGGGTTTTTTCACCCTAACCAAAAAGCTGTATTTCTGTCCTAAATGTAACAGTCACTTATGCTTGTCTAATCCCAGATGTGCAGTATATTACAGGGTTTTTTTCACCCTATCCAAAAAGCTGTATTTCTGTCCTAAATGTGACAGTCACTCATGCTTGTCTAATCCCAGATGTGCAGTATATTAGAGGGTTTTTTCACCCTAACCAAAAAGCTGTATTTCTGTCCTAAATGTGACAGTCACTTATGCTTGTCTAATCCCAGATGTGCAGCATATTAGATGGTTTTTTAACCCTAACCAAAAAGCTGTATTTCTGTCCTAAATGTGACAGTCACTTATGCATGTCTAATCCCAGATTTGCAGTATATTAGAGGGTTTTGTCACCCTAACCAAAAAGCTGTATAACTGTCCTAAATGTGACAGTCACTTATGCTTGTCTAATCCCAGATGTGCAGTATATTAGAGGGTTTTTTCACCCTAACCAAAAAGCTGTATTTCTTTCCTAAATGTGACAGTCACTTATGCACGTGTAATCCCAGATGAGCAGTATATGAGAGGCTTTTTTCACCCTAGTATGCCAAAGCCGTATTTATGGCCTAAATGTGACAGTCACTTATGCACGTGTATTCCCTGATGTGCAATATATTAGAGGCTTTTTTCACCCCAGTAACTAAAAAGCCATATTTCTGTCCTAAATGTGACAGTCACTTATGCTTGTCTAATCCCAAATGTTCAGTAGATTAGAGGGTTTTTTCACCCTAACCAAAAAGCTGTATTTCTGTCCTAAATGTGACAGTCACTTATGCACGTGTAATCCCAGATGTGCAGTATATGAGAGGCTTTTTTCACCCCAGTATGCCAAGGCCGTATTTATGGCCTAAATGTGACAGTCACTTATGCACGTGTAATCCCAGATGTGCAATATATTAGAGGCTTTTTTTCACCCCAGTAACCAAAAAGCCGTATTTCTGTCCTAAATGTGACAGTCACTTATGCACGTCTAATCCCAGATGTGCAGTAGATTAGAGGGTTTTTTCACCCTAACCAAAAAGCTGTATTTCTGTCCTAAATGTGACAGTCACTTATGCTTGTCTAATCCCAGATGTGCAGTATATTAGAGGGTTTTTTCACCCTAACCAAAAAGCTGTATTTCTTTCCTAAATGTGACAGTCACTTATGCACGTGTAATCCCAGATGAGCAGTATATGAGAGGCTTTTTTCACCCCAGTATGCCAAAGCCGTATTTATGGCCTAAATGTGACAGTCACTTATGCACGTGTAATCCCTGATGTGCAATATATTAGAGGCTTTTTTCACCCCAGTAACTAAAAAGCCGTATTTCTGTCCTAAATGTGACAGTCACTTATGCTTGTCTAATCCCAGATGTTCAGTAGATTAGAGGGTTTTTTCACCCTAACCAAAAAGCTGTATTTCTGTCCTAAATGTGACAGTCACTTATGCACGTGTAATCCCAGATGTGCAGTTTATGAGAGGCTTTTTTCACCCCAGTATGCCAAAGCCGTATTTATGGCCTAAATGTGACAGTCACTTATGCACGTGTAATCCCAGATGTGCAATATATTAGAGGCTTTTTTCACCCCAGTTTCCAAAAAGCTGTATTTCTGTCCTAAATGTGACAGTCACTTATGCTTGTCTAATCCCAGATGTGTAGTATATTAGAGGGTTTTTTCACCCTAACCAAAAAGCTGTATTTCTGTCCTAAATGTGACAGTCACTTATGCTTGTCTAATCCCAGATGTGCAGTATATTAGAGGGTTTTGTCACCCTAACCAAAAAGCTGTATTTCTGTCCTAAATGTGACAGTCACGTATGCTTGTCTAATCCCAGATGTGCAGTATATTAAATGCTTTTTTCACCCCAGTAACCAAAAAGCCGTATTTCTGTCCTAAATGTGACAGTCACTTATGCTTGTCTAATCCCAGATGTGCAGTAGATTAGAGTTTTTTTTTCACCCTAACCAAAAAGCTGTATTTCTGTCCTAAATGTGACAGTCACTTATGCTTGTCTAATCCTAGATGTGCAGTATATTAGAGGGTCTTTTCACCCTAACCAAAAAGCTGTATTTCTGTCTTAAATGTGACATTCACTTATGCACGTGTAATCCCAGATGTGCAGTATATGAGAGGCTTTTTTCACCCCAGTATGCCAAAGCCGTATTTATGGCCTAAATGTGACAGTCACTTATGCACATGTAATCCCATATGTGCAATATATTAGAGGCTTTTTTCATCCCAGTAACCAAAAAGCCGTATTTCTGGCCTAAATTTGACAGTCACTTATGCACGTCTAATCCCAGATGTGCAGTATATTAGAGGGTTTTTTCACCCTAACCAAAAAGCTGTATTTCTGTCCTAAATGTGACAATCACTTATGCACGTCTAATCCCAGATGTGCAGTATATAAGAGTATTTTTTCACCTTAACTAAAAAGCTATATTTCTGTCCTAAATGTGACAGTCATTTATGCAAGTGTAATTCCAGAGGTGCAGTATATGAGAGGCTTTTTTCAACCCAGTATGCCAAAGCCGTATTTATGGCCTAAATGTGACAGTCACTTATCCACGTCTAATCCCAGATGAGCAGTATATAAGAGGGTTTTTTCACCCTAACCAAAAAGCTGTATTTCTGTCCTAAATGTAACAGTCACTTATGCTTGTCTAATCCCAGATGTGCAGTATATTAGAGGGTTTTTTCACCCTAACCAAAAAGCTGTATTTCTGTCCTAAATGTGACAGTCACTTATGCTTGTCTAATCCCAGATGTGCAGCATATTAGAGGGTTTTTTAACCCTAACCAAAAAGCTGTATTTCTGTCCTAAATGTGACAGTCACTTATGCATGTCTAATCCCAGATTTGCAGTATATTAGAGAGTTTTGTCACCCTAACCAAAAAGCTGTATAACTGTCCTAAATGTGACAGTCACTTATGCTTGTCTAATCCCAGATGTGCAGTATATTAGAGGGTTTTTTCACCCTAAACAAAAAGCTGTATTTCTTTCCTAAATGTGACAGTCACTTATGCACGTGTAATCCCAGATGAGCAGTATATGAGAGGCTTTTTTCACCCTAGTATGCCAAAGCCGTATTTATGGCCTAAATGTGACAGTCACTTATGCACGTGTAATCCCTGATGTGCAATATATTAGAGGCTTTTTTCACCCCAGTAACTAAAAAGCCATATTTCTGTCCTAAATGTGACAGTCACTTATGCTTGTCTAATCCCAGATGTTCAGTAGATTAGAGGGTTTTTTCACCCTAACCAAAAAGCTGTATTTCTGTCCTAAATGTGACAGTCACTTATGCACGTGTAATCCCAGATGTGCAGTATATGAGAGGCTTTTTTCACCCCAGTATGCCAAGGCCGTATTTATGGCCTAAATGTGACAGTCACTTATGCACGTGTAATCCCAGATGTGCAATATATTAGAGGCTTTTTTTCACCCCAGTAACCAAAAAGCCGTATTTCTGTCCTAAATGTGACAGTCACTTATGCACGTCTAATCCCAGATGTGCAGTAGATTAGAGGGTTTTTTAACCCTAACCAAAAAGCTGTATTTCTGTCCTAAATGTGACAGTCACTTATGCTTGTCTAATCCCAGATGTGCAGTATATTAGAGTGTTTTTTCACCCTAACCAAAAAGCTGTATTTCTTTCCTAAATGTGACAGTCACTTATGCACGTGTAATCCCAGATGAGCAGTATATGAGAGGCTTTTTTCACCCCAGTATGCCAAAGCCGTATTTATGGCCTAAATGTGACAGTCACTTATGCACGTGTAATCCCTGATGTGCAATATATTAGAGGCTTTTTTCACCCCAGTAACTAAAAAGCCGTATTTCTGTCCTAAATGTGACAGTCACTTATGCTTGTCTAATCCCAGATGTTCAGTAGATTAGAGGGTTTTTTCACCCTAACCAAAAAGCTGTATTTCTGTCCTAAATGTGACAGTCACTTATGCACGTGTAATCCCAGATGTGCAGTATATGAGAGGCTTTTTTCACCCCAGTATGCCAAAGCCGTATTTATGGCCTAAATGTGACAGTCACTTATGCACGTGTAATCCCAGATGTGCAATATATTAGAGGCTTTTTTCACCCCAGTTTCCAAAAAGCTGTATTTCTGTCCTAAATGTGACAGTCACTTATGCTTGTCTAATCCCAGATGTGTAGTATATTAGAGGGTTTTTTCACCCTAACCAAAAAGCTGTATTTCTGTCCTAAATGTGACAGTCACTTATGCTTGTCTAATCCCAGATGTGCAGTATATTAGAGGGTTTTGTCACCCTAACCAAAAAGCTGTATTTCTGTCCTAAATGTGACAGTCACTTATGCTTGTCTAATCCCAGATGTGCAGTATATTAGAGGGTCTTTTCACCCTAACCAAAAAGCTGTATTTCTGTCTTAAATGTGACAGTCACTTATGCACGTGTAATCCCAGATGTGCAGTATATGAGAGGCTTTTTTCACCCCAGTATGCCAAAGCCGTATTTATGGCCTAAATGTGACAGTCACTTATGCACATGTAATCCCATATGTGCAATATATTAGAGGCTTTTTTCATCCCAGTAACCAAAAAGCCGTATTTCTGGCCTAAATTTGACAGTCACTTATGCACGTCTAATCCCAGATGTGCAGTATATTAGAGGGTTTTTTCACCCTAACCAAAAAGCTGTATTTCTGTCCTAAATGTGACAATCACTTATGCACGTCTAATCCCAGATGTGCAGTATATAAGAGTATTTTTTCACCTTAACTAAAAAGCTATATTTCTGTCCTAAATGTGACAGTCATTTATGCAAGTGTAATTCCAGAGGTGCAGTATATGAGAGGCTTTTTTCAACCCAGTATGCCAAAGCCGTATTTATGGCCTAAATGTGACAGTCACTTATCCACGTCTAATCCCAGATGAGCAGTATATAAGAGGGTTTTTTCACCCTAACCAAAAAGCTGTATTTCTGTCCTAAATGTAACAGTCACTTATGCTTGTCTAATCCCAGATGTGCAATATATTAGAGGGTTTTTTCACCCCAGTAACCAAAAAGCTGTATTTCTGTCCTAAATTTGACAGTCACTTATGCTTGTCTAATCCCAGATGTGCAGTATATTAGAGGTGTTTTTCACCCTAACCAAAAAGCTGTATTTCTGTCCTAAATGTGACAGTCAGCTATGCACGTCTAATCCCAGATGTGCAGTATATTAGAGGCTTTTTTGACTACAGTAACCAAAAAGCCGTATTTCTGTCCTAAATGTGACAATCACTTATGCTTGTCTAATCCCAGATGTGCAGTAGATTAGAGGGTTTTTTCACCCTAACCAAAAAGCTGTATTTCTCTCCTAAATGTGACAGTCACTTATGCTTCTCTCATCCCAGATGTGCAGTATATTAAAGGTTTTTTTCACCCTAACCAAAAAGCTGTATTTCTGTCTTAAATGTGACAGTCACTTATGCTTGTGTAATCCCAGATGTGCAGTATATTAGAGGGTTTTTTCACCCTAACCAAAAAGCTGTATTTCTGTCCTAAATGTGACAGTCACTTATGCACGTGTAATCCCAGATGTGCAGTTTATATTAGAGGGTTTTTTCACCCTAACCAAAAAGCTATATTTCTGTCCTAAATGTGACAGTCACTTATGCTTGTCTAATCCCAGATGTGCAGTATATCAGTGGCTTTTTTCACCCCAGTATGCCAAAGCCGTATTTATGGCCTAAATGTGACAGTCACTTATACACGTGTAATCCCAGATGTGCAATATATTATTGGCTTTTTTCACCTCAGTAACCAAAAAGCTGTATTTCTGGCCTAATTTTGACAGTCACTTATGCAAGTCTAATCCCAGATGTGCAGTATATTAGAGGGTTTTTTCACCCTAACCAAAAAGCTGTATTTCTGTCCTATATGTGACAGTCACTTATGCTTGTCTAATCCCAGATGTGCAATATATTAGAGGCTTTTTTCACCCCAGTAACCAAAAAGCTGTATTTCTGGCCTAAATGTGACAGTCACTTATGCTTGTCTAATCCCAGATGTGCAGTAT
The DNA here is from genome assembly GCF_905171765.1 of Bufo bufo. NCBI lineage: Eukaryota > Metazoa > Chordata > Amphibia > Anura > Bufonidae > Bufo > Bufo bufo. The sequence goes on along the minus strand of NC_053396.1, from coordinate 201,102,915 downwards.
ATTCAGGGCCGGCGCCACCAGTAAGGCGAACTAGGCAGTCGCCTAGGGCGCCACTTAGCAGGGGGCGCCCGCCGCGGTTTAAAAAAAAAAAAAGAAGTTATAACTAACATAACAGTGGCGGCTGGCCGGCGGCGCCCCTCATGCTGCGTCGCCTGAGCGCTCTAAAGAATCCCGGTGGGCCGCGGCAGCGGGCGGCGCCGCACATGTCAGAGACAGGCAGCGCACACAGAGACACAGGCAGCAGGCTGCGCAGCACTGAGCTGAGCCGGCGCCTGCTGACTCCTGACTGAGCGCCGCTGCTTAAGTGAAGCCGTGGGGGTGGGGCGGAGGGGGGTGCATCAGCGCAGCAGACCAGAGAGACTGTCTGTCTCTCTGGTGGTCTGACGTCCTCCTGACTGAGTGACTATTATTCTAACTGCTGCTAGTTTACGCTGGCTTACCTGGCTGCAGTGCAGAGGGTGGGGCGGAGGCGGAGCTCTGCTGACTTTGGAGCTAATGAGTAAGTTGAACTCCCTGACCCCTCCCACCCTTGAGCACGTGATGCAGAGTCAGAGAGAGGGGTGGAGCGAAGGAGGAAGAAGAGAAGGCAGCAAGTCCGCACACTGAGCAGCCCAGCAGCCAAGCAGCCAGCCACGGCCACGGTGGCCACCAGTGGCCCACCACCAGCAATTTGCCTCCCCCGACCCCCCAGTGCGGCAGTGCAGTGCCTGTGCCTTCTCCTTCTTTGACAGAACTAGAAGTGGGCTCCTAGCCTCCTACCTGCCTGGATTGGAGTGCAGCCTGCAGGTGCAGCTGCTTTCTTCTTCCCCAGGACCCCAGGGTGACATTGGTGAATGGTGTTTGTCTCCAGTCGCCAGAGACCAGCTCATCTTATTGTCCTGGTGGTAAGTAGTCAGTAGACAATGCAATATGTTTATTATTTACTGTATTTTTTGCCTTTATAAGACACACTTTTTCCCCCAAAAGTGGGGTGGAAAATGGCCGTGCGTCTTATAAAACGGATTGGGGATACTTCGCTGGCCGCTATGCTGCACAGCGCGGCCAGCGAAGTATCAGTGTGGAGGGAGGAGGCGGGGACACTCATGGCGGGGCACGGTGCAGTGACTCTACTCTAATACACCGGGCCCCGCAGCTGTTAAGTGCATTCAATCCGAATGGGTCCGCAATTACTGTACTGTACTTGCTGTACTAGTACCTTATGTATAGCATTAAGATGGCGCAGACCGGCAGCTCCCTCGGTCATGCACCGCCTGCCCCAGCTCCCTCCTCATGTGCTGCCTGCCCGTCTGCCTGTTCATTCATAAAGTGAGATAAGCAGGCAGGCGGCGCATGAGGAGGGAGCTGCGGCACGCGGCGCTTGACCGAGGGAGCTGCCGGTCTGCGCCGTCTTAATGTTATACATAAGGTACTACAGTAAGTACAGTACAGTAATTGCGGACCCATTCGGATTGAATGTACTTAACAGCTGCGGGGCCCGGTGTATTAGAGTAGAATCACTGCACCGGGTCCCACCATGAGTGTCTCCGCCTCCTCCCTCCACACTGATGCATCTGATGGGGGATCTGTAGATGACACTTATGGGGATCTGTGGATGACATAAGTGTCATCCACAGACCCCCCCGTAACAGTGCGTCATCCACAGACCCCCCCATAACAGTGCGTCATCCACAGACCCCCCCATAACAGCGCGTCATCCACAGACCCCCCCCATAACATTGCGTCATCCACAGACCCCCCCCATAACAGTGCGTCATCCACAGACCCCCCCATAACAGTGCGTCATCCACAGACCCCCCCATAACAGTGCGTCATCCACAGATCCCCCCATAACAGTGCGTCATCCACAGATCCCCCCCCATAACAGTGCGTCATCCACAGATCATCTGATAAGGGGGGGCGGCAATTTTTATCTTGCCTAGGGCGGCAAAAATCCTTGCACCGGCCCTGAGTATATTAGAGGGTTTTTTCACCCTAACCAAAAAACTGTATTACTGTCCTAAATGTGACAGTCACTTATGCACGTCTAATCCCAGATGTGCAGTATATTAGAGGGTTTTTTCACCCTAACCAAAAAGCTGTATTTCTGTCCTAAATGTGACAGTCACTTATGCACGTGTAATCCCAGATGTGCAGTATATATTAGAGGGTTTTTTCACCCTAACCAAAAAGCTGTATTTCTGTCCTAAATGTGACAGTCACTTATGCTTGTCTAATCCCAGATGTGCAGTATATGAGAGGCTTTTTTCACCCTAGTATGCCAAAGCTGTATTTCTGGACTTGCAGACATGCAGATAGCCTATGCTGGTGCACTATCATTGCATAAAATGGCTGCCGATCATGTATTGATATTGACTAACTAGTTTGTTTTCAGCAGTAGTTGGCTCAGGGCAGGCTTAAAAAAATTGTGCACTGCACCCACAAAACACATTTGCTGTAGAGTACAAAAAACAGTTCTTGATAAGATTTCTCCCTGATCTCTCCCTCACAGCAGCTGCAGCCTCTCCCTACACTAATCCGAGCAGAGTGACGGGCGGCGCTACGTCACTCCAGCTTAAATAGAGGCTGGGTCACATGCTGCAGTTGGCCAATCACAGCCATGCCAGTAGTAGGCATGGCTTTGATGGTCTTTTGGGGCAAGTAGTATGACGCTCGTTGATTAGCTGCAGTGCAGCCTTTCAAAAAGCGCCATAAAAATCGCCGAACACCGAACCCGAACTTTTACGTAAATGTTCGGGTTCGGGTCCGGGTGCCGAAAACCCTAAAGTTCGGTACGAACCCGAACTTTACAGTTCGGGTTCGCTCAACTCTATCTATGATGACTGAAAAAAAACAACCTAACAGTAGATAGTAGCATTCTGTCGGCCATAATGGACCATTGCTTGAGTGTAATTGATAGCCAGTGGCATGTTAGGTAATAGCCCCCTGCAGGATCCTTCGCAATTTTCATTGTAAATATTTCTCATTTAAACTAGTTTATAACCTTTTTACCCATATCTTCATCATGTCCCAGCATTCTCATTTCATCTTTGAAATATCTTATGCAGTACCCCAATGCAATTCTCGCTCTGCCGTCCTTCACACCCGAGATCTCGCGAGACCACGTGGGATCTCGGAGACAGCTACACTCTTAGCGCTCACATAACGGACGGCCACGCCACTTTTTCCTCTCGCTTCTCGCTGCCTCCCACGAGATTTGTCTGCAGCCTCCACCGGCCCTGCGGTTTAACTGTCACTACGAGCACCTGCCTCATCATACCCAATATTCTGGGTAGGAGTATTTGTTCTGGGGTCTGTTAATCTGTGCCCTCTACCTTTCCCTCTGCCTAGCTTCTCTGTAGGGTGATTTGCCCTCACTATATAACAATTATGTCACGCTCAGGCTCTACACCATTCCCCCCCCCCCGTACTGCCCTCACAGGACCCTGCATCCAGAGCCCAGATGTCTCCATCCCATAGGAGAGCTATGGAGCCCTCTGCTTCAGAAGCTCAAGCCCTAGCACTACAGAAATCTATTTCTAATGCCATAATGACGGCTATGGGTTCTATGTCCTCCATCCTTACGCAATCAATATCCCAAGCCCTGGTCACCCAGTCTCATACTATGCACCAGGATGTAATCTTACCACCTCCTTCTGCCTCCAGAACCCATATGACTGATGGCTTTGTTCCATCATTTGAGAACGCGCATGGATCGCATAAGAGAGCCTGTCCGCGCCAGGCAGAACGTGCGCGAGGATGGAAGTCGGCGCGGTCACAGCCCGAGCCTGAGTCCGACTCCGATAGGGAGTCCGAGGAGGAGGCACAGCTACAATCTCTGCATGAGTCAGAGGAGGATTTGGCGGATATTGTAGTAGATCCGACCTTACAGGGTGATCCCTCTCCAAGCCTGCCGCCTACCAGCGCTTACCCAGAGATAGCTTCAGGATCAGCCGTTTCCCTTACGGATCTGGCAGGAGAACCTCTGTTCGATCCTGACTCACTGCATCACCCCCGCTCCTCAGAATGGCTCCCAGCTACTCATGTAGCGCAATATATGGAGGCCATGATGCGCAAAACTCTTAATAAAGACGCCCGCAACAAACTACGGGCGGAATGCCCACGCCCATTAATCCCGCAAAAAGTTTGCGAAACCCCAGTGGTGGACCAGAAGATGGTCCAATTCTTGCCAAAGACAGGATTTAACCCCCGTAAGGGTCTAGACTCCGCCCTAAGGGTGTGTCAAGATAAGATCTTAGATATCACAGGGCCCCTGGCAAAGATCTTTGACGTGGCCGAATCGGCTAGAGCAGCCGGTAAACCAGTGGACCCTGAAGAACTCAGTGGGTGGATCCAAAGGGATATTTGCCTAACGGTCAATGCCAACACTTCGCTCGCCATAGAAAGGCGAAAAGCAATCCTGATGAAAATAGAGCCCAAGCTGGCCAACTTGGCTTTATCAGAGGCAGGCAAGGATGCCCAAGGGCTCCTATTTGGGGACTCCTTTATTAAGGAGCTAAGCAAATATGTGGGTGCCTTTACGGCCCTAGACAAGGAGCAATCATCTATGCGGAAAGTCTTCCCAAACCGTTTTTCTGCCAGGGCCGGCAGTTCCCGGGGCCGTCTGTCCAGCCGGTCCTCTTTCCATACCCGAGGAACGGGTAGAGGCTCCTTTGCCCATCGGGCGTCACTACAGGACCCACGCCACCAACCCGCATTCTTCTCGTCCAGGAGCGGTCCAGGGCGCTCCAGAGGTTTCCCGTCATTTGTATCGGGGGCAGACTCCGTCTTTTTTCACATACGTGGACAAGGGTCACCTCCGACCCATGGGTTCTGTCCACGGTCTGTGGGTTCGAGATAGATCTCATGGCCAACCCTATGGGTCTGCCCCCTCCACACTCTATGCTGTTGTCCGGCCCGCACGGGCATTTGTCCACAGGGAACTGTCCGACCTATTCCAGAAAGGGGCAATAGAGCTAGCCCCCACGAACCTTGCAGGAGTGGTCAGCAACATCTTCTTAGTTCAGAAGAAAAGAGGCCAGATGCGCCCTGTCATCAATCTAAAAATGTTGAACACGTTTGTCCAATATTGCCACTTCAAAATGGAGGGTATCCACCTCCTGAGAGACATGCTCCTTCCGGGGAATTGGATGGCCAAACTGGACCTCAAGGATGCCTACCTAATGGTCCCTGTGGCACCCAGGTCCAGAGACTTGCTATGTTTTCAATGGAACGACCAAATTTGGCGATTCACGTGTCTCCCTTTTGGCCTATCTTCCGTTCCGTGGTGCTTCACCAAGCTGATGCGTCCGGTTGTAGCTTGGCTTCGCAGCCGGGGAATACGATTGATCATATACTTGGGCGATATCCTGTTCATGGCCCACAGTCCTTCCATCCTTCAGGAGCATCTTGTAATGTCTACGGCACTCATCTCCAGCCTGGGGTTCATTATCAACCAAGACAAGTCTTGCCTAATCCTTTCCACGTCCATGGAGTTTTAGGGTTTCACCATAGACTCCGTCGCTCAGACCCTCAGTCTTCCCCAGTCGAAGGTCTGAGCTATTCGAAAAGAGTTAAGACACTCCCTAACGTTGCCTCAGGTGTCCTTGAGACATCTGGCGTGAATAATAGGTCTCTTGGCCTCGTCCATACAGGCAATCTTTCTGGCACCCCTCCACTATTGGGCGCTTCAGCGCCTCAAGATCGCGCACCTACGGGCAGGAGCATCCTATGTGGACACCCTCACCCTGGACGTAGAGACCAGACACGAGTTGACGTGATGGATCCACAACATCTCGGTGTGGAATGGCAAGGCTATTTTCGGGCCAAACCGGACCTCATTATCGTAACGGATGCCAGTCTCCACGGCTGGGGAGCGCACTGCAACGGCGTCTCCACCGGAGCCCCTTGGTCTCTGGACGAATCACGCCTCCACATTAATTCCTTGGAGCTTCTGGTGGGATCCTTGGCGATACGCAGCTTCGTCAACGTCACAGTAAGCATCTGTATCAGACTTCGTATGGACAATGTGTCGGCGGTCCGATACGTCAATTGCATGGGCGGCACGCACTCCTCAGTACTGACACACATAGCCAAAGACTTTTGGGATCACTGTCTGGCCAGGAATATCATGGTGGTCGCGGAATACCTTCCGGGCCTCCACAATATTCGAGCAAACTGGAGTTCGCGTTTCATGTCCGACTCCAGCGATTGGAAATTAGATGTGACAGTTTTCCCTGCCGTTTCATCCCGATGGGGTCCTTTCTCCATCGACCTCTTCGCGTCACGCTTGAACGCACAACTTCCCAGATTTTTCAGCTGGTGGTCGGACCCGGCAGCGGAAGCGGTGGACGCTTTCCTCCAACAGTGGTCAGGGTCCCTCATGTATGCGTTCCCGCCATTCGCGCTGATTTTGAGGGTTCTTCTCCAGATTCAGCATCAGTCAGCCGAGCTGGTTCTCATTCTACTCTTCTGGAGGTCCCAGTCCTGGTTTCCCCACCTGTTGGAGCTACTCGTAGACGAGCCGGTTCTCCTACCCGCTCGCCCTCACCTTCTCAGAGGGCCAGCGGGTCAGCTTCACCCCTTACTACTGGAGGGAGTCTTACAACTCCTTGCGTGCATAGTGTCTCTGGGACGTCTCTGGCGTTTCGGAGACAACTAGACTCTTACTGGAGCGCGCATGGGCCCCCGGAACCAGACGAGCCTATTGAGCAGCCTGGGATGCCTGGGCTCGTTGGTGCCTCGCACGGGACTTGGATCCCGTTGACACACCTGTAGTTGCAATTTTGTCTTTTCTATCGTCTTTGTTCGATGACGGCAAGGTGTACCATACTATAAATCTTTAGAGATCTGCAATCTCGTCCAGACATTGTGGTTTTGATGGGTGCCCAGCTGGGCAATACCCCCTGGTCCGTAGACTTCTACGAGGCTCTTGTCTCTCCCGTCCACCGAGACCTCGTTTTTCCACGACTTGGGACGTATCTATTGTCCTAAATTTTTTCCTTAATTGGCCACCTAATGGACAATTGTCGTTGCGACAGTTATCCGCGAAACTGGTCACCTTATTATGCCTAATTTCTTGCAAAAGAGTGTCGGACGTACGGGCCTTGGACCATGACGCCCGTTTGTTTACTCCGGAGGGAGTTACATTTAACATTTCCCGGCGTACAAAAACCAGCATTCGTTCGGTTTCTTATCCGTTTTTCCCCTCTGCACCACAGTTGTGTCCAGTGGCTTGCCTGCAGGAATATGAATCACGCATAGTCAGTTTACGTACTTCGGATTCTCCTCATCTGTTCATTTCATTCCGTAGGCCTTTTGCCCCCGTGGCCAGCATTACGCTCCCGCGGTGGGTTAAGTAGATCTTGTCCCTCGCGGGGATTGATACTTCTATTTTCACCGCACATTCAGTTCGGAGTGCGTCGGCCACTTCCATGACAGTTTCGGTAGCTCGTTTGGAAGACGTCATGAAGTTGGCAGATTGGTCTAGGGTCTCCACTTTCCGTGAATTTTATTTTCGACCACCATCTCATGCTTTCTCTTCTGTGGTGGCCCAACTTTAAACTTGCAATTGGAGCCTCCGTGTCCTTATATAAAATGTCATGATTTTCCTATTCCATGACGTAAAGTCATGATTTTATAAAGGACACGGATGTTCTTTTACCAAGTTGCTGGCAGTACACAAAGAAAGAGGAGGATCCCAGTGGGAAGAGGGTATATATACACTGGGAATGATGGTAGGGGCTTGTTGTCATGGTTTTTTCTGTATTCAATATGTTTTTTTCTTTGCTGCTATGATTTTCAGTAAAGAGAGAGATAGCAATACTCGCCTCCGTGTCCCTCATAAAATCATGACTTTACGTCATGGAATAGGAAAATCATGAAATTGTCCTGGCACTTTAGGGAGAATCTTGACTGGGGATTCAGAGATGAAGGAAGCAACGTTTATGTGCTCCTTTTTCGTAGGACTCGAGTTTCAGGGGCTAGCAGATCTCTGCATGATCCACAGAAAGTAAGAGGAAAGAAAAGGAGAACTTGTAAGCCAAGCATTCAGACCTTACTGCAGTGGAGGGATGCTGGTAAGACACCCTTCACACCTGGACACATCCTGGCCAGAACTGCCATCAAAAACCTATATCCCGCAGTGGACACTACAGCCGCCATTGCCTGATTAGTATTGCCAGCCACAGATCCTACTGAGAGAGACTTTAGAGAGATAGACCAGAAAGAGGGCCATAACTCCTATCCTTGCGTAACTCCACACACTGCTATCTTGGAGAGAATTGCACAGTTTACAATTGGAACTGTGTTTTGCTATAGTTGGATGTACTCCTACTCCTATTTTGCATTTCAGTAAAGAGAGATGTTTATTCTTCTATCTCTGACTTGGTTCCTGCCTCCTACCACACCATACTCTGGCCATTGTACTCTACACGCCCTGTCTTTCACCCATCCAGGTACCTACCATCAAGAGAACCCCCTGCTACCATCAGACAGGGGCCCTAAAATCACGGTGTGCCCTGAGCGAAGAAAGGCATGCCCTCCTTTCACTGCACGGCCATAGGGAGAAATGATGTGGACAGCCACCGTGATTGATTGTGACAGCCAGAGCCATTTCCACTCTCATCCTCTGCTCCAATTCCTCACAGGATGCTGCACTTATGCAAAGCGGTATCTCCCAAGGAAAAGGACCATCTCATTAGAGCCAACTTGTGGAAGTGGCTTCCTATGAGTCAAAATCCAACATTTAACAATCTTTGGGATTTGACAAGGTAATATAACCAAGCCAAATATCCATCCATGGATAGCTGTTTGGGGGTGCTTGCCCACTGTCTGTAAGGGGTAGGATTTTGGCTGTCTGGGCAAGGAGCAACCACCCGAGACAGCTGTCTATGGATGGGTATCTGGCTTGGCTCCAATTCACTTCAAAACAAAAATGCCCCAATTCCTCTGAAAAGTCACATATGACACTCTAAGATCTCCTATGATGTTATCTGACCCCTTTAAAGCTCTTTAATGCCAAGAAAGCATTAGTAATGTCAAATTGACAGTGACATATATGGCTATGGGTAAACAGGATGGCGCAGGTGGTAACAAACAGCCTGTTTAATAACACAGTGCACTGTGGGATATTTAAAAAAAAAATCTTAAAATGGTCCCAAAAAATTGTCCAAAAATGATCTCTTTTTTTGTGGCAGATGGCTTCTCATCTGTGTTCTGAACTGTAAAATGACAGCCATCATCTTGAGTGATGTGTGCAGAACGAATCCAAAATGTTTCAGATTTGGTAAAATCCAAATTTTTCGAGAAATTCATAAAAAATTTGATTTGTGCTGAAATTATCCTGTATCATTTATGTCTATTTTAAATAAACGCTGTTGCATTCTTTTGATCCACCTCAGATGTGTAATGAAGCTATTATTGTTTTAATTAATAACTACATTTCTTTACGAGCATCTGCCACATTACATGGAAGCATAACCAACAGCATAAAGGGAAGTGCAAGGAATGCATGTGATAACTTGACACAGAGAAGAATTCTTCAGCATTAACATGGACAGATCTTATAGAACATTATATTTTTTGCAATCTGCCTAGAAATAGAATATTATATTTTTTTATTTTACTGGGGAAAAGGGTCAAAAAGGTAACTAAAATAACAAACAATAAAAAAGAAAAAAAAAAAAAATGGAATGATTATGAAAAATATGCGGAAAAAATAAGTGGCCAGTGGTGGTGGGGGGTAATTTTTTTTAATTTTTTTATTTTCTGAATACTGCCAGAAATTTTACACTAAATTCTTAATCTTAAAACATGGAACAATACATTTCGAATGCCACAAGGGTAGACACATCACTGATGGACTAGGATTTGTAAAGTAGAAAAAAAAGACAAGCTATCAGTAGAGTTGAGCGGACCCGAATTTGACCCGACCTTGACCCCGAAACCCAAACCCCATTGAAGTCAATGGGGACCCGAACTTTTGAGCACTAAAATGGCTGTAAAAATGTCATGGAAAGGGGTACAGGGCTGCAAATGGTTAAGAGCATGGCAAGTGCTCTGCAAACAAATGTGGATAGGGAAATGACTTTAAATAACATAAAATACGTAAAAATTTAAAATTTGAATCTTGATGTAGGAGGACAAGGTCCATATGGAGTAGGAGGTTGAGGAGGCGGTGGATGTGGCGGTGTAGGTGGAAGCGGCGGTGGAGGAGGAGGAGGTAGCTTACACTGCTTTTTGGTTTTAATTATTTATTTTTTTATTAGGGTACCCCCCAAAACATTGGGAAATATAACCTGTGATAACCCCCTCCAGTCGTGCTAAACACACGTTCAGACAATACACTGTCTGCAGGGCAGGCCAGCACCTCCAAGGGGTAAAGGGCAAGCTCAGGCCATGTGCCCAATTTGGAGACCCAGAAGTTGCAGGGGCTGACCCCTGTCAGTCAGTACACACTTACCCCTGTCAGTCAGTGCACACTTACTGCCTCACCATGATACACGTCCCTGTGATGTTCACAATTTAATTGGATATCTGCTCTATCAACTTTCGATGTTCTTTTATGCGCCTACCATGGTGATCACGGGTCGCAGGGAATCAGGGTTCCAGGCCGGAGAGGGAGCATGAGAAAGAGAGACCACATCCAAGGGAGGATTCATTTTTTAAAATTTTAAATTATAGAGCGGAATTATGGGACAAATTATTAAAGCGTAAAAGTGGGACAACTTTTTAATGTTTAAGCATTGAATGAAAGGATGTGGCGTGCATTAATTAATGAAGAATTTATTACATTTTATTCCCTGTCAACTATGCAGAGCAGGGGTTTCTATCCGGCAAAATTTGAAAAATGTCACCTGACAATGTAATTGCCGATTTTTTTAAATTTATGTTCCTGTCACCTATGTAGAGGTGCCCCAGTGACATCCACCATCCATTTCGATATCTTCTCTATCAACTTTCGATGTTCTTTTCTGAGCCTACCATGTTGATCACGGTTATCGGCGAATCAGGGTTCCACGCCGGAGAGGGAGCGTGAGAAAAAGAGACCAAATTTAAGGGAGATAAATTTATTTAAAAAAATTGGGATCGAGCGGAAATGTGGGAAAAGCTGTTAAAGCGCAAATGTGGGACAAATTACAGAAGCCCAAATGTGGGCCAAAAGAGTAAAGCAGAAATATTGGAAAAGTTATTGAGGCGCAACTGTGGGACAAATTACAGAAGCCCAAATGTGGGCCAAAAGAGTAAAGCGGAAATATTGGAAAAGTTATTGAGGCGCAACTGTGGGACAAATTACAGAAGCCCAAATGTGGGCCAAAAGAGTAAAGCGGAAATATGGGAAAAGTTATTGAGGCGCAAATGTGGGACAAATTACAGAAGCCCAAATGTGGGCCAAAAGAGTAAAGCGGAAATGTGGGACAAAGTATTGAAGCGCAAATGTTGACCAAAAGAGTAAAGTGGAAATGTGGGACAAATTATTGAAGCGCAAATGTGGTACAACTTGTTAAAGTTTAACCGCCTCACGTCCGCCCATAGGATATAAACGTCCTATGGGTGGACGTCTATTTCTGACAGCACGTTTTAAAACGTCCTGTCAGAAATAGCAGCTGCACGCTAATCGTGCAGCTGCTGATCGGGTTGCCCGCTGTCAGTGACAGCAGGGCAACCCTAAGACAAGGCAGGGACAGTGCCCAGGTGTCCCTGCCTTCACGATCGCTGCAGACACAGCGCTCACCGAGCGCTGTGTCTGCAGAGCAGGAAGCGCTGTGCGCTTCCTGTTCCGGCCCGGCGGTCATGTGACCGCCGGGACCGGAGTGTGCAGGAGCTGTGTGAGGTCTCTCAGAGACCTCGATCAGCCCTGCTGTGAGGCTGTACAGCGCTGGATTGCTGCTGTACAGCCTCTATAGGGGTGCATTTGTCCTGTAACTGGGGCTACTATGTCAGCCCCAGTTACAGGAGAAATCAACAGTGTAAAAAAAAAAAAAAAGTGAAGTAAATGTCCCCCAGAGGTCTTGTATGGGGGACGAAAAGTGTAAAATAAAATAAAAATAAAATAAAGGGTTGAAAAAATAAAATAAAAAAAGTTTCACATGTAAAGAAAAAAAAAATCCCAAGTAAGGAATAAAAAAAAAAAATTAAAAATAGAAAAAATAAAATAAAATAGACATATTTAGTATTGCCGCGTCCGTAAAAACCATCTCTATAAAAATATCACATGACCTAACTCCTCGGGTGAACACCGTAAAAAATAAATAAAAAAAACTGTGTCAAAACAAGCAATTTTTGTCACCTTGCATCACAAAAGGTGCAACACCAAGTGATAAAAAACGCGTATGTCCCACAAAATGGTACCAATAAAACCGTCACCTCATCCCGCAAAAAATGAGCCCCTACATAAGAAAATCTCTCAAAAAATAAAAAAACTATAGCTCTTAGAACATGGAGACACTAAAACATCATTTTTTTGGTTTCAAAAATGCTATTATTGTGTTAAAGTGAAACAAATAAAAAAAAGTATACATATTAGGTATTGCCGCGTCCGTAAAAACCAGCTCTATAAAAATATCACATGACCTAACCCCTCGGGTGAACACCGTAAAAAAAAAAAAAAAAAAACTGTGTCAAAACAAGCAATTTTTGTCACCTTGCATCACAAAAGGTGCAACACCAAGTGATCAAAAACGCGTATGTCCCACAAAATGGTACCAATAAAACCGTCACCTCATCCCGCAAAAAATGAGCCCCTACATAAGAAAATCTCTCAAAAAATAAAAAAACTATAGCTCTCAGAACATGGACACATTAAAACATAATTTTTTGGTTTCAAAAATGCTATTATTGTGTAAAACTTTAATAAATGAGAAAAAGTATACATATTAGGTATCGCCACGTCCGTAACAATCTGCTCTATAAAAATGTCACTTGACTGAACCCCTCAGGTGAACGCTGTAAAAATAAATAAATAGAAACTGTGCTAAAACACCCAATTTTTTGGTCACCTTGCCCCATAAAGTGTTATAATGAATGATCAAAAAATCATATGTACCCAAAAATAGTACTAATAAAACTGGCACCTTATCCCCTAGTTTCCAAAATGGGGTCACTTCTTGGGAGTTTCTACTGTAAGGGTGCATCAGGGGGCTTCAAATGGGACATGGCATCTAAAAACCATGTGGAGTTCCTTTCCTTCTGCGCCCTGCCGTGTGCCCATACAGCAGTTTATGACCACATGTGGGGTGTTTCTGTAAACCGCAGAATCTGGGTAATAAATATTGAGTTTTGTTTGGCTGTTAACCATCGATGTGTTAAAGAAAAAAATTGATTAAAATGGAAAATCTGCCAAAAAAGTGAAATTTAAAAATTTGATCTCCATTTTCCTTTAATTCTTGTGGAACGCCTATAGGGTTAACAAAGTTTGTAAAATCGGTTTTGAATACCTTGAGGGGTGTAGTTTCTACAATGGGGTCATTTATGGGGGTATCCACTATGTAGGCCCCACAAAGTGACTTCAGACCTGAACTGGTCCTTATAAAGTGGGTTTTGGCAATTTTCTTAAAAATTTGAAGAATTGCTTCTAAACTTCTAAGCCTTCTAACGTCCTAAAAAAATAAAATGACATTTCCAAAATGATGCCAACATAAAGTAGACATATGGGGAATGTTAAATAATAAATATTTTATGAGGTATCACTTTCTGTTTTAAAAGTAGAGAAATTGAAATTTAGAAAATTGCGAATTTTTCAAATTTTTGGGTAAATTTGGGATTTTTTCATAAATAAAGGTGAAATATTTTGACTCAAATTTATGACTATCATGAAGTACAATGTGTCACGAGAAAACAATCTCTGAATGACTTGGATAAATAAAGGCGTTCCAAAGTTATTACCACATAAAGTGAGATATGTCAGTTTTGCAAAATTTGGCCTGGTCAGGAAGGGGGCAAAGGGCCCAGATGGGAAGTGGTTAAGCATTGAATCAAAGGAGGTGGCTCGCATCAATTAAAAAAGAATTTCTGAAATTTTATTCCCTGTCACCTATGCAGAGCAGGGGTTTATTTATGTCTAAAACTGTATAATGTCAACCCAAGAATGTAACAGAAAAATTACAGAAATTTATTAACCTGTCTACTTGGTAGAGCAGGGGTATATTACACCCAAACATTGGTGAATTTCACCAGAAAATGTAACTGACAATTTTTTTATTTTTTTTTACCGGTCTAATAGGTATAGCAGTGGTACATCACACCCAAAAACTTTTGAATTTCAACTGAAAATGTAACTAACAAATTTTTTATTTATTTTTTCCGGTCTACTAGGTATAGCAGTGGTACTTCACACCCAAAAATTTGTGAATTTCACCAGAAAATGTAACTGACAATTTTTTTTTTTACCTGTCTACTAGGTATAGCAGTGGTACATCACACCCAAAAATTGGTGAATTTCGCCAGAAAATGTAAATGACAATTTTATATATTTTTTTACCTGTCTACTAGGTATAGCAGTGGTACATCACACCCAAAAATTGGTGAATTTCAACCAAAAAGTAGTGAAATGACATAAAATAAAATACGTACAAATAAAAAAAAAAATTTGATTTTTGAGGTGGAGTTCCATATGGAGTAGGAGGCGGTGGACGTAGTGGTGTAGGTGGAAGCGGTGGTGGAGGAGGACAAGGTAGCCAACAGATTTTTTTGGTTTTAATTTTATTTTTTTAAATTTGGAGACACTCCAAATGACAAGAATGAGCAATTGCGCTGCAGTATAACAATGGCTGGTTAGTGCCGGTATACATGTCTATTCTGCACAAGGTACAGACAAGTCCTGTGGGATCGATGCCTGGTTCATTTTAATGAACGTGAGCTTGTCCACATTGGCTGTGGACAGGCGGCTGCGCTTGTCTGTGATGACGCCCCCTGCCGTGCTAAACACACTTTCAGATAATATACTGGCTGCAGGGCAGGCCAGCACCTCCAAGGCGTAAAGGGCAAGCTCAGGCCATGTGCCCAATTTGGAGACCCAGAACTTGAAGGGGGCAGACCCGTCATTCAGTACGTGTAGACGTGTGCACACATACTGCTCCACCATGTTGGTGAAATGCTGCCTCCTGCTAAGACGTTCCATATCAGCTGGTGGTGCTGGTTGTTGTGGCGTGCTGACAAAGCTTTTCCACATTTCGGCCATGCTAACCCTGCCTTCTGAGGTGCTGGCGGTGCCCCAGCTGCGTTGGCGAGCTCTTCCTCATCCTCTGCCTTCGCCTTGTTCTTCCACTGTGCTCTCGCTGTCAGGTGGGAATGCCACCAGCAGCGCGTCTACCAGCGTGCTCTTGTACTCGCGCATCTTACGATCCTGCTCCAGTGAGGGAATTAAGGATGGTATGTTGTCCTTGTAACGGGGATCCAGCAGCGTGGCCACCCAGTAATCAGCACAAGTTAGAATGTGGGCAACTCGGCGGTCTTTGCGGAGACACTGCAGCATGTAATCGCTCATGTGTGTTAGGCTGCCCAGAGGCAATGAAAATCTGTCCTATGTGGGAGGTGTATCGCCTGTGTACTCTGTATCCCCCCAGCCACGCACCAGTGATGGCCATGAGCTTGTCTGGGTGCCACCCTGCTGTGAACATGGTTCCTCCTCCTTCATCTCCTACTTTTTATCCTCCACCTCGTCATCCTCCAGAACTGTGCCCTGGCTGGAAAATTGCGTACCTTGCGTTTGTGGGTGCAGGAACCCACCGTCTGAGCCACTTGACTGGCTGGAAACTGCATGCTGTCATTTTCCCCTGGCGTTTTCCCATGGTGAAGGTGTTACGCTGACCGGATGAGGAGCTGTTAGAGGATGAGGAAGCAGAGTAGGAGGAGGAAGCAACAGGAGGCAAACTGAAGCGCCCTGCAATCCTCGGTCGTGGAAGGACATGCGCTAAACTGCTATCCACCTCAGGCCCAGCCGCCACTGCATTTACCCAGTTTGCTGTTATGGAGATATAACGTCCCTGATCGTGCTTACTGGACAACGTATCCGTTTTGAAGTGCACCTTGCCACAGATGGCGTTGCGCAGTGCACACCTGATTTTGTCCCCTACTTGGTTGTGCAGGGAAGGGATGGCTCGCCTGGAAAAGTAGTGGCGGCTGGCTCAGACGTACTGTGGGACAGCCACCGCCATAAGGCCTTTAAAACTATCCGTCTCCACCAGACGGACTCACAGCATTTCAAAGGCCATTAATTTAGAAATGCTGACATTCAGGGCTAGGGATCGTGGGTGGGTAGGGGGGTACTTCCTCTTCCTCTCCAGTGTTTGGGAGATGGAGAGCTGAACAATTCCGTGAGACATTGTGGAGATGCTTGGTGACCCAGGTGGTGGTGTTGCTGGAAGATCCTCTGTTTGCGGGGTGGCACTTCAGAGGTGGATGAAGAGGCTGAGACTTCAGCAGAAGAGGAAGCAGGAGGAGCCAGAGACCTTTCTTGGTTTTTCAGGTGTCTACTTCAATGCAGCTCGTGCTTAGCACTTAAATGCCTGGTCATGCAGGTTGTGCTCAGGTTGAGAACATTTGCACAGCATGCAAACCACTCGTGTCTTGCCGTCAGCACATTGTCTGAAGAACTGCCATGCCAGGGAACTCCTTGGAGCTGACTTTGGTGTGCTAGGTCCCTTGCTGCAGTGGGAAGTAGCAGGCGTACTATCTAGAGGACGGCCGCTCCGCTTATGCACCCTGCTCCCTCTTCTGCTGTGCTTGTGTATCTGTGCGACCACCGCTTCTTCCTCCGAACTTCATAGGTCACTCGCATGACCTTGATTCCTTGTGGTGTCGAGGACCTAATCGTCCTCCACATCATCTTCCACCCAGTCTTCACCACGCCCTCCTTGTCGGTCTGCACACTTTTGAAAGCCCCAGCAGTTGGCACCTTTGTTTCGTCATCATCCGAGACGTGCTGCAATGGTCCTCCCATGTACTCATCTTTAAAGATAAGTGGTTGGGCATCGGTGCACTCAATCTCTTCTACTTATGGGGCAGGGCTAGGTGGATGGACCTGGGAAACCCTGCTAACAGAGTCATCAAAAAGCAGAAGAGACTGCTGCATGACTTGGGGCTCAGACTGCTTGGCTGATTTGCAAGGGGGTGAGGTGAAAGACTGATGGACATGGGCTGAAGGTGCCAACTCTGATCATTCAGCAGGAGACTGGGTAGTTGACAATGTGAAGGAACTGGAGCCTTTGTCAGCAACCCAATCTACTATCGCCTGTACTTGTTCTGGCCTCACCATTCATAGAGCCGCATTAGGCCCGACCAAATACCGCTGCAGGTTCTGTCACCTATTCGCCCCTGAGGAAGCGGTTTCACTAATGCGTGTAGCTGGCACAGATCGACCACGTCCTTTTCTTGCAACAGGAGCTCCACCAGCAGCACCACGACCTGGGCCACGTCCCTTATTTGACGCTCTCCTCATATTTCTCGAATTTAGGATCTTGCCCTAAATGGGTGTTTATTTAATAGTAGAATAGAACGACAGTATGTACAGGATGTATCTCACACGCCCTGAACCAGACTATGCCGCAATTAAAGATTTGTGCACAAAATGGCTTTATTTCAAATATCTTAATATAACCCAAATATATAAAGTGTGTAACTCACAATGACATCTGCAGCAAAGGATGCCAAATATTTTTTTTTGCCCAAATGGGTGTTTGTTTAATAACTGAATATGACAGCAGTATATAACCCTGGAATTTCAAACGTCTTGATGCTGCAAGGGCGCAACAATTGTGTATTTTGCCCAAAAAAAGGGTGTTTTAATAATAGAAGAATAAAAGGCCTGAATATACAGGGTGTATCTCACACGCCCTGACCCACACTAGGCCGCAATTAAAGATTTGTGCACAAAATGGCTGTATTTCAAATATCTGAATATAACCCAAATATATAAAGGGTGTAACTCACAATGACATCTGCAGCAAAGGCTGCCAAATAATTTTGTTTTGCCCAAACGGGTGTTTGTTTAATAACTGAATATGACAGCCGTATATAACCCTGGAATTTCAAACGTCTTGATGCTGCAAGGGCGCAACAATTGTGTCTTTTGCCCAAAAAAGGGTGTTTTATTAATAGAAGAATATAAGCCCTGTATATACAGGGTGTATCTCACACGCCCTGACCCACACTAGGCCGCAATTAAAGATTTGTGCACAAAATGGCTGTATTTCAAATATCTGAATATAACCCAAATATATAAAGGGTGTATCTCACAATGACATCTGCAGCAAAGGCTGCCAAATATATTTTTTTTTGCCCAAACGGGTGTTTGTTTAATAACTGAATATGACAGCAGTATATAACCGTGGAATTTCAAATGTCTTGATGCTTCAAGGGCGCAACAATTGTGTATTTTGCCCAAAAAGGGTATTCTATTAATAGAATATAAGCCCTGTATATACAGGGTGTATCTCACACGCCCTGACACACACTAGGCTGCAATTAAAGATTTGTGCGCAAAATGGCTGTATTTCAAATATCTGAATATAACCCAAATATATAAAGGGTGTATCTCACAATGAAATTTGCAGCAAAGGCTGCCAAATAATTTTTTCCCCCCCAAACGGGTGTTTGTTTAATAACTGAATATGACAGCAGCATATAACCCTGGAATTTCAAACGTCTTGATGATGCAAGGGCGCAACAATTGTGTATTTTGCCTAAAAAAGGGTGTTCTATTAATATAAAAATATAAGCCCTGTATATACAGGGTGTATCTCACACGCCCTGACCCACACTAGGCCGCAATTAAAGATTTGTGCAAAAAATGGCTGTATTTCAAATATCTGAATAGAACCCCTGTATTTAAAGGGTGTATCTCACACGCCCCGACCCACACTATCCGCAATTAAAGATTTGTGCGCAAAATGGCTGTATTTCAAATATCTGAATATAACCCAAATATATAAAGGGTGTATCTCACAATGACATCTGCAGCAAAGGCTGCCAAATCAAAAAAATTTGCCCACACAGGTGTTTGTTTAATAACTGAATATGACAGTAGTATATAACCCTGGAATTTCAAACGTTTTAATGCTGCAAGGGTGCAACAATTGTGTCTCTTGCCCAAAAAAAGGGTGTTTTATTAATAGAAGAATATAAGCCCTGTATATACAGGGTGTATTTCACATGCCCTGACCCACACTAGGCCGCAATTAAAGATTTGTGCACAAAATGGCTGTATTTCAAATATCTGACTATAACCCAAATATATAAAGGGTGTATCTCACAATGACATCTGCAGCAAAGGCTACCAAATTATTATTTTTTGCCCAAACAGGTGTTTGTTCAATAACTGAATATGACAGTAGTATATAACCCTGGAATTTCAAACGTCTTGATGCTGCAAGCGCGCAACAATTGTGTATTTTGCCCAAAAAAGGGTGTTTTATTAATAGAAGAATATAAGCCCTTTATATACACGGTGTATTTCACACTTCCTGACCCATACTAGGCCACAATTAAAGATTTGTGCACAAAATGGCTGTATTTCAAATACCTGAATAGAACCCCTTTATATAAAGTATGTATCTCACAATGACATCTGCAGCAAAGGCTGCCAAATAAACTTTTTTTTGCCCAAACAGGTGTTTTTTTAATAACTGAATATGACAGCAGTATATAACCCTGGAATTTCACACGTGCTGATGCTGCAAGGGCTGTAAAATTGTGGATTTTGGGAAAAAAGTGTGTTTTTAAAAACCCAGAAAATGATGGCTGTATTTCTAGCTTAAATTGCACACTGACTAAGGCCTCCTGCACACGAACGTATTTTTTTGCGGTCCGCAAAAACGGGTCCCGTTTTTCCGTGATCCGTGACCGTTTTTTCATCCGTGGGTCTTCCTTGATTTTTGGAGGATCCACGGACATGAAAAAAAAGTCGTTTTGGTGTCCGCCTGGCCGTGCGGAGCCAAACGGATCCGTCCTGAATTACAATGCAAGTCAATGGGGACGGATCCGTTTGATGTTGACACAATATGGTGCAATTTCAAACGGATCCGTCCCCCATTGACTTTCAATGTAAAGTCAGGAGTTAATATACCATCGGATCTGAGTTTTCTCCAATCCGATGGTATATTTTAACTTGAAGCGTCCCCATCACCATGGGAACGCCTCTATGTTAGAATATACCGTCGGATTTGAGTTACATTGTGAAACTCAAATCCGACAGTATATTCTAACACAGAGGCGTTCCCATGGTGATGGGGACGCTTCAGGTTAGAATATACTAAAAGAACTGTGTACATGACTGCCCCCTGCTGCCTGGCAGGTGCTGCCAGGCAGCAGGGGGCAGACCCCCCCCCCGTTCCCTCTGTAGTTAACACATTGGTGGCCAGTGTGGCCGCCCCCCCTCCCTCCCCTGTAGTTAACTCATTGGTGGCCAGTGAGGCCGGCCCCCCCCCTCCCCTGTAGTTAACTCATTGGTGGCCAGTGGGCCCCCCCTCCCCTGTAGTTAACTCATTGGTGGCCAGTGCGGCCGGCCCCCCTCCCTCCCTCCCCTGTAGTTAACTCGTTGGTGGCCAGTGGGCCTTCTCCCCTCCCTCCCCCTCCTAATTAAAATCTCCCCCCTATCATTGGTGGCAGCGGAGTGTACCGATCGGAGTCCCATTTAATCGCTGGGGCTCCGATCGGTAACCATGGCAACCAGGACGCTACTGCAGTCCCGGTTGCCATGGTTACTTAGCAATTTGTAGAACCATTATACTTACCTGCGAGCTGCGATCTCTGCGTCCGGCCGGGAGATCCTCCTACTGGTAAGTGACAGGTCCGGCCGGGAGCTCCTCCTACTGGTAAGTGGCATGACCTGTCACTTACCAGTAGGAGGAGCTCCCGGCCGGACCTGTCACTTACCAGTAGGAGGAGCTCCCGGCCGGACCTGTCACTTACCAGTAGGAGGAGCTCTCGGCCGGACGCAGAGATCGCAGCTCGCAGGTAAGTATAATGGTTCTACAAATTGCTAAGTAACCATGGCAACCGGGACAGCAGTAGCGTCCTGGTTGCCATGGTTACCGATCGGAGCCCCAGCGATTAAACTGGGACTCCGATCGGTACACTCTGCTGCCACCAATGATAGGGGGGGAGATTTTAATTAGGAGGGGGAGGGAGGGGAGAGGGCCCACTGGCCACCAACGAGTTAACTACAGGGGAGGGGTGGGGCCGGCCGGACTGTCCACCAATGTGTTAACTACAGGGGGGGGGCCACTGGCCACTAATGTGTTAACTACAAGGGAGGGAGGGGGAGCGGCCGCAGTGGCCACCAATGTGTTAACTACAGGGGGGGGCCCACTGGCCACTAATGTGTTAACTACAGGGGGGGGCTGCCCCCTGCTGCCTGGCAGCACCTGCCAGGCAGCAGTGGGCAGTCATGTACACAGTTCTTTTAGTATATTCTAACCTGAAGCGTCCCCATCACCATGGGGACGCCTCTGTGTTAGAATATACTGTCGGTTCTGAGTTTTCACGAAGTGAAAACTCAGCTATGAAAAAGCTTTTGTGCAGACGGATCTTCGGATCCGTCTGTATAAAAAGTAACCTACGGCCACGGATCACGGACACGGATGCCAATCTTGTGTGCATCCGTGTTCTTTCACGGACCCATTGACTTGAATGGGTCCGTGAACCGTTGGCCGTGAAAAAAATAGGACAGGTCATATTTTTTTCACGGCCAGGAAACACGGATCACGGATGCGGCTGCAAAACGGTGCATTTTCCGTTTTTTCCACGGACCCATTGAAAGTCAATGGGTCCGCGAAAAAAAACA
The DNA here is from genome assembly GCF_905171765.1 of Bufo bufo. Lineage (NCBI taxonomy): Eukaryota > Metazoa > Chordata > Amphibia > Anura > Bufonidae > Bufo > Bufo bufo. The sequence continues at coordinate 201,081,158 of NC_053396.1, read as the reverse complement.
GAAAACGGCACAACGGTCACGGGTGCACACAACGGTCGTGTGCAGGAGGCCTAATCCAGATGTCGTATATTGCCAAAAAATTGAGTTTTTTTTTACAAACAGAATATGAAAGCTGTATATATTAAACTTGAATTTCACACTTGCAGATCTGTAAAATAGTTGATTTTGGCAAAAAATTAAAATGTGTTTTTAAAAACCCAGTTGCACACTGACTAATCCTGCAAATGCACCAGATGTTGTATATTGCCAAAAAAGGGTGATTATTAGTGCTGTTTTTCAAGCTTGGATTTCAATGTCACAAAAGCTCAGATTCAGTGCTGGTGCACTGAGCTTGCATAAAATGGCCGCCGCCGCTGCCGACCTAACTGACTTATAAAAGTTTTTTTTTTTTAGGTCACTGGGCTCAGGGCAGGATAAAAATATTGTGCCCTGCACCCACAAAACAAAATGTATTTAGATCGCTGAGTTAGATTCACATTTTGAACATAGATTCAGTCCTAGCGCCGAGAAATCGGCGAACACCGAACCCGAACTTTTACTGAAATGTTTGCGTTCGGGTCCGGGGTCCAAAAATCCTAAAGTTCGGTACGAACCCGAACTTTACAGTTCGGGTACGCTCAACCCTAGCTATCAGTCCACAACAATGGGCGTCTACTGAGAAAAAAATATACTTTATCAATTAAGTTTTATATGGCAGTCATTTTGCAGTCATTTTTTTTTTACGTTTGAGGTAAGTGGAATATTTCTTAGCACAAAATGCAATTTTCAACCTAATTAAATGAACAGTCTAATAAAAATAGATGAGCAAAGGTAACAAAAAATTCAGGAGAAACGTTATCATCTTAAGTTTAGTCGGCTTCAAACCAGGCAGACGACGTACCAAATTTATTACAGTGATTAATCTGTTTTATACATTTTATGTATCTTGTATGCTATTCTTTTCCTTATTCCTCCTCTTTATCTTAATTTAAGCCAATATTTTTAACCCAAAATTTATTTAAACCTTCCTACAAATGTTTTTTTTGTAGTGGCATTTTACAACATTTTTTTGGTCCCTTGACATTTTTTTTTATAGCAGCATGGTTTGAGTGTGGTGTTGACCTGTGGAGGGAAGATAATCTGCTTGGGGAGAGTTCCCATCATCATTCTTAATTTCGTTATACTGTTTCGTTATAACAGGGTTTTAACAGAATTTAAGGACGGAATATAAAACGGAACCCTTTAGAAGCATTCTGTCTTGCTCCATCCTAATACATTTCTATGGGCACAAATAACAGTTCTGTTTTTTTCCGTCATACATAATGGAACAAAATGAAACCGTTATTTGTGCCTATAGAAATGTATTAGGATGGAGCAAAAAGGGTGTTGTATGCCATACTTAAATTGTATTATATTCAGTTATATTTTTTTTTATAACGGAACAGTATAATGGAATTAGGAACGTTGATGCAAACCCACCCTTAGTAAGTACCCCTCTGTTGTGCCATGGATTCTGCCATATGCATACTGAATTTAGAGTGTGCAGCTGAATAGGAAGACCAAGGAACATATCTGGTCTGGCCACAAGCAGAAGAGCCTGCAACCAGTCCTAGCAGTCACATGAGCACAACAGAATGGAAAGCTCAATCAAGGGGTAAGTGCTGAGCAGAGTATCTTCCCTCCATAGGTCAGAACTAGGGATGAGCGAATCAACTTCAAATCGACTTCGGATGAAACACCCGAAGTCAATACCACTTGAAACCGAACCCGAGTTTGGGAAATGTTCTTTTACAGTATAAATCTATTTCTGAAGTTATTGTGCGAAGTCTCCCAAGACTTCGCGAAGTAATAACTTGTCTCATCGGAGCCAATACATTCTAATACTATACGGAGCGCTCTCTCTGTACAGTATTGAAATGAAGTTTCATGCGAATCGACTTCGAATGTTTCATCCGAAGTCGATTGGCTCATCCCTAATCAGCACACAGCAAGATTTTCAAGAAAGCCCAGATAACTCCATTAATATATATGTATGTAATAATTTTACATTTATGCACATTATATCATGTTATCATGGTTACAATAGTTTACAGTTTAATATAAAATGGAAAAAAACGGAAAAAGTAATATTGCAGAGATGTATATTCTACATTATTATAATATTATATAGATAGATAAATACACAGTAAAAAAAACGATATATATTCTATATTATCATTATTATTAATATTTATCCTCCACAATATCCATTTCTGAATAAGTTTGTGACTTACCAATCCTGGGCAACATGGCAAAAATCAGCACAACACATCGCAAAACTAGAAAATATGAGTTCCCCATCATGTATGTAATAAAAGGCTCTTGGTCCCAGAAAGCATGGAAGGAGGATAACAGCAAGTTCAAATGTGCATGGAATCAAATCTGCAGGGATTTTATTGGGGAACAATGTGAAAAAGGGAAGGGACAAACCCATAGGTGACATTGCTCTGCAGTGACAAACTTTTAATTTTCCTCTCTGTGCAATTAGCTTGAATAGCCGAGGAATTCATATACAGTGAACTGTGACACATGATCGGAATTAGAAAAGAGCAATAATTTGATTAATTTCCAGGTATTCATAGACTGGTGTCACACATAAGTTTTGTGTGGTTTTTGGTGTTGTTTGTTTTGCTTTTTTTGTAAATGTTGCATGGAAATCTAGTGGAAATATTAAACACAGCACAAACATATATTTCCACCCTCAAGGTATATTTTTATCAAATTCCAGAAGCCTCTGGGTCTGGCATTTTTCTTTTCCCTCATTGCCTCATGTTTTTCCCATACACTCCCATTGGGTTTTTCTACAGTTTCAAAAAATATCAATTTACAACATACAGTATGTTGCCTTTTTATTGGCATTTTTTCATTTTTTTTTTCCACAAATGTTTTTGTTCCGTACAGCTCTCCAGAGAAAGAGACATCACAGAGGGGCACATACTACCAACTCTACAGTGGTAAAGTGAAAGCATTGTAATCCACGTAAAACAACAGAAAAAATACAAAGGCTGAAAATAAATAAAACATAAAATCAATGTAGCATTCAGCGCGGCCCTCGCTACAGTAGCTGATACAAAAGTCCAATAACATGAAACAATATGGTGATGAAGTTATTAAATGTCCATGCAAATTCACTATGCCAACGATACAGAGCCAGTATCAGTATTGGGGTGCATTCACATGAATTGCTTTACGGTATGCAAAACTTGTGCAGATCCAGTGCAGATCCACCTATCTTTTACGTCACAACAACACAGATATGTGAGCACACAAAAGATGCGAGTTGCAGGAAGTTGATCGGAGAAGGGGGAGGGCGTTAAAAACTTTGCTATGGGGCCCAGCCTTTTCAAGTTATGTCCCTGCACCCAACTCCATATTAAAACCTATAGATTCAGAATATGAAGTGATCAAAGCTCCCGCACATGTAAGGTATAGGTGTCCTAATAGGTTTCTCCATAATGTGTATGTATAGACATGTAGCCTGGATGAGTCAGTTTGATAGATGGCTCAATTATAACTATACATTTTAAATTCAATAAATGTTTAAATAATTGCAAGACATCCCGTAATTACAGCTTCTGTATTTTTGAGTAGAGGATCCTCACACTGAGGGTGGAAGGGGGCAAACTGGGTCCTGCCCAGCAGATTGCAGAAGGTTGAACAGTCAGGACGCCAGAGTGGAGAATTTCCCAGCTTACGAGTCCATACTCTGACTAAGGCCTCATGCACACGACCGTTGTGTGCATCCGTGGCCGTTGTGCCGTTTTCCTTTTTTTTTCGCAGACCCATTGACTTTCATAGGGTCCGTGGAAAAATCGGAAAATGCACCGTTTTGCAGCCGCATCCGTGATCCGTGTTTCCTGTCCGTCAAAAAAATATGACCTGTCCTATTTTTTTGACGGACAACGGTTCACGGACCCATTCAAGTCAATGGGTCCGTGAAAGAACACGGATGCACACAAGATTGGCATCCGAGTCCGTGATCCGTGGCCGTAGGTTACTTTCATACAGACGGATTCGAAGATCCGTCTGCATAAAAGCTTTTTCAGAGATGAGTTTTCACTTCGTGAAAACTCAAATCCGACAGTATATTCTAACACAGAGGCGTTCCCATAGTGATGGAGACGCTTCTAGTTAGAATATACTACGAACTGTGTACATGACTGCCACCTGCTGCCTGGCAGCACCCGATCTCTTACAGGGGGCTGTGATCCGCACAATTAACCCCTCAGGTGCTGCACCTGAGGGGTTAATTGTGCATATCATAGCCCCCTATAAGAGATCAGGGGCTGACAGGCAGTAGGGGGCAGACACCCCTCCCTCCCCAGTTTGAATATCATTGGTGGCCAGTGTGCGGCCTCCCCCGCCCCCCCTCCCTCTATTGTAATATCTTTGGTGGCCAGTGTGCGCCCCCCCCCCCGCTATTGTAATATCATTGGTGGCCAGTGTGCGGCCTCCCCCGCCCCCCCCCCCCTCTATTGTATTAATATCATTGGTGGCCAGTGTGCGGCCTCCCCTCCCCCGATCATTGGTGGCAGCGGAGATTCCGATCGGAGTCCTAGTTTAATCGCTCTGGGGCTCCGATCGGTAACCATGGCAACCAGGACGCTAGTGCAGGCCTGGTTGCCATGGTTACTTAGCAATATTACAATATTAGAAGCATCATACTTACCTGCTGGCTGCTGCGCTGTCTGTGTCCGGCCGGGAGCTCCTCCTACTGGTAAGTGACAGGTCTGTGCGGCGCATTGCTTAATGATCTGTCATTTACCGGTAGGAGGAGCTCCCGGTTGGACACAGACAGCGCAGCAGCCAGCAGGTAAGTATGATGCTTCTAATATTGTATTATTGCTAAGTAACCATGGCAACCAGGCCTGCAGTAGCGTCCTGGTTGCCATGGTTAACGATCGGAGCCCCAGAGCGATTAAACTGGGACTCCGATCGGAATCTCCGCTGCCACCAATGATCGGGCAGGGGGGGGGGGAGAAGGGAGGCCGCACACTGGCCACCAATGATATTAATACAATAGAGGGGGGGGCGGGGGGGCGCACACTGGCCACCAATGATAATACAATAGAGGGAGGGAGGGGGGGCCGGGGGGGCCGCACACTGGCCACCAATGAAATTACAATAGAGGGGGAGGGGGGCCGACGGAGGCCGCACACTGGCCACCAATGAAATTACAATAGAGGGGGGGAGGGGGGCCGACGGAGGCCGCACACTGGCCACCAATGATATTACAATAGAGGGGGGGGCCAGGGGGGGCTGGGGGGGGCCGCACACTGGCCACCAATGATATTACAATAGAGGGGGGGCGGGGGGGCCGCACACTGGCCGCCAATGATATTCAAACTGGGGAGGGAGGGGGGTCTGCCCCCTGCTGCCTTGCAGCCCCTGATCTCTTACAGGGGGCTATGATACGGACAATTAACCCCTTCAGGTGCGGCACCTGAAGGGTTAATTGTGATGATCACAGCCCCCTGTAAAAGATCGGGTGCTGCCAGGCAGCAGGGGGCAGTCATGTACACAGTTTGTAGTATATTCTAACTAGAAGCGTCCCCATCACTATGGGAACGCCTCTGTGTTAGAATATACTGTCGGATATGAGTTTCACGATGTAATTCAAATCCGATGGTATATTCTAACATAGAGGCATTCCCATGGTTATGGGGACGCTTCAAGTTAAAATATACCATCGGATTGGAGAAAACTCTGATCCTATGGTATATTAACTCCTGACTTTACATTGAAGTCAATGGGGGACGGATCCGTTTGAAATTGCACCATATTGTGTCAACGTCAAACGGATCCGTCCCCATTGACTTGCATTGTAATTCAGGACGGATCCGTTTGGCTCCGCACGGCCAAGCGGACACCAAAACGACTTTTTTTTCATGTCCGTGGATCCTCCAAAAATCAAGGAAGACCCACGGACAAAAAAACGGTCACGGATCACGGACCAACGGTACCCCATTTTGCGGACCGTGAAAAAATACGGTCGTGTGCATGAGGGCTAATGCACATGTCCATATTTTGAGTCAGTGTTATGACTATGAAAGGGGTATTCCCAAGCATTGTCATTATGCTTAGGGGCACCCTGTGTATATAAATCTAATTTTGAAATGTTTCTGTGGGGATTTGAACTCACAACCTTCTATATTAAAGGCAAGAGCCTTATCAATTGTACTATAGAGCTCAATGCTAAGTCAGTGCTATAGAGCTCAATGCTAAGTCAGTGCTCTATATTAAAGGCAAGAGCCTAATCTATTGTGCTATAGAGCTCAATGCTAAGTCAGTGCTGAAGTATAATACAAGATAAACCTTTATGCTGTTTTTAACAGAAGAGAAACTTCTATGATGTTTTAAGATAAGATAAGATGCCTTTATTGTCACTGTACAATACAATGTAATACAATGTACAATACAATGAAATGTTGTTTGGAGCAATCCTAGATGCCATGGACAGAGGAACAAGAACTGACATTTAAACTAAAACATTACACTAGAAAAAAACAACAACATTGCACTAGAAAGCATTACTATTTACAGTTCACAGCATAAATATATATATATATATAAATAAAAAAAAAATATATATATATAGCAAGAGCAAAGTAGGAAGTGCTTATGAGTATATATACACACTGATTCAGACACCACTGCAGACAAGAGATCATCATGGGTTCATGAATGCAGCAGTCACTTTCAGTCTGTGGTAGTTTCTATCCTAGGAAGGGGCAATAGTCTCTGATCATTTAAGAGACTGATTGCTTTGGGGTAAAAGCTGTTCTTCAGCCTAGTGGTGCGGGCGTGTAGGGCTCTAAGACACCTACCAGAGGGTAGGGGAATGAAAAGGCTGTGGCCGGGGTGAGTTGGATCCCCGCAGATAATTTTTGCCCTGTTGCTGCAGCGAGCAGTGAAGATGTCATCCAGTGATGGTAACTGAGTACCAGTGATTCTGCCAGCCATTCTGATGATGCGCTTGAGGGTCTTCTTGTCCTCAGAAGAGCAGCCGGAGTACGACACTGTAATGCAGTATGTGATAACAGATTCTATGGTGCACCTGTAAAAATTGACTAGCAGCTGTTTTGGGAGTTGTGCTTTCTTCAGACTCCTCAGAAAATAAAGCTTCTGAAGGCCTTTTTTGGTCATTTATGTTGTATTTTTTATCCATGACAGGTCCTGACTAATATGAACTCCCAAGAATCTGAAACTTTGAACTATCTCCACGTTTCCACCATTAACCACCTCGGCCCCCCTAGCTTAAACACCCTTAATGACCAGGCCACTTTTTACACTTCTGCACTACACTACTTTCACAGTTTATTGCTCGGTCATGCAACTTACCACCCAAATGAATTTTACCTCCTTTTCTTCTCACTAATAGAGCTTTCATTTGGTGGTATTTCATTGCTGCTGACATTTTTACTTTTTTTGTTATTAATCTAAATTTAACGAAATTTTTGCAAAAAAATGACATTTTTCACTTTCAGTTGTAAAATTTTTCAAAAAAAAACGACATCCATATATAAATTTTTCTCTAAATTTATTGTTCTACATGTCTTTGATAAAAAAAAAATGTTTGGGTAAAAAGAAATGGTTTGGGTAAAAGTTATAGCGTTTACAAACTATGGTACAAAAATGTGAATTTCAGCTTTTTGAAGCAGCTCTGACTTTCTGAACACCTGTCATGTTTCCTGAGGTAATACAATGCCCAGACAGTACAAACACCCCACAAATGACCCCATTTCGGAAAGTAGACAACCTAAGGTATTCGCTGATGGGCATAGTGAGTTCATAGAACTTTTTATTTTTTGTCACAAGTTAGCAGAAAATGATGATTTTTTTATTTTTTATTTTTTTCCTTACAAAGTCTCATATTCCACTAACTTGTGACAAAAAATAAAAAATTCTAGGAACTCGCCATGCCCCTCACGGAATACCTTGGGGTGTCTTCTTTCCAAAATGGGGTCACTTGTGGGGTAGTTATGCTGCCCTGGCAATTTAGGGGCCCTAATGTGTGGGAAGTATTTTGAAATCAAAATGTGTAAAAAATGACCTGTGAAATCCTAAAGGTGCTCTTTGGAATGTGGGCCCCTTTGCCCACCTAGGCTGCAAAAAAGTGTCACACATCTGGTATCGCCGTACTCAGGAGAAGTTGGGCAATGTGTTTTGGGGTGTCATTTTACATATACCCATGCTGGGTGAGATAAATATCTCTGCAAAAGACAACTTTTCCCATTTTTTTATACAAAGTTGGCATTTGACCGAGATATTTCTCTCACCCAGCATGGGTATATGTAAAATGACACCCCAAAACACATTGCCCAGCTTCTCCTGAGTACGGCGATACCACATGTGTGACTCTTTTTTGCAGCCCAGGTGGGCAAAGGGGCCCACATTCCAAAGAGCACCTTTCGGATTTCACAGGTCATTTTTTACACATTTTGATTTCAAACTACTTACCACACATTAGGGCCCCTAAAATGCCAGGGCAGTATAACTACCCCACAAGTGACCCCATTTTGGAAAGAAGACACCCCAAGGTATTTAGTGATGGGCATAGTGAGTTCATGGAAGTTGTTATTTTTTGTCACAAGTTAGTGGAATATGAGACTTTGTAAGAAAAAAAAAAATAATAATCATCATTTTCCGCTAACTTGTGACAAAAAATAAAAAATTCTAGGAACTCGCCATGCCCCTCACGGAATACCTTGGGGTGTCTTCTTTCCAAAATGGGGTCACTTGTGGGGTAGTTATACTGCCCTGGCAATTTAGGGGTCCTAATGTGTGGGAAGTATTTTGAAATCAAAATGTGTAAAAAATGACCTGTGAAATCCTAAAGGTGCTCTTTGGAATGTGGGCCCCTTTGCCCACCTAGGCTGTAAAAAAGTGTCACACATCTGGTATCGCCGTACTCAGGAGAAGTTGGGCAATGTGTTTTGGGGTTTCATTTTACATATTCCCATGCTGGGTGAGATAAATATCTCGGCAAAAGACAACTTTTCCCATTTTTTTATACAAAGTTGGTATTTGACCGAGATATTTCTCTCACCCAGCATGGGTATATGTAAAATGACACCCCAAAACACATTGCCCAACTTCTCCTGAGTACGGCAATACCACATGTGTGACATTTTTTTGCAGCCTAGGTGGGCAAAGGGGCCCACATTCCAAAGAGCACCTTTAGGATTTCATAGGTCATTTTTTACACATTTTGATTTCAAACTACTTACCACACATTAGGGCCCCTAGAATGCCAGGGCAGTATAACTACCCCACAAGTCACCCCATTTTGGAAAGAAGACACCCCAAGGTATTTCGTGATGGGCATAGTGAGTTCATGGAAGTTTTTATTTTTTGTCACAAGTTAGTGGAATATGAGACTTTGTAAGAAAAAAATAAATAAAAAAAATCATAATTTTCCGCTAACTTGTGACAAAAAATAAAAAATTCTAGGAACTCGCCATGCCCCTCACGGAATACCTTGGGGTGTCTTCTTTCCAAAATGGGGTCACTTGTGGGATAGTTATACTGCCCTGGCAATTTAGGGGTCCTAATGTGTGGGAAGTATTTTGAAATCAAAATGTGTAAAAAATGACCTGTGAAATCCTAAAGGTGCTCTTTGGAATGTGGGCCCCTTTGCCCACCTAGGCTTCAAAAAAGTGTCACACATCTGGTATCGCCGTAGTCAGGAGAAGTTGGCCAATGTGTTTTGGGGTGTCATTTTACATATACCCATGCTGGGTGAGAGAAATATCTCGGCAAAAGACAACTTATCCCATTTTTGTAAACAAAGTTGGCATTTGACCAAGATATTTATCTCACCCAGCATGGGTATATGTAAAATGACACCCCAAAACACATTGCCCAACTTCTCCTGAGTACGGCGATACCACATGTGTGACACTTTTTTGCAGCCTAGATGCGCAAAGGGGCCCAAATTTCTTTTTATGAGGGCATTTTTAGACATTTGGATCCCAGACTTCTTCTCACGCTTTAGGGCCCCTAAAATGCCAGGGCAGTATAAATACCCCACATGTGACCCCATTTTGGAAAGAAGACACCCCAAGGTATTCAATGAGGGGCATGGCAAGTTCATAGAATTTTATTTTTTTTGGCACAAGTTAGCGGAAATTGATTTTTTTTGTTTTTTCTCACAAAGTCTCCCTTTCCGCTAACTTGGGACAAAAATTTCAATCTTTTATGGACTCAATATGCCCCGCACGGAATACCTTGGGGTGTCTTCTTTCCGAAATGGGGTCACATGTGGGGTATTTATACTGTCCTGGCATTTTAGGGGCCCTAAAGCGTGAGAAGAAGTCTGGAATATAAATGTCTAAAAATTTTTACGCATTTGGATTCCGTGAGGGGTATGGTGAGTTCATGTGAGATTTATTTTTTGACACAAGTTACTGGAAAAAAAAAAACAATTTCCGATAACTTGGGCCCAAAAAATTTCTGAATGACAGGGGGGTGATCAATGACAGGGGGGTGATCAGGGAGTCTATATGGGGTGATCACCCCCCTGTAAGGCTCCATTCAGATGTCCGTATGTGTTTTGCAGATCCGATCCATGCATCCGTGGATCCGTAAAAAACATACGGACGTCTGAATGGAGCCTTACAGGGGGGTGATCAATGACAGGGGGGTGATCAGGGAGTCTATATGGGGTGATCACCCCCCTGTCATTGATCACCCCCCTGTAAGGCTCCATTCAGAAGTCCGTATGTGTTTTGCGGATCCGATCCATGTATCCGTGGATCCGTAAAAAACATACGGACGTCTGAATGGAGCCTTACAGGGGGTTAATCAATTACAGGGGGGTGATCAGGGAGTCTATATGGGGTGATCACCCCCATCATTGATCACCCCCCTGTAAGGCTCCATTCAGACGTCCGTATGTGTTTTGCGGATCCAATCCATGTATCCGTGGATCCGTAAAAAACATACGGACGTCTGAATGGAGCCTTACAGGGGGGTGATCAATGACAGGGGGGTGATCAGGGAGTCTATATGGGGTGATCACCCCCCTGTAAGGCTCCATTCAGACGTCTGTATGTGCTTTGCGGATCCGATCCATGTATCCGTGGATCCGTAAAAAACATAGGGACGTCTGAATGGAGCCTTACAGGGGGGTGATCAATGACAGGGGGGTGATCAATGACAGGGGGGTGATCATGGAGTCTATATGGGGTGATCACCCCTGTCATTGATCACCCCCCTGTAAGGCTCCATTCAGACGTCCGTATGTGTTTTGCGGATCCGATCCATGTATCCGTGGATCCGTAAAAAAAAATACGGACGTCTGAATGGAGCCTTACAAGGGGGTGATCAATGACAGGGGGGTGATCAATGACAGGGGGGTGATCAGGGAGTCTATAAGGGGTGATCAGGGGTGATCAGGGGTTAATAAGGGGTTAATAAGTGACAGGGGGGGTGTAGTGTAGTGGTGTTTGGTGCTACTTATTACTGAGCTGCCTGTGTCCTCTGGTGGTCGATCCAAGCAAAAGGGACCACCAAAAGACCAGGTAGCAGGTATATTAGACGCTGTTATCAAAACAGTGTCTAATATACCTGTTAGGGGTTAAAAAAATCACATCTCCAGCCTGCCAGCGAACGATCGTCGCTGGCAGGCTGGAGATCCACTCGCTTTCCTTCCGATCCTGTGAACGCGCGCGCCTGTGTGCGCGCGTTCACAGGAAATCTCGCGTATGTGTGCCGGGGCCTAAATCTCGCGATGACGCGTATATGCGTCACTGTGCCTGGAGCTGCCGCCTCCGGAACGCGATCCTCCGTTAGGCGGTCCGGAGGCGGTTAATGCTAATGGGATGGTGTCCATTTAGTTTCTTCTTCCTAAAATCCAGAATTAGCTCCTTTGTTTTTTTGGTATTGAGTATGAGGTTGTGGTTCTTACTTCATCTCTCTAGGTTCTCAACCTCTTTCCGATAGGCTGTTTCATCATTGTTGGAGATTAGGCCTATCACGGTCGTGTCATCTGCACTAGCATAGCATTAACATAGCATTAACATAGCATTAAGCACTATAGCCCAGTGGTTAATGTTTGTGCCCTTAATGTAGAAGGTTGTGATTTCAAATCCCTACTGAGACTTCTTAAAAATAGAGGCTAAATAAAACTTAAATACACAAGATGTCCCCAACACCCGTATTAACCTACAGTCACCAACCATTTTAACTTGTGTAACCAGTATTTTTAAAATGTTTCTGTGGGATTTGCACAACTGTGGGATTTGCACAACCTTCTATATAACAGGTAAAAACCTTAACAACTGGGCTATAGAGCTCAATCCTAAGAGCCTGCTGAAAAACCTCATAGAAGTTTCTCTTGTATAATACAAAATAAACTTCTATGAGGTTTTTCAGACAAAGTATAGCATTGAGATCTACAGCCCGAAGGTTAAGGTTTTTGCCCTTAATGTACTATAGAAGGTTGTGAGTTTGAATCCTCACAGAAACATTTTAAAAATGGAGGCTAAATGAAACTTAAATACACAAGTAGAGTTGAGCGAACACCTGGATGTTCGGTTTCGAGAAGTTCGGCCGAACTTCCCGAAAATGTTCGAGTTCGGGATCCGAACTCGACCAGAACTTCGCCCCGAACCCAAACCCCATTGAAGTCAATGGGGACCCAAACTTTTCGGCACTAAAAAGGCTGTAAAATAGCCCAGGAAAGGGCTAGAGGGCTAAAAAAGGCAGCAAAATGTAGGTAAATCACCTGCAAACAAATGTGGATAGTGAAATGAACTAAAATAAAAAATTTAAAAAATTAACCAATATTAATTGGAGAGAGGTCCCATAGCAGAGAATCAGGCTTGATGTCACCCACCACTGGAACAGGCCACTGTCAGATATTTAGGCCCCGGCACCCAGACAGAGGAGAGAGGTCCCATAGCAGAGAATCAGGCTTCATGTCACCCACCACTGGAACAGGCCACTGTCAGATATTTAGGCCCCGGCACCCCAGACAGAGGAGAGAGGTCCATAGCAGAGAATCAAGCTTCATGTCATAGCAGAGAATCAGGCTTTATATCACCCACCACTGGAACAGGCCACTGTCAGATATTTAGGCCTCGGCACCCAGACAGAGGAGAGAGGTCCCATAGCAGAGAATCAGGCTTGATGTCACTCACCACTGGAACAGGCCACTGTCAGATATTTAGGCCCCAACACCCAGACAGAGGAGAGAGGTCCCATAGCAGAGAATCAGGCTTCATGTCATAGCAGAGAATAAGGCTTCATGTCACCCACCAGTGGAACAGGCCACTGTCAGATATTTAGGCCCCGGCACCCAGACAGAGGAGAGAGGTCCCATAGCAGAGAATCAGGCTTGATGTCACCCACCACTGGAACAGGCCACTGTCAGATATTTAGGCCCCAACACCCAGACAGAGGAGAGAGGTCCCATAGCAGAGAATCAGGCTTCATGTCACCCACCACTGGAACAGGCCACTGTAAGATATTTAGGCCCCGGCACCCAGACAGAGGAGAGAGGTCACATAGCAGAGAATCGGGCTTCATGTCACCCACCACTGGAACAGGCTACTGTGAGATATTTAGGCCGCGGCATCCAGACAGAGGAGAGAGGTCCCATAGCAGAGAATCAGGCTTCATGTCATAACAGAGAATCAGGCTTCATGTCACCCACCACTGGAACAGGCCACTGTGAGATATTTAGGCCCCGGCACCCAGACAGAGGAGAGAGGTCCCATAGCAGAGAATCAGGCTTCATGTCACCCACCACTGGAACAGGCCACTGTCAGATATTTAGGCCCTGGCACCCCAGACAGAGGAGAGAGGTCCCATAGCAGAGAATCAGGCTTCATGTCATAGCAGAGAAACAGGCTTCATGCCATAGCAGAGAATCAGGCTTCATGTCAGCCACCACTGGAACAGGCCACTGTTAGATATTTAGGCCCCGGCACCCAGACAGAGGAGAGAGGTCCATAGCAGAGAATCAAGCTTCATGTCATAGCAGAGAATCAGGCTTTATGTCACCCACCACTGGAACAGGCCACCGTCAGATATTTAGGCCCCGGCACCCAGACAGAGGAGAGAGGTCCCATAGCAGAGAATCAGGCTTCATGTCATAGCAGAGAATCAGGCTTCATGTCACCCACCACTGGAACAGGCCACTGTCAGATATTTAGGCCCCGGCACCCAGACAGAGGAGAGAGGTCCCATAGCAGAGAATCAGGCTTCATGTCACCCACCACTGGAACAGGCCACTGTCAGATATTTAGGCCCCAACACCAGGGGCGTAACTAGAGGTGACTGGGCCCCACAGCAAATTTTTGTATAGGCCCCCCCCCTGTGTAAACCCCGCTCCTTTGACTAGTCACGATCTAGACCAGACCAGGCTGCCACGCCATCCTTTTCCTATTATATATATTATATACATACACACATGTAGTGTCATTCTATTATACTGTTGTGGGGGCCGTGTCAAAGTCTTAGGCCCCTTTCACACGGGGCGACTTTTCCGCGGGGGTGCAATGCGTGATGTGAACGCATTGCACCTGCACTGAATCCGGGCCACTGTCAGATATTTAGGCCCCGGCACCCAGACAGAGGAGAGAGGTCCCATAGCATAGAATCAGGCTTCATGTCATAGCAGAGAATCAGGCTTCATGTCATCCACCACTGGAACAGGCCACTGTCAGATATTTAGGCCCCGGCACCCAGACAGAGGAGAGAGGTCCCATAGCAGAGAATCAGGCTTCATGTCACCCACCACTGGAACACAAATGAGTCTATTCTGTCTGCACCTGCCATGTTAATTGAGAAGGTTTTAACTCCATTGATAAAAAATTCTCCATCATTTTTATTAGACACAAATCATTTTCTGTCTGATATTAAAGATCTACACCTTGAGACAGGAGACCTCCTGGTAACTCTTGATGTAGGCAGTCTGTATACATCAATTGAACATACAAAAGATCTCACTGCGGTTGAATGGATCCTGGAATCATCTAATTATACTTTACAGGAAAGACATTTTTTTCTGCAGTTACTTGAGTTAGTTCTGCGGGAAAATTATTTTTTATTTCAGGATACCTTCTTCCAGCAGAAACGGGGTACCGCAATGGGCTCGCATGCCGCACCGCCATACGCAAATAGTTATATGACATGGTTCGAAGATAATTTTGTATCTAAAAATTCATTATACATACAATACTGTATATTTTGGCGTCGTTTTATAGACGACATTTTTTGCGTATGGCGGGGCGGCATCGAGTCTCTCGAGCAGTTTACCCATGATTTGAATAACATATGGCCTGAGTTATCTTTTACAATTCAAAGTGATCTACATCAGATTAATTTTCTGGATACGTTGGTGATAAAAGGTCAGGATAATTACATACATACTGACTTATATATAAAAAAAACGGATAAGAATAGTCTGTTGCACTATTCTAGTAATCACTCACCTTTTGTCAAGAAATCATTACCTTTCTCGCAGTTTAAGCGGGTTAAAAGAATTGTATCAGATGAATCTGTGAGGGAAACCAGATTAAGGCTACTTTCACACTAGCGTTCGGGGCTCCGCTTGTGAGTTCCGTTTGAAGGCTCTCACAAGCGGCCCCGAACGGATCCGTCCAGCCCTAATGCATTCTGAGTGGATGCGGATCCGCTCAGAATGCATCAGTCTGGCAGCGTTTTCCTCCGCTCAGCAGGCGGACACCTGAACGCAGCTTGCAGCGTTCGGGTGTCCGCCTGGCCGTGTGGAGGCAAACGGATCCGTCCAGACTTACAATGTAAGTCAATGGGGACGGATCCGTTTGAATATGACACAATATGGCTCAATCTTCAAACGGATCCGTCCCCCCATTGACTTTCAATGTAAAGTCTGAACGGATCCGTTTCCATTATCATGAACAAAAAAAAAAAAAAAAATTTTTTTTTTTTTTTTTGTTCATGGTAATGCAAACGGATCCGTTCTGAACGGATCCAAGCGTTTGCATTATAGGTGCGGATCCGTCCGTGCAGATACCAGACGGATCCGCACCAAACGCAGGTGTGAAAGTAGCCTCAATGAGATGGCAGATAAGTTCTCTTCCAGAGGTTATTCTAGATCCTTGCTAGATTCTGAACTAAATAAATGTACTAGTAAACTTGAGATTAAAAAATCTCGTGGTGAGAATAGACGGTTACTGTTTATTGTTAAATATCACCCATGGATCAACAAGTGTCGCCATGTCATAAATAAACATTGGGGAATCATGCGTGCAGCCTACCCAGATATTATTGAATTTCATGATGTTCCTATGATCTGTTACAAGAGAACTAAAAATATTAGAGACACCATTGTAAAAGCAGACATAGGTGGCACCACGAATCTGCCACGTCAACTTTTCCTTGCTACACCAAAAAAGGGCACTTTTCCCTGCTTGCAGTGCGTTCATTGTTCGGCGGTTATTAAAGGGGAATCCTTTTCCCATTCACACACAGGTAAAACATTTCCTGTACAGGGCTTTTTTACCTGTGACAGCAATTATGTTGTATACTTGTTAAAGTGCCCTTGTGGCCTTGTGTACATTGGTGAGACATCTACCAGAATGAAGGATAGGTTCAGTAACCACAAATCCACCATACGGAAGAAAAATCTACTGTTGCCGATCCCTTTTCACTTTGATATTCTGACAACACTTTGATGTTCTCACAATGTTTCACAACTCAGATTTCAAATCATTGAGCAAGTGTTGCCACCATGTAGAGGTGGTAACAGGTTGCTGATGCTTAAAAAACGGGAAAGTTTTTGGATACATACCTTGCAAACCCTCGAACCTAGAGGTCTTAATCGAGAGTATGAATTAAGTGCATTTTTGTGAGATCTATTAATTTTTTTTCCTAGACAGTAATAAAAATAATATAATATTATTTTCTTCTTTTTAATTTAGTCACAGAAAAAATAACAAAGAAAGGATGTCGCTAAACTAGTTCTAACCTGTATGTGATACATGATTTAGGATAAAAAAAAATAATTGATATTTATGCATGCTGTCTGTTTGTGTTTCATGCTGTTAGCTGACTCTCTTTTTATTTCCCTTAGCTTGTTTTATTTTAAGCTACAAGAATTAATTAAATATTTATTTGTATTGAGATTATGTTGTAACTATGTTGCAACAATATATTGAATTGCTGCGTTTGATCCATAGAGTAACAATGTCTAGAATTGTTGCGAATAATGCTTTGTATATCTCTGTTGTCATGGTGATGTGACGTCAACACGTTTTCACGCCAAGCGTGGCGCACTATTTAAATATGTTTTCTGTAAAGATTCACTATGCTTGAAAAAGGTTTGCATTGCTTCTGTGCTTTACTCCTTCATGCTTAAATAAAGCAAGTTGCTTTCAACAAAAAATCGAGTGCCGGTCTTTCTTACTGAAGTTACAAGTGGGTTTTCCTACCCTGACGCGAGCACCGGGATCCCTGGAGAGGAGTGCCGTCTGTTTCTATTTCATCGCAGACAGAGGAGAGAGGTCCCATAGCAGAGAATCAGGCTTCATGTCATAGCAGAGAATCAGGCTTCATGTCACCCACCACTGGAACAGGCCACTGTCAGATATTTAGGCCCCGGCACCCAGACAGAGGAGAGAGGTCCCATAGCAGAGAATCGAGAATCAGGCTTCATGTCACCCACCACTGGAACAGGCTGCAATGAGCAGGACACTGGGTCAATGGGGATGCTATGCAGTGGGTCAGTATTTATGTATATAAGTTCGTGACGCCAGTTGCAGCTTGCGCAGGTACTGTAGCAGGGCCCTTTAAAATGGTATAGGCTCACGTACCAGGTGAGGAATGCCAGAGGGGGATATTGTCTCTGTATAGTGTCAACGGTGTCTCCTACCTGTGGTACGGCTGGACACCTGTATCCCGGGTCACATGCAACAAATTGAGTGCTGTTAATAGGAGTAACTGAGGAATGATGGAAATCCACACAGATAATAGGGTCCAACTTGTCTTTACTTGGTGATATGATATGCAGCTTTGATCCATACAGTTATACAGCAATAGTCTAGGGTCCCAGCAGGTTTTGGCAGTATTTGGCAGGAATTGATATGTATTCTGCATCTGATCATACGCCTATTAGAATCTGGCAGGTATCTATCTTCTGCTCTGTCTTTAGTCTGCTTGGTTTGGGTCTGACTAGCTGAAGAGGTACTTATCTTCTCTTTATTTTGGGATCTTTACTTACAGGACTGCTCGCAGGGTATGATGGTTTCGTCCTGGAGATCTGATAGTTCTGTGAAGGGCTGCTTTCTTTGTCCACAGCTGAGGTAAGGGACTCAGGCTGGGAAGGTTGATCTGGGGCCTCAGCCGAGGCTTGGATCATTGGTTGGGGTCCCTGTTTCTGGGAGCTCCTGCTAACACAGCCTACCCACACTGACTAGAACTTTCTTTCCTCCCCCTGAAGTAGGATGTGGGAAAATTCCACTCCTCCTCAGAAAGGTAGGAGCTAGCCTGGAATGGTCTATTCAAGTCTAGGTCTATTAACTAGCTATAGTCTGTTTACATATTTCTGCCACCTGCTGGTGTACATAGAAATTACAGCAAATACATATTAAACAGTCATAGAAATACATTTGTTGACGATGCACAGTTATATTACACTAGTTGACAATACATTCATACTTAACATTATTGTAGCAGGGTGACAGAGTTTTAGTGACATACTTCAGGATGTTACAAGGCCACTGTGAGATATTTAGGCCACCCAGACAGAGGAGAGAGGTCCCATAGCAGAGAATCAGGCTTCATGTCACCCACCATTGGAACAGGCCAGTTTACGATATTTAGGCCCCTGGCACCCAGACGGAGGAGAGGTATATTCAACTTTGGGTTGCCCCGCAATCTAATGGTAAAATTAAAAAAAGAGGATTGAATGAAGAAGTGCCCTGGAGTACAAGAATATATTGTTAAGGGGAGGTAGTTATAAATGTCTAATCTGCACAAGGGATGGAAAGGTCCTGTGGGATCCATGCCTGGTTCATTTTTATGAACGTCAGCTTGTCTACATTGGCTGTGGACAGGCGGCTGCGTTTGTCTGTAATGACGCCCCCTGCCGTGCTGAATACACGTTCAGACAAAACGCTGGCCGCCGGGCAGGCCATCACCTCCAAGGCATAAAAGGCTAGCTCTGGCCACGTGGACAATTTGGGGACCCAGAAGTTGCATAGGGCCGAACCATCAGTCAGTACGTGGAGGGGTGTGCACACGAACTGTTCCTCCATGTTAGTGAAATGCTGCCTCTTGCTAACACGTTCCGCATCAGGTGGTGGTGCAGTTAGCTGTGGTGTGGTGACAAAACTTTTCCACATCTCTGCCATGCTAACCCTGCCCTCAGAGGAGCTGGCCGTGACACAGCTGCGTTGGCGACCTCTTGCTCCTCCTCTGCCTTCGCCTTGGGCTTCCACTTGTTCCCCTGTGACATTTGGGAATGCTCTCAGTAGCGCGTCTACCAACGTGCGCTTGTACTCGCGCATCTTCCTATCACGCTCCAGTGCAGGTAGTAAGGTGGGCACATTGTCTTTGTACCGGAGATCCAGCAGGGTGGTAACCCAGTAGTCCGCACACGTTAAAATGTGGGCAACTCTGCTGTCATTGCGCAGGCACTGCAGCATGTAGTCGCTCATGTGTGCCAGGCTGCCCAGAGGTAAGGACAAGCTGTCCTCTGTGGGAGGGGCATCGTCATCGTCCTCCGTTTCCCCTCAGCCACGCACCAGTGATGGGCCCGAGCTGCGTTAGGTGCCACCCCGCTGTGAACATGCTTCATCCTCATCCTCCTCCTTCTCCTCCTCGTCCTCCTCGTCCTCCAGTAGTGGGCCCTGGCTGGCCACATTTGTACCTGGCCTCTGCTGTTGCAAAAAAACTCCCTCTGAGTCACTTCTAAGAGACTGGCCTGAAAGTGCTAAAAATGACCCCTCTTCCTCCTCCTCCTCCTCCTGGGCCACCTCCTCTTCCATCATCGCCCTAAGTGTTTTCTCAAGGAGACATAGAAGTGGTATTGTAATGCTGATAACGGCGTCATAGCCACTGGCCATGTTAGTGGAGTACTCGAAACAGCGCAACAGGGCACACAGGTCTCGCATGGAGGCCCAGTCATTGGTGGTGAAGTGGTGCTGTTCCGCAGTGCGACTGACCCGTGCGTGCTGCAGATGAAACTCCACTATGGCCTGCTGCTGCTCGCACAGTCTGTCCAGCATGGTCAAGGTGGAGTTCCACCTGGTGGGCACGTCGCATATAAGGCGGTGAGCGGGAAGGCCGAAGTTACGCTGTAGCGCAGACAGGCGAGCAGTGGCAGGATGTGAATGCCGGAGGCGCACACAGACGGCCCGCACTTTATGCAGCAGCTCTGACATGTCGGGGTAGTTGTGAATGAACTTCTGCACCACCAAATTCAGCACATGCGCCAGGCAAGGGATGTGCGTCAAACCGGCTAGTCCCAGAGCTGCGACGAGATTTCGCCCATTATCGCACACCACCAGGCCGGGCTTGAGGCTCACCGGCAGCAACCACTCGTCGGTCTGTTGTTCAATACCCCGTCACAACTCCTGTGCGGTGTGAGGCCTGTCCCCCAAACATATGAGTTTCAGAACGGCCTGCTGACGTTTACCCCGGGCTGTGCTGAAGTTGGTGGTGAAGGTGTGTGGCTGACTGGATGAGCAGGTGGAAGAAGAGGAGGAGGAAGCCGGGTAGGAGGAGGAGGCTACAGGAGGCAAAGAATGTTGCCCTGCGATCCTTGGCGGCGGAAGGATGTGCGCCAAAGAGCTCTCCGCCTGGGGCCCAGCCGCCACTACATTTACCCAGTGTGCAGTTAGGGAGATATAGCGTCCCTGGCCGTGCTTACTGGTCCACGTATCTGTGGTTAGGTGGACCTTGCCACAGATGGCGTTGCGCAGTGCACACTTGATTTTATCGGATACTTGGTTGTGCAGGGAAGGCACGGCTCTCTTGGAGAAGTAGTGGCGGCTGGGAACAACATACTGTGGGACAGCAAGCGACATGAGCTGTTTGAAGCTGTCTGTGTCCACCAGCCTGAATGACAGCATTTCATAGGCCAGTAGTTTAGAAATGCTGGCATTCAGGGCCAGGGATCGAGGGTGGCTAGGTGGGAATTTACGCTTTCTCTCAAATGTTTGTGAGATGGAGAGCTGAACGCTGCCGTGTGACATGGTGGAGATGCTTGGTGACGGAGGTGGTGGTGTTGGTGGTACATTCTCTGTTTGCTGGGCGGCAGGTGCCAACGTTCCTCCAGAGGCGGAGGAAGAGGCCGAGGCAGCAGCAGAAGAGGTAGCAGGGGGAGCCTGAGTGAGTTCC
This sequence comes from Bufo bufo, assembly GCF_905171765.1. NCBI lineage: Eukaryota > Metazoa > Chordata > Amphibia > Anura > Bufonidae > Bufo > Bufo bufo. The sequence continues at coordinate 201,059,807 of NC_053396.1, read as the reverse complement.
TTGTTTTTAAGGTGTTTACTCCACTGCAGTTTATGCTTTGCATGCAGATGCCTGGTCATGCAGGTTGTGCTAATGTTCAGAATGTTAATGCCTCGCTTCAGGCTCTGATGGCACAGCGTGCAAACCACTCGGGTCTTGTCGTCAGCACATTGTTTGAAGAACTGCCACGCCAGGGAACTCCTTGAAGCTGCCTTTGGGGTGCTCGGTCCCAGGTGGCGGTGGCCAGTAGCAGGCGAACTTTCTTGGCGGCGGGTGTTTGCCCACTGCTCCCTCTTTTGCTATGCTGTTGGCTCGGTCTCACCACTGCCTCTTCCTCCGAACTCTGAAAGTCAGTGGCACGACCTTCATTCCATGTGGGGTCTAGGACCTCATCGTCCCCTGCATCGTCTTCCACCCAGTCTTCCTCCCTGACCTCCTGTTCAGTCTGCACACTGCAGAAAGACGCAGCAGTTGACACCTGTGTTTCATCATCATCAGAGACGTGCTGAGGTGGTATTCCCATGTCCTCATTATCAGGAAACATAAGTGGTTGTGCATCAGTGCATTCTATGTCTTCCACCGCTGGGGAAGGGCTAGGTGGATGCCCTTGGGAAACCCTGCCAGCAGAGTCTTCAACAGCATAAGAGACTGCTGCATAACTTGAGGCTCAGACAGTTTCCCTGATATGCATGGGGGTGATGTGACAGACTGATGGGCTTGGTTTTCAGGCGCCATCTGTGTGCTTTCTGCAGAAGACTGGGTGGGAGATAAGGTGAAAGTGCTGGATCCACTGTTGGCCACCCAATTGACTAATGCCTGTACCTGCTCAGGCCTTACCATCCTTAGAACGGCATTGGGCCCCACCAAATATCGCTGTAAATTCTGGCGCCTACTGGGACCTGAGGTAGTTGGTTTACTAGGACGTGTGGCTGTGGCAGAACGGCCACGTCCTCTCCCAGCACCACAGGGTCCACTAACACCACCACGATCATGTCCACGTCCCTTACTAGATGTTTTCCTCATTGTTACCGTTCACCACAATAAGAAAAAAAATATTTGGCCCAATGTATTGAATTCAAATTCAGGCCTTTTTTTACAAGCACCTAACACTATCTGGCTATCTATTTATGTACTGTATTACACTAATACAGGCACAGCAGTAACCACAGATTTAGCTGAATTCAAATTGTAGGCCTAGTATTTAGGCCCTGGATGAAAGGTACAGTATCCTATTACGGACAGTATTACACTTGGAGATGCACGGTAGCGTGTGAAGTTATTGAGGATGACCCTATCAGCACTTGAATTTACACCTTGAATGTAATATACCCTTTTACGGACAGAAATACACTATGTGAGATCCACAATAGTGTGTGCAAATTTAAATGCTTATGCTTTCAGCAATTGTTATTAAAAAGTTGGTGTAATATACCCTTTTACGGACAGATTTAAACTTGGCCTGCAACAGCAGAAACCACTGATTTAGGGTATTGCTATTTTGGGAATTGAATTTCAACCCAGAACAAAAACTATGCTTTGACGGACACTAAAAAACTTGTCCAGCCACAGCTGGAACACCAGATTTAGGGTATTGCTATTTTGGCAATTGAATTTCACCCCCGAAAAAAATATATCCTTTGCCAGACAGCAGACAGTATTACACTTGGCTAGCCACAGGTGGAACACCAGATTTAGGGGATTGCTATTTTTGCAAATGAATTTCACCCCTTTAATAATATATAGAAAATTCTATCCTGAGTTTCTAGGGGTGACAATAAGCATAGCCAAGCCCCTGATGTAGGATATAGCAAAAAAAAAAAAAACTACTATTGATGGTAAAATGGACTTGGTGGCAGCCTGTGCTGGCGCACCACAAGACACAAAATGTCCGCCGATCACCCCAGAAAAAAGTGACAGAAAAACGCTCTGGGCAGCCTAAAAATAGTGAGCAATTAACTAGCAGAAGTTGAATGATTCACACCTGTAGATCGATCACTTCATTAAGTGTTTTTGCTGAGTTAATCCCTGGCTAATCTCGCCCTAACAGCAGCTGCATCCTCTCCCTACACTGATCAGAGCAGAGTGACGTGCGGCGCTACGTGACTCCAGCTTAAATCGAGGCTGGGTCACATGCTGCACTGGCCAATCACAGCCATGCCAATAGTAGGCATGGCTGTGATGGCCTCTTGGGGCAAGTAGTATGACGCTTGTTGATTGGCTGCTTTGCAGCTTTTCAAAAAGCGCCAAGAAAGCGCTGAACACCGAATCCGAACCCGAACTTTTACGTAAATGTTAAAAAAATCGAAACGGCCTTTTTAAAAAAAATTCTGTTACGCCATTCACCATATGGGCTAACTTTTTTTTATATTTTAATGGTATTGGTGCTTTTTTTTGCTTCTATTTATTTTGGGGAATAGTGGTGATTTTAATTTTTATGTTTTTTTATATTTTCAAAACTTTACCCCAAGTGAACCACAACTTACAATCATCAGATATAAATTGCTCTATTATCCTGTATAGAAATCACTTTATCACAGTTCAGTACTGCCATCCAGGGGCCTGAACTGGGATATATTAACAATGAGCCTGGAAGCCTAGTACAGACTGCAACTCATTTTTAGAACAGGGTGCTTTCCCTGACCTCCTTTGGGGGAAAGCGCGCCTGAAGAGGAATCCCACGCTTCTGGTTTTAAACACTCTCAGATGCCGTGAGTAAGGGAAACTCGTTGCTGTGAGGGGAGTGGGTATGTGGCATATTCTGGGGCCATGAGGGTGAAGAATTGCGCGAGGAGCTTTACGGGGTGTAAATCTGTGAGGGAGCGCCGGAATCGACAAAATGTAACTGTATGGTTAGTACATTATTACAAGATTTGGGGCCCCTCTTTTAATTTTGCGCAGGGCCACATTTTGTCTAAAACCGGCCCTGCTCATGCTTCACTTCCAGCAGTATGAGTTCCTAAAAAAGTACTTATTGCCTTCAAATACCTGAACCGTAGTTCATAGGTCTGTGGTGGATATAACATAAATACAATAGTATCAGGAAGGTTCCACCGTCGATGAGATAAATTCCTGTCTGAAACGTCACAATGAAGAAAACAAAAGCTCTCCAAAAAATGCAATGACAAGATTATTGAAAATTACCAGTCAGGAGATGGATAGGAGAACATGCTGGTAGTCATCTTATGGATCTCCACGATTGACCATGGTCACTTTCATCATCATAGATCATCAGTTCTCAAATGCACAATTGATTAAAAAACTTTATCAAGACCCCAGAACGGGTATTTGCAATTGTTTATTATTTATTGTAAATTCATCATGTGTTATGTATCTCCTGCATGATTCAGAATGATAAGGTATACTTGGCATTAGAAATGGAACTTTAAATTCCATTCCTCCCTTCTTGGTGGGAGTGCGCTGGTTTGACTTCCTGCCAGGAGACGGAGCCCTACGGAGTTCTAGAGAGAATTAGCTGAGCAAGCCTGGAGTGATGGAGGACATCCATTCTGCTCCTGCTCCAAGGACCCTGGGACTGCAAAAACAGCTCATCTAGAAGGTCCACTACTCTAGGGACTCTAGAGTTCTATTGTCTGCCATCTTGCCTTGTACAGATGACAGCTGGATGCACCGTGATTCATCCTTTGCACTCAGTAAAGAAATATGTTTGATGTTCTTTTATGTCTACCTGATTCCTTCACACAACCTTTCCACTGCACAAAACCTCAGGGAGCAATGGCCTGAGGGAGTGCACTGTGAAACAGCATCTCATCAGAGCCACTACCACTCCCATCCTTTACACCAGCTCCTCAGGGGCTCACTACACTTTTCCAGTTCAGTCTTGTTAAATAATTTAGGTGTCAGGTGTTTTACTGGTTGATATCCAGTATTGCTGAGGCCTAAGCTTTATATAGAATACATAGGAAGGAATATTCATTTTTTCGAATTGTTGCCGTTTTATCTGCAAGTCAGTTCCTTAGGCTTTGAATGGGGCAGCGATTCACATACTTGACCCTGCTTCATCTATATGGGGAACATTGGACCCTCGCTCTTGTGATGGGCAGGGGGGCTCCCAGCGGTCAGCCATCCTGTAAAATAATCTAGCAGTTATTCCCTATCTAATGGATACAGAATTAGTTATTGTAACCAGAATACCCCTTTAACGTATAACTTTTGGAAAAGCAATCTTGAAGCTCTTGGACATCAGTGAAAGACTTCTAATTAGCCCTTATATCTATTATTTGCCATTTATAATACTGTTGTGAAAAAGGGGTCTTTGGGTCTAGCTTGGGATCCAGGGTCTGGTGTGACTACTACATAATGTATAACTGCCCTCAAGATATCCGTTCTGATCTTGTAGGCCAAAGTGCTCATGGCTTCTGTAGAGGAAGAAACTCTCTTTGTGCATTAATGGAGATTTATTTCTTGTAAAGTTTCCTGATCAGGCCATAACAACTGCTGCCCAGGAACTGAATGTACCAGTAAGCAGACAAAACCACCTGAAAGAGGAACATGGTGGATTTCAAAATCAACATGATCATTTAAGCTAAAACTTTGGGGCTGGACTGGGAGTGCCTACACTCCAGCAAAAAGATGTGTTAAGATTTGAAAAATTCTAATTGATGTATCAGGTTGCACAAGGAGAAAGAAATTAAATGACAAAGGAAAAGAACGAAAGAGGATGAGACCTGGAACGGAAACTATCAGGGAAGGAAAAATGAGCAGCACCCGCCAAGCGCTGATATAAGATATTAGTCATATAGAGCAGAGGCAGAGTTTTATGGGTCTCATCTAATATTTTTTGCATCCTTGACCTTAGGGACCCGCTATTACATGAGTACCTGGACCCACTGTAGTATCCTTTGGTAGGCCAGTCCAAACCTGGCATCATAAGTATTCAATACCTTGGCCTACAGACCCCTGATGAAAGTGATTAGAGATAACCGAATTTCTTACAAATTTGATTTGGCTGCTTCGTCGAATTGTAAAAAATCGCTTTGTGACGAATTAGGTTGTCACGGAGTGCATTTTTTTGTAAGTAGCGGGTGCAAAGACAGGGAGCTGCGATAGCGCCGCCCTGTCATTGTAACCCTGAGATGCCGCGTTTATACATGATCGCGGCATCCGAGTTTAAAAACAGTGTAAAATTAACAATAAAAAACAATTACATCAAACTTACCGCCTCCATTTGCGCGCAACGGGCCGGGCGCCACCATCTTGCTTGAATGATGATGTAATCTCACGCCGCACTGGATTTCGGCGGAGATCTTCAAGCAAGATGGAGGCTGGTGGGGCTGGTGGCCCGTCACAAGCAAATGGAGGAAGTAAGTTTGAATTTTTTTGTTTTTTATACTATTTCAGGATAAATCGATTCGCTGACATGAAGCACGAGGAAATTTGTCTTTTAGGCGAATCGAATTTATCCTGAAATTCGGATTGCATTCCACTTCGTGGGATTCGATTCGCTCATCTCTAAAAGTGATGTTAGAAACACTTAGGGTCAGAGCAGGTTAGTTTACTATTAATAACGGGGGCACTATGGGGGAACAGTGCTTGACAGTAGCAATTATTTAGGGGAACATTGAACACTTTTAGTGTTATGAGAACAATTGGATTGGAGGCAGTATGTGGCCACTATCACTTCAAGTGGACTATCTGCTTGGTAGAGTTATTTTTGAGGGCACTATGCAGCCACCATTGGTGTCAAATGAAATATCTATATAAAATGTGAAATCCTAGATGTGACGGAGGCTTTATGAGACTCACAATTTCCTCATTCAGTTTTTAGATGATGTGACACAGTGAGATGTTTTGTTTGGGAAAACAGGAATTTTCCTCCCAGCATGTGCTGCTAGGCTGATTTACAGCCAGGTGAGGTCAAATACCGGGCCGGATTTTAAGTGCCGGTCCGGGTTTTGGCAGCACCTGGTTGTCCTTAAATAGACAGCTGGGCTTAGAAGCTGTGTCTCTGTGTTGGGATCTGGGAGCCTTGTGGCTGAATGAAGGCTTGCTACCTGTTTGGCGTGCTATCAGCAAGGACTCTTTGAGGCAGAATTTCCGCATGGTGTGAATTACCACCAACACCGCAAGGTGACTTTTTGTTTGATTATGACTGCTTGTTTTGTCACTTGCCTAAAGTATGAATAAAACACTAAACTGATTGATCCAAAGAACTTGTTGTTGCCTCTATGCTGCGTCCGCTAATCCTGTCTACCAGAGCGAGTCCCTACAGTGAGTTAATGTAAGTTGATTGGCATGTAAAGAAACTTTAACATCTTCACTTCATGTCATAAAATACATCTCTGCCTATAAAAAGTCTCTGCAGGTTCCTCATTCCTAAGAGGCTCAAGTCTAATAACAGGGATTAGACTGCCAATGTTTATTGCGGTTCTTACATAAACTGTTTTATGTGTAAAACGTTTAAATAATATAAGGTGTAGGTGAGTTTTCTCAGCCAACTTCTTTTTTGTTTTTTATCATGAGATTTCTATTGGTTTCCAATATAGTGATTACAGTTGTTAACAATGTTGTAGAAGTACATCATCCAGCCATATCAACCCAGAACAATATTTCACTACATAGTGGAGTTGCCCATACATCAATAGTACATAGTCAGGTGATGAAATCTACAGGGTGGGCCATTTATATGGATACACCTTAATAAAATGGGAATGGTTAGTAACTTCCTGTTTGTGGCACATTAGTATATGTCAGAGGGGAAACTTTTCAAGATGGGTGGTGACCATGGCGGCCATTTTGAAGTCGGACATTTTGAATCCAACTTTTGTTTTTTCAATAGGAAGAGGGTCATGTGACACATCAAACTTATTGGGAATTTCACAAGAAAAGCAATGGTGTGCTTGGTTTTAATGTAACTTTATTCTTTCATTAGTTATTTACAAGTTTCTGACCACTTATAAAATGTGTTCAATGTGCTGCCCATTGTGTTGGATTGTCAATGCAACCCTCTTCTCCCACTCTTCACACACTGATAGCAACACCGCAGGAGAAATGCTAGCACAGGCTTCCAGTATCCGTAGTTTCAGGTGCTGCACATCTCGTATCTTCACAGCATAGACAATTGCCATCAGATGACCCCAAAGATAAGGGGGTCAGATCGGGAGACCTTGGGGGCCATTCAACTGGCCCACGACGACCAATCCACTTTCCAGGAAACTGTTCATCTAGGAATGCTCAGACCTGACACCCATAATGTGGTAGTGCACCATCTTGCTGGAAAAACTCAGGGAACGTGCCAGCTTCAGTGCATAAAGAGGGAAACACATCATCATGTAGCAATTTCGCATATCCAGTGACCTTGAGGTTTCCATTGATGAAGAATGGCCCCACTATCTTTGTACCCCATATACCACACCATACCATCAATTTTTTTCTTCCAACAGTCTTGGAGGGATCTATCCAATGTGGGTTAGTGTCAGACCAATAGCAGGTGGTTTTGTTTGTTAACTTCACCATTCACATAAAAGTTTGCCTCATCACTGAACAAAATCTTCTGGGTAAACTGAGGGTCCTGTTCCAATTTTTGTTTTGCCCATTCTGCAAATTCAGTGCGCCGATCTGGGTCATCCTCGTTGAGATGCTGGAGTTTGTAAGGGTGCCATTTGTGAGTAGCTAATATCCGCCGAAGGGATGTTCGACGAATGCCACTCTCCAGTGACATGCGGCGAGTGCTACGCTGTGGGCTCTTGCTGAATTAAGCTAGGACAGCCACTGATGTTTCTTCATTAGAGACAGGGCCGTCTTTAATATTGATTGGACCCTGGGCAAGAATTTACTTGGACCCCCTGGATCCCGCCCCCCCCCCCCCCCCCGTACTTGCTATACAGCAACACTTACCTGTCACGTCCAGGGCCTCCAGGTGACGTCTCCTCTCATCATCTTCTCTGTAGATCTTCTCTCTCATCATCTTCTCCACTCGGTCTGGACAACTTCTCTCAGCCGCCTCGTCTCTGCAGAGTGTGACACACAGACATATTAGCTTCCTCACATTCTATCATTATCCCCCAACTGGAGTCCCCACAGTGTTATCCTGCTGCTTCCTGTGCCCCCCCCTCCCCCCCGGGGTGTAGCTATAGGGGGTGCAGAGGTAGCAGTCGCTACCGGGCCCAGGAGCATGAAGGGGCCCAAAGACACTTGTGCCGCATAAGAAGACACACAAAGCACTGAGGGAAGGAGGGCCCAAGCTGAACTCTTGCACCGGAGCCCATGAGCCTTTAGTTACGCCCCTGCCCCCCCCCCCCAATACTATCCTGAAGAAACATTACTGCACCCCATAGTAATAGTGTTGCTAATAGTCCCACCAATAGTAATTCCCTTCTAGAATGCCATTATTAGTAACACTGCCCCAACCGTGATAATGCTCCTCAACAATGCCCCCATTATTAGAAGAGCCCTCCCATATTAATAATACCCTCACAGAGCCCCCAGTATAAATAAGGCCCCCTATTGTTCCCCCAGTGGTAATAAAGCTCCTACAGACCCCTCAGTAGTAATAAGGCCCCCATAGTGCTCTTAGTAGAAAAAAGGCGGATCTATAAGACCCTCCTATAGAGCCCCCATTAGTAATAAGACCGCCTATAATGTCCCCTGGATCTGCAGTGCCCCCTGCAGTTATAATCCTCCCTCCACCATACAGTCCCATGTAAATAACATCACCTCCTCCCCAGCCGCCTCCAACGCACAATCCCATGTAAACATCACCCCCTAAGGCTACTTTCACACTTGCATTCGTGCGGATCTGTCCTGTACTTGTACAGGACGGATCCGCACCGATAATACAAACTAATGCATCCGTTCAGGACCGATTCGTTTGTATTAGATTTGAATTTCTAAGTCCCAATACGGATCCGTCCTGACTTACATTGAAAGTCAATAGGGGACGGATCCGTTTACAATTGCACCATTTTGTGTCAATGCAAAAGGGATCCGTCCCCATTTACTTACATTGTAAGTCAGGACGGATCCGTTTGGCTCCGCAAGGCCATACGGACACAAAAACGCTGCTTGCAGCATTTTGGGGTCCGCCTCCAAAACGGAACGGGGGGCTGTACGGAGCCGAACGAATGCATTCTGAATGGATCCGCATCCATTCAGAATGCATTGGGGTTAAACTGATGCATTTGGGGCTGCTTGTGAGAGCCTTGAAACGGATCTCACAAGCGGATCCCCAAACGCAAGTGTGAACGTAGCCTAAACATTAAGTCCCATGTACATAAACATCATTCCCCCCCCACCATCCACTTTCAACATACAGTGCCATGTAAATAACATCACTCCCTTCAGCCCCAACATACATCCTAGTTAAATAACTACAACTCCCAGCATTGCTCTTAACTTACCTCTCCTCATGTACAGACATCAGCATTAGGCTCCTTCTCCTCTGCACTCCGGTCCAATCCTGCACTGGTCACATGATGGTGACATCATCCAGGTCATCCTATCACAGCCTGTTTTGCTGATCACATGACCTGTGATGTCACCACAGGTCCTTCACCTCTTCCCAGGGTATTAGATTCAATTGTATTGCCGTTCTGTGTACGGCAATACAGTTGTATCTAGCAGGCAGGCAGGACATTCGGGGCCTGGGACAAAACATCAGGGGCCCAGGCCCCGAATGTTTTAACCTAGCAACGCAGTCACTAGTGAATGGGAGTCGGGAAACGGAGCTCCCTTGGGCCCCCAGGAGCAACTGGGCCCGGGGAAGCTGCCCCTTTTGCCCTGCGGCAAAGACGGCCCTGATTAGAGACAGATTTCATGCGTCTACATTTTGGAAAATCCAACACTGAACCAGTTTCACGAAACTTAGCAAGCAGTTTGCTAACTGTAGCATGGGAGATGGGTGGTCTCGTAGGGTGTCTTGCATTGAAATCTGCTGCAATGACCCGGTTACTGCGTTCACCAGACATCAACACAATTTCTATCCGCTCCTCACGTGTTAACCTCGGCGACATGTCAATGGCTGTAAACAAAGAGAAACTTGTAAATAACTCATGAAAGAATAAAATTACGTTAAAACCAAGCACACCATTGTTTTTCGTGTGAAATTCCCAATAAGTTTGATGTGTCACATGACCCTCTTCCTATTGAAAAAACAAAAGTTGGATTCAAAATGTCCGACTTCAAAATGGCCGCCATGGTCACCACCCATCTTGAAAAGTTTCCCCCCTCACATATACTAATGTGCCACAAACAGGAAGTTAAAATCACCAACCATTTCCATTTTATTAAGGTGTATCCATATAAATGGCCCACCCTGTACAATCAGTACAAAGTGTAAGTGAACTTATACCCATGCAGTGGGTGCTCTTAGATTGTAATGAAGACAAAACAAAGGTAGTAATAAACATGAACACAAAATAAACAGGTGTCCGAGTGAGTAACATGTGCTGTCTTGAGGTAGGCATATATGAATGCTGGCATGAAGTCTGCATCATGAGGGCCAATAGATTGAAGTCAAATCTATGGGTGAGCTATATCCTATACCAGGGGTACTCAACTGGCGGACCGCGGTCCAAATACGGACCGCGTCCGCCAGTTGTCCGGACCCCGGCCATCCTTCAGAGCGCTCCTCCTCTCCTGCACACTGTACCGTGCAGGAGGAGGAGCTTACCGGCGCACTTCCGCCTGTCCCACAGCGCAGTGAGACAGGGCTTCCTCCACATGTAGCGCTCCTCCTCCTGCAGTGCACACTCTGGCAGCTCTGCTCAATACAGCGGCGGGCACAGGAGATGATCGTTCTCAGCAGCGCAGGAGGTGTCTCTCCCTCCCCTGTGTCTGACCTGCCTGCTGCCCCCGCCGCTGCCAATAAGAAGAGGCAGGAGGAGGAGGGGAGGGGCTGTGGCCACTGCGCCACCAATGAAGAAAACTGACCTGTAATACAAATACAGGAGGCGGGTGCTGGAATCAAATAGCCAGCACCCGACCTCTATGACAGGGAGCTGCGATCAGCTGCAGTTGAGTTAACCCTTCAGGTGCGGTACCTGAGGGGTTAATTGTAGCTGATCGCAGCCCCCTGTCACAAAGGTCAGGTGCCAGTTATTTGATTCCAGCACCCGCCTCCTGTATTTGTATAAGAAACGTTGGTGGCACAGTGCGCCCCCCCAGTATAATAAACATTGGTGGCGCAGTGGGAAGTGCCAATGAGGGTAAAAAAATAATTAACTCACCTCCTCCAGTTGATCGCGTAGCTGCCGGTCTCCTGTTCTTACTTCTTTCTTCAGGACCTGTGGTGACGTCACTGAGCTCATCACATGGCCCATTACCATGGTGATAAATCATGTGATGAGCACAGTGACGTCACCACAGGTCCTGAAGAAAGAAGTAAGAACAGGAGACCGGCAGCTACGCGATCAACTGGAGGAGGTGAGTAAATTATTTTTTTATTTTTTAACCCTCATTGGCACTGCCCACTGCGCCACCAATGTTTATTATATTGGGGAGGGCACACTGCGCCACCAATGTTTATTATTTTGAGGGGGGGCGCACTGCGCCACCAATGTTTATTATATTGGGGGGGGCACACTGCGCCACCAATGTTTATTATATTGAGGGGGGTGCACTGCGCCAACCAATGTTTATTATACTGGGGTGATGGGGGGCACACTGCGCCACCAATGTTTATTATATTGAGGGGGGGCGCACTGCGCCACCAATGTTTATTATACTGGGGTGATGGGGGGGCGCACTGCGCCACCAATGTTTATTATTTTGAGGGGGGGCGCACTGCGCCACCAATGTTTATTATATTGAGGGGGGCGCACTGCGCCACCAATGTTTATTATATTGAGGGGGGCGCACTGCGCCACCAATGTTTATTATACTGGGGTGATGGGGGGGCGCACTGCGCCACCAATGTTTATTATTTTGAGGGGGGGCGCACTGCGCCACCAATGTTTATTATATTGAGGGGGGCGCACTGCGCCACCAATGTTTATTATACTGGGGTGATGGGGGGGCGCACTGCGCCACCAATGTTTATTATACTGGGGTGATGGGGGGGCGCACTGCGCCACCAATGTTTATTATATTGACCTTCTACTATGCATTCTGTATTCAGAATGCTATTATTTTCCCTTATAACCATGTTATAAGTGAAAATAATACAGTGAATAGACTTTCATCCTAGGAACCATGCGTGAAAATCTCACCGCATCCGCACTTGCTTGCGATTTTCACACAGCCCCATTAACTTCTATGGGGCCTGCGTTGCGTGAAAAACGCACAACAGAGCATGCTGCGATTTTCACGCAATGCACAAGTGATGTGTGAAAATCACCGCTCATGTGCACAGCCCCATAGAAGTGAATGGGTCCGGTTTCAGTGCGGGTGCATTCCGGTATTTTGAATGCCAGATCCGGCACTAATACATTCCTATGGGGAAAAATGCTGGATCCGGCATTCAGGCAAATCTTCATTTTTTTTTCGCCGGAGATAAAACCGTAGTATGCTGCGGTTTTATCTTTTGCCTGATCAGTCAAAATGACTGAACTGAAGACATCCTGATGCATCCTGAACGGATTGCTCTCCATTCTGAATGCATGGGGATAGGCCTGATCAGTTCTTTTCCGGTATTGAGCCCCTAGGACAGAACTCTATGCCGGAAAAGAAAAACGCTAGTGTGAAAGTACCCTAAAATATTAAGTTTAAATCCCCCCTTTTCCAATTTTACATATAAAATATATAAACAATAAATAAATAAACATATTACATAGCGCTGTCCAAACTATTAAATTATTCAAAAATATCTCCTATGCGGTGAGCATTTGCCATTTTTAGTCACCTTGTCACCCCAAAAAATAGCATAGGACTGTTCTATTATGGGCCGAATGTTTCATAAAATGCGAAATGCACGCAGCTTTTTTTGGTGTTTTTTTTTTTTTTTTTTGCGCGGTATTGAGTATCGTAATACTTTTTTATGGTGACGAAAGCGAATCAAAATTTTGGTTTCAAAACAACCCTACGCCAATCTGATCGGCGTAGCGTTGTCACGATACCAAAATTTTGATTCAGTTTCGATTTGGCGACAAAAAATTTGATTTGGCTCCTAAATTTTTCAGTTCAGGAGCCAATGGCTACTAGGTATTTTTTTTAGGCTGGAGCACTGCAGGTCCCTCCTCCCCTGCAGCAGCGGCAGCACGTAAGGGAGCTTCAAGCTGCTGGAGAGGGGAGGGACATCACCACTGCCACCAATGAAATAAATGTCACATTTGGGGAGGAAGGGGGGCGTGGAGAGGGCGACAGAGAGGCGGGAACACGTCACTGACTGCAGGAAAGGACTCCAGTCAGTGTCGTGTTCCCATCTCTCCTGGGCCATCTGCTTTAGGTAATCTGATTAAATAAAGTGATTAAGCCCCATCAAACCATGATAGTTTTGTTCCGCATCCAATTCCCATTTATGGGGCATTGGATGCGGCCCCTTAGTTTCAATGGAGCGGAAAAAGATGCAGACAGCACACAGTGTGCTGTCTGCATCTCTTGTGGCCCCATTGTAATTAAGGGGCCGCATCCAATCCCCCAATAATGGGAATTGGATGCGGAACAAAACTATCATATGTCTGTTCTGTGGCTTGGGTTGCCACCCGGCCAGTAGTTCACCAGCAAGGCTGGTACTTTAGTTCCCTTGCCGGTGTCAGAGTTTTCTTGTAAGGACTGTTAGGCTACTTTCACACTTGCGGCAGGACGGATCCGACAGGCTGTTCACCCTGTCGGATCCGTCCTGCCGCTATTTTGCCGGACTGCCACTCCCCATTGACTATAGCGGGAGTGGAGCTACGGTGCAGCATGGCAGTGCACGGCGTGAGGCCGCCAGACGAAAAAGTCGGACATGTAGTACTTTTAGTCTGGCGGCCTTTCACCGTGCTGCGCCGTAGCTCTGCCCCCATCCCCATTATAGTCGATGAGCACAGAGCAGCGGCACGGCGAAGTAGTGGCAAGATGGATCTGACGGGGTGAGCAGCCTGTCGGATCCGTCCTGCTGCAAGTGTGAAAGTACCCTTACTAATGAGCGCTTCCATCATGGAACGCCCATTAGTACAGCATTTACCTCCACCGCTACTTGTGCTAGTAAAAAAATATATATATTACGGTACCTCCACCTCCATTTGCTGACGCTGTGGAGAACACTCCCTGCTGACTAGAAGCTCAGGACCTACAAGACGCCATCACGTTAGAGCACCGGTCCTGAGCTTGCAGTCAGCAGCGAATGTTCACCGCAGCCAGGTGAATGCAAATTATTATTATTTTTTTTGCAAAAGCAGAGAAGGGAGGCACTAATGGGGGCATTACTCTTACTGGGGGCACTAATGTGGCCATTACTAATTCTGGGACTTACCCGGGGCGCTCCACTATAACGTCAGAGCGCCCCACGCGCATGTATCACATGATCGCATGGCATCTTTACTGTTGGCGTTCAGCTCGGACCTTCATCTGACTGCAGACCCAGGTATGTGGACCTTTAATAAAACTAGTTGAGTACCCCTGTCTTATACCATCCACTTGAGGTCCACTCTGACCATAGTGCGTGGAATCTATTCATAGAGGGTTGTTGAGTATAGAACATCTTCTCATGTATGCAGGTGGAATTAACCAATTCTATCACTTTGTGTATGGCGAGAGTGCAAGGGCTTTTTTTAGTGCCTGGTAATAACTAGCTTGGTTGCCATTAGTATATGAGTAACTATTGTTCTGTGTTGGTGCCCCAAGATGTCTATTCCTATAAATAGAAGTGCTAACTCCAGCGTTAATCCAATTCTAGTGTGGATGAGATCTGTAATGAGGTTCTGAACGCTAGACCATAGCAGGAAAATTTTAGAGCATGACCATAGTGTGTGACCTCAGCCAACTTTTATATCACCATACTCCATAGTGCTTTACACAGTGCATTCATTTACCAATATTCATAAAGAACTTGAAATCTCTATCACTAAACTCATACCTAAAGTTATTTAGGTGGACAAGGTCTATAGACTTTGGGAGGCACCAGAACCAGTCCAAGAGCTAATTTGACCTTCCGTTGACATCAACAGAAATCATCTAAAATTTCAAGTCATGTTAGCAACCAGTTTCCTCGAATACAGTGCATTCGGAAAATCTTCAGAGCCATTCATTTTTTAAAATATTTTGTTATGTTGCTGTCTGTGCTAAATCTGCACTTAATACCCAATAATAACAAAGTGGAAACAGAATGTAAATTTTTTTTGAAAATTGACTTAAAAGGAAAAAAATAAAATTTTGTATGAACATAAGACATTTCAGACTCTTTGCTATGGCACTTGAATTTAGCTCTGTGGGCCTTCCATTTCTCTTAATCAATTTTTGAGATATTTCTACACATTTATTGGAGTCAACTGGTGGTAAATTCAGTTGACTTTTTTAATAGATAAATATAGATAAAATCCTATCACCCTTTGTGCAATCACTTCCCTCATACTTCAGGGATACAGGAGACCTTTTAAAACAATTAGAGGGGATACACCTAGAGGACGGGTGCATATTAGGGAGCATCGACGTGGAAGCCCTATATTCATCCATCCCGCATGAATGGGGCTTACATGCAGTAGCACATTTTCTGGGCACACGTGGATGCCAATTTGTGGCACATAATAATTTGATCCTTCAGCTCCTGGAGTTTGTACTGTGCAAAAATTACTTTCTTTTTAACGGCAGATTCTACCACCAGCTCAGGGGCACCGCGATGGGGTGTTCCTGTGCCCCATCATATGCAAATTTGCTCCTGGGCTGGTGGGAGGATACCCTTGTCTTCCGCGATGAGACCATCTGTGAGGTCCAGAATGTCCAGATATGGGCACGTTATATTGATGACGTGCTGGTGGTCTGGAAAGGCTGTCCTAAATCGTTTTCTGAATGGGCATCCGGCCTAAACGGGAATCAGATAGGTCTGCGCTTCACGTCAGAGTGTGATCCGAAACAGCTACCATTTTTAGACATCCTCATCATCAAGAATCAAGACGGTTGTCTTGAAACAACAATTTTCCGAAAACCAACCTCAACGAATTCCCTCCTGAGGTGGGACAGTTGGCATCCTTTCCCTCTCAGGAGGGGGATCCCTCGAGGCTAATACCTGGGAATAAGGAAAAATTGCTCCAAGGAGGCAGAATTCCAAAAACAGGCAGCAGACCTAAAAAAACGCTTCATGGATCGGGGTTACCCCTCTGGCACACTAACACCGGCCTATAAGGCTGCAAAAGTCCGTACTCGCAGTTCCCTTCTCACTCCGAATATGACAAAAAGTATTGACAATGTGCCTGCAACAGAGACACAGGAGACACGTTTGATCAGCACGTTCAATGAAGCTTCTGCAGGTGTAAGAGAAATCATTACCAGACACTGGCATGTACTCAGGATGGACCCTGACCTTTGTGCCACCATAAAGGAATACCCCAATATAACATACAGGAGGGGGAAGAGTGTACATGATTGGATGGTGAATAGTCATTTCTCCCCTAAGCCAACACAAAAAACCTGGCTGGAAAAGGGAGTTTATGGTAACTACCGATGTGGAGGGTGCATAGCCTGTAAATACATGCAGTGTGGAAAATCCTTCAGGAGCAGTAATACAGAGAAAACATATGTTGTCAGGGATCTGATAAACTGTAAAACCATAGGGGTTGTATACAAAATCACATGCACCTGCATGAAAGAATATGTTGGTAAAACAAAAAGGGAGTTGAGAAGGAGAATCGGCGAACATATAAATGATATTCACAACTGTCGGGACACTACAGTCTCGCGCCATGTACGTTTTGAGCATGATGGGGACCCAAGGTGCCTCTCCTTCATGGGCACCGAAAAAGTGAAGCCACCTTTAAGAGGCGGCGATTGGGATAAAAGAATCCTCCAGTGTGAGGCGAGATGGATATTCTACCTTAAGACGATATATCCCAATGGCCTCAACGAACAACAGAGTTATACATGCTTCATCTGATGTCAAGGGATGATGAATGCCATGGCATTTGGTGCGCACCCAAGGGTGCTAATTGTTCCACCTTTGTGCATCAATCTATGGGGGCTGTTTGTCGCACTCTGACGTGGAGCGTGGGAATATTAATGCTGATATCACTGCTGATATAAGCGTGGAAGACCTAACATATCGGAAGATATAATGATGAGAGAACTAATAATGAATTATTGGCGCAGGAATGTATTTTTTCCTGTTCCATATATCCTCTTCATTTGCACCACATGTATAACTAACTACATGTGGGCATCGGTATGGATGAGAACCTGCCTAAGAAATCCATATTCGAATGATTGTATTAAATGAGGTTACTGTCCGGCATCTGAGACGTCTACCAGCGTGAAGTGCCTGCGCGTCATCCGGTTACCTAGTGACGGGTGACGCTCAGACACAACTTCCGGCAGCCTAGGCGATTATGTTCCGCGACCTTCCGGTGCAATGGAGCGCATGGGAACGGCGTGCGTTCCACCGGGAGAGGGCGGGACAATAGGGCGGAAATAGTTGGAGGCGCTGATTTTAAAAGGCGACACAGCAGTGTATACTGTGTCTCCACACTGCTGGCATCTTGTAGTGAGGCAAGGCGAGGGTACTATTGGGGACACTTCCCTATACCCCGGAGGGCGTGTACCACTGACCGTCCATACCGCTTTGTATTTACAAAGAAAGAAACTCTCTGCTGAAGCAGTAAGTTACAAATACATACTTAAGAATGTTACTTGGATGCATATGAAATTAAGCATATTTAGTGATTGTGTTTTTTGCACATTTACTTTGTGTTTTTATAGAAACCCTCTGACTTCAGTAAGCCCCTGATGAGTTTCATCGTTATTGGAACGAAACATGGCGTGTAGGGCAACATAGTGAGGGAAATCACAGGGAATAGTCCCCATTTAGGGACAGGTTCCGTATGGGGGCGCCCCTGTCGGGGCGGGTGCTCCGTGTCGTTGAGGCAGGTCTATGAGAATAGCCCCTAATCATCCATATAGGGAGGGCTCTAGACCAGGGCATTATAGGAGTGTCCAGATTGCCATATTATCTGAAGCAATTCGGCCAGATTGTTACATCATCTGAAGCACTTTGGCCACCAATGCTAATACCACACAGGCGTACTACGTCACCCACCATCTAGTGAATCGTATGTCTACCGGACGGGGTAAGATCCACCCATTATCATTATTCTCTTACAGACGATTCTGGATGGTGGCAATATATGTGTTTATATGTGTGTATGTTATTTTGTCCATTGTCCCACTGCAACCACCAATGCTTTTAGTGTTATTAGAGTAAAACTTATATTTTAAATATACCCAGTCCACATGTGGTAAATACACTATCTAAAGGGTGTATCTCACACGTACAGATGCAGACTAAGCCGCAATTTAAGATTTTTGCCCAAAGTTGGTGTTTTTCTAATAGCAGAATAGAACCACAGTATCTAAAGGGTGTTTCTCACAATGACATATGCAGCAAAGGCTGGAAAATGCCCCTGACGAAGCTCAAGGAGTGAAACCCGGGTCGGGCAAAGGATTTAGACGCTGGGATTTTTTTAATGCGAATTTTAAAGAGCTTGTTTGTGAGTATGTGCAAATAAAAAGTTTTAATCAAACATCATCGGAGCTTCACTATTGCAGAAGCCACTTGTATTCACAGAAAACCTCTAAGAAAAGAAATCGAAAAGAACAGCTGATTTACCTGGGGTATATCTGAACCAAGTCTGTGGTTAGACCCTGCGTGATTGCATGGGAACGTGGATCTCCGTCAGAATAAAACCAACCAACTACGGAGGGTATTATATACACGCCTTGATTGACATAGCGCTGTGTAAGTATAATCTGTGCAGTGCAGGTCAAATAACCGTACCAACTTACACTATTTTAACTTTTATTAGTTGCAGGATATCCATACTTAGGATATTTGCAGCCCTCGATTTTCTTTCAAAAGGGAGAAGGAAGAAGGAAAAATTGTTTGCATACTGGCCTTGATGATATGCGCGGTCCGAACTCTATATTTATACCTGTTTAAAGCGTGACTGACCCCACAACACTTTTCGGACCTGCAGCACAGCATTGTTGCGGACTGGTGATAAATTTCTTTTGTATCACAATGACATATGCAGCAAAGGCTGTAACCCCAAAATGGGTGTTTTTTTAATAGCAGAATAGAACCACAGTATATAAATGGTGTATCTCACACATACAGATGTAGACTAGGCCGCCATTTAAGATTTATGCCCAAAATAGGTGTTTTTTTGTAGCAGAATAGAACCACAGTATCTAAAAGGTGTATCTCACACGTACAGATGCAAACTAGGCCGCAATTTAAGATTTTTGTCCGAAATGGGTGTTTTTCTAATAGCATAATAGAACAACAGTATCTAAAGGGTGTATCTCACAATGACATATGCAGCAAAGGCTGCAAAATTACGTCTTTTGCCCAAAATTGGTGTTTTTTTTAATAGCAGAATAGTACCACAGTATATAAATGGTGTATCTCACACATACAGATGTAGACTAGGCCGCAATTGAAGATTTTTGCCCAAAATAGGTGTTTTTTTATAGCAGAATAGAACCACAGTATCTAAAGGGTTTATCTTAAACGTACAGATTAAAACTAGGCCGCAATTTAGGATTTTTGCCCAAAATGGGTGTTTTTCTAATAGCATAATAGAACAACATTATCTAAAGGGTGTTTCTCACAATGACATATGCAGCAAAGGCTGGAAAATTAAATGTTTTGCCTTAAGTGGGTGTTTTTTTAATAGCAGAATAGATCAACAGTATCTAAATGTTGCATCTCACACGTACAGATGTAGACTAGGCCGCAATTTCTAATTTTTGCCCAAAATAGGTGTTTTTCTACAAACCGGATTCCAAAAAAGTTGGGACACTATACAAATCGTGAATAAAAACTGAATGCAATGATGTGGAGGTGCCAACTTCTAATATTTTATTCAGAATAGAACATAAATCCCGGAACAAAAGTTTAAACTGAGAAAATGTACCATTTTAGGGGAAAAATATGTTGAATCAGAATTTCATGGTGTCAACAAATCCCCAAAAAGTTGGGACAAGGCCATTTTCACCACTGTGTGGCATCTCCCCTTCTTCTTACAACACTCAACAGACATCTGGGGACCGAGGAGACCAGTTTCTCAAGTTTAGAAATAGGAATGCTCTCTTGTCTAATACAGGCCTCTAACTGTTCAATCGTCTTGGGCCTTCTTTGTTGCACCTTCCTCTTTATGATGCGCCAAATGTTCTCTATAGGTGAAAGATCTGGACTGCAGACTGGCCATTTCAGTACCCAGATCCTTCTCCTACGCAGCCATGATGTTGTGATTGATGCAGAATGTGGTCTGGCATTATCTTGTTGAAAAATGCAGGGTCTTCCCTGAAAGAGATGACGTCTGGATGGGAGCATATGTTGTTCTAGAACCTGAATATATTTTTCTGCATTGATGGTGCCTTTCCAGACATGCAAGCTGCCCATGCCACACGCGCTCATGCAACCCCATACCATCAGAGATGCAGGCTTCTGAACTGAGCGTTGATAACAACTTGGGTTGTCCTTGTCCTCTTTGGTCCGGATGACATGGCGTCCCATATTTCCAAAAAGAACTTTGAATCGTGACTCGTCTTCCATTTTGCCACACTACATTTTAAATGATCCCTGGCCCAAACGCCTGAGCTTGTGGATCTTGCTTAGAAATGGCTTCTTCTTTGCACTGTAGAGTTTCAGCTGGCAACGGCGGATGGCACGGTGGATTGTGTTCACTGACAATGGTTTCTGGAAGTATTCCTGAGCCCATTCTGTGATTTCCTTTACAGTAGCATTCCTGTTTGTGGTGCAGTGTCGTTTAAGGGCCCGGAGATCACGGGCATCCAGTATGGTTTTACGGCCTTGACCTTTACGCACAGAGATTGTTCCAGATTCTCTGAATCTTCGGATGATGTTATGCACAGTTGATGATGATAGATGCAAAGTCTTTGCAATTCTTCGCTGGGTAACACCTTTCTGATATTGCTCCACTATCTTTCTGCGCAACATTGTGGGAATTGGTGATCCTCTACCCATCTTGGCTTCTGAGAGATACTGCCACTCTGAGAAGCTCTTTTTATACCCAATCATGTTGCCAATTGACCTAATTAGTGTTAATTGGTCTTCCAGCTCTTCGTTATGTTCAAATTTACTTTTTCCAGCCTCTTATTGCTACTTGTCCCAACTTTTTGTGGATTTGTTGACACCGTGAAAATTAGAATCAACGTATTTTTCCTTTAAAATGATACATTTACTCGGATTAAACGTTTGATCTGTCATCTACGTTCTATTACAAATAAAATATTGACATTTGCCATCTCCACATCATTGCATTCAGTTTTTATTCACAATTTGTTTAGTGTCCCAACTTTTTTGGAATCCGGTTTGTATATATATATATATATATATATATATAAAAGCAATCATTTAATGCTTTGCTAGATTATGAGTCTTGATTCTTCTGCAGGTAGAATGAAGCCTCACAATATCCTAAGACTACATCAATATGTAGATGATCAATTAATTTAATTATTTATTTATTCGCCAATCTAGATGGTATAATTTCACCCACAATATCAAATTAGTCTTAATAAAATGAAATATAATTTTCTGTGTCTCTTACCAAGTCCTAGTAGGAATCTCACTTCTGCTCCTAGGAAAGCTGGGTGGTCCATCATAGCGCATCTCACCATGGCTTTCCTCTTGATAGACCCCTTTAGAGAGCTTTACTTGTCTTCTCCTCTCTCCTTTTCTCTCTTCTGTGTATGGCTTATGATCACAAACTTATCAGTTAGACACACCTTCCTAGTTTGGAACTTTCCAATCATTGTCGGATGGGCGTGACCATTGATAAAAAATGTGACATCATAACCTTACCCAGAATGCACTTTTGCTACTGTTGTAATGTCACCTACTCATACCTAGGTGGCACTGCTGTATAAGCTATCTGCATCATAGTATAAAGGGTTAACTTATGTAAGTCTGAATATACATTTTGACCTTAGAAGCTTTAATTCAAAGCCATAGGGATTAATTCTGACACTTGTAGCAATTAGAGACAGACCTCTAGGTGTCTCACTTAATGGTTCTCACACTGTTGATTTATGGATCATAAATACCTTGAATGGCTTTGTTTTCTCACAGAGATATCAGTACCTCTTGTCATACCAAAGATGTGATTAATTGTTACAAAACACACATCTTCACAGACACTCGTTTAGAGACAGATACTCTTCTAATGCGAAATTTATACAATATACTGGATATATGTTGTCTTCGTAACATATAACAATATAATATAAACAAATATATATATATATGTCCTACTGATTTTCTTATGCTAAGGACTAACTAAGGCTCAATAAATGAATACATACATATTATATATTTTGCTTTATTAATAAATGCCTAATTTTATAGGTAATTATCACCATCTGCATAGAGCTTATCTTTATCTCCCGTCATAAATTTAAAAGTAAACAAGGAGGCGTCTTCTCAGACTGGTATATTCATGAGAAAAATAACACTGAAGAGTATAAACCTTTGTGTGACCTTACTTCGGCCTACTATAGACATACAAAATGTCAACTATAGTCGAGCATGGCTCTTAAAGGCAATGAACATCCATCTTGACTAGAATAAATTGGATATCAATGCATTTACCTATGAAAAGGCACAACAAATCCCCCCTTTTCAGCATATTCAATTTCGTTATTAGAAGGTTGAATAGGCTGAAATGCAATAAAAGGCTAAATGCTCCAAATCATTATGGATTGGGGAACGCAAGTTTTACCTTGGAATAAATTTATCACAATTTTGTGGGTACTTTTACGACACAAGTCTAACGTACAAACTCTATGATTAGTTTAACTACAAGTAGGTTATGTTTCTTGTATTATTGATAAACGTGCCGGTTTATAGAACGCATATTTATACAATTGTTTTGTTCTTTTCATTTATGACCACTGTAGAGAGAAAGACGTTTCGGTCATTTTCTGAACTTTCTGGAAACGTGTCTCTAGTTAAGATCTTTCTTTGGTCCTCTAACTCAATAACGTTGCTGCTAAAATGAAAAACTAGAGGTAATAACTTCCTGGCTTGTCAGCAACTTGGCAACTCGAATTAGCGAGCGGTGCTTGGCAACATATCTTCATGTCTGCGATCTCAAATACTTTGTCATGTTGCACTGGTGTGATGTACTTTTGCAGCAGCTGTCGAATCTCTTGGGGCTCTGCCCACTTGTCCCTCCTGGAAACATCTTGGATACATCTGGGTTGGCTTCGACTGGACGTCTCTTGCGTCACGGATAGCCTTGACCTCAGGTTCTCTTGGTTCCGGATACAAACACTTTTAGGATTCCGCCATCTGTCCTTCCATCAACACGTGATCCCATCTTGGGCCATCATCTAAGCTTAAGAAAACAACAGACAGTATGAGCAACAACGCAGCAAAAACTTTATCAAACATATACCTGCCTATTTTAGGCCTTTGACATGTGCCATATTTTAGCCAGCAGCAAGTTGAGGACTTTTATGTTTATTTGTTTTTCAAAGAAAAACAAACTACAGGGTACCATGAATAGATAAGACTATTCTTCCTCTGCTAGGCTAATATAGCCTTAGGTGTTATGCCTATTTAGGATAATAACCCAATGAATACTTTGAGACTACCTCGAAACAGAGTAATATATATATGCGTCCATATATCTGCATGGAATACAGTGACGACAAGTTAGTCACAATTGATAGACAAACAATATGGTTAGTATAACTGTTCAGCATCACTTCACACGTCAGGAACGTACCACAGGGCGGGACATATCTAAATCTTGGAAAGCTGGGTCCATTCTAAAAGCTCTTTATCCCAAAGCCAGGGGTAATGTATAATCTATTTCATTTGCAGTAATTATAAATCGCTCCAATTGACATAGTTGAGACCCTATTATTAGTGGGTCAATAGTGTTAAAACAATAATTTTGTGGGAAATTTTAATGAACGTGCACATCATTAGAATTCCTGTAATATTGATATCAGAGTGGGATCTCTGATCGGATTTTATTATCCGTAGTTAGGCCAACGGGCGTATTTATAAGGTGTCTCTTACTGCCATATTCTTTGATTGAGCATAAGGGATTTTCCACAGATTCATTTCTATTGTTTTTGTTGTTGTTGTTACATTATAATATTTTGATAATTAGTACACTAATCGGTAATAATTTGATAAAAGAAAAGAGTAGTATTGTATTGTACTTGGTTTAGTAAATTAAGTGAGCACGGCGTAAACGGTGGAGCATCATCTTGTGGTCAATTTTGATATTATCCTTGTATTCATTTGTATGCCATTTTTACTGCATGTATTTATTTGTAATAAATTATATTTTATATAATTAATTGCACCCTGTTTCATTATCTGAACAAATTTACTTTAGATCTCATAAATAAAAGAACTGGCGTTTATATGTCCGCCAATTATATTTTTAATTTTTAATTTTTCATATTTCATAAAAATATGAAATCATAATTTTTCATATTTCATATCTTATATGAAATAAATACCCGACAATAATTAATTACTTTATTAATGATGTCACTAACACGTGATTTGGTTTGTTACTTATAAAATATTATCTAGTGCCATTCAGTATTATATGGTTAAGAAAGGCTGAATGAGCCGAAATGCATCCTGTTAATAGATATTTTGGATGATTGAATAAAGAATACAACACTAAATCAAGTACGTCTGCTGGGATTATCTGATTGGACAACGGTTTGGCAATGACAGAAATTTTTTGATCAATTTCCGTTAATAATTTGCAAAGCTCAGCACACCTTAACAGGATCCATTCAAAATTTTTGTGGGGAAATAATGTACCGCAGGAAGGAGACCTCTCTTACTCCAAACTCGCATTTACTCAATTTAGCAAAGAAATTATAATCCCTCAGCTTCTGAGTGAACTTTCGCACATGAAGAACATGAGACAACCAATCAGCAAGAACACCAGTATGTTGTCTAAGTACACCACAAAAAACTGTCCAAAAATTTTCCCAGAATATGTCATTGACTAGGTTTTAGAAAACGGCTAGGGCATTACACAGCCCAAAGGGCATTAGTAAGTGCTCAAAATGTTCCTCAAGAGTATTGAATGCCATTTTCCATTCGTCTTCCTTCATGATTCTAATCAGATTGCAGGCTCCCCTCAGATCTATTTAGGAGAATCATTGAGCTCCAACAATCTTTTTAAAAAGATCAGGAATCAGAGGAAGAGGGTACTGATTCCAAATGGTAATTTTTTTGAGCTCCCTGTAGTCTATACAAGGACGAAGAGTAGACCTCAGTTCTTCTTTCCCACAAGAAAGAAGCCAGCCCCTACAGGAGAAATAGACAGACAGATTTTTCCCTTTTCTTAAGACTATCCTGAACGTACTCTCTCATAGCCAGTCTCAAAGGCCCAGAGGGATAAAACATCTGACCCTTAGGAAGTTTAGCTCCAGGGAGTAATTCAATGGTCATATTCTATATGGGACAGCAAGACCTCAGTAGCCTCCTTATAGAATACATCCTGAAAATCTCTAATAAACCCAGGAATGGAACCCGCTTCCAGGCCCAAGACAGCAAACTGAACTGACAGGCAGTGACTAGAACACTGAGCCCCACTTAATCAGCTGTCCTGTACTCCAATCAAAATTTGGTGAGTGGTTCTTCAACCAGGGTAATCCCAAAACAGTGTCAGCAGATAAATTGTGCAAAACAAAAAGTGAACATTTTTCACAGTGGATCACAACCGTCATAACTAAACCAATAGTCTGTAATTCTATAAACCCTCCGGCCAATAGAGTGGTGTTTACTCCAGGCACCGAAATGGGCTTATGTACTTCGCTAACTACAAGACCCAGAGCAGAAATAAAATCATAATTAACAAAATTTGCAGCGGACCCCAAATCAACAAAAGCACGACCAGTAACAGTCCTTCCCCGTGAAGATAAACTTACAGGCAGAAGTTTTCTACCACACTTCCCGGGAAATACCTGTGCATTTGAGTGACTTCCCTGAACATCACTCAGACAATGAAGTTTTCTGCCTTTGTTTTCACAGGGCAGGATCATACTTGATGAGCGGGCTGCCGTAGTAGAAGCACAGTCTGTTCTTTTGGCAATGCTCCCTCTGCTGCTGAGATGTCGCAGCATCAACCTCCATAGGATCCTCGGATTCTTCAGGAGCCTTGGATCCGGAAGGTTTACCGACAGAGGAGGAAGAAGAGGGATGGACACAGACAGACCTCTCATGCTTGCGTTCTCTAATACGCTTGGAGTTGGAGTTTTAGCGATTATGTGTTCGCAGCAAATGTGTGAGTTGTGTTTGTATCCCATTCATTTCTATGCTAGCACTGCAATACTGCAATCCCACTGCAAACCTTGGGCACAACAGCTGTCCCTTGACCAAGATCACCATGTAGCCGAACCCTAAGGCTGGGTTCACACTTGAGCGTTTTACAGCGCGTTCAAACGCGCTGTAAAACGCTCAACACATGAAAACCAATGCTTCCCTATGGCCCTGGTTCTCACTTGAGCGTTTTACAGCGCTGAAAAACGCGCTGTAAAACGCCCTACGCTCAAACAAGTACTTGAGCTTCTTTGGGGCGTTTTGACGCGCGTTTGTGGCCATAGGACATTGCAGTCAATCACACAAACGCGCGTTTACTATTGCAAAAAACGCTCGTCAAAAACGCGCATCAAAAACGCGCGTTAAACGCGCATATAAAAAGACGCTCAGGTCTGAACCCAGCCTTACACTATGCTATTCAGAAAGGAGGGAGGGGAAGGACAAAGAGAAGAGGCTTTTAGTAAAGCAGATCAGTGAAGTCAGCCCTGAGCTCACAACAGCCAAGAGCAGCGTGCTGTCAGAATTTATCAGAAGCAGCAGTGTTGTCAACTAGGCAAAATTGCTGCACAGACTCTACAACAACAAAATGTCAGGAAATTTTAAAAAAAATAAAAAATTCTAAAATGGTAGCTTTGTTCCAATTAAATTTCTAAAATAAAGGGGAGAACTTTCGTTAACCCCAAAAACCTCAGTCATCCATATCACACATATAAGGGTTCAACAAGATACGTTAATGTTACGCTCCTGTGTGCCGCAGATTGCACACTGAACCATTCATTTTTATGGGTCTGAAAAAAACTGCGGATGCAATACAGACAAAACACGGACATAATCCATGTTTTCTGGATCCGTGTTTTTGTTCCTATAAACAGATACGATCGTGTGCATGAGGCCTTGAAGGGGTTGTGCTATCTCTGTGATGGCTAACCTCCGGCATTCCAGCTGTGGTAAAACTACGACTCCCAAGATGCTTAGCTGTTCTCAGAACTCCATAGAAATGAATGGAGCATGCTGGGAGTCGTAGTTTTACCACAGCTGGAGTGCCGGAGGTTAGCCATCACTGTGCTATCTCATACATAGGGGGCATATCATTAGGATATGCTCTCAATGTCTGTTAGGAGTGGGTCACAGAGGTGGGACTTATCTCTAAAACCACACATACATGGCCACCTTGAATTCATTACTACGGGACTAACGAAAATAGCCAAGTGGTGTGCTCAGCTATTTTCCCATTGAAATTAAAAGTAAGCACATTGCGCAAGTGCAGCCACAGCTCCATTCACTTCTATGGGGCTGTCAGAAATAGTCAAGTCAGCACTCAACTATTCTCAGCACTCCTATAGAAATTAATGGAAGGCGGCTGCGCAAGAGCAGTGCATCATCCTTCACTTTGCGGGCTCCATTCTAAAGATAGGTGCAGGTTCCACCTCTGCGATATGTATGAGATGACACAACCCCTTTAACCCCTTAAGGACCCGGCCCTATTTTACCTTCTGGACTTGGCCATTTCTTGCAAATCTGACCAGTGTCACTTTAAGTTTTGATAACTTTAAAACGCTTTGACTTATCCAGGCCATTCTGAGACTGTTTTTTCGTCACATATTGTACTTCATGACACTGGTAAAATGAAGTAAAAAAAAAAATCATTTTTATTTATAAAAAAATACCAAATTTACCCAAAATTTGTAAAAAAATGCAAATTTCCAAGTTTTAATTTCTCTACTTCTATAATACATAGTAATACCTCCAAAAATAGTTATTACTTTACATTCCCCATATGTCTACTTCATGTTTGTATCATTTTGGGAATGATGAAAGGCTTAGAAGTTTAGAAGCAAATCTTGAAAATTTTCAGAAATTTTCAAAAACCCAATTTTTAGGGACCAGTTCAGGTCTGAAGTCACTTTTTTCGAGGCTTACATAATAGAAACCACCCAAAAATGACCCCATTCTATAAACTACACCCCTCAAGGTATTCAAAACTGATTTTACAAACTTTGTTAACCCTTTAGGTGTTCCACAAGAATTAATGGAAAATAGAGAAACAATTTCTAAATTTCCCTTTTTTGGCAGAATTTCCATTTTAATAATTTTTTTCCAGTCACAAAACGATGGTTAACAGTAGTGACGTCGCGAACATAAAATTTTCCATTCGCGAACGCCGAACGCGAATTTCTGCAAATGTTCTCGAACGGGCGAACCGCCATAGACTTCAATAGGCAGGCGAATTTTAAAACCCACAGGGACTCTTTATAGCCACAGTAGTGATGGAAAAGTTGTTTCAAGGGGACTAACACCTGGACTGTGGCATGCCGGAGGGGGATCCATGGCAAAACTCCCATGGAAAATTATGTAGTTGACGCAGAGTTGGATTTTAATCCATAAAGGGCATAAATCACCTAACAATCCAATTTTTTTTTGAACAACGTGGTTTAAAACATCCAGTGTGTGTATACGATCAGGTATGATGTTGTATCGATCAGGTAGTGTAAGGGTTACGCCCGGTTCACAGACATTGACAGACCAAACTCCCCTTTTAATGCACCGCAAACAACCGCAAACAGTCCATTTGCCCAACCGCAAACTCCCTATTTGTTCAAAGTTGGATACCAAGCTAGCCATGTCCCGTTGATGTCATTGAAGGTCTCTTCCTCCACCCAGCCACGTACAACACCAAGGGTCCCGGAAAGGTGAATTGAATTGATTTTTCGAACGGGGAGATGGTTAAAAAAACGCTGGCTCTCTCCCCTTTGTTTGAATCCACGGTCACTGCGTCTGTGCCGTGCAATTTACTGCCCCACCGGATATGAGTGGTATTTTCTGTAGTTCTCTCTTCTCATCAGTTTAATCCCTGTTACGTCCCCAATCTGGGGTCAATTTATTAAATAGATTTTTCGAACGGGGAGATGGTTAAAAAAATGTTGGCTCCCTCCCCTTTGTTTGAATCCACGCCACGGTCACTGCGTCTGCACCGTGCAATTTACTGCCCCACTGGATATGAGTAGTATTTTGTGTAGTACTATTCTCATCAGTTTAATCCCTGTTACGTCCCCAATCTGGGGTCAAATTATTAAATAGATTTTTCGAACGGGGAGATGGTTAAAAAAATGCTGGCTCCCTCCCCTTTGTTTGAATCCATGCCACGGTCACTGCGTCTGCACCGTGCAATTTACTGCCCCACCGGATATGAGTGGTATTTTCTGTAGTACTATTCTCATCAGTTTAATCCCTGTTACGTCCCCAATTTGGGGTCAAATTATTAAATAGATTTTTCGAACGGGGAGATTGTTAAAAAAATGCTGGCTCCCTCCCCTTTGTTTGAATCCACGCCACGGTCACTGCATCTGCACCGTGCAATTTACTGCCCCTCCGGATATGAGTGGTATTTTCTGTTGTACTATTCTCATCAGTTTAATCCCTGTTACGTCCCCAATCTGGGGTCAAATTATTAAATAGATTTTTCAAACGGGGAGATGGTTAAAAAAAATGCTGGCTCCCTCCCCATTATTTGAATCCACGCCACGGTCACTGCGTCTGCACCGTGCAATTTACTGCCCCACCGGATATGAGTGGTATTTTCTGTAGTACTATTCTCATCAGTTTAATCCCTGTTACGTCCCCAATCTGGGGTCAAATTATTAAATTGATTTTTCGAACGGGGAGATGGTTAAAAAAATGCTGGCTCCCTCCCCTTTGTTTGAATCCACGCCACGGTCACTGCGTCTACACCGTGCAATTTACTGCCCCATCGGATATGAGTGGTATTTTCTGTAGTACTATTCTCATCAGTTTAATCCCTATTACGTCCCCAATCTGGGGTAAAATTATTAAATAGATTTTTCGAACGGGGAGATGGTTAAAAAAAATGCTGGCTCCCTCCCCTTTGATTGAATCCACGCCACGGTCACTGCGTCTGCTCCGTGCAATTTACTGCCCCACCGGATATGAGTGGTATTTTCTGTAGTACTATTCTCATTAGTTTAATCCCTGTTACGTCCCATATCAGAGTGGGATTGCCTTTTGTGAAAAAATTTTTAGGCCGGGTACCTTCGACTGCCTTCACAGTGACAGACCAAACTCTGATACACCAAAATGAATTGATTTTAGGAACCGGGAGATGGAAAAAGCAGCTTGGTCGGTCCTCTTACTCAGTCCCAAGTTGGGGCACTGCGCGTGCACGGAGCAATGTGCTGTGACACCCTATATAAGTGGTGTCTTAACTAGTACTATTCCTATCAGTTTAATCCCTGTTACGTCCCCTATCCGGGGACGTGTGTCGAATTGATTAACCATTGTCGAATTAACGACATCCTGGAATAATTTAGTTCTGAGCTTTGTACTTGCTTTGTATTGGAATTGAAGGGTATTTTTTTAATTGTCTGCATTATTTCTAATAAACTATTAAGAGACTTTTTTTTATGATTTTTTTATTTTATGTATTAAAAACCAACCCATACAACTTTAAGAAAAAAATAATAAAAAATAATGTTTTTTCTATGAAAAATTATACAGCCGATCGCTTTTGGTCTGATCATAATGAAGCAACGGCCTTATCATCTGGGGTGTGGCAACATTGCCAACACACTCATAGAGGTGATGATCGCTTCATTGTGATATGCAAGCCCCTTCACCACAACAAGGTAACGATCACGAAGGGGAATTGACACTTTTATGTGCCTTTTTTTTTTGTTTTGTTTTTGCAGCCACAGTGCAGCACCAGAGGCCAGAAAAATTAGGCATGTACACATGCCTGAAAAATAATGTTATTGTTGCAGCCGCTGTTGTAGCAGCGGCCGGAAAAATTGATGTTTTCAAGGCAGAAAGGTGACTAAAACATTGCGGCTTGAACCCTAGTTGGTGGCGGAAAATTCACGAAAGTCATCCGGTATGCAGACATTAAATACAGCAGCGTGGGAACAATTTTGAGGTTAAGGCATGTCATCAGGCCCTTTGTTAGTCTAACGTATCCCCCACTGTCAGTCCCTTCGGGATCTATGCCTCATTCATCTTAATGAAGGTGAGGTAATCAACCATTTTTTGACCGAGGCGACTTCTTTTGTCAGTGACAATGCCTCCTGCTGCACTGAAGGTCCTTTCTGACAGGACACTTGAAGCGGGGCAGGCCAGAAGTTCTATCGCAAACTGGGATAGCTCAGGCCACAGGTCAAGCCTGCACACCCAGTAGTCAAGGGGTTCATCGCTCCTCAGAGTGTCGATATCTGCAGTTAAGGCGAGGTAGTCTGCTACCTGTCGGTCGAGTCGTTCTCTAAGGCTGCACCCAGAAGGGCTGTGGTGATGTGTAGGACTGAAAAAGCTCTGCATGTCCTCCATCAACAACACATCTGTAAAGCGTCCTGTCCTTGCCGCCGTGGTCGTGGTAGGAGGAGGATTACTTTCACCTCTTCCCCTGTTAGATTCCCGTTGTGCTGTGACATCCCCCTTAGAAGCTGTGTAAAGCATATTTTTTAGTTTTGTTTTGAACTGCTGCATCCTTTCTGACTTTTGGTAAGTTGGTAACATTTCCGCCACTTTCTGCTTATACCGGGGGTCTAGTAGCGTGGCCACCCAGTACAGGTCATTCTCCTTCATCCTTTTTATACGAGGGTCCCTCAACAGACATGACAGCATGAAAGACCCCATTTGGACAAGGTTGGATGCCGAGCTACTCATTTCCCGTTCCTCGTCCTCACTGATGTCATTGACGGTCTGTTCTTCAACCCAGCCACGTACAACACCACGGGTCCCAGATAGGTGACAACAACGAGCACCCTGGGATGCCTGCTGTGGTTGGTCTTCCTCCTCCTCAAAGCCACATTCCTCCTCTGACTCCTCTTCCTCACACTACTCTTCCAGCGTTGCCGCAGGTCCAGCAAGCGATGATGACAAGGCTGTTTCTGGTGGTGATGGTGACCACAACTCTTCCTCTTCACGCTCATCTACAGCCTGCTCCAGCACTCTTCGCAGGGCACGCTACAGGAAGAAAACAAATGGGATGAGGTCGCTGATGGTGCCTTTGGTGCGACTGACTAGGTTTGTCACCTCCTCAAAAGGACGCATGAGCCTACAGGCATTGCGCATGAGCGTCCAGTAACGTGGCAAAAAAATTCCCAGCTCCGCAGAGGCTGTCCTAGCACCCCGGTCATACAAATACTCGTTGGCGGCTTTTTCTTGTTGGAGCAGGCGGTCGAACATTAGGAGTGTTGAATTCCAACGTGTCGGGCTGTCGCAAATCAAGCGCCTCACTGGCATGTTGTTTCGGCGCTGAATGTCTGAATAGTGCGCCATGGCCGTGTAGGAACGCCTGAAATGGCCACACACCTTCCTGGCCTGCTTGAGGACGTCCTGTAAGCCTGGGTACTTAGACACAAAGTGTTGTACGATGGGATTTAACACGTGTGCCATGCACGGCACATGTGACAAATTCAATGCCGCCAACAAATTGCATTCATTGTCACACACCACTTTGCCGATCTCCAGTTGGTGCGGGGTCAGCCACTGATCCACCTGTACGTTCAGGGCAGACAGGAATGCTGGTCCGGTGTGGCTCTCTGCTTTCAGGCAAGTCAACCCCAAGACAGCGTGACACTGTCGTATCCGGGATGTGGAATAGCCCCTGGGGAGCTGGGGGGATTCAGTTGATGTGCAGCCAGACGCCGCAGCAGAAGAGGACTCAGCCGAGGAGGCTATGGAAGAGGATGGAGTAGGAGGAGTAGAGGAGGTGGCAGTAGGCCTGCCTGCAAGTCGTGGCGGTGTCACCAACTCCGCTGCAGAGCCACGCATTCCATGCTTGTCAGCCATCAGCAGGTTGACCCAATACGCAGTGTAGGTGATATACCTGCCCTGACAGTGCTTTGAAGACCAGGTATCAGTGGTCAGATGGACCCTTGCCCCAACACTGTATGCCAGAGATGCCATGACTTCCTTTTCAATCACTGAGTAGAGGTTTGGGATTGCCTTTTTTGAAAAAATTTTTAGTCCGGGTACCTTCCACTGTGGTGTCCCAATAGCGACAAATTTTTTGAAGGCCTCAGACTCCACCAGCTGGTATGGTAAAAGCTGGCGGGCTAAGAGTTCCGTCAAGCCAGCTGTCAGACGCCGGGCAAGGGGGTGACTCTGGGACATTGCCTTCCTACGCTCAAACATTTCCTTTACAGACACCTGACTGTGGGCAGATAAGATGGAACTGCTGAAGGTGAGAGGCGGAGTGGCGGGTGGTTGAGAGGGGGCAAGGAGGACAGCAGTGGTTGACGTGGCTGAAGATGCTGGACCAGGAGGAGGATGGTGGCTTTGAGGTTGTGTGCTGCTTCTACTCGTCATCATGTGTTGACCCCATAGGCGTTTGTGATGTGCGATCATGTGCCTTCGCAAAGCAGTTGTACCTAGGTGGGTGTTGGATTTCCCCCGACTCATTTTTTTTTGGCACAGGTTGCAAATGGCATCGCTGTTGTCATAGGCAGACACACAAAAAAAATGCCACACTGCTGAGCTTTGCAATGACTGCATTCTGGTGGTGGCAGCACCATGTGTTGATTGGCGTGCTGTCTGGCTGACCCCAGGTGCCGATACATGCTGTCTGACTGTGCCACTAGCTCCTTGCGATGACCTCCCCCTGCTTCCAACTCGTCTCCTCCTTCTCTCTGTCTCCCCTTCTGAACTTTCCCCCTCTTCTTCTTCTCTTCGAGCACCCACGTGGCATCCACGGACACATTGTCATCATCAACCACTTCACTTGTATCTGACACCTCAGCAAAGGAAGCAGCAGCGGGTACAACATCATCATCATCATCATCACACTGTACGTCCATGTGTGTAATGCTGCCTGACTGAGACATATCCCTGTTATCTCCATCCTCTGGCAATAATGGTTGCGCATCACTAATTTCATCCAAATGATGTGTAAATATCTTCTCTGAGGGATCACGTGAAGCGGCTGTGGTGGCTGTGGTGGTAGTGGTGGTGGTGGCGGCGGGCGGGAGAGTGGTAACTTGAGAGCAGGTGACCAAAGCTGAGCTGGAGGAGGATGGTGCGTCAAGGTTCTTAGCGGAAACTGTTGAAGATTGGGTGTCCTGTGTAAGTCAACTATTTTCTCAGAATTTTTTGGGTTCAGGGTACGTGGCCTCTGAACACTGGGCATTATTCCAGGGCCAGTGTAAATCACAGCACCACGAACACGACGGCCCCTGCGGCGTGGCCTGCCTCTGCCTGTCATCTTTTATTAGATAAGTGTTACTATGCGTGCAAGGTACTGTGCCACCCTATATAAGTGGTGGGCAGTGGGCACAGTACAGTCTCTGTGGGCCTGACACACACGGGCTTGCAAATGGGATTAGATCACAGAAAAAAATTAAATAATATTTTTTTTTATCTGCGAGGTATTTGTGAGTAAATGACACCCTGTAACGGTATAAGTGGAGGTCTAGCCACTAGCCAGTGGCCACAATACAGTCTGTGTGGGCCTGACACACACGGGCTTGCAAATGGGATTAGATCACAGAAAAAAATGTAATAGAATTTTTTTTATCTGCAAGGTATTTGTGAGTAAATGACACCCTGTAACGGTATAAGTGGAGGTCTAGCCACTAGCCAGTGGCCACAATACAGTCTGTGTGGGCCTGACACACACGGGCTTGCAAATAGGATTAGATCACAGAAAAAAATGTAATAGAATTTTTTTTTATCTGCGAGGTATTTGTGAGTAAATGACACCCTGTAACGGTATAAGTGGAGGTCTAGCCACTAGCCAGTGGCCACAATACAGTCTGTGTGGGCCTGACACACACGGGCTTGCAAATGGGTTTAGATCACAGAAAAATATAAAATAGAATTTTTTTTTATCTGCAAGGTATTTGTGAGTAAATGACACCCTGTAACGGTATAAGTGGAGGTCTAGCCACTAGCCAGTGGCCACAATACAGTCTGTGTGGGCCTGACACACATGGGCTTGCAAATGGGATTAGATCACAGAAAAAAATTAAATAGAATTTTTTTTATCTGCGAGGTATTTGTGAGTAAATGACACCCTGTAACGGTATAAGTGGAGGCCTAGCCAGTGGCCACAATACAGTCTGTGTGGGCCTGACACACACGGGCTTGCAAATGGGATTAGATCACAGAAAAATATTAAATAGATTTTTTTTTATCTGCGAGGTATTTTCTGTCACACCCTGTATGAATGGTGTGCACACAGTACTGTCTGTGACTGAGCCTGCAGCCTCTCACACACGGGCAGGCAACTGCAATATATGTATATATAAAAAAAAAGCAGACTGATGTACCAGCCCTGAAAAGGGCTTTTTGAGATGCTGTCAGGGTGCTGTCCTTACAGCAGATGAGTCTGTGGACACAGAACACTGCCCTAGCTAACGCTTTCCCTATTGAATCAGCAGCAGCACTGTCCCTCCTCTCACTGAGAATGCAGATTCCGAATGAATCTAAAATGGATGCTGTCCGGGAGGTGGGAGGGTCTGGGAGGGAGGGTCTGCTGCTGATTGGCTGGAATGTGTCTGCTGACTGTGAGGTACAGGGTCAAAGTTTACTCAATGATTATGTATAGGGGCGGACCGAACATCGCATATGTTCGCCCGCCGCGGCGAACGAGAACAAGCTATGTTCGCCGGGAACTATTCGCCGGCGAACTATTCGGGCCATCTCTAGTTAACAGCCAAACCAAACTCAATATTTATGGCCCTGATTTTGTAGTTTACAGAAGCACCCCATATGTTGTCGTAAACTACTGTACGGGCACACTGCAGGGCGCAGAAGGAAAGGAATGCCATACGTTTTTTTGAAGGCAGATTTTGCTGGACTGTTTTTTTTGACACCATGTCCCATTTGAAGCCCCCCTGATGCACCCCTAGAGTAGAAACTCCATAAAAGTGACCCCATCTAAGAAACTACACCCCTCAAGGTATTCAAAACTGATTTTACAAACGTCGTTAACCCTTTAGGTGTGCCACAAGAATTAATGGAAAATTGAGATACAATTTCAAAATTTCACTTTTTTGGCAGATTTTACATTTTAATATTTTTTTTACTTTTACAAAGTAAGGGTTAACAGCCAAACAAAACTCAATATTTATGGCCCTAATATTGTAGTTTACAGAAACACCCCATATGTGGTCATAAACTACTGTACGGGTACACGGCAGGGCGCAGAAGGAAAGGAACGCCATATGGTTTTTGGAAGGCAGATTTTGCTGGACTGGTTTTTTTGACACCATGTCCCATTTGAAGCCCCCATGTTGCAACCCTAGAGTCGAAACTCCATAAAAGTGACCCCATCTAAGAAACTACACCCCTCAAGTTATTCAAAACAGATTTTACAAACGTTGTTAACCATTTAGGTGTTCCACAAGAGTTATTGGCAAATGGAGATGAAATTTCAGAATTAAAATTTTTTGCCAAATTTTCCATTTTAATCCATTTTTCCCAGTAACAAAGCAAGGGTTAACAGCCAAACAAAGCTCAATACTTATGGCCCTGATTCTGTAGTTTACAGAAACACCCCATATGTGGTCGTAAACAGCTGTACGGGCACACGGCAGGGCGCAGAAGGAAAGGAATGTCATACGGTTTTTGGAAGGCAGATTTTGCTGGACAGTTGTTTTTTACACCATGTCCCATTTGAAGACCCCCTGATGCACCCCTAGAGTAGAAACTCCAAAAAAGTGGCCCCATTTTAGAAACTACGGGATAGGGTGGCAGTATTGTTGGTACTAGTTTAGGGTACATATGATTTTTGGTTGCTCTATATTACACTTTTTGTGAGGCAAGATAACAAGAAATAGCTGTTTTGGCACCGTTTTTTTTTTTTTTGGTTATTTACAACATTAATCTGACAGGTTAGATCATGTGATATTTTTATAGACCAGGTTGTCACGGATGCGGCGATACCTAATATGTATACTTTTTTTTTATTTATGTAAGTTTTACACAATGATTTCATTTTTGAAGCACAAAAAATCATGTTTTAGTGTTTCCATATTCTGAGAGCCATATTTTTTCAGTTTTTGGGCGATTATCTTAGGTAGGGTCTCATTCTTTGCGGGATGAGATGACGGTTTGATTGGCACTATTTTGGGGTGCACATGACTTTTTGATCGCTTGCTATTATACTTTTTGTGATGTAAGGTGACAAAAAATGGCTTATTTAGCACAGTTTTTATTTTTTATTTTTTACAGTGTTCATCTGAGGGGTTAGGTCATGTGATATTTTTATAGAGCCGGTCGATACAAACGCGGCGATACTAAATATGTATACTTTTTTTTTTATTTATGTAAGTTTTACACAATAACAGCTTTTTTAAAACAAAAAAAATGATGTTTTAGTGTCTCCATATTCTGAGCCATAGTTTTTTTATTTTTTGGGCGATTTTTTGCAGGATGAGGTGCGGTTAGATTGGTACTATTTTGGTCGGCAAACGCCTTTTAGATCGCTAGCTGTTGTACTTTTTGTGATGTAAGGTGACAAAAAAATTGTTTATTTAGCAAAGTTTTTATTTTTTATTTTTTATTTGTTCATCTGAGGGGTTAGGTCATGTGATATGTTTATAGAGTCGGTGGATACGGACGCGGCGATACCTAATATGTATACTTCCCCCCCCCCCCTATTTTTTACCAATTTTTTTACTTTATTTGGGGAAAATGACGTTTTTGTTTATTTTTACTTGAAACTTTTAATTTTTTGGGGGGGGAAAACGTTATTTTTTAAACTTTTTTTTTCACTTTATTTTTTGTCCCACTTTGGGACTTGAACTTTTGGGGGTCTAATCCTTTACAATGCTTTCCAATACTTCTGTATTGGAATCCATTGGCTGTATGAGTAATACAGTGTGTATTACTCATACAGATTCCGGCCTGTGAGATCCAGGGGTCTGGATCTCACAGGGTCATCACTGGAAGGCAGCGCAGATGCCTCAGGAAGGCATTGCGCTGCCTTCCATGCCATCGGGTCCCCCCCACAGCCCCATGGGGACCCGATGGCACCACCGCCGCACCAGCTAAAAGACGCAAACCGCAGGTCTGAATTGACCTGTGGTTTGCGACGATCACCGACACGGGGGGTCACGGGACCCCCCCGCGCATTTTGCCAAGGTGCCTGCTCAATGATTTGAGCTAGCACCTTGTTCCGATCAACGCCGGGCGGCGGTGATCGAAACAACACATGACGTACCGGTACGTCATGGGTCCTTAAGGACTCGGGAACCATACCGCACCAATACGTCATGGGTCCCTAAGGGGTTAAGGTGCTGATCAGCCTTCCTATTTAGCTGGGTTGTGGATCCCCCTCCTTGCCTCAGCTTTGAGGTTTTCTAGCGTCTAGTAACCAGCTAAAGTGTGTTCTCTTGTCTTATTACCCATGTACTGCACCTTGCCTGTCCACCAATTCTGCTCCTTGCCAACTGGCCTGACCTTGTAACTGCTACCTGGACTATGCACATACTCAGCCTATCGCAACTTTGGGATTGGTATCTGAAATACACACATATTAGGTAGTGGATTTCAGGAATGGTTCCCTGCAGCGAAGTCTAGATCCCTGTACAGGGGTTAAATGGTGAATACCAAAGAACCATTAGGGCAATGCCTTTAGATTTAGTACAAAGTCAAACTGATTATTTGGCACAGTCCACACCCACTGTTTGTTCCAGTTAAGCTACGTCCATCCATATTTTTTTTTTTTCTTGGCCAAATTTAATTTGGAATACCTTGCAATAGAATTCTCCACATTTATTGATCTGTGAGTGAAGTGTGTGAAGACTGGGGGCATTGCAAATGGAGTCTCGCTTGAATTTTTGGGTATTTAGTAGAAATGTTAAGTACTTCTTTCATGACAATTATTTGACAGTTATTTAAGAGGGGTGTGTATTGATTGAGCTTGGAATGCCGGGCTATAAATGATCTATAGCAATGGGTGTATTGTGTCATATGTCAATGAGTAACTCCTCAAATGTAACAATCAACTCAGTGATACAGCGGTAGATCCTTCTCCCTTCATGCTCAATTGAAAAACAATTAAAAAGCAGCCAATTTTTTTATGAGTCTCAACAAAGAATGCAAAAGGCTTTTCAATTTACTTTATTCATAAATAACAAAAAAAGCTCATCAGTCATGAATATAAAGCTATAAATATGTGCATACAAAAATAAAATGGGGTTCATCTGTAGTAGAAAACAGAAAGCATCCAATAATACGAGCCTACAATATAGTACATGTGATAAATAGAACCATGTGCAAGCATATAAAGCAATCACATAAGCAATGACAGGTATTAACACATAGAAAAAAGTGGCGTGGCCAGCACATGAAAGCTGAGGATGTGAGGTGCACTCAAGGGCTAGGACCCACCCCTGGGGGCATTGAAGCCCTTAATTGTGTTAAGTATTTTTTCCTCAGGAATGACACAACCAATTTTCACAACTATAGGGTTGATCTTGCTGTCGCACTTTAAATATGCGTTTATTAAATAACTCAACCTTTTAGATATAAAAAGGAAATGTACAATAAATTAGTGAGCATTCGATTCCCTTCTGGGAAAGTTCTGCCTTTGTCAGGTTTTGAAAATGGCAGAATTTATCCGTAAATCTGTCCAAGATGGTCCATCAGGTATCTGTCCAAGATGGTCCATCAGGTGGAACTAAATTATTTTGGCTAGTGTCACCAATGTTAATTTTATTTTGAAAATCTGCAATGTCCATCTCAAAACCCCTTCTTAGTAATGAGTGATCATGATTGCAACAAATACCAAGTCCAGATTAGAGTCTAGATCAGTTACTTAGGGTTCTCTCCACACTGAAGCCTTGAGCTGAATTCATCACAGCCTTTGAATGCATCCTCTTGGGGCTCCGCCTTCTGGGTCATGTATCGGTTCTCTACAGTTCCAATGTCCATAGTATGTACTGTAGGCAGTGGGGACATCGGAACATGCCTGGGCTCTGTTCACATGGTAAGAATGGGACCTTCGGTTACAGGCTGCAATCTGTATGATGGAGAAACATGCATTGATCATGTTGGAATGTAGATTTCATTACTGATATTGATATGCACTACAGAGGTTATCTGGGTTTAGTTAGGGATCCATGTTAAGTTTGTAAGATACTTTAGTTTTTGAGTCTCATATCCTCTCCTATTCTATAATATACATGATAGAACATTCAACCTTTTAGCAATATTTGCCAATACATGATAACATCATCATTAGTGTTGGGCGAGCATCGTGATGCTCGGCACATCATGGTGTTCAGCCGAACACCTTGTGTGATCGAGCGCGATGCTCGAGTCTCCTCCACGCACATTCGTTGGCTGCTACACAGCCAATAAACGTACAGGTAAGTACTGCCATTCTCTGTAATACCATAGCCATGTTGGCTGCTGGCATTACAGTGATTGGCTGTCCGGAACGCGCCATCGGGTGCTATATGACACATGTTCGGCTCAGTATTAGTCAGGAAGAGCTGGAGAGCAGAAGGGAGAGATAGTGTAGGGATTGAAATAGTAATATTTTAGTTTTTATACTTGTTATAGACCCAAAAGTCCTTTTTCTGCGTTTCCACCACCAGAAATACTGTTATGTAGCTGACTGAAATTAGCGATGCGCTAATGTCCGCACAACATAACAGTATGTTTTTTACCTTTCTCCCTGCAGCCGTTTTGGTAAAAAAAAAAAACTTTTATAATATGCGAATGAGCCTTTATGTGCTATGTGGGCGTAAAATCAGCACCTAGAGTCTCCGTCTACTCAACCTTTATACCGCCCAGGTCCGCCGCATCGCTGCCGAAATCCCGCGCCTGCGCCGTTCACTGCTGTATTTGGCGCAGGTGCAGGGAGTGAAGGCCGCTCTCCTGATGCCGGCTTCCTCACTGTCACGCAGGCGCAGTGAGGAATCCGGCACCAGGAGCGCATCATTCACTCACTGCGCCGAATACAGAAGTGAACGGCGCAGGCGCAGGATTTCGTTAGCGATGCGGCGGACCGTGCCATCAATTTAGAGGAGCGGGGCGGGCAGAACAGGGGACCTGGGCGGGATAAAGGGTGAGTAGACGGAGACTCTAGGTGCTAATTTTACATCTTACATCCCACATAGCACCTAGAGGCTCAT
The DNA here is from genome assembly GCF_905171765.1 of Bufo bufo. Classification (NCBI taxonomy): domain Eukaryota; kingdom Metazoa; phylum Chordata; class Amphibia; order Anura; family Bufonidae; genus Bufo; species Bufo bufo. The sequence goes on along the minus strand of NC_053396.1, from coordinate 201,018,323 downwards.
TGGCATATTATAAAAGTGCTTTTTTTTACAAAAACGGCTGCAGGGACTAATGTTAGAAACATACTGTTATGTAGTGCTGACATTAGCACATCGCTATATCAGTCAGCTACATAACAGTATTTCTGGTGGTAGAAACCCTTTAAGGCTTATTGTGTGTGGCAGTAATATATATTTTAGAGTAACCTGCACTAAATTGCTAAAACTTGTTAGAGACCAAAAAGTCCTTTTAAGGGGACTATACTGTAGTTATATCTGGCAGCAATATATATTTTTAGCGCTAAATAGCTTGCAATTGTTTGGCCGCTGCTGACAGCTACATTATCTGCACTACATCTCCTGTCTAGTGTGTGCACAGCCTAAAAATATCTGTGACATCCAGTGTGCTTTTTCCGTAAACGGTGTCCGCTGCGGACAGTTACATTACCTGCGCTACATCTCCTGTATAACGTTTGTATATCCGAAATATCAGCGACATTCAGTCAAATTTTTTTGCTGCTGATGGCAGCGACATTACCTGCGCTACATCTCCAGTATAAGGTTAACGCATCCGAAATATCAGTGACATTCAGTGTAATTTTTTATTAACCGCTGGTGACATCGACATTACTTGCGCTCATAGGCGTGCGCATGGGGTGTGCCGGGTGTGCCTGGGCACACCCTAATCAAGCCTCAAAATTGAGGTTCTGTTACCTCCGGCAGCTGCCTCTTGAGCCCCGCTGGCTGGCGAATACTAATGAAGCGCTTCCATTTTGGAAGAGCTCATTAGTACCAGAGGACCAGGAAGCGGTGAACGCTCTGTACTTACCACTTCCTGATCCTCGGCTGTCGGCTGTGCAGGGCTGCGCACAGCGTGAGGCGCTTTGTGATGTCACACTGTGTGCGCCAGTTCAGAGCGCACAGCCGAGAGCCGACATCAGGAGGAAGAAAATCGCGGACCGTGAGGAGCGGCGGCGTCCAGGAGCAGAGAGGTAAGTGTTTTTTTTATTTTATAAAAAATGAGGCTGCTGGGGCATAATGGAGGCTAATGAGAGGCATAATGGGGGCTAATGAGAGGAATAATGGGGGCTAATGAGGAATATGGGGGCTGATCAGCCTTTTTATTTACCTGGGCTAGGTGTTCCACCTCCTTGTCTGAGCTTTGGGTATTCTAGTGTTTGCTAGCCCTAGTGAAGGTGTGCTTGTTCCGTCTGTCAGCCCATGCACGAATCCTGCCTGTTTCTCAAGCCTGATTCTTCACTGCCTGCCCTGACTTTGTATTGCTTACTCGGGTATGTATGAATGCTGCCTGCCTGACCTTGGATTGTTTTCTCTTGTAAGTTAGTAGGCTGTCTGCCCCAAACTCATCCTGTCCCTTGACTAAATATGTTGTCTGACTCCTCGGGTCCTTAAACCAGTGCTTCTGAACCCTGTGGGTCAGCTGCCAACCACACCAGGACTACTCCAGGAGGTAGCATCCTGGTTGCTTCCACATCCCTGTTTAGGCGTTAAAAGTTGAATACCAGAGGACCACCAGTACAATGCCTTTAGGTTTGGCCCAAAGCTAAACAGGATAGTTGGCACAATGGGTCTACACTCACTGTCTGTTCCACAGGTGAATGCAGAGAGCATTCACAGTGAAGCTTCTCCTTCTGGACACTTGCAGGACCAGTATTTGGAGAATAATAGTTAAAATTCTGACTATTCCTGACAAGAAAAGCTCCACAAACAGCATAATCTATTTGAACTGATCTCCCCAGCCCCCACCGAGTGCTGTTAGCAGTTTAACATGGTCAAAACTACAGACAGACTCGCTTTAAAGAAGACTGTTGCAGGATTTCGAGAAAATGTATACATTTCTCATTATATACATAATGTTAATATATAAAAAGCAACCCAGGACTTGTAGTGAATTATGTCTCATTGCAGAACATTTAGGGAGATTTATCATCTACATGCGACAGAAAACGATTAAAAAATTTCACAAACATCTGGTTTGTGACTTTTTCAAAGCCATTTGTAAGAAAACTTTTTGCACAAGTGGTGTTTTGCCACTTTCTTTTCCTCTTTCTGAAAAGATGGTTGGGGCCGGGTGATTGGTACGGGCAGATTTATCACCATAGATGCTACTTTCTTGGTGTAAATGATGATTGCAATCTATTCCAGCTAGAGGCTGGTGTAGATTTTATTCCAGGTGCATGGACTGCCAGAGGGTGCACTTCATTTATGACGTGGCATGCACCTCATCATAAATGAAGCACATCCTCCGGTGGCACAGGGGTTCAAAATGCTGGTCTTGATAAATCTCCTTGTTTTCACCATGTTGCCATTAGTTGGCTTTACATTGCGATAAAACAATGCTATGTCTCATAAATGTGTTTTAGTGGCAATTCCTTAAAGGGGTTTTACGAGAGTTTTATACTGATGACCTTCCCTCTGGATACATCATCCGTATCTGAACAGTGTGGGTCCAACACCCTGGACCCACACCGATCAGCTGTTCAAGAAGACACGGGAGCTCGCATTAGTGCCATAGCCTTCTCTCAGCAAACCAAGAACAGTGCTGTACATTTGATGGCAGCTGTGCTTGGTATGGCAGCTCAGCCTCTTTCACTTCTATAGGGCTGAGCTGTGCCTAGGCCGTATGACCATGAACGTGACGTCTTATGGCCTAGGAAAAGATACAAGAAGACCACAGCGCTACTGTGAGCACCACTGCCTTATCAAACAGATGATTGGCGGGGGTCCCGGGTGTTGAACCTCCACCAATCAGATACTGATGATCTATCCTGAGGATAGATCATCCGTGTAAAACTCCCAGAAAACCCCTTTAAGGCCTATTGCACACGGACGTTTTTTTTTCCCGTTTACTGGACGTTTTTTGCGTATACGGAACCATTCATTTCAATGGGTCCGCAAAAAAAACGGAATGTACTCCGTATGCATTCCGTTTCCGTATTTCCGTTTTTCCGTTCCGTTTTAACATAGAACATGTCCTATTATTGCCCGCAAATCACAGTCCGTGGCTCCATTCATTTCAATGGGTCCGCAAAAAAACCGGAATGTACTCCGTATGCATTCCGTTTCCGTATTTCCGTTTTTCCGTTCCGTTTTAACATAGAACATGTCCTATTATTGCCCGCAAATCACAGTCCGTGGCTCCATTCAAGTCAATGGGTCCGCAAAAAAACGGAACACATACGGAAATGCATCCGTATGTCTTCCGTTTCCGTTCCGTTTTTTGCTGAACCATCTATTGAAAATGTTATGCCCAGCCCAATTTTATCTATGTAATTACTGTATACTGTATATGCCATACGGAAAAACGGAACGGAAAAACGGAACAGAAACGGAAACACAACGGAAACAAAAAACGGAACAACGGATCCGTGAAAAACGGATTGCAAAACACTGAAAAAGCCATACGGTCGTGTGCAATAGGCCTAACACTTTTTATTGTTTTCTCCAGGCTATAAGAAATAACAAACCAATGGATAGTTCATGTAGGAAGACAATGTAGCAATATAAAAATAGGCATAATGTAGTATACAGAAAAAAAACCTTTTATTAAAGCACAAAATAATATATTTTAATATACAGTATTTTCATATGTATATAGTGATATGGAACTAAACTGTAAAATAAAACAGATACTTACCCCAAAAGGAAGTCCTAGAAGCACAGCCAGGGCCAAAAAGGAGACCAAAGTAAGCAGGGCGATGGCCCAATTCGGCACTGTAATTAAAAATGATTTATATAATGAATGTGACCAAGTCAGTAATTAATAGTGTTGATCGCAAATATTCTAATCACAAATTTTTATCGCAAATATTGGCACTTTGAGCATTTCCGAATATCTAGAATATAGTGCTATATCTTCGTAATCGCGAATATTCTAGACTTTTTTTCATCAGTACCCATGATCCCTCACTACTTCTTGCTTGTGGGCCAATGAGAAGGCTGCAATATCTTTGACTTTAGAAGTAGTGTTGATCGCATATTTTTTATCGCAAATTTTCAGATTGCCGATTGACTGGAGATCACGAATTCTAGAATTTACGAATTTCAATATTGCTTATACTGCTCATCACTAGTAATTAATATGCTATCAAATGATCAGATAATCAGAAATTATTCTCGTATCTCTGTGTCATTTCATTCTCTAAATAACGATGATAAAGATAAGATTTAAAGTAAATGTGTCACCAAATATTTTATCTGCCAGATAAAACCAGATAGTGACACATCTCCATTTTTCTGATCAGTTTTTATTTTCTGATTATAGATTTTAATATTCTATTTCCTGAATATGATTATGGGGGCGGCCATCTTGCCTGAGCTGTTCTTAACAGCGTTTAGAAATTGCTTTACGGCAGCCCCATGGTCCATAAACACAGTGGTCAGGAGTGGACCTCATTGACTTTTATGGGTGAGTTTTCTCTGCATTCTCTGTGACCTGTGCAGAAGTCTATTGTTAATGGTGGATCTTATCTATACACAGAGGTGATATCATTACAGGCAGGATTAGTATGACAGATAAGTAGATAAGTACAGTAAAGTGATCTGTACAGACCAATAAGTGGAGCCTATTATTAGGCTTAGTAGCCAGTGCAAAAACTTCAGGGTTTTATGGAGTTTGTTTAAATATTGATATTGACATGAAAAATTAAAAATAATCAAAAATTATAATAAAAAAAAGTGATTTAGACAATAGGTCATTTACTGATGACACATTCCATTTAAAGGGGTATTTCGGTTGTGAGAAATGAATCCCTTATCCACAGGATAGGTGAAACCTATTAGATCAGAGGGGGTCCTGGGACACCCATCGCTGTCTAGAACAGGGACCCTGCACCCCTCTGCCACTCTGACTACTCCACCTCTACGGGAGTTCTGCAGACAGTCCAGCACATTGCTTGACTATTTTGAAACTCGCATAGAGATGAATGGAGCAGTAGTGCACTCCCTGTAATGTCCTTTGATAGCCTATATTAATACAGGCTGGTCATTCTGAGAGTTGTAGTTCTCTCCTGTTGTATACCTACCCATGTAATGTTAACCGATGCCCCATAATAACAGTCTGAACATAAAGGGAATTGTAGTTCTCTCCTCATATTCCTCTCCCTGTAATACCCTGGTAGTCCATAATAACATTCAAGAAATGCCGGGAGTCACCCATGTAGCAGGTGACTCGGCACTGCTGTGGCCAGTTATTGGCTACAGCGGTCATGCCCCCCCTGTCAAAATGGATGTTGATGCGGGAAAAACTTGCAGAGCTGGTGATGGAGCCGGAACCCAGAGAGGAGTATCAGGTAAGTATGATCACTACCGTGGGTCCAGTCGCGAGGTGATCCCATGGCTTATGCGGCGGACGCCAGCTGTGATTGTGGGGAAGTTGCTTAGGTGCGGGCCGTTCAAAAATTATCTATGGAGCCCTGTATTAAGTAAAGTAAAATATTCAGCACTACTGTGAGCTCTAGATAACCACTAAAAGCCCTGTGAAAGCAATGGTGTTCATGGACCTCCGGTTGTCTACAAGATTGTCCTTTGCTTTCAATGAGTGCTGATTCTGATGTCTATTAGTAGTGAACCTCTTAGTTTTATCTGCTGTCAGGAGGTGTTCAACAAATTAAGGGGATAAAGACTGAACAGGTCCATGTGACAAGCATTAACATTTTTTTTAAAATAAGAACAGTTGTGAATTTAAGTATCTACAGTCCTTACCTTGATCAGGAGCAGCAACATTAATAAGTGATGTGGTTTCTGTAGCAAATCCTGCAGTAGTAGTGGTGGTGGTGGTGGTGGTGGTAGTAGTAGTAGCTGCTTCACTAGTTTCAGCTGTGGAGGTGGCTGCAGTAGTTGTAGTGGTTGTTGCACTAGGTGATGCAGTAGTTGTGGGAGGTTCAGTTGTTGGAGAAGTAGTAGTTATGGGAGATTCAGTTGTTGGAGATGTAGTGGTTATGAGAGGTTCAGTGGTAGTAGGTGATGTTGTAGTTGTGGGAGGTTCAGTTGTTGGAGATGTAGTAGTTGTAGGAGGTTCAGTGGTAATGGGTGATGTAGTTGTTGTTGGAGATGTAGTAGTTGTGGAAGATTCAGTTGTAGTCAGTAATGTAGTTGTCGTGGAAGGTTCAGTTGTTGGAGATGTAGTAGTTGTAGGAGGTTCAGTGGTAATGGATGATGTAGTAGTTGTGGGTGGTTTAGTTGTAGTTGGCGATGTGGTTGTTGTTGGAGATGTAGTACTTGTGGGAGGTTCAGTTGTAGTCAGTGATGTAGTTGTCGTGGGAGGTTCAGTTGATGGAGATGTAGTAGCTGTGGGAGGTTCAGTGGTAGTGGATGATGTAGTAGTTGTGGGAGGTTCAGTTGTTGGAGATGTAGTAGTTGTGGGAGGTTCAGTTGTAGTCGGTGATGTAGTAGTTGTGGGAGGTTCAGTTGTAGTTGGTAATGTTGTAGTTGTGAGAGGTTCAGTTGTTGGAGATGTATTGGTTGTGGGAGGTTCAGTTGTAGTTGGTGATGTGGTTGTTGTTGGAGATGTAGTACTTGTGGGAGGTTCAGTTGTAGTCAGTGATGTAGTTGTCGTGGGAAGTTCAGTTATTGGAGATGTAGTAGCTGTGGGAGGTTCAGTGGTAGTGGATGATGTAGTAGTTGTGGGAGATTCAGTTGTAGTCAGTGATGTAGTGGTTGTGGGAGGTTCAGTTGTAGTTGGTGATGTCGTAGTTGTGGGAGGTTCAGTTGTTGGAGATGTAGTAGTTGTGGGAGGTTCAGTTGTAGTCGGTGATGTAGTAGTTGTGGGAGGTTCAGTTGTAGTTGGTAATGTTGTAGTTGTGAGAGGTTCAGTTGTTGGAGATGTATTGGTTGTGGGAGGTTCAGTTGTAGTTGGTAATGTAGTAGTTGTGGGAGGTTCGGTGGTAGTGGATGATGTAGTAGTTGTGGGAGATTCAGTTGTAGTCGGTGATGTAGTTGTTGTTGGAGATGTAGTGATAGTGGGAGGTTCAGTTGTAGTCAGTGATGTAGTTGTCGTGGGAGGTTCAGTTGTTGGAGATGTAGTGGTTGTGGGAGATTCAGTTGTAGTTGGTGATGTGGTTGTTGTTGGAGATGTAGTACTTGTGGGAGGTTCAGTTGTAGTCAGTGATGTAGTTGTCGTGGGAGGTTCAGTTATTGGAGATGTAGTAGCTGTGGGAGGTTCAGTGGTAGTGGATGATGTAGTAGTTGTGGGAGATTCAGTTGTAGTCAGTGATGTAGTGGTTGTGGGAGGTTCAGTTGTAGTTGGTGATGTCGTAGTTGTGGGAGGTTCAGTTGTTGGAGATGTAGTAGTTGTGGGAGGTTCAGTTGTAGTCGGTGATGTAGTAGTTGTGGGAGGTTCAGTTGTAGTTGGTAATGTTGTAGTTGTGAGAGGTTCAGTTGTTGGAGATGTATTGGTTGTGGGAGGTTCAGTTGTAGTTGGTAATGTAGTAGTTGTGGGAGGTTCGGTGGTAGTGGATGATGTAGTAGTTGTGGGAGATTCAGTTGTAGTCGGTGATGTAGTTGTTGTTGGAGATGTAGTGATAGTGGGAGGTTCAGTTGTAGTCAGTGATGTAGTTGTCGTGGGAGGTTCAGTTGTTGGAGATGTAGTGGTTGTGGGAGATTCAGTTGTAGTCGATGATGTAGTGGTTGTGGGAGGTTCAGTTGTAGTTGGTGACATCGTAGTTGTGGGAGGTTCAGTTGTTGGAGATGTAGTGGTTGTGGGAGGTTCAGTTGTAGTTGGTGATGTCGTAGTTGTGGGAGGTTCAGTGGTTAGAGATGTAGTGGTTGTGGGAGGTTCAGTTGTAGTTGATGATGTAGTAGTTGTGGGAGGTTCAGTGGTAGTGGATGATGTAGTAGTTGTGGGAGATTCAGTTGTAGTCGGTGATGAAGTAGTTGTGGGAGGTTCAGTTGTAGTCAGTGATGTAGTTGTCGTGGGAGTTAAAGTTGTTGGAGATGTAGTAGTTGTGGGAGATTCAGTGGTAGTGGATGATGTAGTAGTTGTGGGAGATTCAGTTGTAGACGGTGATGTACTGGTTGTGGAATGTTCAGTGGTAATGGGTGATATAGTTGTTGTTGGAGATGTAGTGGTTGTGGGAGGTTCAGTTGTAGTCAGAGATGTAGTTGTCGTGGGAGGTTCAGTTGTTGGAGATGTAGTAGTTGTGGGAGATTCAGTTGTAGTCAGTGATGTAGTTGTCGTGGAAGGTTCAGTTGTTGGAGATGTAGTAGTTGTGGGAGGTTCAGTGGTAATGGATGATGTAGTAGTTGTGGGAGATTCAGTTGTAGTCAATGATGTAGTGGTTGTGGGAGGTTCAGTTGTAGTTGGTGATGTCGTAGTTGTTGGAGATGTAGTAGTTGTGGGAGGTTCAGTGGTAATGGGTGATGTAGTTGTTGGGGATATAGTAGTTGTGGGAGGTTCAGTTGTAGTCAGTGATGTAGTTGTCGTGGAAGGTTCAGTTGTTGGAGATGTAGTAGTTGTGGGAGGTTCAGTGGTAATGGATGATGTAGTAGTTGTGGGAGATTCAGTTGTAGTCAATGATATAGTGGTTGTGGGAGGTTCAGTTGTAGTTGGTGATGTCGTAGTTGTGGGAGGTTCAGTTGTTGGAGATGTAGTGGTTGTTGTAGGTTCAGTTGTAGTTGGTGATGTAGTAGTTGTGGGAGGTTCAGTGGTAGTAGATGTAGTAGTTGTGGGAGATTCAGTTGTAGTCGATGATGTAGTAGTTGTGGGAGGTTCAGTTGTAGTCAGTGATGTAGTTGTCGTGGGAGGTTCAGTTGTTGGAGATTTAGTAGTTGTGGGAGGTTCAGTTGTTGGAGATGTAGTGGTTGTTGGAGGTTCAGTGGTAATGGATGATGTAGTAGTTGTGGGAGATTCAGTTGTAGTCAATGATGTAGTGGTTGTGGGAGGTTCAGTTGTAGTTGGTGATGTCATAGTTGTGGGAGGTTCAGTGGTTAGAGATGTAGTGGTTGTGGGAGTTTCAGTTGTAGTTGATGATGTAGTAGTTGTGGGAGGTTCAGTGGTAGTGGATGATGTAGTAGTCGTGGGAGATTCAGTTGTAGTCGGTGATGAAGTAGTTGTGGGAGGTTCAGTTGTAGTCAATGATGTAGTTGTAGTTGGAGTTAAAGTTGTTGGAGATGTTGTAGTTGTGGGAGATTCAGTTGTAGTGGATGATGTAGTAGTTGTGGGAGATTCAGTTGTAGACGGTGATGTACTGGTTGTGGGAGGTTCAGTGGTAATGGGTGATATAGTTGTTGTTGGAGATGTAGTGGTTGTGGAAGGTTCAGTTGTAGTCAGAGATGTAGTTGTCGAGGGAGGTTCAGTTGTTGGAGATGTAGTAGTTGTGGGAGGTTCAGTGGTAATGGATGATGTAGTAGTTGTGGGAGATTCAGTTGTAGTCAATGATGTAGTGGTTGTGGGAGGTTCAGTTGTAGTTGGTGATGTCGTAGTTGTTGGAGATGTAGTAGTTGTGGGAGGTTCAGTGGTAATGGGTGATGTAGTTGTTAGGGATATAGTAGTTGTGGGAGGTTCAGTTGTAGTCAGTGATGTAGTTGTCGTGGAAGGTTCAGTTGTTGGAGATGTAGTAGTTGTGGGAGGTTCAGTGGTAATGGATGATGTAGTAGTTGTGGGAGATTCAGTTGTAGTCAATGATGTAGTGGTTGTGGGAGGTTCAGTTGTAGTTGGTGATGTCGTAGTTGTGGGAGGTTCAGTTGTTGGAGATGTAGTAGTTGTTGGAGGTTCAGTTGTAGTTGGTGATGTAGTAGTTGTGGGAGGTTCAGTGGTAGTGGATGATGTAGTAGTTGTGGGAGATTCAGTTGTAGTAGATAATGTAGTAGTTGTGGGGGGTTCAGTTGTAGTCAGTGATGTAGTTGTTGTGGGAGGTTCAGTTGTTGGAGATGTAGTAGTTGTGGGAGGTTCAGTGGTAATGGGTGATGTAGTTGTTGGAGATGTAGTAGTTGTGGGAGGTTCAGTGGTAGTGGATGATGTAGTAGTTGTGGGAGATTCAGTTGTAGTAGATAATGTAGTAGTTGTGGGGGGTTCAGTTGTTGGAGATGTAGTAGTTGTGGGAGGTTCAGTGGTAATGGGTGATGTAGTTGTTGGAGATGTAGTAGTTGTGGGAGGTTCAGTGGTAGTGGATGATGTAGTAATTGTGGGAGATTCAGTTGTAGTCAGTGATGTAGTGGTTGTGGGAGGTTCAGTTGTAGTTGGTGATGTCGTAGTTGTGGGAGGTTCAGTTGTTGGAGATGTAGTGGTTGTGGGAGGTTCAGTTGTAGTTGGTGATGTCGTAGTTGTGGGAGGTTCAGTTGTTAGAGATGTAGTGGTTGTGGGAGGTTCAGTTGTAGTTAATGATGTAGTGGTTGTGAGAGGTTCAGTTGTAGTTGGTGATGTAGTAGTTGTGGGAGGTTCAGTTGTTGGAGATGTAGTGGTTGTTGGAGGTTCAGTTGTAGTTGGTGATGTAGTAGTTGTGGGAGGTTCGGTGGTAGTGGATGATGTAGTAGTTGTGGGAGATTCAGTTGTAGTCGGTGATGATGTAGTTGTGGGAGGTTCAGTTGTAGTTGGTGAAGTAGTTGTTGTTGGAGATGTAGTAGTTGTGGGAGGTTCAGTGGTAGTGGATGATGTAGTAGTTGTGGGAGATTCAGTTGTAGACGGTGATGTACTGGTTGTTGGAGGTTCAGTGGTAATGGGGGATGTAGTTGTTGTTGGAGATGTAGTGGTTGTGGGAGGTTCAGTTGTAGTCAGTGATGTAGTTGTCGTGGGAGGTTCAGTTGTTGGAGATGTAGTAGTTGTGGGAGGTTCAGTTGTAGTCAGTGATGTAGTGGTTGTGGGAGGTTCAGTTGTTGTTGGTGATATCGTAGATGTGGGAGGTTCAGTTGTTGGAGATGTAGTGGTTGTGGGAGATTCAGTTGTAGTTGGTGATGTAGTGGTTGTGGGAGGTTCAGTTGTCGTTGGTGATGTAGTAGTTGTGGGAGGTTCAGTTGTTGGAGATGTAGTGGTTGTTGGAGGTTCAGTTGTAGTTGGTGATGTAGTAGTTGTGGGAGGTTCAGTGGTAGTGGATGATGTAGTAGTTGTGGGAGATTCAGTTGTAGTCTGTGATGTAGTTGTCGTGGGAGGTTCAGTTGTTGGAGATGTAGTAGTTGTGGGAGGTTCAGTGGTAATGGGTGATGTAGTTGTTGGAGATGTAGTAGTTGTGGGAGGTTCAGTTGTAGTCAGTGATGTAGTTGTCGTGGAAGGTTCAGTTGTTGGAGATGTAGTAGTTGTGGGAGGTTCAGTGGTAGTGGATGATGTAGTTGTTGTGGGAGATTCAGTTGTAGTCTGTGATGTAGTGGTTGTGGGAGGTTCAGTTGTAGTCAGTGATGTCGTAGTTGTGGGAGGTTCAGTTGTTGGAGATGTAGTAGTTGTGGGAGGTTCAGTGGTAATGGGTGATGTAGTTGTTGGAGATGTAGTAGTTGTGGGAGGTTCAGTTGTAGTCAGTGATGTAGTGGTTGTGGGAGGTTCAGTTGTTGTTGGTGATATCGTAGATGTGGGAGGTTCAGTTGTTGGAGATGTAGTGGTTGTGGGAGATTCAGTTGTAGTTGGTGATGTAGTGGTTGTGGGAGGTTCAGTTGTCGTTGGTGATGTAGTAGTTGTGGGAGGTTCAGTTGTTGGAGATGTAGTGGTTGTTGGAGGTTCAGTTGTAGTTGGTGATGTAGTAGTTGTGGGAGGTTCAGTGGTAGTGGATGATGTAGTAGTTGTGGGAGATTCAGTTGTAGTCTGTGATGTAGTTGTCGTGGGAGGTTCAGTTGTTGGAGATGTAGTAGTTGTGGGAGGTTCAGTGGTAATGGGTGATGTAGTTGTTGGAGATGTAGTAGTTGTGGGAGGTTCAGTTGTAGTCAGTGATGTAGTTTTCGTGGAAGGTTCAGTTGTTGGAGATGTAGTAGTTGTGGGAGGTTCAGTGGTAGTGGATGATGTAGTTGTTGTGGGAGATTCAGTTGTAGTCTGTGATGTAGTGGTTGTGGGAGGTTCGGTTGTAGTCAGTGATGTCATAGTTGTGGGAGGTTCAGTTGTTGGAGATGTAGTAGTTGTGGGAGGTTCAGTGGTAATGGGTGATGTAGTTGTTGGAGATGTAGTAGTTGTGGGAGGTTCAGTTGTAGTCAGTGATGTAGTTGTCGTGGAAGGTTCAGTTGTTGGAGATGTAGTAGCTGTGGGAGGTTCAGTGGTAGTGGATGATGTAGTTGTTGTGGGAGGTTCAGTTGTAGTCGGTGATGTAGTGGTTGTGGGAGGTTCAGTGGTAGTGGGTGATGTAGTTGTTGTGGGAGGTTCAGTTGTTGGAGATGTAGTAGTTGTGAGAAGTTCAGTTGTAGTCGGCGATGTAGTGGTTGTGGGAGGTTCAGTTGTTGGGGATATAGTGGTTGTGGGAGGTTCAGTTGTAGTTGGTGATGTAGTAGTTGTGGGAGGTTCAGTTGTTGGAGATGTAGTAGTTGTGGGAGATTCAGTGGTAATGGGTAATGTAGTTGTTGTAGTAGGTTCAGTTGTTGGAGATATAGTAGTTGTGGGAGATTCTGTGGTAATGGGTGATGTAGTTGTTGTAGGAGGTTCAGTTGTTGGAGATGTAGTAGTAGTGGGAGGTTCAGTTGTAGTCGGTGATGTAGTGGTTGTGGGAGGTTCAGTGGTAGTGGATGATGTAGTAGTTGTGGGTGGTTCAGTTGTTGGAGATGTAGTAGTTGTGGGAGGTTCAGTTGTGGTCGGTGATGTAGTTGTTGTGGGAGGTTCAGTTGTTGGAGATGTGGTAGTAGTGGGAGGTTCAGTTGTAGTCGGTGATGTAGTGGTTGTGGGAGGTTCAGTGGTAGTGGATGATGTAGTAGTTGTGGGTGGTTCAGTTGTTGGAGATGTAGTAGTTGTGGGAGGTTCAGTTGTGGTCGGTGATGTAGTTGTTGTGGGAGGTTCAGTTGTTGGAGATGTAGTAGTTGTCGGTAGTTCAGTAGTTGGTGATGTAATAGTTGTTGTAGATTCAGTTGTTGAAGATGTAATAGTTGTGGGAGGTTCAGTTGCTGGAGTTGTAGTATTTACTGCAATAGTTAGTATAAGCCAATAAATATGCAATCTTAATATAAAAAAAAAATATCTAATACTGGGAAAGAAACATTTAAATTACACAAAATGAAATTCATCTCGCTATAGCAATATGATCATGAAAAGTGCAGTCACTGGGGTTATGTCTCATTTGCTTTTTCTATGTCTTTCTTAGACATGTCCTGGGCAGTATTAATAATCCAGCACTTTGAGGGTTATTTAACATTGGTGGCACAAGGTACTTTAGTACCAGGTACAGCCTCCCCCTCCTGAATTTAACTGTATTGCCACCCTCTGTAATGTAGTTAAAAACTGCAGTGGGGCATGGAAGCCGATCGTTCCCTGCTCCGTCTACTCTAGTAGGCCTGATGGCTATGAGGCTGTAAATCCCTATGCAGCCGGGCATAATCATTGAACCTGCCTCCAATGGGAAATAGTGCAATGACGTCATCACAACTAGTTGCCTGTACCCCAGCATCCCAAGCCTGCATCACGGATGTCATGGGAAGGGGCTTAGTGCAAATTTTTTTTTTCTTCCCTGGTGACATTACTGTTGGGGGACAGTGCTGGCACAGTACTGGCGGGTACTATTGTGGTTAAAAAAAAAGTGCCACAAAAAGTTGTGTGCAAATGCAGCCTAAAGGTGTTTTTTTCCTGAGGATTTCATAAATTGTAATGGTCACCAAGACTAATTTATATCATCATTTGTTACGTGGACCCCTACATATCAATTTGTTTTCTGGTGGGGTAAAATAAATATCTACAAATGACATAGCACAATCACTGCATGATAATTCTGCCCTGACTGAGACCATATCTGCATTCTGCATGAATATTTCACCTTATATAAACATACTGGGCATATTTTTATAAACTATACAAAAACGACAGGAAGACTGTGGCAAAAAGTATAACCAAGTAAATACATACCTATTCCCTGGGCACCTAGAATAGAAAAGAAAATATATATGAATGATGAAAACCACAGATGGCAATTCACTAATACATTCCAGTTGCCCTAACCCCATTTTATTTGAAAAAGGTCAATTTAAGTAATGAGAAACAAGGTCCCGTAGCAGTGAGAGCAGAAAACATAGACAATACATACAGCTTTTCAGTAATTATGTTGTAACGAACTTGGGCATTACATGTCGTGCAGTAGAAGGATCAGTCTATAATGACTGAAAAAAAGCAACCTGACAGTAGACAGTAGCCTTCTGTCGGCCATAGTGAACCATTGCTTGAGTGTAATTGATAGCCTGTGGCATGTTAGGTATTAGCCCCCTGGAGGATCCTTCGCAATTTTCATTTTTGTAAATATTTTTCATTTAAACTAGTTTGTAAACCTTTTTACCCATATCTTCATCATGTCCGAGCATTCTCATTTCATCTTTGAAATATCTTATGCAGTACCCCAGTGCATATAACTTTTTTCTTTAATGTTATGTAATACATTGTATACTATGCTATGTAATAGACCAAGTATAGTTGTATAGGGATGGCAAACTCAGGGTTAATTGTCCTGACACTTTAGGGAGAATCTTGACTGGAGATTCAGAGATGAAGGAAGCAACGTTTATGTGCTCTTTCTTCGTAGACTAGCAGATCTCTGCATGATCCACGGAAAGTGAGAGGAAAGAAAAGGAGAACTTGGAATCTGCATGGCCAAGCATAGGCATCTGTAAGGTAACCTGCTACTATAGCCATTCAGACCTTACTGCAGTGGAGGGATGCTGGTAAGACATCCTTCATACCTGGACACATTCTGGCCAGAACTGCTATCAAAAACCTATATCCCGCAGTGTACACTACAGCCGCCATTGCCTGAGTAGTATTGCCAGCCACAGATCCTACTGAGAGAGACTTTAGAGAGATAGACCAGAAAGAGGGCCATAACTCCTATCCTTGTGTAACTCCACACACTGCTATCTTGGAGAGAATTGCACAGTTTACAATTGGAACTGTGTTTTGCTATAGTTGGATGTACTCCTACTCCTATTTTGAATTTCAGTAAAAAGAGATGTTTATTCTTCTATCTCTGACTTGGTTTCCTGCCTCCTACCACACCATACTCTGGCCATTGTACTGTACACACACTGCCTTTCACGCATCCAGGTACCTACCATCAAGAGAACCCCCTGCTACCATCAGACAGGAGCCCTAAAATCAGGGTGTGCTCTGAGGGAAGAAAGGGCATGCCCTCCTTTCACTGCACAGCCATAGGGAGCAATGGTGTGGACAGCCACCGTGATTGATTGTGACATCCAGAGCCATTACCACTCTCATCCTCTGGTCCAATTCCTCACAGGATGCTGCACTTATGCAAAGAGGTATTTCCCAAGGAACAGGACCATCTCATTAGAGCCAACTTGTGGAAGTGGCTCCCTATGAGTCAAAATTCAACATTTAACAAGCTTTGGGATTTGACAAGGTAATATAACCAAGCCAAATATCCATCCATGGATAGCTGTTTGGGGGTGCTTGCCCGTTGTCAATAAGGGGTAGGATTTTGGCTGTGTGGGCAAGGAGCAAGCACCCCGAGACAGCTGTCTATGGATGGGTATCTGGTTTGGCTCCAATTCACTTCAAAACAAAAATGCCCCAATTCCTCTGAAAAGTCACATATGACACTCTAAGGTCTCCTATGATGTTATATGACCCCTTTAAAGCTCTTTAATGCCAAGAAAGCATTATTAATGTCAAATTGACAGTGACATATATGGCTATGGGTAAACAGGATGGCGCAGGTGATAACAAACCTATTTAATAACACACTGCACTATGGGATATTTAAAAAAAGATCTTAAAATGGTCCCAAAAAATGGTCCAAAAATTATCTCTTTTTTTTGGCAGATGGCTTCTCATCTGTGTTCTGAACTGTAAAATGACAGCCATCATCTTGAGTGATGTGTGCACACCGAATCCAAAAAGTTTTAGATTTGCTAAAATCCAAATCTTTCGAGAAATTCATAACAAATTACATTTGTGCTGAAATTATCCTATATCATTTATGTCTATTTTAAATAAACGCTGTCGCATTCTTTTGATCCACCTTAGATGTGTAATTAAGCCTTTATTGCTTTAATTAATAACAACATTTCTTTACGAGCATCTGCCACATTACATGGAAGCATAACCAACAGCATAAAGGGAAGTGCAAGGAATGCATGTGATAACTTGACACAGAGAAGAATTCTTCAGCATTAACATGGACAGATCTTATAGAACATTATATTTTTTGCAATCTGCCTAGAAATAGAATATTATATTTTTTATTTTACGCAGGGAAAGGGTCAAAAGGGTAACTAAAATAACAAACAATAAAAAAGAAAACAAAAAAACACAAGGAAAATATATGGAATGATTATGAAAAATGTATGAAAATGATTTGCTTTGGACAAAACTGAGCTACTATTAATGCGGAAAAAGTAAGTGGCCAGTGGTGGTGGGGGGTAATATTTTTTTATTTTTGAATTTTCTGACACATCTTGTCAATAAATATTGCCAGAAATTGTACACAACATTTTTTGTAACTTCTTAAAACATGAAACAATACATTTCGAATGCCACAAGGGTAGACACATCACTGATGGACTAGGATTTGTTTTGTAGAAAAAAAAAGACAATCTATCAGTCCACAATAATGGCCGTCTACTGAGAAAAAAAATACTTTATCAATAAAGTTTTATATGGCAGTCATTTTGCAGTCATTTTATTTTTTTGCGTTTGAGGTAACTGGAATATTTCTTTGAACAAAATTCAATTTTTAACCTAATTAAATGAACAGTCTAATAAAAATAGATGAGCAAAGGTCACCAAAAATTCTGGAGAAACATTATTATCATCTTAAGTTTAGTCGGCTTCAAACCAGGCAGACGACGTACCAAATTTATTATAGTGATTAATCTGTTTTATACATTTGGTGTATCTTGTATGCTATTCTTTTCCTTATTCCTCCTCTTTATCTTACTTTAACCCAAAATTTATTTAAACCTTCCTACAAATATTTTTATTGTAGTGGCATTTAACAACATTTTTTGGGTCCCTTGACATTTTTTTTTATAGCAGCATAGTTTGAGTGTGGTGTCTTGATTCCTTTTAGATATTGCCTTATAGATTTCTTTAGGAAAATAAAACATAAAAAAAAAAGTGCGACTGAAAATGGCACCAAAAACACCTGTGAAAAAAACTAAAGGAATGGCAGAAAAGAAACGTAATGTTGCACCCTTAAAGAAATATCTATGTGGTGTCAAAGAGGTTTTATCAAATTAACAAAGTCCTTTTCACGGTTATTCTTAATTTATTATACTTACATGCCAATAATAATAATTCATATTGAATAATTATAATATACAATTGAAATGCGTTCTCCGGGCTTTCTTGAAAACCTTGCTGTGTGTTGACCTGTGGAGGGAAGATAATCTGCTTGGGGAGAGTTCCCATCATCATTCATAATTTCGTTATACTGTTCCGTTATAACAGGGTTTTAACAGAATTTAAGGACGGAATATAAAACGGAACCCTTTAGAAGCATTCTGTCTTGCTCCATCCTAATACATTTCTATGGGCACAAATAACAGTTCAGTTTTTTTTCCGTCATACATAACGGAACAAAATGGAACTGTTATTTGTGACTATAGAAATGTATTAGGATGGAGCAAAACGGAATGCCGCTATAGGGTGTTGTATGCCATTTCCTAAATTGTGTTATATTATGTAAAAATGTTTTTATAACGGAACAGTATAATGGAATTAGGAACGTTTATGCAAACCCACCCTTAGTAAGTACCCCTCTGTTGTGCCATGGATTCTGCCATCTGCATACTGAATTAAGAGTGTGCAGCTGAATAGGAAGACCAAGGAACATATCTGGTCTGGCCCCAAGCAGAAGAGCCTGCAACCAGTCCTAGCAGTCACATGAGCACAACAGAATGGAAAGCTCAATCAAGGGGTAAGTGCTGAGCAGAGTATCTTCCCTCCATTGGTCAGCACTAGGGATGAGCGAATAGACTTCAAATCGACTTCGGATGAAACATTTGAAAACCACTTGAAACCGAACCCGAGTTCGGGAAATGTTCTTTTACAGTATAAATCTATTTCTGAAGTTATTGTGTGAAGTCTCCCAAGACTTCGCAAAGTAATAACTTTGTCTCATCGGAGCCAATACATTCTAATACTGTACGGAGCGCTCGCTCTGTACAGTATTGAAACGAAGTTTCAAGCGAATCGACTTTGAATGTTTCATCCGAAGTCGATTCGCTCATCCCTAGTCAGCACACAGCAAGATTTTCAAGAAAGCCCAGATAACTCCATTAATACATACTGTATGTATGTAATCATTTTACATTTATGCACATTATATCAGGTTATCATGGTTACAATAGTTTACAGTTTAATATAAAATGGAAACAGTAATATTGCAGTGATGTATATTCTACATTATTATTATATTATATAGATAGATAAATGCACAGTAAAAAACTCTATATCTTCTATATTATCATTATTATTGATATTTATCCTCCACAATTTCCATTTCTGGATAAGTTCGGGACTTACCAATCCTGGGCAACATGGCAAAAATCAGCAAAACACATCGCAAAACTAGAAAATATGAGTTCCCCATGATATATGTAATAAAAGTCTCTTGGTCCCAGAAAGCATGGAAGGAGGATAACAGCAAGTTCAAATGTGCATGGAATCAAATCTGCAGGGATTTTATTGGGGAACAATGTGAAAAAGGGAAGGGACAAACCCATAGGTGACATTGCTCTGCAGTGACAAACTTTTAATTTTCCTCTCTGTGCAATTAGCTGGAATAGCCAAGGAATTAATGTACAGTGAACTGTGACACATGATCGGAATTAGAAATGAGCAATAATTGGATTAATTTCCAGGTATTCATAGACTGGTGTCACACATAAGTTGTGTGTGTTTTTGGTGTTTTGCAGTTTTTGGTGTTGTTTTTTTTTTTGTTTTTTTTTTATAAATGTTGCATGGAAATCTAGTGGAAATATTAAACACAGCATAAACAGATATTT
This sequence comes from Bufo bufo, assembly GCF_905171765.1. Taxonomy (NCBI): domain Eukaryota; kingdom Metazoa; phylum Chordata; class Amphibia; order Anura; family Bufonidae; genus Bufo; species Bufo bufo. The sequence continues at coordinate 200,999,264 of NC_053396.1, read as the reverse complement.
TCCCACCCTCAAGGTATATTTTTATCAAATTCCAGAAGGCTCTGGGTCTGGCATTTTTCTTCTCCCTCATTGCCTGTTGTTTTTCCCATACACCCCCATTGGGTATTTCTATAGTTTCAAAAATATCAATTTACAACATATGTTGCCTTTTTATTGGCATTTTTGCAGGTGTTTTTATTTTCACAAATGTTTTTGTTCCGTACAGCTCTCCAGAGAAAGAGACATCACAGAAGGGCACATACTACCAACTCTACAGTGGTAAAGTGAAAGCATTGTAATCCACGTAAAACAACACGTAATAAAATAAATAAATAAAACGTAAAATCAATGTAGCATTCAGCGGGGCCCTCGCTACAGTAGCTGATACAAAAGTCCAATAACATGAAACAATATGGTGATGAAGTTATTAAATGTCCATGCAAATTCACTATGCCAACGATACAGAGCTAGTATCAGTATTGGGGTGCATTCACCCGAATTGCTTTACGGTATGCAAAACATGGATACTGGCTGTGTACACACCGCTTCACAGTGCAGATCCACCTATCTTTTATGACACAACCACACAGATACGTGAGCACACAAAAGATGTGAGTTGCAGGAAGTTGATCGGAGAAGCGGGAGGGCGTTAAAAACTTTGCTATGGGGCCCAGACTTTTCAAGTTATGTCCCTACACCCAACTCCATATCAACCTGTTGGGGACACATGACGTACCGATACGTCATGATGTCCTGTTACTTAAAGAGGACCTTTCATTGGTCCAAACATCGTAGGATAATTATCAGGCTACATAGAGCAGCGCCCAGGGATATCACTGCACTTACTATTATCCCAGGGCGCAGCTCCGTTCGCCCACTGTGTCCTCTGGTATCTGCACTAAATTGGTTCTACTAGGCGGAGTCTGCCCTGTATCACCCTCACACAAAACAGATATTTTCCCACCCTCAAGGTATATTTTTTTATCAAACTCCAGAAGGCTCTGGGTCTGGCATTTTTCTTTTCCTCATTGCCTGATATTTTTCCCATACACCCCCATTGGGTATTTCTACAGCTTTAAAAATATCAATTTACAACATACAGTATGTTGCCTTTTTATTGGCATTTTTGCAGTTGTTTTTTTTTTAACAAATGTTTTTGTTCCGTACAGCTCTCCAGAGAAAGAGACATCACAGAGGGGCACATACTACCAACTCTACAGTGGTAAAGTGAAAGCATTGTAATCCATGTAAAACAACAGAAAAATACAAAGGCTGAAAATAAATAAAACGTAAAATCAATGTAGCATTCAGCGGGGCCCTCGCTACAGTAGCTGAAACAAAAGTCCAATAACATGAAACAATATGGTGATGAAGTTATTAAATGTCCATGCAAATTCTATACAGAGCTAGATATCAGTATTGGGGTGCATTCACACTAATTGCTTTACGGTATGCAAAACATGGATACTGGCTGTGTACACACCGCTTCACAGTGCAGATCCACCTATCTTTTATGAAGCAACCACACAGATACGTGAGCACACAAAAGATGTGAGTTGCAGGAAGTTGAAGGGGAAGGGCGTTAAAAACTTTGCTATGGGGCCCAGCCTTTTCAAGTTATGTCCCTGCACCCAACTCCATATTAGCCTGTTGGGGACACATGACGTACCGGTACGTCATGATGGCCCGGTACTTAAAGGGGACCTTTCATTGGTCCAAACATTGTAGGATAATTATCAGGATACATAGAGCGGCGCCCAGGGATCTCACTGCACTTACTATTATCCCAGGGCACCGTTCCGTTCACCCACTGTGTCCTCTGGTATCTTCACTAAATTGGTTCTTCTAGGCGGAGTCTGCCCTGTATCACCCTGGGCGTTCCATCTCCCAGGCTGTAGCGCTGTCCAATCGCAGCGCAGAGTCTACAGCCTGGAAGGAGAAGGAACGCCCAGGGTGAAACAGGGCAGACTCCGCCTAGTTGAACCAATTCAGTGAAGATACCGGAGGACACAGCGGGCGAACGGAGCGGTGCCCAGGGATAATAGTAAGTGCAGTGAGATCCCTCGGCGCCGCTCTATATAGCCTCATAATTATCCTACAATGTTTGGACCGATGAAAGGTCCTCTTTAAGGACACATGACGTACTGGTACATCATGAGTTTTTCCGATCACTACCGCGTGGTCCTGTGACCCCCCCGTATCGGCGATCGCGGCAAACGGCAGGTCAATTCAGACCTGCGGTTTGCTGCATTTCCGGGTTATTCGGGTCTTTGGTGACCCGATAACCCTGAACATCCTGATAATACACCACCAATCACCATCCTGCGATCCTGAGAGCCTGTGATTCCTGATTTTGTTGGCCAACCAGGAATCCAGATTCCCACAGTGGGCTTCACTGAATATGACCATTTTAGTATTTTTTTCAGTGACCACTTTGTGAATCTGATGGTGGAGCAAACGAACGTGTTCGCCCAACAGTTCATTGCTCAACACCCGGCTCCTTTTTAGCTAGGGCCGGTGGCTGGACTCCGGTCAGTGCAGCCGAGATGAGGATGTTTTGGGGCCTCATGCTGCACATGGGCCTAGTCAAAAAACCCAGTGAGGCCATCCGGAAATACCTGCATTATACAGATAATGCAGCATGTCCCCCCCAAGGTGATCCTGCATATGACCGCCTGTACAAAATCGGGCCGGTCATCGATCACTTTGGGGCCAAATTTTTGGAGGCATATGTACCTGGAAGGTAGGTCGCAGTTGATGAGTCTCTCATTGCTTTCAAGGGGAGACTCATTTTCTGCCAGTATGTTCCCTCTAAGCGGGCGAGGTATGGCGTGAAGCTGTACAAACTTTGTGAGAGTACCTCAGGATACACTTACAAGTTTTGCATGTAAGAGGGGCGAGATTCCCGTATTCAACCCCCAGAATATCCCCCCACTCTGGGTGTTAGCGGGAAACTTGTGTGGGACCTTATGCACCCACTGCTAGATAAGGGTTACCACCTGTACGTGGATAACTTTTATACTAGTATCCCTTTGCTCCAGTCCCTCGCCGCCAGATCCATGTCCGCTTGTGGGACCGCGCGGAAAAATCAACGTGGCCTCCCTACCCACCCCCTCCAGGTACCTATCCCCAGGGGTGAGACCCGTGCCCTTACCAGTGGAAACCTGTTGCTGGTCAGATATAAGGACAAGAAGGGTGTCCTTGTTCTGTCCTCAATTCACGGTATCGGCATCACCCCTGTCCCTGTGCGAGGTACCACGGCAACTGTCCTCAAGCCCGATTGTATTGTCGACTACAATCGGTATATGGGAGGAGTTTATCTCTCTGATCAAGTCCTCAAGCCATATAATGCCATGCGCAAAACCCGGGCATGGTACAAAAAAGTTACAGTGTGACACGTGCTCCGATCATCCGGGCCTCTGCATTTTTGGTTGCTTCAGGGAGTACCATAGAGTGCTAAATTTATAATCCCCTTCCCTAATTTTAACTCTTGTGGAACACCTGAAGGGTTAGCAAAGTTTGTAAAATCAGTTTTGAATACCTAGAGGGGTGTAGTTTCTTAGATGGGGTCACTTTTATGGAGTTTCTACTCTAGGGGTGGATCAGGGGGGCTTCAAATGGGACATGGTGTAAATAAACCAGTCCAGCAAAATCTGCCTTCCAAAAACCACACGGCGCTCCTTTCCCTCTACGCCCTACTGTGTGCCCGTACAGTAGTTTATGACCACATATGGGGTGTTTCTGCAAACTACAGAATCAGGGCAATCAATATTGAGTTTTGTTTGGCTGTTAACCCTTGCTTTGTTACTGGAAAAAATGGATTAAAATGAAAAATTTGCCAAAAAATTGAAATTCTTACATTTAATCTCTATATGCCAATAACTCTTGTGGAACACCTAAAGAGTTAACAAAGTTTGTAAAATCAGTTTTAAATAGCTTGACGTGTGTAGTTTCTTAGATGGGGTCACTTTTATGGAGTTTCTACTCTAGGGTGCATCAGTGGGGCTTCAAATGGGACATGGTGTAAATAAACCAGTCCAGCAAAATCTGCTTTCCAAAACCACACAGCGCTTCTTTCCCTCTATGCCCTACAGTGTGCCCGTACAGTAGTTTACGACCACATATGGGGTGTTTCTGCAAACTACAGAATCAGGGCAATAAATATTGAGTTTTGTTTGGCTGTTAACCCTTGCTTTGTTACTGGAAAAAATGGATTAAAATGGAAAATTTGCAAAAAAATTGAAATTCTTAAATTTTATCTCCATTTGCCATTAATTCTTGTGGAACACCTAAAGGGTTAGCGACGTTTGTAAAATCGGTTTTGATTACCTTGAGGGGTGTAGTTTCTTAGATGGGGTCACTTTTATGGAGTTTCTACTCTAGGGGTGCATCAGGGGTTTTTCAAATGGGACATGGTGCCAATAAAAGGCCATCAAAATGCTTTTTGGGTGGTTTCTATTATGTAAGCCTCACAAAGTGACTTCAGACCTGAACTGGTCCTTAAAAAGTGGGTTTTTGAAAATTTCTGAAAAATTTCAAGATTTGCTTCTAAACTTCTAAGCCTTGTAAAGTCCCCAAAAAATTAAATCCCAAAATGATCCTAACATGAAGTAGACATATGGTGAATGTAAAGTAATAACTATTTTTGGAGGTATTACTATGTATTATAGAAGTAGAGAAATTGAAACTTGGAAATTTTTAAAATTTTTCAAAATCTTTGATAAATTTGGTATTTTTTTATAAATAAAAATGAATTTTTTTGACTCCATTTTCCAGTGTCATGAAGTACAATATGTGACAAAAAAATCAATCTCAAAATGGCCTGGATAAGTAAAAGCGTTTTAAAGTTATTCACACATAAAGTGACACTGGCCAGATTTGCTAAAAATGGCCTGGTCCTTAAAGTGATATATGGCTGTGTCCTTAACGGGTTAAAGCCTATAGTTTAGAATATGAAGTGATCAAAGCTCCTGCACATGTAAGGTGTAGGTGTCCCAATACGTTTCTCTATAAGGTGTTTGTATAGACATGTAGCCTGGATGAGTCAGTTTGATAGATGGCTCAATTATAACTATACATTTTAAATTCAATAAATGTTGAAATAATTGCATGAAATCCTGTAATTACAGCTTCTGTATTTTTGAGTAAAAGATCCTCACGCTCAGGCGGCAAACTGGGTCCTGCACAGCAGATCGCAGAAGGTTGAACAGTCAGGACACCAGAGTGGAGAATTTCCCAGATTAAGAGTCCATACTCTGACTAATGCATATGTCCATATATGGAGTCAGTGTTATGAACATGAAGGGGTATTCCCAAGCATTGTAATTATGCTTAGGGACACTCTGTGTATATAAAACTAACTTTGACTCGAATTTTGAAATGTCTCTGTGGGGATTTGAGGTCACAACCTTCTATATTAAAGGCAAGAGCCTTAACCATTGTGCTATAGAGCTCAATGCTAAGTCAGTGCTGAAAACCCTCATAGAAGTTTCTATTGTATAATACAAGAGAAACTTTTATGCTGTTTTTAACAGAAAAGAAACTTCTATGATGTTTTTCAGCACTTAGATATCTTTGAGTACTATAGCCCAGTGGTTAGGCTTTGCACCCTTAATGTAGAAGGTTGTGAGTTCAAATCCCTACAGAGTTTTTTTTTAAAAATAGAGGCTAAATATTAAAGGGGTTCTGCCCCCCTCTTTTAACTGATGATCTATACTCTGGATAGATCATCAGCTTCTGATTGGCGGGGGTCCGACACCCGGGACCCCCGCCGATCAGCTGTTTGAGAAGGCAGCGGCGCTCCAGCAGCACCGCGGCCTTCTCACTGTTTACCGCCGGCCCACTGACGTCACGACTAGTATCAACTAGCGTGGGTGCGGCTAAGCTCTGTTCACTTGAATGGAGCTTAGCCACGCCCACGCTAGTTGATACTAGTCGAGACGTCAGTGGGCCGGCGGCCTGGTGGTAAACAGTGAAAAGTCCTCGGCGCTGCTGAAGCGCCACTGCCTTCTCAAACAGCTGATCGGTGGGGGTCCCGGGTGTCGGACCCCCGCCGATCAGAAGCTGATGATCTATCCAGAGGACAGATCATCAGTTATATGAAAGTGCAGAACCCCTTTAACCTACACCAACCATTTTAACTTGTGTAACCAGTATTTTTAAAATGTTTCTGTGGGAATTTGAATTTACAACCTTCTACATTACAGGTAAAAACCTTAACCACTGGGCTATGGAGCTCAACGATAAGTGTCTGCTGAAAAACCTCATAGATAAACGTCTATGAGGTTTTTCAGCAGCAGCAAAGCATTGAGCTCTACAGCCCAGTGGTTAAGGTTTTTGCCCTTAATGTAGAAGGTTGTGATTTTATACCTCACAGAAACATTTTAAAAATAGAGGCTTAATGAAACTTAAATACACAAGGTATCCCCAACAGTGAAAAATGTTATTTGATCAAATAACACCCGTATTAACCCACACCAACCTTTTTAACTTGTGTAACCAGTATTTTTTGTTGGGAAAGGTGGGAACCCTAACAGCCCCACCCCACTCAGGACCTCTATAGGCCTGCTCGCTGCAGCAAGCTAAGCCTTATCAGGACTCACTTTGTAAAACACTTTTTTTTTCTTTTCATCACGATATTCTGACTGTCATAACATTTTTATAGTTATGTCCACGGAGATGTGTGGAAGCTCATTTTTTGCCGGACGATCTGTCATTTTTGACAATATCATTTGGGTTGTGTATGACTTGATCACTTATTATTAAATTTTCTTGGGAGATAAAGTGATAAAAAAACATCAAAACAGAATTTTTTTTAAAAAAATTCTGTTACGCCATTCACCATATGGGCTAACTTTTTTTAAATATTCGCATGCAGCAATGCCCATAATTCTTTTTTTTTTCTTTTCTTTTTTTTTTCTTTTCTTTTTTTTGGGGGGAATGGGGGTAATTTTAATTTTTATGTTTTTTTATATTTTCAAAACTTTCCCCAAGTAGACCACAACTTACAATCATCAGATGTAAATTGCTCCATTATTCTGTATAGAAATCACTTTATCACTGGAAGCCTAGTACAGACTGCAACTCATTTTTAGAACAGGGTGCTTTCCTTGACCTCCTCTGGGGGAAAGCGCGCCTGAAGAGGAATCCCGCGCTTCTGGTTTTAAACACTCTCAGATGCCGTGAGTAAGGAAAACTCATTGCTGTGAGGGGAGGGAATATGTGGCCTATTCTGGGGCCATGAGGGTGAAGAATTGTGCGAGGAGCTTTACGGGGTGTAAATCTGTGAGGGAGAGCCGGATTTGACAGAATGTAACTGTATGGTTAGTACATTATTACAAGATTTGGGGCCCCTCTTTTGATTTTGCCCAGGGCCACATTTTGTCTAAAACCGCTGTTCTGCCAGATTTCTGTACCTTGCCAGAAAGCTATTCCGGAAGTTACGCAGCCGCACAGGAATCAGCTGGAGGAAGGTGTGTGCGGCGCTGCGCAAGCGGACATCCACTGAATTAGCAAAAAATCATTGCAGCGCCGCGGGAGAAGGGCATCGTGAATATGCGCAAAACCATACACCGCGCGTGCGCACTTAGGGGTAGGTAGATTTTCCAGCACAAATAGTTCCATCAAATCTCCCTACCCTGAGTGCGCACGCGAGCACAAATCATAAGGAGCACTTTCTGGCAAAGATGTGCGCTTGCACAGAGCCGCACAAACCCTCCTCCAGCTAATTCCTGTGCGGCCGCGTCACTTCCGGTATAGCGCTCTGGCAAGGTATAGAAATCTGGCAGAACACCGGCCCTGCTCACGCTTCACTTACAGCAGTATGAGTTCTTAAAAAAGTACTTATTGCCTTAAATACCTGAACTGTAGTTAATAGGTCTGTGGTGGATATAACATAAATACAATAGTATCAGGAAGGTTCCACCGTCGATGAGATAAATTCCTGTCCGAAACGTCACAATGAAGAAAACAAAAGCTCTCCAAAAAATGCAATGACAAGATTATTGAAAATTAGGAGATGGATAGGAGAACGTGCTGGTAGTCATCTTATGGATCTCCACGATTGACCATGGTCATCATCATAAATCATCAGTTCTTAAATGCACAATTGATTAAAAAACTTTATCAAGACCCCAGAAGGGGTATTTGCAATTATTTATTATGTATTGTAAATTCATCATGTGTTATGTATCTCCTGCATGATTCAGAATGATAAGGTATACTTGGCATTAGAAATGGAACTTTAAATTCCATTCCTCCCTTCTTGGTGGGAGTGCGCTGGTTTGACTTCCTGCCAGGAGACGGGGCCCTACGGAGTTCTAGAGAGAATTAGCTGAGCAAGCCTGGAGTGATGGAGGACATCCATTCTGCTCCTGTTCCAAGACCTAGGGACTGCAAATCTAGAAGGTCCACTACTCTAGGGAGACTGCAGGGTCCCAAGCCACCAGAAGAACAGCAAGCTGCAGCATTTACAGTCAACAGGGGGATCAGCACTACAGCTATACAGACTCTGCTGTGGGTGAGGGGATAACAAGTTAAGACACCCATCACCACAGTTTAGGACAGGCAAATGCAAAAGCCTGCATTACACAAGTGAATGCTTAGAGCCACAAGTGACAGCTTGTACAGATGACAGCTGGATGCACCGTGATTCATCCTTTGCACTCAGTAAAGAAACATGTTTGATGTTCTTTTATGTCTGCCTGATTCCTTCACACAACCTTTCCACTGCACAAAACCTAAGGGAGCAACGGCCTCAGAGACACTACCACTCCCATCCTCTGCACCAGCTCCTCAGGGGTTCACTACACTTTTTGAGTTCAGTCTTGTTAAATAATTTAGGTGTCAGGTGTTTTACTGGATGATATCCAGTATTGCTGAGGCCAAAGCATTATATAGAATACATAGGAAGGAATATTCATTTTTTCGAAATTGTTGCCGTTTTACCTGCAAGTCAGTTTATTAGACTTTGAATGCTTGACCCTGCTTCATCTATATGGGGAACATTGGACCCTCACTCTTGTGATGGGCAGGGGGGCTCCCAGCGGTCAGCCATCCTGTAAAATAATCTAGCAGTTATTCCCTATCTAATAGATATAGAATAAGTTATTGTAACCAGAATACCCCTTTAACGTATAACTTTTGGAAAAGCCAACTTGAAGCTCTTGGACATCAGTGAAAGACTTCTAATTAGCCCCTCCATCTATTATTTGCCATTTATAATACTGTAGTGGAAGAGGGGTCTTTGGTTCTAGCTTGCGATCCAGGGTCTGGTGTGACTACCACATAATGTATAAGTGCCCTCAAGATATCCGTTCTGATCTTGTAGGCCAAAGTGCTCATGGCTTCTGTAGAGGAAATAACTCTTTGTGCATGAATGGAGATTTATTTATTGTACAGGTTCCTGATCAGGCCATAACAACTGCTGCCCAGGAACTGAATGTACCAGTAAGCAGACAAAACCACCTGCAAGAGGAACATGGTGGAGCTGGACTGGCAGTGCCTACACTCAAAAAGATGTGTTAAGATTTGAAAAATTCTAATTGATGTATGAGGTTGCACAAAGAGAAAGAAATGAAATGACAAAGGAAAAGAACAAAAGAGGATGAGACCTGGAACGGAAACTATCAGGGAAGGAAAAATGAGCAGCATCCGCCAAGTGCTGATGGAAGATATTAGGCCTCATGCACACGACCGTTGTGTGCATCCGTGGCCGTTGTGCCGCTTTCCGTTTTTTTTAGCGGACCCATTGACTTTCAATGGGTCCGTGGAAAAATCGTAAAATGCACCGTTTTGCAGCCGCATCCGTGATCCGTGTTTCCTGTCCGTCAAAAAAATATGACCTGTCCTATTTTTTTGACGGACAACGGTTCCTGGACCCATTCAAGTCAATGGGTCCGTGAAAGAACACGGATGCACACAAGATTGGCATCCGCGTCCGTGGCCGTATTTTACTTTCATACAGACGGATCCGAAGATCCGTCTGCATAAAAGCTTTTTCAGAGATGAGTTTTCACTTCGTGAAAACTCAAATACGACAGTATATTCTAACACAGAGGCGTTCCCATAGTGATGGGGACGCTTCTAGTTAGAATATACTAGGAACTGTGTACATGACTGCCCCCTGCTGCCTGGCAGCACCCGATCTCTTACAGGGGGCTGTGATCCGCACAATTAACCCCTCAGGTGCTGCACTGAAGGGGTTAATTGTGCATATCATAGCCCCCTATAAGAGGTCAGGGGCTGCCAGGCAGCAGGGGGCAGACCCCCCTCCCTCCCAAGTTTTAATTTCATTGGTGGCCAGTGCGGCCCCCCCCGCCCCCTCTCTTTATTGTATTATTTTCATTGGTGGCACAGTGTGCGGCCCCCATGCCCCCCCTCCCTTCCTCTATTGTATTATTTTCATTGGTGGCACAGTGTGCGGCCCCCCCGGCCCCCCCCTCCCTCTATTGTATTATCATTGGTGGCCAGCTGTGCGCTACGATTGGACAGCGCTGCAGCAAGGGACAACCCTAATACAAAAACTCTACCCCATACAACAGAGGGAGCTGCACACACCGGAGCCTATACCGGGCGAACGGAGCAGTACCCAGACATACTAGTAAGTGCAGGGGGACCCCTGGGCGCCGCTCTGCCCACTGATATAGTTCGTTTTTAGTTTTTAAACTAGTGAAAGGTCCTCTTTAAGGACCAGGCCATTTTTTGCAAATCTGACCAGTGTCACTTTATGTGTGAATAACTTTAAAACGCTTTTACTTATACAGGCCATTCTGAGATAGTTTTTTCGTCACATATTGTACTTCATGACACTGGTAAAATGGAGTAAAAAAAAATCTTTTTTATTTATAAAAAAATAAAAAATTTACAAAAAATTTACAAAAATTTGCAAATTTCCAAGTTTCAATTTCTCTACTTCTTTAATACATAGTAATACCTCCAAAAATAGTTATTACTTTACGTTCCCCATATGTCTACTTTATGTTTGGATCATTTTAGGAATGACATTTTATTTTTTTGGGGATGTTACAAGGCTTAGAAGTTTAGACGCAAATCTTGACATTTTTCCAAAATTTTCAAAAGCTTACTTTTTAAGGACCAGTTCAGGTCTGAAGTCACTTTGTGAGGCTTACATAATAGAAACCACCCAAAAATGACCCCATTCTAGAAACTACACCCCTCAAGGTATTCAAAACTGGTTTTACAAACTTTGTTAACCCTTTAGGTGTTCCACAAGAGTTATTGGCAAATGGAGATGAAATGTGAGAATTTAAATTTTTGGGCAAATTTTCAATTTTTATCAATTTTTTCCAGAAACAAAGCAAGGGTTAACAGCCAAACAAAACTCAATATTTATTGCTCTGATTCTGTAGTTTGCAGAAACACCCCATATGTGCCCGTAAACTGCTGTACGGGCACACGGTAGGGCGTAGAGAGAAAGGTGCGCCATGTGGTTTTTGGAAGGCAGATTTTGCTGGAATGGTTTATTTACACAATGTCCCATTTGAAGCCCTTGTGATGCACCCCTAGAGTAGAAACTCCATAAAAGTGACCCCATCTAAGAAACTACACCCCTCAAGGTATTCAAAACTGGTATTACAAACTTTGTTAACCCTTTAGGTGTTCCACAAGAGTTATTGGCAAATGGAGATGAAATTTGAGAATTTAAATTTTTGGGAAAATTTTCCATTTAATCCATTTTTCCCAGTGACAAAGCAAGGGTTAACAGCCAAACAAAACTCAATATTTATTGCCCTGATTCTGTAGTTTGCAGAAACACCCCATATGTGGCCGTAAACTACTGTACGGGCACACGGCAGGGGGCAGATGGAAACGAATGCCATGCGGTTTTTGGAAGGCAGATTTTGCTGGACTGGTTTTTTGACACCATGTCCCATTTGAAATCCCCCTGATGCACCCCTAGAGTAGAAACTCCAAAAAAGTGACCCCATTTTAGAAACTACAGGATAGGGTGGCAGATTTGTTGGTACTATTTTAGGGTACATATGATTTTTGGTTGCTCTATAGTACACTGTTTGTGAGGCAAGGTAAGGCTACTTTCACACCTGATGGATCCGCACCTATAATGCAAACGCTTGTATCCATTCAGAACGGATCCGTTTGCATTACCATGAACAAAAAAAAATAATTGCACCACCGTTTTCAATTGCACCATATTGTGTCAGTGAAAACGGATCCATCCCCATTGACTTACATTGTAAGTCAGGACGGATCCGTTTGGCTCAGTTTCATCAGACGGACATCAAAACACTGCAGGCAGCGTTTTGGTGTCCGTCTCCAGAGCGGAATGGAGGCGGAACTGAGGCAAACTGATGCATTCTGAACAGATTCTTATCCATTCAGAATGCATTGGGGCTAAACTGTTCCGTTTTCAGCCGCTTGTGAGAGCCTTGAAACGGATTTCACAAGCGGAGCCAGAAACGCCAGTGTGAAAGTAGCCTAACAAGAAATAGCTGTTTTGGCAGAATTTTTTTTTTTTTGTTATTTACAACATTCATCTGACAGGTTAGATCATGTGGTATTTTTATAGACCAGGTTGTCACGGACGCGACAATACCAAATATGATTTGTTTGTTTCAGTTTTACATAACAAAGCATTTAAAAAATATATATTCTTTAGTGTCTCCACTTCTAAAAGCCATAGTTTTATTTATTTTTTGGGCGACTGTCTTGTGTAGGGGCTCATTTTTTTCGGGATAAGATGAAGGTTTGATTGGCACTATTTTGGGGTGTGTATGACTTTTTGATCACTTGCTTTTACACTTTATGTGATGTAAGATGACAAAAAAAAAGCTTTTTTTACACCTTTTATATTTTTATTTTTTTACGGTATTCACCTAAAGGCTTAGGTCACATGATATTTTTATAGAGCAGGTTATTAAGGACGTGGCTATACCTAATATGTATACTTTTTTTTTATTTATGTACGTTTTACACAATGATTTCATTTTTGAAACAAAAAAAATCATGTTTTAGTGTCTCTGTAGTCTGAGAGCCATTGTTTTTACAGTTTTTGGGCGATTATCTTGGGTAGGGTACGATTTTTGCGGGATGAGATGATAGTTTGATTGGCACTATTTTGCGTAGGGCTTTTTGATCGCTTGCTATTACACTTTTTGTTATGTAAGGTGACAAAAATGGCTTTTTTTTACGGTATTCACCTGAGAGGTTAGGCCATGTGATATTTTTATAGAGCAGGTTATTACGGACGCAGAGATACCTAATATGTATACTTTTTCTTTATTTATGTAAGTTTTACATAATATCATTTAAAAAAAAAACAACATGTTTTAGTGTCACCATATTCTGAGAACCATAGTTTTTTCAGTTTTTGGGCAATTGTCCTATGTAGGGGCTCATTTTTTGCGGGATGAGGTGTCGGTTAGATTGGTACTATTTTGGGGGGCATATGCCTTGGTGTTGCACTTTTAGTGATGTAAGTTGACAAAAATTGCTTTTTTTTACACAGTTTTTATTTTTTATGGTGTCTATCGGAGGGCTGGATCATGTGATATATTTATAGAGCCGTTCGTTTCAGACGCGGCGATACCTAATATGTGCGGTGTTTCCTTTTTTTTTCAATTTTTTATTTGAAAATCAGGGGAATGGGGTGTGTTTTTTTTTTTTTTTAACTTGAAACTTACGGTAATTTTTTTTATTCAAAACACTTTTTTGTAACTTTTTTTTTAAACTTTATTTCTGTCCAACTCTTTTGGGGGTCTGATCCCCTCTGCAATGCATTACAATACATCTGTATTGAAATGCATTGCCTGTTAGTGTATGACACTGAGTCATACACTAACAGGTTGCCTAGGAGACGAGTCTGAAGCTGGATCTCCTGGGCAACCATAGATGGCAGTTCCCAATGCCGTGCAGGGCATTGGGCAGCCTCTGCATGGCTTATGGCTTTTGGCTGCCTTGTCACACATCGGGTTGCCGCCACAGCAGCTCGGGGACTCGATGCGATCACTCACCCGCCGCAAACCACTTCTATGTCGCGGTCAGCGCGGACCGCGGCATAGAAGGGGTTAATCCGCCGGCATCACTGTTAACAGCGATGTCGGCGGATACAGCAGTGGCCCGGCTACCACGGACTGCCAGACCTCTGCAGTGATCAGGCACGCACCGCTCCGGTGCTCGCCCGATCATCCCGCCGTGCATGTACGACGGAATGCATTCTGGCAATTCATCCCCAGCCGTACATGTACGGCGATCTGCGCTAAGGGTTTAAATAGGCAGCTGGGCTCAGAAGCCGTGTCTCTGTGTTGGGATCTGGGAGCCTTGTGTCTGGATGAAGGCTTGCTACCTGTTTGGCGTGAAAACAGATTGGTGCTGCTATGGTCAAGGACTCTTTCAGGCAGAATTGCCGCATGGTGTGAATTACCACCAACACCGCAAGGTGACTTTTTTTTTTATTATGACTGCTTGTTTTGTCACTTGGCTAAAGTGTGAATAAAACACTAAACTGTTTGATCCAAAGAACTTGTTGTTGCCTGTATACTGCGTCCTCTAATCCTGTCTCCAGAGCAACACCCGATAGTGAGTTAATGAAAGTTGATTGGCATGCAAAGAAACTTTAACATCTTCACTTCATGTCATAAAATACATCTCTGCCTATAAAAAGTCTCTGCAGGTTCCTCATTCCTAAGAGTCTCAAGTCTAATAATAGGTATTAGACTGCCAATGTTTATTGCGGTTCTTACATAAACTGTTTCCTCAGCCAACTTCTATATCACCATACTCCATAGTGCTTTACACAGTGCATTCATTTACCAATATCCATAAAGAACTTTAAATCTGTATCACTAAACTAATGTCTAAAGTTATTTAGGTGGACAAAGTCTATAGATTTTAGGAGCCACTAGAACCAGTCTAAGAGCTAATTTGACCTTCCGTTGACATCAACAGAAATCATCTAAAATTTCAAGTCCTGTTAGCAACCAGGTTCCTGGAATACAGTGCATTCGGAAAATCTTCAGAGCCATTCATTTTTTTTTTTGTATTTTATGTTGCTGTCTTGTGCTAAATCTGCACTTAATACCCAATAATAACAAAGTGGAAACAGAATTTTTAGCAAATTGATTTAAAAGGAAAAAAATAACATTTTGTATGGACACATGAAATTTCAGACCCTTTGCTATGGCACTTGAAATTTAGCTCTGTGGGCCTTCCATTCCTCTTAATCAACTTTGAGATATTTCTACACCTTGATTGGAGTCAACTGGTGGTAAATTCAGTTGACATTTTTTTGGAAAGCCACTGTCCTCTCCATATAAGATCTCACAGCAGGTAATTCATATCAGAGTAAAAACCAAGCCATGAAGAGGAAAGAAAGTCCTCTGGAGCTCACAAAGATCCTGTGTGAAAATGGGAGAAACTTCCAGAAGGTCAACCATCACTTCAGCACTTCACCAATCTGGGCTAAAAAGAAGCCTCTGTTCCGTAAAAGAAATACTAATTTTTGCAAAAAAAAAACACCTAAAGGATTCTTAGACTATGAAAAACAAGATTGACTAGTCTGATGAAACCAACATTGAACTTATTGGTGTCAATGCTAAGCGTCATGTTTGGAGGAAACCAGACACTGCCAAATACCATCCCTACAGTGAAGAATGATGATGGCAGATTTTTCAGAGGCTAAGACAGGGAGACTGGTCAGAGTTGAGACAAAGCTGAATAGAGCAAAGTACAGAGATATTCTTTAAACCTGATCCACATTGCTCTGGACCTCAGACTGGGTTGGATGCTCACCTTTGAAAAGACAATGACACTAAGCACACAACCAAGACAATACAGGAGTGGCTTAGGGACAACTCAGTGAATGTCCTTGAGTGGTCCAGCCGGAGCCCTGACTTGAAAAAATGTCTGTTGAAATGGAAGCCTATGAGAATGAAGTTGAGGTCAAGCCATGGTGCTGGTTATAAGGAGACTAATGAGATGATGATGATGAGATTTAGTACATGACAATGTTATATAGCATGTCCAAGCATGGGGTATGCTATCATTGACAAGTATAAAGTTGGTTCCTACTATGTCTGCAGGCTTAAAAATTGAAGCAAGTACCTAGAAAATCATGTCAGGAATTAACGGCAACTGTGTAAAGATATATTGGATGAGGAACAAATTTATCACATGCCATTGCCAATGTTACATAACATGGTGCTATATAAAATGCCACCTATGCCCAGGCAATGAGGTGTAATGCCAACATCAGTAGAAATAAAAAAGTAAGGAACCTAAGGGACGTATGAATGATATCTTGTGAGATAATGATTAGTGCTGAGCGAATCGAAGTTGAGGAAGTGGAATTCATTCCGAATTTCAGTAAAAAGTCGATTTGTCACAAATCCGAAAATCCAGGCAATTCATGGTAACGAATCGGATTTTTTTGGGAAAATGGCTGCTTCATATGTTACAAAGTAAAAGTATGAAGGCCAGGAATGAGGAAGCACCCATAATGCTGTACAGCCATCCAATCAGCAGATAGCAAGCCCCTGTGATGTCACAAACCCATAAAAAGCCTCATTCGGCCCAGTCTCCCTGTTTTTTTCAGGCACCTAAGCATAGGGACAGATGTGACAAGTGCTAGGGAAAGTAATTAGGAAAGACTTTAATAATATTCGTTTTTAACAGTTCAGGGACAGCACTGAGATAGTGTAGTAATATAATAGGGAGACTTTATCCACACTATAGGGAAGAGAGCATGGACAATTGAACAGTGTAGGAGCTAATCTATTACACCTTGCTGCACTAATTGGGGTGAAAAAGTTCTAATACTACAGATTTTAGGCTGTTTGCATTCTTTTATACATAAGTAATTACGTTAATCCTTGATTCTGCAATTGCGGCCTGATACTACTTATTTTAGGGTGTTCACTAGGGATGAGCGAACCCATGAAAGTTTTTTATTATTGTTAACCCCTCAATGGCCATTTTATTTAGCATTCTGTCTTAAGAATGCTATTATTTTCCGTTATAACTATGTTATAATGGAAAATAATAAAATCACCCGAACACCGGAACCGAACCCGAACTTCAGTGAAAAAGTCTCAGTTCGGGTTCACTCAACCCTAGTGTTCACGTTCTTTTATACATAAGTAATTCCATTTATCCTTGATTCTGTAAATGAGGTGAAATAGCAGTCTGATACTACTAATTTTGGGGTGAGCAAGTTCTGTAGCAATCTATGTGGAATTAGCTGACGATGTAAAAGGAGTGCGCTCTTTCACTCTATAGTAGAATCTTGGGCTAGTGCCAGTAAAGCTAATATTGACCTTTAAGGCTGAGTTCACACTTTTTTGGTCAGTTTTGGCCCCAAATAAGTGAAGTGTGAACTGAGTCTAAGAATGTCGCCTGTCACCTGTGTGTCATACTGACGCAAAATAACTGTCTTCGTCATAAATTCATTCGGATCGAACCACATTTTTGGGGAAAATTCAGCGAAGCATCCGAATTGAATTTTTGAAAACTTTGCTCATCTGTAATAATGAGGACTTAATGATATACCTTATTTTCGCCCTATAAGACACCCCGGCCCATAAGACACACCGGTTTTAGGGGAGGACAATAAGAAAAAATTTTTTTCATTACATCTCAGTTTAGAACACCAATCAGACCCCCAATGTTAATCAGACCTCAGCTTACAGCCTCAATAAGACCCCCAATGTTAATAAGACCCCAATAAGACCTCAGATCAGACCCCCAATCAGACCTCAGCTCAGACCCCAATGTGAGTGACTCCCAATTAGACCTCAGATAAGAGCCCCATGCCTCTCATCAGCCTCCAGTAGCCTCATTTCAGCCCCCAGTAGGCTCATTTCAGCCCCCAGTAGCCTCATTTCAGCCCCCCAGCAGTGTTTAAGCCCCTATCAGCCTCAAATTGGTTAAAATATTTAAAAAAAACACTTACCTCTCCTGCTCCGGACGCTTCCGCTCCTCTCCTCCAGTGCGCTCTGTCTTCCGGATGTACTGTAAAGGCTACGCACAGCATGAGATCACAGAGCGCAGTCACACTGTGTGCAGCCTTCACAGCCGACAGTCAAAGACCAGGAAGCGGTGAGCACAAAGCCTTCACCGCTTCCCGGTCCTCCGGTACTAATCAGCGCTTCCATACTGGAATCGCTCATTAGTATTTGCCCCATAAGACGCAGGGGCATTTCCCCCCCACTTTTTGGGCGAAAAATACAGTATATGTATATGTATGTATATATATATATATATATATATATATAATATGGAGATATTGTAGGTTATGCCAACATTACATAACAGGATGCTATCATCACAGAGATGCAGAAGTCAGCAATGCATTATGATGCCAAATGTTATTTTGGAATCCATTAGATCTGTAAATATGAAAAAGTAGAAAAGGAATTAGGAGTAATGGCCAGATGTTGTTGGTAAAAGGTGTTTGTTGATGTTTGTTGGTAAATGGTGAATGAGGCGATGCAGAAATCAAGTACAACTTTAAAGACTACTGACACCTTTGACATGAAAAAATATTTTAATTATTTTGGCAACCTTCAGAAAAAAAATCAATAGGTTCTAGGTTACAACCTACATCCTGCCATTCAATCGAAAACCTCTGATATTCACTTCACATGTTTCCAGTTTGAGATTGTTATAATGTCAATGTGTCCCTCCCAGTAATACATGCTGGATCTGTGTGGCCAGGATTCTGATGTCATCACTAATTTTCATGTATGAGCACAGCTTTTTTTTTATGTTCAACCACACCTATAGCCCTGCCCAATCTATGTCTACATACACCTCACACAGTAAAAGTGCCCTCCATAAAGTAACATACAGTAATGGTGGCCCTTTAGTGCCCTCACATAATAACAGTGGCCATGCACTTTCAAAGTGCCCCCTTGGTATGGCATACATTAATCACGAGCCCCACAAAGTAAGAATGCCATCTTAGTGCCCATTCACACTATTGATGATCCTTTAGTGCCCTCAAACAGTAATGATGCCTCTTTCCCCCACACAGAAAGGATGCCCCCTTAGTGAAACCCATACAGCAAGGATGTTCCAGAGAGTAATGATGACCCCTTAGTTTCCCTGTATACAGTAAGCATGCCCTCTTGAGGCCCCTCAGAGTAATGATGCCCCACTATTGCCCATCCCGACACACAGTAAGAATGTCCCCTTAATGTTAAGGATTCCCCACATTATGGGGATGAACCCATATTGCCTCCCCAAACAGAAATAGTTCCCCTAAAGGAACTTAGGGCCCTTTTCCATGAAAAATGGAGCAGATCCTGTTCAACTTGACAAAGCAGGCGTGATGACATCACTACTTCATACATGCCTGGACCAAGCCACCAACGGCAGGAGTCACTTGGTGAATGCTGGTACAAAAAGCGGATGGTTGTAGAAGCAGTTGAAATCAGGAAATATGGCAACCTTCCCAGTACATCACTTAGAAGTGTCCCACTGTATATGGGATGGATGGTGTATAACTTCGGTGATTCTCTGTCACAGCGCGGTGCGGGTGGTAAACTCCACAACAAACACTGGAGTGAAGGGAAGAGGTACTAGGCCTGGAAACTAGGGAAAGGGGAAAGGTCACCACCAAGTGAATCCTCAAACCAAGGCTTGACTACTATCAGTATGAACAGACCTCGATGGTAGGAATGTTCATACGCAGGAACCTAGAGACCTATCTGATCCTAAAGGACCCTGTAAATAGTGTCAGGACAAGGAAACTCCCTTAGGCTTAATACCAAAAGATAGGGGAATACAACAAACTAGAAATAGGAAAAGACACTTAACACGAGCAGGAACTCTGTGGAGAACCAAACAGCAGCATTTCCACAACCAGAAAGGAGCTATCAACCGCATAGCATGATGGGTGAGACTAGACTAAACAGAGGAGTTGGAATGACCACTTAAGCTACACCTGAGACAAGAGGTGTGGTTATAATTAGTAACAACACAGAAAAAAGTAAAGCCAAAGAGGCTGCCAGATCAAATCATGTGCAGACAGTCTCTTAGATCTTCCGGTACCTGTCACACGAGAGACCGTGACCTTTTCACCTGCAAACCATCATGTAAGTGTTTTCCTACCTATTTACAGCCTGTGTGAGCTGTTTTCCTTCGATGACCCCCCTCCTCCACCATAGACATAGGAAGGTAACTGTGGGCTGAATGAACTGCACAAATATGAATTGTAACTTGTACTGTAGCTAAAAAGTACATGGGATGTGTGCATGAGTGCTGGGATGTGTGCAGAATAAAAACGAGTGCTTGCAATGGTTTTTGTCCAGCTGAATCCTGGCATTCATGCCTGAAACAGAAAGAATCCTTGCTGGGTCACATTATAATCAATGAGCTTCAGCGGGAAATCTGTATCTGGCTATGCCAGATATGATAGCTCTGTCAGACTATTCCTCTGCTCAAACAGCCTGCTGGATGGTTTTGATGCTAGTTTGAAACTAGCTTTACCATTCTTGCATAGTCATGTTTAAAGATCCCGGCTCAGCCCTTTCAGGAGGTTTGTTGAGGATCCAGGATCAGCCCCTAGCTCAGTCAGCTGAGAGTGAGAGTTTATAGAGAGAGGAAGCTGTGACCTGCGCTCCCTCTTCTGTGGCCCAAAAAGCTACAGAGACTAACTAATCTCTGCATGATCTACCGAAGAAGATATGGAGTAAGACACAGGAGAGAACCTAGAGTGTGCATGACCGAAGTTTTAAGTCAGTAAAGTAACCTGTAAGCTGGTAAGACTTTACTGCAGTGAGGGACACTGTCAAGATACACTTCACACCTGGAAATGACCTGACCAGTTGTAGCTCTAAAACATTATATCCCATAGTGGACATTACAGACATCATAGAAAGTGTACCAATGCCTGCAATAGATTCTACTGGAAGAGACTTCAGACATAGAGAAGGAAGAGGGTCATAACTCCCATCCTTGTCTAAATCCATACATCGGGAAAAAACTGCAGTGTACAGCTGAAACTGTGTGTTGCTATCGTTGGAAGTATTACAACTCCTGTGTTGCACTTCAGTAAAAAGGAGCATTTATTTTGCTACATCTGGCCTGGATATTGACTTCTACATCATATACCGCCCATTGCACCCCGAATCCTCTGCCTAGCTTCAATCCAAGCACTTAACATCACTGGCACCCCGACTACCATCAGGTAGGATACACAGAACCAGGATGTTCCCCAGGGGAAGAAATGGTACACCCTCCTTTCACTGCACAGCCCTAGGGATGAGCAGTATGAGGAAAGCCACTGTGATTGACTGTCACAGCCATAGCCACTACCACTCTCATCGTCCACTCTGGCTCCTCATGGGCTTGCTGCACACATTGGCCCACTGTTGGAATTTTTGAATTCTGTATTGTAAAAGGTTGCTATATGTGATCTCTCCATACATTGTGTATAAGGTGACAATGTACAGGGTTAATAAGAGACATGATTCAGTGCCAGGTATAGACGTTTCAGCCGGTTCTATTGAAGTTTCAGTAGTTGAGGCATGTTATATGTGTCACACTTGTCTACACGGCACATGACATACAGTTTAATATGGACTTAAAGAGGACCTTTCACCACTCCTGACATTCCCCATGTAATAACAGTTCTGAAACAGCTATTCTTATATCTGTATGTTGTACCATTCCTTTATTATTTCCATTATAAGTTATGAATGAATTGCTATTAGCCTTCAGTAAGGGTACAGAAGGGAGGTAACCAGTTGGGGGGGGGGGTGAACATGGCAGCACTGATTGGATAGAGTGAGTCTGTGCAGGGACACCCCCCAACTGGTTATCTCCCCTCTGTACCCTTACTGAAAGCTAATAACAATTTATTCATAATTTCTGGTATAAATAATAAAGGAACGGCACAACATACAGACATAATAATAGATGCTCCAGAATTGTTATTACATTGGGAATGCATGAAGCTATTATAACAGGCATGTCAGGAGAGGTGAGAGGTCCTCTTTAATTAAAGTTGTTATTCATGCATCGGTGAGCAAATAAGTTAATTGAAGGAGGGATCTACTTCAAAAATGCTCAGATGAATGTTATATACTGTGCTCACGCCTCTTTTGACGTTCGTTTCTAAAAAGATTGACATGTCTAAGCAGTCTTCAAATTATTGTTGGTCTACAAAAATAGAAAACATAAACCGTCAATGCTGGACGTAGTAAAATAGATAGAATGTAATGTATGTAATGTATAGGATGGAAAAACATAGAAACATAGAATGTGTCGGCAGATAAGAACCATTTGGCCCATCTAGTCTGCCCAATATACTAAATACTATGGATAGCTCCTGGCCCTATCTTATATGAAGGATGGCCTTATGCCTATCCCATGCATGCTTAAACCCCTTCACTGTATTTGCAGCTACCACTTCTGCAGGAAGGCTATTCCATGCATCCACTACTCTCTCAGTAAAGTAATACTTCCTGATATTACTTTTAAACCTTTGCCCCTCTAATTTAAAACTATGTCCTCTTGTGGTAGTTTTTCTTCTTTTAAATATTCTCTCCTCTTTTACCTTGTTGATTCCCTTTATGTATTTAAAAGTTTCTATCATATCCCCTCTGTCTCGTCTTTCTTCCAAGCTATACATGTTAAGGTCCTTGAATCTTTCCTGGTAAGTTTTATCCTGCAATCCATGTACCAGTTTAGTAGCTCTTCTCTGAACTCTCTCCAAAGTATCAATATCCTTCTGGAGATATGGCCTCCAGTACTGAGCACAATACTCCAAGTGAGGTCTCACCAGTGTTCTGTAGAGCGGCATGAGCACCTCCCTCTTTCTACTGGTAATGCCTCTCCCTATACACCCAAGCATTCTGCTAGCATGTCCTGCTGCAACATAAGAGTGTAAAACGTTTCATTAAAGACAGTGGCGTAGCTAGAAATGACTGGGCCCCACAGCAAATTTTTTAATGGGGCCCCCCTCCCCCAGTAATTTTTTCGCAACCCCTTCCTTTCATGCCGCCCCCATTCCTGTGGCTAGTAAAGATCGCTCTCTCAGACCAGGCCCGGCAGCTGTTCCATCCGTTTTCTACACTGTCTATACTGTCACTGTATATCATTTCATTGTGTAATACTGTTGAGGGGGCCCTGACAAAATCTTTTAGTCCTCCTCCTCAGGGCCCCAAAGCAGCCGTTTCCCCTGCTTCCCCTTACAGCTACGCTCCTGATTAAAGCGATACTACAGCTTTATATACCATTGCCTTTAGTCATCAAATATAAAATCCAGCATATTTGCGATATACTATAATTGCCCTTTTATTTATTTATTTTTTATTTTTTTATTCAGGACATGTATTATTTGTTCCATTATTTTCAAACTTGCAGTGCATACATTTCTTCTGAGTATATGGATGGGGGGGTCGTCTCTAGTCATTTGAATGTCTGCTATGTAATACTAAATTTCTCCTGCAGGGGGCTATAACTTCCTACATGGAGAACAGCTTTTATCAGGGGGTTTCACAAGCCTGGCCAATTGTCTGATCGGTGGGTCGGTTTCATCACAAGAGGGGATTGGCTTTGTTAGATGACATTTTTCAAAGCCCTGAATACCCAATTGCAAGTTTTATCTATTTGGATGTTCAGATGTTAATGAAAATCATCTATGCACTGGCTATCCTGCTTGTCGATGGTTTCCAGGTAGCAACTAATTGCACAGAGTAATCAATATTAAAAAATTAGTTAAAAAAAGGACATTTTAAAAGATAATCCCATCTCACACATTGATGGGACCCCTGGAATCCACTCCAGTCTCCAGAACGGACCTTCTCAAAGTGAAGCAGACTGTGCAAGTGTGGCTACCCTCCATTCGCCGCCACTTAGCAGCTTGTTCGGCCATTTTCATAACTCCCATAGCAGTGAATGGAGAGCATGCCCCATATGAGCAGTGCACTCACTTTTACTTCGGGGGCCCCGTTCTAAAGACCCGCACCTATCTGACTTTGATGGCATATCCAAGTGATACACCATCAATGGCTGAAATGGACAACCCCTTTAAGAAGCTATATTAGGGTACTTTCAAACTAGCGTTGTTAGAATCCGGAAGGCAGTTCCATCGCCAGAACTGCCTGCAAGATCCGGAAATCCTTATGCCAACATTTATTTTTTTTCCCGGATACGTTAGACTTATTCATTGAAATACCGGATCCGTCTTTCCAGTATAATCCGGAATAACGGGTCCGGCATTAAATTTTTTCGAAGCTATAAAGAACTGCTCATGCGCAGATGGGAACACTTGGTATCGGATCCAGCATTAATACATTTCAATAGAACGTTTTTGGTGACACCGGTTTGACCTGTTTGTTATATTAGAAACAATGACACCTGGGATGACGTCATCATGACTGCTCACCTACTGCTTAGAAAATTAAAACTCACATAGAGAACCGGGCTGCAGTCAGGTGCCCTAAGTTGTCTAAATAGTTGACGTTAATCATGGCGATGACGATCAACTAAGAGTGTCAGAGTTTATTCCAGGAGATAGCACATTCCTCTTTCAGACAGCTGAGATCTCTGCACCTTGTACACAGGGAGCGTCATAGACAACACCCAGCTGAAACAACCAGAGAGATATGAAGGAGGACAGGATCATCCAGGAGATGTTTGTGTAGACAAGTGCTACCGAGCCATCAACAGTATTATCACAATTGTGGACACAGCGCAGTATCCAGAGACCAGGATTAACTTTTATTAGATTTTTTTTATCATGAGCCTCCAAAATGCTTTATTTACATATGGGTGCCCAAAAATATCCAGAACATTTTTTTTTTAAGGGGCTGTCCAGTAAAAAAAGTAAAAAAGGTAATCTCATCTCACTGACCGCCCAATGCTCCCATTCTGAAGTTGCCTTGATCCCTGCTGTTCATACTAGTAGAGAAGAGCAGGAAACCATTCAACATGAGTAAAAGATCAGTAGGTGATCGTTGAGTTGGTATACTTTTTTCTTTCTTTCTTTTATTACTAATATACACCATGCTCGGCCATTTTAAACATTTTTTCACTAGAAACCACCTTTCATTTTATTTTTGTTCGATATACATGTATTTTTTTCTACCTGGTCAGAACATAATGTGGAGCATTGGTGGATTCTGGATGTCCTGCTGCCAGGATCTGTTGATCTGGTAATGGAACCACCGCACAGAAAGGTCGTATCACAGTTATGACACAGACGAGGAGTGTGGGGACGTACAGGCCTCAGTTGGCTCGTGCTAAGCTAAGAGACCGCGCCGTTTAGTTAGTCTGCATTGTTAATTCCTGCAACAACGTTAACAATAAAGACCAACTAACCATTAGTTACCAATAGCCAGCTCTGCAGCCTGTGCAGTCGCAGTGCGGCCACCTCGTAAATACGACACAACCGAGCAGTGCGGTCGCACCCTTAAGCCACCTGGGCACATTGTAGATTACATGCGGTTCTTCCACGCAGAGTAATCCGGTACCAGCAAAGTGTATGTGATTATACAAATCTCATGCACACTTTGCATTTTCATTGTGTGCGGAAATGGACCTGTCAATAGTATTTTTGCTATTGGTTTTCATGAGATCTGAGGCAAAACCACATCAAAGTGTTATGAGTGTTGTACAGGTGCAAGGCAGGAGACGTGGCCAGCGGTTGGTTCTGGAGTCAGTAACCAGGCCAGTTGCAGAAAATGGATGTCTTTCTTTAGTACAATGCACAATGCAATCAATTCATAGTGCAAATCTTCCAAGATAGTGATGTACAGATATGAGCAAGGATGGAGGTTGTAGTACTCCTTCACTTTATTACTCCAAAGTCTCTCTCTCTCTTGCAAAGGTACTTGCAAAACGTGACTATAATTCCCAGCTATGGGGTACATGATTAAGTTATACCAGTAGTAGGCCAGATCATGTCCAAGTGTGAACGGTGTTTTAGCAATGTCCTGTTCACTGCAGTGAATTCTCCTTCAGACTTAATCAGCTAATGACTGACTCCAATGCTCAGCCACGCAGATTCTGGACCTTCTATTACTTTCTTTCTCTCTCTCTCTTTTTGGAGCACTGTAGAGTAGAGATGGCAAAGTTCCAAGGAGTTAGCACATGTAGAACTTCTAGTTTCCTCAGCTAACACTAGACTCACTGACTGGACCAAGGGAGGACCTAAGTGCATCACTTAGCACCCTAAAGGGATGGAGCCAGGATTGTTAACCGTGACTGATCCATACAGAGTTATACTGGGTTATACAATACATAAGAAAACATTAGGAACATTATACAACAAGAGACAATTTGCAAGTACACATACCCTATTCTGGGGAACTGCACATCCATTGCGTGATGGACACAGTCGGGAACTGCAATTCTGCTCCCATCAAAGTGAATGGACAAAGCTGTGTAGTTCGGCCACTGACTTATGGCAGTGAAACCACAGGGTAACAGCCATTATGGGAGGTGTCGTACCCCCGCCTAACTGATATAACATCTTATCCTGAGGATAGGACATCAGTATCAAAATCCTGGACAACCCCCAAGCATTAATAGCACATTGAACTGTCAGTCACTAAATAAAGTTGCAGTTGGCTCCTGTTGACTTACACGTTTTTTAAGAGGTCAATAAACCAATCACTGTCTAAGGCGAGTCATTGTAGCATCCGCGTTATTGGCTGAGTGGCATTCACTGCCATTTCCTGTGGAGCAGGAACAGTAAAATGAGTAGAATCTCTGTAATTTTGAGCACACTGTAATGTGTTCTTTTTTTTAATTGGCTGGAATACCCTTTAATTTCGATCTCAATATGCTTCTGTTTTGGGTAATCGACATCCTTTTTACGACAAACTATTGACCAGCTATGGAATGTATGAACAAAGGTATGTATTACTATAGACTCTGTTCCTCATCCTTATCAAAATAGCATATGTAAGAGAACTTTCTCCAGTGTAGCCTCAGGTGACATCAGGTAGACCAACCACTTTCACGTTGCTGAGATAACAGCTGACTTCACATGTCAACTTAAGCATGCTACCGCTAAAGATAACATAGGCTGAGATAACTTTCAGTTTCCAAAAAGCTCGGAAGATATAGGATATCTCAACTCAAAACTATAGTCCTACATGCCACATTTGGAAGTCCTCAAGGGGCATCGCAACAAGGGTGATTTGAAAATATTTTGGAAATATGGGATCACTTCCTATTGTTATAAATTGTCTAAAAGTTTTTACACTAAAGAGAGCTACATCCCTTTAAGCCTTTGTACTCATTGCCACCATCTTGTAGACTTCACCATACCTACAAGTAGGTTTTCATACAGCACCTTTTAATATACTGTATCTAAGGCTACTTTCACACTGGCGTTTTGGTTTCCGTCTGATGAAACTGAGCCTGACACACAATGTAAGTCAATGGGGACGGATCCGTTTTCACTGACACAATCTGGCACAATAGAAAACGGATCCGTCCCCCGTTGACTTTCAATGGTGTTCAAGACGGATCGGTTTTGGCTATGTCGGATCCGGCATTAATACATTTCAATAGAAGGTTTTTGGTGACACCGGTTTGACCTGTTTGTTATATTAGAAACAATGACACCTGAGATGACATCATCATGACTGCTCACCTACTGCTTAGAAAATTAAAACTCACATAGAGAACCGGGCTGCAGTCAGGTGCCCTAAGTTGTCTAAATAGTTGACGTTAATCATGGCGATGACGATCAACTGAGAGTTTCAGAGTTTATTCCAGGAGAGAGCACATTCCTCTTTCAGACAGCTGAGATCTCTGCACCTTGTACACAGGGAGCGTCATAGACAACACCCAGCTGAAACAACCAGAGAGATATGAAGGAGGACAGGATCATCCAGGAGATGTTTGTGTAGACAAGTGCCACCGAGCCATCAACAGTATTATCACAATTGTGGACACAGCGCAGTATCCAGAGACCAGGATTAACTTTTATTTTATTTTTTTATCATGAGCCTCCAAAATGCTTTATTTACCTATGGGTGCCCAAAAATATCCAGAACATTTTTTTTTAAGGGGCTGTCCAGTAAAAAAAGTAAAAAAGGTAATCTCATCTCACTGACCGCCCAATGCTCCCATTCTGAAGTTGCCTTGATCCCTGCTGTTCATACTAGTAGAGAAGAGCAGGAGACCATTCAACATGAGTAAAAGATCAGTAGGTGATCGTTGAGTTGCGTATACTTTTTTCTTTTTTTCTTTTATTACTAATATACACCATGCTCGACCATTTTAAACATTTTTTCACTAGAAAACACCTTTCATTTTATTTTTGTTCGATATACATGTTTTTTTTCTACCTGGTCAGAACATAATGTGGCGCATGGGGGGATTCTGGATGTCCTGCTGCCAGGATCTGTTGATCTGGTAATGGAACCACCGCACAGAAAGGTCGTATCACAGTTATGACACAGACGAGGAGTGTGGGGACGTACAGGCCTCAGTTGGCTCGTGCTAAGCTAAGAGACCGCGCCGTTTAGTTAGTCTGCATTGTTAATTCCTGCAACAACGTTAACAATAAAGACCAACTAACCATTAGTTACCAATAGCCAGCTCTGCAGCCCGTGCAGTCGCAGTGCGGCCACCTCGTGAATACGACACGACCGAGCAGTGCGGTCGCACCCTTAAGCCACCTGCGCACATTGTAGATTACATGCGGTTCTTCCACGCAGAGTAATCCGGTACCAGCAAAGTGTATGTGATTAGACAAATCTCATGAACACTTTGCATTTTCATTCTGTGCGGAAATGGACCTGTCAATAGTATTTTTACTATTGGTTTTCATGAGATCTGAGGCAAAACCACATCAAAGTGTTTTATTACTCCAAAGTCTCTCTCTCTCTTGCAAAGGTACTTGCAAAACATGACTATAATTCCCAGCTATGGGGTACATGATTAAGTTATACCCGTAGAAGGCCAGATCATGTCCAAGTGTGAACTGTGTTTTAGCAATGTCTTGTTCACTGCAGTGAAGTCTCCATCAGACTTAATCATCAAATGACTGACTCCAATGCTCAGCCACGCAGATTCTGGACCTTCTATTACTTTCTTTCTCTCTCTCTCTTTTTGGAACACTGTAGAGTAGAGATGGCCTTCTTGATGCAAAGTTCCAAGGAGTTAGCACATGTAGAACTTCTAGTTTCCTCAGCTAACACTAGACTCACTGACTGGACCAAGGGAGGACCTAAGTGCATCACTTAGCACCCTAAAGGGATAGAGCCAGGATTGTTAACTGTGACTGATCCATACAGAGTTATACTGGGTTATACAATACATCAGAACATTATACAACAAGAGACAATTTGCAAGTACACATACCCTATTCTGGGGAACTGCACATCCATTGCGTGGTGGACACAGTCGGGAACTGCAATTCTGCTCCTATCAAAGTGAATGGACAAAGCTGTGTAGTTCGGCCACTGACTTATGGCAGTGAAACCACAGGGTAACAGCCATTATGGGAGGTGTCGTACCCCTGCCTAACTGATATAACATCTTATCCTGAGGATAGGACATCAGTATCAAAATCCTGGACAATCCCCAAGCATTAATAGCACATTGAACTGTCAGTCACTAAATAAAGTTGCAGTTGGCTCCTGTTGACTTACACGTTTTTTAAGAGGTCAATAAACCAATCACTGTCTAAGGCGAGTCATTGTGGCATCCGCGTTATTGGCTGAGTGGCATTCACTGCCATTTCCTGTGAAGCAGGAACAGTAAAATGAGTAGAATCTCTGTAATTTTGAGCACACTGTAATGTGTTCTTTTTTTTAATTGGCTGGAATACCCTTTAATTTCGATCTCAATATGCTTCTGTTTTGGATAATCGACATCCTTCTTACGACAAACTATTGACCAGCTATGGAATGTATGAACAAAGGTATCTATTACTATAGACTCTGTTCCTCATCCTTATCAAAATAGCATATGTAAGAGAACTTTCTCCAGTGTAGCCTCAGGTGACATCAGGTAGACCAACCACTTTCACGTTGCTGAGATAACAGCTGACTTCACGTGTCAACTTAAGCATGCTACCGCTAAAGATAGCATAGGCTGAGATAACTTTCAGTTTCCAAAAAGCTCAGAAGATATAGGATACCTCAACTCAAAACTATAGTCCTACATGCCACATTTGGAAGTCCTCAAGGGGCATCGCAACAAGGGCGATTTGAAAATATTTTGGAAATATGGGATCACTTCCTATTGTTATAAATTGTCTAAAGGTTTTTACACTAAAGAGAGCTACATCCCTTTAAGCCTTTGTACTCATTGCCACCATCTTGTAGACTTCACCATACCTACAAGTAGGTTTTCATATAGCACCTTTTAATATACTGTATCTAAGGCTACTTTCACACTGGCGTTTTGGTTTCCGTCTGATGAAACTGAGCCTGACACACAATGTAAGTCAATGGGGACGGATCCGTTTTCACTGACACAATCTGGCACAATAGAAAACGGATCCGTCCCCCATTGACTTTCAATGGTGTTCAAGACGGATCGGTTTTGGCTATGTTAAATATAATACAAACGAATCCGTTCTGAACGGATGCATGCGGTTGTATTATCTGAACGGATGCGTTTGTGCAGATCTATGACGGATCCACACCAAACGCGAGAGTGAAAGTAGCCTTACAGGGTATGGTGGGCCGAGATAATCTCCAACTTGATAAACTCATCTTTTATCCAAAACCAAGAAATGATCTAGACAAAGTCAGGAGGTTAGGTAGGGGTGGCTGGCAGTGAAATTGTGCCAGGTGGACACCAACAAGCTTCTCTGACCTTATCCAGGCTATTTAGCTACAGCCTCTAGGCACAACTCTCAGAGCAGTGGGGGCCAACCAATTTTAACAGTGACCCACAATTCAATATCAGTAGGTGTTGTGCCTTAAAAGACTCCAAAAAGCAAAAAACCTATAGGTTTCTGGCCAGAGATTTTAGATGGATGTACCCAAACTCCACAAAGTTCTAGTATGAGCAGCACAACGCATAGAGCTTCCATCAGTCGCTGACTGTTGCATGATGTAATCCAGTTGACACCTCTATACATTTTGACACATAACTTGCAGAATGCTCCCTGACCTGATGGGTTTGAAGACCATTGTCTTTTAGACAGCACGTTCATGGAGGGTGTTTGGCAGGAGCTCTATAGGTTCCTCTTTCATTATGTCTAATGTTTCTTATTAACACGTTCAGAATTCTTCATCAGTCACACATCAGAGGTTAATTAATGCTTAATTGTTGTAAATGGATGGCATAGTATGTAAAACATTTTTAATATGAATGAATGATAAATAGGGCAGAGTCTACACAGAGATACAAACACACACAGGCATGTCTCATCACTCCCAGCTCAGGAGCATAACTATAGAACTCTATTTATGTGTGGATGGAAATTGCAGAATACAGATGTAGTGGCGCTGGTTTTGTGTTCTTACTAAATTAGAAGGGACTACTGAGTAGTTCAGTAGGCTCTAGTGCCATAGTATAGTAATACAATCTGTGTTGAATTCTTGAGTGCTTGGAACCCCTGATACTTCTAATTATAACCACAGACCTTGCAAAGTACCTGCAAGCATATTCTACTCTTCATAACACTTGTGGAGCCACAAGTTGATGGCTACTTCTCTAATAGTGTTCTTGATATCTCCTCAAATGTACACACTGCCTTTACTCCTGATCCACAGTATAGTAACTCCAATCTGATAGCTCGTGTTGACCCCTTAAGTCCTTTGAAATTCTTTTATAAGTTGTTGACCACATCTATTACACTTCGAACATGTGATTTCAAGAATTTTCTAAGAACTAAGATTATGCATCTTTGACGGTGTTGAAGTTGCTTTAATTAAAGCATTTAAGATACACTCTGGTGCTCCAAATCAGGTTACCCGAAGGGGTAATATCCACGCATGGCAGAGAGACTAGACCCTGACACAATCTGGTCTAAGACAATCTCTTTGTTTATTACAATGTGTAAAGCCGTTTTACATCTTCAGAGGCCCCCCCCCCCCCAGTCTCATGCATTATTTCACTGGCTAAGAAGGAAAAAGAGATAAGAAGAAAAGAGATAACACTTGGAGTCTGGACGTGTGCACTATCTTACAAACTTTAGTATGTGAGTTAATGTAAACGTCTGTGCATCGGCGCCATATTATAATGGAGTCTTACTATCATTAATGCTGCTTACGTCATTTATGACACTGCAAGGAGGTGCTTTTTTATAGGCAGTGAATATAAATGTGAATCATCTAGCTAAATAATTGGCTCAAATATTCTTCCACAGCCCATTCTGCACACATGTGTGGGAGAAGTCAGGATGAGCTCAGCACACAGCTGCGTGACCCCTTCCCCCCCCCCCCCCCGCTTTCTCCTTACTGCTGAGATACAGACATCTTGGAGCAAAGGGGGAGGGGAAGGCACTGCTTAGATAAGCAAGAAGCAGCTTAAAATAACTACATAAGAAAAGCAATAAAATAAAGATTTCACAGATCTCTATCAACGGTGACATGGAAGACAGAAGCTTCTTAGACTCAGCAGCTTTATGCTACTACCTGACATGGAGGACCACCATTTTTGCTACACAGGATTAATTAAACTCATATCTAACATATTATTAAATTGATTAATTAGAGATGACTGAACCTTTTGAGATTTAGTTTGTTTCAAGTTCACAGATATTTTCAAAACGTTTGATGTCTGTGGGGATCAGAACCTTGTTAAATATGTAGATATCTATACATATATATATATTTTATTACTTCAGCAACCCCCCTCCCCGCAGCTCTTGATGTGCCCCATTTTCAGGATGTCCGGAGCGGTTAGTAGAGCTGGCACCGATGTCATCCGTTTAACCCCTTCCATGCCGCGGTAATGGTGTCAGAATGCCTGCTCTTGTGACATGCACACACCAAGAGTCCCGGCACACCACCTGGCTACAGCGCATAAAAAATTAACATAGGCAAAGGCACGAAAGTGTACCACATTTAGGTATTATGCACACGACCATATTTTTGGTCTACATCCGATCACACTTTTTGAGGATTGGATGTGGACCCATTCATTTCAATGTGGCCGCAAAAGATGTGGACAGCACACTTCATCTGTAAGTCTGTTCCGCAGCCCTGCAGAAAAATAGAACATGTCTTATTCTTGTCTGTCCTGCGGACAAGTATAGGACATTTCTGCAGGAGTCAAAAAAATGGTGGTATGCACTCGGTCAGGATCCGTGTTTTGCAGATCCACAATCGGCCGACCGCAAAACACTTACATCCATGTGCATGAGCCCTTACCACAACTAAGAGTTGTCCAACTCATAATTATAGTCCTCATCTTGCCTGCCACTGTTATCGGTTTGTGATATCCCATAGTGAACTCTTTGGCCCCTTCCGGATTCCCTGCTCTGTTTTTGCCCAGAGTCCCACTGTCTTTACCACCGCCCCTACCACCACCAAGTGCTATCACTACTACTAGCAACACAGCTATGCATGGGGTCCCCCACCTACACCAGAACAACCATGTCGAAAGACACATCTCGTGGTCGTGGAAAAGATGTTAGTCTGTTTGAGAAGGGTCAAATCAGTGGCATGCATCGAGCAGAGAAAACATCTAAGGAGATTGCAGAAACTACTAAAATTGGGTTATGAACTGTCCAACGCATAATTAAAAACTGGAAGGATAGTGAGGATAGTGCTTTTTTCTGGGGCATAAACGTGCCCTGAGACATTCAAAATGTTAGTAGTGACAATCATGTCACTGCCTTAATCCGCTAACTGATATTAGGCAGAAAATATGAGAAGTTAATAATAGACATGGTGCAGCCTCCTGCGATAATTGAAGCATGAAGAACAGTGAGTTGCCATTAGTAAAGGTGCATGTTATACATTCCTATGTGTATTTTTATTTGGGCATCGCGCTCGTTTGAGTCACTCGGATATCCCGGGACTGTATCCAGGGATAAAGTACTGTGTGGGACTGTGCTATAGCACTCATAACCTGCTTTACGTCTAGGCATATTATGGAGGAATTCACCCCTAGCAGAATTGCACCCGATCTGACACCTTTCATGCTGCTTCTCGCAACGTGAAAGAATTACGACGCCTCCCTCCTCTTTTAATTGACGGATTAGCTGGAAAGGCTCCTAATAAAGGCTTGCTTATACAAACAATGTATGTCATATAACCTAGGTGTATACGAATTAGCGAGGCTTATGTACCACAGGATTAGGCTCTCTGTGTCATGTAGCCTTAGCGCAGTAGACATTACTTAATGGAACAGCCTAAAAGCAAAACTGCCCTTTTGTTGCCTACAACAACCAATCACAGCACAGTTCTCAGTTTTCAAGAGCAGTTTGAGAAATGAAAGCTGTGTTATGATTGGTTGCTATGGAAAACATGTTATATCCAGTGCAGGGTGTGAGGGGTAGGAGTATAACATTACAGGAGTGAAAACCGGAACACATAGGGTTTTTTTTCCCCACAATAAAAAAGTGATCATTGCTAATATTCACGATCCCGAACCCCCTCTGTTTTAGCACCACCGATGCCTTCGCCCTGTCTTAGTTCTCCTGGCTGTAGCAGTGATGTTCTTGCATACCACGAGTTACTGCTGCAGCCAATCACTGGCCTCAGGAGTATCATGCTGTATACTGCTGAGGCCACTGAGCTGCTTCAGTGGTCACATGTGGTATATGGGCAGCAAAGACAGGGAGAATAGGAGCAGCAACGTTGGGATGGAGGGGGTTTGGGACAACGAGTATAAGGTTATTTTTTATTATTTTTATTCTAGTAACTTCCCTGCCTTTTTAAATAAAAAAAATGTAACTCGGACAACCGCTGCATCTCATAGGATCTCTATGTTAGTCCTGACAGTAGACATACCACAGTGTAACTAGTATATATCAGGGGAAAAAAATCAAGATGACAGTAAAGTTCCACGAGTGCTGTATCAGTTATAGCTCCCTACACGCCCTTGGTGTTCTGTTGAGCACCTCAAGCCTATGAAGAGGAAGGTAATTTGTTTCTTCTTTCTCTTTTTTTTTTACATTTTATTCCTGGTGGGATATAAGAGGTGTGCTGTGTGCCCTTCTTTGCTGCCCCTCCTCCCCTCTCACAGCAAGTAGTCTCGTATGAACACTCAGGAAGAGATACTGCAGCTGCGTCTCCCTCCTCCTTCCTATTTTCTAAATTACTGTTTTACACTAGATGGACTT
Source organism: Bufo bufo (assembly GCF_905171765.1). NCBI lineage: Eukaryota > Metazoa > Chordata > Amphibia > Anura > Bufonidae > Bufo > Bufo bufo. Next base: position 200,964,088 of record NC_053396.1, on the reverse strand, counting down.
CTAGTAATAAGAGGAGGTTTCTGAACAATTACAGGAAAAGATGGAGAGGCACATTTCATGAAGGGGTTTTTCATTACCAAGAAGTCCCCCCCCCCCCACCAATAATAGTGGCAACACTTTCAACTGTATTGGCGTCCTCAGGATGCCCGAGATAGTTGACACCTAAGATAGAGCAGGCACTGATAAACTCCCTATGCTACCATTTTCTCACAGGCCACCTTAGGCCTGCAGTATAGGAAACCACAGAATGGCCCCCATGATGACCCACCAGCATCCTGTTGCAGATGGAGAAATGATATCACTGCATTACTCCATCTGTTTTCGACAGCTGACTCCAGAAGTTGCAAAATATGTCACTCGGGGATCGGGGTAAGGTGTAAAGATTTAGGGGTAGATTTATCAAACTAGTCTAAAGTAGAAATTGCTTGGTTGCCCGTACCAAAGGAGCTGTGAAAAGGTGGAATCTGATTGGTTGCTATGGGCAACCAAACCAGTTCTACTATACACCAGTTTGATAAATCTACCCCTTAGTATTGGAGAACACCAATGATGATGAGGGGAATAAGAGCAGGATAAAGAATGAGGGGCACTATAAACAAGCGGGGCCACTATTGATGATAAGGACCACTATCAACAATGAAGGGACACTATAAACCAAGAGGTGGAACTATTAACGATTAAGGGGGCATTATAAACGAAGATGGAGCATTAATATTGATAAGGGGAATTATAAATAATGAGAGGGCATTATAAAAATACAGACAGACACCATTAATCATGATGGAGCACTGTAAACAATGAGGGGGCACTATAAACATAGAGATGGGCACTAGGGATGAGTGACCAGGATGCCATGTGAGGTCTAGAAACTCATCATCCTCCACATCATGTTCCACCCACTCCACAAAGCAGTTGACATCTGTGTTTCATCATCATCATCAGAGACATGCTGCGGTGGTCCTCCCACATCCTCATCCTCAAAGTGGTTGGGCATCAGTGCACTCAATCTCTGTTCCTTCTGGGGCAGGGCTAGGTGGATGGCCCACGAAAACTCCGCCAGCAGAGTCATCAAAAAGCCTAAGTGACTGCTGCATGACTTGGGGCTCAGACTGCTTGGCTGATGTGTAAGGGGGTGAGGTGGAAGACAGATGACCGTGGGCTGCCGGTGCAAACAGGGGACTGGGTGGAAGACTGGAGGCACTGTCAGCCATCCACTCTAATACCACCTCAAATTGTTCTGGCATCACCATTCATACAGCGGTATTCTGGCCTATAAAATGATGCTGAAGGTCCCGTCGCCTGCGTGCACCAGAGGAAGGTGTCTCATTTGGTTGCGTAGTTGGCACAGACCGACAATGTCATCTCCACCAACAACAGCAGCACCACGACCACAGCCACATCCCTAATTTGATGTTCTCCACATCCCTAATTTGATGTTCTCCACATCCCTAGTTTGATGTTCTCCACATCCCTAATTTGATGTTCTCCACATCCCTAGTTTGATGTTCTCCACATCCCTAATTTGATGTTCTCCTCATTCTTTGAGGGCACCCACAAAATTGACAGCCGGATTAACAATTGTATCTCAGTGTCACGGATGCAAAGGAGGTGTTTTGTGCCCAAAAAAATTGATTTATGTCACCCACAGAATTAACAGACATATTAACTATTGTATTTCTGTGTCACGGATGCAAAGGAGGTGTATCTCACCCCAAAAATGGCTTTATGTCACCGACACAATTAACAGCCTTATTATGTATTGTATTTCTGTGTCATGGATGCAAAGCAGGTGCATTGCACCCCAAAAAATGGCTATAGGTCACCCACAGAATTAATAGCCAGATGTAAAGCCTAACACTGTCCCTCACTGCAGCTGTGTCCTGTCCCTTCACTAGTTAGAACAGAATGGCGGCGCAACAAGTGATCCGACATTTATACAGGCCGGGTCCCGTGACAGCCATGCCAATACAAGCCATGACTGTGATGGCTTCCAAGTGCCCACAGCTTAAAAGCTTGTTGATTAGCTGTGCAGCCTTTCAACAAGCTTTATTTAGAATATGAACATAGACTTCTGTGGCAAAGTTCATGTTTATGTTCGGGTGCCCGGACCCCTGCAATGTTCATTATGTGCCCGAATGTTCCAGTTCAGGTTCGCTCGTCCCTAATGGGCATTAATGATAAGAGGACACTATTAATGCTGGGGAACTATAAACAATGAGGTGGCACTATAAACAAAGCAGGAGCACTATTAATATTAAGAGGGCACTATTTACAAAAGGGGGGCATGGAAACCTAAGAGAGGACACTATTACATATTAGACAGCACAAAGATCTGCATTTTTAATGTGTAGGGACACAGAGAGCGCTGTTACTGTTCAGGGGCAGAAAGCTGGTATTAATACCCCCTTGCCCCAAAACAGTTGTAACAAATAACAACTGCTTTTGTTTCCCACACAATAAAAATGAACACCTTTATTATTTTGGGCATTGTTAATGTGTGGGACTATTACACTACTATTTTAATTAAATGGTCTGAATTTATTAGGATATAAGTGTGTGGTCACTAATAGTGTTGGGCACAAATATTCGAATCACAAATTTTAATCGCGAATATCGCCACTTCGAGAATTTGTGAATATCTAGAATATAGTGCTATATATTCGTATTCACGAATATTCTAGATTTTTTTTAAACTTGATCACATGATCCCTCCCTGCTTCTTGCTTGTGGGCCAATAAGAAGGCTGCAATGTCTTTGTCTGAGCCTAGCAACATCCCTAGCAACCAATAAGAAAGTTGCCTACCCCTCACTATATAAGAACCTCCCCAGCAGTCATTTTCTGCTGTTTTTTGCAGTTCTAAAAGAGACAGCAGTGTCTTTGCTGTGCTCTGTGCTTTGCTGAGTCATTACATTAGATAGTTAGCTAGCAAATATATATAATACAGATAGTTAGTGGGAGATAGTCAGTGTAGGTTATATCCTGAGATAGTGTAGCTGATAGGTTCTGCTGTCCATACATACAAGCTACAGACATAGTGCTGGATGTCACAAGTTCACAACAATACATAGTGCACCAATCAGTAATATGTAGTCAGACCTGCTAAAATGTGAAGTTGCACGTATTGCACCAAAATATGCGCATCATTAATTGCCGATTTGCGCAATCGCAAATATATTGGAGCACTCTATCTGCATATAAAGCTATTGTAACTTCTGCCGTGCCAACCATTTTCTCCAGTTTCAGGAAACTTCTAGCAGCTTGAAAAATGTAGCAAAAGTGACCCACACCTGTATTGCGCGCGAATTACGCGAATATTACATTGCCTATTTTCGCAATCAAGCAAATAATCGCGAATTCTCGAATTTGCTAATTACAAATGTTAGCCCAAATATTCGTGAAATATCGCGAATTTGAATATTGCCCCTGCCACTCATCACTAGTCACTACAACTTTTTATATTTAAAAGTAAAGTATTTGGGGGTTCTGGGCAGCAGAACAGATAAAATAATAGGGGCAAATGGAGCAGTCACAAGAAATGGTGGGGAATGCAGGAAAACAAAAACTTGAAGCCAAAGATGTCTGTGCTGCAAACTCTACATGAGATGAATCATGGCCGGAAGAAGTCATCATTGTGGTGTGGGCAAAATGAAAAAAAAAAAGGAAAAGTGAATGGTTCCAATAAGAGACATCAATGGAAAGTCACTGTATTGTAATCACCAAAGTGCCGGTGTCTTCCACTGTATGCTCACCGTATGGTGGTACTGCTGGTCGTTGTACAGCGTTTTTTATTCGGTAATAATATATCAGCATAAATCAGTCACTATGTTGTAGAAGTGGTCATGGTGTAACAGTAATATCTGTGCTTTGTGTTGTGGTGTCATTATTGCCCAGTGTTTTGTTCAGTAACAGTATGGAGGTAATATGTAAATACGCTATGGTGGTAAAATTTGGTCCTGGTATAACAATATGCCATATATGAATGTGATGGGGTTAAAAAGTTCACATTCGGATTCCCCCACCAGGGACTATAAGATACTGGAAGGTGAGCATGTTTCCTTCCAAAAGTTCTTACAGTATACTCACGTGTACACAATTAGCGACATAGTAGAGAACTTGTTACATCATTTTGTGGTCTTAAACTGAGGGTCCAATTTTTAGCGCTATTTGTGACCTAACAATACAATGCAGAAAAATCCTAACTCTCCGTTTACAACTCATTGTACATCCATTTTCTCTAGCAATATATATAAGTGCCTTTGACATGGCTCATTATGTGATTGTGATTGATACTTTGTGTCTAGGGGATGTTCCACTTATAATTCATAGGTGTTTTGGACAGCAGCACCAAAGGAATATTTGGTTGTCATTACTGGGAAGTCATTACAGTGATTATTAACCACAGTAACAAGGAAGGCGCACAACCGCATCTGTGCCAGCTAACATTTCATTATATAGCAATAATAATGTAATACAAATGTAATACCCATTCCAGGGGTCTAGATTCCAAAATTGATATTTATTTTTATTATATTAAAAACCAGCAGCAACCTCAATAATAATATATATAATAAATATTTTATTAAAACAAAAAAATAAATTTAATAATTACAATTACACAAAAACTCCAGGGCGTGACCCATGTTATTATCCGAATCCTTCTAAAGAGTCTCCTCCAGGCATGTAATTAGGAAGTTACATGCCTAGCAGCGCTAAATCACGGTCTGAAACTTAGTTTTCTTCATTTGTAGAAAAGTGAAGTTTCAGACAATAAATACATTAATCGTGATAACTCATTCCAATAAAATGCCCCAAGTATAACAATTATATAAAATGAGCTAAAATGTGAGATCTTGCATTTACTAACGAGATCACGCAGTCTAGCAAAAAAAAAAAAAGACACAAAATTAAAATAAAGTGTTGTTAAAAAGATTGCCGGACAAGCGAAAGCTTCCCCAGCGTCATTCTGACAACTAAAGCAGATCGCGTATATTCGTTTCGAATACCATGATGTTACTTTACAGCAGATCAGGGACATATCTAGGAGAGGGCTAGTAAAAAAAAATATATATATTTCTCCTTGATGAGCCGCTATGTTAATACATGTATTGCGCATGTGCAATAAAAAAAAAATTAAGAGCAGTCATTACAACATACATTGCTCGACATCCACAAGATGATGCTCTTCACCCAATATATTATCACTGATAAATAATATTATTTAGATATTTAGATACATACACTTAAGGCACAATTACTTGACTCGGATGAGTGGGTGTCTGATTATATCTATTACACCTATTCTATGTTCAAGAAAATGTCTGCCACAATTATCTTAAATTAGAGACGACTTCCTCTATGGCTTTCCAGAGTGTCAGATCACATCTTCCCCTTCTCTACTTGTGCTAGACCACTCCTTTTCCAACTCTTTTATGTGCTGGACTACTCCATATTCAACTCCACTATGTGCCAGACTACTTCTTCATCTCTACTTGTGCAAGACCACTCCTTATCTATCTCTATGTGCCAGACCACTTCTTTTCCAACTCCACTATGTGCCAGACTACTTCTTCTCAAAATCTACTATGTGCCAGGCTACTCCTTATCTCTACCATGTGCCACAGTACTTAATCTTCATGTCTCCTACGTGCCAGACTATTTCTCTATCACTATTTTGGGCCGGACTATTTCTTCTCTCTACTATGTGCCAGACTGCTTGTTCTCCCTCTCTACTATGCGCCAGACTACTCCTTCTCCATCTCCACTATGTGCTAGACTACTTCTTCTCAAACTCTACTTTGTGCCAGACTAGTCCTCTCTACTATGTTCCAGAGTACTACTTCTCCAACTCTTCTATGTGCCAGACTACTTCTTCTCCATCTCTACTATGTGCTGGACTACTTATTCTCTTTACTATGTGCCAGACTGCTTCTTTTCCATCTCTACTATGTGCCAGACTACTCCTTCATCTCTATAATGTGCTGGACTACTTCTTCCCCATCTCTACTATGTGCTGGACTACTTCTTCTCTTTACAATATGCCGGACTGCTTCTTCTTCATCTCTACTATGTGCCAGACTACTCATTCTCCATCACTTCTATGTGCCGGACCACTTCTTCTCCATCTCTACTATGTGCTAGACCACTTCTTTTCCATCTCTACTATATGCCAGACCACACTTTTTCTCTAATATGTGCCAGACTGTTTCTCCTCCTTCTCCACTATATGCCAGACCACGTCTTCTCCATATCTCCTATGGGCCAGACCACTTCTTCTCAAGATCTACTATGTGCTACAACTACATCTCTACTATGTGCCAGGCCACTCCTTTTCCATCTCTACTTTGTTTTGGACTACTCCATCTCTATTTTGTGCCAGACCACTTCTTTCATATCTCTACTATGTGACAGACTACTCCTTCTCAATCTCCACTATGTGCCGGACCACTACTTCTCTATCTCTACTATGTGACAGACCACTTGTTCTCCATCTCTACTATGGGCCAGACCATTTCTTCTCCAGCTTTCCTATGTGCCAGACTGCTCCATCTCCATCACTACTATGTGTCAGACCATTTCTTCTCCATCTCTCCGATGGGCCAGACCACTTCTTTTTCATCTCTACTATATTTCGGACAACTCCATATCGATCTCTACTATGTGCCACACCACTCCTTGTCCAGCAGTACTATGTGCCAGCCCATTCCTTTCTTTAGTTCTACTTTTCGCCAGAACAAACTTTCCATAGCTCTTCTTTGTGCCAGGCAACTCCTGCTCTATTTTTAACTAGGTCACTTTTTCTCCAGCTCTACTTTGAGCTAGACCATTCCTTCTCCAGCTCTACTATGTACCAGACAACTCACTCTCAAGTAATAATTTGTGTAGACCATTCCTTTCCTATTTCTAGACCACTTGTTCTCCAACGATACCATGTGTCGGACAAATCCTTCTGCCAAATTACTTATTCTCTAGCTCTACTTTGTGCCTGACAATTCTTTCCCTATTTCTTCATTGTTCTTGGCCATTCTTTCTGCAGCTCTGGTATATTCCAGACCACTTCTCCTGTAGTTTTACTTTTATCCAAACTTCTACGTCTCTAACGCTACTATGTGCCAGACCACTCCTTCTCTAGCTGTACACTGTGCCAGACCACTTCAGAATTACTACTGCATTGACTTATTGGCTACTATCCTCACCTTACATTATGAAGTGATGCTCTCCACTGTCTCCAACATGGTTTTGATCCTCACCCTATGACACTGATTACAAAACAAATAAGAGAATAGGTTTATAATCCCACAGTAAGTTATGATTCGAGTTGATACAAGGGTTTAAGTGCGTGAGAAAGTAAGCATACACGTAAATGCATTTATATTAGCAAGAAATAAGTACTTTATGGTAGCAAGTGCTCTTGAGTCAGCCTGGATGGATGACTATGGGTTTGGGTTGTTTAGTTTGGATCTCGTTGAAGGAAATAATTGATTTTACGTGCCAGTATGACAATATGTTCCCAGAGCAGTAACAAGGTAGCTTAAAACAATCTCCTGGTAACCAGGCAGCCACCCAGCATCGGTATTATGCATCGTGACCGCAGCCAAGTAGGACACTGTTACCTACATACCGTAGAACAGTAAAGATATAGCACATGTGCACCACTTAGTGGACATTGTGAGTATTGCACAACATTATGTACTGTGGTTGCAGATGTAGCAGTGTTGAATTTGTTTATGTGTTAACTCTTTCAGACTGAGTTGTTGTACATCAAGCTACTGTTGTGTATTGCTTGAAGTCCTACCTAGGGCTATAAATAGTACATAAGACTTGAAGAAGAAGTTGTGCTAAATGGCAAACTCACCTATACTACATTAAAGTGACCCTCCAGTCCTGAATTAAAATGTGACTATGCATTGGAAGCCAAAGATGCAGGTCACAATTGTTATATAGTTGGTGCCCAAAGACAGAAGTAGAATTATACAGCTCCAGGCGCACAGGATGGAGAGGGAAGGTTAGTGTTGACCACCATGATTTCTTTTTTATTACGCTTACTTTTGCAAGCGTAATTTTATAAATCTCTAGTAGCATACTCCTAAATTGTCCAGGAAGACCTTCTGGTCCCCAAAACAGAACCCTCTAAAAAGTACTGAACAAGAAAAAGGCCTCTTGAGTGCCCCCCTTGTGGAAGTCATCAATATAGAAGAGTTATCTCATAAAGTGATTTCTTATCGCAAGGAGTTGCCGTAATTTGTTTGGTGGAATTTGAGCTCTGGGGTGGCTATCCTTTTACATGGGCTGAGAATCAGTTTAATCTGGAAGGACCATTCCCAGAAATGACCATTCCCAAAAATTGCGCCGTGCAAATCCAACCCCCAGTGATTGCCAGTCCATCAGTTTATTAAATGGTAATACCCTTTGTAAGGGTGAAAGGCTCTGGACAATCTCTTTTTGTTAGGGCCAGTTACCACAGAATATTTTGGCGCTGATTTTGGAGTGTTTCCGCTATTTTTTACAGTGTGTTTTCAAAATCCATGTTACCTGGTTAATGGGTCACAGGGGCGGAGGATATCAGCAGGAGCGTCTCTATACAGGGTGCAGAGGTTTTCATCTCCTTAAAGTCTCAGGAGAGCCTAAAGATCCCCCTGCCCCATGTGAGCGGACCAGTACGTTAAATTATGTGGTCCTGTTACAGATTTTGCTTTGGGGCCAAACAACTTCAAGTGACGCCTCTGTCGTCAGCATTTCTCTAAAGTCTCATCCTACGTACAGACTTCTCCATACAGGTAAATAGAAATTCCAGAAGATGTGATTCATACACACGTCAGGAAAGGAATGCGAGCAAGGAGTAGACTGACATTCTCATCATTTATTTGATTTTTGTTCATGCCTTTTTCCATTCAGCGTGGTATTCAGGGTAAGAAACATAGAAACATAGATTGTTTCGGCAGATAAGAACCATTTGGCCCATCTAGTCTGCCCAATATACTGAGTACTATGGATAGCCCCCGGCCCTATCTTATATGAAGGATGACCTTATGCCTATCCCATGCATGCTTAAACTCCTTCACTGTATTTGCAGCTACCACTTCTGCAGGAAGGCTATTCCATGCATCCACTACTTTCTCAGTAAAGTAATACTTCCTGATATTACTTTTAAACCTTTGCCCCTCTAATTTAAAACAATGTCCTCTTGTAGCAGTTTTTCTTCTTTTAAATATTTTCTTCTCTTTTACCTTGTTGTTTCCATTTATGTATTTAAAGGTTTCTATCATATCCCCTCTGTCTCATCTTTATTCCAAGCTATACATGTTAAGGTCCTTTAATCTTTCCTGGTAAGTTTTACTAGTTTAGTAGCTCTTCTCTGAACTCTTTCCAAAGTATCAATATCGTTCTGGAGATATGGTCTCCAGTACTGAGCACAATACTCCAAATGAGGTCTCACTAGTGCTCTGTAGAGCGGCATGAGCACCTCCCTCTTTCTTCTGGTAATGCCTCTCCCTATACACCCAAGCATTCTGCTAGCATTTCCTGCTGCTCTATGACATTGTCTGCCTACCTTTAAGTCTTCTGAAATAATGACCCCTAAATCCCTTTCCTCAGATACTGAGGTTAGTACTGTATTACTGATTGTTTATTCTGCTCTTGGGTTTTTACGCCCCAGGTGCATTATCTTGCACTTATCAACATTAAATTTTAGTTGCCAGATTTTTGACCATTCCTCTAGTTTTCCTAAATCCTTTTCCATTTGGTGTATCCCTCCAGGAACATCAACCCTGTTACAAATCTTTGTGTCATCAGCAAAAAGACACATCTTACCATCGAGGCCTTCTGCAATTTCGCTGATAAAGATATTAAACAATATGGGTCCCAGAACCCAAACTGACTCTAAATTGGTCTCACTAACTTGTATTAAATTAGATTTTATGCTATCTTTCACATACACCCCTCCCCGTTCTTGCCTTCTCTGTCTTTCCTATATAGAGAGAACCCTGGTATTGTTATATCCCAGTCATTACTCCCATTGAACCACGTCTCAGTAACAGCCACTAAATCTATATTCTCAGATGCCATTATAGCTTCAAGTTCATTGATCTTATTCACTAAACTGCGAGCATTTGTAGACAAGACTCTGAGCTTGTCATTTCTTAACCTATGTGCTACTGGCATCTTCTGGCATTGTTCCGGGGGGCAGTCGGACTGCTGGATTATCACTCTTTCGCCCCCTTTCCTAGTTTAAATGCTCCTTAGCAAATACTTGGAACTGTTCACTGAGGACATTCGTTCCCTTGAGAGAAAGATGCAAACCATCTTTCTTGTACAGTTCTTTTCCATTCCATTCACCAAGCCATACATTGAATTCCTTAATGCGCATCTTCCTGTCATGCTGAAGGTTATGCACAGGCAAAACTGCAGAGAATGAAAAAGTTGATGCAACCTCCTGTATATCATTTCAAAGTGTGTGAAAAGCTTCCTTCACCTTTGAAACCTCATTGCAAGCCAGATCATTTGTCCCAAGATGGACAATAACATCCACCTCCCTTTCCTGCTTTGCTTGCCTAACAATATTAAGGATACGTCGTCTATCCCTGCTAGCGGTAGCACCAGGGAGACATCTCACAACACCATTTTCCTCAAACTTCACACCTCTTATGATGGAATCGCCCACCAACAGCTGCTTACTATCAGTCCTCACCTTCTCCTTTTTGTCTTTGGCTGCAGTGTTGCATACTTTAGGCATGGGAGATGATTGTTTCTCACCCACTGTGCTTGAGCCATCCTCCATGTTGCTCTTGCACTCTGAAAGTGCTGTAAATGAATTATGGAAAGCCACAGACTGTGGGACATGTCTTCTATCAACAACTCTCAGTCTACCAGAACCTGCAGTAACCCATCTTCTATTTCTAGGGGGCCTCTGTGGCAGTGGCATTGCAACGTTCTTAGCCTTGTTTGTTTTAACGGTTAATTTACGGTTAATTTTCAGACTGATGCCTTTGTCACTGCCAGTTGGCTCCTATGTTAAAAAAAATTGTGAATTACCTATAATCACTCATACTTAAAAATTACCTTTCACATTTTTTTTTGTGCTTAACTGAGTACCCTCCACTGATGCTGCCAGAATTTTTCTTTCTTTTGAAAGATCCCTCATCTGCCCCGCTGTGATCCCCCCAAAACGGAGCATCAGTACAGGGGGAGGGGAGACACCAGCGTTTCTCAGCGGGCGTCTCCTTCTCCCTCGCTGTGGCGCAGTCCAATCATAGCCGAACATGTCACAGCCAGGGAGAAAAAACTGCTCACCTTCTCCCTGGCTGTAATGCGGTCCGGGAATTACATTAGGAAGTGTGCCTATCATGAGAACGATGGCGTACTAGCACTACCAGCATTAAAATGGCCATGCACCGCCAACCACATGCCGGGTATATAAAGGTGACCCCCCCTCCCCCAAATTATGTCAGAGAGCGGTGCATCAATAGGAAGTGTGGGTGTGTGCAAGTCCACACCCCGTAGAGGTGGACACCGCACTATTCAGGTGACAGCTGGGGGAGGCACTCTGCAGTAATGTGGGAACCTGAGGTGCCTACAGGGGCTTGTCAGCATCAATAAAAAAGAAAAAGAGAATCTGGCAGGGGAAGCCAAAAAGTGCAACAGATGTTACAATAGGTGCACTGAATAAATAGTCGCAGTACGACCTCCTACAGAGCTAAATATAATATTTGGAAGAAGAAACATTGTCATATTGCTAAACTAATAGTGATGTATCTAGTGATGAGCAAAGTTATCAAAAATGCATTACTTTGTAATGAAGAGGATCTCTAGTTTTTTGAAGGGCCATCTTGATTGAAGAAACCACGCAAAATCTCGTGCAATCCCCCGCCCCCCCTTCCCCAATTTTCAGGATGGCCGAGCGGTTTTGCAGAGTGTCAGCATACAGCTGACACTCTGCTTGAAACGGCTGACATCGTTGGTGGTGGAACCCATGGCAGCCGTTTAACCCCTTCCATGCTGCGGTCCATAGGGACAGCTGTATAGAAGGGGTTAACAGGGAGGGAGCTCCCTCTCATTAGGTGCTGCTCTGCCATTGCAGGCACCCGGTACTTGACGAGATCACAGAGAGAGCGGGCTCCCTCCCTCATCAGCCCCTGCTCTGTTGTGGCAGAGGCCGATGATTACCATGGCAACCGGACGCCTTCACAGGCTTCCATCTTGCCATTGTATAGCTAAGCCGGATCATGCTTCTGCTAAAGGCAGCAGTCTGATCAGGCTAAGTGTAAAGTCACAATACACTACAGCAGTGATGGCCAGTTCGCAGTGTTCGCCGACGAACACATGCGATCTGCCATCTTCACTCCCAAGTCCGGCGATGCAGAGGTAAGTCCTTACCTGTGCCTGCGCCGCGAGCTGCTCGGAAACACATGTGGTCACCGGGAGCAGGCAGTTCCGAGAAGAGCCCGATGAAGGCCCCTGGCGGCTGTTCACTGAACTGCCTGCTCCCAGTGACCGCATGTGTTCAGAGCGGCTCGCGGCACTACAGTACACTATATAGTGTACTGCAGTGTATTATAGAGGCTTCAGACCCACTGGATCTTCAAGAACCAAGTGGGTCTGGGTCCAAAAAATGTAAAAAAAAAAGTGAAAAAAAGTAAAAATTAAAAATATTAATTTATTCTTATAGTCGCACATTTATCACTGATTAAAAATAAAAAAAATAAAATACACTTCACATGTTTGATGTCACCGCGTCCGTAACGACCTGATCTCTGAAAAGGTCATGTTACTTTCGCCGCACGGTGAATGCCATAAAAAATAAAATAAAAAACTATGATGAAATTGAAATTTTGCCCACCTCACTTCCCAAAAAAGGTAATAAAAGTGATTTAAAAAGTTGTATGCACGCCAAAATGGCACCAATCAAACCGTCACCTCATCCCGCAAAAAATAAGCCCCTACATGAGACAATCACCCAAAAAAATAAAAGAAATATGGCTGTCTTTTTTTTTATGCTTTAAATGTGTTAAAGTAAAATAAATAGAAAAAGTATACATATTAGGTATTGCCGCATCCGTACGTACCTGCTTTATAAAAATATCACATGACCTAACCCCTCAGGTGAACACCGTAAAAAAATGTATAATTTAAACTTGTAAATAAAGCCATTTTTTGTCACCTTACATCACAAAAAGTGTAATACCAAGCGATCAAAAAGCCATATGGCCCCAAAATAGTACCAATCAAACCGCCATCTCATCCCGCAAAAAATAAGATTTTACCTAAGACAATCGGTCAAAAAATAAAAAAGCTATCACTCTCAGACAATGGAGACACTAAAATATGATTTGATTTTTTGGTTCAAAACTGCTATTATTGTGCTAAAGTGAAATAAGTGAAGTATACATAATAGGTATTGCCGCATATGTAAGAACCTGCTCTATAAAAATATCACATGACTTAACCTCTCAGGTGAACACCATAACATTTTTTTATAAAAACTGTGCCAAAAAAGCCATTAAAACCGTCATCTCATACAATTTTTTTTATTAGGTTAGTGCAATAAAAAGGTATCCCTGCATATCTCAAAACTCTCGTATTTTGTAATCTTATTTATATATACTTATTTCGTTTTTTCAGTAGTATGATTAATTGGTGAAAATTATAAGTGCCCCCCCCCATTTTTGACTGTGGTATCTTATATGCCCCCCCTATATATTGTTCCTAGAGTCACCACTGCTCATTTGCATATTATAACAGTCATTATTTAGCGCGAACAGCGTCAGGCGGGGAGATATAAGTCATACAGTTATGTTCTGCTGACATTAGCACATCGCTCATCTCAGCCAGCTACTCAACGATTTTTCTGATGACAGAAACCCTTTAAGCTATAGTGACGGATATGGAGACTAGGAGGGACGATGATTGACAGGATAACCATTGTGCCTTATGTAAGAATGTAACCCCAACGTGCACAGTCACCTTGTGAGGAGCGCTCTGTAGAGGCGCCTGTTCTGCAGCAAATCAGTGGAATTAGCATGTTACCAACTCAATGAAGCAGAGGACCGGGGCCACACTGGACCTCTAGAGTGCCAGAGGGTCTTCCGACAGTCCTAGACTCATACTGAGGCCCTGAGGTCCAGCAAAAGACAACCACATGTGGAGGTGACTAGTAGTGTTGACAACCACTTATGGAGGTGACTAGTAGTGACTTTTTCACTGTCCCTGTCAGCAGCAATGTGGCTTCCTGCTCTGGTCCTAGTGATCAAGAGTCCGCACGTGCCGCTGGGACCCAGAACAGCTCTGCCGTCTTGTACAACCTCTCTGGGGCTGTATTCCCCCAGTACATTGGGTTAGTATGTCAGCCCCAGTTATAGCAATAAAAATGCAACGCTAAATGCCCCAGAAAGGTCTCGTATAAAATTTTAAAAAGGCAAAAAAATAAATAAATCATCACACATCACAATACAGCAGCAGCTTCTAGTTCCATAGGACTACAACCCATTCATCCTCTATATCAAAACGACTGCTATGGAAAGGGTACATAGTTTTAAATATTTTAGGGGCACTTTTTGCTATAAATATTTTTTTTATGTGAAAAACAGACAGTTTTTCCTTTTTAAAAAAAAAACCTTTAACCCCGGTATAAAAATATAAACAAAAAGGTTAAAAAAAAATTTAATGTCATGACTGTCAAAAATTTACAAAAAAAAAAAAAAGGAAAATGGGTCTGGTCAGGAAAAGGGCTAAATAGACCAGTTTTTAACTGGTTAATCTTTATATTTATTTATTGCAAGGGAATGGGAAAGAAAATTTGCTATTTTTTTTTTGTTTTTTATGGCAGTTGATTTTTATAATATTTTTTAGTGGAATACAGAAAAAACTTTTTTTTGAGCTTTCTGTTACTTTATACACTGTGCCCATGCACATGCTATATTATCTATATTAATCTGAGATAATTATTGTGCATTCACACGACCGTAAGTGTTTTGCGGTCCGCAAATTGCAGATCCACAAAACACGGATACCGGCGGCCGCGTGTGTTCCGCATTTTGAGGACCGTACATGGCCGGCTCTGTATAGAGAATCAAGGTACGATCCAAAGATGAGAATAAATTGCGGCACTCACCAATTGCAGTACAACACTTCTTTATTTCTCTTGAAAAATGGGTAACACGGGCTGGGGCGGACATAAAGCATTAGAACACTGAGTGATCAGCTGGCCACGCTAACTATGCGCTCATTTAAATGCGTCCACGTTGCCTGGGCAACCACAGACGCTGAAACATCCTCATCCAGAATTAGAATGAGGAAGATAAGAACAACATATTCCCTGACACTAAAGGTGCATGTATCAAAAGGACACTTAAATCGTTGCGATCATTTAGTCCTAAAGGACCCATAGCGGCAGTGTGGATAATCTACTCCGCCTCCCTCTGAAGGAGGAGGCGGTGCCTGTCTCCACCTAATGCTGGCACAGGAACGTGTTCAAGAGCTGAAAATTTTAAGCATTTAGTATTATGATCATGCCTATTAAGGACATGATCAATAAGCCTGGGGCAACCTTTTCCTGAGCTCACTGAGTTTATGTGCTCCCTGAATCTCTCATACATAGGGCGAATAGTCTTCCCTATGTAGAAAGACCCATAGGAGCACAGCACCAGGTAAACCACAAATGTGGTCCTGCATGTAGCAAATTGCTTAACTGTGTGTTTAATACCTGCAAAGAATAGGTATTTACCCTGGTAGACATATTGGCAGAAGGAACAGTCCCACATTTGTAATTTTCTATGGGGTAGGCGTTCAGTAAGCCAATTACTGGTTTTTTTTTCTTGAGCCTACTTCTCACTAACTTATCCTTTATTGTGTGGCACCTTTTAAAGGTAATAAGTGTTGTTTTTTTTTAGTTAGATCCTGGAGCCCCTCTTCATTCTTGAGGATGTCCCAGTTCTTGTATATCACCTGTCTGATAATATCCGCTAAGGGACTCTATTTGAAGGCAAATGCAAACCTGTTAGTGACCTTTCTTCTAGAGTTATTAGAACAGCTTTTCTTTAATAATTCACCCTGTGTAAATTGGCAGTAAAAAAATCCATCTCGATGTAACGTTTTAGCATTTTACAGAGTTGTACTTGAATCGCAGGAATGGGATCATTCCCAAGCTTGGAGTAGATAGAGGTATCTCCCAACTGTCTATATGCTTCTTGCAGGTAATACTCCCTGGTTAGAAGGACAATGTTGCCCCCCTTGTCCGCCGGTTTCACAACGACATCATCCCTATTAGCCAGCCATTTAATGGCAAGAAATTCCTCCTTAGTGATGTTGTTCTCAGTTCTAGGATACACTAGAGCTTTTACATCTTTTAATATTTGTTTATGGAAGATGTCAATGCTACTCCCGGCGAGCAAGGGGGGGGGGGGAATATGTGGATTTTATGCCTCCCTCGAAGCGACCTGCTTCTACAGTGGGGGCAGGTTGTCTTCTGATGTATTATCTGGAAATGGTGTCATTGATGCCATGACACCTGCTTCCTGTTGCATGCTGATTTCCTTGCAGGTCTCCTTTTCTCCCCCTTCTTGTACTGCGTCTAAAGGGGATGCGTCAATTTTGACGTAAATTTGTTTTCCCTTAGTTCTGGCAGCAGCACAAGTGGGGATTCGCCCCTGTGAAGCTGGTCAGGACAGGCGGAATTTTTAATGAACAAAAATCTCTGGCAAGTATCATTAATTAATTAATTGATGCCCCCCCTTCCTATATAACCCGCCCCTTGCCTGGACGGGGTTGCTTTTTTAACAAGTAATTCACACAACCAAAAAGGGTGGGAAATTTGTGTGCTGCTGTTAGGACTAAGGGAAAACAAATTTACGTCAAAATTGACGCTTCCCTTTTGTCCTAAACAGCAGCACAAGTGGGGAAGTAGCAAGGACTTTACACAAATCTGGGAGGGCAAAATATTATGTGTGAACATATACACCAACAAATAATTTCTCTCAGTCTAAGGGAGTACAGCATTTAGAACGGAGTGTCCGAAGGCAGCTCCTTCTGCTCGCCTTGAATCTATCCGGTAGTGAGAGATAAAGGTGTTCTGGGAACTCCAAGAGGTGGCAGCGCAAATCTGGTCTCAAGGAATTAATTTCCTTTCAGCATACTATGTGGATACTGCCCTGGTCGAATGGGCAGATACAAATGATGGCGGTGACAGATTTTGTGATAGAAAGGTCAAATGGATAGTGTCCTTGATCCACCTACTCAAGGTAGGCTTGGAGGCTTTAAGCCCTCTGTTTTTCCCTGAGTAGGCTAGAAGGAGATTCTCAGATCTTCTGAAGTCCAGTGTTCTATGTAAATATATTTTAGAGCCTCGAAGTCCAGGGTAAGTAACTTTTCCTCCTCTGGAGATGTTGGAGCAGGGGAAAACTTTGGTAATGTTATTGTCTGGTTAAGATTTGCGAATTAAGGCACCTTCGGCAGAAAGGTTGGCAGGAACCTCAACAGGACCCTGTCCTGGAAGAAAGTCAGGTATGGCTCTGCCGCTCCTAAAGCTTGAAGTTCCCCAATTCTTTTAGCCAAGGTAATGGCTAATAGAAAGGTGACTTTGAGAGATAGGAATCTCAAGTCTACCTCGTCTAATGGCTCAAAGGGGAGAACACAAAACATCTTTAGCACTATTGCTAGATCCCACTCAGGGATCGGTCTCAGGATGCTAGGTTTAAGTCTCTGAGCTCCTTTAAGGAACCTCCTGATTAGGGGGTCTTGAGAAATCGGCCTACCAATACATGCCGACAAAGCAGAGACGTGAGCTCTGAGCATAGATGGGCTTAGACCCTTGTCTAGACCATCTTGAAGAAACTGTAGGATCGCCGAGAGAGGAGGATCTGAGGGAACTACCTCTCTCTCAGTGCACCATAGAGTGAAAATTTTGTATATCCTGGAGTATTTCTTGTTTGTGGACTCCGCCCGGGAGTGCGAGATTGTTCTCAAGACCTCCTCAGATAACCCTCTAGTGTCTAGAAGGGACCTGTCAATCTCCAGGCTGTCAGACTGAGCCTCCTCAGATTTAGACAGGGACCTGTGTCCTGATACACTAGGTCCTGTATTAGGGGAAGTTTCCAATATGTGCCCTGGCTCATCTGTATGAGCTGGGTGAACCAAGACCTCTTTGGCCAGAATGGTATGATGGCTATTACTGAGGTCTGGTCTTGCCTTGATCTTAATCAATACCCTTGGTATCATGGAAATTGGAGGGAACACATAGCCAGCCTGAACCTCCAAGTTATGGACAGAGCGTCTATCGCTACAGGGTTTGTCCTCTTTGTAAAGGGAGCAGAACCTGTTCACTTTGGCGTTCAAACGAGTTGCCATCAGATCGATCTCTGGAGTACCCCAATGCTGGACAATCCTGAAAATGACCATTCCCCTGGAACGGGAAGACCCCGACTTAGGCGATCTGCCACTACATTGAGGTCTCCTCTGATATGAACCACCATTAGGTGGATAGGTTGGTTCTCTGCCCAAGCGAGAATTGACCCACCTCCCTCAGGAGAGTCTGGGATCTCGTTCCTCCCTGTCTGTTTAGATAAGCACTACTGTTGTGTTGTCTGTCCGGACTCTCACCGCCTGACTGCGAATGAGAGGAGCAAAAAGATTGAGGGCTAGTCTGACCACTCTCAACTCCTCAAATTGGAAGAGAGAAGTTTCTCTGAGGACTCCAGGTACCTTGTACTGGATAGTCCTCAGATGGGCTCCCCAACCTAGAAGGGAGGCGTCTGTGGTCAACGTAATTCAACGCGGTTTGGATCAAGGACCTCCCATCTGTTAGGTTCCTCCACCACCTGAGTGAAGAACGGGCTTTTGCAGACAGGGAGTGCATCCGATCCAAGTCCTTTGGCTTGCGACTCCATACGGTTAACACTTCTTCCTGAAGTGGGCGTACATGCCATAGGGCCCATGGAACTGCCTCTGCAGATGCTGACATGTGGCCTAACATCCTCATGAGAACCCTGATAGACACCCGTCTGGGTGGAAGTGGAAACTCTGCTGCTTTTATTACTCTTTCTTTCCTCTGTGGCGACAGGGACAGGATCATCTGCTGTGAGTCGATCACAAACCCTAGGAATGTTCTCTTGGTGGATGGGATCAACTATGACTTGTCCCAGTTTATAAGCCAACCTAGAGTCTGCAGAGTGTTGAGAGCTTGCTGGAGGTGAGTCTTCAAGATGACTGCGGAGGCGGCTTTTAGCAGCCAGTCGTCTAAGTAGGGGACGACTTCTAACCCTAGAAGCCTTAAAGAGGACCTTTCACTAGTTTAAAAACTAAAAACTAACTATATCAGTGGGCAGAGCGGCGCCCAGGGGTCCCCCCGCACTTACTAGTATGTCTGGGCGCCGCTCCGTTCGCCCGGTATAGGCTCAGGTGTCTGCAGCTCCCTCTGTTGTACTGGGCGGAGTTTTTGTATTAGGGTTGTCCCTTGCTGCAGCGCTGGCCAATCATAACACCGGAGCCTATACCGGGCGAACGGAGCGGCACCCAGACATACTAGTAAGTGCAGGGGGACCCCTGGGCGCCGCTCTGCCCACTGATATAGTTAGTTTTTAGTTTTTAAACTAGTGAAAGGTCCTCTTTAAATGCGCGACAACAGGAGCCGCCACCTTTGTAAAGGTGTGCGGGGCAGAGGAGATGCCGAAGGGCAACACAGCAAATTGGTAGTGCTTCACTGCACTGCCTATGGTCAACGCAACTCTGAGGTATTTTTTGTGCGCTGGATAGATGGGAACATGAAGGTAAGCATCCTTCAGATCTATCGTCACCATCCTATCTCCTGGGTTCAGGATGTTTAGAACTGAACGAATGGTTTCCATCCGGAAACGCTTCTTTCTGATACAATTGTTTAAATAGCGTAGGTTGATGATCATTCGCCAATCCCCTGAAGGATTTGGGACCAGAAATATGGGAGAATAGACTCCCCGACCTTGCTCGCACGGAGGAACTTCCTCCAGTGCCCCCTTTTGTACATACTGCCATACTGATTCCTCCAGGATTAACTGCCTGGTGGGAGTCAAAACCCTTGTCAGGATAAACCTCTCCTGAGGTAGGGAAATAAAGTCGATCTTGTACCCTGATGTTATGACTTCTAACACTCATGGGTCTGGAATTTTTTGATTCCAAAAAACTCGAAATAAACTTAAACGACTCCAACTGGAGAATGACTGAGGGTTTGGGGCTGGCACAGCGATGGGGGACGGGGGGCCGTCGGGCTGCTGAGAGTCATGGTTCAGCCCTGCGGTTTCCACGACCGCGGCCTCTACCTCTTTTATTTCCTTCAGGACGCCTCTGGGTCCTGTCCCCCCTCTGGAACCTTGCTGGTCTACCTCTTCCTCGACCCTGAAAGGACTGTTGAGGAAAGGACTTCCCTTTTTTATCAGCGAGGTCCTCCATTAAGCGATCCAGCTCAGAGCCGAATAGTCTACCCGGCTCATAGGGAAGGAAGCAGAGGTTAAATTTCGACGTGTTGTCTGCTGCCCATGGCTTCAGCCACAGGGAGCGTCTACAGGCCGAGGAAAGTGCCATAGATTTAGCAGCTAACTTTAGCTGCTGCTGGGATGCATCAGCCAAGAAATCTATCCCTAACAAAAGGGTCTTGAACTGGTCCAGTATATCATCTCTGGCAACCCCAGAATCCAGCTCAGACTGGATTCTAAGTGGTGCGAGAGCGTCGGATGAAATTTTGAGACGTCATTGCTGGCGATAGCCACAGAGGCAGATGGCAGAGGCAGCAGCAGCAGTGTAGGTTGCGCTAATTGACAATCCAGCTCGTCTGTCTAGGGGGTCTTTTAAATTTCTTCCATCATCAGAGGGAACTAGAGTTCTCCTAGAAAGCTTAGATATTGCCCTATCTACTTTTAGGAGGTGGAGGAAAAACCCAACTGCTGCAAGTCTTCCTCCTGTAGGGGGACCCATTAATTTAAATCGGTGTTGGTCAGGACCGGGCCCTTTTTACGGGTGTTTCTATTCTAATGCCATCATTTTTTACAAAGATTCGTCCACTTTGAAGGCCCTTTGGCCCCTAGAGGTGGATTGTGGAACTTCCCCATGCTCAATATCCTGGTCCCTTGACCTGATGGAGCGAAGCAACCTCTGAGTTTTTTTCGGCCGGGAAGAGAAATGGCGCGTCCTCATCAGAGGAAGAATTATCTTCTAAGGAGACAACTTCTTCCAACATGGGGACTGTCCCCGGAGAGGCCTCTCTAGGTCTCTTATTAGAGACCGCGCCTTTTATCTGCGTGACGGAGGCGTCCATGAACTCTTTCATCCAGGAGAACATCTCCACCATAGTAGGTTCCGGATTCGCAGGTCTGGGTCGGCAACCTGGACAGCGGTGGAACTCATATCCATCAGGCAAGGGGGTGCTACAATTAGAACAATCCAGATGTCTCTGCTTGTGCGTAGACTTCCCTAGGAATAATAATAATAATACAGTTAATATAGGTGTATTTACCTCACTTTAGGAAAAAATTGACCTCCACCTTACCAAGAGAGGGCATAGAGGGATCTAGATTAGTCGACATGCTGGAGAGACAGAAGATACCACTCAATCCACAGGTCAGTTGCATACAAAACTGAGTGCAACTCTGAGCTTTAGCACCTAGAGGTTTAAATAGGGTGGTAGGCCACGCCCCCCGCCTGTTCCGCCCCAGCCCTTGGAGGTACTAATAACCTGTTTGATTTTAATCAAACTAAGGGAACCTGCATGCACTACCCTGTACCGCTGAGGGAAAGAGCCCCAGTGGAGTCAGCCTTCTTGTTTTATTATTTTTTCGGAGCGCACAAACGGCGTCCGAAACCGGAAGTGATCCATGACACACTTCCGGTATTACGAGAAAGGCAGAGAGAGGCAGTGTACGCACGCAGCACCAGCCTGCGGAGCTGACGAAAGCGCAGGGTAAGGCTATGAGCATCGGAGGGGGAAGGGAAAAAAAAAAAGGGGGGGGGAAGGGGAGAGAAAAGGATCTCTAAAGCGGACATTCCTCATATCCCGGCCGGATCCATCGTCTGCAGAAGCAGGCAGCGGACCTGTAAAAACAAACAAAAATGTAAAACACATTAATATACTCAACCCTACCAGGGGAGAAAAACTCCTAAAGGAGTTTAACCTGTCCATTTCCAGTCCACAGGACAGAAAAAAAAGCAACCCGTCCAGGCAACGGGCGGGGTTATATAGGAGGGGGGGGGCATCAATTAATTAATTAATGATACTTGGCAGAGATTTTTGTTCAATAAAAATTCTGCCTGTCCTGACCAGCTTCACAGGGGCGAATCCCCACTTGTGCTGTTGGTTAGGACGAAAGGGAAGCGTCCTGTACTACACTTCATGCATTGTTGGTATCGTCAGAACACGATGGAATCACTATCAGTTGTCCAGTAATCACTTTTAGTCTTTCCTCTGTGGACGTCTTCTCTTGCTTCCTTTTGTTCCAGTCAAATACTTTTCCCTATCGTAGTCACCATTTGTCTCTCAAAAATGTGTCTTTCTTCCTTTCCTTAATATCAGTTTGTGTGATGACCAGTTTCTTATTTAGTCTTTTTTCTAAGGTAGCCAATTGGTTTTCAGTTAGTCTTGTTGCTAGTTCACTTTTAGCCTTTTTCAGGTCTTCACTGATTTTATTGGACTCCTGTTCTTCCCGTTTTAATACCAATGCAAGTATCTGGGAGGAGAAGATGTCTTTATGGTATGGCAGGGTCCGAGGCTAGTGTGTGAAGAGTTTGTCCAGTTCTTAAATGATCCACAATGAAATGAATATGAAGTTCACATAAACTTTGGGGGGTACCATTTTGGATTTCCTCGACGTTCGTGTGACTATTTATGAGGGCACTCTCACCACCACCGGCTTCGCAAACCTACTGCCACTCAATTCATTGCTCCATTACGACAGTTATCATCCACGTAGCGTAAAACAGGCGGTCCCCTATGGACAACTTTATACGCCTAAAACGTATTAATAGCACAGAAGCAGGGTAGAACCAGGAAGCAGGCCGCAGCAATTGAAAAAGAGACTTTCATATAGAGGTTACCCGAAGTCAGAACTTGATATAGCTTTAGAGAGAGCAGGCAAATTTACACAGGGTGAATTATTAAAGAAAAGCTGTTCTAATAACTCTAGAGAAAGGTCACTAACAGGTTTGCATTTGCCTTCAAATACAGTCCCCTTAGCGGATATTATCAGACAGGTGATATACAAGAACTGGGATATCTCAAGAATCAGGAGGAACGGACACGGCTCTATTTATACGGTCGGTGAATGCACCCTAACTCTGTGGTTGTAAAGATGTTGTCCCACGTAGCGGCCTGCCGCATGGCCAAACCACGGGTAAAGCCAGAGATCAGGCATGGTCTACAAAATGATTTAAGGCTACTTTCACTATGCGTTTTGCATTCCAATTTGAGATTAGCAGAGCGATCTCAAAACCGGAGCAAAACGCTTCAGTTCGATTTAATACATCCGGATGCATCCGTTCCGTTCGGATACGGTTGTATTAAATCGAAACTGAACAAACCGAATACTGCACAAAAATCATTGTCAATGGGTGCCGGATCCGCTTTTATCGGATCTGAAAAGAACGGATCCGGCATCATTGACTTACATTGTTTTTAATGCCGGACCCGGCTTGTTCAGCTTGTGTCTGGTAAAAAAGCTTGTGTTGGTAAAAAAAAAAACTGAGCAAATTGGCACGGAATACATCCTGATCTGGTATTTGTTTGTTTTGTCCCATTGACAATCAGCAGGCAGTTTACAATCAGCAGTTCAACTGTCCGATGCTGCACTGCTGTTGAGTATATATACATATTTGTATTCGGGTCGGCTCAAGATAAGTACGCCTACCTACCTAACTACTAAGCAGTAGGGGTGTGCCGAGACTGCTGTATGGAGGGTAGGCTAAAGGGGCCCACCCCATTAAGTAGTTAGAATAAAAGAGGACTTGGGAGGGTGGGGCAGAAACGAGCCGCCGGTAAGGTGAGGAGGAGGCATGCGGCTATATAAGCAGTATAGCCCCGCCTCCCCTCACACAAATGCTGCAAATAGCCATTTGCCTATAACTTGTATTCGAGTCGGCTCAAGATAAGTACGCCTACCTACCTAGCTACTATGCTAAGCAGTAGGGGTATGTCGAGACTGCTAAAGGGGTCAAAAATAACAAACATTGCTCAGGGAAATAGTGTTATTAACAAAATTACAATACCAGATACCTGAAAGCATTAAACATTTCACCACTGCGGATTTGTATTTATCGTGCATAACAAGCCATCTGCCCAACTTCTTAATAACATGCACTGAGACGTTGTGCTTGGAGGCGGCGAAGCCGCACCAATGCGAAAGGAATGCCCTGTGATGGAACTGGGACTGACCCCAACATTCCTCAATAATATTCGGATGAATTTGAAAAAGTTCTGACAACTCAAAGGCGCAGAACCCAGCTTTAGCAGAAGAGCATCCCCTGGGGTTGCTTCGGTAAAGCGCTTCCATTCCTGCACTGCCATAACTGGGCACCACTTATAACCAGTGGGGAAGTATCTAACCTCTGTGAGCTGACCCACTCGGGCCGTCTTTGTGGACGTTAAAGTAAGAACTTAGCATGACCCATCCCATGACAGCTGATCCTTCCTCAGATAGCTCTTGCATCTTGTGACGCAGGTGAACTCGCCTGGTCTGAGGAAGCCGTAGAAGGCTAGGTACATGGTTGTCTTGATCAATAAACTAGTGTGCTTACTGAAGGTGTTTTGCGTAGTTTATCTGAAAGCAATCTGAACATTGACCTGTAAATGGCTGTTGTGTAGGGCGGGCCACAGCGGACCCCTTCTGGAATACCCTTCAGTTGCATTCTAATTGGATGGGCTGAAAACAAGGAGGGTTGATTAGGATGCCGTAGATACAAATGATGTTGAATCCCAGCCGGGTATAACTTAATAGTGCTAAATGACAGCTTGTGGTGAGAGTGGCAAAACTGTGGTAAAGGCCAGTAGGTAAGAGATGTTGCCCACTCCTGCCGAAGAATGGGTTCTCTTAAAATTACAGAACGAGGTCCATGCCTTCTTATATATCCTCAGGGTGTTACAGGACAGGGCTTTAGTCATAAGGTAACTGGCGGTGGCGAGATGAACCGTTAGTCCATCACTAGCTGGTCGAGCCTAGGCACCGGTGATGGTACGCGGTCTGGTTGTGGAGAGACCTGCAAAAAAAGAAGAGCCAATAGCCCTGTATGGAAACCTGCGGAAAGACCATTGATAACATACTGTACCGAGTCTGCATGTGGATGGGACCCTAACAGGATAAGACAACATCCCTGTACAGACTAAAGGCTAAGACAAACTCTGGTATGCTGAGTTTCTATTCAACCTTACGTCCTTAGATTTGAGGACCACCGAGACCTCCCCACAGACTATGGTCTTGTTGTCTGGCGCCTCATGAGCTGTTATGAGTACGGACGCTAAGTTCACATCCTTGCCGTCAATTATTTCCTGTCGAATGTTGGCTGGAACAAAGTGGAACGGTGCGATAGGTGGTACAGAACCTGACCCACCAGCAATACTAGCCTGGAGGATAGAAGAACCTGCCGGACTTTGGCACACCAAACGGGCAGCTGTATCGTCTGCCTCGACGACTCTAGCCTGGCCTGAATGTTCAACATTGATGACGCCATGGAGTTGAAGGCTGCATGCAGTTGTGTAAGCGAGGTCTGAATAGTGTCCATGGACACGACCTGCAGATTTTGGACCTCCGGAACTGAAGACAGAACAGTTCCGCCTTCCTTGCAGAAGCTGGAAATGGAATGCCTCTTTTGGATAACTCTGCCATCAACTTGGGCACAGTCCATGACCTTAATGATGGTGTGGAGTCTCTTGCGGAATGTGACACCACGCTCCCACGGGATGATGATGTATCGCCCATCAATGATTCTTGAGACATCCTACTAAAACACAACATGATTAATGCAGAAGATGAATACCCAACACCAGTTTGTGCCATTCACCAGTATCACGGACCACCGATGTGCCAAAAACCGCCGTACCAGCACACGAGATGCCGTCCAGCATGTTGAGCACCCCTTCACTGAAGTGACTGAAATGGGAAGATGTGTACATAGCAGAATAGAATGTGAACTAAGTAGCCTTGCAAGCCCCGAACGAGTGTAGACTGAGACATGAGAGTGGACGAGGCATACAGTGTAGGACCATATCCTGTGGTCATGACAGGACTTAATGTGACTGTAGACGTAACGGATGTATTGAATTGATGCCTGTAGACGTGACAGGACTTAAACGTGTCTGTAGACGTGACAGACGTATCGAATTCATGCCTGTAAACGTGACAGGACTTAAGGTTTGTTTTTTTTGTTTTTTTATTATCGAGTCTGTGGCCGTGACAGGCTAGAGCCTAACCGAGGATATGATAGACACGTGAGAGACCTGTCCGACAGACAGACTTGCCATAACCAACTTTGTAAGTGGAATGTGAGTATGCACCCACAATGCTACTGTACCTGGCAACTGCTACCTTGCTGATGAAATAACTGAACGTGGCTGAACATGTTAAAAACTTAGTGATGCACAATAGCTTACTTTGACCCTGATGCTAAATGTGTCTACTAAGAATAGCTGCGTCTGCTGGTACGAAGCCATGCATCGGGTGGATAGAAGGAGCCACGAACCTATGGACGCATATATGAAAGAAAAACCTGTAGACAATTGACCCAATAATTGATAAGTAAAGCACTGCTTGAGATGACCCCACTAAAGAAGATGATGGGCAATTAACTTGCGACACATGCTGCGGAACCTTAAACAGTCCCCTTGTATTTGATTTATTTATTTTTTTCTTTTCAAACTGCCCCTTTTTTATTTATTTTTTTCTCAACCCAAACTCCCACTTTTTTTTTTTTTCAACCCAAACTCCCACATTTTTTTTTAACCACTATCACCTGCTGCCTGGAGGCTGCAGCAGACAAGATGAATCAAGAGCCTACCAGAAGCAAAACAGCCTTGCATGCACCCCTGCCTCACAGAACCATCATGACCAACCCCTACGGCAGGCACAGTAGGTTGATTCATTCCAGTCATAGGCACCAACCATCTCAGTAGATGACTCCTTTGAAGATGACAATGACAACGCCCAGGTATCTTCTCAATCAAGGATACAGGTGACTGATCATTTCGGTAAGTTGCCCAGTGATCCTTATACATCAATTTCACCTCAATGAACTTTGGAGGATTGATCGGCTCATCAAAGACCAACACGTTTTATAGTTCACCAACCAGATTTACAAGGTAAAGAACCAGAATCGAGAGAAAGGTGAAAGAAGCATGAGTCACCAAAGAGAAGTGAGTGTACACATGTAAGGAATGCTAATTACACCCAGATATGCCAGTCATGCCTTCTTTTTTTCTGTAACACACCTTTTTCCCCGTTTTTTTTTTTTTTTTTTTTACCACTGTAATACTACACGACCATAACCATAATGTATCAAGACATGACAGGCAAATGTAAGCTGTAATAATACCGCCGACCAGCAGATGGCATGCTGGGACAACCTAAGGCAGCAGAGCGCTGCTCTGAACACATGGAAGCCGGCTCTGCCGCCCGCCGAGACGTGCAGGTAACAACGTGCGGCGCGTCAGTGCCGATCCCTCCCCCCCCTGCCCAGGAATGAAGCCGCAAGGCCCCAATCTTACCGCTGGAAGAGGTGAACACTGGGATGTAGACATCGATGCCGATGAGAGGCAGAGACCGTATACTCACGTGCGTACAGGCGCCCGGAAGTGACGCAGAAACGAGCCGCCAGTAAGGTGAGGAGGAGGCTGCGGCTTATAAGCAGTATAGCCCAGTCTCCCCTCACACAAATGCAGCAAATAGCCATTTGCCTCTAACATATATACTGTATATATATATATATATATATAGAAGCCGGAAGGTCACTTGTGCACGGGCAGATGGGTATGTCAGACAGCGCAGGCTAGGGCACACCGAGGAACTCACCAGCTCACCGGTGGGTCAGTCTGACCCTGCTTCCTATAGCATGTGATAAAACTGGCTGCCCACAGCCACCACTAGAGGGAGCTCTGTGAGCAGGATTTTATACACTTACCATTGAACTGAAATGAAACTGTAAAACACTGAGCTCCCCCTAATGCTGCCTGAAGGAAAATGCTGTGTTATCCTGTCGGAAAGCAGGGGAAGGAGTTCAGTGAATGGCTCCCACTCACCACAGGTCCCACAGCAGTCACGTGGTCTTCCTCCATGATAAGTATGCCACTATGTCCTGCCCAGGGCATCACCCATGTTATATTCTAGAAGTTGCTGTTTCTTGTTTTGTGTGTGTTGTGCATGTTGCATAGTTACTAACAGTCCCAAAATTACCAGGATAGTCCAGAATTTTATTGAATTCTACTTTTCCCAGCTTGAAAATGTGTGGGGTTTAGGTAAACCCCACCCAGAAGTGGGTGTGCTCAGGTAGGTATAGGGTAGGCCAGGGATGGGCAAACTGCGGCTCTCCAGCTGTTGTAAAACTACAAATCCCATCATGCCCTGCTGAAGACTGATAGCGGTAGGCAGACTGGGCATACTGGGAGTTGTAGTTTTACAACAGCTGGAGAGCCACAGTTTGCTCATCCCTGGGGTAGGCTAAGGGGTGCTGTCAGTGTCGGACTGGGATGCCTAGGGCCCACCACTAAAATTCATTCTGGGGGCCCACTGTACAGCGACATGCAAATATTACCTGCCCAAACAGAGGCAGACAGCAACAGGACGCTAGAAGATGATTGATTATGGGGGTCTCTGCAACAATTTCAAAAGGCGGGTCCCAGGGAAGAGGATACTGTCTGGCCTGCATCTATTTCTAGACACCATCTTAACCTTCCAATGCATCTATAATAATAAACTGGATAGACTACCCAGTTTTTTTTCATATTGATATAGGTTATTTAAGATGCTCTGCTGGTGAACAGGGGGCTCACTTGTCTCAGGGGCCCACCGGGGGATTCCCCTGTTTCCCTGTAGCCAGACAGAGCCTGGGTGTTGTTTAAATTACCTGAATTTGGCAAGTATCATGTTGGCATTTTTTTTATTTGCAACTAAATTCACCTAAATTCTTCTACCCCTTTGTTTACCACATGGACATTCAACAGGTAGATGGGGGGTAGTGTTCACAATCAACTTCTTTGGTGGAACCACTGTATGTAGTGAGTACTTGAAACCCAAATTATAGTAGAAATTAGTATAAAAATTCTATCTCACAGAACCACCATGACCAACCCCTACGGCAGGCACAGTAGGTTGATTCATTCCAGTCATAGGCA
This sequence comes from Bufo bufo, assembly GCF_905171765.1. NCBI lineage: Eukaryota > Metazoa > Chordata > Amphibia > Anura > Bufonidae > Bufo > Bufo bufo. The sequence goes on along the minus strand of NC_053396.1, from coordinate 200,934,770 downwards.
CCAACCATCTCAGTAGATGACTCCTTTGAAGATGACAATGAGAACGCCCAGGTATCTTCTCAATCAGGGATACAGGTGACTGATCATTTCGGCAAGTTGCCCAGTGATCCTTATACATCAATTTCACCTTAATGAACTTTGGAGGATTGATCGGCTCATCAAAGACCAACACGTTTTATAGTTCACCAACCAGATTTACAAGGTAAAGAACCAGAATCGAGAGAAAGGCGAAAGAAGCATGAGTCACCGAAGAGAAGTGAGTGTACACATGTAAGGAATGCTAATTACACCCAGATATGCCAGTCATGCCTGATTTATGGGAAGAAGTGCTTCATCCTTCATGTAGCAAACCTAATTATAAAGCAGGCTCTTTGGTAACACTTTTGTTTTCTAAATTTATCAGGTGTCTGTAAAGAAGAAAATCTTGATCTCACAAATAGTTCTAATGTCTGTACAAGTCGCCGACCGTGTACCTATTCACCTCATAGAAACCTAATAGTCATGGTGGTTTCCCAGAGTGGGTAATGTAAGGCCCTTCACATATGAGTCCCATAGAGTAATAGCCTTTCCCTTTTGAACGACTGAGTCCTCTTATACAAGATAGATAGACTACTCTTTTAAAAAATGAAGCCTCCAATACACCTCTTGCAGAGTGCCCCCCACCCTATAAAAATTTACCATACAATAATGACCCGTATAAAAGAATGACCCTCTCTATTAGTGGAATGCATAGAAGAAATGGGCCCTATACCAGAATTCAAAATGGACTCCTAGTATAATGCCAACTTATGCCTTACAAGACTGAAGACTTTGCCGTTTCGTTCTCCACACCCTTTTCTTGACCTTTACCCATAATCCCCCTACTTGCTACAATACAGTTCACCTGGAGGAAAGTCCAGCACACATTCTTGATACTCAGTAGCAAGTGGGATGGGACCATCCCGAGATATGGATCTACCGTGCTCTTGTATTACATTTTATACCCTTCCTTGCAGCTCATGCTGTTTGCTCCCCACTGCTAGTTTTATAAAGATGTCTTCTGACAGGTGGAAAAAGAGGATGAAATACATTTAAAAAAAAATCACCATGTCAGCTGGAACCGCCAACCTCAAGCTGCCACATTAGGCACTGGATCTCCAAGCAATATCTCCCCTCAGTTCCTTCAACAGATGCCAGGGACCATTGGTCTCAGGAACCCATGTTAAGTACGTTATGCATGTGAGATGAACGTGTGGTACATTACCCCTAAGCATCTGGAACTACATAAACTTCCCCTTACAAAAATAACCTTCATAAAAAAAATGTTAGCCTGAAACAAGAATGATACAACCTATATAATTATGACCCCCTCCGATACAAGATTTGCATTCTTGCCAACAGTCCCAATTTTGCTGGGACAAACCCACGGACTGAGCCGTGGAAGGGGAGAAGCTTATGCAAGCCCGATCACAAATCGGTTGTTTTGGAATGTTTGAGGGCATTCCCAAGAAGTACAAGGGTTGGGTCTTAAATGTCTCAAATTCTTCTACTTACATGTTGGTAGCCAAGGACTTGCAGTATACCTGTCCCAGGGTCTATCTGAAAAAGTTTCGTTTGTTATGTTATGTTATATTTGCACTGTATATCAGTAGGTAAGATATGGATGGCATCAGGAATGGGGATAACCACCCCATTCCTCCAATTTTGGTAGGGGTAGGCTAGTCCTACTTCCTGCCAGGAGAGGGGAGTGTTAGCTAGGACTGCGAGGAGTGAGGAAGTTTGTCCTATTGCTACCGCCTCTACGGCCTTAGGGACCAGAGAACTAGCTCATCTATGACACCACTACTCTAGAGAGACTAAAGTATCCAAAAACGACATAGCATTATAGTCAGTGACCAGAAACCGCAGCTATCCAGATCCTGCTGCAGGTGAGGGACTATGACTCAGACACCCATCACCTAGATCACATCCAGGCAAGACAAACTCAAAGTCTGCAATACACATGGGACACCTACAGCCACAATTGCCAGCTTCCTGCTATGAGCCAGAAGTTCAGGAACGACATCAGCAACATAGTAGCTAACACTTTGCCAGCCACTAGAGATGAGCGAATCAAATCCCACGAAGTGGAATTCGATCTGAATTTCGATTAATCCTGAAATTCAAACTTACTGCCTCCATTTGGCGCGAGGGGATGCCAGTCTCCATCTTGCTTGAAGATATCAGCCGAAATCCCGACGGCCGGTGTGATGATGTAATCTCGCGCCGCACGTGATTTCGGCCGAGATCTTCAAGCAAGATGGAGGCGGCCGGCCTGTTGCGCGCAAATGGATGCGGTAAGTTTGATGTAATGTTTTTTTAAATGTTCATTTCACACTGTTTGTATGAACGCAGCATCTGAGGGGTACAATGACGGGGGCGGCGCTATCACAGCTCCCTGTCATTGCACCCGCTACTTACAAAAAAATTTGTTTTTTGTGAAATTCGGCTAATCAGCTGAATAGAATTTTCAAAAAATTCGCTCATCTCTACCAGCCACCATACCACATCATTTGGGAAGAGAAGACTTTTATTCTTCTACTCCTGTATGATTCCTTATACCATGTTACACTTCACCGATCCCCAGGGAGCAACTACCTGAGGGAGTACATAAAAAATCATCTCATCAGAGCCACTGCCACTTTAATTTTTGTATTTTCTATATTGGCCTGCCTAATGTTCATTTGTGTCCCTGAAGTCGGTGTCAGTGCAGAAATCCTAGTTCCTCACTCACCTTATGTGAATTAGTCAAACAACAGCACCCTCTAGTGGAATGTTCAGGATATCACCGGCAATAAAATCAAGATGTCAGCATTCTCACTTGCATTAAAAACTTTTTGCACATTTTACTTAAAACAAAAATATTTTTTTATTTTTTGCTGTAGTCGGTGGGAGGTTTTTCTGTTTATGAGGACTAATGACTGCCAATCAAAAGGGAGATCAGTGTAGCCCATCAATGCACATAACACTATGAGAGCACAGTGGAGAGCTGCAGATGAAGGTCCCTGGACAAAGCACTGTATGGTGGCGATCCACATTCAGGTAAAATATATGAAATATAAAGCTACAATACATAATAAAGGGAAATAAAAGGCACTATGGATTTCTTCAAAAAAAATTGGTATAAAAAGTATCATATACTGCCAAACACATACCAACATAAAGTGCTGAAATAATAGTGCTTTAATGACACTACCATAGATTAATTAAAAAATACCAACAAACAGGGCTCAAATAATGCCTCCATACAGTGGTGACAGCCCACATTCAGGTGAAAAATGTGAATGACAGAGTTACCACACATACAAAAGAATTCAAAGAGTACAGTACTATCTCAACAAGTTTGGTATAAATAGCACCATGCATTACACAACACATACCACCATACAGTGGCCAAAAACTACCACCATACAGTGGCCAAACAATACGGTGCACAAATGATACCATCATACAGTATTTTAAGGATACCACCATTCCGTGCTGAAATAATGCATCATGTAGTGCACAAACAATACCGTACTATAGTGCTCGAATAATGCAGCCATACAGTGCTCAAATAATACTATCATACAATGTACACATAATACCAACATACTATGCTAAAGTAATACCACTTTACGGTGCTCAATACAATCACAGAGTGCCCAAGCAAAACTATAAAATAATATCACCATACAGAACCCAAATTATACGATCATACACTACTCAAACAATGCCACCCTCTAGTGCTCAAATACTAGAAACATACTGTGCGCAAATTGTACCATCATACAGAGCTCAAAAAGTATCATACAGTGCCCAGAAATACAATCATACAGTGCCCAAATTATCACTATACACTGCTCAAATACCACCTTACAGTGCACAATACCCTCATACAGTGCCCAAATAATGCCAACATACAGTACAAATAATATCATACAGTGCTCAATATCACTATAAAGTGCTAAAAAATTACCACCATACAGCGCTCTGAAAAGCTACGTTCAGGCCCCCTCGGCGGTTTAATTAGTTTTGGTGGGAAGAATAACACAGCTTGCAGCGTTATTTTTCTCCTCTAAATGACAGAAACCCCCATTGAACCTGACAGACCCCGATTAATTGTGTAAGGAATCTGGCTTCCAATGCAAATGATGCCACCATATAGCGCTAAAATAATACCGCCATACGGTGCTCAAATAATAATAATGCTCTTAAAGACCTTTATATGAAAGAGACCGCGGAACATTTTTCCCTTTCTGTCCTTTCTATAAATAAACAGCAGTTAACTGGTGAGATTACTGTAGCCATCTATGAATGAGTCCTTCACACTCCAGTGGTAGCTCGCATCTGTATGAACTTCCCCCTCTGCCCTTAGAATGATCATTCATACTGTAATGTCTACAGGGGATGGATATTTCTATAACCCCCCTGTCTATAGTCTCATTATGCACCTTTAGTCAACTGTCAATTTGATCTCAGAACGTTAGTACACGACTCTCAAAGTCTCATTGTGCCTTGTCAATGAGCAGTCAATGGTTCTTCACGCCGAGTGCACACAGGGAGTGTCTCCCGCTCACATACACTGCACTCTCCGTGTTCTCTGGCATTGTTGGCTTCGGCTTTGCAATTTGACATTGTGTCATAATTGCTTCACTATAATATTACCCCCCAGTGTCACAATTTCCTTAATTTTTTATCAGTATAGGTGAAAAATTATATGCTGGTTCAGTTTTTAAGAATATTTATACTAATCTGAGCTCCAAATCCCCTGCCTAGTCACACAGTTAAATTATAATATTCCGGCCACCAGCAGCCACCACTAGTGGGAGCTCAAGAGCTTACTGCATACTGTTTATACATTTCACTCAGTAATAAAACAATAGGCAATCAGCTCCCTCTAGTGGTGGTTTTAGACAGTTAGAATGTTGTTATTTAGTGTGTATTGCATGTAATGTAAATTATGGTAAGTGGGATTGTGTTGCAAACTGCAAGTTGCCAAGAACATGTGCAAACACTTTATCGGTGCTGGCCACTGGCCAATGCAGGTGTGCGAGGTTTCAGCCACATCGAGGTTGCCTTCCTGCAACCCAGCCCTAGTATCCCAAGGGTACGTTCACACATTTCAGAAACGCTGCAGATTTACAGTATGTGGATTTCTAGCAGAAACTGTGCAGATTTTCCGCTACAAAAAACCTGCAGCATTACCGCCACATGTGAATGCAAGGTTACATCCATATGTTCAGTTTTTTTTAATGCAGTTTTTGAAACCAAAACCAGGGATGGATTCAGAGGAGAAATATTGTCGACCTTAATATTCAATTTTTCTCTTAGTAAAGAGAGACTTTTATCCTTCTACTCCTGGTCTGATTCCTTATACCACGTTACACTGCACCGATCCCCAGACCTGAGGGAGTACTTAAAAAATAATCTCATCAGAGCCACTGCCACTTTTTTAATTTTGATAGTTTCTATATTGGCCTGCCTAATGTTCATTTGTGTCCCTGAAGTCGGTGTCAGTGCAGAAATCCTAGTTCCTCACTCACCTTATGTGAATTAGTCAAACAACAACACCCTCTAGTGGAATGTTCAGGATATCACCGGCAATAAAATCAAGATGTCAGCATTCTCACTTGCATTAAGAACTTTTTGCACAATGTACTGAAACATTTTTTTTTTTACATTTTTTGCTGTAGTCGGTGGGAAATGAGGACTAATGACTGCCTATCAAAAGGGAGATCAGTGTAGCCCATCAATGCACATCACACTATGAGAGCACAGTGGAGAGCTGCAGATGAAGGTCCCTGGACAAAGCACTGTATGGTGGCGATCCACATTCAGGTAAAAGATATGAAATATAAAGCTACAATACATAATAAAGAGAAATAAAAGGCACTATGGATTTTTCAAAAAATTGTATAAAAAGTATCATATACTGCCAAATAAATACCAACATACAGTGCTGAAATAATACTATCAAACAGTGCTTAAATGACACTACCATAGATTAATCAAATAATGCCTCCATACAGTGGTGACAGCCCACATTCAGGTGAAAAATGTGTATAACAGAGTTACCATAGGAAAAAAACAGGCTGGTTTTGAGAGCTCCATTTATATAAGCAGGCATATAACGCGAGTTTGATTTAAGTGGGTGTTTGTATAAGGCTACTTTCACACTGGCGTTTCTGGGTCCGCCTGTGAGATCCATTTCAGGGCTCTCACAAGCGGCCCAAAACGGATCAGCCCCAATGCATTCTGAATGGATAAGGATCCGTTTGCCTCCGTTCAGCCTCCAGTCCGCTCTGGAGGTGGACACCAAAACCCTGCTTGCAGCGTTTTGATGTCCGTCTGACGAAACTGAGCCAAACGGATCCGTCCTGACTTACAATGTAAGTCAACGGGGACGGATCCGTTTTCACTGACACAATATGGTGCAATTGAAAACGGATCCGCCTCCCATTGACTTTCAGTGTAAGTCAAAACGGATCCGTTTGCATTATCATGAACAAAAAATGGTAATGCAAACGGATCCGTTCTGAATGGATACAAGCGTTTGCATTCTAGGTGCGGATCCGTCTGTGCAGATACCAGACGGATCCGCACCTAACGCAGGTGTGAAAGTAGCCTAAGTGTGCGACTTTAGATTAAGCGACTTTAGATTAAGTGACTCCAGATTCAGGGACTTCAATGGGGGACTGCAGCAAATCAGTTTCTTATCACTGCATTCTATTGTATTTTCTGCTTTCTTTGTGTAATCCCCATCTAGTATGTGATCCATTATTGACAGCGCAGTCCAGTGCACATCTTGTCTGATGTATGCAGTCCTGGAACAGCATTTCGAGGGTGTATGTCATTGTTCAAAATGTGAGCAAATTACCCGTTTGGAATCGCACATCGAGTATCTATACGGGCGAGTTTCAACGCTGAGAGGCGTTATCAGTAGTAAGAGGGTATATGTTTCGTCAAAGTGACAGGTACCACGCCCCTTTTACACGCCCCCTTTTTATATCGCTTGATATAAAGTTTATATCGCATGATATAAAGTTTATATCGCAGGCTATTAGGATTTAAGTTTATATCGCATGATATAAAGTTTATATCGCAGGCTATTAGGATTTATATTGGCACTTCTCAGATGCCTGCTAAACTGCAGTGTCCGTCATATTGCTAAAATCAAGTTTTCCCAGACCTGTCACAGACTGTGGTCATGTAATCAAGCCTTTGCTAATGCAAGGGTCATGGCCTCTTGCGTGAACATTGCTTAATTCAAGATTTCCCAGACTTATGTCCCCGGAGCTGCCCCTACAAGGTCGTGACACCTGTCAAGGACGTCAAAGCAGGGCTTTTAGGGTCGGTCACAGTAATTATTCATGTAATCGAGACTTTTCTAATGCACGGGTCATGACCTCTGGCAAACACATTGCTTAATTCAAGATTTCCCAGGTCACAGAATGCATTTCTGTAATCGATACGGGTCTAAATGACTTTTCTACAGACATGCTCATTAAAACATCTGGACATTGCCATGGCTTTGACATTATTTTATATCAATTTTATACAA